>NC_056068.1:64683753-65883753 GCF_016772045.2 Ovis aries | reverse complement strand
AGATTAGGAAGAGAGCATCTAACATTTATTTACTGACCAACTCTTGGAAAAACCAAGATAACACATTCTACTTTAAGTCTGAAGGACTGAAACCACGACAGTAAAAGAAACTCCATTTACACAGAGAATTATAAAAAGGAACTCTTTTATCCCAAACAGAAGATAAGCTAAAATATAGAAGTAATTACAAGAAAAATCTGTAGATGGCAGATCCTGATATTATCATAAGTTGGCTGTTGAAACCATGAAATGTAATGACGATTGTCAGCTAAGTAATCGGGGCTCTCCTTCTAAAATCAGGAGTGTGAGTTACTGATCCAACAACTGTCCAGTGTTTTTTATATTCTTACAGTCTCTTGTTTTAAATTCATGGTGAATTTTTTTCTCTGCTTCCATAAATGTGCTATGGTAGTACCTGCTCCTCTTCCGAACACTGTGATGAAGTACGAAGAAAGATGGCTTTATTGCTAAGATGGTGATCATTTGGTTCATTTCTCTGGGTAAAGTTTATTGAAGTAAAATTGTTTTCTGAAGAATTAGCTCCAAAGGCTTCTCTTTTGGTCACATTCTCTGAAATGATAAATTACTTAATATTAGAAAACACCCACCACATCCAGTCTAGTTTATTTTGTGTTTATTGAGAATTTTTCTTCCAAACAGCAACAGAAAACTTTTCAAGGACATCTACAAACTGAATGCTTGAAGCATTAAGTACTCTTAACCTATAAAGTTATTTCTAAAAATGCATAAAAGACAACACTATTTTATTCACTATTCAACAAACATTTATAAGAGCTTACTATGTATCCAGCATTGTTCTCAGCCTGCGTTAAAAGGTCAATAAAATACAGTATTTGCAAGACTCTTAGACATTACCCGGAGAAGGCAATGGCACCCCACTCCAGTACTCTTGCCTGGAAAAACCCATGGACGGAGGAGCCTAGTAGGCTGCAGTCCATGGGATCGCTAGAAGTCTAACGTGACTGAGCGACTTCACTTTCACTTTTCACTTTCATGCATTAGAGAAGGAAATGGCAACTCACTCCAGTGTTCTTGTCTGGAGAATCCCAGGGACGGAGGAGCCTGGTGGGCTGCCGTCTCTGGGGTCGCGCACAGAGTCGAACACAACTGAAGCGACTTGGCAGCAGTAGACATTACCCATCTCTTTTTTTTTTTTTCTTCTAAATTTGAGGGTTTTTTTCCCAGAAAGAAAAACACCAATACAGTATACTAACACATATATATGGAATTTAGAAAGATGGTAACGATGACCCTATATGCAAGACAGCAAAAGAGACACCGATGTATAGAACAGTCTTTTGGACTCTGTGGGAGAGGGCGAGGGTGGGATGATCTGAGAGAATAGCACTGAAACATGTATATTATCATATGAGAAACAGATCGCAGTCCAGGTTGGATGCATCATACAGGATGCTCAGAGCTGGAACACTGGGATGACCCTGAGGGATGGGATGGGGAGGGAGGTGGAGGGGGGTTCAGGATGGAGAACACATGCACACCCATGGCTGATTCATGTCAATGTATGGTAAAACCAATACAATATTGTAAAGTAATTAGCCTCCAATTAAAAAAAATAAATTTTAAAAATAAAAGTAAAAATATGGAAGCAACGTACAGATGACTTTAGAAAATTTATAAGAGAAAAAAATTAAAATTAGAATATTACACATAATCCTACAAGACAGAAATGCTACAAAACAATTTTTTCAGTGACTATTTTTCTCATCTTTTATCTATGCATCCATAAACTTCTAAAACAAAAATGGAACTGTACGGTACATACCATATTATAAGTCAACTTGAGAATATCTTTTCCATATTATTGCATATTCTTCTGTGTAATTTTAATGACTGTAGAGAATTCCATTGTATATATTTAACATAGTTTATTTAACCAATTCATATTCTCAATTATTTAAACTGTAACAGTAAATACCTTTGTACTAAATCTTTGCATATTCATGATTTTGTCCTTAGGATAAGGAAAGAGTCTAAGATTTCATCCTAAATTAAGAGAAAATTATGATAACATGGTGCCATTAACAGAAATGTGGGGGATAAATTCAGATGAGAGAGGACAAATTAACCTTTGTCCCAAGTTGCATTTGAGGCTCCAGAGGAGACTGAGGGAAACGTACCCGGGGCAGCTACAAACGTAGGCTAACATGTGGGCGAGAGTCAGAGCAACAGGTGAAAGGGCTAGTGAGCCAACTACCCTGCGTCCAGGGCTTAAGCCATTAAATTAGTTTTAATATTAGCAGTAATATTAAAATAAATAAGGGTTAACACTTACTTGAGTGTCAGACAGTCTTTTATATGCATCTCATAAATCTCATTTAAACCTTGCAACTGCCGTAGAGGTAGGTACTGTTAGTATCCCCATTTTTCAGATGAAGAAATCAAGGCCTACAGAGAGCCTAAGTACCCTGTTCAAAGTGACACAGCTGGTAAGTAGCCAAGTGGGGATTTGAACCCAGTCCTTCCTAACCACTTACTGTGCTATGCAACTTAACTGGGAGCGTAGCACTGGCACAGATTCACTGCCATGTGTGAAATAGATGGCTAGTGGGACACTGCTATGTGACAGGACGCAGCTCAGTGCTCTGTGTCCTGAACTGATTGGACGGGAGGTGTGGGCAAGAGGAGGCCCACTGAAATCAGTAGGATTTGTGTTCTAATGACCTCAGCCTGGTGCAAGGTGGCCAGAATCCTTTGTCTGTTTCTGAATACCTCATTTTGGTAGAATTAAGACTTGAAGGGCTGTCTGCAGGACATTTAACACAGAAGTACTATTGGGGAACAGAGGTAAGGTGCACGTGTGCATGCTAAGTCACTTCAATCATGTCCGACTCTTTGAGACCCCATCGACTATAAGCACACCAGCTTCCTCTGTCCATGGAATTTTCCAGGAAGGAATACTGGAGTGGGTTGCCATTTCCTTCTCCAGAGGATCTTTCCCCGCCCAGGGATGGAACCGGCATCTCTTCCATCTCCTGCACTGGCAGGCAGATTCTTTACACTTGGCACCTGGGAAGCCCATCCTTTAAGTCTAGAACAACCTAAGTCTAGTATTTCCAGAGAAAATACTGTGTACCCAGCACAACGTTACTGTAATAATCTATTGACTTACATATTTGAAAAGCACAGTCACGTCTGGGAAGAACAGATGCTCTCTAAGGACAAGTTGTATTTGTTCTCGTAATCACTCAGTGTACTCCTCTGCCATTTCCAATAAAACACCAGGTTATTTGACAGATAACCAGATGAAACTCCTTCGAAATAAAGAGCAAAATATAATGAAGTCCTGGCTTCTGATGCTGATATGGAACGACTGTTCAGGTGTCAGATCGAACAAAACTTCTCATTCACTCTTTTAAAACTTCTTCTTATTGTACACATAGAATTTTCATTTTTAAAATACCGAAAGATGCAGAAAAAATACTCATTCTCTGTCTGACTCAACCTACACTTGAAGACTCCTTCCTAAACCTTGAAAGCAGTTTCACAAGAGTACATACTGCTTTACTCCAAAGACCCCAAAGTGCGTCTTACAAAGGCTTTCATCATTTTAAAAAACAAAAGCAAAGAAAAAATAATCTCTGGGCAGAATCAGTTCAGTTCAGTTCAGTCGCTCAGTCGTGTCCGACTCTTTACGACCCCACGAATCGCAGCACGCCAGGCCTCCCTGTCCATCACCAACTCCCAGAGTTCACTCAGACTCACGTCCATCGAGTCAGTGATGCCATCCAGTCATTTCATCCTCTGTCATCCCCTTCTCCTCTTGCCCCCAATCCCTCCCAGCACCAGAGTCTTTTCCAATGAGTCAACTCTTTGCATGAGGTGCAGAATAAGATAGGAGAAAAGTTCCTTTTCAATATGATAATAACAAAATTGCAGATGATGGCACAGCCCAGGAACCAAAGTGGCCTAAAGCCTGATTCGAGTGCCAGATGTTGCCTCCCAGAGTGATTCTGGTGGCGATCCACACATCCCATCCAAGCGTGTGTCTCATATTCTGCTGTTTCTGTTTTTTATCAGAGTCTTTTTCCACCCTTTCATCTGATCCCTAATGTTTCTTGCTTTGAAATAAGTGTCAGACATAATACACTTAAGAAATATAACAGCAATATTTCAGAGAACAAGTCGGTTTTTGAGACCTTAAAGAGCATTTCTTTTGGGTATTTCTGAGTCAAAACTTCAATATACATGAAACAAAGGTTATATTTTTTTTTCCTAAAAGTTTCATTATTCTGAAGCAGTGGAATTTCAATTTTCTTTTGATACCAAACAGACAAGCTTCCAACAGATTTTCCTTGCAAGGCTACCAACTATACCTACTGTGTCTATTTTCAGGCCAAAGAAAAAGTTTACTCTCCTGGAAAAGGGTTGAAACTACTGATACCTTGATAAATTAAACACCTATCATAAATTGACTGTATATATTCCAGATGAAAGCGATCTATTTCAGAGAACTCAGTTTCAAAAGAAATTTTTAAAAATTCAAATTCCCCCATTCAAAGGCTGGACTAGTGTCCATGAGCTGAGAAGAAAGTTTAGGCTTCTGGGAAAGTTTTCAGAAATCAACCCAACCAACATCAGAATTCATGATCTAATCCTCCTGGCAACCCCTAAGAGTCTGTTTTTCTGCACCATGGTCAACAGTGATATAAATCAAGAGCATGTTCCCAGTCATGAAGTGATATTGAATATGTTGCTATAAGGAAAGAAAAATTCATGGGGGCGGTGGTGCAAAATTCTGTGCAACACTGGGTAGCTGCAAAAAGCCTTCTGACAAGAGTGTACGGGATAAGCATTCATGCTTATAACAAGGTTGGGTCCTTTGAAAATCAGGGGGGTGATTTTCACATCACATTCCTAGCCTAGAGCAATGTTTCTCTGGACAATATCGGCTCTTCATTTGCCCAGCCAAACTACTTCACACCACTGCTTCTTAATCACGTGTTCCTTGGTATCTGGCCGCCCCTGGAGCGAGAGTCATTAGGATTAAATAAGCAGTTTAAAAGCCAATCAATCATAAATCAGAATAAATCCAAAGAAGCTAAATTCAGCAGACAACGGTTTTGCCTAAATTCCCTTTGCAGCACTCTGAATTTCAACTGTTTCATGTTCTTCACTGGAAAGGGCGCAGGGAAGAAGGACTTGCCTCAGCCTGGCCAGCCAGAGATCACTGTGCTTTCCCTGAGGCTGGATGGTAACTGACTCATTATTCACAGTCAGAGCTCTCAAGCTGCCAGGACACAAATGTACAACCCTAGCTCAGTTAAAAAAAAAAAAAAAGAAAAAAGTGTGTCAAAAGTCCAAGATGAGGGACACAATAGCAGTTGATTTTTTAAAAAATTTTACTTTATTTTACTTTACAATACTGTATTGGTTTTGCCATACATCAACATGAATCCGCCACGAGTGTACACGTGTTCCCAATCCTGAATCCCCCCTCCCACCTACCTCCCCATACCATCTCTCTGGGTCATCCCAGTGCACCAGCCCCAAGCATCATGTATCCTGCATCAAACTTAGACTGGTGATTCGTTTCTTATATGATATTATACATGTTTCAATGCCATTCTCCTAAATCATCCCACCCTCTCCGTCACCCACAGAGTCCAAAAGACTGTTCTATACATCTGTGTCTCTTTTGCTGTCTCGCATACAGGGTTATCATTACCATCTTTCTAAATTCCATATATATGTGTTAGTATACTGTATTTGTGTTTTTCTTTCTGACATACTTCACTCTGTATAATCGGCTCCAGTTTCATCCACCTCATCAGAACTGACTCAAATGTATTCTTTTTAATGGCTGAGTAATACTCCACTGTATATATGTACCACAGCTTTCTTATCCATTCATCTGCTGATGGACATCTAGGTTGCTTCCATCTCCTGGCTATTATAAACAGTGCTGCGATGAATATTGGGGTACACGTGTCTCTTTCAATTCTGGTTTCCTCGGTGTGTATGCCCAGCAGTGTGGAGATTCCTTAAAAAACTGGAAATAGAACTGCCTTATGACCCAGCAGTCCTACTGCTTATTGTCACCCTGCTTATTTAACTTCTATGCAGAGTACATCATGAGAAACGCTGGGCGGGAAGAAACACAAGCTGGAATCAAGATTGCCAGGAGAAATATCAATAACCTCAGATATGCAGATGACACCACCCTTATGGCAGAAAGTGAAGAGGAGCTAAAAAGCCTGTTGATGAAAGAGGTTTTTCCTGTGGTCATGTATGGATGTGAGAGTTGGACTGTGAAGAAGGCTGAGCACCGAAGAATTGATGCTTTTGAACTGTGGTGCTGGAGAAAACTCTTGAGAGTCCTTTGGACTGCAAGGAGATCCAACCAGTCCATTGTGAAGGAGATCAACCCTGGGATTTCTTTGGAAGGAATGATGCTAAAGCTGAAACTCCAGTACTTTGGCCACCTCATGTGAAGAGTTGACTCATTGGAAAAGACCCTGATGCTGGGAGGGATTGGGGGCAGGAGGAGAAGGGGACAACCGAGGATGAGATGGCTGGATGGCATCACAGACTTGATGGACGTGAGTCTGAGTGAACTCCGGGAGATGGTGATGAACAGGGAGGCCTGGTGTGCTGCAATTCATGGGGTCGCAAAGAGTCGGACATGCCTGAGCAACTGAACTGAACTGAACTGAACTGAGGGCATGCCAAATGAAATTAAGAGAATAGTATAGATTGCCATGGAAAGATCAGGTGAACCATCTGAGATATCTCGCGGGAGAAACATGACGTACTCCTTTTCCTATTTGGAACCAGTCTGTTGTTCCATGTCCAGTTCTAACTGTTGCTTCCTGACCTGCATACAGATTTCTCAAGAGGCAGGTTAGGTGGTCTGGTATTCCCATCTCTTTCAGAATTTTCCAGAGTTTATCGTGAACAAAAACAAACAAAAAAAAACAATCTCTGTGGTGGTGGTGGTGGTGGTGGTGGCAGGTATTGCAGCATGCGTGCAATCTGTCAAATGGATCACACTGTGCTGCAGAGAGGCTGCATGTATCATCCCATAAGACGAGTTCCCCTTGCAACAGCTTCATTCGAGGCTGCAGAAGGGAGCTGGCCCAGCATGGGTACAGATGCAGCATATGTGAGCGCAGCTTCCCTGAGCTCCCAGAATCCCTAACAGGCTGACCCGTTAGTGACACTGTCTACACAAGGTAGGATACTGTGCCATCTGGGAAGTTTGTTTCTTTTTTGTATCACAGTCTTTATCTACCTAAAATTTTCAAGTCTATGCTGCTGCTGCTGCTGAGTCGCTTCAGTCATGTCTGACTCTGTGTGAACCTATAGACTGCAGCCTGTCAGGCTCCTCTGTCCATGGGATTCTCCAGACAGGAGTACTGGAGTGGGTGGCCATGCCCTCCTCCAGGTCAAGTCTATGCACATATGGTTTATTTTCCTGGTAGGAAATAATTATGACAAGCAGGACCCTCCGAGTTTTTCAGCCAGATCCAGAGTCACAAGGCTATCTGCTCATCCAGTGAAGAACTCAGGTAAGAATCTAGGTGTCTATGAACAGTAACACTACCTCTCCATAGCTTCATTGAAGTATATTTGCAGAATTCACTTAAGTGTGTTATTGTTGTTCAGTTCAGTTCAGTCACTCAGTAGTGTACAACTATTTGCAACCCCATGAATCACAGCACGCCAGGCCTCCCTGTCCATCACCAACTCCCAGAGTTCACTCAAACTCATGTCCATCGAGTCGGTGATGCCATCCAGCCATCTCATCCTCTGTCATCCCCTTCTCCTCCTGCCCCCAATCCCTCCCAGCATCAGAGTCTTTTCCAGTGAGTCAACTCTTCGCATGAGGTGGCCAAAGTACTGGAGTTTCAGCTTTAGCATCATTCCTCCCAATGAATATTCAGTACTGATTTCCCT
Organism: Ovis aries; assembly: GCF_016772045.2. Taxonomy (NCBI): domain Eukaryota; kingdom Metazoa; phylum Chordata; class Mammalia; order Artiodactyla; family Bovidae; genus Ovis; species Ovis aries. The sequence continues at coordinate 65,875,815 of NC_056068.1, read as the reverse complement.
TAGGATGGATTGGTTGGATCTCCTTGCAGTCCAAGGGACTCAAGAGTCTTCTCGAACACCACAGTTCAAAAGCATCAATTCTTCAGCGCTCAGCTTTCTTCACAGTCCAACTCTCACATCCATACATGACCACCGGGAAAACCATAGCCTTGTTGTTATTCAGTCACTAAGTCGTGCCTGACCTGTGATCCCATGGACTGGAGCACACCAGTCTTCCCTGTCCTCCACTATCTCCTGGAGTTTGCACAAACTCATGTTCATTGAGTCAGTGATACTACCTAACCATTTCATCCTCTGCTACCCTCTTTCTCCTTTTGCCTTCAATCTTTCCAGCATCAGGGTCTTTTCCAATAGGTCAGCTGTTTGCATCAGGTGGCCAAAGTAATGGAGCTTCAGCTTCCGCGGCAGTCCTTCCAAAGGAAATTCAGGGTTGATTTCCTTTAGGATTGACTGGTTTGATCTCCTTGCAGTCCAAGGGACTCTCAAGAGTCTTCTCCAACACCACAGTTTGAAAGCATCAATTCTTCATCACTCAGCCTTCTTTATGGTCCAGCTCTCACAGCCATACATGACTACCGGAAAAACCACAGCTTTGACTATACAGACTTTTGCTGCAAAGAGATGTCTGGTCTTTTTAATATGCTGTCTAGGTTTGTCATGCTTTCCTTCCAAGGAGCAAGCAGTCACTTAAGTGTACAATTCAATAATTTTTAACAAATATATGGGGTTGTCCAACCATCACCACAATTACATTTTAGATCATCTCCATCATCCCCAAAAGTCTCAGATACTCATCTGCAGTCACTCTCCATTCCTACTGCCAAACACCAGCAACCACTAATCTACTTTTTAAAGCTACAGAGTTGCCTTTCCTAGATATTCCATATAAATGGTACCTATTCTCTTTTGTAGTTGGCTTCCTCACTTAATATGAAATCTTTGAGGGTCATCCACATTGTAGTATATATTAGTATTTAATTTCTTTTTATAGTCAAGAACTATTCCATTATCTTCATAGACATTTTTTTTGCCATTCACCAGTTAATGGACAGTTGGATCGTTTCCACATTTGGCACCCCCTTGATTCAAATACTGAGTTTGATCCAAAGACCACCATCACTAATCCAATTCCTTTGTGGTGCCAAGACATATTGAAATCAAAACAAAAGCCAACCACGGAGTTCCAGCTTCCCTTCACACCCCAACAAGGGAAGAAATGCGTATATTAATTGAAGCTACATAACTCTCTCATCATCTTACCATCTCATATGGTCACAGTCTTAGAAACATGACCCTGTTCTCTTCTCCAAACATACTGAAATCATCTGCAATTGCCTTTCTTTAATTTTCCATGGTGATCTCTTCCTACTAAACTGTAAGCCTAAGCAGAATTAGGGACCTCTCTGTCAGAAACTTACTCACAGTTCCTGAAAGGTAAATATCCTTTCCCCCTTCTTAAGGACATGTAACGATTAAGACTGGAAGGTGGACTGACGCAGTACACTTTACCCAGCGAGACCTCTGTGTGCTCTGTGCCATGCTAGGCTGGCAAACCAGGAATTGAGAAAGTTAAAGGTCATGACCTCTGCCTAAGAGAAACAGAATTTATCTCCTTAAAACTTTTACTCACTCAAAGGCATAACAGTTTGCATATCTTTCAGCAGCATTTCTATGTCTAAGAATTTATCCAAAAAAATAATTATGTGGGCAAAGATTTCACTACAAAGCCAAAAATGTCTGATCTATTCCCTTGAAATTTTTTTTACTTAATCAAGGCCTTACATTTTTGCATATCTTTGAACCAGCATTTCCATGCATAAAAATTTATTCAAAGACCATAAATAAGAAGGGTGCAAAAATGTAGCTACTAAAAAAATAATAATACAATATGACCGAAGTCATTCAAGGACCTACCAAGCTACTATGCCTCGTCCACCCCCACCTCCATAGCCTTTGATGTCAGCTTCTCCTCCCTTCTCCCCCAGTCGGGCCACTCTGGCCTCCGCACTGTTCTTCAGCCAGGCCGGGTACCGCTCTCTCTAGGCCTCTGCACTGTTGTTTCACTGGCCTCGGGTGCTTTTCCCTCAAGTCTCTGCAGGTTTAACTTCCTCACTTCCTTCCAATCTTCATTCAGATTTGACCTTCCTGTGTCTGCTCAGTCACTTTAGTCGTGTCTGACTCTTTGCGACCCTATGGACTGTGGCCCACCAGGCTCCTCTGTCCATAGGATTCTTCAGGCAAGAATACTGGAGAGGTTGTCATGTCCTCCTCCAGGGGATCTTCCCAACCCAGGGATCCAACCCATATCTCCTGCAGCTCCTGCACTGGCATACAGATTCTCTACCACTGCACCACCTGGGAAATCCAATAACTGTGTTCAGTTCAGTTTAGTCGCTCAGCCATGCCTGACTCTGCAACCCCATGGACCGCAGCATGCCAGGCCTCCCTGTCCATCACCAACTCCCGGAGTTTACCCAAACTCATTGGAGAACGCGATAGCACCCCACTCCAGTACTCTTGCCTGGAAAATCCCATGGATGGAAGAGCCTGGTAGGCTGCCATCTATGGGGTCGCACAGAGTCGGACACAACTGAAGTGCCTTAGCAGCAGCACCAGCATGTCCATTGAGTCGGTGATGCCATCCAACCATCTCATACTCTGTTGTCCCCTTCTCCTCCAGTTTCCAATCTTTCCCAGCATCAGGGTCTTTTCCAACGAGTCAGCTCTTCGCATCAGGTGGCCAAAGTATTCCAGCTTCAGCTTCGATATCAGTCCATCTGATGAATACTCAGGACTGATCTCCTTTAGGATGTACTGGTTGGATCTCCTTGCAGTCCAAGGGACTCTCAAGAGTCTTCTCCAACACCACAGTTCAAAAGCATCAATTCCTCACTGCTCAGCTTTCTTTATAGTCCAACTCTCACATTCATACATGACTACTGGAAAAACCACAGCCTTGACTAGACGGATCTTTGTTGGCAAAGTAATGTCTCTGATCTTTAATATCCTGTCTAGGTTGGTCATAACTTTCCTTCCAAGGAGTAAGCCTCTTTTAATTTTATGGCTACAGCACCATCTGCAACGATTTTGGAGCTCAAAAAAATAAAGTCTGCCACTGTTTCCACTGTTTCCCCATCTATTTCCTATGAAGTGATGGGACCAGATGCCATGATCTTCATTTTCTGAATGTTGAGCTTTACGCCAACTTTTTCGCTCTCCTCTTTCACTTTCATCAACAGGCTCTTTAGTTCTTCACTTTCTGCCATAAGGGTGGTGTCATCTGCATATCTGAAGTTATTGATATTTCTCCCGGCAATCTTGATTCCAGCTTGTGCTTCCTCCAGCCCAGCGTTTCTCATGATGTACTCTGCATAGAAGTTAAATAAGCAGGGTGACAATATACAGCCTTGACGTACTCCTTTTCCTATTTGGAACCAGTCTGTTGTTCCATGTCCAGTTCTAACTGTTGCTTCTTGACCTGCATACAGATTTCTCAAGAGGCAAGTCAGGTGGTCTGGTATTACCATCTCTTGAAGAATTTTCCACAATTTGTTGTGATCCACACAATCAAAGGCTTTGGCATGGTCAGTAAAGCCGAAGTAGATGTTTTTTCTGGAACTCTCTTGCTTTTTCAATGATAAAGCAGATGTTGGCAATTTGATCTCTGGTTCCTCTGCCTTTTGTAAAACCAGCTTGAACATCTGAACGTTCACGGTTCACATACTACTGAAGCCTGGCTTGGAGAATTTCGAGCATTACTTTACTAGTGTGTGAGATGAGTGCAATTGTGCAGTAGTTTGAGCATTCTTTGGCACTGCCTTTCATATATACAAATTAACTAAAAGAAAAATTCAAGAAGGATATATAATATGCCCATGGTTTATCTCTTAAGACACAGGATTATGGTTTTATTAATTGGATATATGTTTGCCTACGTTAAACAGATACCCAAAGTAACAACTGGTTAAACTAGACAGAAGTTTATTTCTCGTTCATGTAATAGTACAAGTAGAGATAATTCAGGGCTAATATGGTTGTTCTGCTCCACAAAGTCATCCTAGAACCCAGGCTCCTTCTATCTTTCTGCTCTGGCATTTTTAAGGAACCACCTTTCTCCACATGATCCAGGAGGAAGCACCCTTGCTTCAAGAAAGAGGATGAAGAAAAGAGAAGAAGAAAGCATGGATGTCTGCTTCCCTCTGTTACTCGCCAAGGTTCAGTTTAAGCTACTAAATGGAGGAAGCACCAAAACAAAGCAGCTGAAACAGGAATTTAATTTCTCTCTCATTTTATTCCTCATGGGGCAGGTGGGCAGGCTCTGCTCCATGAGACGATGCAGGGATCCAGGCTGGTGGGGTGTCCTGCCATCCTCAGCATAGGGCTTCCACCTCTGGGTCTATGGAATTGCTCCAATGATTGCCTAGTTCGAGCCAGGGGAAATGAAACAATAAGAGTCCAGGGTATGTTTCCTGAGGATGTGACTTCAAAGTTACACACATCAGTTCCCCTTACTTCTTTCAGGCACATACTTAGTCAAATGGCTATACCCAATTGCAAGGGAGAAGGAGAAACATAACTTTCATTCTGAATGACCACAGAGTGGCTAAACATTTTACTGCCAGAGCAAGAGTACGTTTTCTGTTTTGTTGCGTGTGTGCACATGTTTTGGTGCCTCTCTATATTTTCTAATTTCCTACGATGAATAAAAATAGATAAATATACATTCATTTGTAGAGGTGAAAAGCATTTTGTTTTCAAACCCTCAATTCAGGGAGAATACCTACATGCATCTCCTTCCTTCTTAAGAAGACTTTCCTAAAAACACTCAAGAAAAACATACATATATGGTGTTTTACATTTACATGCTTTAACATTTTGGACAAAAGTTTCCTTTAGCATTTAACTTTGTGGTCCCTCTTTAATTTTTTTTTTAATTTATTTATTCTTAATTGGAGAATAATTACTTTACAATACTGTGTTGGCTTCTGCCATACATCAACATGAATCAGCCATAGGTATACACATGTCCCCTCCGTCTTAAACCTCCCACCCACCGCACCCTCTAGGTTGCCACAGAGCGCTAGATTTGCGCTCCCTGCACCATACAGCAATTGCCACTGACTGTCCATTTAACACATGTGGTGTCTACATTTCAGCGCTGCTCTCTCAACTCATCCCACCCTCTCCTTCCCACACTGTGTCCACTGGGTCTGTTCTTTATGGATGGGCCCTCTTATACATCATAGTTACCCCAATCATAAAATGTTATGCTTGACTAAATTTTTAAAACTTACCAAGAAGCTTCATGTATGAAATACAGAGCAGAAAAGTTACCAAAAGTACAGAACTATTGGTGGGGCATTTCCTAGAAATACACATAACAAGATGCCTTCATAGCCCGAGTGGCCTCCCAAGTCTCCTGCCTATGCACTTGCTAATGATAAAATACTCAAACACGCTTCTGGTAGCAACAGAAGTAGAGAGGAGATTTCTCCGTGATTGGGTAACTTTGGCCTACAGATATAAGCACTATCATCCTTCAGAGTTGGGACAGAATTTACGCTGAACCAAAAACCACCCTAAAATTCTGTAAGCGATCGTATCTTCGCCTCTGTATCAGGTGGGCAGGATCAAAGCAAGACCATTCCTATAGTGCTCGCTTTGGTAGCACGTGTACTAAAACTGAAATAATAGAAGATCAGCTATTGAATAAGAGAAGATCAGCATGGCCCTGGAGCAAAGATGTCATACAAAATTCGTGGATTGTCCCATATATTTTTGCAACTAGACATTATCATACAAACTGAAGCAAGTCAGAAAGAGAAAGGCAAATACCATATGATACCATTTGTATGTAGAATCTGAAATATGGCACAGATGAACCCATCTATAAAACAGAAACAGACTCACAAACACAGAGAGCAGACACGATTGCCGAGGAGAGGGGGACGGGTGAGGGATGGACTGGGAGTTTGGGGTTAGTAGATGCAAAGGATTATATATAGAATGGTCTTCTATAAACAGCAAGGTCTTCCTGTATAGCACAGGGAACTTTATTCCAACATCCTGAGATAAACCATAATGGGAAAAGAACATGTATATGTGTCTAACTGAGTCATTCTGCTACACAGCAGAAATTAACACATTATAAATCTACTATATTTCAGTTTAAAACAATTAAAAAAATATTTTTTAATCATTCCTGTAACCTGCCATGCTTTTTCACTGTCAAAGTATCTTTTAAATAATATAAAATGGTGGCATTAAATTAAAAGTTATATTTAAAGTACAATAATTGTCCTTGCCCTTTGGGTAAAGTGTAGACAATTTCATGAAAGCTGTGAAACTATTCCTAGAGAAATACTATATATATAAAAGCCAAGAATTCTGAGGAATTCGTCCATCTTCCCACACCCTTCCTTAATCTCATTTAGAGTGTTTATCAAAGCTGGTCTGAAAGTCAAGGCTCCCGGCCTGCACATTAGAACTGATAAATCAGAGTTGGGAGATTGGTCCCCAGGAACCTGCATTTTAATAACCCTCTCCCAGGTGATCTTTACATATACTTCAGGTGAGAGTCCCAAGTAAAGATTCCATGGAGCAGTATCTAAAAAACTTATAATTAGAGGTTTCTGATGCCTGTCTTTATCAAAGCACATAAATACACCTTTGCCTGAAGGATCTATGTAGACATATTATTTAGTCCATCCACCAGAGGCCAGTGTAGGATTATTCCCTGCACCGTACAGTGTTACACTGTGTAATACACACTGTTGACACTACGCAATACATACTGTGCACAGCTGGCTTTAGCTACCTCAGTGAAGAAGTGTGGGAAACAATACTGAAATATATGACATCTTATAAAAATATAAAATACCATAGGTAGTATTTTACATTTTTTATATTGTAAAGTCAAGATTTCTTTAACATTTAACCTTGATGTTCCTCTTTTAAATTACAGTCTGCATACTCATAATACTTGAGAGTAAATCTTTAAAATTTACCAAGTATCTTCATGCACATTTCATCTGATTATCTCCACAACCATATGAGACACCAAGCAGACAGGGTTACCCTGATTTACAGATTCAGAGAGAGTAACCTCAGAGGATTAATGAATGCCAGCATCCGGTCTTCTGAATCCTATACTAGAATAGCATCCTTTCCATTACACTCATCCTACCTACGACAAAATAAGAAACACAAGGGCAGTATACTAAGTTCCCCATAAAACTAAATCCTGCCAACCTAAGAAACGTCCCTTCACTCTGAGATCATGCCCTTCTGCCTGCCTACACAGAGATGCATCTACTAAGACAATCTCTTTCACTCACACAGGTTGGAGAAAGCTGGAGTAATTTTTTTTCTCTCTCCTTCATAAATAAAGGCTTCCTACAAGTTTCCAAACTTTATGAGGTAGAATAACCTCTCCTGTACAAATTTGTAATAACATGGGACTCATACGTTGGTGTGTGAGAGCAATGCAAACACAGAGATAAATTATACATGTCTTTCACACTCTCGATTTTTTTCAGAGTACTCCAAGACATCCTTGAATGTAAAAAAAAAAAAAAAAAAACTTAAAGCAAAAAAAAACAAAAGAAAAGCCTGAAAATCCACTGTTTCTAAACATTCTTACTGCTCTTTTCTTAACTCATAGTAAGTGTTTATTCAACTGAAAGTTGAGACTCCAAAACCAAAGGCAATATTCTGGGTACTGTTTAATCAGCACTATGTAAAGAGTAGTGAGCATTGGCTCCCCAATCTATAACTATAATGTCTACAAATATACAGACTGCTATTGCTTTTTCATACATCTAGAGCACTTGGAACACCCAGGACACAGAAATTAGTAAGAATGACATATTTCTGTCTCATTTATCTTGTATTCCCAGATTCCAACTCAATGCCTGAATTACAGCAGGAACATAGTCAATACAAAACTGGCCTCAACATTAGCAAGAAAAACTGGATTGATACCACAATTAGGAACTAGAATCAGTACTCAGAAATTAGATGAGTGGCTACAAGTCACACAAAGCAAGATTTAGAGAAGGTGGGGAAAAAATGGTACTTGGTTCACAACCCTTTTTTTCTAATCAGTGATTTGCACACCACAAAAACTAGAACAAAAGAAGCTACATCCAGAAAGCACGCGAAAATGGTCCAGCGGTTCCTCAGTGTGCTAAGAGAGCAATGGGCTGCAAAAAGAGTGAGCTAACTAGCGTCACCTCAAGCTATCCCATCTGGGACACATCCAAATAGGAAGGAGAAAAAGACAAAAAATGTCATACTAGACCGACTGCGGTTTGATTTTCATATAAGAAAAATAAGAGTTTGGTTAAAACACAGTTTCCTGTTTGTATCCCTTTGGGTTTAGTGGACCATTTCAGAGAAAATATTATTGTTCCATGCCTGAAAGAACATTTTGCTAAAACCATCCGGATGTGAATATGTACCCACTCACTGAATGAAAGGACACAGTCTTGCGACCACCTCAGTTTCAAGTCTAGTAATTAAGTTTTTTCCATCAAGTATAACAATACATTGACAACAATGATTTCTTAAAAATGCGTGCATGTGTGCTAAGTCGCTTCAGCGTGTCCGACTCTTTGCAACCCTCTGGACTGCAGCCTGCCAGGCTTCTCCGTCCATGGGATTTCCCAGGCAAGAATACCGGAGGAGGGTGCCAAGTCTTCCTCAGCACTCCAAACAAATGCACATGCACTTCATACTGTTTAAATTGGCTACTTAAAGGATGATAGGAAACATCTTGAAAGTTTCTTTGGGGATTTCCCTGGTGGTCCAGTGGTTAAGAATCCACCTGCCAATGCAGGGGAGATGGGTTCGATCCCTGGTCTGGGAATATTCCACATGCCGCAAAGCAACTAAGCCCACGTGCCACAACTTCCGAGCCCGTACATCTAGAGCCAATGATACGCGACAAGAGAAGCCCCCCTAATGAGAAGCCCTCGCACCCCAATTCCACAGCTAGAGAAAACCCACGTGCAGCAGCAAAGACCCAGTGCAACCAAAAAAAAAAAAAAAAGTTCTTTGGCTACCAGTAATTCTTTGCTTGTGTTTTGAAAAAGTTCAAAATTCAATTTACCCAAGAAAGTACACCCTTCTTGGAGAAGGCAATGGCACCCCACTCCAGTACTCTTGCCTGGAAAATCCCATGGACGGAAGAGCCTGGTAGGCTGCAGTCCATGGGGTCACTAAGAGTTGGACACAACTGAGCGACTTGACTTTCACGTTTCAGTTTCATGCCTTGGAGAAGGAAATGGCAACCCACTCCAGTGTTCTTGCCTGGAGAATCCCAGGGACGGCGGAGCCAGGTGGGCTGCCATCTATGGGGTCACACAGAGTCAGACACGACTGAAGTGACTTAGCAGTAGCCGCAGCAGTACACCCCTCTAATTTATGCATACATATAAAATATGCTAAATAATATATATATGTGTGTGTGTGTGGAGAAGTTATAAAAAGAGAAAGAAAATGACTCATTTATTAGGACATAAACCAGATTTAAAACTTCACATCATATCTTTTGTGTGTTTTACTGAGAAAACACACTAGAAAAGATATTTACTATAAGAAAATACATGTCAAAAACACTGCCAAAAATAATTTAATGATTGTAAATTCAAAATGTTGTAAATACTTACATACATTTTCTTTCCTTATCCAATTACACCTAAACTGCAGCAGACACAGAAAACAAATGACTATCTATGGACCAAATATTCCTGTGCAGAATGAATATGAATTGTAACAACCGCAGCTGAAGGTTTATGCTAATATATCTAAAGCAAAATGGCTTGATCAGCTCAAAATCCATCATAGTTTGGTGGGGGTTGGATTCCCTTCTGCAACTGAACCAGCATTTTTCTGTGTTTCATAATTTGTCAATTTCTCCCTAAGTGCAGTGATTTAGTGATGACAAAAGAAATAGAGAAACAAATGAAAACTGCTTAATTACCATTTGCAGATGTACCCCCAAAGAGAAACAGGTTCAGCAGCTGATGCTATTTCTTCCACTGGACTCTGCTATAAAGTAGCTCACTTCATCCAATACTCTTTTTCTCCTTCGGTGTTTATCTGATATTTGATGCTATGCTGTGATAAATATGTCACATACAGGCAGTCACTAAATGTATGACAGATATAAAATCATGAGTTTTTTTCTTCTCCTTTTAGTCTTTTCAGCAATCAGTTCAGTTCAGTCACTCAGTCATGTCTGACTCTTTGTGACCCCATGAACCGCAGCACGCCAGGCCTCCCTGTCCATCACCAACTCCCATAGTCCACACAAACCCATGTCCATTGAGTCGGTGATGCCATGCAACCATCTCATCCTCTGTCATCCCCTTCTCCTCCTGCCCTCAATCTTTCCCAGCATCAGGGTCTTTTCAAATGAGTCAGCTCTTCGCATCAGGTAGCCAAAGTATTGCAGTTTCAGCTTCAACATCAGTCCTTCCAATAAACACCCAGGACTGATCTTTGGGATGGACTGGTTGGATCTCCTTGCAGTCCAAGTGACTCTCAAGAGTCTTCTCCAACACCACAGTTCAAAAGCATCAATTCTTTGGCGCTCAGCTTTCTTATATAGTTCAACTCTCACATCCATACATGACCACTGGAAAAACCATAGCCTTGACTAGACAGACCAATAACCCCGCCTCAAAACAAAAATCAATCAATTAATCCTTATTCTCTCCGTTTGGATGCCAGATTAATTGGTGGATTTTTTTTAATTGCCTACTTGCTTTTATTAGCAAATCCTCATTTGATGCCTTCTACAATTTTCTCTTGAAGTTAACATCCCAGTGGTCTACATCCTAATTTAAATCAAGTTTATTACTACTTGCTGTGCTATTTTCAACAATGCACTTTACTGTTAAATTCACATTTGTAAATGTGCGTCCCAAGTTGCCTTTTTTTTTTTTTTAATGTGGCTTGTGTGAAAAAGGAAACAGAAGGACACTGCAAATGGCCTGTGAACTAAAAACACCACTCAATATTCAGTAGGGAATTAAATGACTGATAACAACAGCACAGAAAAAGTGGCTTAAGTGCCACCTGGAAGCATAAAGCTGGTCAGTTCATTTCCAACTTCCGCTGGCGGGCAATCTGCCAGTGGTGAGGGTGTCAAAACAACGCTAAGCCCGCTGGTCTCTAATACTCGACAGAAAGCAACTGCAAAAGGCTATGCAGCAAGGATTATGTTTTGTTGTCGTGCTTTCTTTTATGAGAGAAAGCTATTTTTATGCTTTACTGAAATTCCTTTCCTGCTCTGAAATTGGTAAGAGGGCCAGCTGCTTTCTCTATTTTTCTCTGAGGTATTTGTCAATGGCAGATTTTAAATTCATACTTCAGATGGGGAAAAGACGCTTCGTCTCCCTGTGGAAGTCTAAAGATGCATCGCTAACAATCAAATTCAAGATAGCTTTGGGGACCAAAAGGATGTGTCAACTTTGGAAACGTGTTGTTTTATGTGCTGCCACCAGTTTCATTTTTAATTACCTTTTTTAGAAGTTGTCAAGTGTGAGTGGTGATACATATCCCTTTGGCTGAAGTGACAACTCGAAGTTTATCAGTCCAGAAGTGTAAACCAAATCCCAGCCCAAGATTCTAAGCTCTTTGACAGAATATACACTCAGTAAGGGAAAAAAAAAGAAAAGGCTCCTGAAATGAGAACTGTGAACAAGTTGGCCTCGGTGGGCCTTGGGATCTCCAGGCAGGACGCTTGTGATTCGTCTTTGGCTGCTGCTTCTCCCTAATCCTGTCAGTCACCTGTTACCAAGGGCTGCACTTCCTCACTTGCAGAGTCTCACTGGCCCTATTTCCTTTCTATTTCCTCCTCCACGGCCCTAATGGAGTCTGTACCACCATATATGTGTTTCTGCTCAGCCTCCTGGCTAAGCTAGTCTCCCTGACTCTAGCTGCTTCTCTCCTTCTTTGCCTGTGTTTTTCAAAATCACTTTGTGTGTGTGTGTGTGTGTGTGTGTGTGTGTGTGTGTGTGTGTGTGTGTGTGTGTGTGTGTGTGTGTGCGCGCGCGCACTCAAATTCCACTATGGCTCTCAATTAGCTAGTATATCAACTCCAGATTCAGGGCATCATGACATCAGGGCATCTTTTGCAGGCTCTTCTTTCTGTGCCTAGCCATTACATGTGGGTGTCCTTTAGGGTCTGGTCTGAGGACCTCCTGTCCATCTTTCTGCCATCCTGCGTTCTCATATGTTCTTTTTGTTTCATTTATTCAACAAATATTTATTAAGCATCAATTTATTCTACATTACCAGTCACTGCTTTAGACACAAAAATAATAATAAAGAACAAAACCCTCAAGCAACTAGACCTCATGGAGCTTACACTCTGGAGCAGACAGAGTAATTATATTTTGAGAAAGCACATCCATTCCCATGACTCACATTACCCACATGCCAGGGACTCCCCAGATCTCGAGAATTGCCCACTTGCTATGTGGAAGGCAGAAAAGTGAAATGGCTCCGGGTATGGCTTTAGAGCTACGATGACTAGGCCCATATTCCAATGCCATCACTAAATAGTTACAGGACCTTAGGTAATTCTGTTAGGGCTGCCTTTACAAAACACCACAGACTAGGTGGTGTGAAACAACACAAATTTATTTTCCCACACTTCTGGATTCTAGAAGTCCAAGATCAAGGTGTGTGCCGGTTACCTTTTCTCCTAAGGTAAGGTCCCCTCACCTTAGCTTGCAAAAGGCTGCCCTCTTGCAGTGGCCTCCTGTGGTCTTTCCTCTGTGTGCATGCATCCCTGCTGCAGCTCTCTTTCCAGGAGGACACCAGTCATACTGAACTAGGACCCCACCTCACGACCTCGTGTAGTCTTCATTACTTCTTAAAAGGCCCTGTCTCCGAACCCAGTCACCTTACCAGTTAGGGCTGCAACAGATAAATTTTGAAGGGACATAGTTTAGTCCATAACAGCAATTTACTTAAACTTAAGCCTTGGTTTTCTCATCTGTAAATAGAGAATAATAAAAATTTTTTAAATTACAATGGAAAAAAAGACATTTACTAGGTTATTACAAAGTTTGAGATGATCCAGGTAAAGTGCCAAGCATAATACCTAGTACTTAATAAATGTTAGCTGCTTATCAATAAGGGAAGGTCAAACCCTCTCATGATTATTTAGAGTATTAGAACCTAAGAAAAACTGAAACATATTTAGAGATTTTGAGACTAAAATTTTGAGACAATCGAAAGACTAGATCACAACCTGATTATAAAGTCACAGGTGTGGCCATTTGTCCAGAACATTCAGACATATAATATTCTACTTAAGGGAGAGTTTCATTCAAATATTAACAAGCATGAAGGGGAAAAGGCAGGTTGAGTTGACAAGGTTGTTTTTTTTTTTTTTGTCAAATATATGTTGAAAGAACAATAAAAGGCTAAAAGCATGAAGTGTTGGAAGGGAAATGAGAATGGCATAAAGAAAACAAGAACACATCAAAATCAGAAACAAAATCTTTGATCTCAACTGGTTTAAGTACATAAATATGGCAGTGAGTAGAAAGATGTTATTATATGATAATAGAGAAACTGACAAAATCACTTGGGAATCTGGATCCTAGGTATTTAAAGAATGAAATGGGAGAATGAAAAGCAAAGTCTTATTTAAGAGTTAATCATAAAATTACAGTAGATTCATTTCCATTTCCAAAGCATTTTAAGCTGAAATTGGTAAAACTGGCAACCTTAATGGAAATTAATCATTTACTCTGAAGCACACACACAAAAAGACAATAATGGTGTGAGTGTGTGTGTGTATATGTGTGGGAGACGATGAGTGCTTGAGAACACAAACTATATCTTAAATGTTTTTGAATCCTTAGCATCTAAGACAAGAAATTCAGACAATAAGACACTCAGAGGATTGTTGAATGAATAAATGAATGAATGCATTAACAGAAAATCAAATATAATTATTTATATCTGTGTTTTTGTAGCCTAAACAATGATAGAAACATAACAAGGAGGAAGAAGCATTTTTTTCCTTTAGACACACAGTCTGGTATCAATTAATTATATGCACAAAGAAACTGAAATAGCAAAGATTGAAAGTCAGCCTCTTATCTTTACCCACAATAATGTAAAGAATATAATAATGTCTTCACTGATAATGAGCAAACTCAAAATGTGCACACCAGTTTTCTTATACAAATCTTAAACTCGGTCTTAACTTTCTTAAACTGAAGAATTAAATTATAAATGTCTGCTTAAAATTAATAAGCAATATATCTCTTTAAACATTTTGGTAAAACACAGTATTTATCATCAAATATGCACCATGATAATAAAAACCAGAGCTGCTTAAAGAAAAAACAAACTGCAAAACATAGTCAATATAAATGTACTGGAGGGAGAATTATTCTACAATATTAACAGTTTCCAACTGTTTTCCAAGCACCTGAAGCAGAAATGTGAATTTCCTCAAAAAGGCTATCGTTTAATTTTTTCCAGGGAAATATTTTTAATAGGATTAATGACCCTTTTAACACTCTTGGAAAGAAAATGAATCTCATAAGCATTCTGGCATATAACTATTATAAAAATAAATAGAGGAGTCAACCAGTGAAAGCATACTCGAGAAACTAACTAAAGAAATGTACGTAACTTTACATGGTGATAACTACTTTAACACAGACAAGGTTTCACTTCCTTTAGCAAGACAACCAAATACACTGGGACAGATGAAGGGCTAGAAAGGAGGAGAAACTCTGAAGAAAAAACTTTCATATCTTCCTTCAAACAGAACTAACTACATTGACTGTGGTCAAGTCTATTGGCTATCATTCAACTCTTAGGCCTGACCTTAAGTCCTGTGTGGTTTTTCAGAGGCATTTAAAAGTTTCAGGGTAAGAAAGGACACTTAGTGATTTAAGACATATTTTTGCACTCACAACTCTTGCGCTCTAGGAGGAATGTTTTCAGATCATTAGTTTGTAATGTGAACTGGCGCCGAAGGATATTTTGAAAGGGAAAAAACTAGTGTGCTTGGAGATGCAGTTTCTGTAACTTGCATCATCATTTATTTCAGCTCAATTTGGGGCCTAAACTGAACTCAAAATGAAGTCACCGCATCTGCAACAGATTCTCTGGGCATGGAATGAGCACACAGAAATCTGCAAACAGAACAGACTCCTTACCCAGAAAAACAAAAGCAGTGTAACCTCCTTAAAATATCCAAGTCCTTGCAAGAAGTTCTTACACTTTCAGAGTACAAAAATAAAGTCAGCCTTACAAGTAAGTTCCAAAGTAATCTGGGTTATCAAAAGGCCACTGGCATACCAAAATGCATGAATTCTGCCAGTTTTACCCTTCTTTCCACAGCCTACCCCAGCCATTCACACAACCACACATGTGTGGGTCTGGAAAACACGGAACCAAATCATTAGGCTCAAAGAAGGCAAGCATCTTCCTAAAGCCATGTGCATAAGACAAATGGTGATTTGGCCATTATCAAGATTAATTTGATCCACATATGATACCAAAATAGATCATTCTCAGCCCCAATTTAACAAAGTATTTCCTAAATTCTCTATTTCCCTTTCAGTTTAGTTCAGTTCAGTTTAGTTGTACAGTCATGTCCGACTCTTTGCGACCCCATGGATCACAGCACGCTAGGCCTCCCTGTCCATCACCAACTCCAGTTCACCCAAACTCATGTGCATTGAGTCAGTGATGCCAGCCAGCCATCTCATCCTCTGTTTTCCCCTTCTCCTCCTGCCCCCAATCCCTCCCAGCATCAGAGTCTTTTCCAATGAGTCAACTCTTCGCATGAGGTGGCCAAAGTATTGGAGTTTCAGCTTTAGCATCAGTCCTTCCAAAGAACACCCAGGGCTGCTCTCCTTTAGAATGGACTGGTTGGATCTCCTTGCAGTCCAAGGGACTCGCAAGAGTCTTCTCCAACACCACAGTTCAAAAGCATCAATTCTTCGGCGCTAAGCTTTCTTCACAGTCCAACACTCACATCCATATATGACCACTGGAAAAACCATAGCCTTGACTAGACAGACCTTTGTTGGCAAAGTAATATCTCTGCTTTTTAATGTGCTATCTAGGTCAGTCATAACTTTCCTTCCAAGGAGTAAGCATCTTTTAATTTCATAGCTTCAATCACCATCTGTAGTGATTTTGGAGCCCTAACTGTATCTCCCTTAAGGGTAAACAAAACAGATAGATATTCCTACTACCTTGTACAATAAAAGAAACAGGTTAGAATCTCTTTTCCTTTTCTTAATTATAACTTCACTTCTTTTACATTTATTAAGGACACATGAATTATGGCTTCAAATCATGGAGCTGAGGATCCTGAGATTGTCATAACCTAAGAAATTATGGAACTCCCTATTTTCAATCCTGGGTACACATTAAAATCACCACAGGAACTTTTAAAAAGTCTATATTCCCAGGCCCCATTAGGGCCCTGGAGTTGAGTCCAACATACAGGTAAGTCAATAGTCTCCCAAATGTGGAATCATGACCCAAAAAGGACCAAGGTTGAGAGCAAGCCAATGGCAGTCGAAACAGAACTCAATGCCTACAGGAGCCAGTGACGTGAAAGAAGCAGGCAGGATATGCACACGGTTTTAGGGTGTGTGAGAGCCAGAGAGTGTGTCACACTAGTGAGGTCACAGGGCATGGGCTCCTGAACTCTAGCTGCTGATACTGTCATCAGGGAAATAAGAGGTAACCATCTTCTCACTTAATCAGAAAAAAGAAAAGATAGAAAATCAAGATTTTTGTGTAACATTTCCAACTTTTAAATGTTGGCTCAATAAAACAATAACAATACTGCATGAGGTAACCAAACACATTACAAAACACAGAACACGCGTTTAGCCTCTAGGGCTTCAGTTATCACTTCTGGTCTAAAGAGTGGCTTCCATTCTACAGAAACCACAGCATCAGCAGCAGCACAATAACAACAATAACAATACCTAGCCTTCATTAAGCATTTACAAGCTAGCCATTATGCTAAGAGGTTTACATGGATTATCTCAATTAGCCTACATCAACCTTTATGGTACTATGAATATCCCCCCTTTACCAAGTGACTTCCCCTCAAGCCAGAAAGTGGCAATGCCAGAATCCAAACGTGCAAGGTGTGACTCCATATCCTATATGGTGCTAGATTTCTTCAATGTTTTCAGTATGCTCTTAAAAGCCTGGACTCTTTGCACTTGTATTTTTTCAAAACTAAAACAAAGGGATTATACTAAATGATTTCTCTGGTCCTTTTTGGTTCTCAAATTCAATGGCTCAGACTCCATAATACAACTCTTGGCTGGATAAAAAAGTTAGCATTTATATGCATCAGTTGCAAATGCCTTGATGAGAATTACCTGATCAAAACAATGGAATGAATGAATGCTCATTCAATAGTCTTTCTGAAAAGACAGCAAAGACATAAAATCATAATAAAATTCGTTACCTCTACTGGGCTTCCCTGCTGGCTCAGTTGGTAAAGAATCCACCTGCAATGTGGGAGACCTGAGTTCAATCCCTGGGTTAGGAAGATCCCGTGGAAGAGAACCAGTATCCTTGCCTGGAGAATCCCCAGGGACAGAGGAGCCTGAGGAGCTACAGTCCATGGGATTGCAAAGAATTGGACACAACTGAGCAACTTTCACTTCACTACTGTTATAGAAAGTTTACTTTTCCATCTTACCTTTTGAAAGATGAGTGAATGTTCTCAGAAATTCTTCGTATGTTTGCTCATGACAATTAACAAACTTATCCAAGACTTCTTCAATTAGCCGATCTTCATCCATCATCTCCAATTCTGGTGTCTGGGCAGGCATTCCTATTCATAAGGCCACTTTATCTACGAGACCAAGAAAAACATGAGCTACGGTGAGTTGTGTAGTACCAGCCTCTTGAAAATACTCCAGATGGGTAGGTGGAAGAATTCCAAGACCCCAAAAGGACAAATCAAGATAGTTATTACAGTGATATACCCTAGTTTAAGAGACCAGAGTTATATTCATCTCTCAACTGCAGGATTGTTAACTATCCCAATTTTATTTTTGCCTGTTTCCTGGTTACCATCTTCTTAATTCACAGGAAAATCATCACAGTTACATAACTAGAAACTAAAAATCTTTCAAGGTGAGATAAACCAACCACCCATCCAAAGACAACAGCACAGTTGCTAATATTTGTTACTTACTGAGCACCTATTAGGTACCAGGTACTGTTCTTTAACTTCATAATAATTTTAGCTCAGACTACAGAGCCAGTAAGCAGAAATGTCAGTTCTAGAAGTGTGACCCTAGAACCCATGCCCCTAAATACTTCACTATGTTTCTCTATCCATTGCATGACATACACACACACCCTCCATACTCCGGTACTAATGCTGCCAAACAGTTGACTTGTCTGTGCTTTAACACATCCAGATATTGGAAACCCTTTATGTTCCAAAGGCAGCTTTGGACAGCTCTATTAAAGCTTCCTTCTAAAACAGCCTAAATGTATCTTTGTGTTCCATACCCCAAACTGGTCCTGGGCCCCTGGAGGGGACTGAACCATTTCAATTCTTTTCATACATGATATCCTTTCAAATATTTGGGCAAGCCTATCCTGTCCTTTCTCAATCTTATTTAATCCACTTACATAAATTTATTTTTCAAAATTCAGTTCAGAATTCAGTTTGTCTCTGAAGGCTTTAGCTTTCCATCTCCCATCACCACAAGAGCACATCATAACTTCTGTGCTGCTTCTCTCTGCTGTGTCCACTGTCCCACTTATCCCCGTGTATTGTAAATAGTTGTATACATGTCTGTGTCTTCTATGAGACCTGGAGCCCGTGAGAGAAAGGGTCCATATCTTTTCATAGCTCAGGACAGGGCACAGAGTTGGCGGTCCATCCATCTCAAGCTAAAATTATTCATTTGAGCAGGTACTACAGTCAAATATTGTTAGAAGTTGGCCAAAAACTCTGCTAAGCTTACCCGGTCACTGTATCTGTACCTTATGTGACATGGCTTTGAATCCTTTCACCCTTCTGATCAATCTACCTGGAAAAGATTTCACACTGTCTGCATCCCTTTAAAATATGTCATCCAGAAATGAAGACAAGATTCCAGGAACAGTCTGGAGACAATGAGATTTGATTAACTCTCATATTCTAAATGGCTCACTCCTACTTCATGCAAAGATCGTGGCCCCTTCACATTGTCAGATCACTGACTACTTCGCTAACTAAACACTTGTCAGCTGAGACAATACCTCAATCCTTGAGGAGTCTGAACTTTGTTTTTAGTTGTGATATTTCACCTTGTTGAATTCCGTTCACTCTGTGTGCAATATGATTCTTACACAGCTTTGAGAAAAATGACAATCTACAAAAAGCAGAATAATGACAGCCTACATAGCCAGTGTGATTCACGGGAGGGGTTCTCCGATACCACATAAATTCCGTGGTTCTTCTATTTTTCCAGAATAAAAGTGAACATCTGGTGTCTGTTATTAACTTTATTATTTGATACTTACCATAAAGTTAAGGAAAAACAAACCAAAAATATATTCACAAGATGATACCCAAACTCACTCAGTGGCAAGACCCAACCTGCATTAACATGAAAGTGTTTGTGGCTTTTATTTATTCTGTATAAATAGTATTACTATTTACGTTTCCCTGAAAAAAAAAACTAATGGGCTTGCTTTTGAGGTGCTTTTCCAGAACCCACTGCAGATTTTGTGTATTGATAATATGTGGCATTTGCCCTGATTACCTTTCTAAACTCCAAAACACCTTTGAACTCTGAAAGACAACTGACTCCAAGAGTTTTAAATAGGAAGTATGAAGCTACAGGTACCTCTCAAGACTGCTGTAAGGATTAGCTGAATATACAGGGGGCCTCAAGAAATGTCAGCCATGAGGATGACAACAACGGATAAGTTTTAGTATTCTGTCCTTTGTTTACATGAAGACCTGTGTTGACTGTGACCCCTTTGACTTTGAAGGTACTAATATTACCCAAAGATCAATCAAGAGAATTCATGATGCATTACAACCCTAGATAAAACATGACATTGTAGCAGTCCAAGTGAAAATAAAAAGTCTAGCTATGCACCAACCCAAAATGAAAGAAACAATTTGTACCTGAAAATTAGGTATAAGAAAAAGCACCAGTTACAGTTTATGCAAATTTACCTATAATACTGCCAGGCTTCAGCAACCCATAGTTTAATAAATTATGCTTGTAACTGCTAGCTAATAAATAATGATAAATTCAAAGGTGGTTATTATTTAACTATCAGTAGGACAAATACTTAATTACCAAAATGTTAATGTCAACCTGCTTTTCCAGAAGTGGACCCCCGCAAAATTCCAGCATGGTATTATAGCAACCTCTTCCTCAAGCCATCTCAGGTAATCTACTTCTGCAGACAAATATCAAGCAGAAGCAGCCAGGTTGTATTTTATATTGCTGTAAATGCCTTCCCATGGATGCTTTGAGAGTTATAATAGGAATTCCTTTAGACATGCTTTGCAATTCTCAAATTGGTATATTTTGAGTATTTAGCCTTAACACATCTCAGTTTTACTAAAGGCAGACAATTAACGGGCTGTGCACAGCACAAATTCAGCATCTTTCAATGTCTTTAATTTTGTTCCTGTGGTTATCACAATACAGTAACTGTACGGACTTCTTAAAAAGGCTTGCAAAATCCAGCTTTACAAGCTGTCATGATTTAAAGAGTTTAACCCACCTTCAAATTTAGAACTTTCCTTATCTATGAAAATACAAATAACCTCATGTTAAAAGTCCTCAGAGACTGACAGAGCAGATAATCATTTACCAGACAATCAAGTGGTTTATGCAAATCCTAGTGGTTTTCTAGAAGGAAGCATTGCTTTTTCAGTTACCGTTCACATCAGTTTGTGTTTTTACTATGAAGTATTTTTCTAAAAGAGAAAAAGGAAGAGACAGAGATATACTTGTCTGGATAACAGGATTCTTTGATTTGGTTTTTTTGTCTTAAAGCTTAAAGCTCCACATAAAAAAGACCCAGAACATATTGTGATGATAAGTAAATGTGTAACAACATACACTCATAATCACAGCCTCCAAAAGGAACCACTGGGAGGATGTATTGCTCTGCTTGGACTACTAAACTCCACAAAAGACCACAAGCTTTCTTAGGAACAGGATTCTCTTCTTACTGAGTCCCTGGGAGCTAGCAAAAGAACCACATCATCTTTCTGGAGACCCGCTTTCTTCCTATCAAATAACAAAACTAACGACCACTCAAGCCAGGTAGTGTCATCTGCTCTCTGAAAGAACACACAACACATCCAGGCTGGTACTGAACCCAAGTTTGCTCACTGCCAGAAAGAACAATACTTGAGAGACAAGTATTGGTAAAAAAGGAAAAGCTGCCTTATTCAGGAGGCCAGTGACCTGGGGAGATGGTGGGCTAATGTCCTAAGGTCATCTCCAAGTTGCTGGCTAGGAGACCAAGGTTTTCAAGGGGAGTTTCAGGGATGTACAAGCAAGGGTTGACATGCAGAACGGCAGTCAGCTCCGATAATCATGTCCAAACTGGTCTAGTTAATGTCATCCTCATTAGGTGTTCATTAATTTTCTACTCGGGGTCATTCCATCCCCATGTCCTCGAGGTTGGTTTCTGAAATTCTTAAGCAAGCGAGCTTAGTTCTCATTCTCTCCTCGTCAGCTTGTCATTATCTAGGCAGCTCTGAGGCATGCCAGGGCCAGCAGGAAAGGAAAATGCCCATGAACTTGAAAATCTGTACTGTTCAAGATGGATCAGCTCATGCCCTGGCTATAAGTCCCCACTGTCAATCCTTCATTCCATTTCTATGGAATAGGGGCAAAGGTCTTTCTTTCTTTCTAGGAGAAAGCAAAAGCAATGGTTGGGACATTTTGTTATATACTTAGAGCCTTCATGATGGTTTAGGAGTTTCAATTTTTAATTGACTCTCTCTGTGTCATCAATTTCAGGTCCACTTGGAGCCAGTCGGTTGAACCCACAGGACATTATCTCAACAGTTCGGGATCATAAATCAAGACACTGGTTCAAGCTAACAATAAAAAAAAATTATGTTGGGCTGTTTTTTCCTTTGCTTGCACATTCCCTCACTTCTCTAGATAGTACCTGTTTGAATCTGCTCTTTGGAGCTCAGGGAAGGTTTAGGAGACTAAAGCCTTTTTATAAACAAGAGGCAAGCAGAGGACAGAGTGGGGATTGAGGCGTGATCTGTCCTGGGAAGGTCCCTGTAAAGGGTCCCACTCCTTTACAGACATTATTATAAAATAAGGTATGTGGAACTATCACCACTGATGTAGCATTTTTTTGATACTTATCTTCAGATCCCTGCCTCATGTGACTTACTTAAAACACATTTGTCAGAGACAAGAGCAAGAAGCCTTAAGAAACAAGTCACCCTGAGCTAGTAACCTTTCAAAACAAATAATCTGCTTTCTAACAGTAGAGAAAGGTATATGCCTGCAAAATCGTGTTTGTTGTTGTTGTTAACTGTGAGGCTTACTGCTGATACTTGAAAGCAATAGATAACACATTTTTAAAGAGTTTTGCTGGGACTATCAAAGCCCACTGTCTCAAATTCTCATAGTTCTGTTCAAAGCTGCTCCTGAAGTATGAAAGGTAAAATGGGATATTTTACAAAGAACTCACAAAGCCTGAGGAAGGAAAATGTCAACCTTGGTGCCGCACAGGCTAGGTCTCTTTTTATACTTTGGAAAATGAACAAATCTCAAATGACCAAATTACACAGTAAGGGTACAGATTTATTTACATGACAGAAGAGACCCGGTATAAACTGACAGCCTCTGCCTTGACTGAACAACAACTATTTTGCATCCTATAATATTTTCATGTTGTTTAGATCATATTAAGGAGAATGAAATTCAGCGACAGAAATTGGCACAGATTCTCAGAGTTGAGAGAAACCTAAAGGTCACCTAGTTAATCACAGAATACAAATGAATGAATCTGGAAAAGAAACTTAAGTGAGGTTTTTTGCCAACTAATGATTCTACTGGTGAGCAGCATTATGTGGTTCTCATCAACAGTAATGAGATGTTCCTGGTTATGATTTTTAATGCATAGATGAAGTCATCAGGAAATTAAGAAATAAGCAGCAATCTCACTCAGGTTGGGTGTATTCATGTGTCTGACTACAACTACGTTCTTTATCCCAATAACATACAAAACATCTTGAGGCAAAATGCACACACACATACAAACACACACACACACACACACACACACACACATATCATTTGTTTTAGACATTTACCAATACAAACAGGAAAACAAAGGAAAAGAGGAAGACATAAATACAAAACTTCTTATGAAATAGAAGAGGATCTAAAATCCTTTACAGTTTTTTATCTGGGTGATAAAAACATACCAATGAGCCTTTTCTAACACTTTAAAAAGCATGGAATTCTCTATTACCACCAAAAAAGCTGACAGTATAAGCCTCTAGATTTCCATATAGATTCCCCTGGATACAACCCTTTGCAGCGAATATTAAAGGAAGCCTTTGGTAGGAGGCAGGAGAGGCTTGGAGATAACTGCTAACTATAAAGCTTTAGAAGAACAGATTCCCAGGTCGTTCGGTGCCAACACAGGCGACGCAGGTTCGACCCATGGGCTGGGAAGATCCCCTGGAGAAGGAAATGGCAACCCACACCAGTATCCTTGCCTGGAAAATTTCATGGACAGAGGAGCCTGGCAGGCTACGTCCATGGGGTCACAAAAGAGTCAGACACGGCTTAGTGACTAAACAACAACAAAGCTTTAGAGGAGAAAAGCTGCATATTGTCATCTGTGCAGAGGTCTCAGAAGTTGGCACATCTTTGTTATACTTTTTCCTTGACAAAAATCTCATCTTAAGGAAAAGAGAAAGAGAAAACACCCAGTAAAAGTTTACCAAGAATGTTGGAACTCAGGCATGTTGATGGTTTTCCTCCTGCAATAAGCTCTAGAGAGTGGGAATAATACTAACCTATAAAATTACATGTTTAAGCAGAAAGTTTCCTCTTGAAAAATTTGCTTCCCTTTCCTGATCATCCATCCAAGTTACCATAATGGGGTTTCTTGAAGCTATAATTTATTAAGACTTGCTCATCAACAGATTGTATAAAATCAATTTTATTTCCCCAAAATATACTCTTCCTCCAAGCTGCTCAAGCCAATCCAGAAATGTCTACATTGACTCACTGAGGCAGGTCAACTATTAGACTGTTTTCAATTACACAGTTATTAATTCCATTAAACAAAAATGCAAAGAGTTAAGCATTCAGAACTTCCCTCTCCTTGCTTACTCCTTATTTTTTTTTTAAAAAAAAAAAAGCAAATTACCTGTGGACATGGAAGCTGAAAGATGTACCCATAAGACAAATTTTAGAAAATCCAGCGTTTTTGAAAGCAAAAAAATTACTTTTCCACTATCATTTTTGTTTCTTAATTTGCTTTTTTGAAAAATTTGAGTCAATCACCTACCTTCACCTCCTAACAAAGCTACAAACATATTCATTGATCACTGCTGCTGCTGCCAAGTCGCTTCAGTCGTGTCCGACTCTGTGTGACCCCATAGACGGCAACCCACCAGGCTCTGCCATCCCTGGGATTCTCTAGGCAAGAACACTGGAGTGGGTTGCCATTTCCTTCTCCAATGCATGACCTCCGGACTAGCACATTTTATCAAGAAAAATGTACAATACACATATTTCAATGTTACTCAAAACTGATCTCCTGGCCTCAGAAATGTGATCATCTACCTCAATGAGTTATGGACAATAATTGTGAGTATTTCAGTGAACATTTTTTCAAGGCCCCTGATAAACCTGTGGATCCAAACAGGCAGTAGAGTTTCTCAATCAACTTTAGAGCTCTATAATCACGCAATAAGGTTTCAATCATAAAAGAGTTATTAGCTCAACTGTAATCCCGCCTTCCCATGGATACAATGTCCCATTATTGTGCATGACAACTGTGGCACAAAAGCATCCACTCTCAATTAAACTCATCTCTTTGTCTGGCTTCCCAGCCTGTGGGCCACGTGCTCAGCACACAGTACTTCCACAAAACCAGAAAGCCTGCTTTAAAGCAACACCTGCACAGCTAGTTAGGAGCCGGTGTAGACCCACCAGACTCTGCTTTTAGGAATTCATTTCAAAAAGTGTTTCAAAATGCCAGATGGTGCAAATAATATCGACCTTCTCATTTGACATTCTCTTAAAAAGAAATAAGATCTTAAAGCTGTATTTCTCAGCTATTTTTGATTCTAAATTCCTATGACCGTAGAATAACAAATGGGCCTTAAGGAATAACACAATGATGCCCTAATTTCCAATTTCCCTCAGCACTTTATTTGCAATTTTGCTTCGATGTACACAACATAACACACACACACACCTACGTAAAAACCAATTTCTTTTTGCCAGCATGGTTTCTATACACAAAAGTAGTTCAGTTCAGTCGCTCAGTCATACCCGACTCTTTGTGACCCCATGAATCACAGCAGGCCAGGCCTCCCTGTCCATCACCAACTCCCGGAGTTCACTCAGACTCACGTCCATTGAGTCCGTGATGCCATCCAGCCATCTCATCCTTGGTCGTCCCCTTCTCCTCCTGCCCCCAATCCCTCCCAGCATCAGAGTCTTTTCCAGTGAGTCAACTCCTCACATGAGGTGGCCAAAGTACTGGAGCTTCAGCTTTAGCATCATTCCTTCCAAAGAAATCCCAGGGTTGATCTCCTTCAGAATGGACTGGCTGGATCTCCTTGCAGTCCAAGGGACTCTCAAGAGTCTTCTCCGACACCACAGTTCAAAAGCATCAATTCTTCGGCGCTCAGGTAGAAGTTAAGAAACACAAATTCCCTCCTTCTCTAAGAATAAAAATTTTAAGTGCATTTTCTTTCTGAAACAACACTGTAAATCACCTCTGAAATGTTGGTCCATTTTATTCGACAATTAGGAATCCTCCTTAAAAATCAGAGAATGTTCCGGTCATGTGGCTGCATTTAATTCATCACTTTAAATAAAAAATGACAACTCACTTGTCATGTTCTTCTCTTGACAATCCATCACACTAACTGTAGATTGCTTCCGTCTATGTTTCCTTTTCCTTCCTCTTTTCTCCTCTTTGCTAGTTTCGGTTGTGGCTTCTATCGTGGGATTCATTCAACAAGTCAGACATCTCCCTTTCCCATACTATTTATATTATTTCCTGAAAAAAATTCAGCCACTTATTTACAAAAGCAAAACTTGTCTATGCCTGTTTGAATGCTATGAAAAGCTGCCATCGACCTTATTTCAAACACTTGCTAACCCGTTGGGCAATAATGTCATTTAAGTTGTTTCTTCATTTATAAAAGGGGATGGAAACGCTTGCCAGGTCACTACATTGCTTGAGAAACACTGTCACGAGTTCACAAAACTGTGCTCCTCCTCTGCCCGCCTCAGTTCACCATGTGCACACACTCTTGCAGCTGTTACCCTTTCAAGTTATTTAACTTTTCTAGCCTTAAGTAGTGTGAACGTAGGTATAAAGGGACAGGATTTGAAGCTGTCTTCCATCTCTGACATTCTTTTTCTCCAACTATGTTTCCTTTTTATTCAATTACTATGACAGTATATCCCATTACTAAGTCTTTTATCTCCTCTGTGGAATGAAGATTATTTTACTCTGTAATGACACTGACTTGTATTCTTTAATTGACCACTGTCTTTGGAGTTAAGGTAGAAGAAATACACATATCGCAGTATGAATTTGACTCTGCCCCAATAATTGTGATTTCTTGGTGAACTTTTGAGAAAGGGTGACTACTTCCTACTATCATGCAAGCTCCTTAAGGCAAGACCTGTGTCTGTAATATTTTTTTTCCCTAATCCTCCACAGTGGAGGTACACAGTGGATGCTGTATAAATATTGTTCATGACTTCACATTTAGCTTCTGTGCTAGCATTTTGATAGGCTGGGGACAATGAACCCACTCAGCAACCAACTACCTGTTTCCTGGTGTTAGTAGAATGCAAAGGCTAAAGCACTTACCTAAACCCACCCCTGGTTTCTGTGTTGCATTGATTATTTTATATTTATTGTGGAGATACCCACTATGTCAATTAGATGAGAGCTGCCACTGATGCTGGAATTTCAAGTGCCATAATCATTATACAACACCATGAATAGGTTAGGGGAATAACCCAATGCTCTTTTGCAGAAAGAGATTTAAACAATCACTGTAGGAGTAACCAGAAGAGATGATGACTTTTTTTAAAGAATGGATCAACATTTCAAAGGATGAAAATCAGCCAAACAACTGAGCTACTTGCTCGGTTTTTAAAAAGTCAACCCTGAAAACGCATCCTAAAATTTTTCAAAAAATGAACATCTTTACTTTTACAAATAAATTTATGGCACCATCATCATTACACAGATTTATTGAGTATACTCTCTATAACAGACACTTCATATCCATCCATCCTCCCAATAAGGCAGGTATCACCGTTGTTTTAGAGATAAGGACTGAAGCTCAAAAAGGCCATTCAGCTAGTAAGTGGCAGAACTCAGACTCAAATCCAAATCTATCTACCTCTAATCACTACATTCTATCATCTAAGCCACACAGAACCTGATTAAATGACCAACAACACTGAACGGCCTGATAGATTACATTATATTTACCCAATGGAATTTTAGGCAAGTATTAAAAATTATAAAGGTGGAAATATACATTTCATAGTATATATGAAATAACATCACATTGAAAAGATAAAACACAATTTAAATACATTCTTATCATAATTATTAATGTATGTACACCTGGATAAAAATTAGAACACAAAAAAATTTATGGTTAGGAAATGGGCTTAATAAATGGTATATATTTTTCTTGAGGTAACTGTTTTTAATGGATTGTTTTAAAATTAAGTCAGCTACAGTAATCAAGGCAGTGTGGTATTGGTGAAAGAATATACAAAGAGATCAATGGAACCGAACAGAGAACCCAGGATAGATCCACCTAAGTAGAGCTAACTGATCTCTGACAGAGGAGCAAGGGCAACACAACAGAGGAAAAATAGTCTTTTCAACAAAGGATTCTGGAACAACTGGACACCCACAAGCAAAAATAGGAATCTAGGCTTATTAATAAAATGGATCACTGAACAGAGAGTAAACCACAAAATTATGGAACTCCTACAAGTTTTATATCAGAAGAAAACCTAGATGACCTTGGATATGGCAATGGAGTTTTTAGATACAACACTAAAGGCATGATCCATGAAAAATATAATTGATAAGCTGAACTTCACCAAAATTAAAGACTTACGCGCGCCAAAAAACACAGACAAGAGAACGAAAAGAAAAGCCATATGATGGGAGAAAATACTTGCAAAAAAAAAAATCTGATAAAGAACTGTTATCCAAAATATACAAAGAACTCTTAAGATGCAACAATGAAAAGACAAATAACCTGATTAAAAAATAGGCCAAACACCTTAGTAGACACCTCACTGAAGAAGACGTACAGATTACAAGCAAATGAAGAGATGTTCGCATCAAGTCATTAGGGAAGTGACAAAATTAAAACAGTGAGATGCTACACACCTATCAGCATTGCCAAGATCCAGACCACATCAACTGCTGGTGAGGATGTAAGCAACATGAACTCTCATTCATTGCTAGTGGGTATACAAAATCATAAAGACAGTTTGGAGGTTTCTTACAAAACTAAACATACTCTTACCATATGATTCACTAACAGGGCTCCTTCGTATTTACCCAAAGGACTTGAAAACTTACATCCACACAAAAACCTGGACATGGATGTTTATAGCAGCTTTATTTATAACTGCCAAAATCTGAAAGCAACCAAGGTGTCATTTCGTAGGAAGACAGATGAACTGTGGATATCCAGGCAATGAAATACTACTATTCAGAGCTAAAAAGAAATGAGCTATCAAGTCATAGAAAGACATGGAGGAAACTTAAATGCATGCTACTAAGGGAAAGAAGCCAATCTGAAAACTATATGACATCGTGAAATCTGCAAAAGTATGGAAACAATAAAAAAAAGATTAGTGGTTTCAGGGGTTGAGGAAAGGGAGCAGTGAGTAGGTGGAGAACAGAGAACTTTTAGGGCAGTGAAATTATTCTGCATGATCCTGTAATAATAGATACATGCCATTATACATTTGTCCAAACCCCTGAATGTACACCACCAAGAGTGAATGTTAATTTAAACTCTGAACTTTGAGTGATAATAATGTGTCAGTGTGGGCTTCCTTGGTGGCTCAGTGGGTAAAGAATCCACCTGCAATGCAGGAGATCTGGGTTCGATCCCTGAGTTGGGAAGATCCCCTGGAGGAGGGCACAGCAACCTACTCCAGTATTCTTGCCTGGAGAATCCCCACAGAAAAAGGAACCTGGCGGGCTGCAGTCCATGGGGTTGCAAACAGTCGGTCACAACTGAGCGACTAAGCACAGCACAATGTGTCAATGCAGGTTCATCTATTTTAACAAATGTATCTCTGATGGGAGGTACTGATAACAAGAGGCTATGAATGAGTAGGGGCACCAGGTATATGGGAAACTCTACTTTTCACACAATTTTGCTACAAACCTAAAACTGCTCTAAAAAATAAAGTTTATCTTAAAAATTAAGCCAGCTGTTACATCTGCTCTGAACCCCTTGGTTTACTCTTCCTTTGACTGTGAAACTTTGGAATAGGGACGGGGGAGGCTACTATCACAGTTTTTAAGACTGCTGTGGAATATTTTCCTTGGCAGAACATTTATTTAATCTTTTTGCAACAGTCTTTTGAGGTAGATATTTCTATCCCCACTTCAGAGATGAGGAAACACAGACTTAAGGATTAAGATGACTCCACCTGGAAAACAGCAAAGTTGGCAGAGAAAACCAGGGCCACTTGACTCTAAAGCCCATTTTCTTAATCACCCCATTGTATAATCCTACACAGCAGCTGCCCAATATAAAATGGGTGGTAGGCCTCCCATAAACAGAACTCCTTTTGATTTTGAGAAGACCACTCAAAATCACTGACATTGGTACTAGTAGTTTCTGTTTTAGGAAAAATAATTTCCCATTTGAATTACGATAGCATTTATTTGTTGCTGTTGTTGCTGTTTAGTCACCAAGTCGTGTCTGACTCTGTAAATCCCTGGACTGCAGCCCGCCAGGCTCTTTTGTCCATGGGATTTCCCAAGCCAGAATACTGGAGTGGGTTGCCATTTCCTTCTCCAGGGAATCTTTCCAACTAGGGGATCAAACCCATGACTCCTGTTTGGCTTGGCAGGTGGGTTCTTTACCACGGAGCCACCTGGGAAGCCCCAGTATTTATTTAAATCATATTAATTATATTCATTTTTCTAAAATGTTTTTGATAAATCAGGTTTCTACCAGGGCTTTTTTTTCTGTCTTTACAGATGAATAGTAGATTAGGTTTTCATTGCTCACCAGTAAGGAAACAGTTAAATCTTGAGGGTACACCCTGGTGGATATCTCCCTCAACCATCTAAAGAAAAAAAAAAAAGTCACAGTCAGTTACTCCCGTTAGATCTGCGTTCACTGGGACATCTGTAGGCACACATACGTGCTCTGTTTACCATCATCCTTCTGCAGGCCACGGTCAGAGTCAGCAGTCAGTGAATCTTCCCCAAGTGCTGACATTTAATACCGGGTTTAGCGGCAAAGATTGAGAGAGGGCTGAGCAGACCCCTGGCCTTCAGGTAGGTCCAATAACTTCATTTCTACTGGAGCTAAAACCTGGGAGCTTACGCTTGTCAACTTTTAGGGAAAGATGCCCCCTTCAGCAGTATGTTAGTTCCAGTTGGACTGGGTGTCTAGATAGGGAAGGGATGATGTAGAATTTA
This sequence comes from Ovis aries, assembly GCF_016772045.2. NCBI lineage: Eukaryota > Metazoa > Chordata > Mammalia > Artiodactyla > Bovidae > Ovis > Ovis aries. The sequence goes on along the minus strand of NC_056068.1, from coordinate 65,844,858 downwards.
GAGAGAAAGGGGCTTTCTGGTCTCAGGCTGCAACAAGGATTTTACTCCTGTGGCATCCAAGTTGACATATTAAACTTAGTGCATAAATGCTTCTCTGATACAAGGGTCAGAAGGAAGACCCAATCCTGGCTCCACTGTCAGCAAAAAAAAATCAAACAATGTGTGCCTCAAGCCTGATTAACTGTGCAAGATAGGGTTAATTCACACACTGAAAAGACTGTAGTTACATGAGGTTACCTGCTATTTTGGAGCAATCAGAAAACGTGGGCCACGCTGATCAGTAAGATTTAATGCTTCCGAGTACAGTAGCTTTCTTTGGAAGGGAAAAAAAAGTCAGTTCAAACACAGGAAACTACAAACCCAGACCTCACACCATTAGTCCTCTTTTGATTCTCAACTATGCCCTAGCTCCATAGTGAATAAGCGAAACGCTCCCTGCGGAGGGATGTTAGCATGGGGTTGAGAAACCTGTATAAATTTATTGGTCCCGTATTTCTGTCTCTTAAAAAGAATCTTTAATGTGTTGACTTTGAAAGTTCCTTCAATCGAAGAACAGTGTCTTCTTTTTCAAACCCTGCCTGTTTTCATCTGGCCTATTTAAAGAGAAGCACTTCAGTAGATTATTTTAGTCATAGTATCACCTTTTAAAAACTCATTTAAAAACCGAGATGGGACAAATAGAGTCACATTGAAACCGTGGAACATAGACCATAGTCTACTCCCGTGAAGACACAAATTTAAGTTAGTAAAGCAAAGTTGCAAAACCTAAACTACATGGCAAAATAAAGTGAAAACACTTTCAATGTTCTTGTGCATTCTTTAAATACATGAGTCATCCGGCCATGGTTTAAAATTTGTAATCTAAAAATTAAACACACAAACACTTTGTGTTTCAAGAAGAGGTAGTTCATCTTAACAGTAATCAACTTTACCACTATTTTTAGGGCCCTGTAATTATGGGGTGAGCCAAGAGCAGGACATCAAAGGGAAAACAGGTCAGGAATCTTTGGGCACCCAAAAAGGCTACACAAAGAGGTAGTATGGGTCATGTCTTGCCTAAGAAATGTTTGTTTAATCTGCAATAACCATGTTTTCCTTTTGAGGAGTCAAAATCCCTATGAACTTTATTTATAATCAATTTTTTTTAGTAATCTTTTTGTTTTTTCAATGAGAACACATTGTATAGCACAGAGGACTCTACGTGAGGCACTGTGGTGACCTGAACGAGAAGGAAGTCCAAAAGGGAGGGGATGTGTGTATATGTGTGGCTGATTCATTTTGTTGTACAGTAGAAGCTCAAACAATGTTGCAAAGCAATTATACTCCAATAAAAATTAATTTAAAATTCAAAATCCCCATGAACTTCAAAATGAAGCCAATAGGCTACAGTGAAACTTTCTGTTTAAAAGCAAGCACTCTTGGTGTATGGTCACCCCTTGGGATCTGGGATTCATTACCTCTGCATAGCGGGCCTTCTAGCCCAGTCATTACTGGGTGATGGCCAGTCTTCCCTGGTGTTTACAATAAGTAGGCGCTGGCGCGGGTGCTCCCTCAACCCCAGAGTGAGCAACTCTGAAAATCATCTGCACGTCATGCTGAGTGTGATCACTGCTGGTTTTCCTTTACCGAACTGAGTGCCAACAATATTTCCCTTTAGTTCCAATGGAGAGCATTTTCCTAGTTGCACAGATGCCTTCTCTCACATACACCTGGATAGGCCACAAGTAAATAAAACACTTGCCCAGGTTATTTCATAAGCAAGGCAAGTTGCTGAACCTGCAAACCACCATATCTGAGGAAGAAAGAGGCTTGCTTCATAACCTTAGGCATAATCCTTCTCATTCAAGTTCCTCATTTGCTTTAATAACCCACATGATTATTAAAATATCACACTTTGAATCTCCCAAGCTAAAAATAACTAGAAGAAAACAATTAGCAATTAATTAAATCTGATCTTCAAGGCCCCACCAAAACTGCATTAGACTGACCATAGATTCCAAATGGCCCAAGGAAACTTTGCAGGCAGAATAAAACAAATTATATCATCAAATAATGTTTGCTGTATGGTGTGCTATGCTCGGTCACTAAGTCCTGTCCAACTCTTTGCAACCCCATAGACTATAGCCCTGGAGAAGGCAATGGCACCCCACTCCAGTACTCTTGCCTGGGAAATCCCATGGGTGGAGGAGCCTGGTAGGCTACAGTCCATGGGGTAGCAAAGAGTCAGACACGACTGAGAGATTTCACTTTCACTTTTCACTTTCATGCATTGGAGAAGGAAATGGCAACCCAGTCCACTGTTCTTGCCTGGAGAATCCCAGGGACAGGGGAGCCTGGTGGACTGCCGTCTATGGGGTAGCACAGAGTCGGACATGACTGACGCAACTTAGCAGCAGCAGCAGACTGTAGCCCCTCCAGGCTCCTGGACCAGTACATGGAATTTTCCAGGCAAGAATGCCGGAGTGGGTTGTCATTTCCTTCTCCAGGGGATCTTCCTGACCCAGGTATCAAACCTGCGTCTCCTGCACTGGCAGGCTAATGCTTATTCAATACTTATTATGCACCAGCATATATAATCACATATGTGCTGTGTGATTTACGTGTGTCATCTCATTTACTCTCAAAAATAACTCAACGAATAGATACTAATACTATCCCTACTTCACAGATAAGAAAACAGAGAAAATAAACTTGGCCAAGAGAGTTAAACAGCAAATATGTGTTTCAGCCCAAATTTGGACTCAGACAATCTAACTTAAGAGTCTGCATATTTAATCAGGAGTTAGTGGAAGGGTAACAAGAATAATAAAATATTCCCTGTTACTTAAATTGAGCTCACCACCAACACCTCTGTCCTACTGTCCTATGCATGCACCGTCGTGTCCAACTCTTGGTGCCCCCGTGGACTACAGGCCCACCAGGCTCCTCTATGGGATTGCCCAAGCAAGAATACTGGAGTGGGTTGCCATTTCCTCCTCCAGGGGATCTTCCCTACCCAGGGATCAAACCCACATTTCCTGAATTGCAGGCAGATTCTTTACCACTGAGCCACCTGGGAGCCCCCTTCTGTTGCATCAGTTCAGTTCAGTCACTCAGTGGTGTCCGACTCTGTGACCCCATGGACTGTAGCACGCCAGGCTTCCCTGTCCATCAATCAACTCCCGGAGATTACTCAGACTCATGTCCATCAAGTTGGTGATGCCATCCAGCCATCTCATCCTCTGTCGTCCCCTTCTCCTCCTGCATACAATCTTTCTAGTATCAGGGTTTTTTTCAGTGACTCAGTTCTTCGCATCAGGTGCCCAAAGCACTGGAGCTTCAGCTTCAGCATCATTCCTTCCAATGAATACTCAGAACTGATTTTCTTTAGGACTGACTATTGCATATGTTTATTCAATTCTCACCAGTCTAAAAAATTATCAATCTATGCCCACTAACCTGATTCCCAGACCTTAAAACCATTCTTATCAGCTAACTGTGCATTAACAACCTTACTTTTCATAAGTTCAAATATAATCATCACAACTAGGACTTACAGTGTACAAAGCCCTGTTCTAAGTGCTTTGCGTGTTATTAACTTACTAATCACAACTTACATCAACCAGTTAGGTAGGTAAAATTATCATTTTACAGATGAGGAAACTAGACACAGGTTAAATTACTTGCCCAAGGTAACATAGGAAGTGACAGAGCCAGGATTTGAATACAGGGAGTCAACTTTCAGAGTCCATCCTCTTAGCCACTGTTTTTGAAACATTAACAGTTTATTCTTAGAAGTCAAGTAATCTGTGTTTTTCTTGTTTCCTTTAATTTAGGAATTTAGTCTGCAAACAGGGAGTGTATTTCACATAAAGGCTCCTGATATCCCTTCAAGGTAGGTAATAATTTTTTTTAATTAATCAAGCTTACTTCATCTGATAAATATCTCTTTTTAAAAATCATACAAATATTACCTTCTGTATAATGCTGGTACCTCTTTTTTAACGCTTGCTTACAACAGAATTACTAAAGAAGTACTTCGAGGTTCTGGAACAGGAAAGGGATCTGAAATAATGGCCACTAACTCTCATTTTCTTATCCAAAGAGGGAGGAAGGGAGGGAGGGGAAGAGACAGTGGAGAGAAGAGGTGTTGGAAAACTTCTCTGCTTCCCTAAAAGAAATCTAAAACCGAAGCAAGAGCAGCTGAGAAAGCAAACAGCCTTTGGCGAGGTATTCGGTAAAGTCTAATTACCATATTTCCATGACTACATACAGGAATGGTAAAAAATCACTATCAGGTAAATTCTCCCCAGCACGCTGGGTATTCAGAGATTAATCTTTTGGTCCTGCAAAACAGTCACAGCTTGGTATTCTCGATGCCCCCTTCAAACTCCCGCCCCAGCAACCTAAGGATGCCCAAGTGTGCAATTTTGAGCCCAGGCTCCAAAGCGTCCCGGCAAGAGATCGTGAGGACACTCGGCCAGGAGTCTCTTCAGGCGGCGGTTCCCAGGCAACCCCACTCTGGGCAGAAGCAGCTGTGCTTCCTACCCGGTCAGCTGTCCCCCGGAGAGGCTACAGCAACACCCGGGCGCGGGTAGCCTGACGCCCCTCCTGGTACGCAACTTTCCCATAACCTGGATGTTAGGTGTGCATCAGCCATTCTCACCTCCCATTCCCTAGTTTTCTGTCTTGGCTCCCAGCTAGTCACTTCGCATTTTTGGCGTCTTTACTCAGCGAGACTTGTCTCCTGGAGAAGCAACGATTGGAGCCACACGTCCCACAGAGAATGGATTCCTGGGAAATGTAGTTCTTTCTGCTGACAAGTGGTGAATCTTTAAGGGAAAATGACTACAATTCCCAGAAATCTAAGGGACGGTAGTCCATGTCCAAAACAGCTCCCAGCTGCTACGATTGTTTTAAGCCAAAAGGTTCTGTGTCCGTTTGCTTGTCTAGCCGCCTGAATTTTTGCTATTCCACTGCAAACTTACGGGACAACTCTTTATTTTTAACATGCTTTTTGCATGTGAGGGAATCTACACATAATGATTTTATATGAATAGATGTAATAAGTAAAGAAAGTTTGTGTTTTTTTGTAATTCTTTCAGATAAAAGATCTATCCACCATCAGAGAATATGTCACTACAGATGGTAACAGTCGGTAATAGCATGGCCTTAATTCAACCAGGCTTCTCATTAATGAATTTTGATGGGCAAGTTTTCTTCTTTGGCCAAAAAGGCTGGCCCAAGAGGTCTTGCCCCACTGGAGTTTTCCATTTTGAGGTAAAGCATAATCATCTCAAACTGAAGCCTGCAGTTTTCTCTAAGGATTCCTGCTACCTTCCTCCTCTTCGATACCCGGCCACTTGCACATTCAGCGGCAACTTGGAGTCTGAAAAGCATCAGTATATCATCCATGGAGGAAAAACACCAAATAATGAGCTTTCAGATAAGATTTATGTGATGTCTGTTGTTTCCAAGAACAACAAAAAAGTTACCTTTCGCTGCACAGAGAAGGACTTGGTAGGAGACGTTCCTGAAGGCAGATATGGTCATTCCATTGACGTGGTGTATAGTCGAGGGAAAAGTATGGGTGTTCTCTTTGGAGGACGGTCATACATACCTTCTGCTCAAAGAACCACAGAGAAATGGAACAGTGTAGCTGACTGCCTGCCCCATGTCTTCTTGGTGGATTTTGAATTTGGGTGCTCTACGTTATACATTCTTCCAGAACTTCAAGATGGACTATCTTTTCATGTCTCCATTGCCAGAAATGATACCGTTTATATTTTAGGAGGCCATTCACTTGCCAATAACATCCGCCCTGCCAATCTGTATAGAATAAGGGTTGATCTCCCCCTGGGTAGCCCAGCTGTGGAGTGCACAGTCTTGCCAGGAGGAATCTCTGTCTCCAGTGCAATCCTGACTCAAATAAGCAATGATGAATTTGTTATTGTTGGTGGCTATCAGCTTGAAAATCAAAAAAGAATGGTCTGCAACGTCATCTCTTTCAAGGATAACAAAATAGACATTCATGAGATGGAAACCCCAGATTGGACCCCAGATATTAAGCACAGCAAGATATGGTTTGGAAGCAACATGGGAAATGGAACTGTTTTCCTCGGCATACCAGGAGACAATAAACAGACTGTTTCAGAAGCATTTTACTTCTATACACTGAAATGTGCTGAAGACGATGTGAACGAAGATCAGAAAACTTTCACCAGTAGTCAGACATCAACAGAAGACCCAGGGGACTCCACTCCCTTCGAAGACTCAGAAGAATTTTGCTTCAGTGCAGAAGCAAACAGTTTCGATGGTGATGATGAATTTGACACCTACAATGAAGATGATGAGGAAGATGAGTCTGAGACAGGCTACTGGATTACATGCTGCCCTACTTGTGATGTGGATATCAATACTTGGGTACCATTTTATTCAACTGAGCTCAACAAGCCTGCCATGATCTATTGCTCTCATGGAGATGGACATTGGGTCCATGCCCAGTGCATGGATCTGGCAGAACGCACACTCATCCAGCTATCAGAAGGAAGCAATAAATATTACTGCAACGAGCATGTGAAGATAGCAAGAGCACTGCAGACTCCCAAAAGAGTTCAATCATTAAAAAAGCCTCCACTGAGATCCCTCCACAAAAAGGGTTCTGGGAAAATTATTACTCCTGCCAAGAAATCCTTTCTTAGAAGGTTGTTTGATTAGTTCCATGAAAGCCTTTCAGATTCAAGTGCATCAAAATTTTAAACTTATTTTAAAGAATCATAACAATGATAAAATTTATCTTCGTATTTTTGTTTATTGAAGACATCTAATGTTTTCATTTAGTTATATGAGTAAAGTACTAGGGGAAAGTGGTTATAATGCCATACTGAATAGAGTCATTGTGTTTAGACCTATGCAGGACCTATAACGTGTATTTTGAAAATACTTTACTGAAAGTTATATTCAATGGAATTTATGATCTGAATTTTTATTCAAGGAATCTTAAACACAGAAGTAGTAATAATAATCAAGGTATGCTTACATCCTTTATAGGACTTTTGGTAACAAATAATCCACCAAGCAGTTAATACAAATTTAACCAGTAAAGAAACTAACACCCAAAGGAGTTAAACGAATTATTTTGTGGACTATTACAATTTGGTGGTTGACCAGAAATTAAAACTGAGATCACCTGTATCCCACATGAATGTTCTTTGTACACCTCAAAGATGGCCACTTGACTATGCCCATATACAGAAAAAATTATAAGGAAATAGATAGGTAGATAGATAAATAGACTGTTGTGTTTAGTCACTCAGTTGTGCCCAAATCTTTGGACCCCCTGGACTGTAGCCCACCAGACTCGTCTGTCCATGGGAATTCTCCAGGCAAGAATACTTCAGTGGGTTGCCATGCCCTCCTCCAGGGGGATCTTCCCAACCCAGGAAGCGAACTCAGGTCTCCTGTGTTGCAGGCAGTTCTTTACTGTCTGAGCCACCAGGGAAGCTAGATAGGAAAAAAAAATAGATAATCTCCATTGACATGAAGAAAAACAAAATGAATCTACATTGTCTGTTACATTGTATCAAGCTATCCACATGTACTTTCTTCATAGACTCCTCCCCCACTCCCACCCACCCACCCCTCCACTCCTCCCCAGTCATATGGTTAACAGATGATAAAGTAAGCTAGTTGGTTGAAACAGTTCTTCGAGAGATTTAATGAAAATTCAGTCCACTGATAGCTCTCTGAAAGAGGGAGAAGAGTCAGAGTACAATAAGAATCTCTAAATAGATCTCATGAGAGATTATTCCCACAAGTAATATTGATTACTTACCCAAATAATAAAAGGTTAGAGATTGACAAAGGTAACAGGTAGATAATTTTTAAAAGGGAAAAAGAAATATATGTGTGTTTATGAGTCTAGTTGGTGTATGGCGTTTGCCGCCAGTGAAAGTTGTAGAAATCAGTGAGCTTGCTCAGGTTCAACTAGATACTTGCCAGAACTGAAATTAAAAGAACTGTTAATTTTGAGGCTTCACATCAATTGATAACTAGATGGCCTTAGATACAAATGTCTTCCCCCCTGGAGTATTTTTCTGGAAATGTATTTCATTTTAGCCCAAGAGCTTAGACCATAGCCTCTCGTTCATTTGTTTCCACTGAGTCCACAATGTGTAAGGTATTATTGCCAAATATAGGGGAAATATGAACCATACAGGAGATGAAATCCTGCTGAAAAGTTCTGCAAACAGTTCATGCCTCAGATACTGAAATAAATCTGAAAAAATTAAATCATGTTCACTTGCTTCAGTAATGTTGCTTGATGAATATCCTTTTTGCATAATTTGCTGTACCATTGTTTTGATTTTCTGTTGTTTCTATTACTTAATAAAGCTGATAAAATATGAAAATGTCTTTTGTTTACATTGCTTTATTCCTATTATTAACATTTGTAGTTACCCAGTTATCGGCAAAATCCTACACTTAATTTTTTCAAGATCATTCTACTTTTATTTCTCTTTTATCTGCCAGTAGAAAGTGACATGAGTGGGAGCTGAAATAGCCTCCACAGTGTTCAACATGTTTTTCCCTCACGTTGTAGTTTTTCCCACAATCATCTCTTATCTTTATTTGTCTACAGTGACCAAGTGGCTAAAAAGTAATTACACGTATTTGTTTCAAAGTGAAAGCAGATTACATTCGATAATCTGAGAGATTCCATTAAAGCTGCTTTTCGTGCGTGTGTGTGTGTGTCGGTGTGTAAGTCAAGGGCAAGTACTTTGGTTTTACTTACTGTAAGTTTGAGTAAAAATAGGTCTTTTTAAGTCATCTCACTAATGAGTCTACCAGATGTGATTTGAAGACAATGAAGTTTCTTTTCTAGTAAGCATATGCAAACTTTCAAAGGAACCACATTAGAAGAGTACTCACTTATCCCAAGGATATAATGCTTTTGCCTAACACAGTTCTAAAACTCACTTTTCAATCACTTTTAGAGTCTATGTTTCATTCTTTTGAAGATACTCAACAGTTAGAGATGAATTTGGTTTTTGGAAACAGACAAATGTTATCCAAAGCCAAGTAGGGTGTCATTTTCAGCATTATTGTCACTTTAGGCCAAAAGTGAAGTCTGAGCTAACAAAGTGGGTTTTCTGATATGCCTCACAAATAGATTTTAAAGGTAAGTCTCAAACAGTTTACACAGAATAATGTCAATAAATAAGTACATGGCTTTCCAGGGTGACTATTTTGAGGGAGTCTACTCCTCTCCAAGCACAAAGATGGTCCATTGCTTAAGAACTCACCTTGGAATGCAGGGGATGTGGATTTAATTCCCTGGTCAAGGAACTAAGATCCCACATGCCATGGGGCAACTAAGCCCTTGGAGCCCAAACACCACTAAAGATCTTGCATGACTCAACAAAGATCCCACGTACTGCATCTAAGACCCCCATGCAGATATCTACACATGGATCTATGTATCTATATAGATAGACACACATATATGTTTATATATAAACAAGAGCAAAATACACAAACAAGTTCAATCTGTCAAGAAAGTGGAAAGCATAGTGGAAAAGGAGTAGTCAGTCTAAAGGGTAGGAAGCTTGTTATGTTTATGGAACTGAAACAGCATCAGTCTGATGAACATAGTAAACAAGAGGAGTGTGGAATGGCATGGGCATGGAGGGGTGGCCAGGGTAGGGACCCCCAGCTTTTCATCAGTACCAGAAAATCACATAAAACTTCATTCATATCATGTGAGCTGTTCCTTCCTGCTTACCTCTGTGTTACTACTCTGTGTGGGGACATCTCACCTAATGAGCTTATGCTTTCACACTTTATGCACAATCTCCTCAAATGCTGAACTGATAACATTTGTGGTGAGCCCCCTAGTTACTTTGGAGAAGGCAATGGCACCCCACTCCAGCACTCTTGCCTGGAAAATCCCATGGATGGAGGAGCCTGGTGGGCTGCAGTCCATGGGGTCGCTAAGAGTCGGACACGACTGAGCGACTTCACTTTCACTTTTCACTTTCATGCATTGGAGAAAGAAATGGCAACCCACTCCAGTGTTCTTGCCTGGAGAATCCCAGGGACAGGGGAGCCTGGTGGGCTGCCGTCTATGGGGTCGCACAGAGTCGGACACGACTGAAGTGACTTAGCAGCAGCAACAGCAGCCGAAGCTTTAAGCTAACTTTTTCACTCTCCATTCTCACTTTCATCAAGAGGCTCTTTAGTTCTTCTTCACTTTCTGCCATAAGTGTGGTGTCATCTGCATATCTGAGGTTATTGATATTTTTCCCAGCAATCTTGATTCCAGCTTGTGCTTCATTCAGCCCAGCGTTTCTCATGATGTACTCTGCATATAAGTTAAATAAGCAGGGTGACAATATACAGCCTTGACACACTCCTTTTCCTATTTTGAACCAGTCTGATGTTCCATGTCCAGTTCTAACTGTTGCTTCCTGACCTGCATACAGGTTTCTCAAGAGGCAAGTCAGGTGGTCCAGTATTCCCATCTCTTTCAGAATTTTCCAGTTTATTGTGATCCGCAGTCAAAGGCTTTGGCATAGTCAATAAAGCAGAAATAGATGTTTTCTGGAACTCTCCTGCTTTCTCTATGATCCAACAAATGTTGGCAATTTGATCTCTGGTTCCTCTGCCTTTTCTAAAACCAGCTTCAACATCTGGAATCTCTGACATAGTATATATTTAAACATGCAGATTAAATAGTCCCGAGTACCTTGAAGTAATAATAAAGGACACTAATATGGTTCTGTTAAACTGGAAACAGAGCCACAGTCACTTGAGGGAAAAGACAAAAGAATTAGCAGGCAGTGTGTCACTAAGATGTTTGAAGTGGCTACTCCAACATTTAAAATTATGTACATAGTCCTTCTCAGTCTTAGACAAGTCACTTCACATTTAACCCTTTCCCAAAGCATTTCACTCTTGTCCCTTCCCTGGCTTGGCATGGGTTGCATGCCTCAAACTCTTCAATGGTTTCCATTTGCATTTGGGGTAGGATCCAAAGTCTTTACCCAACCACAGGGTCCTGCATGATGAGGCCTCTGCCTGATTCTCTTGACTTATCAGTCCCTCCCTCAGTCTATTTCTGCTACACAGACCTTCCTTCAGTTCTGAAACATCTCCAGTTGAAGCAAAAGGGAAGGGGGCAGGGAACAACCTTTAAAAGAATGGTATGGTCATGGGACATGACAAAAACTGATTAGAACCAACCAGCAGCTCCAAGATGGCAGAAGATTCCACTTCCAGTAGACCGTGATCCTCGTTATACACTCATTGTAATACATTAGCAAGCTAAATGATACACCCTCAAATGCCATGACTGTTCTGAGGCCAATCATAAAAGGTCAAAAAGTGGGCAGGTCTCCCATCGGTCTTCCCACAGGTTATGTTGGGCCTGTTCTATCATTCCTCACCTGCCCTCACCCCACTCATCCTACCAGTCTCCTCTTAAAGGTTCCTTCTTCCTAGATATTTCTATGATTCCCCAGTTTAAATTCTCTTGTCTTACTGTACTTGAATTGCACCTAGTACTTCTCGTTCATAACACCCACTAGACTGTGGAATCATGCATTTATTATAATTACTGTTGATTCAGTGTCTACCTCCAACCAGTTCTTTGTGAGCAGAAACTGTCTGAATTCACCCCTCTGTCTCCAGCGCCAAGTATACATTGCCTGCTCCTAAAAGTTATCCTATAAATAGCTTTTAAAACAGGCTGAAATAGTTACAAAGGGTATCAAGAAATATCTAGAACTTAGCTAAGCCTTAAAGGATAAGAAGCTGCTTCATTTTCAAATGCAGGGGTAATATCAAATACCCTTGGTCAAAGGGTACCAACTTTCAGTTGTAAGATGAATAGGTTCTGAGGATCTCTCGTACAGCTGAGTGACTATATGACTGACATGGTACTGTCTCATACCCTTGAAAATTGTTAAAAGACTCAATCTTAAGTGTTCTAACTTATATGCAGAGTACATCATCAGAAATGCTGGACTGGATGAAGCACAAGCTGGAATCAAGATTGCCGGGAGAAATATCAATAACCTCGGATATGCAGATGACACCACACTTATGGCAGAAAGTGAAGAAGAACTAAAGAGCCTCTTGATGAAAGTGAAAGAGGAGAGTGAAAAAGTTGGCTTAAAACTCAGCATTCAGAAAATAAGATCATGGCATCTTGTCCCATCACTTCATGGGAAACAGATGGGGAAACAGTGGAAACAGTGAGAGACTTTATTTTGGGGGGCTCCAAAATCACTGCAGATGGTGACTTCAGCCATGAAATTAAAAGACACTTGCTCCTTAGAAGAAAAGTTATGACCAATCTAGAAAGCATATTGAAAAGCAGAGACATTACTTTGCTAACAAAGGTCCGTCTAATCAAGGCCATGGTTTTTCCAGTAGTCATGTATGGATGTGAGAGTTGGACTATAAAGAAAGCTGAGTACCAAAGAATGATGCTTTTGAACTGTGGTGTTGGAGAAGACTCTTGAGAATCCCTTGGACTGCAAGGAGATCCAACCAGTCCATCCTCAGGGAAATCAGTCCTGACTGTTCATTGGAAGGACTGATATTGAAACTGAACCTCCAATACTTTGGCCACCTGATGCGATGAACTGACTCATTTGAAAAGACCCTGATGCTGGGAAGGATTGAAGGCGGGAGGAGAAGGGGACAACAGAGGATGAGATAGTTGGATGGCATCACTGACTCAATGGACATGGGTTTGAGTAAACTCTGGGAGCTGGTGATGGACAGGGAGGCCTGGCGTGCTGCAGTCTTTGGGGTGGCAAAGAGTAGGACACGACTGAGTGACTGAATTGAACTGAACTGAACTACACATATACAAAAGGTAACTATGTGAGGCACTGGGTCAGCTAATTAACTTGATAGTGGTAGATATTTTACAATGTACACTTATATCAAATCATCACTTTAAATATTGACAATTTTATGTGTCAATAATACCTCAATAAAGGTGGAGGAGAATAGTACAAAGTAAAGATAGTAGGATTTTTAAAAAGTCAATCAAAGATGGTCGCACTGGAACAGTCTTTAAGGCCCCCTGCTGTGCCAGCAGTCAACTTGTTACTTGCTGGATCTGAGTTCCTGGGAGATGGACTGGGGCTGCAGGAGTATGGAGGGTACCAGGGTCTTTGGGGTACATGCTGTTTACCTGCAAGTACAAACATATTTCAATATTTAAAAACTTGGTTTGTTTGCATGGAATAGCTAGGCCAGATCTCTGTTCTGAGTAGGAGTGAGCTGGGAAGTCTCCAGCAAAGGCGGCACTAAGTTGCTTGAAATTTCACGGATGATGTGGAAATGACAGACTAGTGTGAAGGTAAGATGGACAGAACTGAGGGAAAATTGTGAAGGCGCAGTCCTGTCAATTTCGGGCTGAGATAAGCTTCAGTGACCTCGCATGTAATGTGAAGAACATGGTAGTACTGACTCCAAAAGAATCCAATGAGAAAACTATAGGCAAAGTGTTTGCCACACGGTTTGGTCAGTGGTAGCTATTATTGCTGTTGTTGTGGTTGCCACTGTTGTTGTTACTAGGGAAAGGACTGGTCAAGAGAACCTGGGGGCTAGCTCACTTCTGCCATTATCTGTGTGGCCCTGGCAAGTCAACCACTCTTATCAAAATGTTGAGTGTATGAATGCATGAATTTTATGGGGCAAAGGATCATATTTTTATGATTGTCAAAAGAATTTACATTTTCATTTCAAATCCTACATTTACCTTAAGTATCTGGAACCAAATTGTCTTTCTTATTTTAGTATAAACTATATTCATTATTCTGTTGCTTTTTTATTATAAAAGCACCAAATTCATGTTGTATTTCCCTCAAGGAAAAATGTCATTTCATTTTTTTAATGTTGTACTCAATATTATTATTTGAATATAAAACACAATACCCACTGTTTCCAAATTTTTAACTTTTATTTCAAATACTTAAACATACAACTGTTAACTATAACCATAATATTAATAAGGAATAGAAATATTAAAATATAAAAATTAAGTGCTGAAACATATTTTAATTAAAAACATTTGACATGGAAATTCCTTCACAACAAATCATCAAATAAAACCACTGCATCCTGGTGCCTAAACTTTTCCTAAAACAAATACAAAAAAAGAGGAAGAAGAAAGGTCTTAGAAGCCATTAAACAAACTTTACAATTATGTGTATGAAAATAAAGTGAAGTGCAATTTCACAAAAGGAAAAATCTCACCAAAAATGAATGAGGTATATTTATGTAGGTCACTGTAGTTAAATGGAAAAAATCAAACAGTGACAAAATATCTACTGTTACTTAAAAATCTCTCAACATCGAAAGAATAGACCACTTCTCATACAATAACTGAAGACACAGACATATCCGCAATCAAAAATCATTTGCATCAAAATGATGATTCATTCTCGCAACCACCACTGGTGCTTACAAACTCTGCCTCCTAGCTGTGTGTAATTTGAATTCTGTTTGATCTAATGTGAGATCCACAAGCTCAACCAAAAAAAAAATCTTACCTTCATCTATATTTTGTGAAAACAAATTGAGGCAAAACTAAATTTTAATTCACTTGGAAGGAAAAGACATCTTTTCCTCCTGTTCCTGCTTCTCAGTACATATTTATTAATCCCAGGGAGCTTTTTGACCTCATACTGACTATTCATCAATTTTCATCAGCCATTATCACTGGTCCCTGCAGTGCACCTCAGCGGGTTGGCAGGAGAACTTGTAGAATCAGGTTTCATGGGAAAAAGATGCTTTTCACTTCTCAAGTCTCAGTCTATACTTCAGGAAAAAAAAAAGGCTCCGTTCAGTGTGGTGAATTTCCCTAGAGAATGTGACTGCATTTACAACGGACACTGTCAAAAATAAGCCTTGAATATAAAACCAGGGTCTAGGATATTACAATCTCAACAGTGAGGAGGACAAAAACAACCATAGGCCGCATTTCTACATATTGAAATTCCTGCAGCCATATGTTCCTGGGGTTTATTAAAATGTGATCTGATTAAGGGATTATTGGGAGGGTTGTGCTATAAATCATGCTGTTAGTCACATGCATTCAAAGGAGTTCCTACAATGCTAGAAAAGTTGAATTTAACATTAGAAAGTGTTTACATTGCCACCAATCGAGTAACAGAGAGGAAGTGGGAAAAAAAAAATCTACAAACCAGAGCAAGCATACCTCAGGGAGTAAGAAGATTACAGGAATTTAGCTGTTTATTAGGGCAGAGACATGCTGTAAGGATTAAAGGGGATGAAGGAAAGGGGTGGCTTCAGTCCATTAGTTTACCTAATGCAAAAAGTAAATGTTTTCTAGAAAAAATAAAATTAAAATATGTATATCTTTTTGACAACTAAATTACAAGTATCTTTGTAATTTATATATTCTATACAAAAAAGGCAAGAAAAAACTGCTGTATTGTTTAAATGGAAAATACCAGGTTCAATCCCTATAAAAGCATCAAGTGCATACCATTTAGGATAATATTACTGATGCACATTTGACAACTAAATTACAAAGCTCTTTGATATACTGTGTGTGAAGAGTGGCAATTAAGGCCAATAAAATCAAAGGAAGAAAAAAAACTAATTAACACTAACATATCATTATGACTCACTAGCATATAAACTCCCATGCCTGCTCTAAATTGCCAGCAATTGGCAATTCCCAAATTCCTAAGGATGCAGACTAGAGTTTCCAGAAACTGGAGCCCCCAGAGGTTTGGTGGTGGGGGTGGGGGGCTCTTGAGAACTTTGACAATTCTTCCTCCTAGCAAAAGGCCCTAAGTACACCAAGGACTTAAAACCCACCCATCCCTGCTCCCAAGAACGCAATCTCAAGATTATGAACTATAGTGATGAGTTGTAGATTCTAAACAAATTATGTTACTGCTTTATTTCAAAAAAAAAAATTAATGGTTCATTTTTTGTGGCAGAAACAACGTGGAATCTGAAGACAAAAGATTTGAGTTCAAATTCCAGATCAGGTATGTACTATCCCCATAAATTTGGGCAAGTCATTTAACCCTCCACAAATGAGAACCATAGCAATGTCTACCCACAGAGTTGTTGTGAGGAAAAATGAGGCAAAATGAATGTGGATGAATATGAAGATATTCTAAAAGTGGCAAAAAAAAAAAAAAACCTCTGCAAATGTTAACTCTTCCACTGTACCATGAGCGTGCTCCACCTAAACTTGTGCACGCATGCTCAGTGGCTCAGTCATGTCTGACTCTTTGCAACCCCATAAACTATAGCCCACCAGGCTCCACTGTCCATGGAATTTTCCAGGCAAGAATACTAGAGTGGGTTGCCATTTCCTACTTCAGGGGATCTTCCCAACCCAGGGATCAAACCCACCTCTCTTTCATCTTCTGCTTTGGCAGGCAGATTTTTTACCATCGACACCATCTGGGAAGTCCTCCCTCTAAACTTAGCAGGTGAGAAAAGTACAACAATTTCCTGCTACAAAAACCTTAATACACTGAAATTAAACTGATCATAATAGGAAAAAAAAAAAACATAATGTAGAGGGAAAGACTCCATGAAAACTAGATTGAGCAAAATTGATCCAGGTTTCATATGGAGAAAACCTGGCAGAAATTTTCAGCAAGACATTAAATCTGTTTTTATACAGTAAACAAACCCAGATTTAAAAGACCACTGTGGAGTGGAAGGTGAGAGGGAGGTTCAAGAGAAGAGGGACGTGTGTATACCTATGGCTGATTCATGTTGATATATGGCAGAAGCTAACACAACATTACAAAGCAATTATCCTCCAATTAGAAATAATTTTTTTTAAGTCAAAGCAAAACAAAAAAGGCCCCTGTGGCTTTGAGATTGTATGGACAATCATTTGAAGAATCTAGTTAAAAGTAAAAATAAAGATCATACTTGGCTACTGATAGCAAACTAAACAGGTACTACCACAAGATTAATAACTAACTGCAGCTAACAGTTTTATTCTTCTAACTTTGTTATTGAAAAATCCATGGTACAGATGATCTCCTAAACTCCAACCATTACAAAAGAAACATCATTTAAATTCAGAAAAGGACTGATTTTCCAAAAATATTCTGGATGTAGGGTATTTCTGCATAAGTGTACCAAATGACAGGATGCACCAAGAGCACTTTGTCAAGGTCACTGTACCATACACAAGGAAGATGTTATTGCTACAGATATCTGAAAAGCTGCTCTGAATCTTGTAGAATAAGCCAAAATATGTGAAATTTATAAAACAAAGAATTCTACAAAAATGAAATAAAAAACACAGCTCAATATAAACTAGAGTAACTTGGTGAAGGGATGGAGACCACAAGTCAAATTTCTCTCCTGGGTTCTTTGGCAACCCTGACTTTGATTTTCACGTCACTCAGTCACACACATACCTATCTTTGTTCATCTCCGCTCCTCTGCAGTTACTCCTCCTCTCAGCTATTGAGCTTTCAAAAAACTGATGTCCCCTGTTACATCTCTGAACTCCCTAAACAGCTCAAGCAATCAGCTCACCAGTTACCCATTCCTGACATGGGTTCAGCATCTGCGGCCTCTCCAACCTACCACTGCCTGGGTGGTGAAGCCCCACACACTGGAGTGCAGGGTACCAGGAGAAGGCCTCATGCCATCGAGAGGAAAATGCTTGCAAATGCAAAACCAACTCATAAGCGGCTGCCCTGCTTAAAATTCCATTGAATCTTGGGATTCTGGGGATTCCTCTAGGTCTAACGAGTCCCCTAAGCCTCCCTGCGAGTTTAGGGTAAACCCCGAGTCTTTCAGGGCATTGTGAGCATTCATGAACTTCTGCAGGTATTTGGAGGTATACAACCAGTGATGTTTCAAAACGTCTTCCATTTCATAGTACTTGGACTGCCTGGCATTCATTTTCCGGAAACGCCTGAACAGTTTGTTGCCAGATTCATTTCCCTCGCTTGCCCATGCCCCAATGGAGCCATCCCTCTCAATAATTTCAGGGACGTGAGCCAAGGTTTTGTGAAAATAATTGGTGATTTTGCCCTCATATCTATACTTGAACTTGGTGGAGAGGAGCTCAGCAAAGCGCTGTGAATTGAAGCTATACTGGCAGAGGGATTCCGGGCACTCTTTAGCAGGGCATGAGGATCGCCAGACGGGTTTCATCTTCAAATAAAGGTCCATCAGTTCCTTCAGGGCTTCGTGCCTCTCCTGGGAGGGAATTAATTCACAAACTGCCTCCACCGTCTCTTTGGTCATGAGCTTCCGGGCAAAGTTGCCGTTCATCCTCATGATGGGCTTTAGGTTCATCTTCTTCCGGAGGTGCTTGTCCAGGGTAGCCTGCCATCTTTTCCTTTCCTCTTTGGAGGCGTTGGGGTTCTTATACACCTCTCCAATCTCCAGCTGGAAGATCTTGTAGAACTCAGCTGCATTGCCGATGTCGCAGTGGAGCGCATCTATGGAAGGGACCGTCTCAATGAAGGGTTTGGCCGAGACCCCCTTCACGCGGTCCCGCAGTTCCTCCACCGTCTCATGGTAGGGGTTAGAACGCCAGACCTCATAGCGCTCCAGATTCTCAGCATGGCTTCTGGTTATGGAGTGGAAGACCAGATTTTGAGAGGCCTCCAGGCGGGTGGCATCACAAAGGGTGCAAATGTACACTGAGCCGGAAGCCTCGAGACCTTCCACTTCCCGGACCAGTTTCTCGTCGTAGCCGGTGCCCCTAAAGATGAACTTGAAAGTCCGGAGGATGCCTCCCATCTCCAGCATTAATTCGCTGCTCTTCATGGCTTCCCTCTCGGCAATCAGAGGGCTCAGGATGGCCGTCAGGGTCTCGTGGTCAGACTCATCGGCTAGCATGAGGCACAGCGGCTTGCAGCACAGCTCGGAGTTAGGCTTGGCTTCCTCGAACACTTTCACGTTCTGTGACCCGTGAGCAATGCTGATTTTCATGACCGTAAAGGAAAACCGAACTGCCTTTTCCGGAACTGCCGGTCCACTGCCGTGCTTCTCGCTCACGTCTCCCATCCCATCACAAGACTCCTTCACCACCACGGTGAAGGGGCCATTCAGGTAGTCGTCAAGCTCTTGGGCTCTCATGCCCTCCAGGATGTCTTCTTCCATGTCCATCAGAGCGGACACCAAAGCTGCATCATAGCGGAAGCGCTTGGCGATGGTGTCCACCGGGTAATCGTCCACAGAGGAGGCCAATCCGGACAGTCCATCAATAATGCCCACGTCAGTGCTGGAAGACACGTTCTTCAGAGGTGGCTGCCACTCGAAGGGGTGGTAGCCTGGCAGAAGGACTTTCTCAGCACTCCGAAGGGAGTGCAGAGGCTGGAAAATCTGCCTCCCAGTGATGGCCTTCACAGTCCTGTACATCTTGTGGTACTGGCTGCAGCTGAGGAAGGTGTTGACACGGATGGCTAAGCAGACAGCCGGCTGCAGGCCAGAGCCACGTCCCTTCATGATGGCCTCCAGCTCATCTGCTTGTCTGTGCTCATTTCTTGCTCTCAGCGCCAGCAGGAACAAGGTCAGGCACACGGACTTCACATCTCCACCTTCCTCCTTGTCGGCGAAAGCCTTGACCTGCATCTTGAGCTCCCTCAGACGGTGCTTCTGCGCCCGGCGGGTCAGGGACAGGAGATGCTGGCGGGGCCGGCCCCCTTTATTGATGTGCACAAAAGTCTCTTTCGATTCCTTGTGGCTTGAGACATGGTGATTGTATTTTTCCAAGGTGACCTCCTCATCGCACTCCTCTGCTGGACATTTCACCATCAGGGAATTCAAGATGCTCAGAAAAGACTTCACCGGACTCTCCAGGTCGGTGGGGAAACAGGGATACCGGCAAGAAGGACAATAGCTACCCATGATTTTGAGGCATCTGAGAATGCAGATCCTGCAAAAGACGTGCTTACAGTTGGTCTCCACAGGGTCCGCCAGAATGTGTTCGCAAATCTGGCAGGAGATAGATTTCACAAAGTGCGCTGGGAAGTCCACTGCCAGGAGCCTGGTACTGAGGTGTATCTTACTGCAGTTGGCAATCTTCTTCATCAGTTCCTTGCTGCTGATCCTGTCCTGAGTTCTTCTCTTGCATCGTCGGGCTTGTCTCGCTCGGTCGATCACAGTTCTGAGTCTTTTGCTGAGCTGCGAGTTTGGCGGCTGACTCTTCCTCTTGAGTCCTTGACGGGCAGCATCACAGATGTCGCAGGATGGTGTGTGGGGGTGCCATTCCATCGCTGTGTTTCTTGAGGAGTAAACCTCACACGGGGCACTGCTGAACTTCCTGTGCATGAAGGTCCAGCAGTCATGGCAGAACTCAGTGGGGTGGATCGAGTCCACATCTGCCTTCACGTCGATCCGGAAGACCTTGGCAATGAGGTCTGGCCAGGACGTGGCCCTCTTTTCCTTCTTTCGTAAGAGGACTTGGGTTTTGCCATCCACGGGCCCGTGGACTGGATATCTCCTGTGGTGCCGATCAGCTTTGAGAGAATTCCCACAGATGCGGCAGAGATGTCGCAGGTTGGCTTGGTGGATTGCTTTGTCTCTTGCTTTTCCATCATCATGGGATTTTTTCAGAAATTTTGGGTGAGGCTTTAATGGCGGTTGAGTCAGGGCTGGCTTCGGACCACCAGCCTTGTCCAGGGCTGCTGGAGATTGCTCTAGAGGGGGCTTCCCCTCAGAGGAATCTTGCTTTTCTGCTTGAGCATTTTCAGGGGCCTTTTCAAAGGATCTCACCCTGAACAGCTTAAATTTCCATTCTGAAAATTTAATATGTGGATGCTGGATTTCATCTGGGGCAGAACTGAGTCCCAGGGTGGGTGGCAGAGAGACAGCCATGCTGGCTGATACCTGGAAACAATAAAAACAAGTCAGATGAGGAAAAAATGTCAACATCCCACTGATGCATCTTGGAAAGAATACAGATTAGTACATTCAATTATTCACTTATTAAATCATCCAGAAAGTTAATTATTAAATCTCCTATTTTAATATACTATGTTAGGTGCTGATCATATATCAGAGAATAGGGTCATTCCCTGTTCTTACAGTGTAGATGGTCATTTAAACCAGGTATGTAAGTACATGCACCACCATAGTTTATTTTACATATATGTGTACAACCTTATGTTTTAGTTTATTATTTTTATTGAGGTACAGTTGATGTACATACCATATGTACAATATTATTTCCCTTTCATTAAAACCTTAAGGTCTTTGAGGACAAAAATCTCCAAATGATTTACCTCTGTATCCCCAAGGTTCCTAGTACACATTACATGCTCAATAGTGGTTTGCCGAATAAATGCAAGAAAAAACTGGCTACTAAAACCAAAGACAAGTCATATTCTCTGCATTGTATCAGCCTCTTTGCACTAGCTGGACAATATATTTCCAGCTTTTTAAAGCTGTCTCCCAGGAGGTTGATTGTTTATTTCTTCCAAATGGGACATAAAAGGGTGATAAAGCTACAAATCCAAAGAAACTAATTACTCAGTACTTGAAAGGATGAAGTGAATTTTGAGCTTTAAGAATGCATGCTAATAATAAGTATCATGGATAGTAATTATGCTTATAATTTTAATTAGTGGACGCTGCTGTAAATTAAAAGGCTGTGTCTCCATTAGAAACAAACCCCACAGAACTCTCTAAACCTGAAACAAATCACAGTGTGCATGTACGAAGATTCTGAAGAACTTTTAAGATGAAAAATTTGAGTATTTTCAGATAAAATTCCACAGGCCATCCTGAAAGTCATTACCAGGCACTGATCATTAGTTAGCTCTATAGTTTGTAATAAGAAGAGGTGGGAGTAATATTTTTCTTCTTTGAAAAACATTAGCAATTGTTTTTTCAGGAAAAACATTTCCTAGCATTTCAGGAAACCCTAGCAATCTGGGTTGTGGTGTAGACATCATGGCGCTGTAGAGAAAAAGTCTTAAAATGCCATTTGAGTATCTCTAGACCCTGTTAGCCCAATATTCTCAAAATTCGTTAGTACACATAACTGGAAAAAACAGCAACTGTGTGTTCAAACTGTCATCTATATATCCCACATTTGACTGGATTAATGCTCTTTTTCTTAAAGTCTTGGTTTAGTTTGCTACAATATTGCTTCTGTTTTATATTTTGGCCTTTTTTTTGGGGTGGGGGGGCTGCTGTGAGGCATGCAGGAACCTAGCTCCCTGATCAGGGATCCAGCCCACAACTGGGAGGCGAAGTCTTAATTACTTGGACTGCCAGGGAAGTCCCTGGTTTAATGCTCTTGACTTGGCGATTATATTAAATAACATTTTCCCCTCAATTAACCAACTAACTAACCAAATTGATGATGTTTTTCTAGTCATGTGGTCATGGAGACTAACCCTCAGAGGAGCACATTTTGCCCAGAGGTGGGATTGGAGGTGGGGGGTGGGTGGGCAGGGGGAAGCCACGAGGGCCGTCCTGACGGCTGCCAACAGTTTCCTGGCAGGCTGTCCTTTAAACCGCTGAAGTCTGCTCCGTCTTGCATGCATTTTGCTTCAGAGGTTCATGTTTTTTGTAAAAACTAATAGCCAACTCCCAAGTCTTGGTTGAAAAGGAAATCCTGTTACCTTGTTCTGTATGCGGGACTATGTGAGAACCAAACAGTTCCAAACCATTTCAAAGGTCTCCTTAACCTCAGAAGTATTTCAGCTGCAGCCCAACCAACACCTCAAAGTTGCATACGGTTCAATTATGTTCCTAAATTCTGTCCTGGGTTAGGGTAAGGGGACTTCCCATGCCCCCTCTGTTGCCTTGGTTTGAACTCATTCCCAAGTGTCTTTTTCATTTCTTTAGCCTTCCCCTTCCCTGTCTTTTCTAGCACACTAGTTCTCTGGAATTCCAAGATAATACTCTGAATTCTTCTTTTTAAAAATGCATAACCATCTCTAGAGTTATTCAAGTTAAATATTGAACTTTCACAATCAGTAAGTCAAGGCATGTTAGAAGGAGCCCTAGAACTGTCTCCCCTCTCTACCCACACCTCCCCTTGACTCCCACTACCCTAAAATAGTCTATCAAAATCAGCTGAAATACATTTGTGAAAGTACTCCCAGAAAGAGTACCATCACCAAGCTATTGTTAGCCACTGACATCCAAATCAAATTTACTTATTAGATTATTTTTCTATTTAGCTGCTACAAGTTTATCCAAACTAGAAACAAGAATGGAGTAGGGAAAATGTGTTATTCTTCTGTTTTTTAGGTAAACATACACCAAGAAGCTAATAGTGGTGATGTGTGACACCTGTGAGGCTTCCCCAGGTGGCGCTAGTGGTAAAGAACCCGCCCGCCTACCAATGCTGGAGACAGAAGAGATACAGTTTTGATCCTTAGGTTGGGAAGATCCCCTAGAGGTGGGTTTGGTAACCCACTCCAGTATTCTTGCCTGGAGAATCCCACGGACAGAGGAGCCTGGAGGGCTACAGTCCATACGGTCACAAAGAGTTGGACACAGCTAAAGCAACTTAGCATGCACGCAGGTGAAAGCTATAGATGTTTTATATTCTTTATCCTTAGGGAGGATTTTAACTGCCTCTGAAATAAGCATCTATTATTTTTAGAAGATAGAACTTTTAATAACTAGTTCTAATCAGATATCATTTATCTATTTGATTAGCAAAGATTAAAAACACGAGATTGATGCTCATCAGCATTAGTGAAGGTATGGGGATTGAGGGTATCTTCATATATTCTTGGGAGGAATGTAAATTGGTATAATATTTCTAGTGGAAAATGCAGCAATGTCTTTTGAAAGTTTAAATATATATTATCTTTGGTGAAATAAATCTGATTTTAGAAACTTCTATAAAAACATTCCCGCAGGTTATTCCCATAGTGATATTTTATATGGAGAGAGAGAAAGAAAAAAATTTTTAATGTGTTTTAAAACTTTTTTACTTACTTTGCAAAATAGAAAACAGCATAAATAATCACCAAGCATTATTAAACTATGGACCAGGTACACAATGGAAAACATATAAAATTTTCTATATGCATTGATACATATATGCAATTTCTATATACATCAAGATATAAAATGATGCCCACATGACAAAGCAGATACAAGAACAACAATAGCAAGTATAGTAAGACCTCATGCTTGCATATTTGTTCATGTTTGTATATATCTGAAAATATAGACAGTCTGGAAGGGTATGCACTGAAACCTTCACAATGTCAACTCTTGAGAAAATAGAATTGATACTGGTAAGATCTCTAATTTTCTATTTAATTCATTTTTATATCATTAGAATTTTTCACAACAAATATGTATTATTTTTAAAATTTTTGTGATATATTCACTTTAGGGAAAAAAAACATTTTTGAGGCTAGATTTCTATGTACCCATAGTCATTTTTCCATTGTTGTTGCTGTTCAGTTGCCCAGTCATGTCTGACTCTTTGTGACCCCATGGACTGCAGCACGCCAGGCCTCCCTGTTCCTCACCATCTCCTGGAGTTTGCCCAAGTTCATGTTCATTGCATTGGTGATGCCATCCAGCCACCTCGGCCTCTGACACCTTCTTCTCCTTCCTCATTTTCCCCTACTTCTTCCTAAATTTCCTCCCAGAAAAGTTTGGCCAAGTGTCGAGTCTGACCACCATTCTTAGCTTTTCTTTTCTGGCAAACATGTGCTTGCGTTCTCAGCCGCTCAGTCGTGTCTGACTCTTTGCGACCCCATGGACTGTGGCCTGCCAGGCTCCTCTGTCCATGGGATTTCTCAGGCAAGAATACTGGAGTGGGTTGCCATGTCCTTCTCCAGGGGATCTTCCCGACCCAAGGATCAAACCCATATCTCCTGAGTTGACAGGCGGATTCTTTAGCACTGAGCCACCTGGGAATCCCAAACAAGTTGCATGGGGACTGAAATATGGACTTGCAGACAGCATGAAGTTAGAACCATGAAAGAGTTATCTCATGGCCATTTTTTTTTTTTTTTTTGGACACCCAGGAATCTTGCAAACTCTTGATCTCCTCTCTTCTAACAAAGGGTCTCAGTGGTGGACCAGCGTCAGACTCTATAAGGCAGGGTGGTTGTTGCTGGCTCAGCCCTGTTCCCATCGTGCTCTGCCCTCTCAGCATTGCTATCACCTTTCATCACAGCTGGAGAGGTCCTTCTCCCTACAGGGCGTGGATTCACTTTGGCAGCCAGTCTAAGGTGACTTGGCTGGGGCAGAAACTGTCATTCATATGAGTGCATCATCAGTTATTTTGGAAGGCAGAGCTGCAGCACTGCCCCCACTCCCAGCCCAGCCCCCTACTCTGCACACACATACATGCTAGTACTTGGTCCACAATCCCTCCTCTTAACGTCTTTGGTCCCCACACAATGCTTGAGTGACTACTGTGTGCCCAAGCGTGACCCCTTGTCGTCACACCCGTTGCACTCATTCGTTCATTTATTCATTCACTCCACAAATAACTATTGTCTACTTTTTGCCAAACACCAACATCAAAAAAACTGACAGCATCAAAAGCCTTTTTATGTCTCAAGGCATCTACAAAATGACCTGAAGGTTCTTGCTCTTCCTCCAGGCAAATTCTTGCTTGAACTACTTCAGAAAGAGAAGTGCACTGTCACAGCCCCTGTTCAGGAATCCTGCTCACGAATGTAACCTCTGTGTAGGGTCTCTACAGTGGCAGTTCTCAAAATTGCTACATGCCAGCATCACTAGGGAGCTCGTGTGCTTTAAAACAATGATGCAGATCATCAAGTCCCAGAGAGTCTGATTCTCCATCTGGGACAGATGGAGATAGTATTTTTTTAACAAGCATTTCAGTGGCACTGCTACTAGGGACCCGCAGGTCATGCTTTGGGAAATACTGGTCCCCTACTTAATCTGATGCGGCTCAGGAAATTCCTGGCAGTTCTTGGCAAATACCTGGGCAAGTACATATTTCCTCCAACCCTGAAATTTGTTTGCTCCTGATTATTTTTCTTGCCTGGATCAGCGCAGTACTTCTTCCAAGAGACTCACTCCTTTCCTTCTGCTGATTCATTTTGCAAATCCTGTCAATAGGCACTACTTGGGAAATTCCTGGCAGTCCACTGGATAGGACTCTGAGCTTCCACTGCCTGGGGCACATGTTTGATCCCTGGGTCAGGGAACCAAGATCCCCATAAGCCACACACTGCAGCCAGATAAATAAATAACACACTCCCTAAGCCCTTCCTCTGCCTACAGCCCTCATTTACAGTAATTCGGATATTTTGCATCTTCTCTATGAACCTACAGTGTCTTCCTCAACTTGGTCCTTGTTCCTTTCCTATTTTAAGCACATTAGAGAGAAAAACCAAACATACGTCAGCTTCCCTCGATCCCTCCTCTCATTCCCCACAAGGGAAAAAGCCCAGGTATTTCTAGTTAGCAACATAAAAATATAATAAATACTGTGACTCAAGGCATGAAAGGCATGAGTGTTACCTTGCTCAGCAGGCTGCCTGGGCAAAGTGTTGGGAAGACTGCAATTCAGTTGTTATCACTTGATACCAAAGAGAAGGCAGAGGGTGCTCTCCTGTCTTTCAGGCAGGCCGCTGCATTATTTATCAGTCTCCACTGCCTTTCCCAGCCTCCCCCCACCACACAGGGCTAACCACAAGTGACGGCAGCCAATCACAGCCCTTGAGCCCCCTAGCTCCAGCTGGCACCTGGTTCTTCAGGAAGCTTAGCTGGGGGACCTGAGTGTAGAACCACATGCTGGTGTGTGCTGGAGCACTGCCAGCGCTGCCAGGTCACTCCCCAAGACTGGCTGGAAGTGATCTTGTCAACATAATTTTGGACTTCTGCCAAGGTTCTATACCTGTGCCTCAGTTTCTTCATCTGTAAGATGAAAATACATATACCTCAAATAGTCAGTGAGCTTATACAGTGAGAGTTATCATAGGAAAATACTTGCAACAGCATCTGCCCTTGTTGTTTAGTCTCTAAGCTGTGTCCAACTCTTTGCAACCCCATGGACTGTAGCCCACTAGGCTCCTCTGTCCATTGGATTTCCCAGGCAAGAATACTGGAGTGGCTTGCCATTTCCTTCTCCAGGGGATCCTCCCAACCCAGAGATCGAACTCACGTCTCCTGCACTGCAGGCACCTGGGAAGCCCAGAGATCTGCCCTTAATAGGTACTTATCAAATGCTAACTCTGTGATCACTTTTATTATAATTTTGAAATGACCTCAGTAAGGGAAGCCTGTGCTCCTCGAAACAGTACTACATTTACATCACTGGAGTTTTGAAGGAACAGACCAGGATCTGTGCCTTCAATTGCTTTGGGTCTTGGATATATTACTTAAATCCAAGTAACAGATTTATGAGATGCTATCTCCTCATCTACATCCCAATATTTGATTATATTAACCCCATATTATCCAGAGCAATAGGCCAGGCTTCCAAGTGCTTTACTTTACTTACTATCACTTATTTGTCACCACAACGCTGTGCATTTGACATTAGTTTTTCTAAAGAGAAGCCACAGACGTTTAAAGCAATGGAGAAGCTTACCCGTGGACACACACCACTAAATAGTGAAGTGGGATTCAAAGTGCATGTTCTCAACCACTTCACTATTCTGTAAAAGGAGAATACTGAGCGCCATCGGCAGCAAGAGTGCGAGGATGACTCAGAAACGAACTTCAGTTTGCCTGCAAGGTCTCTGTTTCAAATTCCCTTTATATTTCTTAGACCAAGTGCCCCTGTGCTCAGCTAATATGTGAGGGGCAGCCTTGTTCTCATCTTCAGCAAAAACTGTTAGCATCAGGTGCGAGGATTTCTCTGTGCTCTGCTGCCCTCTCTAGACATTCCTCAGTTCAGTTCAGTTCAGTCGCTCAGTCTTGTCCGACTCTTTGCGACCCCATAAGCCACAGCACGCTAGGCCTCCCTGTCCATCACCAACTCCCAGAGTGCACCCAAACCCATGTCCAGTGAGTCAGTGATGCCATCCAGCCATCTCATCCTCTGTCGTCCCCTTCTCCTCCTGCCTTCAATTTTTCCCAGCATCAGGGTCTTTTCCAATGAGTCAGCTCTTCGCATCAGGTGGCCAAAGTACTGGAGTTTCACCTTCAGCATCAGTTCTTCCAATGAACACCCAGGACTAATCTCCTTTAGGGTGGACTGGTTGGATCTCCTTGCAGTCCAAGGGACTCTCAAGAGTCTTCTCCAACACCACAGTTCAAAAGCATCAATTCTTCCGCGCTCAGCCTTCTTCACAGTCCAATTCTCACATCATACATGACCACCAGAAAAACCATAGCCTTGACTAGACAGACCTTTGTTGGCAAAGTAATGTCCCTGCTTTTTAATATGCTGTCTAGGTTGGTCAAAACTGCAAAACTTTCCTTCCAAGGAAGGACATGTCTTCAAAGACCATTCCTAGTATGTTGTTGTTGTTTAGTCAGTCTTATCTGACCCTTTTGCAACCCCATGGATTGTAGCCCGCCAGGCTCAACGAGATTTCCATGAGATTTCCCAGGCAAGAATACTGGAGTGGGTTGCCATTTCCTTCTCTGGGGGATCTTCCCAACCCAGAGGTCGAACCCATGTCTCCTGCTTGTCAGGCAGGTTCTTTACTGGCTCATCCCACTGAGCCACCTGGGAAGCCCTCCTCCTTGTATATCCCCATTGTTTTTCACCCAGGCCTGTCCAACCACACAACAGTCCTGGGGGACAGTTTCCGCTCATAAAGACTGAGCAGGAGCCATTGCAATTAATATTGGGAGAGATGACCTGTGTCTTCCAGGAGCTTCTGTGTTTATACCCAAGTTTCAAATGCCATCATGAGGCTAAGCAGGTGGAAGCCGAGAAGTTCCTGGAGAACAAAGCCCATGTTCAAATCAGCAGGAAGCAGGTCCCCCAGGATGTGACTTATGGTCTCGATGTCCTCTTTGTACGATGGGGTCATATAGAGAGGGGTCAGAGCATCGCTGATGCGGAGGGAGTTTCCCTTCCCCTCCACGCTCCCACGCTATAAAAGCCTGCATCTCAACTGGACTCACAGAAAGAGGAAGGGAGGGCCACCTCACCTTACCTCACCTTGAAGGAACCAAGGAAACAGCCATGTCTCACAGAACTGGAACAGAGCAGCAAGTCCCGGCTTCCAAGGGTTGGCTTCAATTCCACAGACCCACTTAGAATATATGTAACACTAGAGGGCCCATCTGTTCCACTCTCCTGGAACTTTTCCTGGGTTTGGCCCTGAAAGTCCAAAGTAAGCAGAGTCGGTGGGTCATTCATTCCTCAACCCCAAACCAGAGCTGGAAAATTTCTCTAACCTCAAATATTCATAAATACAATCCTTTTCAATAGTTCTTAGGAATATTAGATGTTCAAAGAGACTCATTAAAGAATATGCATCAGGCCATAGGGACCAGGGACAAACCAAATTATATAAGAGCTTTATCTTTTATCATATTTGCCAAGGATTTCTGTGTTGTTTAAGTTTTTATCAGTCATATGTCTCTTTTAAAATAGAAAAAATCAAGATATACAAATAAAATATAAAAAATTTAAAATAAGGCAAAATAAGATATTGGGTGTGTGTATGTGTGTTAGTCGCTCAGTCGTGCCTGACTCTTTGCGACCCCATGGACTGCAATCCACCGGGTTCCTCTGTCCAAGAGATTTTCCAGGCAAGGATACTGGAATGGGTTGCCATTTCCTTCTCCAGGGGATCTTCCCAACCCAGGGATCAAACCCGGGTCTCCTGCACTGCAGGCAGATTCTTTACCGATTGAGCTACAAGGGAAATATTGGGTACATATAAAGAAACACTTCTAATCTTTTATATTTGAAAATCTAGATTTTTATACATCAGACTCTTCAGGGACAGGATTTCCAATATTTTCCTGTCCCTCCCCATAACACCTGGGGACCTCTTTTTCATATCCATGTTGAAATCTTGTAGCTGTCCCCTGTTCTCTGCTGAGAGATGACACCTCCATTGGATCACCAGGAAAACACGCTGAGCCATGAATGCATGCCCCTTCCCTGGCCACTAAAATTCCACCCACTATTCCCGTTTCAAGTCTTTGCCGTGAGACAGACCCCCACCTGGAGCAAACCTTGATTTCCATCATGAAACAGCAAAGTCAGAGCTGCCAAGACTTCCATGTTGTTCCAAGCAGATTAAAAATAAAACATGCCAATGACGACCCTGTATGCAAGACAGCAAAAAAGACACAGATGTGTATAACGGACTTTTGGACTCAGAGGGAGAGGGAGAGGGTGGGATGATTTGGGAGAATGGCATTGAAACATGTATACTATCATCTAAGAATCGAATCGCTAGTCTATGTCCGATGCAGGATACAGCATGCTTGGGGCTGGTGCACGGGGATGACCCAGAGAGATGTTATGGGGAGGGAGGTGGGACGGGGGATCATGTTTAGGAATGCATATACACCCGTGGTGGATTCATGTCAATGTATGGCAAAACCAATACAGTATTGTAAAGTAAAATAAAGTAAAAATAAAAATTAAGAAAAAAAAAAAAACATGCCAGACAGATCTTGACCAAGTTTATCAGGAGGAAAAGAATGAAAAGGGCAACTAGAATGAAACTAGAGTTTGGACAGTTCAAGGCCAGGCAGGTCCCAGCACTGAGTAGAGCCCTTCTGGCTGAGAGACTAGCTGTGGTTAATCCTAGAGATGTCGAAGGGGCCAGCACTGGCCCTGCTCCGTATGGTGCACAGACACCCTACTATCTCTCACTTCACCTGCCTCTCTACCCAAGCCCCAAATCCTCCTTAGCAGATTGCCTCCACTCATTCCCCTGGACTCCCTGCAGGCCCTTTTAAAAGACCTTTTCAAATTCAATTTCCTCCCAGACTGCCAGGAGCTCCAGTTGCTGATATCAATCAAAATCTACTCCTGCAGCTGTGGTCTGAGTGTGTGAACACTGCCTTCTCTGCTCTTATCATAACCCAGCAGATGCTGTTTACCGACACTGGGATTACGTATATAAGCATGTATCTGCGTATCTCCAGCTCACAAAACTTGTCTTCCAACATCACTGAATCGAATGCCAGAGCTGGAAGGGAACTTAGAGGTTATCTGACCCAATGGATGTCTCTTAAAAGTGAGAAACAGTCCCCGAAGGGCAAAGTGTCCTATTCAATATCATAGAGGGAATGAGAATTAGTAGCAAAAATAGCATTACAAACGGGTCTCTGGAGCCCTAGGACAAGATTCTTTCCAGTACATTGAAAAGGGAGCATCCCTCCCCCGCCCACCCCGATGCCTTCTTGCTTTTCTTAGCCTGGAAAGGAGCTCCAGTTGGCAATGAAGCGAAACCGTAACAGGCCACTGCTAGACTAGAGCCTTCAGTGATAATGCAGAATGTCACAACGCCGGTGGTGAAGAGGCGGCACCCCACCCGCTCATTTCTCCCCCACTTCCCCAGTCTTGAAATTGCTTTCTAATTAACTCAATGTGGACTATCCCTGTTAGTAAATTTTCTAATACATTATTAATTGCTGTAAACGTCAACTGCAGCTCATTCCCCACAAATTCAGAAGTGCTTTGGCGGGCTTTCTGGCATTAGCTAAGCTGTTTTCTAAACAACTAGTGCCATCATGTGGGCAAAAAAAAGGTTGTATCATTGAGCAATCAGAAAAAGCCATCAGAAAAAGTCTCAAGAAGTTCATGAACTGGTTCAGAAGCAGTTAAAAAGTTTGGTTGTCTTCTCTCTTCACGTGTCCCAACTTCTGTCTTCCCTACCCATCCCCTTCACTATCCCCTGCCTCTGTAGGAATCTCCTGTAATTCCTATAGACTAAGAAACATCATCAGAAGTTGAGATGGTCAAAGTAACTTGCTCCGAGACCTCAGACCTAGTTAGCTCTAGTCTTCTGCCGAAGTCAAAGCTCTGACATGGAACTCCACTTTGCTACTGCTAACTGGTCCCAGAAAATATTTAATGAGTGCCTTCTCCCCCTTCCTCAAGAAAGTGAAGACCTAAGGATCGTGTCTTCATGAGGGAGTTTGAGGACTGAGAAGTGTCATCCAATGTTTCAGACTTTATTAGATATCCTTTCTAAACTGGAGACACCTGTTCCACCTTCCAACCCCAAACATAGAAAGGCATTTCTTTCTGCCTCATCTCATTCAGCTGTACAGGGTCTAAGAATGAGTTCAAATATCAATGTAGGATGAATTTGATCCAAGTGTCCAGGAGTTAGAATTCAAGTCTGAGGAATGAGCTTTCTTAAGCCTAGAATAAACATAATGGCTTGAAACGAATAATTGCAGGAGAGCCACAGATATGTCTACAAAAAGCTAAACTGGGCATTTGTCTTAAGCTCTAGATTTGGGGGCTCCAAAAATTTTATAATTGTTTTTGGAGAGTGAGAAAGGAATACTCTTAAATGAAGGGAATTTAACTGTAATTTAACTGTGTGTTTATCTAGAGTTACTATGTAGCTTAAGTTTTTATTTAATGAGAACAGTTGCTAAGTTTTTAATAAATTTTAATTAAAATTATATTGTTTTTCAACTTATGAATAGTGTTTTGGAAAGACATAGGTAGAATCAGCTTCTAATTATATTTGTACAAAAAACTGTCGTTGACTTGTCTATAATATGTTTATCAAAAAAGTTGAAAATGTATGTGATTTAAATGTATATCTCATTATAAATTTTTTTCTGGGACATTTCTCCCGCTCAAAAAAGGGTACTGTTTTCAAATGCATATGAAAGCACACTTTACCACTATCATTACAGAAAAAAAATTTGTATCTGTATTTCTATATCTGAAGATACTACTATTATTATTCATTTATTTATTTCATTATATAAGTTTCTATTAGAAAGTCTGGATTCTTTTCTTTCCTGTCCACATGTCAATTTTAAAAAATAACTCTGGGGAATTCCCTGGAGGTCCAGTGGGCAGGATTCCATGCTTCCACTGCCTTGGATGGTTTATTTCCTGGTCAGGGAACTAAGATCCCACAACCTGTGTACAGTGAAGCCAGTAATAATAATAATAATATACATTTTAAAATAATAAAACTAAAACATAACTTTGCTTTGTGATACATAAGGGGAGACCAGCTGAATTCAGATTGAATTGAGATTGGCCATGCTTTTTACTTCCATCAAAGAAGAATTTACCTTCATTCTCCTCAGGTTCCCCTCAACTTTTCCAGTCTCTCGAATGCCCCCCCTACAATTCCCCAAAATCACCAGCCACAACAAAACCCATGAATACCTCTAATATGTACATATTGCAGATGTTATACTAGAAAAAAAGAGAGGTTCTCAGTAGCATGACATCAGAGTAGTGCTCAGACTTCCTCCGTGACTTTGTGGCTTCTCTGTTTCTCATGGACCACAGACCATTACGTAGAAATTGCTGTAAGTTTCCAGGCATCTCCTCCTCCGGGTTCCTGGGCCTTTTGGCCACCTGGACTCACAAATCCCTTTTTCTAACAAAGCTATTCCTCCAGGTGGCAATCAATAACAATATAGTATAATGCTGAAGTAGCCTGTGGTTTGTGTCTGTCAATCTAAACGTGGGCTTTAGATTGAAATGTGAATGTGAATATGCTGAAATGTTCACCCCTCGTACCTCAAAATGTGACTAGACTTCAAGACAGGGTTTTGAAAGAAGTGATTAAGTTAAAATAAGGTAACAGACTTATCTCTGGGCTTCCCTGGTGACTCGGTGGTAAGGAATCCTCCTGCCAATGCAGGAGACATAGGTTCAATCCCTGGTGCGGGAAGATCCCACGTGAGGAGGAGCAACTTAAGCCCGTGAGCCCCAGCTACTGAGCTCTAGAGCCCGGGAACTGCAACTACTGAAGCCAGAGCCCATGCTTCATAAGAGAGGCCACTGGACCGAGACGCCCCCACATCACAGCGAAGAACAGCCCCTGCTCGCCACATCTGGAGACAGCCCTCGCAATGGACGAGGACGCAGCAAGCCAAAAATAAATACACAAAACTATATGTTAAAATCTTTTGTAGAGTGATCCCTAATCTAATCTGACTGATGTCCTTATGAGAAGAAATTGGGACACACCAAGGCTCCTCCGTCCGTGGGATTTTCCAGTACTCTTGCCTGGAAAATCCCATGGACGGAGGAGCCTGGTGGGCTGCAGTCCATGGGGTCGCGACTGAGCAACTTCACTGTCACTTTCCACTTTCATGTATTGAAGAAGGAAATGGCAACCCACTCCAGTGTTCTTGCCTGGAGAATCCCAGGGACGGGGGAGCCTGGTGGGCTGCCATCTATGGGGTCGCACAGAGTCGGACACGACTGAAGCGACTTAGCAGCAGCAGCAGCAAGGCACATGCAAGCACAGAGGAAAGACCACGTAAGGGCGCCAGGAGAAGGCAGCGTCTACAAGACAAAGAGACGGGCCTCAGGAGAAACCAACCTGAGGGCTCCTTAGTATCGACCATCCAGCCTCCAGCCCCTTGAGAAAATTAGCTTCTGCTGCTTAAGCCACCCAGTCTGTGGTATATTGTTCTGGCAGCCCCAGCAGACTAAGAAAATAGGGATCAGTCTCTCATCTTGGATATTCCTTTCACCCTCCCTGTGTGTCAGGCATTACCGTTATGAAGGTCCAAGCAGATGCCACGGCCAAACTCAGGTTACTTCTGCGGCAGCCTCTTCTTCCTTTGGGGCATCCTAGTCATAATAGATCCACACATGTGTGCTAAGTTGCTTTAGTCATGTCCGACTCTTTGTGACTCTGTGGACTGTAGACCCCTAGGCCCCTCTGTCCAGACAAGAATACTGGACTGGGTTATCATGCCCGCATCCAGGGGATCTTCCTGACCCGGGGATCGAACCTGTGTCTCTTAAGTCTCTTGCATTGGCAGGTGGGTTCTTTACCACTAGCGCCACCTGGGAAGGCCCAGTCATAACAGACGCCACCACTCAATTGCCTCATCTCTCCCAACTCAGCCTCTCAGTGAAACATTACAAAAGAGGCCTCGGTCTCTTCATTTGTAGAAGCAAAGGGGAGGGAATGGGAGAGCCGTATCTCCATAATTTCACTCTGACCACATTCACGACTTTTGCCTTATCCAAATACCACCTGCACTATAATTTAATATCTGTCTTTAAAGGAAGCCACCTTCTTTACTTATTAATTTACTTAGAGAAGGATTTTTATAAGCTATCAAATGTTTGTAGCAGAAATACAATGTAGAAAAAAAACTATCTCTGTGTTAGAAAGGAAGGTTAGTGACTATAAAGATCTACCAAATAGATAACTTTTTCCTTCCCAAATTTAGACGGATTGAAAGAAAACAGGAAAAGCAATTCTGCTGTTAACTTGCACATAAAGCTAATGTCTCCACCTGAAGTCATCTCATGTGCTACCTAAACTCATTTCATGCTCCGCAATGAGACTTTTCAGGACACCAAAGGATGTGATATTTAAGAATCTTCCCAATTCTAAGAAGCTGCAACTTGTGTCTTACACATCGTGACACACCTGTCATGGAGCAGCTGACTGTGGAAAGTCAGTTCAGGAATCCGCCCAGTAGGGGGCAGGGTTGAGACAGTGCCGCAGATGGAGAGCTTTCTTAATATAGCGTCGCTTGTTTACAGCTCTCAACCTGCTCTGCCGCGGCTCTTCCTCCTCACCTGCTGTTTGTCTACATCTGCCTGGAGGTCCCTGAGGAAAACAACAGACCAGCACATCACTTCATGTGGAAACCAGACTGGGGACTCCAAACTACTCACATTTGTTGGAAGAAGCCCTAGGTCCCTCAGTCCCCATGGAATCTGCCTTCACCATCTAAACTGAGGAAACAGGATCCCTGTGCCCTGGATCCAATTCCAGGTTTTAAACCAATCGACCAAATCTCCAGCGCTTTTAAGCATAAGCATTGTGTTAGACAGAGATTACAGAATTTAATAACCTGCTGCTTGCAAGCTAGATTAATTGGGCGGATGATATGAAAGCTGTTGCTATTAATGAATGGAACAGACAGGGCATAACTTGTAAATTGCATGCTAGAGAACATAAGAGATGTGAAGTGTCAGAGGAGATTAAGGGAAGGCCAAGGAGACCCTTCTCCAATGCCCCCTTGAAAATGCCCATAAAAACACCCAAGATGAGAGAACAATTTCAACAGGACCAGATATAAGTGATAAAAATTAGCCTTATGCCATGATCCCCAGGAGAAGTCTCTTTAGATTAGGAGAATGACAGGTAAAGAGGGTTGCATTCGTTTGCTAGGGCTGACATAACAAAATACAAACTGAGGGACTTAACCAGTAGAAATTGATTTCTGGAAGTTCTGGAGGCTGGAAGTCCCAAGAGCAAGGTGTCATCAGAATCAGTTTCTCCTGGAGCCCCTCTGCATGGCTTACAGGCTGCCTTCTTGCTAGATCCTCACATGGTCTTTCCCCTATGCTTACAGATTCCTGCTGTCTCTTCTATTTCTGAAAAGGACTCCCATCCTATTGGATTAGGGCCCATCCACATGACCCCATGATCTCTGTGTAGTTGTTCAATCACCAAGTCATATCAGACTCTTTGTGACCCCATGGACTGTAGCACGCCAGGGTCCTCTGTCCTTCACCATCTCCCAGAGTTTTCTCCAATTCATGTGCATTGAGGCAGTGGTGCTATCTAACCATCTCATTCTCTGCCACCCCCTTCTCCCTTTGACGTCAATCTTTCCCAGCATCAGGGTCTTTTCCAATGAGTCAACTCTTTCCATAAGGTGGCCAAAGCATTGGACCTTCAGCTTCAGCATCAGTCCTTCCAATGAATATTCAGGGTTGATTTCATTTAGGATTGACTTGTTTGGTCTCCTTGCAGTCCAAGGGACTCTCAAGAATTTTCTCTAGCACCACAGTTTGAAAACATCAATTCTTTGGTGCACAGTCTTCTTTATGGTCCAATTCTCACATCTGTACGTGTGTGGGGTGGGGGGTGGGGTGGGGAGGTGTTACTTACTCAGTCATGTCCAACTCTTTGTGATCCCATTAACTGTAGCCCACCAGGCTCCTCTGACCATGGGATTCTCCAAGCAAGAATACTGGAGTGGGTAGCCATTTCCTTCTCCAGGGGATCTCTCCGACCCAGGGATCAAACCCAGGTCTTCTGAATTGCAGGCAGATTCTTTACCATCTGAGCTAGAGGGGAAAAACCATAGCTTAGACTATATGGACCTTTGTTGGCAAAGTGATGTCTCTGCTTTTTCATATGCTGTCTAGGTTCTTTATTGCTTTTCTTCCAAGGAGCATCTTTTAATTTCATGACTGCAGTCACTGTCTGCAATGATTTTGGAGCCCCCCCAAAAAAAATCTGTCACTGTTTCCACTTTTTCCCCATCTATTTGCCATGAAGTGATGGGACCAGAGGCCATGATCTTAGTTTTCTGAATGTTGAATTTCAAGCTTTTAATTTCCTCATTAGTGAGGTAATTCAAATTTTCAATGTTGAATGCTGAAATTCAGCATTGAATTCAATGTTGAATTTCCACTCTTCTTTCACCCTCATCAAGAGGTTCTTTAGCTTTCTACCATTAGAGTGGTGTCATCTACATATCTGAGGTTGTTGATATCTCTCTAGGCAATCTTGATTCCAGCTTGTGCTTCATCCAGCCCAGCATTTCACATGATGTACTCTGCATATAAGTTAAATAAGCAGTTGACAATATTTTGCCTTGACGTAGAAGAAGCCTTGACGTACTTCTTTCCCAATATTGAACCAGTCAATTTCATGTCTGGTTCTAATTGTTGCTTCTTGACCTGCATACAGGTTTCTCAAGAGACAGGTAAGGTGGTCTGGTACTCCCATCTCCAAAGAATGTTCCACAGTTTGTAGTGATCCACATAGCTGAAGGCTTTAGTGTAGTCCATGAAGCAAAAGGAGATGTTTTTCTGGAACTCCCTTGCTTTCTCCATGATCAATGAATATTGGCAGTTTGATCTCTGGTTCTTCTGTCTCTTCAAAATCCAGCTTGTAGACCTGAAAGCTGTTGGTTCAAATACTGCTGAAGCCTAGTTTGAAGGATTTTGAGCATGACTTTGCTGGCATGTGAGATGACCACAATTTAACGTTAATCACCCCTTTAAAGGCCTTATCTCCAAATATAGTCACACAGGCAGTTAGGGCTTCAATGTAAAAATCTGGGGGTGTGGGGGTGTGGATATAATTCAGTCCATAACAGGGCTGCAATCCACTTCTCAATTTTTGCAGAGAAAATAGCCTGGAAGGAAAACAGGCAAGAACGGAAGAGGGAAGAAGTAGAGAAGGGGAAAAGTGAGAACAGGGAAAGCTCAGTGAGAAGTGACTTGAAACCCCTTTCTTGACGGCCTCAGGTATACCTTCCAACTTGGAGCTGGGAAGGGAGGCTGCCCTGCTGAACAGGCTCACCCAAAGCACAGAGGCTTTGGAGCTTAGAGGAAACTAGAGAATCTGCACAGAGAAGCAGCTGTTCCAAGTATCTAGAAGCAAATTCCAAACGCATGAATGAAAATCCATTTCAGGCAAGCAGCAACGCACTAGCCAGAAGTCAGGCAGAAACGACAGGTTAAAGAATGCCCCAAGAAGCCTCTCCCTAAAACCTCTTTTGCCTGACCAATGCTTCAGAGGCATAGAAAATTTATTCTCAGTTCAATGACAGTGTATTTGTTTTACCACATTAAATTCGTGCTAAGAGACTAAAAGGAGCCTGCAGAGTATAGTCCTATCCCTATTTGCCTTCGTATCCTATCAAATAAGAAAGAACTTGCTGAATCAAGTAATTTCTCTTTGCATTTGCATTGAAGAGCTTTATGTTCAAAGAGAAAGTTAGCATTGTTTTTTATTGTAAGGAAACCTCATTTTTATTGTGCTTCACTTTATTGCACTATACAGATGTTATGTTTGTTTATAGATCAAAGGTTTGTAGTAACCTTCCATTGAGCAAATCAGTGCCATTTTGCCAGCAACATTTACTCACTTTGTGTCCCTGACACGATCTGGTAGTTCTCATGATTTTTCGTATTTGTTATGATTGATGATTTTTTTTTTTTTTGGCCGAGTATCATGTGGTAATCTGTTTCCTGACAGGTATTGAACTCGCCCCTCCTGCATCAGAAGCACAGAGTCCTAACCACTGGACTGCCAGGCCACTCCCAATCAGTGATCTTTGATGTTACTACTGTAATTGCTTTTGGGCTGCCATGAGCCATCCCCAAATGAGGTAGTGGACTTAACTGAAAAATGCAATGTGTGTTCTGAGTGTTCCTCTGACCATCTCTTCTCCTACTCCTCTCCCTATTCTTGGGTCTCCTTATTCCCTGAGATACAACAGTATCAAAATTAGGCCAATTAATAACCCTGCAATGGCTTCTAAGTGTTCAAGTGAAAGGAAGGGTCACACATCTCTCAGTTTAAAAAACTAGAAATGATTAAGTTTAGTCAAGAGCTGAGACAGGTCTAAAAACTAGGCCATGAGACAGTTGGCCAAAATGAAAGGTGATACTCCAGTGAACACACAAAACAAAACAGCCTTACTGCTGATTTGGAGAAAGTGTTGCTGGTCTGGATAGAAGATCAAAGCAGTCACAACTTCCTTTTAAGCCAAAAGCTAATCCAGAGCAAGACCCTAACTCTCCTCAATTCTCTGAAAGCTGAGAGGTGAGAAAGCTGCGGAAGGAAAATTTGAAATAGCACAGGTTGATTGGCGAGGTTTAAGGAATGAAGTCATCTTCATAACATAAAAGTGCAAAGTGAAGCAGTAAGTGCTGATGCAGAAGCTGCAGCAAGTTATCCAGAAGACGCAGCTAAAGTAAGCAATTAAGATGGCTACACTAAACAACAGCTTTTCAAGATAGACCAACAGCCTTATAGAGGAAGATGATGATACCTAAAACTTTCATAGCTAGAGAGGAAAAATCAGTGCTTGACTCCAAAGCTTCAGTACTTGGCTTCAAGCACCAGAGCTCCCTTTTGTTAGAGGTTGATGTCGCTGGTGACTTGAATTTGAAGCAAGTGCTTATTTACCATTCCAAAAATCCTAGAGCCTTTAAGAATTCCGCTAAACCTACTCTGCCTCTGTTCTATAAACGGAAGAACAAAAACTGATCACAGCATGTCTGTTGACAACACGGTTTACTATTTCAAGCCCACTATTGAGATCTAATGCTAAGGGAATAGTTAAAGTGGCTACGCTAAACAACAGATTCTCAAGGTAGACAACACAGTTGCTTTTCACAATATTACTGCTCGTTAACAGTGCACCTGGTCGCCCAAAATCTCCAATGGAGATGCACCATAACTTTAATGTTTTTGTGACTGCCATCACACCATCCATCTGAAGTCTGTGGATCAAAGAGTCATTTTCACCAATCGACGTTGGTCACAGCTTTACTTCCAAGGAGCAAGCACCTTTTAATTTCATGGCTGCAGTCACCATCTGCAGTGATTTTGGAGCCCAAAAATATAAAGTCTCTCACTGTTTCCATTGTTTCCCCTTCTATTTGCCATGAAGTGATGGGACCAGAGGCCATGATCTTAGTTTTCTGAATGTTGAGCTTTAAGTCAACTTTTTCACTCTCCTCTTTCACTTTCATCAAGAGACTTTCTGACATAAGTGTGGTGTCATCTGCATATCTGAGGTTATTGATATTTCTCCCGGCAATCTTGATTCCAGCTTCTAAGATCAAATTGCCAACATCCGCTGGATCATTGAAAAAGCAAGAGAGTTCCAGAAAAAACATCTATTTCTGCTTTATTGACTATGCCAAATCCTTTGACTGTGTGGATCACAATAAACTGTGGAAAATTCTGAAAGAGATGGGAATACCAGACCACCAGACCTGCCTCTTGAGAAACCTATATGCAGGTCAGGAAGCAACAGTTAGAACTGGACATGGAACAGCAGACCGGTTCCAAATAGGAAAAGGAGTACGTCAAGGATACTGTTATTCAGCCCTAAAAAAAAAAGGACATTTTGACATATGTTACATCAATGAATCTTGATTCAGTTATGCTAAGTGAAATAAATCAAATACACAAAACAAATACAGATTGACTCTACTTTTATGAGGCACTCAGAAGTATTAAAGATGTTAATGAATTAAAGCCCTTAACTCTTTACATTAAAGCCCTTAATATTGTGAATTTATCAAGTTACAAAAGTTCAAAGTGCTGATGAAAGAAATCATAGACGATGTAAACAAGTTGAGATATATTATGTAAATTAATTGAAAAACTCAACATAATAAAGATGTCAGTCCTCCCAGAAATTGAAACATAGGTTTAGGACAACTCCTATCAAAATCACAAGATTTTTTGCAGATAGGCAATATTATTCTAAAGCAATATATATGGAAAAGCAAGGGAACTAAAACAGGTAAAGCAAGTTCTAAAAAGAAATCAAAAGTAGGAGTAGCTCATTTATTTGATTTCATGACATTATATAACTATAAGAATCAAGACTCTCTGGTAATATTGAAGAGATAAACATACCGATCAATGGAACAGAATAAAGGAACCAAAAATCGATCCATACAAATATAACCCAACTAATTTTTCACAAAGGTGAAAGAAACAATTTAGTGGAGGAGGGCTTTTCAACCAAGTGATGGTGGAGTAATTGGACATCCAAACTCGAAAAAAGAAAGTAGCAAGAAAGAGAATGAGGGAAGGAAGGAAACCTAGTTTCACAAAACTTACACAAAAACTAATTCAAAATGGGTCACAGTGAAAAGACTAGCAATGTAATTAGAAAATAGGCAAAAGAAATGAAGAGACATTTTGCCAAAGATAATGTACAGGTGGCAAATAAACACATGGAAAGCTGTTGTATATCATGAGCCATTAAGGGAATGAAAATTAAAAGCACAGTGATATATCACTATACAGCTATCAGAGTAGCTAATGTAATAAACCTGAATCACTACACTGCTGGTGAGAATGTACAATAGAGCCACTCTGGAAAACTATTGAGAGGTTTCTTAAACAGCTAAAATGCAAATACCATATGACTCAGGGATTGCACTCCTGGACGTTGACCCCTAGGAAAAAAACATTTATGTTCACACAAAAATCTGTTTAGGAATGTTTATCGCCAATTCCAATGCAAAAGTTTCCATGTTAAGTGATCCCATTAGAGTAACATTCTTTTTAAAATTTGTTTTTATTGTTTAAATCTGTATTTATTTATTTGACTACACCGGGGCTTCCCTAGTAGCTCAGCTGGTAAAGCATCTGCCTGCAAAGCAGGAGACCCGGGGTCAATCCCCGGGTTAGGAAGATCCCTGGAGAAGGAAATGGCAAGCCACTCCAGTATTCTTGCCTGGAGAATTCCATGGCAGAGGAGCCTGGAGGGCTATGGTCTTTGGGGTCACAGAGAGTTGGACACGACTGAGTGGCTAACACGCACACACGCTGGGTCTTCGCTGCCGCACACGTGATCTTCAGTCTTCATCGTGGCATCTTTAGTTACAGCACGCAGGATCTTTAGCTGTGGTGTGTGGGATCTAGCGCCCCAATCAAGGATCGAACCTGGGCCGCCCACACTGAGGGTGTGTAGTTGTAGCCACTGGACTATCAGGGAAGTCGTGTGTGACATTCTTAAAATGGTAAAATTAGAAATGAAGAACAGATTACTCGTGGTTCCCAGGGTTGAAGGAGGGGGGAGGGAGAAGGGAAGCGGGTGTGGCTATAAAAGGGCAACATGGGGGATCCTCGTGGTTATGGAAATAGCCAGTATCTTGACCAGATCAATATCAAGATATTGTGATATTGTGCTATGTTTGTACGAGATGTTACCATTGGTGGAAACTGGGTAAAGGGTAAAAGAGATTTCTCTGTATTATATCTTGTAATTGCATGAGAATCTACAATTATCTCAAAATTACAGTTTAATTTTTTTAAAGGTTCTATAACCACAAGCAAATACAATTGCAAACTTGGGCTGGATCCTAGATGGAAAACCAAACCAAACTAAGAGCTCTAAAGGGTTATTTGGAGTAGAATTGGGGAGATTTAAATACAGTTGTATGCTAAACAGTATTTATTGCACAAGTTAAATTTTTGAGTGTGATCATAGTGTTATGATTATATAGGAGCCTATATAACTCATTGTTACACTGAATTATTTAGTACAATAAATTATTTAGGGATAACATGTAACAACATCTATACCTAAATCTCAAGTAATTAGTAAATAAGTTTTTTTAACTCTCAAATAATTAAGAGAGAGAGGGGGAAGGAGGGCAAGAGTAAGCAAGCCAAGTGGCGAAATAAAACATTCCTGAATGATGAACAAATAGACAAGAATGGTGATGAGGAAAACAGCCTCCATAATCAATAGTTATGAAAGTTACGAACTCTGTCCCGTACTAGGAATCTTTCACGCCCTGCTTGCCTAGACAAACATTGCATACTTTTCCATTCCTATAGGTAAACGCTGTAGACTTTTTATAAACCATTTTACCGATCAGATACTGGAAACTTTTTCAAATGAACATTATCAGTATCTTTATTTTTATTTATTTATTTAGTTAGTTAGTTTTTTTAAATTTTTTTTAATTTTTTTAATTTTTAATTTTTTATTTTTTTAATTTTAAAATCTTTAATTCTTACATGCATTTATCAGTATCTTTAAACAAGGTTTTTCAAGTTGGCCAACTAAGAGCTGCAAAGTTTACCTTCCCCTCCTGTCCAAATGCCCTGGGTTCTCATCTTCCCCAGTGACTTTCGATTGCCCTCTCCTTGAAGTGTTGTGACAGTGATAAATGCAGGCATTGGGATGTAGTGGTCCCCAAGTCCGAGCAACAGACATTCTCCTCCTTCCATAACGTAGTCAGATGAGGAGCAA
The DNA here is from genome assembly GCF_016772045.2 of Ovis aries. NCBI lineage: Eukaryota > Metazoa > Chordata > Mammalia > Artiodactyla > Bovidae > Ovis > Ovis aries. The sequence continues at coordinate 65,801,049 of NC_056068.1, read as the reverse complement.
GGCCTTGTTTAAAAATTTTAAGTGAGTCATATTTTTTTCCTTCACAGTGGTTTCCTCAGGAAAGTAGAACTGAGTTTCAAAAATGCAAGGAGAAATCTTTTTTTACCTTCTGTAATGAATAATTTATCTTGTATGTGTGTCTTAATTTCTTTTCAAAGTTATTGGGATATGTGGTATGTGTTTTGTGTCTCTCTCTGTGTATGTGTTCATTTGTTTTTTAAAGTAATACTCTACCCTAGAATCCTAGGGAGAATGAGTAAGAGACATACGAAGAACTCAGTGGAACAAAAATTGACAGTCTTTCAGGGAAGTCATTTGAAACAGTCATAAACATCCATAGCCTCTGACCTGCCAATTTCCATGTAAGGAAACCTCGTAAAGTTATAATTTAAAATGTGGACAAAGATTTATCTACAAAAGTTCACTGACACATTATAAAAGCAAATACTATATGAATAATCTGATGTTCCAATTTAGAGGAATAGTTAACTGATTATACATGCAGGCATTTAGATATGAGACTATACATTCTTTATTATTATCTTATAATCAATAAAAGCAAGTATTTTAATTACTTTGGAAATGTTTTATATGAGAAATAAAATAAATATAAACTATTTTATGGGCAACAGAAAACTGATGCGTCATTTCCAGTTTCCAATTGTATCCTAATCTCTCATACTTTGTTTCCTCTTTGGAGTCTGTTACTTGGCTCTTTCCCAATTTAGCTTTGAGGAATTTCCTATCAGAAAACAACGCCTCCCTGGTCATGGGTGTAATGATACCTTGTTCATTGATTTCTTTTACTGACCCTTATATCCCTAGTTCACTGGCACAGAAAAACAGAAAAGTGTAAATGATGCTTAATAAATGCCTTGAGAAGAAATTACCACCACCATCCTCAAGAAACCATTTTAGAAAAAAAGGATATGTACATGTAGAGTTTTGAAAGATCATTATTAGTTTAACATAATTCTTATATGCTGTATCCCCTACAGAATCTCCTTCAGGAAAGCCTGGAGGATTAGCCATAATTCAGAACATGAATATTACTCTGTTACAAGAAAGTAATCAGTCCCATGTTATTCATCAAAGCCATGTTTTACTTAGGAAATCCAGAAACAAATTCATTTTGGTCTGGCAGAAACTGGGGTGAAAGTATGATATTTTTGGTGGACGAAATGCTGAAAGTTCTATTTGAAACTGAAAATTGTTTTGTCTTAACAATCACAGGCATTAATGACAGCACCACATGAAAAAGAAAAATAAAGACAAAGGTTTTAGAAACTGAGAATGTGTCTTACTGGATATGATAAAAAATTTAAAGGAGTGACACCATTACCAACACACACACACACACACACACACACACACACACACACACACACACCCTTTCCATTCCCTTTTATAGTAAAGCAGCTTTCAATTTACTTGATTTTGTCATTGTGATAATCCTCATTTAGGCTGTTTCCAAGCTATAACAAATTGTATATTCTCCTCCAAAGGAATTTTATTGAGCTGTTTCCAACAAACTACATATGTTCTATGAAAACATTGTTAAAATTGGGGCTCACTTTCCCCCTCCCCACTTCCACCTCTGTCTGCCCCATGAAAGACAATTTCACTCACACTCATATCTGAAAAAATGTTTGCAATGAAAGAGATATAGTTATGGAAAATAATACTGTTGCATAAAAGACAAATTATGTCAATGTCAGTTGTGGACAATCAGGGAAACGAAACATTTATTTAACTGCCTTTTGGGGAAATTATATTATAAAATCTAATGAGGAACACTGGAAATGTATCTCCTGTTCTTCCCACCAAGTTAGCTCAGACCGCAGTTCTGGACACTTCCTCTTTCGTGTCTCAGATTTTCTCTGCTTTCCACTGCAGCTGTGAGAATTTTCACACCTGGCAAGCAGCAGGAACTCACACATAAGAGGCTTTTGAACTCATAGCCTTCCAAACAGCAATCCTCTGTTTGTTTCAAAAAGTAGATAAGCCAAACAACTATACAGTGCCATGATTAGGATTGTTTTAAGAATCCCATGTCCTGAAAGGTTTGACATTGTTGCATTCAAACATCAACCCTGCAAAAATCTGACCAAGAGATTCAATATGCAAACACTGGACAGAAGCAGAGTTAAGCAGGAATGTTGTAATGCCAAAGCATAATTTTCAAAAACTTCAACATGACTGCCACAGAAATCAAGAATGAACATACTGTAAGATTTTATGCAACCCATTAATTATTGAGAGAATTAGTAAGATGATAAAGCTGGTCCAAAGGAAAGTTGGAGAAACAGAGATTTTATAGTCAAAGGAAAGCGGAAATGGATTTACCAGTTTAACAGATACGAACTGGTTAATAGCCTACAGTGCGCTAATCTCTGGAAGTATTTTTTTTTTTTTTTTTTGCTAAACAAATCTATGAGTTAATGTTCAGCTTCAGTGTCTCATCTCTAATCAAATAGTAAATAGCAAAGTCAAACAGGTGAATTCTCAGACACAGATGTGTGTTGTGTGTTTAGTCGCTCAGTCGTGTCCATTCTTTGCGACCCCATGGACTGTAGCCCGCCAGGCTCCTCTGTCCATGGGGTTTCTTCAGGTAAGAGTACTGCAGTGGGTTGCCATGCCCTCCTCCAGGGCAGACACAGATAGTGATATGTAATAGTTATTAGGTGAGCATGTTAAACAATGACACGGTTACCTTCTTACTGTGTTTCAAGTTTTGGATGATCCTTCTTAATAATAATGCCTTCAAAAGAGTTTAGAAGAGAATGTACCAAGAGAAATCATAATGTATTATTTACCTTGGTAAAATATTCTCTTAGCTCTGTCAGCTCAGAAACTGATTTTTTTTTTTTTTTCCACTCAGTGTGCTCACAGGAAACTGTAACTCAGCTCACAGGAAAAACAAATCTACAAATCAAACAAAAACAATCTGTTTACATTAAAAACATAACTCTTATATCCTATGGCTGGTACATTCTTTCCTCTAAGGAAAGCAGTAAAATGGGTCAACTTATCATCTCAATGGGGCCTCCCTGGTAGCTCAGCTGGTAAAGAATATGCCTGCAATGTAGGAGAGCCGGATTTGATCCCTGGGTGGTGAAGATCCTGGAGGAGGGCATGGCGACCCACTCCAGTATTCTTGCCTGGAGAATCCCTACGGACAGAGGAGCAGCTAAGCGTATAGCACAGCATCATCTCAATATTGCCTGATGAGCTGTAGTGAAACCAACTAGGAAAACCAGGCTGCAAAGCAGTAAAAATGCCCCCTGCCTCCTCATTTTTCCAAATGAATGTGGTGGGGGGGGGGGACATCTCCTTTCTTCAAGAGCAGAAAAAATGAGTATGGCCACAAGATATCCAGATTCTTGACTGGTATTTGGGAAGAGGGAAGCACAGTGAAGTGAAAGTCGCTTAGTTGTATCCAACTCTTTGAGACCCCATGAACTGTAAGTCCATGGAATTCTCCAGGCCAGAATACTGGAGACGGTGACCTATCCCTTCTCCAGGGGATCTTCCCGACGCAGGAATTGAACTGAGGTCTCCAGCATTGCAGGTGGATTCTTTACCAACTGAACTATGAGGGAAGACTAGAGAAGGAAGGCAAGTACTTTTACTTCTTGCTAGTGGACAGGTTTTACCAAAGAAAACTCATTGTCAAGGACAGTATTGGGAACTTCGATAGATTTGAAGGCAGTTTCCAAAACTAAGCTTCCGCCTCCTGGCTCAGAGTCCTGCTCTCAGTCTGAATACTGAAATGAGCCAAGGGCATAGTCGCAAAGCCTGTTATTGTTTGCAGTCTCCCCAGGAGCCTCCCCATACAACCCGTGTGTCCACACACCCCACTCCCTTTACCACCCACCCCCTTCATCCTTCACCACGAATGTCCTCCTCCCTCTGCAGACTGTCCCTTATTTCGGTGGCATGGGGTGGGAGGAGAGGGAGAAACAGTGGAGGCTACCCTGAGACTTACTGTGCTTGGAGTGTACCCCAGGACCAGAGAGCTCTGTACTGGGTAACCTTCCTCCTGCACTCCTCTGGCTTTCTTTAGCCAGTATTGTGCTTTGTTTGCTCAGCTGTGTCTGACTTTTTACAACCCACGGACTGTAGCCGACCAGGCTCCTCTGTCCATAGATTCTCCAGGCAAGAATACTGGAGTAGGTTGCTGTATCCTACTCCAGGGGATCTTCCCAACCAAGGAATCAAATCCACGTCACTTGCATCCCCTACATTGGCAGGCAGATTCTTTACCACTGCACCACCTGGGAAGCCCAAATCATTCAATAATTGAATTGCTTTTTCAGTTCAGAAGTTAAGGACATCAAGACATCTCCAAAATCGTGCCTTCAAAAAAGGATAGCTAGGGGGAGATTATAATCCAGGGCTGTTCCTTCCCCGGACCGAATAAACATGGGAAATGCCACACCGAATCTCTTTGACCTTTTTCTAGGTTTCATCAGATCTAATGCTTCCTCTGATTGACTGTCTTTCTTGGTCTGTGATCTTATCCAACGTTAACATATTTACTTTCTTACTGCTTCTAGTGTGAGAAAGGTTATGATTCTTGAGTGCTTTTGTAAATTGGCATATTCCATCACATGGACTTCCCTCGTGGCTCAGACAGTGAAGAATCCGCCTGCACTGCAGAAGACCTGGGTTCAATCCCTGTGTCTGGAAGATCCTCTGGAGTAGGAAATGGTAACCCACTCCAGTATTCTTGCCTGGAGAATCCCATGGACAGAGGAACCTGGTGGGCTACAGTCCAAAGGGCCACAATCAGACATGACCGAGCAACTAATACACACACGCACACACCCTCACGCACACACAGGCAAGCATGCACACACACACGTTCCATTGCCAACTCTAGATTGGCATGTGTAAAATTTTTTATGATAAGTTCAAATAATTGCAAAAGATAACAATTCTGCCATACTGTTTATCTAGTACCCCACTCATGTTACTAGAGAAAAGTGTGAGCATCAACAAAGGCCCTATACAGCTAAACATAAATAAATAAATAAATAAAACTTTTTAAAAAATCTAATAATATGCATCATGAAAATGATCTCATTTTTTAATTTTAACTTTAAAATAGACATAGAGATCATAGATGGGTAGATAGACGAATGAAAAAAGAGAGAAATGATAGAGCGCTGAGTCTTGTTTTGAATTTGTTATCTAGATAAAGTAAGATGGAATCACTTAGAAAATTTCTTTCTGGATCTGTCCTTTTTCACCAAGAAATTCTCCCTTAGCAGCTATGAATTCTTTAATTGGTTCCTTCGGTATCTTGGAGACTCCTGGTGTAGGAAGTTGCACTCTGTTGTTTTCAGAGCATCCCATTGGTTGCAACTCGGTGCACTCTGTTCATGCGGAAGGGGATCACACAAGGGCCTAAATATCATCTTCAAGGCTGATTGCCATACATGCATGATGGTTGTTCAATATATATGTTTTGAAGTAAATAATTGTGTTCTACCTTTATAATTTAAGACTTAGAGACCCATCTTATCTCTAAATAACACTTAGAGACCCTCCCACCCCTATACTGGACAGCCTACAAGGTGAATCATTTCAATTTTCAAATAGAAAGTGAAAACCAGCAACCCAGAAATGATATAGTCATGATATTTTTGCTCACTTCGAATACTTACTTATACAGGACACTGGAAAATATTTTAAATTAGTAGCATTTCAGGAAACTTAGGTAGTGTGGTTGCTGTCATATCAGGTAACCCTATTAATCAGAATTTTCAGATCCTTCCACTTGTATAGAGCTTCCAATTGTAGAAAACATTTTCACATATATGATCTCATTTGCACTCATAAAAGCTCTGAGAAGACAGAATAGATTTTATTCCAACTTTACATATGAGGATATTTGACTAGGTCCCAATTTTTTTTTTAACTTTTTTGGCCACGTTTTGTGGCATGCAGGATCTTAGTTCCCCGACCAGAGATCAAACCCTTGCTCCCTGCATTGGGAGCTCTGAGTTTTAACCACGTGTGTGCGTGTGTGTGTGCGCACACACATTTAGTCATGTCTGATTCTTTGTGACTCCATGGACTGTAGCCCACCAGGCTCCTCTGTCCAGGGAATTTTCCAGGCAATAATACTGGAGTGTGTTGCTACTTCCTACTCCAGGGGATCTTCCTGACCCAGGGATCAAACCCACATCTCTTGCATCTCCTGCATTGGCAGCAGGATTCTTTTCCACTGGGCCACTGGGGTAGGTCCCAATTTTAATAAGCATAACCAGGAGTAAAACCTTGTTTTCTGATTCCTATTCCAGGAAGGGTATGAACTATCAGAAAAGACTTTGAGGAGGAACATGGATAGGATAGGCAGGTTTTGCTACAGAAAACACAACCCCAGCATCTCAATGGCTCAAAGCAACAGAGATTTGTCACATAAGTCCAACGCAGGTGGGTTGACTTTTCAGGGCAAATGCCCTCCATACCGCACTTTAGTGATCCACCCTTTTAAAGCTGCCCCATGGTTACCAGGTGGGGAAGAGAGTCTTTCAATGGAAGTCAAATGCTTTGGTTTTACAATAACATTTGCTGCCTCCTCCCGCCACCATAGCCTGTGGGCCAGAACTAGTCATAACATGCTATCTGACTGCAAGGTGTAGGTGTGCAGGTTGGAAAAGAATTTCCAGACAGGCGGCATAATGAAAGGAGAGTAAAATTTATTAGAATGGGGGAAGAGGGTGGGTTGCTGCCAGTACAGCAGGCCAGCTTCCTTATAATCAGGGAGAGCTGACCCCTCATGCGGGCGTTTAGTCTGCTTTTATAGCTGGAGAACCAAGGAGCGGGGTAGGGGTCTTGCAAACCATTTGCTGATTGGATGAGGTATGTGTGCATTCTCTATATAGGGGTGAATGAAGAGTAAGACATACCTTTCCTTGTATGGGACAAGAAGGGGACAGGCCATGTTACACAGGAGGGCTCAAAAATTCTGCAATGGTTACAGCATGGCGGGAAGGGCCATAAGGGTCTGGGTTTTTTCCTGTTCCTACACTTCAAGACCTTTCTTGCTCATCTTGTTGTTTTTTTTTTTTAATATTTATCATTTTTTAAAATTTTGGCTGCATCAGGTCTTGGGCTTCCCAGGTGGCCCAGTGGTCAAGAATCCACCTGCCAAGCAGGAGATGCAGTTTTGATCCCTGGGTCGGGAAGATCCCCTTCCTGAAGAGGAAATGGCAACCTACTCCAGTATGCTTGCCTGGAAAATCCCAGGGAAAGAAGAGTCTGGTGGGCTACAGTCCATAGGGTTGCAAAGAAGTCAGACACGACTTAGTGACTGAGCATGCCCACATCAGATCGTAGTTGTGGCACACAGAAGCTCAGTTGCTGCTTGTGGACCTCTCTATAGTTGTGGCACGGGGCTTGGTTGCTCCAAGGCTTGTGGGCTCTTAGTTCCCTGACCAGGGATCAAATGTGTCCCCTGCTTTGCAAGGCAGATTCTTAACCACGGGACAACCAAAGAAGTCCCCTCGTCTTGTTCTTTTGTCCTCAGGGCACCATATAAGGGGACAGGGAAGTATAAGTTTCCTGTGTCCCAAGGGCATGGGTGAGCACCCACACTCTCCACCATGAATTAATATCGAAGAATAAATAGCGTTTGTAGAAGTAGGAGGAGGCCCCTTAAGGACCTGAAAACGGTGAAATACACACACAGCATCGGACCTTTTTGAAAGCCCAAAGCTGGGTTCTCTCACATAACATTTTTATTAGTTGATCCTGACAATGGCCTGGAGGGTGAATATTGTTCCTTGTTTTATGGTTTAGGAAACTGAGGTTTATAGATGTGAGAAATGGAATATTTCCTGCCATATCATTAAACAAGGATATCACAATCATCAGCAATTGCAGCCCTCCAGTGTGGGATGGTGAACCCTGAGGGAGCTCAGGAAGGAGAATACCTGCTATCTAGATGTTGGGAAAGACTGAAGGCAGGAGGAGAAGGGGATGACAGAGGATGCTATGGCTGGATGGCATCACAGACTCAATGGACATGAGTTTGAGTAGGCTCCAGGAGTTGGTGATGGCCAGGGGAAGCTTGGCGTGCTGCAGGCCATGGGGTTGCAAAGAGTTGGACATGACTGAGCTGAGCGACTGAACTGAGCTGAGCAGCCATCTGACTGTAGCCACTCCCCATGGTGAACCCTGAGGCAAAGAAGCTCAGGAAGTGAAAACGAAGGATACTGGCCACAGATTAACTAAGGTCTTTATCAAAGGAACAAATCTGGTGGAGGTGATGGAATTCCAGTTGGACTATTTCAAATCCTAAAGGATGATGCTGTGAAAGTGTTGCTGTCAATATGCCAGCAAATTTGGGAAACTAAGCAGTGGCCACAGGACTGGAAAAGGTCCGTTTTCATTCCAGTGCCAAAGAAAGGCAATGCCAAAGAATGCTCAAACTACCACACAATTGCACTTATCTCACAAGCTAGCAAAGTAATGCTCAAAATTCTCCAAGTCAGGATTCAACAGTATGTGAACTGTGAACTTCCTGATGTTCAAGCTGGATTTAGAAAAGGCAGAGGAACCAGAGATCAAATTGCCAGCATCCGCTGGATCATGGAAAAAACAAGAGTTCCAGAAAAACATCTACTTCTGCTTTATTGACTACGTCAAAGCCTTTGACTGTGTGGATCACAACAAACTGGAAATTTCTGAAAGAGATGGGAATACCAGACCATCTGACCTGCCTCCGGCAAAACCTGTATGCAGGTCAAGAAGCAACAGTTAGAACTGGACATGGAACAACAGACTGGTTCCAAATAGGAAAAGGAGTACGTCAAGGCTGTATATGGTCACCCTGCTTATTTAACTTATATGCAGAGTACATCACGTTAAATGCTGGGCTGGATGAAGCACAAGCTGGAATCAAGATTGCTGGGAGAAATATCAATAACCTCAGATACGCAGACGACACCATCCTTACGGCAGAAAGTGAAGAAGAACTAAAGAGCCTCTTGTTGAAAGTGAAAGAGGAGAGTGAAAAAAGTTGACTTAAAGCTCAACATTCAGAAAACTAAGATCATGGCATCTGGTCCCATCACTTCATGGCAAATAGAAGGGGAAACTATGGAAACAGTGAGAGACTTTAATTTTGGGGGCTCCAAAATCATTTCAGATGGTGACTGCGGTCATGAAATTAAAAAAGGCTTACTCCTTGGAAGAAAAGTTATGACCAACCTAGATAGCATATTAAAAAGCAGAGTCATCACTTTGCTAACAAAGGTCCATCTAGTCAAAGCTACGGTTTTTCCAGTAGTCATGTATGGATGTGAGAGTTGGACTATAAAGAAGGCTGAACGCTGAAGAATTGATGCTTTTGAACAGTGGTGTTGGAGAACACTCTTGAGAGTTCCTTGGACAGCAAGGAGATCCAACCAGTCAATCCTTAAGGAAATCAGTACTGAATGTTCATTGGAAAGACTGATGCTGAAGCTGAAACTCCAATACTCTCACCACCTGATGTGAAGAACTGATTCATTTGAAAAGACCCTGATGCTGGGAAAGATTAAAGGTAGAAGGTGAAGGGGATGACAGAGGATGAGATGGTTGGATGGCATCACCGACTTGATAGACATGAGTTTGAGTGAGCTCCAGGACAGGGAAGCCTGGAATGCTGCAGTCCATGGGTTTGAAAAGAGCTGGACATGACTGAGCGACTGAACTGAACTGAACTGAACTGATATCAAAGGAATGATTTCAATGAGCCCAGACTCTTGCATTTTCCCATACCTAGAAAAGTGCTAAATTCCTTAACTTGGGATATCTGGTTTTAATCAACAATAATCTTTTGACATTCGGACAATCTATCCTTTACTGCAAAACTTCTAGATAACCTGGCTCCTTCCCTCACCTCTTTGGAGCAATTCTCTCAGAGTCACTTGAGGTGCTGACTCCCAGGCTTGAAGTCCTAAAAATCCCCACTGATTAAAACATAACTCTCAACTTTTAGGTTGTGAATATATTTTAAGTTGACAGAAACTACAAAACTTGCCCGAGTTCATAATAGTAAGTGGAAGAAAGTCTAACTCTCTTGACCTTGCTTTTCTCCATCTATCAGCTTCACATAATGATCTCTTCACCATTGCACACAGTTCAGTTCAGTTCATTTCAGTTCAGTTCAGTCGCTCAGTCCTGTCTGACTCTTTGCGACCCCATGAATTGCAGCACGCCAGGCCTCCCTGTCCATCACCAACTCCCGGAGTTCACTCAGACTCGTGTCCATTGAATCAGTGATGCCATCCAGCCATCTCATCCTCTGTCGTCCCCTTCTCCTCCTGCCCCCAATCCCTCCCAGCATCACAGTCTTTTCCAATGAGTCAACTCTTCACATGAGGTGGCCAAAGTACTGGAGTTTCAGCTTTAGCATCATTCCTTCCAAAGAAATCCCAGGGTTGATCTCCTCCAGAATGGACTGGTTGGATCTCCTTGCAGTCCAAGGGACTCTCAAGAGTCTTCTCCAGCACCACAGTTCAAAAGCATCAATTCTTCGGCGCTTAGCCTTCTTCACAGTCCAACTCTCACATCCATACATGACTACTGGAAAAACCATAGCCTTGACTAGACGGACCTTAGTCGGCAAAGTAATGTCTCTGCTTTTGAATATACTATCTAGGTTGGTCATAACTTTTCTTCCAAGGAGTAAGCGTCTTCTAATTTCATGGCTGCAATCACCATCTGCAGTGATTTTGGAGCCCAAAAACATAAAGTCTGACACTGTTTCCACTGTTTCCCCATCTATTTCCCATGGAGTGATGGGACCAGATGCCATGATCTTCGTTTTCTGAATGTTGAGCTTTAAGCCAACTTTTTTGCTCTCCTCTTTCACTTTCATCAAGAGGCTTTTTAGTTCCTCTTCACTTTCTACCATAAGGATGGTGTCATCTGCATATCTGAGGTTATTGATATTTCTCCCAGCAATCTTGATTGCAGCTTGTGTTCCTTCCAGTCCAGCGTTTCTCATGATGTACTCTGCAGAGAAGTTAAATAAGCAGGGTGACAATATACAGCCTTGACGTACTCCTTTTCCTATTTGGAACCAGTCTGTTGTTCCATGTCCAGGTCTAACTGTTGCTTCCTGGCCTACATACAGATTTCTCAAGAGGCAGGTCTGGTGGCCTGCTATTCCCATCTCTTTCAGAATTTTCCACAGTTTATTGTGATCCACACAGTCAAAGGCTTTGGCATAGTCAATAAAACAGAAATAGATGTTTTTCTGGAACTCTCTTGCTTTTTCCATGATCCAGTGGATGCTGGCAATTTGATCTCTGGTTCCTCTGCCGTTTCTAAAATCAGCTTGAACATCAGGAAGTTCACAGTTCACGTATTGCTGAAACCTAGCTTGGAGAATTTTGAGCACTACTTTACTAGTGTGTGAGATGAGTGCAACTGTGTGGTAGTTTGAGCATTCTTTGGCATTGATTTCTTTGGGATTGGCATGAAAATGGACCTTTTCCAGTCCTGTGGCCACTTCTGAGTTTTCCAAATTTGCTGGCATATTGAGTGCAGCACTTTCACAGCATCATCTTTCAGGATTTGAAAGAGCTCTACTGGAATTCCATCACCTCCACTAGTTTTGTTCATAGTGATGCTTTCTAAGGCCCACTTGACTTCACATGCCAAGATGTCTGGTTCTAGATGAGTGATCACACCATCGTGATTATCTGGGTTGTGAAGATCCTTTTGTACAGTTCTTCTGTGTATTCTTGCCATCTCTTCTTAATATCTTCTGCTTCTGTTAGGTCCATACCATTTCTGTCCTTTATCGAGCCCATCTTTGCATGAAATGTTCCCTTGGTATCTCTAATTTTCTTGAAGAGATCTCTAGTCTTTCCCATTCTGTTCTTTTCCTCTATTTCTTTGCATTGATCGCTGAGAAAGGCTTTCTTATCTCTTTTTGCTATTCTTTGGAATTCTGCCTTCAGATGCTTATATCTTTCCTTTTCTCCTTTGCTTTTTGCTTCTCTTTTCACAGCTATTTGTAAGACTTCCCCAGACAGCCATTTTGCTTTTTTGCATTTCTTTTCCGTGGGGATGGTCTTGATCCCTGACTCCTGTACAATGTCATGAACCTCATTCCATAGTTCATCAGGCACTCTATCTATCAGATGTAGGCCCTTAAATCTATTTCTCACTTCCACTGAATAATCATAAGGGATTTGATTCACGTCATACCTGAATGGTCTAGCGGTTTTCCCTGCTTTCTTCAATTTAAGTCTGAATTTGGTAATAAGGAATTCATGATCTGAGCCACAGTCAGCTCCTGGTCTTGTTTTTGTTGACTGTGTAGAGCTTCTCCATCTTTTGCTGCAGAGAATATAATCAATCTGATTTCAGTGTTGACCATCTGGTGATGTCCATGTGCAGAGTTGTTGGAAGAGGGTGTTTGCTATGACCAGTGCATTATCTTGGCAAAACTCTATTAGTCTTTGCCCTGCTTCATTCCATATTCCAAGGCCAAATTTGCCTGTTACTCCAGGTGTTTCTTGACTTCCTACTTTTGCATTCCAGTCCCCTATAATGAAAAGGACATCTTTTTGGGGTGTTAGTTCTAAAAGGTCTTGTAGGTCTTCACAGAACCGTTCAACTTCAGCTTCTTCAGTGTTACTGGTTGGGGTATAGACTTGGATTACTGTGATATTGAATGGTTTGCCTTGGAAACGAACAGAGATCATTCTGTCATTTTTGAGATTGCATCCAAGTACTGCATTTCAGACTGTTCTGTTGACCATGATGGCTACTCCATTTCTTCTGAGGGATTCCTGTCCGCAGTGGTAGATATAATGGTCATCTGAGTTGAATTCACCCATTCCAGTCCATCTTAGTTCGCTGATTCCTAGAATGTCGACGTTCATTCTTGCCATCTCCTGTTTGACCATTTCCAATTTGCCTTGATTCATAGACCTGACATTCCAGGTTCCTATGCAATATTGCTGTTTACAGCATCGGACCTTGCTTCTATCACCAGTCACATCCACAGCTGGGTATTGTTTTTGCTTTGGCTCTATCCCTTCATTCTTTCTGGAGTTATTTATCCACTGATCTCCAGTAGCATATTGGACACCTACTGACCTGGGGAGTTCCTCTTTCAGTATCCTATCATTTTGCCTTTTCATACTGTTCATGGGGTTCTCAAGGCAAGAATACTGAAGTGGTTTGCCATTCCCTTCTCCAGTGGACCACATTCTGTCAGACCTCTCCACCATGACCCGCCGGTCTTGAGTTGCCCCCTGGGCATGGCTTAGTTTCATTGAGTTAGACAAGGCTGTGGTCCTAGTGTGATTAGATTGACTAGATTTCTGTGAGTATGGTTTCAGTGTGTCTGCCCTCTGATGCCCTCTTGCAACACCTACCATCTTACTTGGGTTTCTCTTACCTTGGATGAGGGGTATCTCCTCCCGCCGCCCTTCCTGACCTTCAGCATGGGATGGGTCCTCTAGGCCCTCCTGCGCCCGGGGAAGCCACCACAGGATTTGTTTATGGAGCTTAGGGAATCACTGGGGAGTGATACAGGAGAGCTGGCAATGCTACTGGCACTGATTTCTTTAGCAAGCTGGGTGGTGAGCAGATAAACGTGTGTCTAATTTCTTTTATATCTTAAATATTTCAAAATACTTTTTTAAAAAAGAGAAGGGGGCAGATAGAATTGAAAACCTGTGACAATTTCTTATTTTAAAGACATAATATTTTTTAAAATAGATCAGCAATGAGAAAGCAGGAAATACATTATTGTTAACATTTATTGAGCACATACTACATCCTGCTGCTGCTGCTAAGTCACTTCAGTCATGTCCAACTCTGTGCGACTCCATAGATGGCAGGCCACCAGGCTCCCCCGTCTCTGGGAATTCTCCAGGCAAGAACACTGGAGTGGGTTGCCATTTCCTTCTCCAATGCAGGAAAGTGAAAGGTGAAAGTGAAGTCGCTCAGTCATATCCGACTCTTAGCGACCCCATGGACTGCAGCCTACCAGGCTCCTCTATCCATGGGATTTTCCAGGCAAGAGTACTGGAGTGGGGTGCCATTGCCTTCTCTGATATCTAGGATACTACATCCTAGATAGTTCTAAAAAATTTATTTCTATGTACTAACTTATCTCACTCCAACTCGCTACCAATGAGGTAGATATTATCATTATCCTTATGTTAATATGAAATAAAAAACTGAAGAAAGATTCAATACATTATTTTAATTTTTTTTCAATACATTATTTAAAGTTAAGTAATATAAAGCAGAAAAACTAGATTGGAACGAAGCACTCTGGTTTCAGGATGTGTACACATAAAATCCATCGCCTGGCAATACCTCCGCTAAAAAGGTGAAGACTGAGTCAGGTTTGCAGAGGTGGGTCAAAATCTTTCAGGCATCTCCTGCTTGTTACAATCCTTAGAGGTCTGCATGTAGTTCTGCGGGGAATTCAAAACAGCTTTCTTGTGACACTGATAGAAAAAGAGATGATGTGCTTGGCAGAAGTTTCAAAAAAATATTTAAATATACGGGTTTGACTCCCTTGGACTGGTTGAAGGGGAAGGTAATAAGAGGGTTCTACTTTTGATGAAAACTTCCTTGGCAAGTCCGGTGGAGTCAGGGAAGGATTTAAGAATTCTCGAAGGTCGAGTGATTTCCTTGAGTTGGCATATCTCTCCTGCTTGGATAGGTAATTAAACTATAAGAACAGCGTGGAATTACTGCTACTGCTGCTATACACACACACCAGTACACACACACACCACTTCAGGAACACACACCCCAGTTCACAGACACACACACACACACCAGTTCAGGAAAACACACACACACCTCAATTCACACACACACACACTCAGCGCACACACACCAGTTCAGGAACACACACCCCAGTTCACACACACACACACACACACACACACACACACACACACACAGAGTTCAGGACTGCGGTGTAAAAAACCCGGGTGGGATTCCCACCACGGAGGGACAGAAGCACAGCGGGAGAGCGCGGGACGGGCCGCCTCGCGCCTGCGCCACAGCGCGCTCGCGTGGAGGACCGCCGCCAGGGGACGCCCCCGCGCGGCTCGGCCCCTCTGTCTCCTCCCCCGCCCGCTCCCCGCCCCTCGCTCCCCCTGCGAGCAGAGAAGGCGGAAGTAGGGGTGTCCACCTCTGGGGCTCGGGCTCCGGCCGCCCAGGGGAGGTAGCAGTGGCAGCCTTCAAGTTAGGAGACTGGCTTTCCGGCCACTTCGGCGCGGAGCGCGGCGCCTTCCTCTCCTGGCGCCGTGGTCGAGCGGAGTCGTGCGGCCGGGTGGAGTCGGCGGCCCAGCGAACCCGAACGGTGAGTCTTCTGACGGCTCTTGGAGGTCGCGGCCTCGCTCCCCACGAGCTGGGACGTCTCCTTCTCTCCTCTCGCTTCCCACGGGTTGGGGTCGCTGCCCCTGTCCCCTGGCTTCTGACGGGGTGGGATTGCCGCCCCTGTCCCCTCGCTTCCCAAGGGCTGGGGACGCCGCCTCCTCTCCCCTGGGCTCCTACAGGTTGGGGACCCCGCCCCCTGTCCCCTCTGCTCCGCCGGCCTGCGGGCACCTCCTCTCCGAGTCACTCCGTCCCCCAGCGGGAGTCGCGCGCCAGCTTCCTCCGCCCGACCTGCCCCACTCGGCGCATTCCCTTCCCAGAAGAGGAAATCGTCTCCTGGATTTTCCCGTCGCTCGGATGTTAACCAGCTTTAAAAAAAAAAAAAAAAATCCCTCTGAAGTCCGTAGCGACTCCCTCTGTCGCTGTCATGGGAAAGCTATTTCGAGGCTCCGTGTTGAACTCGGTAGACTTCCCAGGCAGCAAGCTTTTTTTTTTTTTTTTTTTAATTCAGCTGACACGAATGTTTCCTCCCCCGCGCCTGCACTTGGGAGTTCTAAAGATTGTTCCTGACGCTGGGTTGATAAAGCTGTTCCTAGTATTTGGCTTCAGGGGAACTCCAGCTGAGAGTTAGGACTGTCTTGAGTGAACAGAAAGTACCTACAAGTTTTAGCGGCTTGAACCTGTAATATCTGCGTGTTTTCTCTGGTTTCTCGGGAGAGTAATTTACTAAATGCCTTGCTGTACATAGGCATAGAAACAAGAAAAACTTTCTGAGTGTTGGCCTTGAGAATCTGGCCACAGGCCTTTTATCCATCCACTTGTGATTGCTAGGGAAGGGAGAAGGGGCTTTTCTGATCTTAAGGCGGGGGATGGGGTGAGGACGTTGTGGCCCCTTTCATGACTCAAGGAAGGACTGTGTCTCCGGCACTTGGCACTTGCTGCCAGTGGGAAAATCAGAGTTTGAACCTGCACGCGCTGCATACAGCAGTGTTTCAGAATGGTAACTTGAGGGCTTTTCTGTGACAGATTTGAATACCTGATAAATTTGTGGCCTCTTAGATTTTGAAAGTTGTTGTTCAAATCTTTGCCTCTTGGAGAACAAATAGTGCCTAGAAAGGGGAATGCCCTTCAAATGTGTGTTCCAGAATAAGGCATAGCAGTTGACTCTTTGGGCCAGCACTTCTTGGCCATTGCAACACTTTTGCAGGTCTTTGCAATTTTAGGAATATATTTTAAAGACCTGGTAATAGTTCTTGTTTCTAAAGCTAATAGCAAATTAGAGGTGATTTCTCAGTGTTTTGTATTAACACAGTTTTACTTTATGTGAGTTACATGTTTAACTATGAACGAATTTCTGTTGACTTAAAATTGACCATTTCAAGATATAACATTGATTTCTTTAGCTTGGTGGGTTTCTCTTCCTAGCATCTGTAGATCTTAGAGAAACAAATTTTTGTGCATCACCCTACTCCCCCTCCCACAAGATGTTTAACAGTATACTCTTTAGACTACTATACACACCCATGCTAATAGGGGAATGTAAGCTATGATTTCTTATAAGGCTATTTTCAATATTCATTTTGCAGTCAGAATAAGTTACATCCTACATCCTACAATATTTAATTAATGCAGTGCTTACTAGGTTCACAAAAAGGGAATTATTCATGAAACTCTTAACCTACTAAGGAACCATGAACTTTGTACTGTCTCTTGTATTAATTCATGTAGAAAGCCCCATGAATTCTAAATGTTAGAATAGAAAAGAGGCTGTAAGAATATCTGTTAACTCTATTTTAGCTTATGAAGAGCCAAGCCTACCTCTGTAGCATCTCATGCAGTGGATACCTGAGGCACCATGTGAGGTTAAAAAAAAAAATCCTAATAGAACATAATATTTTCTACTTGGTTGCCAGGTCATCTTCCATTCACTCCTGTAGCTGACTGTAAGCACTATTTTTTTCATCGGTGTTAATTAAAACAGTTACTCCTTGTAGTTAGGAAAATGATTTTCATTTAAGTCATCACAATCCCAAAAAGCAAAGGGAAAAATTGTTTTAACTTGCCAGGAAGAAAGAGTAAACCTAAAAATACTGAACGGCACTCAAAATACTGCCTTAGCTTAATTTTCCCTTTGCAATATAGTTACATGGGACTATATCCTGTAGACACAGTGACTACCTAAAATTTATTTGAAAGGTGTAAAGCTTCTGTATTCTTAAAAGCTTGAAAAGTAGTGGCAATTAGATTTTTAAGACATGCTCACTTTCATATCTTAACACTGCATTCCTGCAGTGGAATTCTTTTTAAGGAATTGTGACTGACTGGACAGATTTTCTTAGTAACATATTTGCTATAAAAGGTCTCTTTCAACCTTCCAAGTCTTTTGAACTGGACAGCAAGAGGGCAGTATATAGACTATCCAATAAACTAAATTTTAACTAGGCATTTGGGCAGAGAAAGTAGACTTGGCTCAGTGACTTTTGCTTTTGTCTTCTGGCTGGCACTTTGATATATGCTGTATAACCCAACAAACATTAATTTCTCAAAAGTGATTTTACTTAAAAAAAATGAATAAAGTTTCAAAAAGTAACTATACCTGGAATTATCAAAGGTATATAAAATGTGTTCTCTCATACTTAATCTACTCTTGGGAGTGGGAATTAGAAAGTCTTTGATATTGTGTATCAAAATGTAGCTCATGTTGGATAACCAGCATCATCTATAAGAAATCATAAAAAGTTATATACCTGAGCTAATAACTCTACTTCTAAGAAATTTACCTAAAATAGTAATTAAACACAAAAGTGTGTGTGTGTGTAGTTGCTAAGTCGTGTCCAACTATTGAGACCCCATGGACTATAGTCTGCCAGGCTCCTTTGTTCATGGGATTCTCCAGGGAAGAATACTGGAGTGGGTTGCCATTTCTTTCTCCAACAAAAATTTATATGGGGAAATAAAAACAAAGGATATAAACCCGAGTACAGCATCACAGTGTCATCTGTCCTCAGATTTGGAGGGTGTAACGGGGCCCTTTTACCCCCTCCTGGAGCACAGGTGTAAAGGCTAATTCTGTTTGTTTCCATTATCTTGCCTTTCCTTTCTTCTCATCAACTGTACAGCCTTCCCTAGGAATGTGCATTACGTATAACAAGGCTTCTTGAACTGTTTTTAACTCTTTGAAGATATTATATCAAAACTAAAAAAATGAAACAAAACACCAGCCTTTCTTTACTGATTTTTTAGAATTCTATCAACCCAACCTAATAGCACTGGACAGCTCATGTTTCATTAAACAGCTCATGTTTAATAGAAGCTGTTGTCAGCATCTTAGTCTAGTGTCATAAAAATAATTGGGAAGAGTTTTAATGCAGCTTGAGAGACAAAGTTGTCAAAATAGAGACAACTATAGGCTAGTACAAATTGCACGGGCTCTGGGGTCAGGTGATCTCGAGTTCTGATCCTAACCCTGTTTCTTATTAGTTGGTTAATCCTTGGCACGTTGCTTAGCCTTTTAAAGATTCAGAGTTTTCCCTTTGACAAGTGGGAAGGGGGAACAATGAAATTGTTAAATAAAATAACTCTTATGGAGCCACACAGGGTAACTGATTTTACTTCGAAGCACAGTTCTAAGTGTTTTGCACATATTAATACACTTAATCAAATTCTGTGGAGAAGGAAATGGCAACCCACTCCAGTGTTCTTGCCTAGAGAATCCCAGGGGCCTGGTGGGCTGCCGTCTCTGGGGTCGCACAGAGTCGGACACGACTGAAGCGACTTAGCAGCAGCAGCAGCAGCAGCAGCAATCAAATTCTGAGGTGGATTCTTTTGTTATCCCCATTTACAGATGAGGAAACTGAAGCACAGAAAGGTTATGTCATTTGCCCAGGGCATACACCAAATAATGGAGACGGACGTTAAACTCGCATCATCCCATTCTAGCACTAAGCTCTTCACCAGTTCATGGTATTGCCTCTCCAGCCAGAATACTGTTTCATCCTTTGTAGGTGCTCATCAGATGGTTCTTGGGATTTCTGAGAAGGAAAATAAAGATCTCTATCATGGTAAAAAGATTGAGGATTACTGTCTTAGTCCACTGTTTGTCATGGAGGCAGACAGGATTTTTATATAGAAATGAGACAGGCTTAGGATACATTGTCTACAACATTGGCCGGAGAGTTACATTCTGTTTTCTAGAACTCCGGTTGATACTTGAACACAGGTTTGAACTGCATGAATCCACCTATAGGTGGATTTTTTTCCCAATAAATACTACAGCATTATGTCATCAGAGGTTGGTTGCATAAGTGGGTATATACTGACACAGACTCGTATGTGGATTTTTACCTGCGTGGGGGTCAGCGCCCCTAACCCCCATGTTGTTCAAGGGTTAGCGGTAAATCTGGCACATAAACTGAGAATTTTCCTTCCACGTAATTATCTACAGGAGGGACCTGGTTAACTAGACTGAATTGCTTTTAGACCTTAACTTGTTAACTTGTAAATTCCAGTAATGGTTTGAATTTGAAGGCATCCTTCCTACCCATGAAAGCCATAGTTTTCCATAGGCAAACAAAACCTCATTTTTTTTTCCAGTCATTAATAATGAAACATAGTCACTTGACTGAGGGCATGGGGACGTACAGATAATATGCTTTTAAATTCTGTTCTTCCTGTGTAATAGAAATTGCCACACTGAACATTTGGAGGTACAGTTGATCCCTTGAATAACACAGGTTTGAACTGCACAGGTCCACTTACATGCTTTTTTTTTTTTTTTTTTTTTTTTTCCGGTACAGGATCTGTGGTTGTTGACTTCAAGAATGTGGAACTCTGAGAACAGAGGGCCAGCTTGGATTTTTTATCGTGTGGGGGTTGGCACCCCTTACACCAGGTTGTTCATGGGTCAGCTGTACCCAATAGAATTTTCGGTCTAGAGGAGGAAACTGATATCCAAATGGTTACATCACCCTAAATCACATAGCTAATAGTTTCTCATGCTCCTCTGATCCCTCCTGCACTGGTTGTCTTTGCACTGCCTGCCTGTCGTACTGTGGCCTTCAGCTCTGAATACTTGAAGGAACTCAGCAGCATAACTAAGTTCATTTCAACTGCTTAATGAACAGCTGATAGGTGAAAGAGCTCATGCTAAGTACCGAGGAAACAAAAATTCTTGAAACTCCAGTCGTAGAAAACAGACATTTAAATAGATAATTATGCTAATTATTACAACTGAGGTATTTTTCTCCTGTTAACCTTATATTGCAGCTTTCTACTGGCTCACGAATTTCTTAACTTGTAAAATAGTACATTTATGAGGCAAAGCTAAAAAAAACTTTGAAAGTTTTCTGTAAATGATATTAACATAGCTAATGTATTAATATAGCCATTAAAAGGTGGCTTGCATAGATAGCTATGATATATACGTGTGTGTGTGAATATATGTTAAGGGATTTTTTTTCCTTGCTGTGTCTACAGAGCAGTTGATGATCGCGTTACTATGAGTCTGCTACACTGTGAAAACAGCTGCGGATCCAGCCAGTCCGAGAGCGACTGCTGCGCCGCCATGGCCGCCAGCGCCTGTGGGACCGCAGCAAAAGACGACAGTGTGAGCGGGGCGGCCAGCACGGTGACTCTCTCCAGCTCCTTTATGGAAGAGATCCAGGGGTACGACGTGGAATTTGACCCACCCCTGGAAAGCAAGTACGAGTGCCCCATTTGCTTGATGGCTTTGCGGGAAGCAGTGCAGACACCTTGCGGCCACAGGTTCTGCAAAGCCTGCATCATCAAATCAATAAGGTACGTGAGCGTAAAGCATGAATCAAATGCTGTAACAACCAAATGGAACATTATTACACAGAATAATCTTGCACATTTATAAAAAGCTGCCTCAGGGAAAAGAACAGTGGACAGAAAAGGGAGAAGTTTACATTCTTATTCCAATTTTTACTGTAGCGTGAAAGGTAATTACTATCTCCTTCCCTCTGTGACTCTTAGAAACAATAAGTAGCTCCTTCCACTTAAAGCAGTCATATTATAGTGTGGAGTGTGTCTTGAAGCTTTAAGAAAATAATATAAAAAGTACCTTAAATGATGATGCATCTAGAATATCATCTCGACAGTACAAATAATGCTGACTCTGTAAGTAATCATTATTCTCATTTTAGCCACATTACATTTTTGTCTGCTACCTGAGGCCTATGGACCACTGTAAAATAACCACTTTTTTTAAGGTATTGATTGATGGGACTTCCCTGGTGGCTCAGTGATAAAGAATCCATATGCCAATGCAGGGGGCTTCCTTGGTGGCTCAGCTGGTAAAGACTCTAACTGCAATGCGTGAGACCTGGGTTCGATCCCTGGGTTGGGAAGATCCCTTGGAGAAAGGCTACCCACTGCACTATTCTGACCTGGAGAATTCCATGTATTGTATAGTCCATGGGGTCACAAAGAGTGGGACATGACTGAGCGACTTTCACTTTCACCTAAGGCGTTGATTGACAGGGCTTCCTTGGTGGCTCAGTGATAAAGAGTCTGCATGCCAGTGCAGGAGATACAGGAGACTTGAGTTCGATCCCTAAAATGAGACGATCCCCTGGAGAAAGAAATGGCAACCCAGTCCAGTATTGTTGGGACAGAGGAGGCTGGCAGGCCGCAGTCCATGGGGTTGCAGAGTCGGACGTGACTTTGTGACAGAACAACACTGATCGATGCCTCTGCCAACATTCATTGTCTCCTCACTGCCTCCCTGCTGCTGAATCCCCATCAGCGCTCTTGCAGGCTGCCCTGCTGCTGCCCTTGCCTGCTTCCAGACTGTTCTTGATATAGCAGCCAGAACAAACCTGGTGAGATACGTAAGATGATGTTATCTCTGCTCCAAACATTGCAGCCGGTCATCTGGCAGTACACGCCAAAGCCCTTGTAAGACCTCATATAACGGGTCCATACATTTATCTTGTCGTTGTTCAGTCACTAAGTCATGTCTGACCACCTTTCTATTAGACTCCGTTCCCTCCACCTGTTCACTCTTTTCTGTTCTTGAATTTGCCAAGTGTGCTCTTGCCTTGTGTAGTTGGCTATAGCTGTTCTCTCTGCATCTTATCAGCTAATTGCTTAGTCAATGCACTTTACTCCCTTATTGCTGCTCCAATCTTACCTTCTTGTAGGTACCCTGGCCTCCCTGTTTATACCACAGCATGCCTTCCCCCTCATCTCCCCATATTCCCCCTTTCTCCCTTAAGTACGTTTTTTCTTCAGCACTTTTCATCTTTAAAAATACAGATAATTTATGTGCTTCTTGTCTGCTTACCCCCCCGAAAGATAAGCTCCTTGAGAACAGGGATTGAGGACTTTATTTCTTGATATTTCCTAAGTGCTGATACATAGTAGGTGCTCAGTAAGTCATGATTGCTTCAACTGAATGAAAGTATATGGGATTTCCACAAAAGAATAAAATTCGTCTAAGAAATACAGTTTTCTATTATTCAAAAGTAGATGGGAACATTTTTAGGAGTTCTGTACAAGACCAAAAAATGGAAGAAGTAGAGGAATTTTAGGTTTTTCAGCTAATAAGCATCTACTTACATTGGTGAGATCATTTTTAAGTAGGTTATCTGGCCATTCACTCATCTTGTAAGTTTTTCTTTTGACCTTTAAATAAATTATTTTTTTCTTGTGGCATCCCTTATCTGGTTTGGTGTCGGTAATGCTTGCCTCGTAAAAGGAGTTTGGAAATGTTCTTTCCTCTTCTGTTTTTCTTTGGAAGAGTTTGAAGAGGATTGGTATTCTCCTTTAAATGTTTGATGGCATTCACTAGTGAAACCATCTGCTTCTAGACTTTTGTTTGTTGGAAGGTTTTTGATTACTGATTCACTCTCCTTACTGGTAATCTAGTCTGTTCAGATTTTCTGTTTCTTTATGATTCAGTCTTGGAGGTTGTATGTTTCTTGGAATTTATCCATTTCTTTTAGGTTGTCAAATTTGTCGCCATGTACTTGTTCACATGAGTCTCTTTGCATCTGTGGTATCAATTGTAATGTCTCCTCTTTCATTCTGATTTTATTTATTTCAACCCTCTTTTTTCTTTTGTGAGTCTAGCTAGACTTTTCTATAAAATTTGAATTTGTGGTAACCTCATCCATACTTGGGAATTGGCTTAATTTAAATTAAAAGGGAGCATGTGTCTCACTTCAGTTTTAGAGAAAATTTTGTTAACCAGTGGTGAATTGCCAGTGTCTCTTTAGGGTTGGTTTTCTCACCCTCCACACTATCAGCAGTTTGAGCTAGGTGGTTCTTAGTTGTGGAAGAATGTCCTGGGTGTTATAGGATGCTTAACTGCATCCTTGACCTCTGCTCACTGGGTGGTGAAAATAGGCCCACTTCTGCAGTTGTGAGACCCAGAGCATCTCCAGACATTGCCAGATGTCCCCTGGGGCTCAGAGTTGTCCCAGCTGAGACCACTGGCTTAGGGTGTGCGTGAGAGTGTTAAAGGCTTATCTTTTTTTTTTTTTTTCTGTTTATAATGATTTTTAATTTATACTATATTTCGATTGAATCAAGAGCACATAATGAATTGTTGCTTTTTCTGTAGGTGAAAGGGTACAGTATTTTACCAGTGTCACACATGCCCAGGAAGGTAACTAATCTTTAGCAGTTTTTTAATAGCAAGATATTCATGAAAGTAGTGGAACAGTGATCTGAAAAGGAAGTAAAACCCACAAAAGGAAGTTGAGGCCTTTTTTCTTTTTTTCGATCTCCTTCTAAACTAGAAATGACCACTAACTTTGACTTTAATGTTCTTAAGGAACACCTCGGGAGTTTCTCATCAGTATAATCATTCAGAGCATCAAAAGACATCTCAATCCAATTCCATATTCTTTTGGAGTGATTGCTTATGCAGTGGATAATTATTTTCAGTTCACTTTGAAAGGTTCTTCTTACTTTCTCTTAAACACCCAATCATCTAGGTTTGGGGAATATATTTCAGTAAATTTGTTTATGTCCCTGCTTCTCAAAAAGATATTTGACAGTGTAATAATAACATCATGCAATCTGAGAGCGGCCCCATAAACAATGACTGTGTCACACCATTTCTAGTTCTGAGACGTTTGACAGCACAGCTTATTTTCAGCACCTTTACCTGCCACAGGAACCACCACTGTTGCTTTACACATAGGAAGTGCACAACCAGTGTCTGAGTGATGGGTGCTCTGTAGCCTCCCTGACCTGCCATGTTTTGTGAGTGAAGATTGAAACATCACAAAAAGTGAAAGGGGAATGACAGACACCCAAGCTTCTTGGGGATAGTTTTTCCCATCATTGGACAGAATAAACCATTGGGAAGCAGGAGATAGAGGTCCTTTTAACTCCCAACTGCATTGTACCCATGACACAAAGATACAAGAAACTGGTGTTGTCCATGAGCCAATGTTGATGACTTTCAGAGTAAACCTTAAAAATGTGGCCTCATGGGGTTACTGCTAATGGGTTTAATTTTTACTTATGACTAATAACTGTAGACATGTTATTAGTGTATTCTGAGCAGCATATATTTAGTTGCATCTCCCTAGTATGTTAAATGGCTGCTGTCAGAACACAGGCAAGACTGGTTCATAAACTGTCCATAAAAGGACAGTTTATTTTGGTGATATTATGCAATACAATGCATTTATTTTCTATAGGAAATAATATATGAAGAATTTATATATGATGTATTATTATCTTGTATTTTCTAAGGTGAATGTTGGTTTTAAATCTGCTGAATAATGTATTTGTTTCTTTTAGGGATGCAGGTCACAAATGTCCAGTTGACAATGAAATACTTCTAGAAAATCAACTATTTCCTGACAATTTCGCAAAACGAGAGATTCTTTCTCTGATGGTGAAATGTCCAAATGAAGGTTGTTTGCACAAGATGGAACTGAGGCATCTTGAGGTATTAAAGTTATTTTTTAGCCATGTGCATTTATGCAAGAAGTTCCTGGAGAACAGGGACTTTGTCCATCTGGATATTGCCACTGCTTAGCATATAGTGATTGGCTAGTAAATTCTTACTGAATTAACACCAACCCTTTCATTATTGAGTATAAATATAAGTAGAAGCCAGAAATTTCTTTTTCCATCTACTCTGGCTTTACACCCTGTGATAATAAAAAATAAATGAGTATTCTTCTAAAAGTCTTTTGGGTGAACTTTATCTGCAATGAAACTGAAGAGCATTTTAAATGTCTCACGTTTTAATCCCATATCTTCATTTCTCTCATTTTGAAATAAGCACCAAGCCCCACATAGTCATCATCTTAGCTCCCTCATCATACTTTTTTCTCTAGTTTTCTAAATTATTAATTTTATTTTGAAGTAAATGGAGTTCTCCTATAGCTTAAGATGAACTGAAGCCACCAGATAAAAGAATTTGTTTTTAAGTTAATCAATCCTTAGTGTGGTGGTTTTTATGAGAAGTTAAATATTGCTTAAGTTCCATTTGAAATTAAGCATTTAAAATATACATGTAGCTTACCCCCTTAGCTTCTTTTGAAAGAATGGTCTTTTGGACACAGCACTAAATTGACAATGAGAAAATCTGCTTCTTTCCAACCCTCTTCCCTAATTAGATAAATGAACCTGAGAAGTCAAGTCCTTTGTATAAACTTTCAATTCACAACCATTATTTGAAAAAAAAATCCATTAAAGCCTTCATATTGTGGTTCTGTGGTATGTACTACACAAAGTAAGTTCAGTAGCCAATTCTGTAGAAGAGAACAGTATGTTCTTAGAATATATTTAGGAAATTTCTCAAGGACTGGCAAATACTGCTTATTTATTTTTCTTCATAGGAGCATCAAGCACACTGTGAGTTTGCTCTTATGAGTTGTCCACAATGCCAGCGTCTCTTCCAGAAATGCCACCTTAATTTTCATATTCTCAAGGAGTGTCCAAGGAGACAGGTTCCTTGTGAGAACTGTGCTGTATTAATGGCATTTGAAGATAAAGAGGTATGTACTAAGTTGGATTTGTTGATTCAACTACTGTTTTATTTTTTTAATGTACAGTGGAAGGAGTTAGCAGAGATGAAGATGTTAATCTAGTCCTGAGTCTGTGTTATCAATTGTGAGAAGACTGAGTTTTAAGAAAGTAAGTTAAGTAAACCATTTTAGTAAATGAATGTAGGGTTTATATTTTTGTCTCTTTCTTAGAAAGCATTATTTCTGCTCCTTAACCACTGTAGATACAAGTAACAAAATCTTCTAGGAAAGTATGTGCTGATCTGTTTCCCTATGTGAATTTTAATAACCAGTTTTGGATTAGAGACAAATAGTTGCTGTATAAGAGGTACATTTTTCTCTTTAAAAAAGAGAATGAGTTGTTGAAACTTTGAGGAGATTAAATTAAATCCCACAAAGTATGCTGCTTTGGTGATAATTCATTGAGCTGTACACATACAATGAATTGACTTTTCTGTACTTAAGTTATACTTCAATTAAAATGTTTGTTTTTTAAAAGAAACTCCATGGCACCTGCCAGCATCATGATGATAGAACATCTTTTCCATTTATAGACACATTAAGTGATTCTATATAAATACTATCAATGGGAAGGCCAGCACAGAGATCCTAGATCCTATATCCCCATCCTATGTCCTTTTTACTAAAATAATGTATGTGCAATTTATGTTCTTTTTACTATCAAGATATTTCCTTAGGCTTTATTTCTTGCAGATTCATCTTGGTAATGTCCCTACTTATGAGATCAAGCGTATTATGCTTATTAAGTTGATTAATTATTCAGACAGTGTCAGCTAACTTGCTAAAAACAGTGAAGTCTGAGGCATAATTATAGCAAATGGGTGTCTTAAACTTCAGTAAAAATGGGCCTAACCAGGAGGGTTGGTTATTTCTTAAATTTATTGTATTCTAGAAAACAACGCTCATTTTTCTGGGGCCTTCAAGAACCTAGGCCACCTGCCCCAATCATGCTTCTGTTCTTTACCCTCCTGATAAGAGTTTTAATTAAATCATCTTGCTGCTGCTGGAAATTTTTGAAAAGAGGTCTTTGGAGAATTATAGTATTGATGAATGATGTCCAAACAGTCACAGATGCTCTATGACTTTCAATTAGGTTTTTAAAAAGTGATTTAAAAGATTCTCTTTTGCATACTATCATATTCTTTCAAAGAGCTGGAAGGTGAGATGAATCTCATTTCTTCACTGGCAAAGGGAGAGAAAATAACCATTATAGATTATTCTCACATTTTTATTTTATACACACCAGTGTCCCTAATTTATTCATAGTGAAGAATATTGCTTTTTATAAAAATAGGTTGTTTTTAGCTTTTCTCATGTTTTTTCTTATATTTCGCCAATAAAATTTAGATTCATGAGCAGAACTGTCCTTTGGCAAATGTCATCTGTGAATACTGCAATACCATGCTCATCAGAGAACAGGTATAGTGATTCTCTTTCATAAACCAATGTTTCCATAAATAGATTAAAGAAGTGAATTAGGTCTTTAATTGAAAATTTAAATCAATAAGGCAAAAGGAATGCAGATTGAAGAAGAGTTAAAGCTTTGTGAGTTTTAAATGCAAATCAAAGTCACAATCAGTTGTCCCTTCACACCAGTCAGAATGGCTGTCGTTTGAAAGTCTACAAATAATAAATTTTCAAGAGGGTGTGGGGAAAAAGGAACCCTCCTACACTGTTGGTGAGAATGTAAATTGGTGCAGCCACTGTGGAAAACAGCATGGAGGTTCCTTAACACAATAAAAGTAGGACTGCTGTGTGATCTCGTAATCCCACTCATGGGCATATAGCCCCCAGAGATGAAAAGTCGTAATCTGAAAAGGCACATGGGGAATTCCTGGCAGTCCAGTGGTTAGGACTCCACACTTGCACTGCCAAGGGTCTGGATTCAACTCTTGGTTGGGGGAACTAAGATCCCGCAAGCCACACCATGTAGCACAGAAAAAGAAAGCAAAGGTTCATGCCCCCCAGTGTTCATAGCTACTTGATTCACAGCAGGCAAGACTTAGAAACAAACTAAATGCCCGTCAACAGATGATGGGTGTAAGAAGATGTGGTGTATGTATACAGACGTTAGACTATTACTCAGTCCATGGGGTCGCAGAGTCAGATACGCCTGAGCGACTGAAGCATGGCAGCAGCCACAGGAAAGAATGGAGTGCTGCCGTTTGCAGCGGCATGGATGCACCCGGGGGATCGCACACCAAGTGGAGCAGGTCAGACAAAGACACAGGCTACACGTCACCACACACATAAAGGGTCCAGAAACGATGCCAGTGGATCTGTGTACAAAAAACAGGCCCAGCGATAAAAAACAAACTTAGGGTTACAGAAGAAGAAGAAAAATGGGGAAGGATAAATTAGGTGTGTTGAATTAACAGATACGAACTACTATACATAAAATAGACAAGCAACAAGTATATACATAGCACACTGGGGAACTATATTCAGTACATTGTAGCAACCTATAATGGAAAGTAATCCGAAAAATATAAATATATATGTAACTGAATCACTTTGCTATCTACTTGAAACTAATATAATATTGTAAATCCACTATATTTCAATTTTTTAGAAAACTTGAGTTTTTTTCTGATATATTGATATAATACTTTCAGAAAGAACAAAGTATTCAGTCATAAGTACTTAAAATTCCTAAATCATTAACATAATATCTGTGTTTATGTATATTCATAAAAGTTCCAAACAAAGCCGAGTAATTTTGAGGTAAAAATAATTAAAAATGCCCATTTAAAGAACAAAAAACTTTATAAGAAATACATCTTTAGATTGTGAAATAAGGATCTTAGGTATCCAGAAACCACTTTAAAAAAAGAAATAGAAGGAAACAAGTCTGTAGCAGAAGGTTATTTATTGCCATGGCCCCTGAGGCGTGTTGGGAGATTCCAGGATCTGTAGCCCCTCTGTTCAGTTGTCTGTAGACCCCTGATGGGGCATCATCAGAAGTAGTTGTAATAGAAAACTATTCATTTTTATTATTAATAGAGAAAGGAAAGTTCCATCTGGTTGCTATCTTCTGACATTTGGAGAGTTTACCCACAGAATATGAATATTAGTCACTAAATATTTATATACCCATGAAATCTGCAAACCCAGAGATCATAATTGATTACCTTACTAAGTAGGAAAAGCAAAACCTGTCCCTCAACTAAATTTTTCCATTCATGTGTTAACAGAGTCCTTTAGTTTTTTTTCCAACAGGGCCTTAATTTGCAGGTGTTAAACTTCTTTTTGCTTATGAACTCTCACCTACTTGGTTTTTCTTTTTTGCTTTGTTTTGATGTTTAAAGGAAAGCACATCTAAAACCTAGCAGAAGTAAAACTTAATGTAGGAAAAAATGCTAGGTTTAGAGTCAAAAAACCTAGATTTTGACTCTGACTGTGCGATTGTCTTGCACGCTGATCTCTGATAAGAAAGTTGACATTCTGAGTTAGGGATTAGTAAACCAGCCCACCAGCTAAATCTGACTGCTACCTGCCTTTTTAAAATAAGTTTCGTTGGAACACAGCCCTGCCCGTGCATTTGGGTCTTGTGTGTGGCTGGTTTTGTACTGCAGTGGTAGAGTTGAGTACTTGTGACAGAGTCCATGGGCTTCCTAAATGAAGCTAGTGGTAAAGAACCTGCATACGAGACCTGGGTTCAGTCTCTGGGTTGGAAAGATTCTCTGGAGGAGGGCATGGCAACCCACTCCAGTATTCTTACCTGGAGAATCCCATGGACAGAGGCGCCTGGTGGGCTGCAATCCAAAGGGTCGCACAGAGTCAGACGCAATGAAGCGACTTCACACACACGCACATGCCAGACCCCATAGGGCTTACGAGGCTGAAACTATTTACTCCATGGCCCTTCAGAGACGGCTTTGCTGACCACTGTTACAGACTATGTGAAGT
The DNA here is from genome assembly GCF_016772045.2 of Ovis aries. Taxonomy (NCBI): domain Eukaryota; kingdom Metazoa; phylum Chordata; class Mammalia; order Artiodactyla; family Bovidae; genus Ovis; species Ovis aries. The sequence continues at coordinate 65,770,756 of NC_056068.1, read as the reverse complement.
GAAGGTTGGAATAAGTGATCGCTGATGTTGTTTCTGAAGGGTCACATGGGTTGCTGTTTCCTCCTCCAGTTCAAGATGCCTAGTCATCATTATTTTCATTGGAGATTTAGTTACATATTTGGTCATTGCAAGAAACAACAATCTTGTAAAAGACAAATACAAATAACATAGCAGTATTACTCAAGTCATAAGTGAGAATTAAGCCAAAAACTTCCATTAGGTGCAGCCCAGTATATTGTTAGGTCATCTGAGATTATAGCTAAACTAAATTTTTTTACCGGAAATTTCGTACCACTTTCAAAAAACATAATTCTGCGTAATGAATCTTACCTTAAAGAATGTTTTTTTGGAGTCCCCAAATTAAAAGCTGAGACTTTCTTTAAAACTTAGGTGCTTAAAGTGTCTTCTAACATCTGGGTCTCCCCGTTGTAGTCAGAGTATGCGCAGGTTAACAGAAGATAACAAGCTATGAAAGGTGGTCATGAGGGAAGCACAGGGTGTAGTCAGTGGCTCTGATGTACACAGTTTACTGGTCCCTCATCACGGGCCTGAGAGTTGGACCATAAGGAAAGCTGAGCGCCAAAGAATTGATGCTTTTGAACTGTGGTACTGGAGAAAACTCTAGAGAGTCCCTTGGACTGCAAGGAGATCAAGTCAGTCAATCCTAAAGGAAATCAACCCTGAATATTCATTGGAAGGATTGATGCTGAAGCTGAAGCTCCAATACTTTGGCCACCTGATGCAAAGAGCTGACTCATTAGGAAAGACCCTGATGCTGTGGAAGATTGAAGGCAGGAGAAGGGGACGACAGAGTACCAGATGGTTGGATGGCATCACCAACTCAGTAGACATGAGTTTGAGCAAATTGTGGAAACTAGTGAAGGACAGGGAAACCTGGTGTGCTCCAGTCCACGGGGTCCCAGAGTCAGACACGAGCGAGGGACTGAAGCGAGCTGAATGAAGCAGTGGCATGGACCTCAGTGAGTGCTGCAGTTGCGTTGAGGATGACCTCAGAAGGTGCTTTTTCTTTAAAATGCCGCTAGAGGGTGCCGGTTCTCCAACGATAGGAATAAACTCATGTTCTCAGAATGGATTTTGAGTGATTTGGGGGCACAGAATGAGATGTTGATATTTCCTTTCTCTGTGACTTTCGGAAGTAAATATCATTTTAATCTTTGTGGGCTACCTGGTTTCTGTGTCAGCTGCTCAGCTCACCCGTTGTAACAAAAGCAGCCATAGACAATATAATCTTGTTTAGATGGAGAGTTATTCTTTATTTTGAGTATGATCTTGTCAACTAGAATATTAAATGCAGGGAAAAACATTTCTCAGCCTTTGCTTTGGTTTTCAGATGCCCAATCACTATGATCTAGACTGTCCCACAGCCCCAGTTCCGTGCACATTCAGTGCTTTTGGTTGCCATGAAAAGGTAAGTTGTTTTTTTTTAATTCTCAAATATAGATCAAGAAAATTAAGTTATATAGTGTGGTAGAGGATAACAGTGGAATTGGAGATGGCTGACACGTTGTTTATGTGGTCTTTAGCTCCAAAGAGAAATTGGGACTCAGAATATTGATTTGGGGAAGTAGTTGGTGATTTCAGTGGGAGGTGTGATTGGGATTGCGTGGAGTGTACTGGAAAGAGAAGTAGCCCAGGAAAGGAGCCATGAATGAACAGTCTCAGATGCTGGTGAAACAGGCAAGGAATAAGTATTGTTATGATCTCTGGCATGAGTTTAAGACCTAGTGAGCAGTTTTGTCAGGTACCTGAGAGACAGCAGTGTGTATGGTAAGTCAGTCTTTCTGGAGAGGGTGAGTACACTTTGGCTTTTCTGCTGTGCCTTTATATGAGGTTTTTTGTTTTGTTTTTTTGTTTGTTTTTTTTTACAGTAAGTATGCATTTAATAACTTAAATGAGCAAAGAGTGTATAGTATGATTACACTTGATGGGAAAATCTTGTGTGGCTTGTGTGCATAGAGAGAAAGACTTAAAATATATCAAAATGTTCATGGTAGGTGAGATAACAGATAGCTTATTTTCTATTTGATCATCTACCCTTTCTTTCTATAATGTACTTGAATTACCCTCACAATAGAATTGTTATGTTTTTTTCATATAACAATTAAGCTATTCTTGATGATCTTAGAAAAATAGGAAGACAGGGAAGATTCCACTTTGCAGTAGATTTGTAAAATTAAGTGCAGGGTTGGAGACAGTGCAGGTGGATGACTCTTGGTTATAAAAGGAAGAGGAAGAAAATGGTATTAGCTTGAGGGAGACACAAGATCAATAAAGGGGTTGCTCCCCCCGCACCCCGGTTTTTTTTTTAACAGGAAAGACTTTAATAAATCTGTTCTGAGGAGAAGGGTTAAGAGGAGAGAATGTTTGAAGATAAAGGAGAAAGGAGATGGCTAAACAAAACCTTCTGAGGAGGTGAAAAGTGATGGATGCCACTTGGAGCCCAGGTGAAGCATTAGTTTAGGATAAGAGGAGGGTCAGCTCTGAGTCCAAAGAGGACGGGCATAGATCCTGATACTTTTACAAGTGGGAGGAGGTTTGTCTGAGTGAAACCTGAATGGATATTCAACAGATAGCCTCTCAGTTTTTCAGGAAATGAAGAGGCAAGATCATTTCTCTGGATGGAGAATCTGATGCAGTCAAAGAAGGTCGTAGGGGACTGAGGAAAGTGATGATGTGACCAGAACCTTTTATTTGACTTGGCTAGGTCCCTTTCCTAGTCCTCACATCTCTGTTCCTAACCTGAGGCCTGTGCTTGATTTTCAGATGCAGAGGAATCACTTGGCACGCCACCTGCAAGAGAACACCCAGTCGCATATGAGAATGATGGCCCAGGCTGTTCAGACTTTAAGCCTCGCAGTGGCTCCCGCACCTCAGTGCACCATGCCTCCGTATGACTCTGTCCCTCCCACCCGGCCTTCCTCTGGGCGTCACTCAGAAGTCCACAATTTCCAAGAAACCATTCAACAGTTAGAGGGTCGCCTTGTAAGACAAGACCATCAAATCCGGGAACTGACTGCGAAAATGGAAACCCAGAGCATGTATGTGAGCGAGCTCAAGCGAACTATTCGAACCCTTGAGGACAAAGTTGCTGAAATAGAAGCACAGCAGTGCAATGGGATTTACATCTGGAAGATTGGCAACTTTGGGATGCACTTGAAATCGCAAGAAGAGGAGAAACCCGTTGTCATTCACAGCCCCGGATTCTATACTGGCAAACCCGGCTACAAGCTGTGCATGCGCCTGCACCTGCAGCTGCCGAGCGCTCAGCGCTGTGCCAACTACATATCCCTCTTTGTCCACACGATGCAAGGGGAGTACGACAGCCACCTGCCTTGGCCCTTCCAGGGAACGATCCGCCTTACAATCCTAGATCAGTCTGAAGCAGCTGTGAGGCAAAACCACGAAGAAATAATGGACGCCAAACCAGAGCTCCTGGCCTTTCAGAGACCCACCATCCCCCGGAACCCCAAGGGTTTTGGCTACGTGACTTTTATGCATCTGGAAGCCCTCAGACAAAGAACCTTCATCAAGGATGACACGTTATTAGTACGCTGTGAGGTCTCCACCCGCTTCGACATGGGCAGTCTTCGGAGGGAGGGTTTTCAGCCACGGAGTACTGACTCAGGGATATAGCATCCCCTGATTTGTTCAAGAAACAACAAAAGACATCTGGAGCAAACTTACCCTGTTTTCAATAATAATGTACAAACAAAAAAAAACAATGGGAAAGATATAATACGAGTGAATTTTATTTGACTTCCTATAGATTTCAGGGGATTTGAGCCAAAATCCTTGAAAGCTTAAGTTCTCATTCACCCTGGTTTTTCCTCCAGGGTGTTATTAAGCATATTCAGAGACTACTTTAAACCCTAAATATAACCTTACTTATTAAATGTGACTGTTGTCTATCAAATAATTCTCCTTTAAGTTGTTTCATTCTACCTTGCTTACTATTTCCTTTAGGCTACAATGTAGCATTTCTCCAGAGTTAGAACTCAGAACCATGTGAAAACCAGCTGCTAGGTGTTAGGCTATACATCCTTTTTTTTGTCTGTTCCAGACAGAGTGAATTACACAGCCCTTCCATGTTTCTTTGTTACCTAGTGGAGAAGGCAATGGCACCACACTCCAGTACTCTTGCCTGGAAAATCCCATGGACGGAGGAGCCTGGTGGCTGCAGTCCATGGGGTCATGAAGAGTCGGACACGACTGAGTGACTTCCCTTTCACTTTTCACTTTCATGCATTGGAGAAGGAAATGGCAACCCACTCCAGTGTTCTTGGCTGGAGAATCCCAGGGACGGGGGAGCCTGGTGGGCTGCCGTCTACGGGGTTGCACAGAGTCGGACACGACTGAAGCGACTTGGCAGGAGCAGCAGCAGCTAGGTCTGGAACAAGGAGATTCACATGGTTCTGAGTTCTAACTCTGGAGAAATGCTACATTGTAGCCTAAAGGAAATAGTAAGCAAGGTAGAATGAAACAACTTAAAGGAGAATTAATCACCAACATAGAAAGTTTAAATGTCTCGCCTAGTCAGCCAGTGTGGCAGCTCATTGGTGGTGAGAAAAGCGGTTTGAGCCCAGAAATTTTCAGCTCTTTTGAACACTGCTGTTCCTGTGATTGTTGTCCAAAAATAAGTACCTGTCAAGGTACATGTAAAACAATAAAGTTGTTCTTGCTGCACAGGTGAAAGAAAGCCTGAAGGAAAGCTGCTGCTTTTTGATGACTTATTTTCTTCTTTGTGCAGCTTACCTGTTAGACATTTTTTTCTACAATAAACTGTCCTTTTCTCAGAGAAAAAAAAGTTACATGCTGCCACAAAACATTCAACCCTAACAAAAAAAGGAAATAATATTTAAAAGCTTCCTGGTCAAATTTCTATTAAAAGTATGTATGTGCATTAGGTACCGAGGTGAGTCATTTCCTCCTTTGGTTATGTTATTTTTTTTTTCTACTAACTTGGGAGCCTTAAATCGAAACAAAAACAGGTTTTTACCTCACTTCAGCTTATCCTAGCTTCAGGTTTCCCAGAAGGAGTTGGATTAGATATTTCTAAGGTCCGTGCCAACCATAAAATTCTGTTTTAAGAAATGAAGTTCTAACCAGCAGAATGTTGACAGTAATTACAAAAGGATTTTGCCAGTAAAAAAATTGGTGTATTTTTTGCTGACGTAGTACTTCAATTTAGTATCAATTTAGGGTCTCCTTTTACTTTGAACAATTTTTTTAAACTCCCAACATTTGGCATTTTGTAATAAACCTGCCACTTACTATATACTCGTCATTCCTTGTGAATGTGGGATAAGAGTAATGATCAGACTGTCTTTCCACATAGACGGTTTTGTTGACTCCAGCTCAGAATCAAAACTTAGCTGGAAAGTGGATCTCTTCCTTTCATTTTTCAACCCTCCAGTCCCACTCTGAAACATGCTGGTTTGGACCCAGCTGACCTACAAGTATCTGGGCTGTGTATCTGTTTTATTAACCTTTTAACATTAATTTTTGGAAATTGTTAAAAATAATTTCTGCTTTTCCCAGAGATATCCAGCCCAGTGTTCAGCGAAACTTGCAGGTCGTACCCTTTGTTATTGGAAAACAAGTCAGCATGCTGACTGGTAGTTTGGTGGGTTTTTTTTTTTTTTTCAACCTGTTCTTTAGGTGTTGCAGCAATGACAGTTTCTGGCTGTTCTGCAGAATGATGGGGGGACTAAATGCATGCGTGTGCAGCCGCTCAGTTGTGGCCAACTCTATGACCTCATGGAGGATAGTCCACCAAGCTCCTCTGTCCATGGGATTTCCCAGGCAAGAATACTGGAATGGGTTGCCATTTCCTTCTCCAGGGGATCTTCCTGACTCAGATTGAACCCAGGCCTTCTGCGTCTACTGCATCAGCAGGTGGATTCTATACCACTGCGCTACCTGGGAAGCCCTGAAATAGGATGAAGATTGAGGATTTTTTCCCCTAATGACGGACTAACGCATTGGATGCTCTCTAGCAATTAGTTTTTGTGGCAGGTATAGAATTATAAAATTGTCCTTCATTACTGTTTTTATTTACCGTAAGTCTTAGATAAACCAACAGCATCCATGTGGGTAGAGTACACCCTCCTCAGAGGGGAGCAGTTGCTGTCTTCCATCTGCCCAGGGAATCCTCAAGTCTTTGGTGACCAGAAAATGTTCTTAATTATTAGATTTTTCTAACTTAAGATTTTGAAATATCTTTCCTTAATTCAGTAACTGCTATTCTTGTTTTGCCTCAATTAAATTATCATTGTTTTGTGTGAACTACCATCAGGTGTTTTTGTGATACCGTTCCATAAATACCTAAGCAGTGCAGTGCCTAGAGGAAATGAAAAAGAAGCAATAGTTTTGAAGCTTTTTCCTCCTCTCCTTGCAATTCCATTTGTTATAAAATTTCATAAAATGCGGGAAAGTAATCCTGGATGGGGAACACGCGGAGAAAGGAGACGTGCTCCTTTCAAGGGGCGTTGGCAGCAGGACACTGGCCCTGCCTATGGGACAGGAGTGGTGAGGGGAACAGTCCGCTCCTCTCAGGGCTGGAGGCTCTGAAGGTCCGTGCATTCCCTCCATTTCCTGGGAAGTCTGCAAAGCACAGCCGCCGTGCTGTCTCTCAGAGGGAGAACCTCCTCTTAGAGCTTCCTTGTCTCTGCTGATTGCAGCTCCCCAACTGTCTCCTAGATTTCAGGATAAAAGCTAAATAGAGAAAAAGGGCAGGTGGATTTCTGTATTCCAGGAAAGAGATGCAATCAGTGGTCCTGAAAGCACATAAGCACTTCCACTTGAGCTCTGAGGGGCATGTCAGCAATGAGCAGCAGGGCAAGGTTCTGTCCAAGGCAGAAACCCTAGACTTGACGCCCTGCCTGGCGCAGAGCACACACTCACGATCATGAACGTTGAAGTTCACCATTTTATGGTAAGTTATTTGTCATGAAATGTTTTCTGGTAAGGACTAGATATTGGGGGATTGTTTGGTGATTTACTTCTCTCCCCCAGCACTTTACTATGAAATTTCTCAAAAATGCAGAATTATTGAAAAAATTTTACAGTGGTCACTACCTAGAATTCACAAATAGCATTTGTTTGCATTTGCTTTATCACTTAAGAGTGCTACTTTTAATGAGACTTGTTCAAGTTTCGTTTCTCTTAAAATTGCACTGCTAAAATAATTGAACAGCTTTAAGCGAGTTGTTTTAAACTCTGGGGAAATGTGATATTTGCATTATAGCTGGAATTGTAGTCCTTACTTTACACTAGTTTTAAACGTGTAAATCTGTCCTGTTGAATTTCAGACTTAATTATTTTGCCTGAAGGAATGTTTTTTTATAACAATTATTTTAAAGTCCTTGATCAATTGTATAGAATATTCTGATGTTGTTTTCACACTTGATAAATTATCTAATTAATTTTTCTGGTGAGAGTGTACGTGGGGCTCATTTTGCTTAAACAAAGTTTCAGGATAGTGTTCCCCAGAGGACCTGAAGAAGCAGGGTAATTTAGCATATAAACCACTAAATTAGGAGCTAAGAGATTAAGATTTTACCCCTGACTGACTATGGACAAATCACTTCTCTTTATCTTTGTGTCAGTTTATCTCCTTGTAAAGTGGGGACTAGAATTTGATATTTAGGTTTTAATAAGTAATAGGTAACATTTATTAATGCTTGGACCAGTTAGGAAAGACTTTTTAAAAAAGAAAAAAAAAAATACACGATGCATCCAAGGAGGTTCTCATAATTATCTAACTGTATGACAAGCTTCAGAATGAACTCTGATTTGAACAATTGAAGCATGGGCCATGGTCAAAAGTATCTTATCAAGAACCTGCTGTTGCTTAGAACTTGCTGTTGCCGCAGAATTTGTGAGTGGTTTCCCCAATCCAGCTGGACTGTGAAAATTATGTATTTTGTGAGAGGGTGAATGGGAGGCCATTTCCTCCTCTAGAAAATCTTCCTGACCCAGGGATCGAATCCTCGTCTCCTGTGTCTCCTACAGTGCTTTTGGATTCTTTACCGCTGATCCATCAGGGAAGCCCTAAAGATGGGAGGAGGCAGACATTAATCACAGCAAGATTGAAAATCAATGTCGAGTTGAAGAACAGGTTTACGGAAGGGCGGGGCTTAAAGGAGTCATCCTGATTCAGTGCCACACACATTCCACTGCTCCCCAATCGACCCACACAACGCGGAACACCAGCCCTGCTCCTGCCAGCCCAACCTCAGGAGGTCTCCGTCAGGTCAATACAATTGAATTACAGGATCGACCAGGGGCTAAGCAGGGTCTCTCTGCTCCATTTAGCAGATGAGTGTGCCCTGTCCTTTCTATTAATAAACCCAGGTAATGAATGTAGATTCACATTTATCTTGCAAAGTCTCTTGGGGTTTTTGCCTTAGATCGCATCTTAGTAGTGATTGCAAAGATTTGACCAAAACCATGCTCCTTGATTGGCGTCCTCAGTCAGTCAGTTCAGCTGCTCAGTTGTGTCCGACTGTTTGCTACCCCATGGACTCCTGTCACTCCTGGAGCTTACTCAAACTCATGTCCATTGAGTCAGTCGGTAATGCCATCCAACCATCTCATCCCCTGTTGTCTCCTCCTCCTGCCTTCAATCTTTCCCAGCATCAGGGTCTTTTCAAACGAGTCAGCTGATCGCATCAAGTAGCCAAAGTATTGGAGTTTCAGCTTCAACATCAGTCCTTCCAACGAATTTTCAGGACTGATTTCCTTTAGGATGGACTGGTTGGATCTCCTTGCAGTCCAAAGGACTCTCAAGAGTCTTTTTCAACACCACAGTTCAAAAGCATCAATTCTTCGGTGCTCAGCTTGATTTATAGTCCAACTCTCACATCCATACATGACTACTGGAAACAATAGGCTTGACTAGATGGACCTTTGTTAGCAAAGTAATTTCCCTGCTTTTTAATATGCTTTCTAGGTTGGTCGTAACTTTTCATCCAAGGAGTAAGCGTCTTTTAATTTCATGGCTGCAGTCACCATCTGCAGTGATTTTGGAGCCCAAAAAATAAAGTCTGCCAGTTTCCACTGTTTCTCCATCTGTTTATCATGAAGTGATGGGACCAGATGCCATGATCTTTGTTTTCTGAATGTTGGGCTTTAAGCCAACTTTTTCACTCTCCTCTTTCACTTACATCAAGAGGCTCTTTAGTTCTTCATTTTCTGCCATAAGGATGGTGTCATCTGCATATCTGAGGTTATTGATATTTCTCCTTCCAATCTTGATTCCAGCTTGTGCTTCATCCGGCCCAGCGTTTCTCGTGATTTACTCTGCTGCTGCTGCTGCTAAGTCGCTTCAGTCGTGTCCAACTCTGTGCGACCCCATAGACAGCAGCCCACCAGGCTCCCCCGTCCCTGGGATTCTCCAGGCAAGAACACTGGAGTGGGTTGCCATTTCCTTCCCCAATGCGTGAAAGTGAAAAGTGAAAGTGAAGTCACTCAGTCGTGTCTGACTCTTCACCACCCCATGGACCGCAGCCCACCAGACTCCTCCATCCATGGGATTTTCCAGGCAAGAGTACTGGAATGGGATGCCATCACCTTCTCTGGATGTACTCTGCATATAAGTTAAATAAGCAGGGTGACAATATATAGCCTTGACATACTCCTTTTCCTATTTGAAACCAGTCTGTTGTTCCATGTCCAGTTCTAACTGTTGCTTCCTGACCTGCACACAGATTTCTCACAAGGCAGGTCAGGTGGTCTGGTATTCCCATCTCTTTCAGAATTTTCCACAGTTTGTTGTGATCCACACAGTCAAAGGCTTCGGCATAGTCAATAAAGCTGAAGTAGATGTTTTTCTGGAACTCTCATGCTTTTTCGATGATCCATTGGATGTTGGCAATTTGATCTCTGGTTCCTCTGCCTTTTCTAAAACCGCCTTGAACATCTGGAATTTCATGGTTCACGTATTGCTGAAACCTGGCTTGGAGAATTTTGAGCACTACTTTGCTAGTGTGTGAGATGAGTGCAACTATGTGGTAGTTTGGCATCCTATTGAATATTAATTTAGAACAAATGCCAGACTGACACAACTATCCCCTTCTGTCAGTTCTGGATACTCCCTTAGCCTCTATATTACACCAATATCGTTATCCTAAAAGTTGCTGTTCATTTGTTTGGCTGTGTTCAACTCTTTGTGACCCCATGGACTGAAGCACACCAGGCTACTCTGTCTTCCACTATCTTCTGGAGTTTGCTCAAATTCATGTCCATTGAGTTAGTGGTGCTGTCTAACCATCTCATCCCCTGACGCCTTCTTCTGCCCTCAATCTTTCCCAGCATCAAGGTCTTTTTCCAATTAGTCAGCTCTTTGCATCAGGTGGCCAAAATATTGGAGCTTCAGCTTCAGCATAAGTCCTTCCAGTGAATATTCATTGTTGCTTATTAGGATCCATTACGATCAGCCGGTTTGATCTCCTTGCAGTGCAAGGGACTCCCAAGAGTATTCTCCAACACCACAGTTCAAAAGCATCAATTCTTCAGCACTCAGCTTTCTTTGTGGTCCAACTCTCACATCCGTACATGACTACTGGAAAAACTATAGCTTTTACTATACAAACCTTTGTACTTTGTCCTCCTCATGCGAAGAGTTGACTCATTGGAAAAGACTCTGATGCTGGGAGGGATTGGGGGCAGGAGGAGAAGGGGACGACAGAGGATGAGATGGCTGGATGGCATCACGGACTCGATGGACGTGAGTCTGAATGAACTCCGGGAGATAGTGATGGACAGGGAGGCCTGGCGTGCTGCAATTCATGGGGTCGCAGAGAGTCAGACACGACTGAGCGACTGAACTGAACTTACTATACAGACCTTTGCTGGCAAAGTGATGTCTCTGCTTTTTAATACGCTGCCTAGGTTTGTCATAGCTTTCCTTCCAAGGAGTAAGCGTCAATTTCATGGCAGCAGTCACTGTCCACTGTGATTTTGGAGCCCAAGAAAATAAAATCTGTAACTGCTTCTACTTTTTTCCCTTCTTTTTGCCACGAAGTGATGGGACTGGATGCCATGATCTTTGTTTTTTGAATGTTGAATTTCAAGCCAGCATTTTCATTCTCCTCTTTCACCCTCACCAAGAGATTCTTTAGTTCCTCTTCACTTTCTGCCATTAGAGTGATATCATCTGCCTACCTGAGGTTGTTGATATTTCTAGCAATCTTGATTCTGCCTTGTGATTTGTCCAGCCTGTCATTTCACATGATGTACTCTGCATATGAGTTAAATAAGCAGGGTGACAATATACAGCCTTGTTGTACTCCTTTCCCTATCTTGAATTAGTCCGTTGTTTCATGTCCTGTTCTAACTGTTGCTTCTTGACCTGCATACGGGTTCCTCAGGAGAAACCTGAGTACTCTTAAAAAGTACCCTTAATCAAAACAAAAAATAGATATTCCAAGTATTTTTAATAAAATGACTACTTTGATTTTTGCCTTATCTTTGTTCTGTTTTGGAGACTATGTTACTCACTGTATTGGGATGAAAGAACCATCCTAGGCACTAGTTTTCACTTGAAATAAAATTAATATCTTGTTCTTTCAGGAAATAATAAGTGAGGTTTCATTCTAGTTCTTGGTTAGGCTGTGGTCTCTTCCCTGGGGCCTGTAAGACTGCATCTCACATAATGAAATCAGGCCCAAAGAGAAAGGAACCAAACAGGTGAAAATGTGAAACCAGAAAACCAGTTGAACTTACTCCCAAACAGATAAATTAATGAGAAGTCTCTGTTCTCCCCAGTTCCCGGGCAATGGCTACCCTCCTCTCTCCTTAGTCCGCAAACTCCCTAGATGAGTTCTATAAGTAATGGTTGCCTCTACTGTGGGGCAATTAAAATCATTTTTAGTAAGCTGTCAGTGGGTCTTGTTGTTCAGTCACTCAGTCGTGTCTGCCTCTTTGTGACCCCATGGACTGCAGTGCACCAGGCTTCCCTGTCCTTCACTATCTCCTGGAGTTTGCTCCAACTCATGTCAATTGAGTCGGTGATGCCATCCAACCATCTCATCCTCTGTCACCCCCTTCTCCTCCTGCCCTCAGTCTTTCCCAGCATCAGGGTCTTTACAGTGAGTCAACTGTTTCATCAGGTGGCCAAAAATATTGGAGCTTCAGCATCAGCATCAGTCTGTCCAGTGAATATTCAGGATTGATTTTCTTTAGGATGGACTGGTTTGATCTCTTAGGTGTCCAAAGGAAGAGTCTCCTCCAGCGTCACAGTTCAAATACATTACTTCTTTGGTGCTCAACCTTCTTTATGGTTCAACTCTCAGTTCAATGGGTCTGTCTCTTCTAAAACAGACTCAGCTACCTTAAGTGGAATATAAAATCTGGTAAGACATGTAGTTGTTTTACAAAACTCCACCTTAATTTTTAAATTAACGTTCCAGAAATGAAATACTGGTATTAGTCCCAGAGTAAGCCATAACAATTTTTAAAAAACATTCTGCCTCTATTTTGGGTTACTTTTTTGACACTGTCAAAAGTTCAGGGGAAAAAAACAGAAGTAAAACCAATGAATCATTGAAGTAGCCATTGGTAAATGTTTATCACACCCACACACACACAGAAAGCTTGCAAATCGGGCGCATTCAAACCAAAACATGGAATGAGGCTCAGAGGTATATTGTTATAATGCAGTTTATCTAGTGTGGAGACAGTGCTTATTCTGCAGTTATTGGTCACAATATTAGAATTTTCTTAAAGAGAGTTGTTTAGTGGTTACTTCATATTAATTTTGGGGAACAATTGAAGTTTCGCTTATGATTTTCAGAGTCATAAGCAAGAAGTGACTCAGGTCAAGTTTGCCTCGCTTGTCTTGCAAAATAAGCTAAATTAAGCTTCACTTGTATGACCAAACTGGTTTTGTCTGCTCAGGAAGTTTTCAAATTTGATCTCCCTTTGTCTTTAACAATACATCTCACTCCCAGTCCATCCCCATGGATGTATGTTACACTGTCGTCACAGTTTCAAAATTAACTTTTGTCCATGGGCCAGCAGGATTACAGTGTAAAGTAATGATGGTAGCCTTGGCAGAAAATGATGCATAATCAAAAAATTTTTTCTTGGTCTGGGTAGGGATTTGGACGTTTTAAAACAAAAGTGGGTCTGCAAGTCTGATCTTCACAGAATTTATACTGCTGAAAGCTAAAGAATAAAACTGCACTGAAAAATAATCCTTATCCACCGCCCCTTCCTCTGGCTGCTCTAGCCTGACAGGAGTTGATTTTAAAATAGAGAGCGAGCCTCTGTCTGAGGAGGTCTGTCTCCCTGTCTCAATCCCCGTTTCCTTCCCCCGGGCTGGTCATTTCACTTGAGGTGTCTCGCTAAAGTAGATGAAGCCCCACCAAAAGTGCTTAAAGGTGGTAACCAATCATTCCCTTTAGACTAGCTGGGAACTTGAAAGTAAAATTTTTTCCAAACACATCTGAAATTCCTTTGGAGCCATGGTGAAAGAAAAAGAGGAAAGAAGGAAGGTTTTCTGAATACATCTAGACTAATCGAACTGAAATTGACTGGGTTTTTGTTTTGCTTTTCAGTTGATTAAAGAAGTTGACTTTCTAATGCCTATAGGGCCAGTGTTTTGCAATCCTTTTGTATCCCTCACTACCCACAGTAAATTAGATAGAGATGAATGAATAAACAATATGTACACCAACTAACCTGACACGATAGGTTTCTGAAACACTTATTTTCACAAGCAGCCCCCAGAACACAAATGAACTTTTAAGAATGAGCTTGTCTCTTGAGTCAAGATCTGAGGGTTTTAAAATAGCCCAGAAAGCTAAAGGTAAAAGTTCTTTCACACACACACACACACACAGCACACACCACACACACACACACACGCACCCCCCACACACATGCAACTACAGCACCAGTTGTCCACTGGGGCTAGTGGGGCTTGCAGGCCATGCCTTGCTCCTGTTCCATCCATCCTGACCCTGGAGCCTCACCTCTCAGGGCCTGGTCCTGATGCTCCTGCGTCTGTCTCCTTCCCCCAGCCTGAGGCAACCTCACGGCTTTGTACAAGGAAAGGTCCATCTCCTGTTTCTCCAGGATGTGGGTCCTCTCCTGCTCCCCTGCTCCTCTGAATTCTTCTGTGGTTGATGCTTTAGGAAAACAAAGCCGAGAAACATTTACAAAGTCCTTCATTGTTTTGTTTGTTTTGCTTTTGCCCTGTACCTCCCCTGAGGCAGGGTTTTCTCAGTGGCTCAGGCAGTAAAGAATCTGTGTACGCTGAAGGAGACTCAGATTCGATCCTTGGGTTGGAAAGATCCCCTGGAGAAGGAAATGGCAACCCACTCCAGTAGTCTTGCCTGGAGAATCCCATGGATGGAGGAACTTGGTGGGCTACAGTCCGTGGGGTTGCAAAGAGTTGGACACGACTGAGCAATTAACATTTTCCTCTGAGCCAAAGAGGTGGTATGCTACCTGAATGAGGAAGATGGGGAGTGGGGAGAGGAAGGAGCAGATTTCTTAATACTCAGAGTTACTAGCAAAACTGTCTTCTTAATCAGAATATGAACTTTCAAGGAAAGGAATCAGAGATCTCTAATATGATCCTGGCCTTTGTTAAAGGATAATTTTCAAGAGTCAACTTATGGATCTCATACATACCTGCCTCCTGAGAAATTTGTATGCAGGTCAAGAACCAACAGTTAGAACCAGACATGGAACAACGGACTGGTTCCAAATTGGGAAAGGAGTACATCAAGGCTGTATATTGTCACTCTGCTTATTTAACTTATATGCAGAGTACATCATGAGAAATGCTGGACAGGAAGCTGGAATCAAGATTGCTGGGAGACACTCCTAGGCATATGTCCTAAGATGACCAAAAATGAAAAAGACACCTATGTCCCATTCATTGCAGCACTATTTACAATAGCTAGAACATGGAAGCAACCTAGATGTCCATCCACAGATGAATGGATAAATAAGTTGTGGTACATATACACAGTGGAATATTACTCAGCCATAGAAAGAAACACATTTGAGTCAATTCTAATGAGGTGGACGAAGCTAGAACCTATTGTACAGAGTGAAGTAAGTCAGAAAGAGAAAGATAAATATTGTATTCTAACACATATATACGGAATCTAGAAAAATGGCACTGAAGGATTTATTTATAGGGCAGCAATGGAGAAATGGACATAGGGAAGAGACATGGGACATGGGGAGAGGGGAAGAGAGGGTGAGATGTATGGAGAGAATAACATGTGAAACTTACATTACCATATGTAAAATAGATAGCCAAAGGGAATTGGCTGTATGGCTCAGGAAACTCAAACAGGGGCTCTGTATCAACCTAGAGGGGTGGGATGGAGAGGGAGATGGGAGGGAGGTTCAGAAGGGAGGGGATATATGTATACCTATGGCTGATTCATGTTGAGGTTTGACAGAAAACAACAAAATTCTGTAAAGCAATTATCCTTCAATAAAAAAATTAATAAAATTTAAAAATAAAATTAAGCTACAAAAAAGATTGCTGGAAGAAATATCAATAACCTCAGATATGCAAATGACACCACTCTTATGGCAGAAAGCAAAGAGGAACTAAAGACCCTCTTGATGAAGGTGAAAGAGGAGAGTGAAAAAGCTGGCTTAAAACTCAACATTCAAAAAACTAAGATCATGGCATCCAGTCCCATCACTTCATGGCAAATAGATGGGAAAACAATGGAAACAGTGAGAGCTTTTATTTTCTTAGGCTCCAAAATCACTGCAAATGGTGACTGCAGTCATGAAACTGAAAGACACTTGCTCCTTGGAAGAAAAGCTATGACAAACCTACACAGCCTATTAAAAAGAGGAGACACTTACTTTGCCGACAAAGGTCCCTATAATCAAAGCTATGGTTTTTCCAGCAACCATGTATGGATGTTAGAGTTGGATCATAAAGAAGGCTGAATGCCAAAGAATTGATGCTTTTGAACTGTGGTGTTGGAGAAGACTCTTGAGAGTCCCTTGGACTGCAAGGAGATCACACCAGTCAATCCTAAAGAAAATCAGTCCTGAATATTCATTAGAAGGACTGATACTGAAGCTGAAACTCCAATACTTAGGCCACCTGATGCGAAGAGCCAACTTATTAGAAAACACCTTGATGCTGGGAATGACTGAAGGCAGGAGAGAAGGGGACGACATAGGAAGAGATGGCTGGATGGCATCACTGACTCAATGGACATAAGTTTGAGCAAGCTCCGGGAGATGGTGAAGGACAGGGAAGCCTGGCATGCTGCAGTCACGGAGTCGAGAAGAGTCGGACACGACTGAGCAACTGAACAACAACACAGATATCAAATGAGCATGCAATAAAGGTTTTATTTAATTCTTGATGAGGGACCCAGTCAGATGCTATAATCCATCCAAAGCAGAACCTAAAGAACAGACACACTTAGAGACTGGGGATATCTACATGAATGTCCAGCTTCTTCCTTGGTGGGAGAGGGAAGTCAAGTCAGTCTCTCCCCACAGGACATAATTTGTATTTCTAGAAACAAGAATTATTTTGTATTGCTCTCAGTTATCCATAGGGCGGAGCTGTAAAGTAGCTTCCCTAGAATGAGAATCTGATAACCCTGAAGGGTGTGTTCTGGACTAGAGAAGGCATAGTGTGCCATCAAAGCACAGAACTTCCCAACCTTCAGGACTAACAAGAATTCACTGCAACTGTGTACATGGTAATTAAATACACTCAGGGGGCCCATTCCTGCCTAGGATTGGACTCCAACAGGTGGGAAGGCAGCTGGTTCTAGTCCCTACAAAACTCCAAACGTGACAGGCCAGAGTCAAGAGAAGCTGTCTGGAGAATCATTTGGCAGCAGGGGGCAGCAAAGCTTCATCGCCTAAAGTCCTTGCTGAAGAATTGATGCTTTTGAACTGTGGTGTTGGAGAAGACTCTTGAGAGTCCCTTGGACTGCAAGGAGATCAGTCCATTCTAGAAGAGATCAGTCCTGGGTGTTCCTTGGAAGGACTGATGCTAAAGCTGAAACTCCACTACTTTGGCCACCTCATGCGAAGAGCTGACTCATTGGAAAAGACTGATGCTGAGAGGGATTGGGGGCAGGAGGAGAAGGGGACGACAGAGGATGAGATGGTTGGATGGCATCACCAACTCGATGGTCATGAGTTTGAGTGAACTCCGGGAGTTGGTGATGGACAGGGAGGCCTGGCGTGCTGCAGTTCATGGGGTCACAAAGGATTGGACATGACTGAGCGACTGAACTGAACTGAAAGTCCTTGCACTTTCAAGGAGTCCATAAATTCCCCTAGATTTTTTGCAAAAAGTTGTACTTTGTACCTTTCTCTGGGAAGAGAGTCCTTAGTTATTTTATTTTATTTTTTTTTGCTTTTTCTTTAAGTCCGATGAAACCTACAAAGCATGTCCCCCTATACTGGAAATTCCATGTCTCAACTATCATATTTACACATTGATTGCCAAGGTAGCTTCAGATTAGAAATACCTGGGGAATTATCAGGTCAAACCATTCAAAATCACTGTTTTTGTAAGGTCGATAAAAGAGTTGAGAATAGCAATTGCTTGATGGTCAACCTACATAATCAGATTCCTGATTGCCCGCTCCTGATTCCACCCAGCCCTTGTTCTGATACAGCCAGTAGGTGGATGAGCATTTGAGATCAATTGCCGTCTCCAAGTTGAAGCTTAGGTAAACATACTGTTTTGACTCCAGTCCATCCCAAGTCCTCAGAATTTAACCCCAGTCCCCTCTGTCCTCAGGGTGAGAATCAAGTGGGCATTGGGACCATCGCCACCATGCAGTTCACTGGAGGACTTTCTCAAGATGCCTGGTCTGTGGATCACCAGAATCTCCTGGGGTGCTTATTAAAAATGCATACCATTAGGTGCTAGGCAAACCCCCAGAATTAGACTTTGAGTGGCGGGCTGGAGAATCTACATTCTAAATAGGCTCCCCAGGTGATGGGGAGATGGGAGGAAAGAGTATCATCTGAGTCTACCAGCTAAATCAAATTATAATAATTGAAATGATAAAATCATGACTCATTCAAATATAAACTATGTCAAAGGTTTTGATCAGCTCATTAATTTAGGATGGAACCATTAGATGGTAAGACTGAGTCCAAGAGCATTAGGGTAAAAAAGAGTTTATATAACCCACCAGGAAAAGCATTTCAAAACAAAAACAGAATGTTAGAATAAGATTGCTAGGTTACAGAAGAAACTGGTTAATGTCATGCAAGCTAATAAAGCCTTGACCCTTGGGGTTATCTTTCCTACCAAATGGAAAAATACAAATGAAAATGTGATTTTGCAGTATCTGCGGAGAGGGAATGGCAGCCCATTCCAGTATTCTTGCTGGAGAATCCCATGTGCGGAGGTGCCTGGAGGCCTACAGTCCACGCGGTCACAAAGAGTTGGACAGAACTGAGTGACTAAGGCTTAACGCTATGCTTGCAGTATCTGAGCTATGATCAAATAATAAATAGTAAAGTCAAAGAGCAATACATTCACCCAGAAAATTCAATAATCTTCAGGTGAACTTGTTAAATAATTCCCCAGTGTGACTTTGAAAGAACATACAGCTCAATTTTTTGCCTTATTCAGTTTGGGGGATTTTTTTTTACAGAGGATGAAGACCGCAGAACACGGAGAGGGTGGATTCCATTCATCTGGGTGAGAAAAAGTTCAGGAAGGAGAAGATACATTCAAAAACAAGAACCAGTTAATTCAGAAGGAGGAGAAAACTGACTGATACTCAGAATTCATGGGCTGCTTCCTTGGATTTATCTTAGACACTAGCTACAATCACTTTCTCCTGCCTTTTAAGTAAGTGATTTGTCATCTTTGTAGTCATTTGGCTTGCAAACTAGTCATTCCCTACTCATTCCTCTTAGAAGTTTGTTTTAAAAGTTTGCTACGTTTTCAATATTGTTCCTTTGTTTTTCATCTAAAAGTTCTGGTGGGTACTGAGTTTTAAAAAACATCAGAAGTATCCTCTGATTTTTATGGAACAATTGCCCATCTGGGGGATTAAACTTTGACTGTTAAAAGACATGAAGTGAAAGAGAAAACCATGGGTCCCAACCCAACCTCCATATTTTTCCATAACTTTCTTTTGCCTTTGGAGAGAGAGTTTAGGAATGAATCTCCGTTCTGGATTAACATCTGAAGTTCAGCAGCTTCTTCAGTTCAGTTCAGTTCCTTCTACTAATTTCAAGTAAAATTAAAATTTGGTAATTCTTATGAAGTAGTCTTTCAATGGATATCAAGTGAGATTCAGATTTTTTTTCTTCTTTGTACTTTTCTGTGTTTTCCTTTCTGTAAACCAAGACCATGTCTTTTTTTATTAAATTAATTAAAAAAATTCGCTTCCTTGATCAACTTTATCACTCTCAGTTACTGATATAACAATATCTATCATTTATTGGCTTTTTAAATTTTGAAAAAAAAGTTTTATTTTTGAAATAATTTTATTTAGATATGTTTTACATAGCATAAACCCACCAATTTCTAGATATTTATACAGCAATATTCATAGAGGTATTATTCACAGTAGTCAAAAATGTGCTTAGTCGCTCAGACGTTTCCAACTCTTTGCAACCCCATGGACTGTAGCTTGCCAGACTTCTCTGTCCATCGGATTCTCCAGGCAAGAATCCTAAAGTGGGTTGCCATGCCCTCCTCTAGGGGATCTTCCCAACTCAGGAATCGAACCCAGGTCTCCTGCATCGCAGGCAGATTCTTTACCATCTGAGCCACCAACACAAATGTCCGTTGACGGAAGATAAACAAGATGTAGTACATACATACACTGCAATATATCTCATCCTTCAAAAGGAAAGAAATTTTGACACAAGCCACAACATAGATGAACTCTGAAGACATTATTCGGAGCAAAATCAGTCAGTCACAGACTGACAAATATTGTATGATTCCACTTAAACAGGGAGCCCAGAACAGTCAAATACAGGAGCTAGAAGATAGAGTGGTGGCTGCCAGGGGCTAGAGGAGAGAAATGAGGAATAATAATTGCTTAATTGGGTACAGAGTTTTAGCTGGGGAAGATGAAGATATTTTGGAGATAGATGGTGGTGATGGTTGTACAACAATGTGAGTGTTTACTTAATGCCACTGATCTATACACCTAAAAAAGATTAAAACAGCAAATTTTATGTATATTTAACCACAATAAAAAAAAAAGAAAAAAATGCAATGTCAGGTGTACAGTTACATTTTAGTAACTTTCCAGGTGGTACAATCATCATCATAAATCAGTTTTAGGACATATTTATCCCTGTGATAAGCCCACTGATGCCCATTTATCATTAATCCCCACTCCCATTTCCTACCCCAGGCAATCACTCATCTGCTTTCTATCTCTATAAGTGTGTCTTTGTTGGACATTTCATATAAATGAATCATACAATAAACAGTCTCTTGCATCTGGCTTCTTTCACTTAGCCTGACATTTTTTGAAGTCTGCCCAAGATGTAGCCTGTGTCGGTAGCTGATTCCTTTTTTGTTGCCAAGTAGAGCTTCACTGTGTGGGTATATCTCATTTTGTCTCAGCATTCATCAGTCTATAGATGTTTAGGTTTCCAGTGTTTGGCTATTACACCCAAGGCTGCTAGGAACATCCGTAACTTTACCTAACGCAGAGACAGCCTGAACCTTTTCTGTGCCATTTGTATGCGTGCATGTGTGAATGTGAGCAGTATGTACTGTACACATGTGTGTGCACATATGCATATGATTTTTTCTCTAATCTTGCAAGGTAGGCATAATTAGTTGCATTTTGTGAAAGGAAAGAGAGCTCAAGTACGTTGCCCAAAGTCACCAGCTAGTATTGCTGGGCAGAGAGAAAGGTCTGTGTGCCTACAGGGGCAGTAGGCAGACAAAGGAGAAGGAGACAGAGACTATAAACCGGGCCCTGGTTTTCCTGTGGACCTCAATTCTCTCCCTGCGCTCACCGGCTCTGAGAGGAACGTGATGGGGAAGCGCCTCAGGGCGCCTCTCGCACACCGGTGGGCAGCCTCACAGAGGGAACTTCCCTCCAGTGGGATACCCTGAGAAAGCCAGGGGCCCCACGGGGCGACCCAGCTAGCTCTCATCTTTCTCAATCACTGTTCTTTGGTTCAGTAATTTAGGTTACACGTTCCAAAGAGTAGAAGAAGAGTTTATCAGAGTATAGTTAAAAGCTAGGTCTCTGGAGCTGGACCACCTAGGTTCACGTTCTGGTGTGGCCCCTTACTAGCTCTGTGGCCTTGGACAGGCTGCTCAGCCTCTCTGTGCCTCAGCTTGAAGTGAAGTCAAGTGAAAGTCGCTCAGTCGTGTCCGACTCTTTGCGACCCCATGGACTGCATAGTCCATGGAAATCTCCAGTCCCGAATACTGGAGTGGGTAGCCGTTCCCTACTCCAGGGAATCTTCCCAACCCAGGGATCAAACCCAGGTCTCCCACATTGCAGGTGGATTCTTTACCAGCTGAACCACAGGGAAGCCCAAGAATACTGGAGTGGGTGCCTCAGCTTAAAACGTGAATAATAATGTGTCTCCATTGCATTGTTAAGAGGTTTAAAAGAGAGAATATAGAAAGGGTTGAGTGTTACGCTAGCACTTGGTCATAGTTGGCCTTAACTGAATATTAAATGTTGTTCTTACAATTACTTGTTACAGAATTATTCTTGGGGGGGCGGTTCCCAGAAGCTTGGAAGACTCTTAGGGCCCCTGCGTCACCCTGACTCCCCATCACCTCAGCACATGATGCTCCAAACATCAGCCTGTCTTCTCTGTAGGCTTTTCCAGTTACTCCTGCTGCTGCTGCTGCTGCTGCTGCCGCCAAGTCGCTTCAGTCGTGTCCGACTCTGTGCGACCCCAGAGACAGCAGCCCACCAGGCTCCCCCGTCCCTGGGATTCTCCAGGCAAGAACACTGGAGTGGGTTGCCATTTCCTTCTCCAATGCATGAAAGTGAAAAGTGAAAGGGAAGTTGCTCAGTCATCTCCGACTCTTAGCGACCCCAAGGACTGAAGCCCACCAGGCTCCTCCGTCCATGGGATTTTCCAGGCAAGAGTACTGGAGTGGGGTGCCATTGCCTTCTCCGCTAGTTACTCCTACCCAGGAAGAAAGAGGACAGGCAGCTGATGACAATATCCCCTGAGAGAAAACACTCCCATCATAGCTCAAAGGCAGAGACCTCAGCTCACGACTGAGCACTTTAGGAAATGCTTCATCTCCTGGTTTCCCTTCAAATTCTTCCCTCCCGCCCCGATGACGGGCCCATCTGTCCCCACTCTCTCTCTGGGTTCCCCCAGTCCCTTCTGCACGAGCCTGCCGCCCATGCTTCCCTCCGAGCATCTTTGCATTTTGAGGGAAGAACAGAGCTAGGGATGAGTTGGGGAGGATTACCTGAGGTTTTCCTGCTCTGGCTCCCACTACCCACATATGTGTAGATTCAGAAACAAGTCTCTCCTTTACCCTGAGACCTGCTGAGCCTCCTCTTCAATTGCAAGGGAAGTATTTAACAGTTAAACCTGAAACCATGTGAGATGGCACGCCTTAGCAGCCGCCTATCGACTGAATCAAGGATGGATACATGCTTGAAATAGACCAGATTCTTGAGAATTTGGACTGAGAAATTCAAAGAAATCAGACTGCGGGAGTCCGTGAACTGGAAGGCCTCTGTACCTTTCAGGGGTCATGTGTAACATTTACACAGAAGCTTGTGTGTGCGGGAGTGTGTGTATGAGTTAAGCAGACTCCCTTAGGATCTTAGTTCTTGAAAGGTACCAGTCTGCCCTTACAGGAATCCCCACAGAATATCCTCCACTTAGGTTACAATGTACTCCTGTGCTTTCAGTGACCCTCTCCAACTGCATACAAGCTTGTTCAAACAAGCATACCGTAGGCAATATTGTACTTAGAAAGCAGAGCAGTGATTTAAAAGCCCTCTGGCAAGAGGTCAGACCAAACTACATTTGAATCTCATCTCTCTCATTTTCTGGTTATGTGATTCTAGGCAAATTGCTCAATCTCTCTGCACTTCAATATCCTCATCTAATGAGGATGATAACTTTTCTTCATGAAACTTCTCAGAGGATTATACAAAACAATGACTGTAAAATACTTAGGGTGGTACATAGCATATAGTTGATCAATAAATGATTATTTTATTATATTTATATTGTATTATATCTTTATTGACATTTTATCATTATGAAATTTAATTAGCAACACCACATTTCTTTTCCCAGCATTTACATAGTATATGTTTCCAACCTTTCAATCATTCTCTGTTCAAAGATTTAAAGTGCGTCTCTTATAAACAGAATATTGTTATCTTTTAATCTGATCTAACCTTCTCTGTCTTTTCATTGGAGTGTTTATTAATATTTAATGTAATTTCTGATGTCACTGTATTTTACTCTACTGTCTTGCTACTGGGCATGACCCTTACTCCCAGAATGTGGGCTTTCTTGGGCCTCAACCAAAAGATGGGACTTGAACCTCCATCTCCTCAGCATTCTGCGACAGCTGAAATCTGTTCTGTCTTTAGCATCCCAGCTGCTGTTTTCTGCTGGGTTTCTTGGAGTTCTCACTGCATGTTCAGCTTGTGTGTGTGTGTGTGTGTGTGTGTGTGTGTGTACACACGCACGCTCAGTCGTGTCTGATTCTTTGTGACCCCATGGGCTGTAGCCCACCAGACTCCTCTATGCATGGAATTTTCCAGGCAAGAATACTGAGCAGGTTGCCATTTCCTCCTCCAGGGGATCTTCCCGACCCAGGGATAGAACCCACAACTCCTGCATTGGCAGGCAGATTCTTTACTGCTGAGACACCAGGAGAGCTCCATGTTCAGCTTAGGAGTCAGTCAACAGCTTGAGGGAAACGAGTATGCAGGTTTCCCATTTAGTCCTCTCCATCATTCTCCCGTCCTTCAAGTTCCAGCTACCCTCGAGCCTTAAACTCTGATCTCAGTCCAGTAAGACTGCTGCTTGCTGCTGCCACCCACTCCATCTTACTCACACCCCTGCCAGTGACTTGGGGAAAAACCATCTGGAAAAACCAGGATGAATGTGAAGTTTTACCTCATTTGTTTCTCTTCTCTTAGGGAGGGTTAGCTGTTCAGATCCTGCCTGCACTGGGTAATCGCCAGTTCCTCCAAACAGTTACTTTATATATTTTATCCAGCTTCTATAATTATTCTGGCAGAAAGGTTCATCTGATACAAGTCATTCCCCTATGGCCAGAACCAGAAGCTATGTGCTATTTCCACTTATTGAGCCCGTCTCAAAACTGCCTTGGAGTGGGCAGCAAAAGTTTCTGTTGGCAGGCAACTGACTTGATCCTAGTTCAGTCTATAGAGAATGGAATGACCTCATAATTTGGACTCCAGACAAAGCTATCTCCAAGATATATAACTGATATCAGACTTAAGTTTAGGTATTTGTTAAAAATTATGTGTTCCTGAGAATATGAAAGAATTCAGGAGATTGTTGGGTTCAAGGTATTCACATTGCTTAGTATTCTTCTCAAAGGTGATTAGACATAGGCCAGAAGAACCAAGGAAATTAAGAACCAATGTAATGAGTCAAGATTGCCAGGAGAAATATCAATAATCTCAGATATGCAGATGACACCACCCTTATGGCAGAAAGTGAAGAGGAACTAAAAGCTTCTTGATGAAAGTGAAAGTGGAGAGTGAAGAAAAATTGGCTTAAAGCTCAACATTCAGAAAACGAAGATCATGGCATCTGGTCCCATCACTTCATGGGAAATAGATGGGGAAACAGTGGAAACAGTGTCAGACTTTATTTTTTGGGGGCTCCAAAATCACTGCAGATGGTGACAGCAACCATGAAATTAAAAGACCCTTACTCCTTGAAAGAAAAGGTATGACCAACCTAGATAGCATATTCAAAAGCAGAGACATTACTTTGCCAACAAAGGTCCGTCTAGTCAAGGCTATGGTTTTTCTAGTGGTCATGTATGGATGTGAGAGTTGGACTGTGAAGAAAGCTGAGCGCCGAAGAATTGATGCTTTTGAACTGTGGTGTTGGAGAAGACTCTTGAGAGTCCCTTGAACTGCAAGGAGATCCAACCAGTGCATTCGAAAGGAGATCAGTCCTAGGTGTTCTTTGGAAGGAATGATGCTAAAGCTGAAACTCCAGTACTTTGGCCACCTCATGCGAAGAATTGACTCATTGGAAAAGACTCTGATGCTGGGAGGGATTGGGGGCAGGAGAAGAAGGGGACGATAGAGGATGAGATGGCTGGATGGCATCACTGACTCGATCCGGGAGTTGGTGATGGATAGGGAGGCCTGGTGTGCTGCGATTCATGGGGCTGCAAAGAGTCGGACACGACTGAGCGATTGAACTGAACTGAATGAGTGACGTGGTGAGGAAGGCATACTTCTGAAGGTAGACTGGGAAACTAGGCAACTTCCTTACAGCTCTTTTATGTTTGAAGTCATTGATTAAAAATCATAAATAGCACCCAGGGTCTCTTGGGTATACTGGCAAGAATCAAGTCCATCAAGTTGGTCAGCTTCACTGGTAATTTAAAGAAAGCTGTGGAACAATCACCAAAATTATCTGAAATGCTATGGTTTCCTTAGGTGGGGGTGAGAAGAATCATTCTGAAAGTCTGCAGGTCTGGGTCTCACGTTGAAAGGAAACTTCTGGTAATGCCTAAGCTTGGTTACCTGGGATGGTTACTGTCTTCTTTAGCAGGCGTGTAGTTTTCAACCCTGGTTCATTGGTCTGGGTCTAGTCAGGGGACAAAAGCCACATCTGTCATTTTAACAGAGAGCATTTAGTAGAACAATTATTAATCAGGTATTGGACAAATAAGAATAAAACGGCAAAGAGTAGACACCGAGGAATCACAGAAGTAACTGCAGGAAGCAAGGACAACCCATAGAAGGGAATGACTGGGAATGACTGAGGTGTCAAGAGTTGGGGGGGTGGGGGCTCTGAGAGCTGGACTGCCAGTGTCTGAGGGGGCTCAGTCCAGGGTGCTGCTGTCTTTTGGAGAGGATGTTAAGGTGGGTTCTGGGAGGGAGGAAAACCTGCAAACTGGAGGTAGCTGCAGCTACTAGACCCAACTGCCAGTGCAATGGTGACAAGACAGGAAGCAGTGACTCCACCAGCTTCCCAGGCTCCCTCTAGCGCCCCCCACTGGCAGAACCAACGGCGGGCCCCATCTCACAAAGCAGATGGGTGATGTGCAGAGGCGCTGCACCTGCATCCCCAAATACAGAAAAGGCTGGAAGCTAAGCCAACAGCTTAACAACCAACACACCAGGAAGATTTAGGCTTAAGTGGAGAAAGATTTAAAATAAACAAAACTATAGCTCTAATATTTTTACGTTAGGAAAGCAAAGTGCATATTTGATATTTCAGACGTGATATTTAAGCGAGTAAGTCCCATTAGAATGTCACTTTTATAACTCCACTTTAAAATGCTTAATTGAGTAATTAATTTAGACTTGCAGTTTTAAAATAGTGACATCTAAGTTTAAGTAGAGAATAAAAAACATTTAAAGTTTCCCTTATTTATAAGTTTAATTTATTAGTTTCTATAAGAATTTAGGATTGGGGAAGATTTTGCATGCTGTCAGAAAAACTGAAGTACTTTAAAAAGAAATAAATATATTAAATTTATAAATGCATTTAAAGCACTTGAAGTGCTGAGCTAAGGTTGTAAATAGGACCAAGCATTATTCAAAGGCTCCTTCAAAGTTATTGCTACAATCTGTTAGACTTATATAAAGAACAATAAAATGTGTAAGCTGAACTTAAAAGCCCCCCCAAAAGTTTAACTTGTCTCTTGAATTGAATATTGATTCTAAAGATGAAATGATTAATTGTACTATTTATTAAATGATTACTAATGATTATGCTTATTAAATATTATTTTTAAAGCCACATTAAAATCTATTAATATTAAAGATTAAAAAAAACATTGAGGGGTTTCTCTGGTGGTGCAGTGGTTGAGAATCCGCCTGCTGATCCAGGGGACATGTGTTCGATCCCTCGTCCAGGAAGATCCCACATGCCATGGGGCAACTAAGCCTGTGCACCACAACTACTGAAATCCGCTCGCCCTAGAGCCCGTGCTCTGCGACGAGAAGCCACCATAATGAGAAGTCTGCACTCCGCAACGAGAGAGGAGCCCCCACCTTCTGCAACTAGAGAAAGTCCATGAACAGCAACAAAGACCCAGCATCAGTTCAGTCGCTCAGTCATGTCCGACTCTTTGCGACCCCATGAATCGCAGCACGCCAGGCCTCCCTGTCCATCACCAACTCCCGGAGTTCACTCAGATTCATGTCCATCGAGTTGGTGATGCTATCCAGCCATCTCATCCTCGGTCGCCCCCTTCTCCTCCTGCCCCCAATCCCTCCCAGCATCAGAGTCTTTTCCACTGAGTCAATTCTTCGCATGAGGTGGCCAAAGTACTGGAGTTTCAGCTTTAGCATCATTCCTTCCAAAGAAATCCCAGGGCTGATCTCCTTCAGAATGGACTGGTTGGATCTCCTTGCAGTCCACGGGACTCTCAAGAGTCTTCTCCAGCACCACAGTTCAAAAGCATCAATTCGTGGTGGATTCATGTCAATGCATGGCAAAACCAATACAGTATTGTAAAGGAAAAAAAGTAAAAAATTAAAAAAAAACCAAAAACAAAAACAAAAGCATCAATTCTTCGGCGCTTGGCCTTCTTCACAGTCCAACTCTCACATCCATACATGACTACTGGAGAAACCATAGCCTTGACTAGACGGACTTTAGTCGGCAAAGTAATGTCTCTGTTCTTGAATATGCTATCTAGTTTGGTCATAACTTTTCTTCCAAGGAGTAAGGGTCTTTTAATTTCATGGCTGCAGTCACCATCTGCAGTGATTTTGGAGCCCCCAAAATAAAAGTCTGACACTGTTTCCACTGTTTCCCCATCTATTTCCCATGACGTGATGGGACCAGATGCCATGATCTTCATTTTAGCCAAAAATAAATAATAAATAAAACAACAAAAAATTGAAATCTTTTCTACATAAGGAATCCATTGTCCAGGTTCCCCCAACCCCGGCTCCCCACCCTAAGAGGTTTTCTAGAAACAGTTTGAGAAGAGCAAGAGAGGCAGCTTTGAGTGGACATCAAGTTTAAAGGCCCCCAGGCCAGGCAGACTGGTCTCCCTGGACACTGAGACTGGTACCCACCTGCTGGCTGCAGCTCAGTCTTCTAGTGTTCCCGGCACACCAAGAGGCTGGCCTTTCCTCCCTGAGGCATTAGTAGAGGGGGCAGCAGAGGCAGTGGTAATCAGAGGCCCATGGAAATCTTGACATAAAGATTATCCCAGAGGGCCCAGTGGAATCACAAGGGTCTAAAGAGTGGACAAGGGCAGCAGAATGGAGGCTGGGGTGATACAGCGTGAGGGGGACTCAACCTATGGTGGCGGGTTTCGTGCTGAAGATGAAGAGGCTGCAAGCCAAGGAACATGGGTGGCCTCTGGAAGCTGCCAAAGGTGAGGAAATGGGTTCTCCCCTCGGAGCCTCCAGAGAGGAACCCAGCCCCGCCAACACCTAGATCTTTAGCCCAGTGAGACCCAGATCAGCCTTCCAGCCTACAGAATGTGAGATCATAAATGCACATTGCCTTTTTTTGGCTGTGCGAGGTTTTTGTTGCGGTGCTCGGGCTTTCTCTAGTTGTGGTGAGCAGGGGCTACCCTTTGTTGCGGTGTGTGGGCTTCTCATTGCGGTGGCTTCTCTGGTTTCAGAGCACAGGTTCTAGGCACGCGGGATCAGTAGCTGTGGAACACAGACAGTTGGCCCACAGCACGTAGGATCTTCCTGGACCAGGGATCGAACTGGGTCCCCTGCATTGCCAGATGGATTCTTAACCACTGGACCACCAGGTAAGCCCAGGGAGCGCTTATTCGTGGTAATTTGTTATGGCATTGAGCGGGAACAAAAGCAGATTTTAAGGCTGACCCCAAATTTAGAGCAACCTTCTCCAGCCACCTGGTCTAGGGTCGCCCACACGTTACCCATTAGTCACTGTGTTTTGCCATTCTATTTCATTGTGTTGTTCATTACTTGAAATGCCTGTGTTCACCTGACTGCCCGCCTTCCTCTATTGGATGGTAAGCCCCAAGAGACGCAGGCACATGGGTTTTCTGTCCCATCACCTCATGCCCAGCACCCACAAGTGCCTACAATGCAGTGGCAGTTCCACAAATAGTTGGTGGGAAGATGAGTGGCTGGCTGAGTGCACCAGTGATGGGAAATCTACCGAGGCAGACCTCTCAGCATTCTTAGTTCACTGTTCCAGTCTCTGAAGGCTCAATGAAAAGTGTGACTGCTCTCCTTGACCTCCTCCAGAGTTTTCAATTAGTTCAGGATACACCTCTTTGCAGGCTCTTACAAAGGCTCCCTCTGGGTCAAACATTCAGGAAAGAGACCAAGCTGGCTTCAGAAGAGACCTTGCCTTTGCAGACTCTGTTCGGTGTTTTCCAAGCTCCTCCGCAGACAGGCTGTTCCTCCAGGAAATGACTTGCCAATCCAGATGAGGATGGCAGGCAAAGCCCAGGGGAGACTGGCTGAGGTCAGGCTGCTGCCTAACGCAGGGGTGGAGGCAACAGGAAAAGGGACCTAGAAGCCGGGAAGGCGGGTTCCTCACACCGGGAGTGTGCAGACAGGATGCAGAGGTCTAACGGACGCTCTCAGACTCAGAATTTGCAAATGGACGCGCTTGCAAATTTAATCAAGACACACAGCCCGGGAAGAGAGAAACGTACAAAATGATGTTTATTGAATCTGTTTTGGAAACAGCATGAAAGGTTTTTGGTTTATGAGCTCACTCGGAGTTTAAGAGTCGTGATGGTTTCCTGTCATTAAACCTCAGGCACAGAAAGATCCTAGCTTAAATAATGAAAATGAATCCTCATCTCATGAAGGGGAGTTAAAAACACTGTAGCTTTCACTCTTGCAATAGCTCTGATAGCCTGAATGCTCATAAACATCAACAGTTTTTCTATGTACAGTGTGAAATATTTACTGTACAAATATCAGGTGTGTACATCAAAGGTACAGTTGTGATCTAGCTAATATTCATTAGCAGTTAAGTACACTGCCTGGGTCTATACTGACGCTCCTATTCTTAACCTAAGGGCTTACACATTTAACTGATGACTGCTGTCCTCATCAGGGGCATTTAGTATATGGAAAAAGCATTTAAAAACATATATATCATTCATGTTGTAAACCAAAAAAGCAAACCCAGCCATGATTAATTACTTTGCTGGGATCAGTAAATACTAATCCCGAGTGGTAAGTGTGCCAATAAGGACAGAAGCCATCGGTTAAAGAAATCATCATATGTTACCTACTGATATTCCATTTGCTAATGCATGTTAGTGAATGTGTGGACTTTACCCAACACGTCCACAGATTATTTTTTTGTTTGAAATTCTCAGGTCTCCTTCGCATATTTTTTCTTCCATCACTCTCTTAAAAGGATATAAATGAAACAACTTCTTAAACAAAATTTCCAAATCAGAAGCCATAAAAAGCACGATGCTGGTCATGTTTCAAATCTTCACCCAGCAGGGAAATACCGCCAAGGATGAGATGAGTTTAGAAGGCCTCTTCCTCTGCTGGCAGCTTAGACTGTCCTCATCCTCAAGCTGGCTCACAGCTCTGACGTTTCAAAAACAAAGTTTCCAGAGACTAACAGGATACCTAGAAGGTGCCAGAAGTGTTCAGGGCCTTCTCTTTTTTTTTCTGGAGTTGTTATCAGGGGGCCAGCAGACAAATACAAAAAGAACAGTGGGGTAAAAGGATATAAAAAGCCCAGACCTGTATGGAGGAAGCAGTGTTGAGAAGATATTATATGACTCAGATGGTAAAGAGTCTGCTTGTCATGCCAGAGACCTGGGTTCAACCCCTGGGTTGGGTAGATCCCCTGGAGAAGGGAATGGCAACCC
Source organism: Ovis aries (assembly GCF_016772045.2). Classification (NCBI taxonomy): domain Eukaryota; kingdom Metazoa; phylum Chordata; class Mammalia; order Artiodactyla; family Bovidae; genus Ovis; species Ovis aries. The sequence continues at coordinate 65,739,744 of NC_056068.1, read as the reverse complement.
ACTCCAGTATTTTTGCCTGGAGAATTCCATTGTCAGAGGAGCCTGGTGGGCTACAGTCCGTGGGGTTGCCAAGAGTCGGACACGACTGAGTGACTAACACTTTTCACTTTTTATACATAAATAGTACCAAAGCCTGCTGATCCAAAGAACATTTCCAGACCCCAAAGGTTAGATATTCCAGGCACTTTTAGGCACTGCTTTAATCATAGGGAATGAATATCTCTCCAAAAGGTCTTGCCCACATCAGCCCTGGCTCCCCCCACTATAAAGCACTGAGACATCTCATTTGCTAGACCCCTCTGCTCCCAAGGCATGCTGAGTCTCCTCATCTCAATACAACTTTTCCTATAAACCATGACACTCACAAACACAGGGCTTACTGGACTCAAATCCAGCTGCTTCCAGAGCTCTGTAGCCTTAAGGCCCCACCTACCATGGATTGCTTTCACCCTGAACCACTCCTAATCTCCTTTCTTACGGGGTTTGCTATTTTTCTGTGTGAAGACCCACCTCCATGGGAAATGAGCGGTGCAAGATCTACGTGCAAATATTTGCAAGCGGTTTTATTTTTGAAATGATGTACATTAAAAAAAAAAAAATTCAAGTCAAATCCAGGAACAGATTAGCTGGTTGGTATCAGCTGGCCCCTCCCCCATAACAGCAAAGGGGTCAGTTTCTGAAATGAAAGAGGGAGGAAGGCACCAGCTATTCCACCGGGAAGGTTAATTCCTTGTGTTGGGGAGAAAGCCATGGGAAGGGAACGCTGAGGCTTAATTAAAGATGGGGTTCCTCTAGCCATGTGGCCTTCCTGGGCCAAAAGCCAGACAGTATAAAGGGTCTCGGTATAGGTGAGGAAGAACCTTCGTTGGCCAGTAATTCTGAAACTGAAATGAAAAATGCATTCCTGCTCAGGCTTGGGAGGGGCCGCCGTCTACTTTTACTCACACGAGAGTCAAGAGGTACCTCTCTCTACTGCCTCTTTTCACCCACCAGCCCCTGTATCATGAAGACTCAAGGGGAACTCCACATGCCAACACATCCTTGCTGGCTTTGTGTGTGATTTGGATGACCTCCAGCTATAGGAACGCCAGGGGCGCTGCGATATACAGCCAGGAGGACTGGACAGTCCACTATCTGAGAATAAAAGCCCAGAGAGGAAGATCTGGGTTGAGTCAAGCAGGCAAGGCTGAATCAGGCAGAGGGCAGACAATGGGCAGTTAGATCTGTGTGGCTGCAAAAAGGTGATCTCCGTCCTGAAAATGGAGAGGCTTAGGACGATTTCCCCTAGGGCACTCAGACTAGCCTGTATCTGAAAAGGCAGAAGGTGGCGTTGCCCAGAGGAAGTGCTCCCCTTAGCGAGCCTTGGGGATGCAGCTGCCCTCATCCTGGTTACCAGGCAGGAGCTGGGAATTCTGGGAGACAGGGGGTTCAGCTCAGGGAAGCACAGTTCAGCTCCGAGTCCTCCTGGCTGCCCGTGGCCCCCTGCTCTGGCTCGTCGGGGCTGTCGGTGATGTTGGGCTCGCTGGAGCACTGCCGGTGGGGCGGCGGGAAGCTGGGAGGAAGCAGCAGGCACTTGTCCTCGCCGCCAGGCTCCTCCCCTAGGCCCGAGTGCATCATGGTGGCCATGGCCAGCAGCTGGATGTCCGAGTGGGCATTGGCCACCGTGTGTCGCCGCACGCTGCCACACTTCTCCAGGTAGGCCTCCCCCTCTTGCTCCGTCAGCGGGGTCAGGGCCATCTCGTTCAGGGGCCGGCTGACGGGGGTTACTGGGGAGGCGTAGTTTAGCAGCGTGACCTTGGGCCGGACCCTGGAGTGGCGCCTGGCTGCAAGAAAAAGACCAGCAAAGGCTGTGATTGGGTGGGGGTGCGGGGTGTCAAAAACTCCTAAAGAATTTGGCGGAAGAAGGAGGTGGCAGCTCCACCTTCAGGGACGGCTTTAGATGAAGCCTTGAAGTGCAAGGAAAGAACTTGGCTGCATCTATGTTTCTCTTGTAACTTCACTTTGTTCGTGCCTGATCCTGCCTATGGCCAACATGCCCTCCCATAGTAGGAGTACCAATGGATGTTCCATGACAGATGAAGGAGCTCCAAGGGAGTCTCCTCACATTTGCAGCTGCTGCCTCAGCTTCCTTGGATTTGCCCTCAATTCCCTTCTAACCAGTCTTGTCCGAAGACCTGAGCACCAGCTGGACCAGTTGCCCAGAGATGCTCTGGGCTCCATTCAGCATGATGAGCCCTCTGCAGTATTAACAGAGGAAGTGGAAAAGGCCTCATAAGCTCAAGTTCAGAGGAACAGCTAACTGGGGGGACCTTGGCTATCAAAGCAAAAGCAGTGGGACATCCCCTGGATCATCATGGACCAGAACTACCAAAACTCCCAGCAGGTTGATGATCTGAGGCCTGCATTCTATTCAAGTCGATACTCTGGATTCAACCAGCCTTTTGCAGCACCAAAGAAGGGGTGAGGCTCTGTAGATGGCCCATGGAGGCAGGCAGAGAGCAGTGGACATGAATTATTTTAAAAACTGCTGCTTCTCAAATTCTCACATTTTGGAAACTATGCTCAACCTTGACACGTGTTCATCTTTTGAATCCTCCTAAAAATTGAACTTAAGTTATGATCATTTTTCATAGTTAAAGTGGGAGATAATATGAGCATCAAAGAGAGAGGAACTGGCCTACGCACACACAGCTAGAACGTAGGAGAGCTGGGATGCAAACAAGGGCTGTCTCACTCCAGACTCACTTGCGCCAGCTGCCCACGCAGAGCACACGTAGCAATAGTTGACTAAGCATCCCGAGGGAAGGACAAGCCAAGTACATGAGGTTTGAATCCAGGGAGAAGAGTCAGAAGGAGGAAGCCTGTGTACAAGGAACACCCAGTTGTGAAGGTCTCTCCTCTCCCACCTTTACAAGGACCACGCCAGTCCTGAGACCTCCAGTGTGGCCGGGGCAGGGCCCAGGGCAAGCTTGCATCAGGAAAGCCTCCTCCGTAGGCACCAGCCTCCTATCCCACTGAGGCACCATGTTAGCAGCACAAATTGGATGAAAGACCCCAGCGAGGCAGAGGAGGTGAGGATGGAGGGCTGAGGAGTCGTGGGGTCTGGCCAAAGCCTCTTTTTTCCTTCTGCCCTCTTCCAGCCAGTGCACACACCCCCAGCCTTCCAACCTGCCAGCCCATTGGCACCTGTCACTGCTTTCCCCAGCTCCCCCCATTCCTAAGACCTGGAAGACTCCTAACACATGCCTCTCTCAGCAGGGGATTCCAGGGGGATAAGTGAGGAAGGCCTGACCTCGCTGGTGCTCCCTCCACCCCTGACAGGATAACAAAGGGTGGAGGGGGAGACCTGATCTCTAAAGGGAGAGAAGACGGCTCTCACCAGTCACAGACTTGCCTTGGGACACTCAGCCCGTGCTCCTCTAGTTTACTGTTGGGTTTTCCCATGGATCTGGAGGCCCTGAAACATGCAACATGCAGTCATCAGCATGAAAGCTCATGCGCCTTGATGGGCATTGTAGCGAGGATGCCGCGTTCATCTGCAAAGTTCTCAGCAGGTCCCATCACTGGATGGTCTTATATGTCCATACGTGCACATATGCATATGCATGTAAGGGCTTCCCTTGTGGCTCAGCTGGTAAAGAATCCGCCTGCAGTGCGGGAGACCTGGGTTTGATCCCTGGGTTGAGAAGACCCCTGGGGAAGGCAAAGGCTACCCACTGCAATATTCTGGCCTGGAGAATTTCATGGACTGTATAGTCCATGGGGTCACAAAGAGTTGGACATGACGGAGCGACTTTCACTTTTCATATGCATATATGTGTATACACACATGTGTGACTATATACACATACACAAATATGTATATACAATGACAAGAGAATAAAATCCTAACCTGTAGGGCTAAGTCACCATGACTACTCACTTGGAGCCCCCAGGAGCTGTTTGATGGTAACAGCAATTATTTCTCAGAATCAGGTAATAATACATAGAATTTAGAACTTACTGAGTGTCTTCTCATCCATCATCTTACTGTTGAGTCCCAATCACCCTCTGAAACACTAGGACATCTCTCATCATCCCCATTGTTCAGATGAGGAAAACTGAGGCTCAGCCCAATCCTCTGAAGCCCTAAATGGCAGTGCCCAGACATTCCCTAATACACGCTACTGCGTCTCAGGCCTCCGTCACTGCCCTTGAGCCAGGCCACTCTCTGAACTCAGGCAGCAGCAAACACTGCCTCCAGCAGTGCCAGATAAGAGACTGGATCCTCACGCCCTTCTTTGGGGGAAAAATGATATAGGAGACAAAACGCCAAGGAGCCAACAGGACAGAAGAATCTATGCCAGACGTCGGCAGAGGTCCTCTCTGAAGCGTGGGTGCTTGCAGGCGCCAAGTCTCACATTTCTAAAACGTTCCCACATTTTTACAATAACCATGTGTTACTTTTATGATCCCAAAAATCGATAACTATAAAACAGAAGCACCGGAAGAGTTCAAAGAAGCAGGAACCCCATTAAAGAACCATCCTTTAAAAAAAAGTGCCCTTGAAAACAATTCATCTTCTCTCCTGCTGCTGTTAAAAGCAAACACTCAAGGTTGGCAGTTGGAAAACCCAGGTGGTGGCGGCCCTACAACCAGCCTAGGAGGAAACGGGACTGGACAGTGAGTGCCGACTACCTGCAGATCAAGAAAGAGGAGAAATCTGGAACAAAGCCTGAGCTCAGGACGTGGGGTGAGGTCTGGGGAGAGACGTGCATGGTGGACACACAGCATCTCTGGAGGAAAGAATTCCTTGGATGGTTTCCATCGTTCCCAATCTGGCAGAATGAGCTAGCACAAGCTGTCTCAGATGGGTGCCTGGATGTCGTCCGTCTCTCACACTGTTAGTCCAGCAGCCTAAAGGTTCTGGAGGGTTCAACTTGGGCTTTTGCGGAGAGATGGAGCCAGAGGGAGGGTGGCCAGCCTGGAGGAGGGGGTCCCCATGATGGCCCCCTTTCAACAAACGTTTCAACAAACGTGTTGAGCTTTGTGCAAAATGTTGTGTTCGCTGCGGAGAGCAAAGAGGAGCATAAATCTGATATGAGGCCTCACACAGGGGCTGGAGCACAGTGGTGAGGGGTAGGTGGGGGAAGTTTCAGGAGCAATCATTAGTTGAGCATCTAGTATGTACTGTACCCAAACAGGAGAGGCCTCACTGACATGATCTCCTGATTGCTTTGCAGAAAAGGAAACTGAGGTTGATATGCTAAGTCATTTTACAGTCATGGTTAGTGATGAAACTGGGATTCAAGCCCAGGGCTGATAGCAGAGCCCTTGCTCCTGACCTTCCGGAAGCCAGCACGCACATCTGTGTTAAAACCAGGTCAACGCAGCAAATGTCAGGGCAGAGGGTACAAATGAGAGCAGGCTGGGGAGTCAGAGGAGGCAGAGTTATGAAGAGGGGGCTTCTCAGATGGGCCTAGTCCTCTGAGGGTCAGACAGACTGCATGGCGGTCTGTTCATTCATTCCCTCCCTCAGAGGAGAGGTCTACGCCATGCCTGGCCTACAGGGGAGCCACATGCAATGAGTCTATGGAAGCGAAATGAAAGTGAAGTCGCTCAGTCGTGTCTGACTCTTTGCGACCCGTGGACTGTAGCCCACCAAGCTCCTCCTTCCATGGGATTCTCCAGGCAAGAATACTGGAGTGGGTTGCCATTTCCTTCTCCAGAGTCTATGGAGGAGACCGACAAATAATCAGGCCATGAGTAACACAGCATGGTAAGGTCTGGGATGTGGTTCGGGGTCTGTAGAAGGTAGGGGAGGCACACACAACTCATCTGGGGTAATTCCGCAGGCCCGACCATCCTAGTGGGCCTGTAATACAGCTGTTGGCAGCTCTGCCGGGCCCCTGCCCAGCGACAGGGCAGCCTCTTCCTCCTCTGTGTTCAGCCCTCCGCAGCTCAGAGACGTTAAGTAATTTACTCCAAGGCACACAGCTGAAGCCCACCCTGGTGGTTTCCACAGCCCTGCTCCCTCTGCGGCCAGCCCTGCCTCTCTTAGCACAGTTCCCTGACACTGACCCGGAGGCTGCCAGCTCCTCCTCCTGCCTTCTGGGCACAATGTTCTGGCTCTCAAGCCTGGGTGTGGACACAGCAGAGACCACAGGGGCGGCTGGGCTGTGTGAGTCCCCTGGGCAGACAGTGTATGCTTGCAAAGCTCCCCCCAACGTTCAGAGCCGCCTCCCAGAGAAGAGACCACAGGGGCCCCTTGGGAGGCCTTTAAACTGCATAGTAGGCTTGGAGCCGATAGTCAGCTCGCCACACTGTGGCTGCTTGCCCTCTTTGCCTTCTATTTCTTATTTGCATCAAGGAAAGCTGGGCCCTGCCATTCAGAGCAGGAAGTCGCCATAGGGGATTGCTGAACTGTGGGTCTCCCGCCTGATGCCTAAAAGCTGGCCCCTCCTTGGCAAGGGGGCCCACAGAGGAGCAGCAAGAGGGGCTGGACCCTGACACCTCCTGCACCCCCCTCCCAGCCTCCTCCTGTATTTGCTCCTGCCTCACTCCCCAGGCGCCCTGCGGAGCCCTGGCATTCGTCCCCCTGCTCTGAAGCCAGCCCTGGCAGCTCCTTTCAAACCCCTAGAGAGAAGCAAAGCCCAGAGGAGGCGGTTCTTTGTTGGGGACTCAGTTCCCAGGCCTTTGATCTCCCAGGCTTTCGGCCGGGCCCCACCAGAGTGGCCCCTGTCAGGGGGATATTACAATGCCTGCCCATCAGGTCCACGGTGGGCGTCTCTCTTTAGGCCCCAGCACCTGAAAGTCCATGAATGCCGACTGGTCAAGAGGACAAGTTACCATATCTTGAGGCAAAGGACCCTCCCCCTGGAGACACAATGGAGAGAGATGAGTGGGAGGCCCGGGCTTTTGTGCGGGAGAAACGAGCACTAACTGAGCCAGGGCAGCGGCCTGGAAACCTGGGAAACTGGAAAGGTAGAAATGTGGGCCTGGCCTCTGACAAAGAGGCCTGTTTTGTTTTTGGTTTTTTTTTTTCAAGATTTCACTATTTTCCTCCTCACCCACTACTCTCTCTGCCCAAGAAAAGTGACAGCTTTGGAGGGAAGGACACACACACACGCTCACTCCATCATGTCCCGGGACTCACCTTTTCTCTCTGAAGCAAGCCTTGCACATCCATGGGGTGAGGCTTAACTCTCAGACCCACTGGCCTGGCTGGCAAGAAGAGGGTCCACCCGTGAGTCCCTGGCTCAACCTGCCTGAGCCCGTGAAAACAGGTAGGGAGCCCCTAGGAGGCCACTTCTCCAGCTCTGATCACCTACCCCGCATGACCCTGGGGACATTTATTATCAATGCAGAGTCTGAGGTCACGACAGCATGCATCCCCAGAATCTGGTAGGATTACATGCCAAGGGCTTGCTCAGGTGACAGGTGTTTTGAGATGCTGGGCCCAGCTGCCCTTCACCCCTCTCACCCTGTCAGGTCCAGAGAGGTCGTGGGAAAAGCCTCCTGAGATTTCTCATGTCCACCGCCTCTGCTCCATCTCTCTCTACCTCGGCCGGTTGTCACAACAGGCAGCTACCTCTTCCACAGACAGGAGAAGAGCTTCTGTTCAACTGAGGGGGAGACTGAGCTGCAGAGAGTCCTCTCTTTATCTAGAAAGGGGTGTCCTCCATAAGGAAGGGCGCTGTGGTGGCCATTTTAGCTTTTTGGTGTCCAGGGGTTGAGGATGAGGTCCTGGCCCCGGATGCCTCTGGCACTAAGGACCGTGTGGACAAAGAATGCCGCCTGCCATACCACTAAACAAAGGATGCCCTGGCCATCGAGCCAGCAGCCACTGCAGCTACCCTGGACTGTGCACCCTCAGGGGATTCAGGATGGAGAAAAGCTACAGGAGAGCAGGCCTAGACGTTAGGGGATGTATCAAAGGACTTTGAGATCAACAGGTACACGCTGCTATATTTAAAATGGATAACCAACAAGGTCCTGCTGTATAGCACAGGCACTCTGCTCAATGTTATGTGGCAGCCTGGATGGGAGGGGAGTTTGGGGGAGTATGGATCCATGTATATGTTTGGCTGAGTCCCTTTGCTGTCCACCTGAAACTATCACAACACTGTTAATTGGCTATAGTCCAATATAAAATATAAAATATACTCCAGTATAAAATAGACTCCAATATAAAAGTTTTTTTAAAAAAGGAATGACTTCAATGAGCCCAGACTCTTGCATCTTCCCATATGTAGAAAAGCACTAAATTCACGAACTTGAGATATCTATTTTTCTTTAATTAACAGTATTCTCTCATTGGAATAACAATATTCCAACTACCTGGTCTTCGTTGCAAACATTTCTATATATCCTGGTTCTTCCCTTCCCTCTTTGGAATAGTCCTCCAGAGCTATCTGAGAGGCTGTCTTCTATGCTCAAGTACTTAGTTTGTCCATTGACTAAAACATAATTCTCAGTTTTTAGGATGTACATTTTTTCAGTCAACAACTGAGAAGGAAGGACCAGCTTCTCTACGGCCCCTCAGCGCCATCAGTCACCTCTTGGAGCTGACAGGGTGGGTGGAGGGCGGGCGGAGTATGGGAGAACAGCTGGCCAAGGGCAAAGAGCTGGGGGCTTTGAAAGCCTGTCTCCAACAGCCGAATGACCTTGACCTTCACTTGCCTCACCTGTGAGTGGGAACGTGCAGCCCACCCTGCACAGTGCCCAGGACGTGGTGTGTCCCAGAGCTTCCCCTGCCGTCAGCCACTCTGCAACTCTAAAGCTCTCTCAGTTCCTCAAACATTGGACCCTCTTGCTCCCCCCACCCACCTCCCCATAACCTCAAAAGCCTCCCAGAGATCCTTCTCTTTGCCTGGTCAGTCTTCCCTCCGTTGACTCAGCTAACTTGTATTCATCCTCCAGGTCCCACTGCAGAGATCACCTCCTCCAGGGAGTCTGCTTGCCCAGTCCAGGTGAAGTCCTCTTGCTGTGGGCCCTGGACTTCCCCACTCAGAGCACTTGTACACTGATGAGTCATCATCTAGTGTTTGTGACTTCCTTATTGGTCCCTGTGCCAGAGGGCAGGGGTGGGTCAGTTTTGTCACAGATATCACCTGCAGCACTTCATGAGGTCCCAGGGACAGGGTCTTCTTAGTACACATTTGTTGAAATAATAATATAATAAAAAAGTAATCAAAAGAAGGTCATTTCCTCCCCTCTTGGGTTCTATTGTGACAACGCCCCAGAGACAAGGACTGTCCTTGGCACAAGAATAAAACCTCAGGCCTTTGATTACAATCTGATGAAAGTATGTATGAGTCTTATTATAGCTGAAAAGTTGAAGGCATCACCTCTTAGAGCAAGTCCTCACTGAACAAACTTCCAAATCCACTCGTGTTCCCAGCTCCAGGCCTAGCAGATGGTGGGGTCCCTGCCATGGCCCAGCTAACCTGCTGGCATGCTGACATCTCCCTGTATCCTCCTGCCCAAAACTTGGGAGCCAGCTGGCCTGGCCAGAGCAGGAAGGTGGCGCCCAGCCCACAGGGAGGGCAGGGGACTGTTTTCCTTCAGCTGGCTCTTGCCAGCTTCTGGGTGGAATCAGGGAAGGAGGGAGGGAAGGAGGGAGGGAGGGTGGAGGACCAGGCAGGCAGAAGACTGGGGCCAGCACCCTCAGATTTGTGGTGACTGTGGTTAAACTGGTGTCTCCAGAGAAATATGAAGGGCCCCAAAAACTGCGGCAGGCCCTGCTTTCTTCTGCAGTCGGGAGGCCCGGGAAGGGGTGGGAAGCCCGCTGGAGGCTGCTCCTCCCCTCTTTTCTTTGAAACCCAGCTCTGTCTCCATTCAAGCAAGAAGAGGGGATAAAGGGTTTCAAATTCTGGAAATCCCTTTCCACCTCTGCACCTGTGTGTGGGTGCTGGTTACCCCAGCCTCGGGTACCACCCATCCATCTAACAAATAGTTTTTGACTGTCGCCTCTATGCCCAGGCTTCCTAGGTGGCGCAGCAGTAAAGCATCTGCTTGCCAATGCAGGAGATGTAAGAGATGCAGGTTCAATCCCTGGGGTTGGGAAGATCCCCTGAAGTAGGAAATGGAAACCCACTCCATTGCCAGGACAGAGGAGCCTGACGGGCTATAGTTTATGGGGTCACAAAGAGTCAGACGTGACTTAGCGACTGAGTATGCACACACACTGCATTGCCAGGCACCATTTTGGCTGCTGAAGTTAGAATCACAAACCAAAAGTTCCTGCATTTGCAGGGGGTGGGTGGTTCCATTTCAGAGAGTAACTGAGGAATACCTTTAATGATATTCTATAGCTATTTCCTCATCTAGACTGTAGTCTCACTGAAAGAAGGAATAGACCCATTTCATCTCTAGATTCTCCGGGGTGACTAGTACAGAGCCTGAATTTTAGCTTTACAGCCACTGAAGGATGCCTCAGTGGGATTTGTCCCCCAGTCCAGCAGCCCCTGTCCTGCACGTGAAGTCCCTGGCAGTACCTACAGGAATGCAGTGGGCAGCCAGCAGCTGGATCTCCAGCCACACACCCAGTAACCTGGCTTCATGTTTTGAGCCACTTTCGAAAGGAAATTCATCACTGGTGGTTTTTCCAGTCACGAGGGTGTGGGCTGCAGTCAGGCATGGTTTTTGGTATCAGATACAAGAAAATTAACACTGCAGGCACCAAAACAGATCAAAGCCACTGATCAAAGATGTGAATCAGACCAGCACCACCACAGAAGTTCGGTATCCGTTCCTGGGGAGGAATCGCCAAGCGGGGAGGTTACTGCAACAACCAGGCCAGAGGGAAACATGAGCAGCGAACATGCAGAGGTTTGCATGACCCACGTGGGAAGCAAAGGGCTTGGTGGGTCATCAGGGCTCAGGGAAACATAACTGGTACCAGTCACTGGGGCTCCTGGCAGCGCGAGAGCCGGCCCCCTTACCCAATGTGTACGTGGGGCCTGAGAGGCCGCGGTCCTCGCTGATGCCAAGGAAAGGAGAAACCACCTGCTTCACCAGCTCCTCCAGCTGCAAATAACCCTCACTTGGGCCTGTGGGCTCGTGAACACTCTGGAAATAAACAGCCAAGAGAGACAGGTCAGTCCAAGTCTCCATGGCCAGCGGATTCTGGCCACCCTCCCACTACATTCAAAGCAGGCTGTATCCTTGCGGCTGAATGAAGGAAACCCAGGCTTGGAGCGCCAGGCACTGGTCCCAGGTGGCAGTGATCAGAACTGTGTGTGGCAAGCACCGTGGCTGCTGCGGTGGGATCCCACCCCAAAGCAGGGCCAGTGGGACTGTCCCCACCCCAGCTCCAAGCACCGTGGCCGCTGCGGAGGGATCCCACCCCAAAGCAGGGCCAGTGGGACTGTCCCCACCCCAGCTCCAGGGCTGAGGTCTGACTGGGCCCAATCACAGCCAGCTCACCCTCTCCGTCACAACAACTGTTCCACACCAGGCACACAGGAGCTTTATGGAAGCACTTTATATGTTTCATAGCACCTGCCAACAACCCTCACCATCCCCCCTTTTACACACAAGGAAAGTTAAGAGTCAGAAAGCTTATGTAACTTGCCCAGGAAAATACAGCTGGTAAGCGGCCAAAACCCAGGACTGGCACACAAGCTGCCTGGCTCTGAGCCCATCTTACTGCTCCTTGTTAACAGGCTAGAAAAGAAAGCAGGAGAGAATCTGGAAAAGGCCAGAACGGCAGAAGAAAGGGAGCATCACTGTGGATCAGACACACATTTAGTACCAAGATGAAGGGTCGGATCAAAAGGACGGGAGTCCTCGGAGCTACAAGGAGCTGGAAAGTCATCGAGGTTTTCTAGAAAACCAGCTAACTCTGAAGGAATTCAGTTTCTTGCTGGAAAGGCGTGGAAGCCACATGTTTGTGTGGAGGGCCTGCAAGAAAGCAAGGCTTCGTGGGCGCTGCGCTCAGCCCAAAGGGCCAACTGTCAAAGTCTCAAAGCGGAAGAGATTTTAAATCACCTCGTTTGAAAAGAGAAAACTGTCCCCTGCACTGGAGTTTAGGAGCTGGGACCAAGAAGCGGGAGGGCCAGTCCTACAGGTTGGGTGGAAACCCCTGGGTGAAGTGCAAGCTCCAAGGAAGCTGGCTGATGTGGTACCTCGTCAGCTTCATCACAGTGAGATGGAGGCAGCTGGGGGCAGTGGGAGGGAGGGGTGGCTTACCAAAACAAAAAGGAAGGCTGAGGAGGGGGCTATGAGGCAGAAGACTTGGTTTCAGGACTGGGAAGGGGTCAGAATTGATGCAGAGGAAATGTGAGTCGAGGTTGTCTGGCACTTGAGGGGGCTGCTAATGGGAGAAGACCTGAGGGTTTTTCACATCCCTCAGCAAGAGCAGAAGCACTGGGAAAGGCCAGCAACATGCCTCACTTGATACTCAACAAGGACCTACTGTAGAACACAGGGAACTTTACTCAGTGCCCGTAATAACCTATATGAGAAAATGACCTAAAAGATAAGAGGTTCATGTACACCTGTAACTGAATCACTTCGCAGTACCCCTGAAAGTAACACAACATTATAAATCAACTGTATTGCAATATAAAACAAAAATTAAAAAAAATAAAAACAGGTGGAACTTCAGAACTACTAATATGTGTAATGTGCTAAGTCACTCAGTTGTGTCTGGCTCTTTGCAACCCATGCGCTGTAGCCCTCCAGGCTTCTCTGCCACAGGATCCTCTGAGCAAGAATACTGGAGTGGGTTGCCATTTCCTTCTCCAGGGGATCTTCCCGACCTAGGAATCGAACCTGGGTCTTCTGTGTCTCCTGCACTGGCAGGTGGGTTCTTTACCACTGGCAATGCTGCTGCTGCTGCTGCTGTTAAGTCGCTTCAGTCGTGTCCGACTCTGTGCAACCCCATAGACAGCAGCCCACCAGGCTCTCCCGTCCCTGGGATTCTCCAGGTAAGAACACTGGAGTGGGTTGCCATTTCCTTCTCCAGTGCATGAAAGTAAAAAGTGAAAGTGCAGTTGCTCAGTCGTGTCTGACTCTTAGCGACCCCATGGACTGCAGCCTACCAGGCTCCTCCATCCGTGGATTTTCCAGGCAAGAGTACTGGAGTGGGGTACCATTGCCTTCTCCGACCACTGGCAATACGGTATTACAAAAACTTCTTTGTTTTAAAAAAAAAAAGTATCAACCACAACTAACTATAGAATTACATGTTGAGAAAAGAAAGGCTTCACTTAGGAAGGCACACAAGACTCTCCACAAAGGTGAGGGGATCCTCCAGGTGGCAGAAGGGAGAGGGGAGCCTTATTCATGCTCCCAGAGACCCACCCACAGCCTCAAAAGCAGAGCAGTTTCAGCCCCAAAACCACCTTGGTTGGGTTTCAGAGCTGAGGACACTTTTATCTCATTTTTTCACACCTTGATATTTCTCATCTGCCATCTCCTCACAAGACTCGTTCACTCTACGATTCCTAAGCGCTACACAAGAGAGGGATGCAGAATGGGAAGAGGCAAGAAGTGGTTAGAAAATTCTGAGCTGCATCAGAATCCCTGGGCAGAGAACCTGACTTGCACACAGCCCTCTGGGAAGGAGCTGCCCTTGGCTTGCCTGCTGGACTGGCTATGTAGTTGCAAGGCTCAGCACAAGATGAAAATGTGGGGTCCCTTGTTCAAAAATTAAGAATTTCCGGATGGTGATGAAAAGTGAAAGTGTTAGTCACTCGGTCATGTCTGACTCTTTGCTACCCTATGGTCTGTAGCCTGCCAGGCTCCTCTGTCCATGGGTTTGTCCCAGCAAGAATACTGGAGCAGGCAGCCATTCCGTTCTCCAGGCGGTCTTCCCAACCCAGAGATCGAACCCAGGTCTCCTGTATTGCAGGCAGACTCTTTACCATCTGAGCCGTCAGGGAAGAGAATTAAACCCAGCATGGAATCCTGTTGGTGGGGGGAACGGGGGTGGGGGAGGACCCTGGGGCATTGGCTGGTAGTGGGCACACTGGCTTGATTGGGCGGGTCCCCTCAGAAGGCACCATTCCAGGACAGTCTCAGACCTACCTGCGCCTGCCAGGGAGAATCAGATCTCCAGGGTGGTCAAAGTCTCTGGTTCAGCCTCTTCCTGAACAGCCTAAGGATAGGCCCTCATGACCCATGGGAGGAAAGGCTGAGCCCCTTGTACGTTTTGAGGGGGGAGGGGTTGGTTCAGGGCCATTTTCGAAATGCACTGGCAAAGAGAAATGACTCTTCTCTCTGTAGGAGAGGTAGGCAGGGAAAAACCAGCCTCAGATCTCTTGATGCTGTGGACAGTGGGGGCCCAGGCAGAGAAAACAGCAGTTCCAGCTACTGGGGCCCAACTTCCCTGCAGCGGGGATGGTCTGAGGGCAATACAACCTGCACATTTCCTTTAGATCCAGAAGCCGTCACCCCTGCCCCCAAGAGTTAGTCCTGGGCTGGGGAAAGACCCGCCTTTGTCACTCTCACACCCCCAGCCTCTGGCTTCCTGACTCCCAGAGGGAAGAACATGTCCCAGGAGGCCCTCAGGGAAATGACGCCAAATTCCCCGCATTACAGGGACCATCGCTTATGGGGCATCTCCAAGTGTCCTGGGAGACTGCGGGAGGAGAGGGACCTTGACAGTGCTCGTTGCACGCACAGCAAATGGACAAAAGAACTGGAACGTGACGGATGACACTACAGAACACGAAACTGAGCCAGGGTGCTCCAGCCACAGGGCCACTTTCCCTCTTCCTGCAGTGATGTCTCCGCCGCGCCTCACCTGCAGGATGAGCAACATCTGGACGATGGATGAGGGCGGCTGGGGCTGCGCTAGCAGCAGCAAGTCCTCCAGCTTCACCTTCAGCAGCACCAGGTCGCGGAAGCCCAGCAGGGAAATCTGGCGGATGGTCAGCTCCTGGCCCTGGCGGAAGGGAAGAGGCAGAGGCAGGAGGTGAGACCTCGTGGGATCTGTCACCAACCACGTGGGAGCCAGGACCACAATCAGAGGGTGGGACCAGTGTCTCCAAGGCCCAAGGGGGCTGTTGAGAAGACTAGTTGACCCCTGTTCCTTCAGAATGAAAGTTTCCTTTAAGATAAGGTATGACTCATGGGTTCAAAAAGATCCATGTGCCCCAATGTTCACAGCGGCATTATTTATAATAGCTGAGACATGGAAACAGCCTAAATGCCCATAGGCAGAGGGCTGAATAAAGAAGCTGTGCACACACACACACACACACTGGAACACTACTTAGCCATAAAAAGAATGGAATTTTGCCCTTTGCAACAACAAGGATAAATCTGGAGGGTATTTATGCTAGGTGAAATCAGTCAGACAGATAAAGACAAATGCTGTACCTTATCACTTAGAAAACAAACGAATGAATATAACAAAACAGAAACAGACTCATAGAGAATAAACTAGTGGTTACTAATGAGGAGGGAGAAGGCAATGGCACCCCACTCCAGTACTCTTGCCTGGAAAATCCCATGGACGGAGGAGCCTGGTAGGCTGCAGTCCATGGGGTCGCTAAGAGTCAGACACGACTGAGCATCTTCACTTTCACTTTCCACTTTCATGCATTGGAGAAGGAAATGGCAACCCACTCCAGTGTTCTTGCCGGGAGAATTCCAGGGATGGGGGAGCCTGGTGGGCTGCCATCTATGGGGTCGCGCAGAGCTGGATGCGACTGAAGCGACTTAGCAGCAGCAGCAGCAGCAGTGAGGAGAGGGAAGGGGCAGGGGTAACACAGGGGCAGAGGATAAACAGGTACAAACTACTAGGTATAAAATAAGCTACAAGGATATATTGTACAGCACAGGGAATATAGCCAGTGTCTTACAATAACTTTAAATGGAGTACACTCTATAAACCCATTGAATCACTGTATTGTAAACCAATATTGTATCATTGTAAACTAATACTGTAAATCAATCATACATCAACAAAAAAAGTAAGGTGTGACTCAACCTGCCTAAATGACCCAAAGATATACAAGACACATATATTGAGGGTCGTGCTGTGCTGTGAGTGGTCAGGAAGGAGGAAGAGGAGGAAAAACCAGAGGAAAGATAGACAGCACCTCCCTTCACTCAAGGCTGTGTCCTCAGCTTCAGCCATTCAATATTTGTGGACCTATCATATGCCAGACAAAGAAGGAAATACAGGACCTGTTAAGACTCTTCTGCCAATGCAAGTAACATAGGAAGAAAAATCACTGAAGACGTAGAAGAAAAGGATTTGTTCAACCACGTAGATAGGGGCTGAGGATGAAAACAGTGACTGATAAGTGTAAGAGCTGATCCTTATCTTAGTAAGGCTAAGTAAGACCCCTACCTCTGACAATGTGCTGGGCTTGATTCTCAATATGCTAGATATAAATGGCACATTTAATCCTCATGACCACTTCTGAGATAGATACTGTAATAAAACCCAATCCACAGAAGAACAACCCTATACCCAGACTGACAGGACTTTACCCAAAGTAGAGCTGGATCTCAAAGATAAAGTATTTGATTCTAGAGCTCCTAAAGCTTCCCAAAACAGAAGGGGGAAAGGAGGGCCCATTCTCAGATACTCCTTTCACATGTGTACACAGCACATACCCCAAATTGGCTGGTCTTAAAGAAGATGAGATATTATCGAGGTATCCTCCCAAAGGGATGTGGCCTCCCATTCCTCAAGTTGGTCAAGGCTTAAGGAAGTTTTGCACGTCCTATAACTCCTTAGGGTTTACAGAAACACAGGCAAGAGTGGCTTTGCCATTCTCACAGCCCTCTACTCTAATCCCAAGACATACACCCCACCCACACCTCACAGGCTCAGTTTAACCATTTCTTCTTAATTTTTTTTTCTTTAGTTCTAAGTTTTTTCTTTTTTTGGCTGCTGGAAACAAGCAGGATCTTAGTTCCCTGACCAGAGATCAAACCCGTGCCCCTGAAGTGGAAGTATGGCGTCTTAATCCCAGACCACCAGGGAAATCCCTAACCACTCCTTCTTGATTGCCTTCCCTGGCCACCCCCAATGGCGGTGATCCCCCCACCTTTCCCAAGGTCCTAGAATTTCTATTCTTTGCACCACATCTTAGCAGTTGGCACTGACTGCCTATCTCATAGGTGTCTATGCCCTTGTTTCTGCTCCAGGACTCCATTCACTCTACAAGATGGAAAAAGGCAGGCAAGTTTCCACACCCTTGAATACAGCAGGCACTCAAACACCTTTATCCAGTAAGGAAACAAGTCTCACGCAGACACTTACGCAGCAAGTTAGTGTCTAGACTAATAGACGCCCCGAGGGTGTTATTACCAGTAGTAAGAGCCCAGGGGTTCTCCAAGTGGGGTATCTGTATCAGCAGCAGCACTTGGGAAATTGTGGGTGGGGGAGGTGGCTGAGGCAACAGCATATGTTGCCACATCTTACAATTTTTCTTAAAAAAAAAAAATATATATATATATATATATATTTTTTTTTGCTTAGTTATTTAGCTGCTCTGGGTCTTAGTTACAGCATGCACAATCTTCACTCTTCATTGCTGCATGCGAGGATCTTTAGTTGTGGCAAGTGAACACTTAGTTGCGGCCTGAGGGATCTAGTTCCCTGACCAGGGACTGAACCTGGCTCCCCGCACTGGGAGCATGGAGTCTTAGCCTCTGGACTACCAAGGAAGTCCCAGATCTTGCAATTTTTTAGGAGAAGCAGGACAGTGTCATCCTCAGATCCACACAACTGGGCTCCTGCCTGAATCTGGGGCTAAGGGAGCCCTTCTTGACCCTCCAATACCAGGGCCAAGCCCACTCAGCTTCCTCACTCCCCACTCTAACTCCATCTAGCAGGGAATTCCCTGGCAGTCCAATGATTAAGTCTCTGAGCTTCCACTGCAGAGGGTGAGGGTTTGATCCCTGGTCCTCTGGTCAAGGAACTAAGATCCTGCATGCCTCGAAGCATGGTGAAAAAAAGAAAAAACCCATCTGGGTATCTCTATCTTGGAAATCCCTGCTGACACAGTCTTAAGAAGGACCTAGGTCTACACCCCTTCTCCAGTAGGGCTGCCAAATAAACCAGAGGCTGTCCAGTTACATTTGAATAACTTTCTAGTATAAGTATGTCCCAAACATTGCATTGTTTATTATTTACCTCAAATTTAACTAGGCATCCTGCAGGTCAATTTGTGTTATTTGGCAACCCTGCCTCCCAGGCGTGTTGTCTTAAGACCCACTGCTGGCCGAGGAGTGAGTATTGCAACGAAGGGACAAGTTTGTGGACAGAGAGGGTGAGCCATCCACAGAAAAGCTATAAATCCTCTCATGGGGGCGCAGCAGGGAGCCAAGGATGGGATGAAAACAGCAGTGGGCTGCAGGCCACACGCTTCTACTGGAATTGTTAGGGGCAAACTGGAATTGGAAAACGGGACTCTGAAGGCGTAATCTCCAGATTTTAAAATATTTGACATGTAGTTAAAAGAATCCAGAATTCCTTTAAAACAGCATTCAGAGCAAACAAAGCCCATGGGCCCTTACCCCTGGTACAAGGTAATTCCTACCAATGGCTTCACATCTAATCTAACCTGATTGCATGCAAAGCCTTAACCCCAACGGGAAGAGCTACTGTGAGCACACAGCAACGGAAGCCTATGACGGACACGTACACTTTAGAGAAGAACATCTATTGGTCAGTCTGCCTGAGGGCGTGTCCATTCTGACCAGGCACTGACCAATCCTGTTCTTGGCCCCTGCAGGAGGGTGGAGGGAAACCAGCCCATGGTAGAAATGAGCTGAGCTCGCAGAATAAGAAGCATAAGAGATGCTGTTCATCTCGTACTCTAAATTCCTCATCCTGCAAGAGATGAAACGGAGCCATGCTCAGAGACGGGAAATGAGTTTGCCCACATGCAGCTACAGATTCCCAGTCCGCAGTTCTTTCTGCTACATCATGGGCCTTCTTGTCTTCAGGAAATCGCTTACGGAGAGCAGGGAACACTACTCCTTTCCCGGAATTTGGGAGTCACAGGAAACTTGCCAGACAACTGTGCTTCAAAGAAAGCGGGGAGGGGAAAAAAGGAAAGAAAAGGGGGAAAAGTCTCCTTCCCCCATCTTTCCTTACTTCTGAAAAGTAAGAAGAAACAAACCACTCTAAGATACAGACATACTCAAAACCAAGAGGGAAAGGAGAGCCTACAGATTGCTAGGTATGCAGGCATTGTTTGCTGCTTGAGGTTAGATGCTAAATATAGAACAGAGTGCCCTCCAAAGATGTCCGAAGTCCTGATCCAACTCCGGCAGTGCCCAGGCTCCTGGTTTTCCCCCATTCGCTGGCATGCCCCAGGGGGCACCGGTCAAGGAGTAAGTAAGACAGAGTGCCCAGGCCGGAGGAGATCGTTCCCCAGTGAGACTGACCTGAACTGGATAGAATATGGCCTGCAGGGTGGGGAGAGTCTCAGTGAAGAAGTGGTCCCAGACTTCAGCCAGAACCTCAATGCGATTTTCACCTACACGAGGGCGAGAAGATGGGAGGGGAGAAAGAAAGAAAAGAATGTGGTCATTACTCACAGGAGTGGTTGGGAGGCAGTTCCTAGTCAAATGGAGCACAGGCGGGGGTGTTGTGGGAGAAAGCTCATTACCTACATTGGATCTCCAAGTTCCACTACAGTAAACATGGAATTGGATGGGAAGATGATCAAGAATATGCAAATATGCCTTCTCTCCCTCAATCCACAAAAGGCAGCTGAATTTTGAAAAGCACATAATAACTGCAATCATCATAAGAATGGTTACAGCATGATCAGGCTCTGTGCTAGACTATTATCTATAAGCAATCTCATGAATGGACGCTGTTACCCTGCTTTACAGCTCGGACACGCCAGGCATCTGGGCTCAAAGGAACACAGGTAGAAGGCCAAGCTGGGCTTCCAGGACCCATGTTCTTGCCCATATAATCCAGCAAGATCAAGTGCACAGTTATATATTATCTTTTTTTTGTTTTTGCAATCACTAAGACACTGGTTTTTCAGTCTAGATTTGAGCTATCACTGGAGAAAGGTGGAAAGAGGACTGAGAAACTATCACCTGCACCCACTGTAACTCTGAATGGTCATCTGCAAAACACAGCCACCTCCTGACGCCGTATCACGCCCCGGGGGTCAGGAAGCCCAAGTCCTGGCAAGCGCTCCCCTCAGGCTAGATGGACACAGGTCACCCTACACCACCGGAAGGCTGTTTGAGGAACTTCTGCACTTGCAGGAAAGGCGGGCACTGGCAGAGGGGAGTCTGCACGGTGGCTGCTGTTTAATGACCTAGATAACAGAGCTGACTGGGCACTGTCTCTGCCCAGCTGAGGCAGGGAAACTGGGTCAGCCAAGATTAGACACTGAGAGATGCGTCTGGCAATACGTTGCCAGATCCACTGAACAGATCTTGAAAGATTCACTTAGTGATGTCCATCTATTAGTTTAACGGACAACAAAAGCAGTGGCTGGGAGAGAGAACAGAATGAAGCCATGACTTTAGCTGGCAGGACCAAAGATGTGCCGATTTTTAAAGTCAGAGTGAAATACACCAGGGAAAATGCAAATCCATAACACCCTCTACTCTCCTTTGTAAATTACACTCTGTTGGAATCACTCATTCACTTCTCTGTCTCCTCCACTAGAACGGGAGTTAAGGGCACCGGCCCTGTTTTCCTGTTCACCTTTCTATTTCTAGTGCTTAGCATGGTGCCAGACACATTGGTAATTCACTGTTTGGAAATCTTTGATTGAATGAATGGCAAGTATTGAGTATATGATGCTGCTGCTAAGTCGCTTCAGTCGTGTCTGACTCTGTGCAACCCCATAGACGGCAGCCCACAAGCGCCCCCCCCCCCCCGCCCCCCGCCCTGGGATTCTCCAGGCGAAAACACTGGAGTGGGTTGCCATGAGTATATAGGTTTTTTTAAATGCCAGGGCTGGTGAGTGGAAGGAGGTTACCTTTTAACCTGGGACAGGTTACCTTTTAATATGGGACAGGACAGAGCAGGCAGGATTTAACAGTCAGCTCCAACATTTTCCTTTGCTCTTAGATAAAGAAAACCACACCATGGCAACCTGGCTGGGGAGAGTCTGTTTCCTTTTTCTGTATCTTCATCCTCTTCTGAATTCCCCTTCTATGTGAATTTTATTTCAGCCCCTTACACTCACCATCCTCCCTCCATGCCACAGGGCTTTTGCACATGCTAATTCCTTTGTTGAGACTATTCTCTGCCTTCTCTCTTTGCCTAACCTACATCTGTTTATCTTCAAAAACAGATGAAGTGTTCATCTTCTTCACAGTTTCAACTCCAGCATCACTTTCACGGAAAAGTCTCCCCCATTGCTCAAACCCCCCTGTTATGGATTGTATTCTTAGTACTTGTCTCAGTTACAGTTTTATATTTGGTGGTGATTTGATTAATACGTGTCTCCACTACCAGGCTGTGAGCACCTTCAGGATTTGTAATCTTATGAAGTTTTGCTCACCACTGTGTTCTCAGCACCTAGCAAAGCACCTGGCATAGTAGATAATCAATAAATGTCTGAATGAATCAATCAGTCACCATCCTCTTTTCAAAGGCAGGTTTGCTAGTTCACTGCAGGGAGGAGGCAGGAAATCAAGAGGACAGTCTGCAACATTAGGTCATGCTGGTGCCTAAAGCCAAAATGAACCCCAACACTTGGAGAGAGTGTCTCAAAGGAGAAAAGGCTCTGCCAGCTCCTTTACTGATGGCCTTTACCCTGAGCCTTCCATCACAGAGACAGGCAGAGGCCACTAGAAAGATGGGACAGAAAGCCTGCTGCTCAGTGCTCCCCCTACTTTCTCCCCTTCACCTCCAAGACGGAATACTCATTGGCACGTGCAGTCATCATTCAACCCGGCAGTGGGAAGGTGCCTCTCCTGGGAACCTGGGTCTAATTGCTGGCTGCAAACTTTAGAGAGGAATGGAGGTTTTGGAAAGTGTTCAGAGAAGAACATCAGAGAGACAAGCTGAACAGAGTAGCCTGGGGAGGAAAGAGTTAATGGGAGGAGGTGACTCCACCTCCAAGAACAGCCCCCAGGTCAAGGGCTTAGTCCCCTACAAAGATGAAAGGGGTCTGGATGGAAGCTTCTAGATGATTATCTTATTACAAACTGTCCTCTAATTGCCACTGAGGTTTAGATCACCAGAGGTGTACAGAAGTCTGAGAAATTCTTTAAAGCCAAGGTTACTAAAGCTCTAGAAAAAATTACTGAAACTAACAAGGTATATTCTGCCTACAGAAGAGAACCACATGTCTAGGAGCTGCCTCTGTCCCTTCTGCAGCCATCAGTCAGGGTGGACGTGTAAAGTCAGGTTGATAAAGTACAGGTTATTCAATGATAAGACAGATTCCAAACTTGATTTTATAGCAAAACACTTTCATCCAATAAAATCTTTCTTGGAGTTATAACATACAAAATTAACATGTAAAGATGTTCTGGTTGAAGATGTAAGAGCGCCTTCACTGTGCAGAAAGGACCCTGCCACCCAACCCTCAGGACAAGAAGGGACCCAGCAAGAACATCCCAGCCACTGCCCTCCAGTCGTGCTTTGGAGCAGAAACACAGAAAGTTGGATGCTCTGTTTCTCCTATCAAGCTCTGCGCCTCAGTTTTCACTCTGAACGTAGCTATGTTGAGTGTCACCTGGGTGACAGACCGTCAACTTTCCCTTTTAAGGTCCCTTGAATCTGTTTTGCTCAGGATCTTGTTCATAACTCTGGTTATCCACATTTCCAGGAGCATGTAACTCTCCAAATGACTTACAAACTATGTGGTTGAAGACGTGGAAGCCACCCACCTTTCACGCCTGGGTACTAGCCCCACTCCAAAATGCAAAAAGGCCATGAAACTCTCAACGCAACTGCATTCGAGGGAAACATGGCTGCAGGTTCAGTCAACTCTTGAGTAGACAGAGGTTAATTTTGAACCTCTGGTTTTTCAAAGTCTTGGTGAGCACTCGTGTGCTGGGCCCTGGGACTTTCCAGGGTCAATTTCTCATTTTTTTTTTTCCTACTTTGTCTTTCTAGGAGACACGGACACAAGTGTCTTTCCCAGAGAAGGAGAGGAGAAAAAGGGATGGTCTACTGCCTGATATGTCTGAATCTAGAAGTAAATTTGATCAACAGATAGAGGTCTCCAGGCTAGAGTAGAAAAAAAAGAAGGAACCAGTGTGCATACCTGCTATGTGCCGGGGACAGCACTGTGCTGGTTCTACTCCTATATCCCCTACAATCCCTAGCTCCATTTTATCATTTAAAACACTATTTGAAAAACCAAGACTCAAAGAGATGAGAAACTCGCCAAAGGTTACCCAAGAAGTAGGGGGCAACCAGGATCCAGGTTAATGGGAGCTGACAGTAACCATCAGTGGCACCATGGGGTCTATTGGCCAACTCTTGCCTTCATCCCAGCTCCCAGCTCCATTCAATGCCTTTCTATCAGTTTGACTCTAGAATCTTTTAAGGCTGGGGAAGTTTTCTTTGCTTATTAAATCTTACCCCACTGAGTGGGTGCCTGCTAAGTCTCCATCAGATGAGTGAACCATCTGACAGATACGACCTCAAAAAACAATGAAAGTCTGCTCAGTCATGTCTGACTCTTTGTGACCCCATGGACTGTAGCCTGCCAGGCTCCTCTGTCCATGGAATTCTCTAGGCCAGAATACTGGAGAGGGTAGCCATTCCCTTTTCCAGGGGATCTTCCCAACCCAGGGATCGAACCCAGATCTCCCACATTGCAGGCAGATTCTTTACCATCTGAGCCACCAGGGAAACCCCGAGAAACAGTACAAAGGTCAATAGGAAATAGCCTAGATCAGACCAGAGGGAACAGGATCTACAGTATAATGTATTCCTTCAAAGGAGACCCCTGGCATACATCTTGTGAAACCCAGCCCTTACGGGGGTCTCCCAAGAGGCCACCCTAATTCCCCCTCATTTCTCAAACAGTCTGACTTGCACCGCAAGGAGTGGCTGACTCAAACTGAAACGCTGCCGCCTAGCTGGAGAAGAGGCGGCTGGGGTGACTCACGTGCTTGGAGCCTGCCTCTCTTGGACAGACTCATTTCAGCTGTCCAAGCATCAAAGGCTGAGTCAGAGTTCCCGCCAGACGGAGGCTGCCTTGTACTTGCCTTCACACAGCTTGATCTTCTCCTCCACGAACAGCAGTCCTTTTGCTAGAAGCTGGTTCTGCCGAGAGAGAGCAAAGGGACACAAGACTTCACTGCGTGACTAACCCTTGTCCACTCTAGGTGGGTGAAGGCATGGAGTTCTAGGCGCTTGGACACTGTCATGCCTCCAGACTGAAGAAGCCTTCGGTCCTCTAGGAAGGCTGAGGCTTCAGGAGGAGTCAGCGAGACAGTCCGTCACAAAGGAAGGAGACGAAAGCCAAACCCAACCGGCATTCCCATCCCTCCAACCACAAGCTTGGCTGGACTGTCTGGAAGGACTAGGGTGGACACCCAATGTCCTTTGAGCCCTTCATATAAACTCAGAAAGTGGAGTGTGGAGGCAATGGGAAATTATGCATAAATGATAGACTTTTTATAAAAACTGACAGTTTCTCAAGCTAGCATGAAAGAGACGGCAGCAGTGAGTATGTGTCCCTCAGTAAGTGTGTGCATGAGGAAGTTGTGGAAAAACAGAGTAAGATGAAGTCCCTTTGCGATTGCAGCTAACAACTGCTGGGCGTTTTGCAGATATCACAGGATATTTATTCTTCATCTCATCTAATTCTGACCCTCCCAATAATCTGATCAAGTTGGTGCTATTACCCCCTGCCTTTACTGATGGT
Source organism: Ovis aries (assembly GCF_016772045.2). Lineage (NCBI taxonomy): Eukaryota > Metazoa > Chordata > Mammalia > Artiodactyla > Bovidae > Ovis > Ovis aries. The sequence goes on along the minus strand of NC_056068.1, from coordinate 65,714,971 downwards.
CAGGGTAGACTTGCCCACAGGAGACAGACTCAATCTTCCTTCCACCAGCCATGTTCTTTCTACTCTGCCTTGCTGCCTTCCAGCAGGTCTTCCCACCCAGATTCCCTTCCCTCAAAAGGCTACAGCTGGTCTCACACAATGCAGGCAGCTTTTCCAAAGGTCACAGAATCTCAGAGATGCCTCACCACTTACCTCACATCTTTAGATGATCAAAGGCCTATGCTTATGGCGTAGGGGATCCACAGTGGTATATATCCTACCAAAAACCTGTGCATTTCTTAGAGTTCTCCCTTAGAAAACCCTAAAACCCTGTTACCATGATGGTGAGATTGTAAGACAGACAGGTGTTCAAGTCCAGCTCGGCTACTTTCTAGCTGTGTGATCTTGGGCTTCCTTTCCTGAGTCCTGAGCCCCTCATCTATAAAATAGCATCACACCGGCAATATCATAAAGTTCTTCTAATATTATAAATATACACACAGGGACTTCCCTGATGGTTAAGACTCCGAGCTGCCAATGCTGTGGGCGTGGGTTTGATCCCTGGTTGGGGAACTAAGATTCCACATGATGTGCAGCACAGCCAAAAGATTAAATACATACACACGTACATGCATACACACACACACACACACACACGGTAATCAGTGGTAATGGGCAGGAACGACAATAGTTGCTCTCTTAACCCAACTATCTTCCCAAAAGGACAGGCGGGTAAGGAGATTCACTAATGAATGGACCTACATCAAACATATTAAAGTAGTTGATCAAAGGCACTATCACATTCCTGTGACTAAGACACATATATGGAATTTTATAGACCCAATTAAAATTGCCAAGCTATAACCTAATTTGAAAAGTAATTAGCCATCATTTAGTTTCAAGATGGAACCCCAACTCAAAGTTATAGTGACATCCTATAGGAGTCCACCAACTCTGTTAAAGGGAAAACGATCAATTCCTTTCCCAGGAATGATGGAACAGACAAGCAATGACGGTGAAACTCTGTGTCCTCTACCTTCCACCAAGCACACGAATCCCAGAAGCAAGAAAAACACCACAGCACCACTGAGATGATCCAAATCAGGACTTTGTGGCACCGTAGCTGGGCAGGAATAGATGGCACACGTGTTTCCAGATGTAACCAACCGCCACCAAATGGCTCTGAGCAAAAATCCCAGTTCAGGCCTGAAGTCTGTGCCCTGGTCCCTTTCACTAGCCCAGAGGATGGTCTTAGGAGGTCCCCAGGCGCTCTGTGCGAGGTGTCCTGATGCCTTGCTCTCCATCACTGCCTCCATTGCCAACACGCATACCCCAGCCTTCTTCCAAAATAGCCACAAATCCTCCTTAATTCAAGTTTCTGAGATTTACCTCCAAATGTATGAGAGACTCCTCCCTGTGATGCAGGCTTCATAATTATGTTCCTGCACTGTAATTATTTACATTTTAAAGGTGGGCCATGTCCAAGGCACCGAGAGAAATAAAAGCCTAGTCCAGGTTATATCATGAGTCAGTAATAGTCAATATATCCCATGTGTCAGGATTTTAGGTTCTTAGGGGTGAGGACCATGTAATTTAGGTTACCTGGCTTGGAGAACAATGCTTAAAACATGGTAGAAGCTAATAAATATTCACTGAGTACATATTGCCTGTTTGGATGTTACAAACCATTTTTGCTTTTAAGAAATCAAGGTAAGAGATAGAATGTTTTTAAGAAGAGAGAAAGTGATGTAAGTCCCTAAAATTCTAATACGCAATAGGCTGTGTGCTCAGTCGTGTCCTACTCATTGTGACTGTAGCCCACCAGGCTTCTCTATCCATAGAATTTTCCAAGATAAATACTGGAATAAGTTGCCACTTCCTACCCCAGGGAATCCTCCCAACCCAGGGATTGAACTCAAGTCTCCTGGGCGCCTGCATTGGCAGGTGGATTCTTTACCACTGAGCCATCTAGGAAGCCAAAAGTCTAATACCCTTAGGCATTTGTACATTTTGCTCTTATTTTATAAATGGCATTTTCTTCCTTTGATGAAAACTACTTTGCATCCTACTAGACAAACTTTTTAAAATGGCATAGGCTCTCCTTCCTGATCTACTTTGGGGAAATTTTTTTAAAACTAAGGAAGTCATTAGTGTATTATGGAAGAAATGGAAAAGAAAACATTCTTGTTAAATTTCTCATGAAATTTAACCTCATGAAATACCATAGAAATTCTGTAGCTTAGATTAAAATAAGAGTACCAAAAACCTGAGGTGAAAAGGGGCCTTCAGAATCATCTAGTCATTCTCACCTCTCCCCAGCCCTGTGGTCCAAATCAAACGGTCACACACAGTTTCAATAATTTTTTAGGTTGGACCCATTTTCCAGAAAGCTAAAATACCTTTCAAAAGCATCTTAAAGAAAGCATTTTTACTCCTCGGCTTTGTAGATTTTGCTCTTATTTTACAGTTGAATAAACTGCAGCTAGAAGTACAACCTCCATCTTTTATTTGGCATGTGCTAAGTGAATTCAGATCTTTTGGGCTAGTCTGGCCCTCAGCCCCACCTCTCTGAAGAGTCACCCGCCACCTACTCAGTGGCACTGGGCCCCCTCTTGCATGCTTGAGCCCTTTGAACCCAGCCTGCATCTCTGGCTATGCTGATTGACCGGGTGCCTACCCTCCGACCCACTTGAGTCTCAAACTGAGCCAATCACTTGCTCTCCTGGGAACTGTAATCAACCAGGCCCCGCCTTTGATCCAAAGGGCCCTGTAATCCTAAGGTCCCAGTGCTCTGAAAGGACTTATGCTCTGCAGTTGCCTTCCTCACTTCGTAATATTTTTATTTCTGAATCTGTGGGTTTTTGTTTTTTTTTTTAAGAGAAGGCTGATGGGGCAATGGAGCTCACCCCAGGGGCTTGACTTCAGCTCACTTGTGGTCTTGTCTCCTACAGCCACCCCAGGAGGTCCCTGCTCCCCACCCCCTGCTGTTCCTTGCCCTGCCAATCTCCCCTGCCCTGCCCCACCACTGCTGTCATCCTACTCCTAAGGCGATGACAGGGTCACATCGGTGGGGGCCCAGGCCCTAGTGCCTTACAGCATCTTGCAGAAAGCCAGGCAGCAGACCTCCCTGCCCTGGGCTGGCAGAGCTCTGGCTGGAGTGCTGGTGACTCAGTGGGGGCCTCTTGACCACCCCTGATCTATGTACCGAGACCATGAAGGTTATAACTCTTGGGGGTCCCCTTTCCATGGTGGGTTGCAGCTGCAGGTCCATGGGAAGGGAAGTGCCTTCCACGCCCCGGCAGCAACCACATTTGCATTCTGCACCTGCTAATGATGAAGCCCACCCTGTCTGCTGATCACTTCACCTGAGGACACGCTGACTGGACATCTGTGCAGCTTAAAATGGCTGAGACTTAAAGAAAAAAGAAGAGAAAAACAGCCTGGGTTCAGAGAGCTCTCTTATCTTTCTAAGCGTCTCTTCCCCCTGGCCTCACCTGCCAGTATTCCCAGCTCCAGATAAACACCTGGCTCTAGAAGGTGCTGAGAAAATGTCTGTATGGGAACAGAGCTGGAGAAGATCCCGACTTTCCTCTTGTCCCACTTCCTGCCCAATGGCACCAACCCCATCACCTCCCAACCCAAAGGCTTTGAGCCAAAAAACCAGTTATATTCAATAGCAGCCACCTAGGAAATGGGCCAGTTGTTACTTAATGCAGCCCCCATAAATGAACTTGGACGGGGAATACATAGTCCTCTAATGAAGTGGCAGAGGATCCAGAAGGGAAAAAAAAAAAAAACAGCTGACCTGTGTTTATGAAGATGTTGAAAACGGGCTGCCAGCAGAAGAACAAGGCTCCAAGGAAAAAACGCAAAAAAATAAAACAATGCAAAACAAGGATGTCTGTGGAAAAGCAGCCAAAACTATGCAGTCTTCAGTGGATTGAAAAGATTCAGCTCATCCTGGGTAATCCTGGAGAGCGGGCAGAAGGAGCTGGGGAGGACAGAGACAGTGGGCCTGTGACAATTGCAGGGCCGCTCCCTGACCCGGCCCGAAGGACTCTGGAAGATAAAGAACCAACAGGCTAGGAGTTGGGGTGAATGATGCTCTACAAGGCAGGCGCTCTGTAAACGCTTAAGGCTGCTCACCATCCATCGCGTCTGGTGCTTTAGCAGCGATGATGACAGTAAGAACAGCAAGGGTGACAGGAGGGATAACGTTGGGTTTTACTCTTTGTCAGGCTCTGTATTGTACCCTTAGAATGCGTGATCTCACGTTACCGTCGCCACAAACTGACATCCTTTATACAGAAGAAGAAACTGAGGATCAGAGAAGTGAAAGTGAAAGTCTGTTGTACCTAACTCTTTGCGACCCCATGGACTATACAGTCCATGGAATTCTCCAGGCCAGAATATTGGAGTGGGTAGCCTTTTCGTTCTCCAGGGGATCTTCCCAACCCAGGGATTGAACCCAGATCTCCCACACTGCAAGCAGATTCTTTACCAGCTATGCCACAAGAGAAGCCCAAGAATACTGGAGTGAGTAGCCTATCCCTTCTCCAGTGGATCTTTCTGACCCTGGAATCAAAACACAGTGTCCTGCATTGCAGGCGGATTCTGTACCAACTGAGCTATCAGGGAAGCTCTGAGGTTCAGAGAAGCAACTAGCAAATGTGAGACCAGAACTTGCATCCAGGTTGGTTGGAATCCAAAGCCCAAATCTTCCCCCCAGGATATGACTCTGTTTTACTTCAGCAATGATGATTAAAAAAAAAAAAATACTAAGGTGAACAGCTATCATTCCTTGATGGCCCACTTTTATTATACAAAGTACTTGATACATGTCATCTCCTCTAGTAACAGGCAACAATCTTTTGAAGTAGGTACGGTGATTACAGCCAGATTATCACTAAGAAAACTGAGTTTCAGAGAGGCTAGGTAACACGCCTACAGTCACATAGCCAGAAAGTGTTCTGGCATGGACTGGGTTTCAGACCTTCCTGGCAGAAAGGCTGGTGTTTTTAGGCATCACACTCTTCTGCCCTGTCAGCTGGAAAGGTTTTTAATGCCCTTGCCCACAAAGGAAAATAGATGAGATCCATCTGGTTCAGATACGGTGGGGAGGTCGGCTTGGCAATTTCAGGCTATGTAACTAGGTTCCACCAAAACTTTCATTCTTCTGAGTCATTGCTGCTGCCCAATCCTGCTACAGCTTCTCAACTTCTGCCTCTCCAAAACGGCTTTCCTGAGGCCTCCCTCTCCACTGTGCTAGGTTGCCTCAGTCGTGTCCAACTCTTCTGAGACCCCATGGACTGTAGCCAGGTTCCTCTGTCCATGGGATTCTCCAAGCAAGAATACTGGAGTGGGTTGCCATGCCCTCCTCCAGGGGATCTTCCCAACCACATTCTATATCCAGAAAGGTACACACCTGGCTCCCAGATGGATTCTATCCCCAGATAAGACATTCTTTCCTACCCCAGAAGGATTTGGCAGTATGTCACTCTGCCTACCAAGAACTTATATTAACCAATAATTCTAGTCCAGGCATTTCTTTCCAGAGACAGCAATGTCTACAGAGGTTGTTGTCATTGGCATCAAGCCAATGATAGATTCATGGGCCACCTCCATTTTTTTCCACTTTTGTGACTTTGAAAGTACAGCCATCATCTCTAAGGATGTCTACATTTCCTGTGAACCTGGATGTCTTCCTAGATAAGCAATAAAAAGTCTTATAAACAAAACTCACCCCCAGGCCCAGGGAGTTCTTAATAATCCAATGTGTAGGAGTGATGAGACCAGAGAGAAAGCCCCAGATGGGAGACTGAAGACAATTTAAAACTTGGTACAAATGCTAATTCTTCATTAGCATCATTTTGCTGGTAAAATTCACTGAAAGGGTGAATTGGGGCTTTTTTCAAGTTATTTTATGAGGAAGCAGGGAAACAGTCCCATGTCTGTTTTGCTAGATACTGAAAATATAAAATTTAAAAGCATTGAAATTTTTCTTCTCCAGGGTTTTTCAGGGGATGTCTCCAGCGCATTTTTAACACTCAAATTATATAATCCAAAAGATTTTTTTCTCGTGGCCAGATGGCCTGGGTTTGATCTATGCTCTACCTTTTACTGGGCTTCCCAGGTGGCGCTAGTGGTAGAGAAACAGCCTGCCAATGCAAGAGATACAATAGACACAGGGTATGATCCCTGGGTCGGGAAGATCCCCTGGAGGAGGGCATGGCAACCCACTCCAGTATTCTTGCTGGAAGATTCCATGGACAGAGGAGCATGGCGGGCTACAGTCCATAGGGTCACAAAAAGTCAGCCACAACTCAATCGGCTTAGCATGCACGCTTTTATAAGCTGAATGATAGTGGATAACCTCTCTTTCCCCAGGTTCAGCTGCAATACGTGCTAAATGATAACAATGAAAATTTCCTCATCCTCTGTCAGGAGGTCTACATGACTTAGTGCAGGAATGGTTCTCAGATCAGTTCTCAAGACTTGAGCGCACACGAGAATCCCCGAGGACTTGCTAAAACACAGGCTGCTGGGCCGAACCCCACAGTTTCTGATTCAGTTCATCTGAGGAGGGGCCTGAGGATTTGTTTATCTGACACTTTCTCAGGTGATGCTGAAAATGCAGGTCTGAGGACCACACTTTGAGAACCAACAGCCTAGAACAATGCCTGACACATAAATGTTGGATAATATTAGCTTTTGCTAGTATGATGGTTATTTTTGTATTCCTTGAGTTGTAGAACAGCCTCCGAGAAAGGGCCCCTGCTGCTTTCCAAGTCTAACGATACTCTTCGGCCTTCCCAGCTCAGTCTTTATTTCTCAGGCCACTGAAGTGCTAGGTGTTCTCATGTGTCCAGCATCGAGCTCTGTCTTCCATCCCTTCTCACACTGGCTCCCTAAACCCGTCTCCTACCATTCCCAGCCTAGTCACCCAATTTCATCCATAATGGGTTTCCAAAAACACATACGCCTGTGGGACAAGACACTGACGTGTTATAAGGGGGAGTTCTGTTTCCATAGAGCATTAGATGATAAAATCCCTAATTACACCTCATTTTTGGAGCTCATCTTCGAGTGATATATTTGCAGCATTTGGTATGTACATGTTCCTTCTTTAACAGTTGAACGTGTAATAACCTCATCTGACGAGGCTAAAGAGTTGCCTTTTCAGCATGTCCACAGATTTCCATCTTTCTCTCACTTATATTAAGATTTATGGTTATCCATTTCAAGACTCATTTTTCCATTTATCTCCATGAAATTGGAGGAAAGTCCAATAAAAATATTCAAATAATTGCACAAAATTCAAGTAATTGCCGAGGAGATTAAGCACAGCAAAGAGGCTGGGTGGTGGGCAACCCCACAGAAGGCACCCTGAAAGAGCTAGGGGTCCTCCTGGAAGCCCCCAGACTATGCCGACTTTTTCTCTCCCTTCTCAGCAGCCAAGGGAAGCGTTAGGTCACCCCAGTGTTCATAGACTCTGTATGTAAGTAAGGCCTCTCTTCCAAGAGCTGGCCAAATTCAAAATGCAACCTCTAATGACCTTCTCACCTAAAGACATCATCCTCTCCCCATCTCTCCCATCTTCATCTTGGAGTTCGGCTCCTCTTGTTTAAAGCCCCTCTGGATCCTGGCTTCAATTTCACCTTCAAAGCAGTATATGGGAACTGTCTCTCACTACCTGCGTGCTTGCATGCTAAGTTGCTTCAGTCATATCCGCCTTTTTGTGACCCTATGGACTGTTGTCCACCAGGCTTCTCTGTCCATGGATTCTCCAGGCAAAAATACTGGAGTGGGTAGTCATTTCTTCCTCCAGGGGACCTTCCCGACCCAGGGATCGAACCCGAGTCGCTTATGTCTCCTGCAATGGGAGGCTAGTTCTTTACCACTAGCGCCACCTGAGAAGCCCTCCTAATTTATCTTTTTTCCCATTTCAGGAATCACTCTAGCCTTCCCAAGTGGATTAAAGAGTTTAAACTTCTGTACCCTACTCCATTTGGGTTTGGAAATTGCAAAAATTATTTCCCCCACTCTTTATTGTTTCTCCACCCTAATTTTTCTGGATTCTTACAAGCCCTATCTTTGTACCTAAACAATGTATTTATTTGGGGCCTGTTTTTAAGCCTTTACCTTCCACTCAGGGCTTCAGTTAACAAAATGTTCTGTATTACCTGTATGGATGTATCTACAGCCCTGCACTTCAATTTCATACTCCATGGTGACCAGGACGCTTCTATGGGTCTCTCCTTCAGCTTCCTGCCACGTGCCCTATGCCCTTGATGAATCCTCTCTGACAATGGTGAGTTAATGGGAAACTGACCTCCTGGGACTCACAGATATGAGAAGAAGATGGAAACATTCGTATTACACACTACTAGGCCATCTGTGACCTACTGACAAGTGTGGTTGCCAAATTTCCCCTTTTGCTAGGTAGTGTCTTGTTCAAGGGCTTCCCAGGTAGCTCAGTGGAAAAGACTCTGCCTGCCAGTGCAGCAGATGCAAGAGGCGTGGTTTCAGTCCCTGCATTGGGAAGATCACCTGGAGACGGAAATGGCAACCCACTCCATTATTCTTGCTGGGAAAAATCCCATGGACAGAGGAGCCTGGTGGGCTACAATCCATAGGGTCACAAAAGAGTCAGACATGACTGAGTGATTAACAAATCTTGTTGAAAGTCACTGACTACACACTGAGTTTCTGTATCAAGCAAAACTCTGGTTCCACCAAAAATAATTTAACTTTCTGGGCTTGAGGAAAAGCTTCCAACAGATACAACACAGCCAGCAGATTCAGAAACACAGAAAGTGCTATCTGCCACTCTTCCCATCCCCACATCCCGAACCACCAAGGTACCTTATCAGTTAAGAGAAAAATGCAGAGCATTTCCTATCATCCATTTCCAGAGTTAAAAGAAACAAATTACCCCCCAAGGGCTGTCTCTAGGATAGAGTTTCTGTCGGAAACCCCAATTTTCCTTCTGGGCGCAATTCAAAACAGACCAAAGAAAACAGAAAATCAATACTGCAAATGTCAAAGATTTTTTCTGGCCGGTGTCTTCTGGAAATCTATCTGTGCTTTTGCCAATCAAACGGGCTGTCTTCTCTGTGTGCAGGCATAAGATAAGCACCATTTTCCCACCTGCTTTCCCCCTTCCCTCACCTTCAGGTCATTTTCATTATTCTTCCGTGAAGATCGTCTTTTTTTAAAACTGCAAAATGAGAATGTTCACGTTCAAAAGCGGAGCCCCAGTGATGGATTTTACAAACAGTGATCTCTGGAATGGGGGTTTAGTTACCAGGAGGCAGACCTCACTGCTGAGTACAGATGTCTGGGAGGTGGTCATCTGATCCTCCACACAGAGGAGCCCACTTGTCACCTTACCCAACAGCCATGTCCATGGCATGGGGGTTGCAACAGTCCACCCCCGGATTTCATTCCTCACTTGTCCCCAGACCTTGCCCCCTCCTTCTTTCTGGAGGAATGCTTTTTCTGGAGCCCATCCTGACTGCCCCTCTTAAAACTACAGCTGATAACTGAGTGTGAAGGCTGAGGTTGCCTCTATCCGCCTTCCCTCCTGGATTTCCCTCTTCAGATGAAGAACTATTCTCGGCGTGGCTTTGAAACCAGCCCATTACCAAGGGTGCCTGGCGAAGGACTTTCCAAAGCTGAGTAACCACCATCACCACTTGGCCACAACCAGGGCCAAGCATTACACTGTTATTCCTGTATACTATTTTTCTTCAATCAATCCATTTTTTCGTTCTTTATTTTTAAATATATATTTTTTAATGTGGACCATTTTAAAAGTCTTTATTGAATTTGTTACAATATTGCTTCTGTTTTATGCTTTGGTTTTTTGGCCCCAAGGCATGGAAGATCTTGGCCCCCTGACCAGAAGCCCATACCCCCTGCATTAGAAAGCGAAGTCTTAACCCCTGGACCCCCAGGGAACTGAGGGAAGTTCCCCTCAATCCACTTTTTCAAAATATAAATATGTTTAAAAAAGAAACCATAGCAACCCCATTTACCATAAACAGAATGTAACTCAAGGATCTACTCAATGCAAACTAAACGATGTTACGTAACTCGAAGTGCTTCTGGCTGAAGACGCTAAGTGTGAAACCTGCTCTCTCTTCCTTAAACAACAAAGATCATCAAGTCTTGCAGAAGTATAACAGACACAAGGGCGCAAACCAAGACTTTCCCTGGCAGGATCAGAAGTGCCAAAGGAAAATAAGGAAACACCACGAAGGCAAAGGCTGCTCCATACCATACACCTCCTCAAATCTCTCATGTGTCCACGGTGGACAACCCCTTCCTCTAGCCCAAGAAAGTTTACTGGGCATCTACTATGTGCTAGGTAATTTCTAGGGACTAGAGAATCAAACACATTTTAAAAAATGGGTCTGTGCTTGCATGAGACCTAAAACCAACATTTTAACAAACAAACAGTGTCTAGGATAGCCTTTGTTCCAATCTAGCACCTTAAACTAAGGAAAAACCCAGATGTGAAATCATGAAAAACTCCCAGGAGACTCAATAGTCACCAAGCAGTCTCTCTGATTAAGCTCTAGATAAAACATGACATGTGGTTACCAGCTGTTAAGTGTCTGGCACACTTTGTAAGCAGTACTAACTGCCCTCGAAACCTCAGGGCTTCCCAGATAAACAAATCCCCACCCAAAAGCCCTCCACCACTCAGCCAAGGGGGAGCCCCCAAAGCCAAGCAATGACTGATACTTCAAACCTGGTTGAAACCATACAGGGGAACCTTGTCTATTTCAAATGTCAATGAGGAAGGCAGCTAGGCCTGCAGGTTTCTCCAGGAGGGACTGAAAAACCACTTCTGTAGTGGGATTTAAAACTCAGTCACTAGAGACAGCCAGAGAAGAGAGTGTGGACAAGACCGACCTCTGAGTCAAAGGCAATTGAAATGATTCACATTTGTGACTAATTATCTCTTCTTTAATCTTTGTTTGTCTCTCTCCCTGGACAGGGGTTGTCTTTCAAGCTGCTGAGACTTTTGACCTGACTGAATTCTGGGCTTCTGTTGGGTCTTGCTTTGTCCAGACTTAGAATGGCCAAGTGGCTATTTTCTGGTGTGTGTGTGTGGGTGTGTGTAACAACTGCCATTTGTCATTCTTTCAAAGTGCACATAAAAGTTTAAGCTTCCTGATCTATGCAAAGAAAATGAAAGGCTGCTTGTGTTGTTTTTAAAACCTACAAACTTTTTATACTGTCTTAAAAGTATGCTCACCTGGGACACAGAATAACATCACCAACCTGAAACCAATTTGTTATGGATTTTTATGTCACTTTCCCATTAAAATGGGTGAATTACACTTTAGAATAAAGAATATGTATACAGCTGATCCTTGAACAACATGGGAGGCTTTGGGGAGCCAACCCTCCATGTACTTGAAAATCTGCATATAATTTATAGTCAGTCTTCTGCTTCCCAAGATCTTTGATCTTCACAGATTCAACCAAGCATGGATCCTACAGTAAATACAGTAGTATTTACTATTAAAAAATCAACCAAACGTGTACAAGTGGACCTTTGTGATTCAAACCCATGTTGTTCAAGGGTCAACATTATATAGATATTTAATGAACACATTATTCTGTTTTACTCTGTACTAATCACTATTCGAACACTTAACAAATAATAATTACCTTAGTCCTCACAACAGCCCTATAAGGTTACATTCTATGACCCCTGTTTTTACAGAACAAGGCACTAAAATAAGAGAGGTAAAGTGGCTTCCCAAGGTCACACAGCTAGAAAGTGGCCGTGCTGGGCGCTGAGCCCAGGCAGTCTGGCTCTAAGCATTCCTCTCTGCTGCCCCCGCCCCGGCCCCTCACACTATGTCCTGTGTGCTTTGCATGCATTATTTCATGTGGACCGAGCAGGGACCTGTAAGGTAGATCATTTTTTAAAATTCCATTTTACAGATGGGGAAACTGAGGCATAGAGAGGTGAAGCAGCTTGCCCCAGACACTCAGCTCTGACTTCGTGGAAGTCACCCACTCAGTTAACATGACACCTCCCCATGCCTTCCCACCACATGCCTTTGGCTGGAGTCAGGAAGCCAGCTCGTGCCAGTGGGTTAGAAATCATCTGTGACTGAAACTGGAGTCTTGAGTTCACTAGCTACATGACAATAGTGTCTAGGCAGGAGGGATGTTAGCTTGTCTGATTCAATTCTACCTTTAACAGAACAGACTGACAGGCTTAATGACAAGAAAGAACTTGACTAAAGGGACATATCATTATACTCAGTTAGGTCCCATCCACTGGGTGGGAGGGAATGGCAGTAGAGAAGCCGTTCTCCAAGTGTGGCTCAGGGTCCCCTGGGGGATCACCCAGACCTCTTCCACATGGTCAAAACGATTTTCTTAACAACACTAAGCTGTTATTTGCCTTGCATCCTCCGTGAGTGTACTGTGGAATTTTCCGGAGACTGTGCAATATTTTCCAGATGTGCATTATCACAATAGACTGATGATGAAGCCGATTCGAGGATCCAGTCTGCAGGCAAATTTGCAGGCATATAACACAATGCCACACTTCTGCATTTAGTTTGAAAAAGTTATTGTTCATAAAAATGTCATTAATGCTAACATGCAGTAGGTTTATTATTTGAATGAATTAAGGCACACAGTAAAGCTTCTCATGTCTAATTTCTATCATGGTGAAGATACAGTTAATCCAAATCAATGATCGTTTTTAAGAACATAAAGGGGTTCCTGAGACCAAAAAGCCTGCCTGAGACTATAATCTCCAAAAGAGCAAGGACACCTGTCCTGTATGCCTCCACGGCTGCTGCACCGCAGTGCCCAACATACAGGAGGAACTTGGGATACGTAATTTTGGATGTTGAAGGCATGTCCTGTGTACTGTATCAGTCACCCCTTAGGGTCCATGCACCCACATGCAAAATACAACCCACGCTCAGATGCACAGAACTTACCTGAAAATAGTCTGTAATGAATGATCCAAGTTCACTCTTCAGCAGCCGCCTGGAGAGAGAGAGAAACACCGTCAAGCAGTCCTTGATGTCACAGCTCCTGGAGTCCAGTTCAGGGACGCACAATGAATTGGCATGCTTGCCAGCGACACAGGCGCTGAGACCAGGCCTGGGAAGGGACTGTGCTTTCCTAGGCCCTAGGAATGCCCTGCCCCAACCAAGGTTATTAGAGAATGGGGGAGGGGATGGGAATCCTAGAGGGACTTCTGCTCCTTCATTCACTTTATGGGTAAACCATCTCCAGAGGGCAGCCACGGGGATCTTATTTCTAATAGAAGTGGAGGCAGGCCAGGGCACCTTGCTTCACGTGCAGCAAAAGATAAGGAAGAGGAATACCACAACTGTGTAATTAATTCCCCCATGTTTGCAGACTTCCTGGTTTAAAATGCATTTGGCATACATTCTTCATCCAAGTATTGGAAAGTATGTGTGTGGGGGGAGCAATTATTACCCCTCATGTATAAATAAAGAAATTGAGGCACAGAGAGGTCTCCCAAATAAGTCAGTGGCATAGTTAACATTCAAACTTCTGCAAATTCAACATTTTTGCATAACTCTACCCTGTCCTGCCTCGAAAATTCATGGAAGAATATATTCAGGTACCATAGTTTCGGGGGTCTCACTGCCCATCCCTGAGCAGCTGAAAAGTCCTTCAGAGGAGAACGGGTCTATTTTATTTATCCAGCAGCAACATTCATTCAGCTGCCCTTTATGTGCCAGACATTGTTCTAGCACCAGGCGAGAAGAGAACAAGACGAGAGCAAGAACAGACAGGCAAGGTTTCTGTTCTCAAGGAGCTTACATCTTTGCAGGGAGGGTTATGAAGAGACAGTAGGTTAATCAATACACTCCCAAGATAAGTTCAAAGAGCCTTAAGAGCTACAAAAAAAAAGAAAATGAAAAACGGGGGTATTGGCACCAGACCTCCTTCTCCCTCAGACAAATCATGCGACCATTGCTACTGCTCTTTCTTTAATTTAACCCAAACAAGGTGAGGAAGCTGAAGCCAAGAATCCAGTGAGTTCCCTAGAGAAGAAAGCCTTCAGAATGTCCAATGACTTTATTTATGCATCCCATCAGCCACGGTTACTAAGGAGCAAACATTCAAACTTCTGACCACACCGACTAGGTTTTAACTCCTCAAAACAACGCGTTCCCACGTATTGGATAAACAGGAAGTTGTCACAGCAAGATGTCACAAGGTGCAGAAGATAGACACAACAAGATTGGGTCACAAGAAAAAGAAACATCCATGACCTAAACTTTTGTACCATGAAGAACACTGGAATGCTGAAAACCCACACTGAGCAAGGAAAATACCTTCTCTTTCCTAGGACTGAAGATGTGTCTGTGGTGGACACTGCATTTTGAGATCCAAGAGAACTGCATTTTCTGATCCAAGAGATCAGAAGGCCACCCCACCCAGAGAACCTAAGGTTCACCAACATGTGGGCAGGTTTGACCGAGCCAGGGAAGTCTTCCTCGGTCACCAGGCCAAGATCTTGCAGGTGGCTCCCAGCTGGTCTTCGAGGCTAGAGGCATCTCTCAGATCGGACACGGAAATCAAGTGGGCGGTCCCAGGGGGAGGCCCTGGGACAGGAAGAGGCAGGGAAGCTGCTTCCGGCTGCTGGCTCCCAACAAGGTCTTCATGGCCACTGGGAAGTCTCAAAACCACAGGTGAAGGAGCCAAGCTTCATCAAAAAGTGGGGGAAACAAGTCCCCATAGTCAGTTACTACTAACAGAGCTGCTCAAGTGTATCTTCGGGGCCCACAGTGTGGAGGGGTCAACATGGTTCTGAGACTAAATTGCGTGCTATGGAATTGATGTCCCAAGGAAGCCACACTGGGAGAACGCTGTGCTCACGCAGACGCTTCAGGTAAAATCGAAAAAGAGAGCTCAGTGGTAAGAGTAGGCCTTCAAAGTCAAGAGCTATGGAAACCTCCTGGAGCATGGCAGGGGTGTAATCACTGTTGACTGGGACTGGACATGACTAAGCAGGTGATTATTGCCCAGGGATTTTCACAGTGGCACCCTGGGAGCATTGTGATGCTACCCAACTGAGGACTTCAAGACATCTCCTCCCCTGCCAGTGACAGGAATGGCACAGCACCCTAAGGTTTCAGCCAGGGCTCCATCAAGCCATGGGCAACGTCAGAGTTCCGCAGAGCGTTACAAGAAGACAGAGCTCGAGATCGAAACCAGCTCATAAAGGTCCAGAGACTAAAGTGTGAACTTGCTGCAAGTGCCAAGACGAAGGTATAGCAAAAAGGACTCAGAAGCTAGCAGCAGCCATGCCAGGGCAGCAAGATGCCGTGGATATGAATAAAGAAGCAGAATATAAACAGGGGCTCCCACCACACTGATGAGGGTGGTCCTCAGTTCTTTACTGAAGCGGGAGCAGACACAGGTATGGAAATCCACTTTCCATACACTAGACGTAGTGGACTATAACCAGGTCTTGTAAGAGAACCGTGCAATTGTCCTTTTATCAAATCCCAAGTTCAAAACCCTCTCCACGAGGTATTTTTATTACAGTTACCAGAACAGAATGGACCTCACCTGATCATTTAAATCAACATTCGACTGGCCTGGGTGGGTAAATCAGCAAGCTATCTGTCCCTTACAAAATCTTGTCTTATTTCTGTCTCCACATGTTACTGGTTAGACAAGGTCAATGCATATATGTAGAAGGTTTTGCTGCAATGAAATATAGGGATTAACATAAACGGCACCAATAAAGTGCTCATAAAAATTTGATTCACTCATACAATGAAGTTCTAAGTAACCATAAAAAAAAAAAAAAAGGAAATAAAGAAGTGCTCTTAATGATGATATGAAGAGGCCTACATTACATTAAGTCTTTTTTAAGTAAAAAACTTTAAAAAAACTATACATATTGTTTGCAGAACAGTTATGTATAATATGTGAAGAGAAAAGAAATATATATATCGTTTTTTATTTACACAATATCAACAAATTCATCTGTCAAATCTGCTCTAACTTGCTGTTCTATCACAACTATATGGTTTGGTGTCCAAGTGGCCCTTTGAACTAAAATACACGGTACCTTGGGGCTTCCCAGGTGGCACTAGTGGTAAAGAACCTGCCTGCCCATGCAGGAGACCTAAGAGACACAGGTTTGATCACTGAGTTGGGAAGATCCCCTGGAGGAGGGGACGGCAACCCACTCCAGAATTCTTGCCTGGAGAATCCCATGAACAGAGGAGCCTGGCAGGTTACAGCTCATGGGGTCACACAGCTGGACACAAATGAAGCGACTTAGCGTGCGCGCACACACACACACACACACACACACGGTACCTTAATTTTTAAACAGGCAAAACACACATGCATTTTCAAAATTATCTGTAAATGCACTGTAAATGTCTTCTCCCCTCTCTCTCTCCCAAAAGAAGGCTACAGAAGGTTGAAGCTGTTACTGGAAATTGTCGGGCTACAAAACACTTTGCTGGGGCTTCCCAGGCGGCTCAGTGGTAAAGAATCTGCCTGCAGTGCAGGAGTCACAGGAGACACAGGTCCATTCCCTGGGTTAAGAAGATCCCCTGGAGGTGGGCATGGCAACTCACTCCAGTATTCTTGCCTGGAGAATCCCCATGGACACAGGAGGCTACAGAAGATTGAAGGGAAGGCAGGTGGGAGGCGGGGTTCAGGATGGGGGACATATGTATACCCGTGGCTGATTCATGTCGATGTATGGCAAAAACCACCTCAGTATTGTAAAGTAATTAGCCTCCAATTAAAATAAATTATTAATTTAAAAAAAAAAAAGGTTGAAGCTGTTACTAGAAATTAAGTCGGGCAACAAAGCACTTTAGCAAACTTTATTCCTTGAAGCTGGGAGATGAAGTGCTATAGACACCGAATCACCTCATCAGACCCCAGTTTGTGGGCCTCATATAAAGTGTCAAGTAAGTATCCCCAGCTGCTTTTCCGTAAGTATTCCTTCTGTATGTATAAAGGAACTCTGGAAGAATA
Source organism: Ovis aries (assembly GCF_016772045.2). Classification (NCBI taxonomy): domain Eukaryota; kingdom Metazoa; phylum Chordata; class Mammalia; order Artiodactyla; family Bovidae; genus Ovis; species Ovis aries. The sequence continues at coordinate 65,697,952 of NC_056068.1, read as the reverse complement.
GCCAATAAACGACTATAATAAAAGTGATCTTTGGCAGGGGCGTAGGAGCTGGGTTTCTGGAGTACAGGGAAGGGAGATTCCTTAGATATTTAAAGTCTGGGAGTACATGGTGAACGTGTCCTACTCAAAAACCCAGAAACGATGGTTTCTAATTAACTATAACCACCACCAAGGTTACCAGCGGATGGCTCGGGGCCGAGAAGGAATTGTGGGAATGTGTTCCCACATCAAGTACTGTATCAGGAAGCAGACTGACCTCAGGGAACAGATCCCACAAGGCCTGAGAATCTGCCAGTGCAAACCCACCCCAGGGTGGGTAACTCGAGATCTTAACACAGAGAGCGCGGGGTAAGGTGAGGTCAGAGCTTGCTGGCCAAGCTGAGAGCAGTCAGCCGCTGCGTCAGTGTGGGATCCGCCATTGATTTGTATACTCTGTGTGTTTGCTCTGCTTGCACTTAGTTTACAAGGAAAGTGCACTTCTGAAAAACTCTACCCTGGCCTTAGCTGAAGTGAGAGAACGGGATTTTCTGCCTCTCGGTCTTGAGGCGTCATCTCAAGGGGAACTTGGCAGTAGCTTCTCCACCAAAACAGGAACAGGGGCCTGACAGAGCATTGGGACCCCAGGAGTTAATTCCACCAAGTCACAAGCATTTCCTGAAAACCTACTGTGTGTCAGACACTGTGTGAGGTGCTAGGAGAGGAGGACAGAAGAGCTCAGACCATGATTCCTCCCTGTCGGGACCACTCCCTCAGGAGACAGGGTACCATCTTGTCCCCAAATGGAAAGCATCAAGACATTAGGGATGCACAGATCCAGATCCACAGAGGGATCACTCAACTCTATAATCTTCCTCACTAAGTTTTCCACTTTAGCTTGTAAAGTACAAGAAAGAAGAGAAAAGCAGAAGACAGGATTAAAGAGCCTGTGCTTTGTGGTCCCCTCCATACAGAAGAGATGGCAAACCTGGTTCCCAAAACCTTGGATGCATGTTTCTCCTGGGCACAGAGGCACAGAAGTCAGCAGCCTCCCTTCCTCTTTTTCCATCCTTTTCTACAGTTTCTTCCCAGGAAACAGGAAAGTAATTACATATTGGAGCAATTAATAATAATGAATAAAAAACCAATTGCTCCTAGGAAGGAGCCTGCCTTTTTTTTCCCAATTAAAGTTTACTGAGCACTTATTAAGTGCCAGGTGCCACTGTCAATAATGTACATGTGTTTCCTCATTTAAGCCTCAAAACTGTTAGGTGATAGTGATATTTCTGTTTTTTAGACATAAGAAAACGGAACCTCAGAGGTTACTGAGGAGGGTGTGCAGTGGGCTTAGGATAGAGAGGAGAGGAGTTTCATTAAGAGTGCAGTTTCATTAAGACCTGGGTCTGAACCCTGTGGTTAGCAATATCTTTTACAAGTTAACTTACAAGTTAATCCCTTGTACCTATTTCCTCAACTGGAATTTGGGGATAATAAAGCTACCCACTCCACAGAATTACTGCAAGGCTAAATTAGTTAATCTTTGAGTGGTGAGTTTATAGAACAGTGCCTGGCATACCACAAAGCTTGGCAAGTGTCACCACCACCATCACCCCCATCACCAATGTCACCACGATCACCATCATCACCACCATCATTACGAGCACCACCACCACCATCACCAATACCACCATCACCAACACCACCACCATCACCAACACCACCATCACCCTCATCACCAATGTCACCACTATCACCATCACCACCACCATTACGAGCACCACCACCACCATCACCCCCATCACCAATGTCACCATGAACACCATCACCAACACTACCATCACCCCCATCACCAATGTCACCACGAACACCATCACCACCACCATCATTACAAGCACCACCATCACCACACTATCACCACACCACATCACCAACACCATCACCATTACCACCATCACCAACACCACCATCACCAATGTCACCATGATCACCATCATCACCATGATCATTACTAGCACCACCACCACCATCACCACCATCACCACCATCACCACCACCACCACACCACGTCACCACCATCACCATCACCAACACCACCATCACCACTCATTACGAGCACCACCACCACCATCAATACCCCTACATCATCACCAACACCACCATCACCACCACCATCACCATCACCAACAACACCATCACCACTCGTTACAAGCACCACCACCACCATCACTACCCCCGCATCATCACCAACACCACCCCTCCATTACTATCACCACCGCAATCATCACCATCACCACCACCAGCAGCCAGTGAGCTAGAACGAGAAGGAAGTGGGGACCTGAGAGTAATGGGAAGTGAATGTTTCTGTGGGACTCAACCCAAAAGGGAAACAGGGCATGAAGTTCAGTCAGAAGCCAAAAGGGCCATAACAAGGAGAAATGGGGAACCACTCACTCCCTGATCTGTAATATCTCACCCTCTCACCCTCCAGGCTGACCGGGTGAGACAACACCCCAGATGACAGAATTTCCTGTTATTACACAGGCCTGCCATCTCACCCCACACCATCTTGTCAACTCAACTTCCCACTTCTGTGGGCTCGACGGTAAATGAGGCACAGAAGCTGGATTCTAGCCAGCTGAGAGGCAGAGGGATGACCGAGTGGCAGGCAGGGCAGGAAGTGGAAGAAATGACGCAGAGAAACCACCTTTGATATGAGCCACAATCTCCCCTGAGCACAAACCCCAAAGTAGCAGAATTCCAGAGGATGACGAAACAGCTTAGAGAGAGGTGCCTTGGGGCTAAAGTCTAGCCAGCACGATTGGGGAAACCATTTATCAGTTGTGTAGTATTTCTGTGCCACATGACAATCGGCGGCTGCCCCAGGCCCCTTGGCAGGATCTGGCCAGACACCCTCAAGGTCCAGGAACAGAGGGGACCTTACAGGATAAGCTAGTCAGTGCCTCTCCGATTTGATCATTAAATTCTCCTAAGATCACCCACCTCGCATCTACAGCAGGGTGTGTTTCAAGGCAGCGGCATCCTTTAAGCAGGAAAACATGGAAACGACCTTTCCTTGCAGGCCCCCATTCTAAAAGGGCCCATCAGAGATCGTGCGCATGACTCAGATAAAACGTTAGGACTCTCACACCTCTTTATATTCTGCACCGCATGGGTAGCAGTGGGGAGACTGAAAAAGGTGGAGAGAGTGACAGCGAGCATTTCCAGAGCTACACATTATGTCGCTCGTACTGTGCTCAAGCAGCTGGCACAAAGCATCTGGAATTCTCCAGTAGCCTTTAAAGTAGGAATTCATCCTTGATTTGAAGACAAGGAGACTTGACACTCATAGCCTTGCCTGAGGCCATACACACCAGCAAATCCCAACTCAAACAGAGGCCCACCTGAACGTCAGGCAGTGGTACCCGCCCCCACGCCCACAGGGGCAGGCAGAAAAGGTGAGTGAGGGACACAGACGGACACCAACAGCGGAGCTGCAGCAAACTCTGCAGAAGCCAGCAGCCAGATCTCGGTCCCGCCAACCAGTTGACCAGCTCCAAGTCCAGCGCTGCCCAGTGTAAACTTTCCAAAGAGCCCTGGGTTTTCAGGGCAGATGTCCAGATGCTGTGCAGGCCAGCCACCTCATGGGCTGGCCCTGGAGGTTTCTCATGAGCTCCTTCCCTCAAATTACTCTTCCTGCCCCCAAAGATAAGGCTCTTTCTCAACCAGAGCAGACACACGGTGTCAAATCTGAGCGACCTGGGCCAGAAAGAGATCTTGCCTGAAGGGCTCTCAAACGAGGGTTCTCAGAAGACAATGACCCAACCATTTGATGATCTGTTCATAAACCTCTGTCCAGGGGCATCAGGCTTAAATCTGGACAATGCCCATCATGCGCCTCTTGGAGCCCACTTACCATTTTTTGGTTGTTGTTGTCCTTATTCTACTGTTTGTTTTTTAATTTTATTTACCTATATATTTATTTGGCTGCATAGGGTATTAGCTGCTACAGGCAGGAGCTTTTGGTGCAGCCTGGGTTCAGTAGCTGCTACGAGTTGGCACATGGGATCTTAGTTCCCCGACCAGGAATCAAACCCACATCTTCTGCATTGGAAGGTGAATTCTTAACCACTGGATCACCAGGGAAGTCCCTCACTGACTGTTTGCTAAGGAACATGGGAAGCTCAAGCCCAAGTCAGCTGCTAACTAGCTCTGCAAACTCTGGGCCAGTTATCCCACCTCTCTGTGCCTCTATTTCCTCATCTGTAAAAGGAAAATACAGCAGCATCCAGATCACAAGAGTGTGGTGTTTTACCGTTAACACACAGAGCCTGGCATGCACTAAATCAATGTTCTACTGAAGTCTGCTATTATGTCACAGAATCTTGACTCAGACCGGTCCCCTCTGCCAGCCTGTGGGCTCCACCTGGGTTCTCTTCTTCTCCCCTCCCAGCTCTTGCCCCAGCTGCAGGTCTCAGTTGGGTCAACAGATTCCTCCCAGGGCTGGACCCAGCTGAAGCGGAGCTCCGCTCTGGGACTTGGGTGGCCAGCTGACTCAGAACAAGGACGTTTCAACTCCAACCTGTCAGCGATGGAGCTCAGTTCTTGGAACCTCCTCTTTCCTTGAAAATCTCTGGGGTTTCCTTCACGATGCCTCCCTCCCAACAAGAACAGAAGCAGGGTGGTTGGAGAGAGAAGGAAAATGTGAGTTTCCTGCCTTAGGCCAGCTGCAGATAACTCATCTCTGGTTTCCGGAAACCTCCATCTGTGAGCATTTATTTCTGCTGAGGAAAAAAAAAAAAAATTTCCCCAGGAAGGAGGGGTGAAAAGGTATGGAGAGACGGGTGGCAAGATTTTTCTCTCCTCACGTGCCCTTTCTACCTGACTCTCACCTACCCCATCCTACAGATTTCAACAGGGTGCCTTCTCCCAGATCTAATGGTGCCCACTCTCCACCTCACACTTCCCCAGGACTCTGGACTCTCCCACCACCTGACTTAAAATATCGCTTGAGAGCTGCTGATTCAGTTCCTTCATCTCAATCTGTGGTACGTTCCCTAAGAGCAAGAATTACCCACCTCAACGGCTGCCCCAGGATCTGGCAGACAGTCCACAAATATTCACTGATGAAATGAAGGAAAGCATCAATGACCCCTCTCTCTATGTCTATCCCCCAACCTCCCACCAACCACAAACTGAAAGCACTTTTAAGAACCTACTTGCATAGATTCCTAAGAACCAGGACACATAAACAGTAGCTTTCTCACACTTTCGTAACTTTACAATCTGCGGACTAATTACTGAAAAGAATGTTTTAGCAGGAGCATGCTTCCGTGTCTTAGTTTGGCCATTCTTTTTCCTGGGAAAGCTCATGAGACCCAAACCTCTAACCCAGACTTGTCCCCACTGTCAAAATGAAGCCACATTAGGATGGAGGCTGGAGAGGGGCATTCAAAACCACACTGATGCCCCATAGAGAATTTAACCCAAGAACATACTCAGGTCCAGCCCAAACCAGGGCAGACAGAATTGTAGGTTGTGATAACAAGGGTTTCACTAGACTATGTCTATTCTGAGGGGTCATTTTCTAAGGCAGTTTCAACAGAAAATAATCTGATTCAGTCTTCACATTGACAGACCATGAGCCCTGGCTTTAATTTAGGGAAAATTTGCCACTTTATTGAGGTGGCCACCTGATGTAAAGAGCTGATTCACTGGGGAAAAAAAAAAAACCACTAAATGCTGGGAAAGACTGGAGGCAGGAGGAGAAGGGGGCTACAGAGGATGTGATGGTTGGATGGCATCACTGACTTAGCGGACATGAGTTCAAGCTAACTCCAGGAGATAGAAAGACAAGGAAGCCTGGGGTGCCGCAGTCCATGGAATTGCAAAGACTTGGACACAACTTAGTGACTGAACAATTCCTAATGAATTTGGTCTTAAAAGTTCTCCGCATCCTTCTCTTGATCTAATGATCTATTTTAGAACCTGACCATCCTTAGTCCAGAGTTCTTCCTCAGAACTACCCCAAAGTCTATCTGCCAACGTTTAAACTGGAGTTCATTTTTTAGACATGGAGACATGTCTTAGAAAAAAACACCAATCACTTGTGACAACTGCGTTTCGGGACCCAGTTATATAAAACTTACCTTTTGGGTGATCCTTTGCATTGGCTAATATTTACATGAATTCACGTTTCCCAGGGAACACACTAACTCCACAATTAGGAAGATGGCCAGGGCTGGCTGGGATAAGCTGGGGAAGCTGATTTAGGTTTTGACATTGGATTTGGATAATCCATCAAAGTTTATTACTGTTTGGCTGGAGTAGAATGAAGAACTGAGAGTCATTTCCTCTTGGTCTTTCCTCTGCAGAAAGGAGAAACAGCTGGCTCTCCTTGTAAGAACTTAGCCTCACCCTCACTCCCAGGCCAGCACATTCTTGGAGGGGCCTGGCCTGGATCTTTCTAGTTCAAAGTCAGCTCACCTCATCCAAACAATAAGAGAACTCGTTATACAGTACTGCTCACGAGGCAACTGGTCACACTGCCCTGTGCTTGCATGCAAGGTACTCAGCCAGCATTTATCACTTTATTATTGCTAAATTTTCACAATACGAATAATAATGGCTAACATCTATTAGACACCAGCTCTTGTCCTAGTAACACTTTTGGCATTATCCCTGACCTCCCAATCACTATGATTCTGATGTCGTTTTCCTCATTTCGTAAAACAAAGAGCAGAGACTTGGGTAAGCCATGGTCACATAGCTGGTCTAATCTTCATCCCTTACCAAGAGCTACTCTCTGAAGTTAAACAGTTCTCTGGAATCTGGCAGGGATCTTCCTGCACATAGAACTGTCATAACTGATTGAATAATGGGGTTGAGAGTAACAGCCTTCTTTCCCTCCACATCTTCCTCCCTCATCCCTACTGCCTTTGCCCCTCATCCCACCTGGTGGGGTCTCAATGCTGGTGAGATGGCACTTGCATTCTGCGAACAGGTCTTCTTAGAGAAAGAGAGAGAGAGAAGAAAAACCAAAACCTGCCTGTCTGAATGTAACCAGAAACTAGCATGCCTGTTTGGTGTTTTAATTCCTGAAATAAAGGCAGCTGTGTTTATTTCCATGTTGCCTCTTGCAGACAAGGGTTCACTTATTTAACTAGGCACAACCAGGTCCTACAAAGTCTGGGATGCATTTCATGTTCTCAGGTATACTCTGAGTGTCTGTGCTGGGAAACCCCACATCCATTCTAATGACCAGCCTCAAGAAGGACAGAGGGTAGATGGTCCAGAGCATGGTCATTGGAACTCTGGTTTTTGACAGCTCTGATGTATTCTGGGCCCAATTCACATCCGGGCAATTAGCTTCAAACCCCAACCATATGTGTTTCTCATCATCCTCAAAACAGACAGAGGAATATCCAACACCTAACACTAAACTCAGTACTGGAAAGGAGCATTGGGGGAGTGTTGTGGTCCTCGGAGGGTGTTAAGAATCAAAGCTCATGGTGAGAGATGGGGCCTTGGAAGCCTCAGGAATGGAACCATGGCAGAAAGAAAGATCAAGACCACTGGCTTAACCCTTCTTCCAGCTAAAACCTCTCTCTCTGACACTGTCATGCAGTGCAAAGAACACAGGTTTCACTGCAGGCTGACTTGTGTCTCCACCCACCGACCCCTCAAATTCATATGTTGAAGCCCTATGCCCACAGTGTGCTAGTATTTGGAGATGAGGCCTTTGGGAAATAATTAGAGTTTGACGAGGTGATACAGGTACTGCCCTCAACACTCATGCTGGGATTAGCATCCCTACAAGAACGGACACCAGAGCATGCCCTCTCCTCCGTGCACACAGAGGGGCTGTGCCAGGACACAGCAGGAGGGCAGCCAGGGAGAGAGCTCTCACCAGGATCTCAGTCTGCCAGCACCTTGACCTTGGACTTCCCAGCTTCCAGATCAGTGAGAAAGAAACATCTATTGCTTAAGTCACCCAGTCTATGGTGTTTGTACGGCAACCCGAACAAACTAACACAGGTGTCTAAATCAGACAAGGATTCATTCTTGTTTGTTTTTAATTTTTAATTGGAGGGTAATTGCTTTACAATGTTGTATTTGTTTCTGCCACAGAAACATAATCAGAATCAGCCATAAGTTTACATATATCCCCTCCCTCCTGAACCTCCCTCCCACACCCGCACCCCAGCCCATAGGTTTGTCACAGAGCTCCCTGTTATACAGCAACTTCCCACTAGCTCTTTATTTCACACCTGGTGGTGTACATATATGTCAGTGCTACTCTCTCAGTTCGTCCCACTCTCTCATTCCCCACTGTGTCCACAAGTCCATCCCCTATGTCTGTGTCTATATTCCTGCCCTGCAGATAGGTTCCTCAGGAAAAGGTTCACATTCTGACTCCGCTTGTGACCTTGGACAAGCTATTGTGTTTCTCTTGCCCATCATTTTGTGGGCAGACTACACACTGAGAACAGTGGTTGTCTGACAGCTCTGTGAGGTGGGCTGAGTGCGGTGGAGGTGAAAGGCACCCAGCACTTTTCCTGGCACCTCCATCCATGTCAGCTCCCTTTCCCCCAGCTCAAGGGTCCTTAGTGCTAGAATCTGGGGTGCACCATTCCCATCCACCTCCCATGCATGTTCTGGCTGATCTCACAAATGGGCACCTCCTTGGTCAAGTTCAGCCCACGGATGTGTTTTGTTTGCCCTGTACCAATGTTTGGGGACATCTGGATCATTTGTCAACATTTAAATGATATAAAATTTCACATAAAGATCTCAGTCTCTGGTTCTTCTTGAGAAATAAGATGTCATGACACTGGACCTGCATTCTTCCAGCGGGGAGGGGCGTGGGATCCCCTCGGGCAGAGGGTTAGCCCTCATCTGCATCCACCAGGCTGGCTTCACCCACTTGGACCTGCTGGCACCTGCAGGCCTCTCAGTGAGTGGCCCACGGGTTAACCGGGCTGGTGCAATCTGGCGTGACCCGTACTTTTCCTAACTGCCCACAAACAATGGTTTTTAAGTACAATTTCAGGATCTGTCCCCTGATACAAGGAACAATTAGCACGTTCCTGAGTCACTGCTTTATTTATTTATATATCTATTGTGAGCTAAGGAACATTCATAGAGAGGCGGGGATCTTAGCTCTTAGAGTGAAACTCAGTTTTTGCAACCGGGGGGTTGGCTGACCCAGCTTTGCTCCCGTCACTCAACTTCTTGGGGCCTCAGTTTTCTCCTCTGTAAAAAGGGGGCCCTGGGTGAGATGATCCCTATTGTGTCTTTCCATATTTGTGTAATTCTTATGTGAAATTCAAGCACATGGCTAGAAATTTAAGACAACTCTCTTTATTTCTGAGCTCTGAAGGTTTTCATGAAAGCAGAGCTCTTAAAACACTTCACTGACCCTTAATACAGGTCTTAACTAAATGTAAACAGGACTCGAATAATGGCCTTGTTTAATGTTCTGCCCACTCCAGGCTTGGGTCTTTAGCCTTGATGTTCTGCACTTAACACACCCAAGAGGAATGAACACCAGCCCATTAAGAGTTGATGTCCAACTTCCTGTCCCCAGGAGATCCTGGGGTGCTGGGCTGTGCTTGCTTCTCTGCCCTCATTTTACCAACACACAAATCCAACCACACCACCACCCAATCCCCGGTGCTCTGGGCAAGTGGGCTTACTTTCAGTTCCGTGCTCAGGTCCGTTGCTACCACAGGACCTTTGCACCTGCAATTGCCACTACCTGGAGCCCTCTTCATAGAGTTAATATCTACTGATCCGTCAGATGACAGCGCAAGCATCACATCACCATCCCTGGCCTCCTTGGCAAAACCGAGTCCTACTAACGCCGGCTCTCATCATGTCAACTGTGTTGTGGTAGCTGTCACAGGCACGTTATTATTAATACATTTTACATGTGTGATCAGTTGGCTAACGATTATTGCCCCAACTGAACATATTGGAAATTCCAGGAAAAGCAGTGTCTACATCTATCTTTGTTCATTATTGTGTTTCCAGTGCCTGGCTAATGGGGAGGCACTGAAACATTTCATGTATGAATGAATGAACGAGTACTGGACACTACTGGGAAGATTCTGGAAGACAAACGCTTCAAGGACCATATCTTATTGAGAGTTTTATCACCAAAACCTAATAGCAATGACGGTGACAATGATGCTAAGAGCTCCAAGGAAGTACCAACTCTGTTCTTATAGACTATTTATGCAGTAACTCAATACCTCACAAGAATCTTATGGAAGTAGGCCCATTTCCTATTCCTATTTCACGTAAGAGGAAGCCAAGGCATAAAGAGGTCGGTAAAACCTCTTGGTAAAAGAAGAACAGCTATAAAATCCTAAGTAGTGTAGTCCCAACCACTAGACCATCCTGCCTAATATGGTCAATGAGGCATAAGAAATGTTCACAGAGTAAATGACAGCTGCTAGATGTCACCCTCTACCCCCTGTGCCCCAGCCACCCACACATGCACTATATACATGGACAAATGGACAGGCCCTCTCTGGAGCAGAAGTCTAGACAGACAAGGGCCCCAGAACTTAACAGTCAGAAAAGATTCAGAAAAGCCAACAGAAGCAGCAATAAGAATCAAGCAGAAAACAGAACTTAAGGTGAGGCTCCCAGAGTGATGGTGAGGTGTAGCTCCCTGCCCTAGTTCAGGCCCATGGAGGGGAGGGTCCCCAACTGGCCAGCCACGTACCTGATGTTTTCATTCAGTGCATAGAGCTCATTGCTCTGCAAGCCGCCCCCTTTAAAGACGTTGATCACGGCAGTCTGGACGCTGCAGGGAAATAAAAAGACCCCCAATGAGTGGATCTGCCTCCCCGGGGCCACCTCCACTAGCCGCTCAGAGCCGAAGGTGGGGAGCAGGGCCAGGAAGCCCGGGGCACAGGCAGGCCCACGTTTTCTCTCCCTGGAATCCATCACTTGCACATGAGGGTCCTTGGAAAGGGAGGAAGACTGCGGCCAAGAGGACAAAAAGAGGCCCTCTCCCCGCATTTTCTCGCAGGCTGGCAGCCCTGCTGGGGAGCAGCCTTAATGAAGGGCGGGCAGTGGGATCTGCTCTCAGGAAACTGCGTGGCCAGCACCTTCGGGTCTGAAAGAATCCCGCGTGGCACTGGCTGCAAAGAGTTCACCCCAGCCTGCAGTTCTCTCACTTAGGGGGCCTCTGTCTTCACAGCCTGGAAAGGATCATGCCTTGCCTTATCTTAATGTTTTTTAAATTTTGCAATTATGGATTTTAATTGTCCTCGCCTTTTATTTTACTTTTTTAAAACAATTGGAATATAACTGCTTTACAATGGTGTATTAGTTTCTGTGATAACAATGAATTGAATCAGCTATATGTATACACAAGATCCTTTCCTTCTTGGACCTCCCTGCCAGCTCCCGCCTCAATCCCACCCATCTAGGTCATCACAGAGCACGGAACTGAGCTCCCTTCAGAGCACTGAAGCCTGAGCTGCACACCGGCTTCCCACCAGCGATCTCTTTCACAGCTGCTGGTCTGTGTGTGCCACTGCTCTCCCGATTCATCCCACCCTCCCCTTCCCCCTCTGCGTCCACACATCACTTCTCTATGTCTGCGCCTCTGTTCTTGCCCTGCAAATAGGTTCATCTGGACCATTTTTTTCTAGATTTCATATATATGCCCCAATATACGATATTTGTTTTTCTCCTTCTGACTTACTTCACTCTATGACAGACTCTAGGTCCATCCTTTTAATAGTACTTTCTGGGAAGAACTCCAGAAGGGCTGGCCTCACTTCCCCTTCCCCTCCCACGAGTGTCCAGGCAGAAGAGTTGATCCCTTGAAGGACCCAGGTAAGTCTCCAGACCCAGCCCAGCATTTCAGCAAGGAGCTGATCACAAACTTGTCTTCACCCCAGGTTTCAGGCTTTATTAAAATGAACCAGGTCCTACTTAACATCAAAACATTTCAGATCTCCCCTCCCTCACCATCATGAGTTGTGCATTCGTTAAAAAAAAAAATTGATAATGATCCAAATGACAAAAAAAACCCTCAGTAATGCTTTAAAGTAACAATGCATTTGATTTATCCAAAGAGGAACCACACGATTTGAAACACAGCTCCAGGAGGGTGAGACATAGTATGGAATCAGTCTCTACTCAGTACCTGGTACACAGATTGGCTGGGCACTTTATGAAGGCTCAGAGTCTCCTCTCCCAGCCACCAGTAGCTTCCAGGTGGGGATCAACCCTGGTCTACACTGCATTGCTAGCTTTTCACAGATACGTGTCTAATCTTCTTAAACAGGTAGCAGGTGACTGGAGGTTACTTAGATGTTCCCACCCTCGGGTCGTCTGACAACTGGCATGGGCCTAATGTTAAGTTCTGATCCAACTGTCCCGGGCTGGTTAACTGATTTTGAGAGCCCAGAAGCCCCCAGTGGTCCGCTTCCCCTCTATTCAAACAAGGAAAGACAGGGAGAGAAAAAGAGGGACAAACTAAGAGTATGGGATTAACAAACTGGGATACAGCAGATAAGCAACCAGGATTTACTGCATAGTACAGGGAACTATGTTCAATATCTTGTAATAACCTATTGTGAAATATAATCAGAAAAAATAACTGAATCTAACACAATACTGTAAATAACTGTATATCAATACAAAAAGAAAAAATACATTAAAAAAATTAAAAAAAAAGAAAAGTTGATGGATACAGTTGCCATAGGGAAACGGGCACACTGTGTCAGTCACCCCTATATCCATGACCTTCTGGAGCCGTGATTTCAGGAGATGCTGAAGCTCAGCCAGCCCCTGGCCCTGGCACGCCAACCCGTACCCCACCACCACCTTCCCGCCCACCCAGTGCCTCCCATACCTGTTCCAAGCAGAGTTGGAACTCAGCTGCAGAGCCTGGCGGGCTGCCTGGAAGCGGGGCAGGTCGCTGAGCGCCGGGGAGCTCATGAAGCGTGGTCTGGGCCTGCGGAAGGAGCCCATCTTGGGGAACTCGATGGGCAGGCTGGGGGCGAAGCCACGGGTCATAAGTCCAGGTGAGGGGGCAGCTTCTCCTCTGGACCAGAAGGTTCCGACTGCCCACCCAAAGGGCTCCTCTCACGGCTGTCTTCCAGCCCTCAGGCGTTCTCAAAATCACGATGTTGGCCAATACCTGAAAAGAGAGGCCAGCTTTTCTTGAAAACACCTGGGCTGAGCAGACCCCATCATGTGGGAAGCTGGCTGGGACTTCCTGGCCAAACTACCCTAAAAAAAAATTCCAGGACCCCAGAGTACTATCTATAACTTGCACGGTCCCACTCACAAGTGTTCACAAGCCTCCTTTTGGTTATAACCTTGTGGTCATCCCCAGGTGGAGAGGCACTCACAATGGGTTGAGGCCAGTCCTACAGAAAAGTGATTGCTAAGCTACGTTTGACTGTGGTTCCCATGCACAGCTATCAAAATTTGGGCCCCCGCTGAGTTTCTGTAGCTTCTACCAAGTTTTTCATTGAGATGACTTTAAAAAAAAAAAAATAGAGCACACAAGAGCTCCTTGTCTAGGCACTGAAGATGGTCCATGACACACCCTGACGACCAGAGCAGCCCACGTGCATCGCTCAGTATTTCCCAAAGCATCAGTGCCTCTTCCCTCAGGCTCATCTCCTCACCCTCCCTTGCCTGCCATTCATTCATGTATTCTATCAGAACATATTTATTAGCTACTATTTACTAACCAGGCTTCCCTGGTGGCTCAGTGGTAAAGAATCCACCTGCTAATGCAGGAGACATGGGTTGGAACTCTGGGTCAGGAAGATCCCCTGGAGGAGGAAATGGCAACCCACTCCAGGATTCATGACTGGAGAATCCCATGGACAGAGGAGCCTGGTGGGCTACACTCCACAGGGTCGTAAAAGAGCTGGACACAACTTTGTAATAAACAACAGCGATTTATTAACCATGTGAGCTGTGTAGCATCTGAAGATTTCTAAGACCTAGTCCCTGCCCTCAAGAGGCTCACGGTCTATGGGAAGAGAAGTCGCCATGTATTTGCTCATGCAACAAACATTACGAAGCCCCTGCAGCGCTTTAGGCACTCAGGCCTTGGGGATGTATGTGGCCTTGGAGAATGTGGTCCCTGCTCCATGGAGCTGTTCCAGGTGAGGCTGCAGGCTTTCGATTGTACTTACTATTTCCCTTAGGGCTTCCCTGGTAGCTCAGCTGGTAAAGAATCCACCTGCAGTGCAGGAGACCCCGGCTTGATTCCTGCATTGGGAAGATCCACTGGAGAAGAGATAGGCTACCCACTCCAGTATTCTTGGGCTTCCCTTGTGGCTCAGATGGTAAAGAATCCACCTGCAATGCAGGAGACCTAGGTTCGATCCCTGGGTGGGATGATCCCCTGGAGGAGGACATGGCAATCCACTCCAGTATTCTTGCCTGGAGAATCCCCATGGACAGAGAAGCCTGGCAGCCTACAGTCCTTGGGGTTGCAAAGAGTCGGACACGACTGAGCGATGAAGCACAGCACAGCCCTGTTTCCCTTGCCCAGAACCCTCTCCCTCTTCCTCTCTGCTTATCTGAATCTAACTTACCCTGCAGGGTTGGGTTCAATGATATTGTCTCCTGGAAACCTTTATGACTCCATGGTTAATGACTTTGAGTGAATCTGGGTTCGAATTTTAACAAGGTCACTCCCAAGTTGTGTGACTTCGGGCTGATTGAGTCTGAGAGTCCTTAGCTGCTAGCAATGCCAACTTCACAGGACAGATAAGAGGGGAAATGAGATGGTGTGACATGCCCAGCAAAATAGTAGACCCAAGGCTCTCAAGCACTGGCTATTTCTATTCAGATCTGACTTTCTCTCTTTTCTGGGCACTTTTGAACCTGCTGTTTCAGTCTTTTATTGTTCGGTCAGCGTCAAGCCCAAACTGACGATGCAAAGTGAGTTTGGGAACTGGTCAGAGGGAAGGACAAAAGGAAATCACCAAGATCACAGTCACTTTTTTCTTCCAAAGCTTTAGGGTTAGCCCAAAAGTATTTTCAGTGGCACCTCACCAGCTTATTCTGCTGTGTCCCCAAAACCAATACTGAAAGAAAAAGATATTCCAGCCACAAATGCCAACTTTCCAGCTGGCAGGGGGAGCAGGTTTTGCAGGCCCAGCTGCGGTGTTGGAAGAAGGAAGAATCCAGGTCCCTCCTCCCAGGGAAACAAGCTGCCCTTGTCGGCGAAGCACTAAGGCTGCTAGCTGGGCCCTGAGACTGTCCATCCCAGAGGGCGCAGACAGGGCTATCACTCCCTGTAGACAGTGGGCACAGTGACAATGAACTTGTGAAACCAGAAGCCAAGAAAGGAATTGCTCATCCTACCTCTGACATTTTTAAAATGTGTCCCACTTTCTCTGACAGTCTGCCCTTCACCCCATTCTCAGAATGAGCCAATGATGACTAAACTTTACCAATAAATGCTGAGGAAGTCATGATAGGCCTTCTCACTTTCAGAGGGTCTCAATAACCCCACAAGTGCCCCTGGAAGGTGGAAAGATCTATGCAAATAAATGAGTGGGGCAATGCAGTAATAAAACCACGGGAGCCCTTCAGACGCATTAAACTAGCTGGCTTTGGGATTTAACTTGCCTGGTAAAGGTCACACCATTAAGAGAGACTCTGTTTCACCGCCTTTCTTTAAATGAGCCTGTTAAGTGCAATTCATCTGTGTAATTATGGGATATTAACTCCATTTACGAGGATCCTAAACTCCAGGTGATGGAGCTGCCTCCCACTCAGGGGCACCTGTACAGGGAAGTAAAAAGGTGAGCAGAAGGCATCATTCGAGTCTTCTGGTTTCCGGCCGAAACATCACTTCTCCAGGAGGCTGGGCAACACAGCGGACCCTGGGGGCAGGCTCCTGCCCCTCATCCCACTTCTCAGTTACTGCCTCCCGCCCCACTGCCAGGCTTCCTGCTCCAAGCCGTGTGCACATCGGCACGCCTCATGGGCAGCCCCATCTACATACGCAACCCTTTTAACTATGGGTGACTTTCAGCCAAAAGGATGATGACCATGGCGTCCTCGGCCTCGCATCAGCCGCGCAGGAACACACAGCCAGGAGCGTCTCTGACTCATTCGTCCCCTGCAAAACCTGCCACCCTCAGATCCAGACATTCCAATGCTGTCTTCATCCACCATTCCTACTTCCGGCTGGAGCCAAGAGGCCTCCCCAGAGCACCGAGAGGAAGCTGCTGTGCGCGTTGACGAGAGGGGCCTAAAAGGGAAAAGCCGACACACCCGTATCCACCTGCCCTGGCACTGCCTCCTCACACCCGGGCTTGTCCCAACCTAAACAGGGCAAGGCGGAAACTCACACAACAGGCGGGGCTTCGGCGTGAAGCCAGGCCAGGCTCTCGCTTACAGGGGGGCAAAAGTGAGGCTCAGAGGAGCAGAGCAAAGTCTGATGTTCGAGGTAGGAGAGAGCTGGGACTGGCTAGAACTCAGGTTCCCTCATTCCTATCTAGAAAGTTTCCCAGCCCCCAACCTAGGCCATTCTGTAGGCTCTTTGAAGACAGCAATCAGATCGAGACTTACTCATCTCTGTAACCTCAAGCCTAAGGGCACTGCTGAAGATAAAAATGAAGACTAGCAATTCATAAGGCACCAACTGCCTGCCTGACCTGATGACAAATGCTGTCACCAAACCCCATCTGAAGATCAGAGAAGTTAAGCAACCTGCCAGAAGTCACACAGCTATTAGGAGGCAGATCACTGACAACTGGCCTCATCCTATCCTAATGGACTGGCCTCAGCCCATTCTCCCTTTCCTGGGAGACCAGACCTGGCCAGGAGAATCACAACTGAAGCTACCAAGTTCGGCAGGAACATCTAGTCACAGAATGTCATGTTAAAATTTAGACCTCATGCCCCAGAGATGGATAAACAGACGTAAGGAACACTAAGACCACATTTGACGCGGGCCAGGGGAGCACAAGCAGAAAACAAGGCATGGTGAAAGCTTGGACTGCTTTAAGTTAGACACCCCACCCCTTACTATCTGTGCGACCTTGGCAAGCCTCTTGACCTCTCTGAGGCTCAGTCACCTCCTGCAGGAGATGAGCTAGCTAGCGTGACAACCTCAGGGTTGAATGAGGATAAAAGGAGGATATTTGTAAAACACTTAGATGGAAGAGTGCGTGGCAAACAGCAAATGCTTCATAAGTGCTTGTTAAATAAATAACTTGTTATTTCTAAATCTCTAGGCAATGACAGCAGTGGGAACATAGCAACACTTCCTCCGGCTTATGGCGACCTCACAAACATCTGGAAAATACTCCAGTTGGGAGCAGGCCAGGTCTCTGAGCCCCCATGGTGGTCATAGAGCATTAGGGTCTTGGGTAACTCAGGATGTTATTTATTGAGGCATGATGCCTTTCAACTCCTTTCCTGCAGAGTGCTGTCTGGGTGGCAGTGGGGTGGGGGTTGGTCACAGAGTGAAGCAAGCTAAGAATTACTGGCCCTTTGGCCCAGTAGTTCCACTTCTAAGAATGTACCCTACAGAAATGGTGGCATGGTCATGAAGACTGGCAAATATGCCAGTTTTTTGCAGTAATGAAAAACTGGAAACTACCAAGATATCCACCCAGAGGGGGCAGGTTAATCAACTATGGTACCCCCTAAATGGAATGGTTGCTGCTCAATTGCTCAGTTATGTCTGACTCTTTGTGACCCCATGGACTGTAGCCCACCAAGCTCTTCTGTCCATGGAATTTTCCAGGCAAGAATATTGGAGTGGGTTGCTATTCCCTCCTCTAGGTGATCTTCCCCAGCCAGGGATCAAACCCATGTCTTCTGTGTCTCCGGCATTGCAAGCAGATTCTTTACCATTGTGCCACCTGGGAAGCCCAAATGAAACAGTTAACATACCATTAATTAACGGGAATGACTGTAGCTCTCAAGGATGAGTGGTCACCAGAGGCTTTCGAATCAGGCAAACTCTGGCATCAATGCTCATTCTGCCACTCATTGACTGTAGGAGGCAGAAAAACTGGCCCCCAAAGATGGAGTCACTTCTTAGTCCTCAGAACCTGAGACCATTGCCTCAGGTGGCAAAAGATGTAATTAAGTCAAGGATCCGGAGAGAAGAAGCTTAGTGTGGATTATCCAGATGGGCCTATAAATACAATTACATGTACCCCGATAAGAGGGTTGCAGGAGACTGGAGATAGAGGAGGAAACACAGACACACAGAGAGAAGATGCAAAGACAGAGAAGAGACGGGAGAGATGCAGCCACACACCAAGGAACGCTGGCAGCCACCAGAGGAAGCAAAAGGGGGAAAGAAACAGATTCTCCCGATGCAGCTGCAAGTTGGTATACTGTAAGAAAGAAAACGAGATTCACCCCTAGAGTCTCTGGAGGGCGTATGATCCTATGATACATCGATTCTGAACTTCTGACTCCAGAACTGTGAAAAAATACAGTTCCGGTTTTTTTAAGACTTTTTTTTTAATGTGGACCATTTTTAAAGTCTTTATTGAATGTGTTACAGTATTGCTTCTGTTTTATGTTTTGGTGTTTTGGCTTAAGATGTGGGATCTTAGATCCTCGACCAGGGATCAAACCTGCATCCCCGGCATCGGAAGTCTAAGCCTATTTTGAAACGCTATGTGTTAATTTTGCAAAACTGTTTGTTTTGTACTGGGGTATAGCTAGTTAACAATGTTGTAATAGTTTCAGGGGAGTGGCAAAGGGACTCAGCTATACATATACATGTATCCATTCTCCCCCAAACTGGAAGTCAAAGTCTTAATCACTAGACCAGCCAGGGAAGTCCCCACGCCTGTTGTTTAAAGCAAACCAAGGCTGTGGGCATTTGTTACTGCAGCCACCACCAACGAATATACTCACTGTGTCCCTGGCCCACCCTGCACAGCAGGGTCTACATCGAAAACATGGGAGCCTGGAGAGCTGTGGTGCTGCCGAGCCAGATGATCTATGAGCAGCTTGGCATGGTTCCTGGAATCACGCAGGTGCCACCCCACGTGGTATGGAGGTTCAGACCAAAGGGGCCAGAGCCAGGCTCTGTGTCACCACTTCCAGCCGAGGCAGGCGACTTAGGATTGGTGGTGGTAGTGATGGTGTGGGGCTGGTTGAGACGATTTAAAGGAAGATTTACAACAGGCTTGGTATGCAGTGAGCGCTTGATATCTGCTGCTGCTGCTGCTAAGTCGCTTCAGTCGTGTCCGACTCTATGCGACCCCATAGACGGCAGCCAACCAGGCTCTGCGTCCCTGGGATTCTCCAGGCAAGAACACTGGAGTGGGTTGCCATTTCCTTCTCCAATGCATGAAAGTGAAACGTGAAAGGGAAGTCGCTCAGTCATGTTCGACTCTTCGCGACCCCATGGACTGCAGCCTACCAGGCTCCTCTGTCCATGGGATTTTCCAGGCAAAAGTACTGGAGCGATATCTGCTACCTATTGCTTATTTTTATTACCACCACCACCACCGCTGCTGTCTTAGCCTGCTCATCCGCTATAACCAAATACACAGATGGGTTGGATTCAAGCAACAGACATTTATTCTCTCACAGTTCAGGAGCTACAAGTTCACAATCAAGGTGTCAGCAAGGTGGTTCTCTCCTGAGGCCTCTCTCCCTGCCTTGCAGACGGCTACCCTGTGTCCTCGCATGGACTTGCCTCCATGTGCCTGCATCCCTGGTGTCTCTGTGTCCAAACTTCCTCTTCTTATAAGGACGCTAGTCATATTGGATGAGGATCCACTCTAATGAGCTCGTTTTAACTCAGTCAGCTCCTCAAAGTCCCTATCTTAAAATGTTACATTGGCCATAAAGGCTTGTTGGGTTTTTTCCCCCTTAAGATGTTACAGAAAAATCCGAATGAACATTTGGGCCAACCCGATACAATCACATTCTAAGGTTCCAGGGGCTGGATCTCACCATACAAATTCTAGGGGGACACAATTCAGCTACAACCACCACCATCATCATCACTGACACGATCCCAAAACCTTCCTTGCCCAAAGTCTCTGAGTTACAGAAACCACGGTGTTTTAGTAGGTGTTCTCTGTGAAGGACCAATGAGGCTAATGCTTAGGAAAATATGCTTCTAGAATCATTTAAGTAGCTAAGTTTTGGGTGCTTTTCAGTTATCTGGGAAGCCGGAGTCCTGTGTCCATGAAGCATGAGGCAGTTAGAGGGCTCCTGGGTGCTGTCACTGGCCTTGCTCTCCCCCGGGCTCATTGCACGGGGTTACTTTGGAAACTCGGGATCCACAATGTGTATCTTGGAGAAGAATGTGGTGTTTTGCCTTCTCCTCTCGGCTTCTAGGGCCAGGGCACGGGGAAGGGGGGCAGCCTACGGGCTGGACCAGTGGGCAGAAGAAGGTGGTATACCTAGCGGAAAATGCAAATAAATTCTATTGTACTAAGGCTCCAACCCTCGGCTCTGAAAAGGGAAGTAGGATCATGGCAAAACTTAAAGAAGTGGGTGGCTTATAATGACTCGGAGGCTTCCAGGAAAAAGCCATTCTGAGGGTAAATAACAAAGAAGTCAAACAAAACTGGGTACTCAGTCTGATGTGGCCGCCCAGAAAACAGAAAACAGGAGAAGCCCGTTCCCAGGGAAACCAGACAGACAGCTCATCTGATAGGCCCCTTCACCCCCACCCAGGTGGCCCTGAAGGCAGGAAGCCCAGCATGGAGCTCCTCCCCTGGGACCCGAACACAGAGATGAAGAGCCAGTGACCTTCCACAGCCTCAGGATTTAGATACCGTCATTCAGCTCCACCCATCCATTCTCTTAACTATGGCCAGAGCGATCTTGATCATGATGACCCCAGAGAATGATGGCATATTCACTGAGGGCAAAGAAAGGGACAGGCACTTGACATGCCTTATCTTGGCGCCTTTGAAATGAATTCAGGGGGGCTTGACCCAAAACCTTTCATGATATAGATTAGAATAGAAAATATCAGACCACCCATTTGGGGAAATGTGCATATCACACATTTACTGAGACTAAACATATCAGTATTTCCTACTGTCAAAGTGTTAGAAAGCCCCTGAAAAAGACACATGTTCATTGTAGCCCAATGTTCATTGCAGCACTATTTATAATAGCTGGGACATACAAACAACGTAGATGTCCACTGATGGATGAACGGATAAAGAAACTGTCGTACATATATACGATGGAATATTACTCAGCCATAAAAACGAATGCCTTTGAGTCAGTTCTAATGAGGTGGATGAACCTAGAGTCCATTATGCAGAGAAGTCAGAAAGAGAAAAACAAATAACATATATTAACACATATGTGTGGAATCTAGAAAGATGGTACCAATGAACCTGTTTGCAGGGCAGTAATGGAGACTCAGACATAGAGAACAGACTCGTGCGTACAGAGGAGGGAAGGAGAGGGTGGAATGAATGGAGAAAGTAGTATTGAAATATATACACCACCATATGTGAGACAGATAGCCAATGAGAATTTGCTGTATGACTCAGGGAACTCAAACTGGGGCTCTGTGGCAACCTAGAGGGGTGGGATGGGGTAGAGGTGGGAGGGATGTTCCAGAGGGAGGGGACATATGTATACCTATGGCTGATGCATGATGATGTATGGCACAAATCGACACAATATTGTAAAGCAATTATCCTTCAATTAAAAATAAACATATTTTAAAAAATGCTTGAAAGCCCTGTGTGCTATCATCTTCCCCATCTTACAGAGAAGGAAATGGAGATGCTGCTTTGAACACGAACCCAACACCCCAGTGCCTGCTATGCTCAGAGAGCTGTTGCTCCAATGCTTTCAAAGGCTCCCTACAGGTCTTAGAATAAATCCCCAAACCTCATCCTCACATTCTCACTTCCCTTCACTCTGCACACCAGCTTTCCTTCATTTCCTCTAATACCACCTGCTCTCTCCTGCCCCAGGACCTTTGCATGTGCTGTGCTCTCTGTGTGAAATAGTTCCTACTCACTTATCCAGGCTCAAACCTGCACACCCTTTATCACCTAAACTTCACTTGCTCAGAGAGGTCCTACTCCTTCTCCCCCCAGGCCCCCCCACCCCGATCAGGTCGCACCACCCCACAGAGCACCCTCCTCACCAGGGACCAGTTTCGTGAAAGACAGTTTTTCCATGGATGGGGGCAGGGGATGTTTTGGGGGTGATTCAAGCTCATTATATTTATTGTGTATTTCATTTCTATTATTATTACATCAGATCCACCTTAGATCATCAGGCATTAGATCCCAGAGGATGTGGACCCCAGAATAAATCACTACAGAAATATTCCTTATTGTTTCCATAAGGTCCGTAAGGGCAGGGACTGTGTCTACTCTGTTGCCAAGTGCATCCCCAGAGTGCAGTATAGTGCAAGAATTCCACAGATATTTGATGAATGCGCAAACGAGCCAGCCAGAGAGTGATAGTCTTGCTGGGAGACACAGAAACCATAAACAAGTATCAGGTGAGGAGTCCGATACCTCAAATCACAGACGGCTTTACTGCTTATTTAACTTATATGCAGAGTACATCATGAGAAACGCTGGACTGGAAGAAACACAAGCTGGAATCAAGATTGTCGGGAGAAGTATCAATAACCTTAGATATGCAGATGACACCACCCTTATGGCAGAAAGTGAAGAGGAACTAAAAAGCTTCTTGATGAAAGTATAAGAGGAGAGTGAAAAAGTTGGTTTAAAGCTCAACATTCAGAAAACTAAGATCATGATATCTGGTCCCATCACTTCATGGGAAATAGATGGGGAAACAGTGGAAACAGTGTCAGACTTTATTTTGGGGGGCTCCAAAATCACTGCAGATGGTGACTGCGGCCATGAAATTAAAAGACACTTTACTCCTTGGAAGAAAAGTTATGACCAACCTAGACAGCATATTCAAAAGCAGAGATATTACTTTGCCGACTAAGGTCCATCTAGTCAAGGCTATGGTTTTTCCTGTGGTCATGTATGGATGTGAGAGTTGGCAAGGCTGAGAGCCGAAGAATTGATGCTTTTGAACTGTGGTGTTGGAGAAGACTCTTGAGAGTCCCTTGGACTGCAAGGAGATCCAACCAATCCATTCTGAAGGAGATCAGCCCTGGGATTTCTTTGGAAGGAATGATGCTAAAGCTGAAACTCCAGTACTTTGGCCACCTCATGCGAAGAACTGATTCATTGGAGAAGACCCTGATGCTGGGAGAGATTGGGGGCAGGAGGAGAAGGGGACGACCAAGGATGAGATGGCTGGATGGCATCACTGACTCGACGGATGTGAGTCTGAGTGAACTCCAGGAGCTGGTGGTGGACAGGGAGGCCTGGCGTGCTGCGATTCATGGGGTCACAAAGAGCTGAAAACGACTGAGTGACTGAACTGAACTGAATTGAAATTACTGCATGAAAACATCCGAATATTGAAATCCGACAAGCCTGGGTTCAAATCCAACCTCTATGATGTACCAGCTGGCTGACCTGGATAAATGACTCAATCTCTCTGAATCTCTGTTTCCTCATCTGTCAAATGAATGTGATATTTATCTCAATGTTGTTAGCATTAAATGAGGCAGCCTAGATCATGGCCTCACCCATAGTGGGAAACCCCCTAATTGGAGCTGGTATTAAATTTTTATAGAACATTGTTCTCCATGAAGCCTCCCAGGTTCCCAGACATGACATCCAGTGTGGGGCTTGACAGAGTGCAGTCTGGGGCAACCGCCAGGGAGGAAAATCTGACAAGATCTACAACCTGGGGGCTCAGATAGTAAAGAATCTGGCTGGAATGAGGAAGACCTGGGTTCGATCCCTGGGTTGGGAAGATCCTCTGGAGAAGGAAACGGCAACCTACTCCAGTATTCTTGCCTGGAGAATACCATGGACGGAGGAGCCTGGTGAGATACAGTCCACGGGGTCACAGTCACATATGACTGAGTGACTAACACACACAAAATGACGAAGGTTGTATCCTCGGACACAGCAACGCTACTTCCAGGGATGTTACTCTGGGCATGTCGAGTGGCTTCTAAAACCAGAGCTTTCCTACAGCCTTCTTTATAACAGCCAGGGGTCGGGAAGACCCCAAATGCTCAGCACCGAGGACTGGCTCTGACTACTATGGTGTCCCATACACTGGGATCTAAGAAAGAAGGGTCAACAAACTGCATTGCACTGACTGGGGTGCTCTCCGGGGACGCTCTGAACAAAGCGTATTAAAAAGCTAAACATAAGAATCATGTGTACGTTAGGCTCCCATCTACATAAAAAAGATGAAAAAGCATATTTGCATATTTCACTAAATGAGCATGAAGTATCTCTGAAAAGACAGACCAGAAACTGGTAACCCTGGTTTTCCCCAGGAAGGAAGCTGGGTGGCAGGAACTCAGTGGGGGAGCACTTTCTCTATAAACCCTTATGTAATTTTAAAATTTTGAAACATGAAAATGTATTACTTTTTCAAATAAATAAGTAAAAACAAGTGATGCACCCCGCCCCCCCCCCCACTTCCCTCCCCTTCTCAAAAGTCCAATACAACATAGCTTATACGATTTGTTCAGTCACTCAGTTCTTAGAAGTTGGGATTCAAACTGGGCTCCTGATCCCCAGGGCAATGCTCTAAAATTACCACTCATTCATTCAACACAAATTTATTTATTTAGCATTTATTCTACAATAGGAGCTGCCTTGTGGAGGGATAAATGAGCCAGAAAATAAACCCTGGTAAGAAAAGATGAAGGGGAAAACCAATTTCTTTCCATCTTCGCATCATGCATCACAAACCATCCCAAAGGGCTGAGCCTAAAACATCCCGAAGAGTGGACAGAAACAACCCAGGTTCAAGGAGGCGTCCACAGACCAATCCAATCTGGATTTTGCCATCTTAGGGTAAAAGCCCAGCTGTCCCAGATCTGAAGTTTTCAAGAGAAGCCCCAAATCCAGACCTATTAAAATGTTTAAATCACTCAATGTGCAAGAGTTGGCAACTAATTCACCAGGCGGACTAACACCTTAGGGGCCTCACATAACCCTTCCCAGCTGGGATAGGAAGGGTTCCCAGTAGTAAAGAATCTGCCTGCCAATACAGGGCTGCAGGAGATCCGTGGGTCAGTCGGGAAAATCCCCTGGAATAGGAAATGGCAACCCACTCCAGTATTCTTGCCTGGACAATCCCATGGACAGAGGAGCCTGGTGGGTTACAGTCCATAAAGTCACAAAGTCGGACTCGACTAAAGCAGCTTAGCATGCATATGGGTCTGTGACCTTTATTTTATCCTATCATAGCTATGACCACCAGCCTTCTCACACTTTTTACCCAGAGCCTAATTAGAGTATAACGTAAGCCCGCACTACCCAGCTGCTGTGGCCTTGGATAAATAACTTCCTTTCCTAAGATCCATTGATTTCTCAGGTAAGTAAGAAACTTGCCGATGGCCATGGTAACCTCTCAGCACTACCTGCCATGTGTTCAACCCCTACCCTGTGAGGCCCACATAACTAGGCCCCTTTGACAGACCACGAGGGGGATTAGACCCTGACACAGTGCAAACGCAGAACCAGCCCTCAGCCTTCTGTCATCTCCCACTTGCCGTATCATCTAATTGGTCAAACTCTTAACTAACCAGCTCTCTCTCTTATCTCACCCTCACTCCATCATTGCTTCCTCAGTGAAGCCACAAGCACCCTCTCCTCCCCTCTACACTACATACACACCCAGATACACTCTTCAAACAGGGCCAGTCAGCAGCCCCTGAGATTTCGCTAAAAGAAACACATAGCAAACAGCCTGCTAAGCCAACCTAGGAAACCAGATCTGAGCTACCTGGCGCCCGAACGTTTTTAAGAACAGTGGGACCATTTTCCAGATCAATTGCTTCCCATGACGATTTTCCTCTTGTCGGTGTTGGTAGGAATATACTAACCATCATCAGAGGCTGGCCCAGATGGTGGGGTAATGCTGAGCCTCTGTGAGCAACTATCATCTCAGTCCATTTCTGTCCTAAAGCAATGAGGCAGTTTTTATTATTTTCATTTTGCAGAGGAAGAAACTGAAGCCTGGGAATTAACTTGCCAGAAAACTAGTTAAGTGGGACCAAAAGTCAAATCGCACCTGATTCCACGACCTGAACCTCCAACCCACCGTTTTAACAACAGGTCTGCCACAGGCCCACCTCCCATACTTCCCCTCTCAACCATCGCCAACAGCTTCTTACCCGGTTCAGGCAGCCAGTGAGCTCTGTCCCTTACAGGAAGGAGGTTTTTGTTTCTTCATAGTCCCTTCGAGAGAGCTGAAGTCATTGCACTTGTTTACTTGTTCACAGCCTGACTGGCCCTGAGGGCACGTAAGTTCTTTAAAGACGTGTGAGAGCTGGCTGGACTTGCTCGCCATTGTACCCTGCTATGCGCACAGTGCTATGCACATAAAAGATGCCCAGGAAACAAGGTTGAATATTGGGATGAAATGTGGACTTCCAGACCAGCAAGTGGAACAACACTTCCATTTCTGAAAGTGAAACTCTTAGTCAGTCAGTCATGTCCCACTCTTTGCAGCTCCATGCATCACAGCCCGCCAGGCTCCTCTGTCCATAGGATTCTCCAGGCAAGAATACTGGAGTGAGTAGCCATTCGCTTCTCCAAGGGATCATCCCAACCCAGGGATCGAATCTGGGTCTCCCGCATTGCAGGCAGATTCTTCACCCATTTGAGCCAAGCATACACAAGGGACCAGAAAAATACCCTTCCTTCTGCTTGAACTGGGGTCCACCTTAGCATCACTGGACCTAGGCCACGTGGGCAAGAAGTCCTGGGTCTGCCTGCTGGTCAGTGGAACCTACGAGCACAGCAGAGGAAGGCGCCGGCTGCAGGACATGGCACACTTATTTGGATTAAGACCCACCTTTGCAACTTGTAGGAGACAAAAACCAGCAGGAGACAGACATTCTCACAAACAAGAAAATGTTAGGAATCAAGTTTGGACTATGGAAAAAGTTCAACAGGAAGAATGAGACAACTTTCTCAGTCCTCCGCTGGAAATCAGACGCAGACGGAAGAGTCTGGGAGTCCGAATTTGTGCAAGAGTAAATACTGCACAAACAGGATGCAAGCGCCTGTTTCTCTCTGCTTCACAAGGTTGGCAAAATGTCCCTGGAACTCAGAGCACTGACAATCCCGATCCATCTAGAAATAATTATTTCATTCCAGCATCATCACCCAGGCCTGCCAACCACAATATAATCATCAGAAAAATCCCCTTCTGTGATACAAGTCAAACAAAACTGTGGGGAATAACCACACCTCTTATTTACTCCTCTCGAAGCCCCACTTTAAGTATCAAGTTTCTTGGAGAGCAAATTGTTTGGGTGTGGCCCATAAATGCCATCCAGAGTGATTCTGCAGTGCCTCCCAGATGATAAACTGAAAAGTCTAGACACCAGTGGTCGCAGAGACTGACCACGCATGATGTAATTGCTGACATGGAACATACATAAAACCCTGAGGGGTGACAGAGCGGTCAGAAGCTACTGTCTGGCAGCCAGCAAGAGTTTTCAGGGTGGGGAGATGTGCTCTAGAATAACATGTGTGATTTACTAAAAATTAGCTTCACTCTCTCATTGCAGGAACAAGATGGAGTGCTTTCTCATAAGAAAAGGAGACGAAGGGAAGGGGCTCTTCTCCCATGTCGTGGGGCCAAGTGCAAAGAGCGCTGGAGAGAGGCAGGAGCCTGAAGGGGCTCTTGGGATCTGATCATTTCAGGGAGGTCATGAGTTCGATTCAAGTTCATGTAACAACCACATGTTAGAAGGTCTGCTGTGTGCCAGGATCTGAGTAGGAAAAAACGGTTCAGAACAAGGAAGAATGGAGTATCTGCCCCCAGGGGGCTCAGGGGCTCACAGGAAATACTCAAAAGTCATGCTATAAATGCACTATTACACCAACGGCTGTAATTGAAGATGGATGGTTGAGACAAGACCGAGGCAGAAAGATTAAATCGCCTTCTCCAGTTACAAAGCAAAGCTAATGAAAGGTCGCCCGAAAAATACATGCTCTCCTTTTTCTTGTCTGTTTCTCTAAAGAATATGGGCACTGGACATTGGGAAGGAAATCTGGGGAAGAAAAAAACAAGCTTTTGGAGGTAAAGCTCAACAGGTACCCTTTTAAAATCTGGCAAGGAAGGGACCAAATATTACGCTTTAATAAATATCAGTAAGCACCCACTATCCAGAGCACAAAGAAGAGCCAGATGTGGTCCTATCAATAATAAAGAAAAGAGAAAAAAGGAGCAGGAATTTGGTCGTGATTAAAGAAAAACACAGGAAGGCCTAAAGCACTGATGGCAAACAACTCAATGCCTGCAGTGGCCCAAGGCAGAGAACACGCCCAGGCTTGGAGGCCCAGGTGGGGCCGCAGCAGACTAAGGAGAACCCTCAGTCTTCTTTCTATTTCTTAAAAAAAAAGCTGGAAGCCCGGGTTTACGTGTCAAATCTCCCAATTTTTAAATACTGGAGCAAATAATCTTTTTTTTTTTTTTCTTTTTTCAAAACAGGGCTCAAACCAAACAGGACATTTCTGATGCCCAAGTCTGGCCCCTGGGCTGCCAGTTTGAGGCCCCTTGCCTTAAAGAGTTGGCTACAGAAAAACAAGTATAGTTCGTAACTGCCAGGGCCAGATGAATAACGAGGAAAGAGTGTGATGGTCACTCGGGAGGCCTGTAGGAAGATGAATCCAGACCTGGGAAAAATAATCGGACCAGCAAAATAAAACTTCAGAGGCCTGTGGTAGACCACTCACCACTGGCACCTGCACAACACTTTGTATGGTCAGCTTTAGGGATCTGTGGGTTCTGAGCCCTCGAATACAGAGGGCCACGTGTAAAGACTTGAGCATCCTTGGATTTCAGTCCAGGGAAGAGAGACCTCCTGCACCAGTTTCCTACAGATACCAAGGGATGACTAGTTTCTAAAGCTCATTTTCACATTCACCTCATCTGATCTCCCCAACAACTCTCAGAAGTAGGCATCACTATGACCCCTATTTTAGAAGTAAAGAGTTTCTGGTTCAGAGGCCAGGGAAGGAACTTGTCTCCAGTCCCACAGTTATGAAAGGGAGGACTTTCATAACTGAGTCCAATAGCACCAGGACTCAAGTCTGGGACGAATACTTTTGCATAATTTCAAAGAGGAGAACTCCAGGCTATCCTGACATACAGCCAGCCTTTACAACACCGGTCTAGCAAAAACTAATGTTCTCAACCAAGGGTGATCTTGCCCCCATCTCCTCCCGAGGGAGACATTCAGCAATGTCTGGAGGTATCTTTTGCTGCTATAATGTGAGGAGGTGTGGTACCTTCCTCAAGCATCTAGCCAATAGACGTCAGGGATGCCTTTAAACATTCTACAGCACACAGGACAGCTTCCTATGACAAAGAACTATCCAGCCCCAAGTGTCGATATGGATAAGGTTGAGACCCTGGTCAGACTCTAGTGCCTGGCTACTTAACTTGAGACCTAAGAATCAGCAGAATCGGCATCACTTGGGAGCTTGTTAGACATTCAGGCCCCACCGCATGCCCACTGAATCAGATTCTGTGATTTAACAAGATCCCTGGGTGATCTGCATTTACCTGAGGAAGCACAGCCCTAGACCAGGCTTCCTTGGCCATGTCGGAATTTTTGCACAGGAAGAAGACCAATCGCGTTATTTTGTAGACAGCAACAGTGAGCGATTGGCCCCGGTCAGACTGCTTGCCCACGGCAATCTCTGATCTCAAATCCAGATCAACCCAGATCTCAAATCCCTGTCCTGCACTATCTCTGAGATGCCAGCCAGGACCAACATATGGCCTTTTTGTACAACTCTCTCATCTGCAAAGTTGATACTGACCTTTGGGGGTGTCTTGGGGACTTTTCTGAAGCCTGAAAGGAATCAATTATCCTGCTGGCTGAGATTTTTTTTAATGATCTCAGAACACTGCATGGGATAACCATGTTCACCCACCACTTTTGCCGGCAGATATTTTACAATGAAAGTGGTCACACAGCTGCCACAGTGGTGGACTCCAGTGGCCAGCAAGTAGCAGAGTTCTCCAAAATGACGGCGGCAGCTGACGTGGTCTCCCCACGACACCTGCGGAAAAATGCTGAACCCGTTCCAGAGGAGTATTTAGAATTCAACGACAAGGGTAAAAGGCTTTACACGGAGGATTTACCCAGCTGAGGTCACGAGCAGGTTGTAACAGGGTGTGAGGCAGCTTAGCTCAGAATAATACAGACGCACACCAGAGTCCTTGCTGGATTTTTGCCCCCAGTCCTTGGGAAGAAGAGGAAAACAAATTCCTTCACGTATTCTCCCAGGCTCAGCTAAATGGACATATATTCTAGTTCCTGAATGGCCAAGGCAGTCCCAAGCGGTCCCTTAATCCTAGTATTTGCTAGAAATAACCGTTGTCACAGATGCCTTCAACAAAACACAGAACTCCGCCTGCGTCCAGAAGAGCCAGCAAAGTTGAATAAAGTGCTGTAACAAATGAGGAGAGAAGCAAGAAACTGGAGGTGTTGCTGGTGCATGGTGGCCAGCTAACGTGAAACCAGAACACTGAATGGTATTGAGAGAAATCTCACATTTACCCCCCAAAATCAAGGTGAGGTGTACTTAGAATTAGAGGTAAGTACATGTTTTTTTGGAGCCTATGATTATATGCAAAATAAATCACACAAATAATTATGAGACGCTGCTTGGGCACTGGCAGGGGTAGATGTTGACCTGGTTTTTCCAGAGGCCATGGTCAAGAGGGAGAGGGATCTTAGCGTGAGTCCTATGGCTCTCCAGGACCCTCTGGGCACAGCTCACCCATAAGCGCAACAGGGCTAGGAAGAGGGTGAGGCGAGTGACCTCTCTCTCAGGGCCACGCCCTTGACAGCTCACTCGCCTCACCCTAGTGCGTGCATGCGTGCGTGCGTGCGTGCGTGCGTGCGTGTGTGCGTGCTCACTCGCTTCAGTTTTGTCCAACTCTTTGCCACCTTACGGACTGTGACCAGCTAGGCCCCTCTGCCCATGGGGATTTTCCAGGCAAGAATACTGGAGTGGGTTGCGGTTTCCTCCTCCAGGGGATCTTCCCAACCCAGGGATGGAATCTGCATCTCCTGTGGCTCCTGCATGGAGGCGGATTCTTTACGGCTGAGCCACCAGGGAAGACCCCAGCTCACTCTAGACCTAGCCTCAAAGCATACACACCACCTGCTTCCAAAAAGATCACTCATATTTTTGACTGAAAGCTTACACAGAGTAAAGGTGGTTGATTTTCATTTTAAACCTAACCTTTAACTACGGAGAAAAATGAGCAAGCCATGACCCATCCCCAAAACCTCACAGAGCAGTCCTCACATTTCTGACAAAGAACTCAGATAACTGACTTGCTCTCCAATCAGCACAGAGCCAGCTAAACCGGGCTGCTGGCTTCTGCTTCGTAACGAAGCCAGTTTATAATAATATCATTTATTATCCTGCTACAGAAATGGAATATTTTTTAAAGGGAGGAGATAGAGAATGTCCTCCACACATTTGAAGAATATTTAAAAAGCCCCCAAATCACCAGAATATGTTAGGAGTTGGAACTATCAGAGGGGGAAAAAAAAAAGTCAGCTTAAATTTAATAGACCATTTAAATTCCTAGTTGACAGTAATTAAAGAGCAAGCAGTATTTCTTTAAACGGCTGCTAGACAGAACTTAATCCAATTTAGGTAATCACTAACCTTTACTATTTTTTTTTTTTCTCTGTCTTTCTCTCTCTGTCTAAATGGAATCCAAGGATTGATCTACAAAGGCCATAAACTGGCAAAGCATAAGAAAAGAATATTTAAAGAGAGAGAGACTGGGTGACTGTTACCTCAAAGAGTCAAGTCCAATTAAAATGGAAACAAGTCTGGGGCTCCCTAATTTAAATTGACTATAACCTGGGGCTTCTAAGGAGGCTTCTTCACAGCAGAAGCCAGGCCAAGAGAGGTGGCAGTACTTCCTCCTGCATTCTCCCGTTTCAGCACCTGTTGGGCAGGCTGATCACCAGGTCCTGCCCACCAGGGCGACAGCCATCTCCTGCCAGACCAGCACCAGTAATTCTTACAGTCACAGCACCTTCTGGGCCTCTCTCCTTCTTCCATGGAATAACTACTCTCAAAATTACCCACACTGTCCCTTCGGTTCCTCCAATGTTAACCCAATCCCTGTCCTCTCATTTTAATGCGACCACACTGCTCTGATTCAGAAACTTCCATGTGAACAACTAGGACCTTCTTGAGATCCTGGGATCCTAGGTTCTTCATGGAAGGCCTTCAAGGACACATATCAGAATATACTAGAAAGAACAAGGGGCTTGAGTTAATAGCTGTGTGACATCAGGAAGTAATTAACCTCTCTGAGTCTTCGTTTATCACATCTTAAAATCAGGAAAAGAATATCTACCTGCTTGATTGTTGAGAGGTTCACCTGCTTGATTGTTAAGAGGTTCAAATAACATTACCATGACTGAACCTAGCCAGTAACTGCCCAGGAAATAAATTGGCTCCTTTAACTGTACGTTTTAAGGTAAACCTTGAATCTCCAGCCCCTGCCCAAACCATGAATTAAGTTCAACACTGATGCCCCATCATTGCTTAGCATCACTCAACCTTCTTCTTAGCTCCAAAGGGGATTCTTCCCTTGTAAAACAGTACCTTCTGCTCATCAAGGTACCACTGTCTCTGTTCCCAAATTATTAAACTCATAGCCTGTACAAAACCCACAAAATATTTTATTCCCAACACTCAGCCACTGAAATATTAATTTATAATAAACAGTTAACAAATGATAGTTTCTATAAGCATTGCTTTTAGCAAGAATTTAGTTTCACATATATAGAGGCAACTCTAGGGAACAAACTTTAAATGCTGAACACCCCACAGTAGAGATCTTTCAGAAGGCCTCACACTATTTCTCACATCAATTCTGTATCAATCTATCTCTGTAAAAAAAAAAGGGGGGGGGGGTGAAAAAAGGCTACAATTCAAGTTTCTGTGTATTCTACATGTACAAGGGCAGTACAAAAGGAATGACCACAGGAGACTGTTCACATGCACACCTACAAATTCCCTAGGATAGAGAACGTATTAAGAAATCCACAAAGTCCTTATTGATTTCAATTTGACAGATGAATGGTCGAAATACTGCATGTACATTGTTAATAAACAAAGTGAAGATTATGACATTAGGTCTGGATCCCCAGAATGAAATTTTCAAATACCAGTGAGATGGTTTTTAAAGATAAGACGAGGATTACCCCCCCTCCCCGCCCCCCAGTGAGTCACTCTATGATATTTAAAAGAAAGAAAAGAGAAAAGCCACCAGTTAATCAACTATAAAATGATCTTATCAACGACTGAGGCCCTGAAAGGAATGACATCTTCAGAGATGGCTGGCACTTCAAGGCTGGAGTAACAGATCTGGAACCCATTCTCCACTCCAGGGTGTGTGTGCCTGTTACTGAGTCCAGGCTCGCTCTGCTTGCTGCACAGAGGGCAGTGAATCCAAGAGGCAAGGTGTTAAGGCAAGGAACAGGACTTTATTTGGAAAGTCGCCTGACCAAGATGGCAGACTAATGTCTCAAAATAACCATCCTGTCAGAGTCTGGATGCCAGATTCTTTTATGCATCAGTGATGGGGGGTGGTAAGGAAACAAACTAAAAAGCCCATTTAATCTTGCAAGTATCTCCTAGAGTAGCAAGCCTCAAATAGAGTGATGTGTTAATGTCTTCCTTCCTGCCATCTACAGGTGGAGGAGTTCTGAATAAAGGCACTTTAGCTTAACAGTCAAGCAGAAGGGCAGGATTCTCAGAGGCAGGCCATTATGTGTGATTATAATAACAAAAGAAATAGATCTAGCTTTGACTCTTCCCTGTTATATGACTTTGGACAAATTTAAGCCCTCTAAGCCTCAGTGGACTTAACTATGTCATGCAGAAATGATAGTACTCATCTCCTCATTTTTTGGGTGCAGATTATATATCAAAGTTTCTTAGTGCAAAGTCTGATATAATAAGACTTCAAGAGGTGTTTGTCCCCCTCCCCTTTTATAAAATAAAGGCAAGATTTTTGAAATGTTCAAACACAGACCATTGTTGAAATCTTACCCATGTGAAATAAAAACACAACCATGACTCTCTGGATCTGAAAGAAATTAAGTCTCCTCATTGAGAAATAAGCTTGTTTAAACTAAGTCCTTAAGAAATAACCAGGTCAAACAACCTTATTTCTAATACCTTTCTTTTTTACACTACTGACGGTTCTGGCTCTAATCGTCAATGGAATACTGAAAGGATGATGGTTGGGGGTTGAATAAAACCAAAGACAACTTTGTGGATTAACCAAGCATTGTTGCCTTTATCTGCCACATTCTATAAAAACACTGAACAGCACTCAGTCAGATTTCTTGGGCTCAATACAACCAGAGAAGGCCCACCAGCCAGGTTCCACAGAGAGGAGTGTTGCACTTTTCTTAGTCCTACTAGGAAACTCACAAGAGACTAAATTTAAAACGTGGCTAAATTAGTTCTGCAAGTGCCGTCTCGCCTTCAGATACAGGTGCTGTGCCTGTTGTCAGTTACGGCGGCTCCCGCCCGCTCCCCCCCCCGCCCGCCCCGCTCCCCCAGCAATTTACTAGAACACAGTCCCATGACATTTGGCAGCATGCAGGCCAGTGAAATGTCATGACTGCACCCACAGTGATCAGGATCACTAAAGGGAAGTAAAAAGGGCCACCTCTGAGGTTTGATCAGCAAGCGCCCTTTGGTGGGGAAAGGGGAGGGGGAGCAGAAGCCGGAGACAATCTGGACTTGGTGTCCTTGACCGCTTTGGTCCTTTGCAATGGGTCGTTTGGATCTGCACGCACCGTGTGGGCAATAGGTCTAGAACTCTACCCGGCAGGAATGTCTGGAGATTCTAGCCCATAACTTTTCCAAGTGGGTCTCCGGAGCAAACATGCCTCTGAGCCACCTCGCGTGAGCCTTCCGTCTTGTGAGATGCATCGTAAACTGAAACTTTGCATACCGCAGGACTGCAGTGGTGTCTATAAATACTCACCGCCTTACTGCTGACCAACAAAACGCGGGCTCCCGGCACCGCGGGGGAAGAGGCGGTGGCATGTGACCCAAGGCGGAGGCTAGGAGGAACAGGGGAAAACCCTATTGCCAACCAGGGAGGCACCCCAGAGCCGATTCCTGAAGCACGGTTTGCAAGTACAGAACCTGGTCTGATCCTGGGCGGCCGCCCCTAGGAAAAGGGGGAAGAAAGCTGGAACCAGAGTCTCGAGGCAGGAGTCAAGATTCCAGAGCGCCCCCCTGTGCTGGCAAAGAGCTCTGCGTGCGCGCACAGTAGGCGCGCAGAGGAAAGCCTCCCCAAAACGAGGGCTGGCGGGAAAGAGGTAGCGGAGAGGGGATGCTGCTGGCGAGGAGGGCCGCCCGCCCCAGTCCGCCCCAGTCTGCGGAGCGCGCACTTCAGCAGCGCTCGGGACAAAGCGGTTCCCTTCTCTGGCCTCCCCTCCCAAGCCCCTCTCCGAAAAGAAGGGGGAATAGCAGGAAAAGATGGAGTGTTTGGGGGCGCCGAATCGCCCGCGCCCGAGTAGGGGCAGTTCTTGAGATTTGCACCTCAAAAGGGCCAAAGGGGAGAACGAGAGAGACCTACAAGCAAACTTTCTTTTTCGATCTCCAGGGACAGCCTGGGTCCTAGGATCGGCGGCGTCCCTCGCCCATCCTAAGCCACCGACGCGGGGAACGTTCCTCCCCTCCCCGGCCCCCCACGGTGGTCGCGAGCCCCGTACTCTGTGCCCGCCTGCAGCGTCGGATACGAGGACCCTTAACCACGCGAGGGCCCCCACCCGGTTGCCCCCAGATGTAACGTTTTCCCCAAGCCCCCTCCGCGAGCCCCGCTGGATTGTGCCCGGTGTGCCCGGCGATTGTGTTCTCAATCCCGTGCCACTGCTGACCCTAAGGCTCCAGCTCCTCCCGAGTCACCTCGAGTCTACGCACCCCCGCAGCTCGCCTCCGCCCGACTCTGCGCGCCCGGGGAAAAGTTTCCGGTCTTCCCGAGAAAGTTTTCTCACCCGCGAGCAAAGAGCGACCTGGATGGCTCTCGCCACCGCGCGGTGCCCAGCTCCCTTTCTTCCCTCCTCTCCCGGCTCTGCGGGGTCCTGTCCAGCCTCAAGTCCGCTCCGGCGCGAGTCCACAGTCGCGGTGGCGGCGGAGCTCCTGGACCCAAGCTGGTGACACGTTTCCCTCCTCGCTCATCTTACGACCTCCCCCTCCTCCTCCCACCGCCCCCCGCTCCTCCTCCTCCCACTTTTCCTGTCCTGTGCTCATCGCTTTAGTTTCTCTCCAGCAGCTCGCACCCCACCTCACCCCATCCCAGGGCTCCTCCCCAGCAGCAACTCTCTCTCGGCTAGGGAGGGTGGGTGGTGCAAGGGGAAGGGGTCGCCTGCACTTCGATCCAGTGCAACAATTTCAGGAAATGCAACGCTTGAAAAGCTGGAGAGGATGCAACAGGTCATGGGAGCTTGGCGCTGCGCTTCCCTCGCACAAGAGGAGACCCCCCCCCCCCCCCCCCCCCCACCTCCACCGCCACGAAAAGAAACTCTACCAGGATGCCAAGAGGGTGATTCTAGGGCTCAGTGGAGGACTGGAGCCTGGGACTTCTGTCATTGCTTGAAGGGGCAATCCTCAGGCCGATTCCAGAAGTTAAGTGCATTAATGGAAATGTAATTCCAGTGAAGTCTCTACCTTAGATTTGGTAAACTTTTTTTTTTCAGTTTATCACTTCTCTTTCCAGCTGAAGGTTT
The DNA here is from genome assembly GCF_016772045.2 of Ovis aries. Lineage (NCBI taxonomy): Eukaryota > Metazoa > Chordata > Mammalia > Artiodactyla > Bovidae > Ovis > Ovis aries. The sequence continues at coordinate 65,661,114 of NC_056068.1, read as the reverse complement.
AGTGAATCGGAGGGTCCTTCAGAGTTTGAAACAACAGAACGCCAACCGATCCCCAAATTAAAAACAATGAAAAACTATTTTCAAAACTGTTTTTCTTTTGCAGGTGTTAAGAATTTGATGCAGCTGTTCTCAGGACTCACTGGCTTGCATAATTTCAGCCTATGGCTGAGCAGGAAATACTTTACAAATGGGCTCGTTCACACATCACACTTAGGCTTTGAAACCACAGTGACATTTGCTGAAAAATGATGTCTTTTTATGTCAAAACTGAGAAAAAAATGTCGTGTTTATTTTGAGCACTGTGACCTTATGAAAGTGTTGCTGGTCAGAATGTGCCCAAAGAGGGTTTCATGAAGCTCGGGGTGCTCCCCTTGTCCAGAGATATCAGATAAAGCTAAAGTGTTCTCAGCAGAAGTCAGCGTGATGAAGAGACTTTAAATCCCATCCCAGGAATCAAAGACAATGAAAGAGACTGGACAAAGCATGTGCCTGGGATCAGAACGCTTGAGAGGGCAGTGGTCAGTGAGGGGACCTGGGAAATGCAGTCAAAGTTACATTGACTTTTTCTATTTCATATTCAGTGCTCCCATTTCATTTAGTTTATGTCTTCCAATTTCTCCATCTCTTCTATTTTTTTTAGATGTTCTTTCTCAAGCCTTTATCAGGTGCGGTAGAAAAGCTTTTGTATACATATATATAGTATGTATAATATATGTATTTTAAGAAAACATGAACTTTTGCCTAGCTAAAAAATTTATGACAATTTTGATTCTACTTGTTTGACTTAGTATAAATAGAATGCTAGGTTTCTAATTTTAAAAAAAAGTAGATACACAACAAGCAACAAAGATATACGGTATAGCACAGGGAACTATAGCCAATATCTTGTAATAACTTATAATGGAAAAAATCTGAAAAGTAATATATATATATACGTTTTACTGAATCACTTTGCTGTACACCTGAACCATTGTAAGTCAAATACAATAGAATATATATACTAACATTTTAAAAAATGAACTATCAATCAAAGTCAGTAGGATAGAGAAGCAAAAAATAATAATAATAATAGATTACTAATAAGGACCTACTGTATACCACAAAGAACTCTACTTAATGCTCTATAATGGCCTATATGAGGAAAGAATCTAAAAAAGAGTGGATATATGTTTATGTATAACTGATTCACTTTGCTGTATACTTGAAACTAACACAACATTGTGAATCAACTATACTCCAGTAAAAAATTAAAAAAAAAAAAAAAAAGCAGTTGTGTAGAGCAGTTGAGAGTCAAAGCCTGGAACCAGAGGTCAAGGGTAGTCAACCACCCTTTCTGACTAGTTGCAGAATATTAGCCAAGTTATTTAACCACTACGCTTCAGTGTATGCCTATGCAAATGAAGATAAAAGTAGTAGCTATCTCAGGCTTGTTATGAGGCTTTAACGAATTCGTACAAAGTGCGTGCTTAGAATCTCTGCTGAGATTCAACAGACAGTATTATTACTGTTATTATTCTGCAGGTCTGGGAAGTGGAAGGGAGACTTTGTTCAATGAGGACTTCCCTATTCAGTCTATTTAAAATTATAACTCACTCTTCCCTCCCAATCCCCCTCATTCAACTCTACTTTTTCTTTTTCCATCTATTACCATGTAACATTTTATGTAACTTATTTTTTAACAAATTTAGAGGATGAGAAGGTTGGATGGCATCGCCAACTCAGTAGACGTGAATTTGAGCAAACTCTGGGAGATGGTGAAGTATATGCAAGCCTGGCGTGCTGCATGCAGTCCATGGGGTTGCAGAGCTCAGACTTAGCAACTGAACAACAACAAATCATCTCTCCCATCACCTCTAGTTTCCAGACCAGAACATCAGCTCTTCAAGGACCTGGATTTGTTCTGTTCGCGGATATTATCCAAAATCCTAGGAGAGTGCCTGGCATAGTTTCTACTACCCAGCAGACAGCGTATGAAGGAGTTCATGAACAGATTTCATCTAGCAAATATATGCTGTACTGGTTGGCTGTGGTGGGTTGGGCTCTGTGCAGTAAGAAAAAACGTAATTACTGGGCCTATCCAAGAATGAAAGAGGCTCCCTCCAAAAGACGCACACTCCCTGGTAAAGAGAAATATTCACAATACAGGTGATGCCAGCATGGTGGGGATGCCCTACAAGAGTATTCAAGGATTGGAAGGAAGGTTTAAAGAGGTTAGAGTCTTCAGCTCTAAGAAATTGCTAATTTTGTAAACAGAAGTTTCTAAAAATTAGGAGGAAAAAATAAAAATAAAATAAATAAAAATTAGAAGGAGCCAACATGTTGGTGCAAATGAGAGCTTTGCTCTAAGGCCAATTGATACCGATATATTATACTTGTTACCACTCAAATTTTTATCAAAATTCTACCTAAATGCCAATGGAACATTGCCTTTTCTTAAGAAATAGAATTTTGTTAGGAGAAACTAATACAGTTTATTCTATTTAAACATTCATTTATGGAGGAGAAAATTCTCATTCTTTATTAGATATATCACGTACATGGTTTACCATGGCCACAGCTTCTGACGTGGAAATTGGTCCAGTCAAGTTTCCTGCTGAAAGGGTAGGCCTTAGGCAGCCTCAGTGGGCCCCGACCCAAAAGTAGCCAAGCTCTGTGACAAACTTCTCTGAGAAACTCTGGCCTCAGAAAGTATACTGAGTGAATCAGTTTCCATTTCAAGAATGTAAACACTCACACACACACACACAGACATACATGTAGCTAGTATCCAGAACAAAAGCTGAAATGTCATGACTTTTTCTGAACTCTAGTGTCTAGTCGCTGCAGATTGGCTGTCTGTAGACTAACGAGATATATATGTATACTGTTTGAACCCCGTGGTGTCAACACTTTTTAAATCACTTGCCAACATGTAGAAATCAGAAAACTTTATGCAAAAATATGGATTTTCAGCTTGCCTTGAAAACTCTGGACAACCTGGCGTTGTCCATGGTGGAGGCCTGCACAGCCCCAATTAGCTGGTGCCATAGTCCTCTTCTGTTAAACAGGGCATCCACTTTCCGCTTTGCACAATCCCAGCCACTCCCTACTCTCTGCAACCCAGCCTACCTCACCCGCTTCTCTGGCACCCGGATGCAGCTAGAAGAGGGATGCTGGCATATTGTCAGAGGGGCCAGAGGTCTGAGTCAGCAGAACTTATGCTAGAGTTCAAACCATTTTTCTCCCAGCAAAAGAACCCATTTCTAAACAAAACTTTGCTTGGAATTGCATAATTTGAATGTTGCTGAGGGAGAGGAAGCGATGGGGTAGATATGGAAGTGAGTGAGCATCAAGATGGGGAACAGCTGAGGCCTTTGCTAGGGTTGCCTTGGGATCAAAGCCACCATCCAGTGCTGCTCTTTCAGGAAGCCTGTTCCTTCTGCTTTTCTCGGTTCCCATGACAATGCCTACCCCTCCCAACTCCGTCACTCATTCTACCCCATTCTACTCCCCAAAGCCTAATCAGACCAAGTTCAAGAAGGGTTAGGTGACTTGTCTAAAATTATACACGAGCAAGAAAAGACAGGGCGGGCAATGCCAATTCAGAGCTCCTGTTCTATACTGTACTCCCTCTTGTTCTGATTAAGTGCTTTCATCTCTAAATTATAATTAAATTGCTTAAATTTACAGAATCACAGCATAGTACCTTAGTACCATAGTACATAGTACCATCACAGTTAGTACCTTAAAGATCTGGTATTCAATAGGAATAAAATAAATGTCTGTTGAATTTAGGTGTTTAAGGTTTGATTTCTAATTCAGACCTCCTTCCATGACACCTCAAGGTCTCATATCATATTCTAGAAGTCTTCCAATGAAGAGAAAGATCATGTCCTTCTATAAGTTTTCTCCTCTTTGTAGATAGAAAATTAGAGGCCCATAAATTCCAAAATCTTTTGCTAATGCCAGGTACAGAGCTTGTGAGGAGCATAGGTAGGTGCCCAGGCATAGGCAGTATCAGAACACAGTTTTTCAGGTCCTTAGAGCTCAGGTCATAAAATGAGTTAATGTAGTTACTCATGATAAATATTAGTCTAGATATAGAACTCGAGTAAGCCCTCAATATACATATATCCACAGCACTGCACCATCCATAAAAACAGGATCATTTGAAAAATAAGCTCAGCATCTGATCTAACACCGGGGTGTAAAATCAGTGACCTTTGTTACAGCAGGAGGACTTAGCACACAAATGAGAAATCTTGCCCAGTTTCTGTTCTCTTTTTAACTTTCACAGTAAGAAATACTGATAACCTTAAAGTCTGTATATTGAAAGAATTTTGGATGACACAAAAAATTGTCTTTGTCTTTTCATTCTTTTCTTGATAGCAAGGGGCTGTTTCTGTTATGTTGTGTTTTTTTCCAATTATTTTTGTCTTTTAGTATTGGGAAGTGCCTCTCCTTCATTCTAAAGGGTGAAAGTGAAAGTGTTAGTCGCTGAGTCGTGTCTGAATCTTTGGGACCCCATGGACTGTAGCCTACCAGTCTCCTCTGTCCATGGAATTCTCCAAGCAAGAATACTGGAGTAAGTTGCCATTTCCTCCTCCAGGGGATCTTCCCAACCCAGGGATCGAACTCGTGTCTCTTGCATTACAGGCAGATTATTTTACTGTCTGAGGCACCAAGGATTTTCAAGGGGCTGGTATGTAATTCTGAAGGTATTTTGAGAATAACTTGAATGAGCCAATCTTAAAAGTGAAAAGAACTTTAGCAATCTTACACAAATTTTCCCTGGATAATCCAGATTTCAATTATTCCTTCCTACAATTCCAAATTAATCAGTTGGTGGACAAATATTGACCCGTCACTTATTGTTGTCAGATACTGGGATGGCTACAGTGAACAAGAAAGACGAAACATCTGCTGTCAAGGAACAGAAAACAATAAACATGGAAACGAACACATAGAGGTGACTTCATGTAATTTCAGGTATTGATCTGTGCTATGATGAGGATCAAATGAGGCATTAGGGTGATTCGGAGGGAAGAAGAGAAATGCTTTATCTATGGTTATCAGCCATGGTCTCTCAGAGAAGGTAGCTCTTGAGTTGAGACTTAAATGACAACAAGAGGGGGACTTCTCTGATGCTGGTTAAGAATCCATGCTTCCTCTACTGGGGGAGTAGTTTTGGTCCCTGTTCAGGGAACTCAGATCCCACATGTCACATGGTGTGGCCAAAAAAAAAAAAAAGGCTGAAAAAGTGATAACAATAGGCAGACATAGGAACAGAAGAAAGTTCCAAAAGAAGAAATGGCCAGTGTAGATGCCTTGAGTCGAGAAGTCTGGCAAATTAGAGGGATTGAAAAGAAGGGCAGGATGGTTGAAGCCCAGCAAACAGGTCCAAGAAAAAAGATCAAGCTCAGATCATATGGGACCTGATAAGTCATGGTAAGATTTGGGTCACAGTGGAAAGTTATTGGAAGGTTTTAGAAGGTAGGATGTGATGTGATCTGATTTCTGTGTTAGAAAGATCCCTCTGGCTAATACATGGTGGATAATCCAGGAAAATAGCAGAAGTGAGGGGTTGGCAGTCCTTTTACGGGGGTGAGTGCAGTAAACCAAAGAAGAGGTGATGAAGCTTGGATTAGGTTTGAAGCAATGTTTGTAAAACATTAGAGATGATGGGATTTTCTGATGGAGGTATGAAGAAATGACAAACATCATGGGATATGCTTCCACTCTTTGTTAGAGCAATGGGATGGAGAGTGATACCATCTACTGGGGTGGGAAGGATGGGATGGAGGGTGAGGTTAGAAGGAGAATTAGTAGTTCTGCTTTAGCCATGTTATGTTTGAAATGCCTGAAGTGAGAGCCAAGCAGAGATGTCAAACAGACACTGGAATATATGAGATGGAATTGAGGGTTAGAGAGAGAAGTAAGAGACTTCTAAGTGTATATAGATGGTACTGAAAACCAAGGGACTAGGTGTGAGGCCTTGGAGAGAATGGATGGAGAAGAGAAATCGAGAAGAATAGAGCAGTCTAGTAAAAGAGGAGGAACCCGCAGAATAGAAAGAAATGAGTTTCTAATGAGACAGGGAAATCCTAGAAAGTGTGATACAGAAACTTCAATAAGATGTATGAAGAAGGAAGGATTGACCAAGTATGTTCAACACTGTCAAAAAGTGAGTTAAAATGAAAACAGAGTTAATGTTTCTTTGGCAAGATGTAGGTTGATGTTGATCTTGATAAGGGTTCTTTCAGGGGAGTGGCATGGAAGGAAATTCCATCAAAGTGAGCTGGAAAGAGAAAGAACGTGGAGACGGGGAATACTAACAACTCTTTCAAAGAATTTTGTTTAAAAGGGGAGCAGAGAAATGGGTCTCTACCTGGAAGTTACAGAGTCCAAAGACAGTCTGTTGGTTTGGTTGTCTGACAGTTAATTTTTAAATGGGTGATAAATAGCAAGGCATGTTCTAAAGGCTGATGAGAATTACCCAGTAGAGAGGGAAACTGATTTATGTCCCTACACACATTTTGGTGGGAGGGAACAGGGAAATAAATGCTCTTGTTGAACACATCTTCCAAACGTGGCACCATTTAAACACATTTTAAAGGCAATAAATTGACATGTTGAGACTATGACAAAAAGGTGATAGAGGAAGCAATGTGGAAGTAAGATATGGACATGCACAGAGAAGCTTCTCACATCACAGCTTCCATGTTACACAACTGCAAAAAGCGTCAGTCACTTAGACCACAGTGTGAACGATGTCTTCTGGGACTTGTGCAATAGGGTAGACTTGAACTTAAGATTAAATCTGAACTTGAACTTAAGGTTGCTTGGGCTAGGACTTCCCTGGTTGTCATGATTAAGAATCTACCTGCCAATGCAGGGGACATGGGTTCAGTCCCTGGTTTGGGAAGATTCCACTTGCCAGGGGGCAACTCAGTCCATGTGTCACAACTACCGAGCCCGTGTGATGCTACTGCTGTAGGCCGCACACCGTACAGCCTGTGTTCTGCAACAAGAGACGCCACCTCAATGAGAAGCCCCTGCACCGCAACTGGAGAATAGCCTCGCTCACAACAAGAGAGAGCAATGAAGACCCAGTGCAGCCAAAAATAAATAAATGAAAATTTTAAAAAAAAATTGTTTAGGCCAGATCCTCTACCAACCAACCATTGGTGCAGACCCATGTCTGAATTTTCTCTGCAGAGTTAAGAATGTGATACATACATCAACCCACTCACCATGACCACCTCCAAAGATGCTGATGTTGCCCAATGCACTTCTCGGAAGTCTTTTGCCCCCAGAAGTAAAGGAAGACAGGCATGATAAACCACATACCCCAAGTTTTGTGTCATAAACTAGGATCAACACTCACTCAATCCATCTCCACACCCTCAGACAGAAGTGAGTTTGAAACAATTCAGTATTCCAAAGAAATATTCAAAATTGTTCCCCCCACAATTTTTTTCCCTCCATCATTATCACAGGCATTTGAGAATGCGTATGCAGACCATACATCCTTGTCCAAGAACCATCACGCACTTCAGATTCTGCAGGGTCGGGTAGCCAATCATCCTATAACTGGTGATCTCCACCCCCAGGACCGCCTGGGGTAGGTAGGTGAGGAGTACCTAACAGACTGCCCTCTAAAAATTCAAACTATGTTGTGATGCCAAGTCAGCTTCATACCTCCCACAGCAAGGTCTGGCTCTGTGTGCGCCTGACTTCCTGGTAACACTCACACCACTCTCTGCCTTCAACATGAGGAGCCAGGACTCAAGATCACTATTAATCCTCCAGATTGTCATCATCACACTTTTTTCTATTCCCATTTCTCACCTGCTCCCAGGCCTTCCCCATTCCCCCAAACATTCTGTTGTATGGTCTAGAAGCCACAGTTCATCATCAGCAAAAATACCCTTTGTCTTCAATTTCTCTGAACATTTCATTAGCCTTTATGCCCTAATTGTGTAGTTTTCAAACATTTTGGTTTCAGGGCACTCTTAAAAAGTATTTGGGATGTCCCTCCCCCCCAACAAAAAAAAACCCTTTTTTGTATTTGTTGGATCTATAAATACTGGATTTGAAATACAACATTGAATTTTAAAATAACTGTAGTAAAACCATCACATATGTTATGAAAAATAGCCATACATATACATTTTTTCAGTCCCAGGAAGAATGGCATTGTTTTACATTTTTACAAATCTCTCTAACTTCCAGCTCCATGGAAGACAGCTGGATTCTTCTACACTCCTGCATTCAATGTGTTGTGTTATCACACGTCATGTAGCCTCTGGAAAATTCCACCGCAGGTTTGTGAGAGAATGAGAGCAAAGAGGCAAATAGGATCTTAGTGCTACGATGAAAATACTGTTTGACTTAGGGATCTCTGGCAGGGTTTTAGAGGCTCCCGGGGGTTCCTTAACCACGCTTTGAGAATCACTGTTCTAAATGAACACTGGTTCTCCCCTGAGGGCTTTCCCTCCTCCGAAATCCCGAATGGAGGTGGTTTCTCCCCCGCAGTCCTTGTATCACTGGACTTCAGGGGACAGCAGTTGTTTTCTTTGTTCCTCATGCCGCTTCCAGACCACAGTCCCTCCCTGAACATCCCATCAAACCATCAGACCATTCTACCCACTCTCCCTCCTTGTTGTGGTCATTTCAGTCTCCCAGTTAGCCTTCTCTTTCCTTGAAGATTTGAGTCCTTGTTCAAGGTCACTCTGCCTCTGAAGGTTTCAATATCCACTCAATATCCATTGAAGAATTATCTTGGTGATTTCAATATCCACAGAAAGACTTCTTCCAGTGTCCTGGAAGCTCAGTTCCTTAACCCCAGTTTCAGTGACCTTTTCCTTCCTTCTGCCGCAGCCACCCGCTCTGATGGTCAGCCTTGACCTTGTCATTTCCTACTGCCACCCTGACCCGCTCTCTAACTTTCCACTTCTCTCCCTCTACTTTCCTGCCTCGCATAACTCTTCAACTCGCTGGGATGTATTGGGTTGGCCAAGAAGTTCCCAAATGAAAACGGCGCGTAACCCCTCATGTCCTCACTTCCCTCCTCATTCAGCCTAGAGTCCATTATCATATTAACTTCTTCCCATACATCCTAGACTCCCTTGCACCTTTCTCATTTCGTTGCTTTGCTAAATTAAGGTTGTTTCATCAAATTCTCCTCTACTCTGTGCCTATATCAATATGAACATAGGAGAAATACAGGCTACTCAGCACCCACACCGAATGTGTCTAGTCTTCACACTTCTACTGTCTCCTACATTCCAAAGTTTTCCTCCACATCCTCACTCTCATCTGAGAACCTTCCTTCCTTCTTTGGATAAAATAGGAACATCTAACAACAATTTCCACAATGCTATGGACTGAATGCATGATCCCCCCAGATTCATATGTTGAACCTTAATCTCTGATGTGATGGTATTTGGAGGTAAGGCCTTTAGGAATTAATTAAAGTTAGATGAGGTCAAAAAGCCCTCACCAAGAATCAAACCTGCTGGTTCCTTGATCTTGGACTTCCTGACACATCTGTTAGTAAATGGACGTCTGTTGTTTAAGCCCCCAAGTCTGTGGTATTTATCATAGCAGCCTGACACGTTTATCGCCACTGGTGTACCTATCCCCTTGCTGTAATCAGCAGCCATATTCTGCCTCTCTCCTATTGCCGGAGATGAACTGCCAATGCAGATTCTGAGGCTAAACCCTCCACTGTGCAGTTGATCCCATCCCTCACATTCCCCATCTCCTAGTGGAGCTGGTAGGATGCTCCCCTCCCCCACCCTTCCAGTTTATGTACAGCAAAACACCTTGAAAGAGTTTTCCATATTCATTGTTGCTAATATTTCTTGTTTTTCATTCTTTGACCCTTTCCAATCAGGCTTTCCTGTTCTCTGTTCTGCTGGAACTGTGTATCCAGGTTATCCATGATTGCCATGTCATAGGAACTCAAACACTTGTTGAAGGAATGAATGAATGAATTCTCTGATGGTGAGGCTCTCCCAACAGAAAAGTCACACATGTGTACATGTGCAAAAACAGACACACACACACACACACACACACACACACACACACACACACACACAGATAGAGGGCAAGAGTGAGAGGGAGGGAGAGAGAAGGATGGAGAGAGAACTCTTTCTGGCCCCAGATCCTGCAAAGCCTGACTTGGCCTTATGTCTGTGAGAGGCCTCTTTTATTTAAAAGCAGGGTATGGGTAAGGCTGTCTTCTGTAACATGGTTATCTTGACCAAAACAGTCCTCCCTTCTAGTATAATCCACATCTTGCAGTCGAGCAATGTTCCCTTGTGGGGAAGAAGCTTAAACTTTGATCTAGACTAGTATTAAGAGTATTATTTCAGGGTGAGCTTAGCACGTGGTCCAATGGTAAAGAATCCGCCTGCCAATTCAAGAGATGCAAGAGACTCAAGTTTGATCCCTGGGTCAGGAAGAACCCCTGGAGGAGGAAATGGCATCTCGCTCCAGTACTCTTGCCTGGGAAATCCCATGGAGAGAGGAGCCTGGCCGGCTACAGTCCATAGAGTTGCAAAGCACTGGTCACGACTGAGCGCGCACACGCACACTATTTCAGGGCAGTTCCTTAATCTGTGAGTCTCAGTTGCAGATATAACCTGGTTTTCGGGGATGTTAGAAAGTCTAAATGAAGCTTATGAGAGATATGTGAAATATTTGGCATAGTGCTTGGCACACTGTAGGACATTTTTTACTAGCAATAGAAAAGTAATGAGGCGCCATATTCAAAACAAGAGACTGTTGTGTGTTTATTGTCCATAACATTTGTTTCCCTAGATAAATAATCCCACTTCCTTCACGGTAGAGCCTAGTATTTTGCTTGATTTCCAGTTTGGTTCACATGTGTTTCGACCTGTCTTTATACCCTAATGCTTACTGTATTACTGCGATGCAAATATACTCTCGTGTTAAAAAAGTACTGTTGAGTATAAAGGAGACTTTTACAAGTGGTCCAAGAATATGGCAATAAAATGGTAATCCTAAGACATGACTTTTACATGCTCCCACTTCAAATATAGATAAAAATAAGGAGCAGAATCACATAAATGTAACAACAAAAGATAACAGTCTGCATTCCAAAGACAAATGGAAAAAGCAGCAATGAGTTTATGCTAATTTCTGTTGGGCTGGGGAGAGGGAGAGGAAGGGGATAGGAAGAGGAGTGTTCAAGAGGATAAAGAAAAAGGCAGAGGGCGGGCTTCCCTCATGGCTCAGTGGTAAAGAATCTGCCTGCCAGTGTGGGAGATGCGGGTTGAGCCCCGGATCAGGGAAGATCCCACATGCCAAGGAGCAACTCAGCCCCTACTGAGCCTGTGCTGTAGAGCCTAGGAACAGCAACTACTGAGCCCACGGGCCCCAACTACTGAAGCTCAAGAGCCTTAGAGTTCATGCTCTGCAACAAGAGAAGCCATCACAATGAGAACCCGTGCACCGCAGTGAGAGAGTAGCCCCTGCACAAAACTAGAGAAAAGCCTGCGCAGCCACAGAGATCCAGTCCAGCCAAAAATAAATACATACAATTATTTTTCCAAAAGGTAAGGTAAGAGAGATGGTCTTGTCCAGCGAAAGACTTCTGGCCAAGAGAGTTTGTCCAGGCTATAGTCAAGAGGCCTGATGGAAAAAATCCCTCAAGGCAATCTATCCCTCTTTCCTCAGAATCAGTACCCATCTCACAAGTCCCTAACCTTGAATTCAATGTCCTGGGTGTCATGATGCAGCCACAAGGTGTATCCCATGCAAAGGAAGCTTCTGAGGACTGACTCATGCTAACTAAATTCTCCGGGGTCTGATGTATAAGTGAAAGTGTCAGTCGCTCAGTCGTGTCTGACTCTGTGTGACCCCATGGACTGTAGCCCACCAGGCTCCTCTGTCCATGGGGATTCTCCAGGCAAGAAAACTGGAGTGGGTTTTCATGCCCTTCTCCAGGGGATCTTCCCAACCCAGGAATTGAACCTGGGTCACCTGCATTACAGGCAAATTCTTTACCATCTGAGCCACCTGGGAAGTCCCTGATATATAAACTAAGGCATTAATTAATGGATAACCAGTGATTCCTGGGTTGGGAAGATCCACTGGAGAAGGAATAGGCTTCCCTTGTGGCTCAGCTGGTAAAAATCAGCCTGCAATGTGGGAGAACTGGGTTTGATCTCTGAGTTGGGAAGACCTCCTGGAGAAGGGAAAGGCTACCCACTACAGTATTCTGGCCTGGAGAATTCCATGGACAGAGGAGCCTGGCAGACTACAATCCATGAGGTCGCAAAGAGTTGGACTTGACTGAACAACTTTCACTTCAACCAGTAATCTTGTTTTCCAGGACTCTGCCTAGTATCACATTGATAAATTATCTCTTTAAGTGAAAAAGATAATTAGTAGGACATTTATTCATTTGCCATTTTAATTTAAATCTTCCTCTGCAAGATGGAATTCCCATTATACCTTAAACATTGTGTCATATGCCTCCCACTTCCCTCTCTTCTTCATTCTTTTGCTTTCTCTCTCTCTCTGTCTCTCACACACACATGGAATCTACACTGGCAACAGTTACAACTGACTGTTGTAACTGTAATAGTAATTGCAGACATATGCTGTGCTGGCGCTGTGTTAGGTGCTTTGCAAGCAGTAGCTCACTCCTCAGACAGCAAACCCTGTGACATGGGGGCTATTATTATCCCCATTGTACAGATGAAGAAATTCAGGCTTAAGCGAATGGTTGGGTCCTTTCCCAAGGTCACGCAACTTGTCAGAAGCAGAAATAACCACAAATAACAGTGTTTTCTTTCTCACTGTAAGTCCTTCCCTACCCTGAGTCATCTCGACCTCCCAATTTAGGGAGAGGAAGTTGCAGAGCTGTTTGGGGAAGATAAATATTCTCATCCAAACCACCAACTGTAGGGAGGTTTTCTGCTGGACGTGGGAAATAAGGAGAATTCTGCAGGAGGAGAAAGTAAACAGGGCCAGGATACTCTGTCCACTTGGACAGCTATCCCTAGCAACTCGGTCATGGTAAGCCAAGCCAGAGTGTGGATGGCCACGGGGCACAGAGCATTCTCTGTTCCCTCTCTGGCGTTAACTGGGGCAGTTCTGATTTGACATCACTCAATGTCTGTTCTACCTCTTCTAAGTATGGTACTCATATTACCAGAGTTTGGGTGTTTCTGCATGACTTTCATCAGTGAAGTCTAACTTAGGACATTTTTCAAACTCTTCTCTGAGGAAGAGTAAGCCACAAGATGTTGCTTGTGTTGCTGGAGAAAGGTTCCTCACGCAAACAATCTTTGGAAATATAGCATATGATAGCACAACATGCATCTGTATGTTAAGATCTTAGGGGTGGACTGCAGGAAAAAAACATTCAATAATTTCATTTCTTTTCATGGAATACTATTAACAGTTTAAGGATATAATTTTCCATAGAACACAATTGATACAGTGCTGTCCAAGACTAAAGAATTGCATGTCAGTCAAGTTTGCTTTGAAGACAGCCCAGGGCTGAATAAGATCACAGGGAGGTAGCAGTAGAGGCTTCCTGGCAGACTCTGCTTTCAGCTTTTTAATTTCTTGGATGACAAATATATGATAGTATCCTAAATTTACAGGGGAAAAGTCTGCCTGCTCCACTGTGACTACAGAAACAAAATGAATAACCTTCACAATCACTCCTTCTGACCTATGCATCTCATCTGGGTTGGAGAAAAGAATAAGAACCAGTCACCTCCTTCAGGAGAAGGGCTGATGAGAGCAGATGCAGATGTGATCAAGGCATTTGATAGTGAATTAGCATGAGCAGCCATATTTGCTGAGAGCACGTAGGTACCATGTGAGGCTAGGCTCCCAGCAGACGGTGGGGACCTGCTAAATTGCACAGTCTTCCTGTGATCCATCATGGGCCTGTCCATCTGGGGAGTACCCAGAACCTAGCACTGTGCCTCCATTGAATAGACACTTAAAAATATTTATTAAAGGAAGGAAGAGTGGGAGGAAGGAAACAAATTGAGGTTTGGAGATGCTCACTTGTCCAACATCACACCTCTGGTGAGCAGGAGAGCCAGCACTTACATGCCAAATAGCTGAGCTCGCCCATGACTCACTGACTGCCAAGATTTTGGTTAGCTAGTACACAAGCAGCTTCAAGGAGCTGGCTTGAGGTTCTGGCCACCTGTGCTCTGTATGTCAGCTTTGGCATTATTATTACTTGTGCAATCACAGTTGGCGTTTTGACACAGCACTTTTAGTGGGGGGGTAGTGGTGGTGCCTAATACTGACAGTTAAAATTTAGTGATCACTTACTACGTGTCACTTACTGCACTGAGAACATGACTCAGCTCATTCCCCATGACCATCCTAGAAGTCAGTACAATTGCAAACCCATTTTATAGATGCAGAAACTGAGGAGCAGAGAGATTCGATGACATCCTCTTACCAAGTGGTGGAGTTAGGATTTGAATGGAAGCAGCTATTCTAGTTCTAGTGTGTGTGCTCAGTCATGTCTGACTCTGAGACCTCCTGAACTGAGGCCCAGCAGGCTTCTCTGTCCAGGAAAATCTCCAGGCAAGAATACTGGAATGAGTAGCCATTTCCTACTTCCAGGGGATCTTCTGTGACCCAGGAACTGAACCTTCATTTCCTGCATCTTCTGCATCGGTAGGCGGATTCTTTACCACTGTGCCACCTGGGAAGCCAGAACTGAGGCAGTTTGACTGCCCAAATCCCTGTTTTTAACCTCTTAGCTTCATCTATTCCATCTGGCCAATTACAGACATCCCAAGAGAAGGAAAAGACAGAGGCAGGTACCACACACAGCTGGATAATTATATCTGCTTTGTTAATCTAACCCTTAACGATGTTTACATAGGTCTAAGCACATCACCAATACCAACTCATTTAATCTTCAAAATACAGTAAAACAGTATCAAAGTGAAAGTTTCTCAGTCGTGTCCAACTCTTTGGAACCCCACGGATTATACAGTTCATGGAATTCTCCAAGTCAGAACAGTGGAGTGGGTAGCCTTTCCCTTCTCCAGAGGATCTTCCCAACTCAGGGATCGAACCCAGGTATCCAGCATTGCAAGCTGATTCTTTACCAGCTGAGCTATCAAAACTGGAGGCTGGTACTATTATTTCCATTTCATAGATGAGAAAACCAAGGCACAGAGAGCTTAGTAACTTGCTCAAAGTCACACAGCAAATGGCAGAGCTGGAACTCAAACCCAGGCAGTCTGCTCCCTAGTCCTTAGGCTTAACCCCTACAGGATGCAGCCCAATGGGAACAGGCAGGCACCTCATTTAAAGGTGAAATACCCCCCCAAGACCAGTGGCTAAAATGATCTCCAAGTTCCTACTCAGAGCCATCTGCAGCCCTGGAAGTTAAACAAGGGTCAGGGAGCGTGAATGACTTAATTGCTATTCAATTTAGATTTCCTGGCTGAAAGGGTTTCTGCTCATCCTACTGGAAATTAATAGCCAATTGTTTCTTTGCATTCTTGTGGGAGGGTGAGCCATTCTGCCTGGGCCCTGGCTGTTTCTGGAACCGAAAGCACTCAGCCAGCATCAGCCAGGTAAAGGCTGGGAAGTGAAGAAACCAAGTCTCTTTTGTTGAACCCGGTAGCTTACTCCACTGGTCTAGGAGCTGGGGCCCCTCCTCCTGACTTTGCAGGAAAACTGCCCCTCTCGTGGGTCAGTTCAGTGCCCTTCTGCGCCCCTAATAGAGAGAGTCAGAGGAAGGAAAGGAGGTTATTTGTTAGGAGAAGGAGCACAAGGTCTTCAAAGGAAGCATGAGAAGCAGCAACCATAGCATCTATAGACGTGACCCTGCCCTATTAACAGTGGATCCCGCTTAGCAAAGTAAGTCTACCCCCAGCCTTGCTGCATGGAAGTGACCTCGGAGACACGGAGGGAGCGACTCTGTCTGGGCACAGGGCAGGGACTCCGAGAATACACACTGAACATTTTGTAACATGAATATAAGTGAACAGCCCCTTGAAGCACTGGGTTTTACTTTCTCCTGGTCCCTGGTCACCTCCTTATTCTGTCTGCCAGTGTGACTAGAGGAATACTATAAGCTGGCTGGACCCCAGCCTCATCTCCAGCTACTCTTTCTTTTCACTCACCTTGCAGTGCGCCAAGTCACACTGAGCTGCTTGCATTCTTGGAAAGGCGGGATTGCATTCAGAGCAAGGGACCAGGCAATGGAGACAAACTAGATTTCAGCGCTGGTCCAGCAGTACAGTGCTGTGAAGTTGGGTACATCACTGAACCACTCTGGGCCTGGAGCACCCTGTTCTCCCTAATAAAATACCACTTCCCTCTCCAGGCGCCAGGTCAGGATTATCCCTTTTCTCCACCCCACGTGGCCTGCCCAGCACTTTGCACACACTTCTTTGCATCCGCCCGGGGCACCCGGCCCTACACACCCTCCCTTGCAGCATTTGCATCAGTGCCTTACAGAGATCCGTTCACCTGTTCTCTGCTCACAAATCAGGAAATCAGTGATGCCAGGTAATTTATCTTCGAATCACCAAACCTAGGCAACGCCTGGGATACAATCGTGCACGCTCAGTCGCTCAGTCCTCTTCTGAGTCTTTGCGACCCTATGGAGTTCACCAGGCTCCTCTGTCCATGGGATTCTCCAGGCAGCAATACTGGAGTGGGTTGCCATTTTCTCCTCCAGGGGAATCTTCCTGACCCAGGGATTGAACCCGCGTCTCCTGCATTGGCAGGTGGATTCTTTACCACTGAGCCATCTGGGAAGTCCCCTGGGATATAATAGAGGTTTAGAAAAAGCTGTTATGGAAGAATAGAGGAAGAGGATAAATGAAGAAAGAAACACAGATGGAGAGAGAAAGGGACCCATCTCTGATGACCCCTTAAAAACAGCAGGTATGGTTTGAGAAGTTCTAGCAAAAAAATGTCCTTATCCTGAAAATATCTATTTGGCTTGCCCAGAGTCTAAGATATCCTGCTTGGGAGACTTGTTCCTGGGGGTGAAGATACTGTCTCCCCTTGTTTCTTTTCCAAGAGTAATGTGTTCAACTATTATCAGCCAAGCACCTTAGCATTCCATCACAAGATGGATTTCCAAAAGACAAGTGGGGAAAGCACGTCAGCGCTTTAGTGGAGGAAAGAGGCCTTAAAAAGGGAAGGGAGGGATCAGTGACCTAAAAAAATGTCCATCTCAGTGAGTCAGAGTCATAAGAATGAGAACACGCAATCCTCATTCCCACCCTGCCCTGCCTACCCGGTTCTCCCTTGCATCAGTCACTCTGAAGTCCTCTTCTCAGACTCCAGCTGGTGCCTGGTTCCTTGCATGCAGGACCAGAAACTCTAGTGATTGCTGCACTGCTTTGGTCTGATGGAATATCCTTTTTTTTCCTCCTTTCTTGTTTTCTTTCTTCTCCTCCTCCTTCCTTTTCTTCTTCCTCTTCTCCTCCTCTGCTTCCGTTTTCTTCTTCTATCTTCTCTCCCTCCTTTCTTTTTCCCTTGTATAATATGTATACCATTCGCTGACTTTAGCCCTGTGAGTCTGGACTAGGTAAGGGACCTCAGAAGTTACTCACCCAACTCTCTGCCTCATGCCCAAATCCTCTCCAGCACCTACTCCAGAAGTGGCTTCTGCTTAAACCCTTTCAGGGACGAGATGCTCACTGTCTCTCAGGGCAGCTGTTCCTTTCTGGGAAGCTCCCATGACTAGAAGAAAACCTCTGCCTCATGCCCAAATCCTCACTATGACTTTAGCCCTGTGAGTCTGGACTAGGTAAGGGACCTCAGAAGTCACTCACCCAACTCTCTGCCTCATGCCCAAATTCTCTCCGGCACCTACTCCAGAAGTGGCTTCTGCTTAAACCCTTTCAGGGACGAGATGCTCACTGTCTCTCAGGGCAGCCCTTCCATTCTGGGAAGCTCCCATGACTAGAAGAAAACCAGAATCTGCCACTCTGAAGCTTATCCAAAGGAAGAAAGACAAGTAGAAACAAGCAATTTGTGTTAGATGACATGTTGGGAAATTCTGAAGAAGTTCAAGGGTAAAGAAAAGGTTGTGTCTGTCTCATCTTTAAATAGAGGTAGATTTCTTAAATTTTTATTTATTTATTTATTTATTTTTTGGAGTGAAGTAGAAAAGAGTAGCTTCAATTTGTTTTGCCAGGCAAAGGGGGCCACAGTGGGCTGATGCCCTGAAGACCATGTGGCCCACCCTGGAGAGGGTAGTAAGGAGTTTTATGGTGTTCAGGGAGCAGAATGTGGTCAACTCATGGCCAGTTCTTGGACTGGCTGGCATCAAGGCAAAGTTTCAAGCATCGTCAACCTTCCGGTTTCAGCCAGTCCAGGGTCCGTGTCCTTGTGGTCAGCACTTTTCATCTGGGTGGCGGGTCTTCTTTTTCATTTGGGGTGGGGGGAGGTCTTCTTCCTGAGGTCCTCACTCTGGTCCCCAGACCTTCTTTTGTTTCATTTTCGCAGGCTTTTCCCTTCCTTGTCTTGTAGCCACTGCCATTTTGGACTCCTTTTCCCTATTTTACCTACCTGACATTCCACCCTCAAGAGATGGGAGGCCCAATTCTTTGGGAATAGAGGCGTCGAGGTCTTTCTGGCTACTTCCTGCTGAACTGGGGCGGCGAGGGGTATTGGGCCTCCCCCTCTTGCTAGTCTCAAGCCTCAGAGTCCTTATAGCGGTATCCATCTAAGGGTGAGGGATATTTTCCGTGGTCGGCTGTAGTTTTACATCTTTGTTGAACTGGCACTGTATGTTGTAGCTTGTTGACCCGGCTCTTCTTTTTCCATCCAAGACAAAGCTGCTTCCATCAGTGTACCAGATTTCCTCAGGGTTGGTCAGAGGATCTTCTGACAATCCTTCTCGGGGTTTTGTCCAGTGGTCCAAGGTTTCTTAACTGGAGGTCTTCTGGGATCTGAGACTGGGCCGCGTGGGCTTTCCGCTGTCCAGGTTTCCAGCACGATGGGCCTTCCCCTGCGCTGGATTTTCTTCACGTTCCGCATCTACCACGGGAGCTTCACTGAGTTGGGTTCCGGCTGTGCTTGGCCTCTTCCACGCGGAGGTTGTTTCAGCCAGGCTATATCCAAGTCACGGCACCATAGATGTCACGCTAGTGTATGTTCCTCGATTCTTGGTCTCGTCACAACAAAGATTTGGAGTGACGGACATTAAAGCCCCTTGGCACGTCACAGCTCTCAGGTCTTGGATAGACCGTGTTACAGTTCTCAGGTCTCAAATGGACCATGTTATAGCTCTTAGGCAAATCAGTATTACAGCTCAGTGTTACAGCTCTATTTTATTTAGAAGATAGCAGGAAAATCCATCTTCCAGGCGTGAGGGCACGCGGGGTGGTGGGGGGGGGGGAGGAGGGGGGAGAGAGGGAGAGGGGGAGAGGGAGAGAGGAGGGGAGGGAGAGAGCGCGAGCGAGAGAGAGCCTTAAATTTTTATTTTATTGAAGTATGGTTAATTTACAGGTTTCCCTGGTAGCTCAGCTGGTAAAGAATCCACCTGCAATGCAGGAGACCCCAGTTTGATTTCTGGGTTGGGAACATCTCCTGGAGAAGGGATAGGTTACCCACTCCAGGTAGCCTATTATTACATTCTTTCCCTATGGTTTATCACAGGATATTGAATACAGCTCCCTATCTATACAATAGACCTTGTTGTTTATCCAGCCTGTGTGTTGGGTTGGCCAAAAAGTTCATTCTGGTTTTCCTATAAGATACTATGGAAAAACCCAAACAAACCTTTTGGCCAGCCCAATATAATACTGCATCTGCTCATCCCAACCTCCCATGCATCCCTCCCCCTCCTCCCTCCTGCTTGGTAACCCCAGGTCTGTTCTCTATGTCTGTGAGTCTGCTGCTGTCTCATAGGTTCATTTGTGTCCTATTTTAGAGTCCTAGACATAGATTTACTTACATAAATGAACAAGTGTGATGGTTAATTTTATGTGTCATCCTGACTGGGCTAAGGGATGCCTAGCCAACAGGTAAAACGTTATTTCTGAGTGTGTCTGTGAAGGTGTTCTGGAAGAGATTTGCATCTGAACAGGAACCCTGAGTAAAGAAGATCGTCCTCTCCAATGTGATGGGCTCTTCCAATCCACTGAGGGTATGAATGGACCAAAAAGGCAGAAGAAGGGCCAGTTTTCCTGGACATCCTTCTTCTCCTGCCCCTGGACATCAGTGCTCCCGGCTCTCGGGCCTTCAGTCTCGGGCCAGGTTACACCACCGGCTTTCCTGGGTCTCCAGCCTCTTGGCTTGCTTCTGTTGTCATTTGGGCCAATTCCTATAATAAATCTCCATTTATGTATATAATCTCTCCTATTGGTTATGTTTCTCTGGACAACCCTGACTAGTACAAGTATAAACAAGGACACTGTATCTTTGGTCACATTCCTTCAATGATTTTTTTCCTATAATAGTAAAAGTAAATACCTATAAAGCCTTGAATAGCTTTCAGACAGCCTTAAATAGCTTTCAGAATTTTTGGACTCCGAATCACTTTATACTCTTAAAACTTATTGATGATCCTCAAAATTTTTGTTTTTTGTGAGTTGTGTCTATTGATATTTAATATGCATGCATGCTCAATCGCTTCAGTCATGTCTCATTCTTTGCGATCCTATGGACTGTAGCCCACCCAGCTCCTCTGTCCATGGCATTCTCCAGGCAAGAATGCTGGAGTGGGTTGCCATGTCCTCCTCCAGGGTATCTTCCTGACCCAGGAATTGAACCCGTGTCTCCTGAATCTCCTGCATTGCAGGCAGATTCCTTACCACTGAGCCAGCTGGGAAGTCCAATATTTAATATATTAAAAGATAAGACTGAGGAAAATTTACATAGCTATTTATTGATTCACTTAAAAACCATTTAAAAAGAGACATTTCATGTTAACAAAATTAAAATACATTTATGAAAACTGTTTTCCAAAAGCAAAATATATATGGTGAGCTGAGAGGCATTGTTTTTCAAATCTGCAGATCTCTATAACGTCTGGCTTCAGAGTAAATAGCTGGATTCTCGTATCTGTTTCTGCATTTGATCTGATGCAATAGAGCTCCAATTCATATAGCTTCTGGAAAACCACTGTGTATACTTGTGTGAGAAGGAGAGTGGAAAAGGCAAATAATATAGTAAAATTATCATCATCATTATTACTAAAATAGTTTTGAATTCACGGATCCCACGGAAGGGTTTCAAGCATCTAAGACCAGCTACATAATTTGCAGGCAAATGGGAGGAGTCTCTTGTTCAAAAGTTATTTAGAATTTCAAGACAGCCACAACACAGCTTTAAATGGAGCACCAGCCCTTCTGAGCAGGGGGCCCTGTGTGACAGGGCCTGAGGGCAACTTCAAAGGTCCCTGGACCACACTTTGAGAGTGGCTACTGCAGAATACTGCCTGCATCTTGCATCAGGTTGCTGACTTGGGGCCATGAGTATAGGCCGAAACGCTGCAGAGGTAGCAGTCTGCTTCTGTGTGTGTGTGTGTGTGTGTGTGTGTGTGTGTGTGTGTGTGTGTGTGTGGTTTGAGCTGCTGGATCACCAGGCATAAGTGTTTTTAATCAATAACACATCCATAGCAAGATAGAAGTATCACTTGTGAAGGTTTACCCCCGGGTGCCTTCCACATAACCCAGCCTTTTACACAAATACACACACACACACACACACACACACACACACACACACACACACCTCTAGCTAAAAGGTTGCACCCCTTGTGTTCCAAATGGCTGCACACCAGATATTCATCACGGTTTCCTGTTTTGTGTTTTTATTGTGGTTACGGGCTTCTATCAGCCAAGCTGATATCTGTGGTCCCCATTTTCCTGTTTGGTGCCTAAAACATAGTGGGCACTCTATGCTTTTGCTGAGCTGAATTTTATAGTTCTGGTAGCTGGGGGGAAATTCTACTTATTAAATGCTGTTAACAACTGATGGTTGGCAACATAAATACAGCGATTGTCCCGCCTTCCTGAGAACCAGGCTCTTGGGGCGATAAGCAACCCCATGACTAATGGGTGGACTCACGCATTTGAGTGACAGCAACACAGCATTTTCTAGCAACGAGTTGGCAATATTTCTTGAAGTTCCTGAGGCTAAGATAAGTACATGGTTAATAAAGGAGCAAAGTTTCCATGGTGTTTAGAAGGATGCCCTTAGAATCCTGGTAACAAACAAGTCAATTTCAATGAACATTACGTGTGTGCACACGCAAAGTCACTTCAGTCATGTCCAACTCTTTGCAACCCCACGGACCGCAGCCCGCCAGGCTCCTCTGCTCATGAGATTCTCCAGGTAAGAATACTTGGCAGGGTTGCCATGCTCTCCTCCGGGAGATCTGACTGGCCCAGAGATTGAGCCCACATCTCTTATGTCTCCTGCATTGGCAGGCGGGTTCTTTACCACTAACGTCACCTAGGAAGCCCAGTGAACATTACACAGCTTTATAAATATAATACAGAGCAGTTTACAATTCTGGTCAAATCACCTCTCTCTCCAGCACAGAAGAAAGGGACTGTGACCTCTCTCTCACTCAGACAAAAAATGACACAATAGAGGTATTAATCCTCCACCTAAAATAGACCTTCTTCTACTCATATTAAAAGTGAGCACTGCGGCAAGTGCAAAGGACCCAGGATCTTGAATTCAAATCTACCACTTTACAGGACGGGGAAATTGAGACTCAGAGATAAGAAGTGACTTTCTTAAAGAATTTTTCATACAAGTTTACTTATTTACTTTTGGCTGTGCTGGGTCTTCGTTGCTGCTGCGTTTCTCTACTTGTGGTGAGCAGGGGCTGCTTTCCAGTTGTGGTGTGCAGGCGTCTCATTGCAGGGCCTCCTCTTGCTGCGGAGCATGGGCTCCAGGGCACACAGGCTCCGCAGTTGCAGTTCGCGGGCGCAGTGGCTGTGGATCCTGGGCTCTGGAGCACGGGCTCAGTAGTCGTGGGCTACAGGCTTAGTTGCTCGGAGGCATGTGCGATTCTTCTGGATCAGGGATTGAGCCCGTGTCTTCTGTACTGACAGGCAGATTCTTTGCCGCGGAGTCACCAGGGAAGCCTAAGAAAAGACTGTTTCGCCCAAGATCACAGAGCTGTTTATTAGCAGCTGTGGGACATACACCCAATTCTACAAAAAGATAATGGATCATACACACCAGGGCTTTTAGGACAGTGTGGGTCCAGATTACTGAAAGTTTAACCACTGCTTCATCTAGGATCATTAACAAGTAAAGCCCAAAACATTTCTTTCAAATACAGCTGGACATCAAACCCTCCACTAGTGCCCTGAGCACCATCCCTTCCCTGACATTCATTTGAAACACCTTTGCTTCATTTCCAGCATCTTTATCCTCTTCTATTCCATCAGCCCCCTTTCCTTTCCTCCAACATGCATTCGTTGCCTTGGGGAGAAGGAAAAGAAAGCCTTACCATGGCTAGCTGCTCCGTGTAGCTGTAATTCTATTTCTTTCTTGGTTGTTACTGTGAAACCCCTGGAAGTGATCTATAACCAGGGCCTCCCTTTTCTCACCTCCCTTGACTCCCTTAGCCCTTGCAGTCTGGCTATCATCCCAGCGCTTTACAGAAACCACCCACTCAAGGGTCAATGATGTGCTTGTCCTAAATCAAATGGCTTTGACTTGGTCATAATTCTCCTTGACGTCAATGACTGTGCTTCCCTAATAGTGATAGTCATCGTGATAATACGAAGCTTTTATACTTCAAAAGTAGGTCAGGTCTTAAAAAGCCATTTGTAAGTTCAGTGGTTAAAAGGACTTTGGAGCCAGACTGCCTACTTCATCTCTTGCTTGCACAACTGACTAGCTGGATCCCATGTGTCTCAGCTAAACTGGAAGCATAACAGTACCCAGCTCACAGAGTTGGGGTGAAAGTCCATGAGCTATATTCAGAACACTGTGTGCCACATACTACATGCTCAGCAAGCATGAGTTGCTGTTGTTAGTATAATATTTGTAAATCTAAGAAGATTGAGAAGAGTTTAAGCTTGCAATGTCTGTTCACATATCCACCAGACGGAAGGGTTAGTCGGCAGTCTGACATTCCTATTTCTCCTTGCTGCTCTCATACATCTCTCAGGCATATTTCTTTAAAATAGATCAATTTGGAAATCTATCGAGGCAATTGACAGTCCATCTCCAGATGGTCTCCATAAGTATCTTAGCAGTCTATAGGATCCATACCCCAGTCACCCAAGGTTCTGTCTAATGAGGAAGAGATTCAAATGAGCTTTAACGCATCACCCATAGCTTGCAATAGAATTCTCCAAGCGGCTCTTTCCACTTTCTGCGAACAGGAATGTATAAGCCCTCGCATTTTCCAAAGCCTAGCCTACTCCTAAATTTGCATGAGGTTTCTAGGGCTGACAGTCTGCTCTGGCCTCCTAGTAGCAATTTTTTTTCCATTTTGGTTTTCTTTTTTTTTTTCTTGCCTCAGGCTGATAACTGTAGAATACATGAGCTCAACATTTTCCAAATATAATACGATGCCTTCTTCGTTCGACACGATGACGATATGATGATGACAAAGATGGAAGGAATTTCTTGAATGCTTACTATGTGCCCAGCTCAATTCTCAGCACTTTATATGCCTCATTGTCCCGTGTTCTCACTTCACCTCAAATGCACATGCACAATTCTTTTTCTCACTTTCAGTTTAAAAAAATGACCTCTACTTTCATTTCCATTATGAGCAAATCTCTCAGTAACATGCTCAATGCTCTCCCCGCTTTTGCACATACAGGAAATTAAGGATTTAGTAATAAATCAAAAGACACCTCAAAACAAAGCAACATCCAACTAGCAAGCCATAAATAAAGGACAATCAAAAGACTGAAGCTGAAGTAACTACCCCAAAGACTCCCTCCTGTCTTTGGTGGCGGTGGATACATCATGTCCAGAACTTACCTTTGTTCCTAAGTATAAAATAAGCTGAACGATGATTAGAGAAGCTTCAGTAGGACTGTTGAGCGTTTACTAGGTCCCAGGCTCTGCACTCAGAGCTTTAGAAGTATTATCTTCTTGAATCTTCAAAACAGTCATGAGCTGAGTATTGTTAGTGTCTCCATTCTACAGATAAGGAAACTGAGGTTAAGAAGGTTATTTGCCCAAGTCATATTAGGCCAAGATTCAGACACAGGTGCATCTGCCTTCAAAGCCTACGTTCTCAGCAGCTCAGTTCCTATGCTGACTTCTGCAGCAGTATGTTCTCCGAGTTTTCCCAGAGAGAGAAAAAGATATGTGACTGCCAGTGTCCTTTCTGCCTTCTCTCTTTTCTCCCATTCCCTTTGGGACCGGACGAGAGCATTTCAGTTCAGTTCAGTTCAGTCGCTCAGTCTCGCTAACCTAGACTAGAAACATTTTAAAGTCATCTCATTCATCCCTGTGTGTCTAAAAACTTCCGTAACTCCTGGCATATAGTACATAGACAGTATATACTGGTCTGGATAAATGAACAAAATACCTTTCTAAAGGTGTTGGAAAAAAAAGTAATCATTGTATTCTCAAGGAATGATCTTAGAGCTTCAGGTTTTAACAGTTTATGAGTTTGAGCCCATGCAACGATGGAGCTCATTATAAGCACATTGATAGAAGGCACAGGTTCTCAAACTCGGGTGATTTTGTACCCCCACCACCACCACGCCAGGAACATTTAGCAGAGTCGGAAACATTTTTAATCCTCATGACTCGGGGTTGGGGGAGGGATGCCAGTGGCACCTAGTGACAAGGATGCCATTAAATACCCTCCAGTACACAGGAAAGTCACCAAAATTAAGAGCTAAGTGTCAATACTGCTGAGGCTGAGAAACCAATCTAGGGGTTTGTTCTTTCTGAAGCTGGAGTCCTGGAGGCTGAGGCGGGGCAGGGACGTATAAGCCCTCTGTTTATCCAAGTGCCAAGCACTGTAATCCAGGGTCACCCTCTTATTTGAATGGAAGGAATGGGGAAAAGGAACAGCTTGAGGATCCAGAGATGTAACTCCTGGTCCTGAAACGTACAGCTAACACGATTTAGTGCTACAGAAAAGGGCTGGGCTCAACTTTTCATCTGCAAAAGGGGTGTGGATAGAGGGGACCTCTTTTAGTTCTTAAGCCCCCTAGTTTTAACAAATTTTGAAAGCTGAAGTTTTCTTTTTGTTAATTTATCTTTCTGATTTCACATCCAATCCCAAGTCAAGTTTTACGTTTGCTTTTGAGACACTCCTGCAACTGCCTCGTTTCACTCCTCTGCACCACCTCTTCCCCACCACACACACTCTCTTCTACCTCATTGTCACCACCTGGATTGCAGGATGAAATTCCTAATCGACCTCCTTCTCTCCAGGCTAAACCCTCAGGAGATGCAGGAGCTCGACCTGGATGCCCCGTATCCCCTAATATGTGACATAAGGCATCTTTTCTCCCCTCTTCATTCTCTCTCCACCTTCCCTGGAGAACAGCCAATGCTTCAGAATACCTCTTCATGGAAGTTTCCCCCAAGTCAGCAGAATTGCATTTTTTGCTCGCACTCTAGTAATCCTTTCTGTCTAAAAGCAGGGCACACATTTCTCCTGAGAAAGTGCCCTCCTGGTATAAGGAGGAAAAGAACATTCTTATTACCCGAGATGGGGAGTTGAGATGGAAATGAGCTTGCACAAATAAACATTATTCAAATAACCCGTATTTATTATAAATTAATTTTTATATGTTATATATATAATTTATTATCAAAATTTATAAAATAACCCAATTTAATTAATGAAATTAAAAGATACTTACTCCTTGGAAGGAAAGTTATGACCAACCTAGACAGCATATTCAAAAGCAGAGACATTACTTTGTCAACAAAGGTCCGTCTAGTCAAGGCTATGGTTTTTCCAGTGGTCATGTATGGATGTGAGAGTTGGACTATAAAGAAAGCTGAGCACCGAAGAATTGATGCTTTTGAACTGTGGTGATGGAGAATTCTCTTGAGAGTCCCTTGGACTGCAAGGAGATCCAACCAGTCCATCCTAAAGGAGATCAGTCCTTGGTGTTCATTGGAAGGACCGACGTTGAAGCTGAAACTCCGATACTTTGGCCACCTGATGCAAAGAGCTGACTCATTGGAAAAGACCCTGATGCTGGGAAAGACTGAGGGCAGGAGGAGAAGGGGGTGACAGAGGATGAGATGGTTGGATGGCATCACTGACTCAATGGACATGGGTTTGGGTGGACTCCAGGAGTTGGTGATGGACAGGGAGGCCTAGCGTGCTGCGATTCATGGGGTCGCAGAATCGGACACGACTGAGTGACTGAACTGAACTGAATTGAACTGAAGCCCCCAGAGATTTCTACTTCTTTCACATACAAATATTGATATAAAATAAAATGCGTCTGCTTTTCTCCTGTTACTCCGTCATCCGTCAGCTTAATTCACAGTCCTGACTCAGAATCTAAGAGCATAGAGGAAAAGATTTTCCTTCTCTGAAAACGCAAAATTATTAAGACTACTGTGCTGTGCTAAGTCACTTTAGTCATGTCCGACTCTTTATGATTCCCATGAACTATGGCCCGCCCCGCTTCTCTGTCCAGGGGTTTTCCAGGCAAGAATACTGGAGGGGGTTGCCATTTCCTCCTCCAGGAGATCTTCCCAACTCAGGGACTCTCCTGCATTGACCGGCAGGTTCTCTACCACTAGCGCCACCTGGGAAGTCCCACAGCTACTTCCACACGATGAGCACATTTATGGGCATTGCCCATTGCTCCAATGGCAGGGGAGTGAGGAGTGGACTCATCTTTGTTTAGAAAAACACAGTGATGAGTCTTTAGGTATAAAAAGTTATCCAATTCAGACTGTAATGAAGAAGCGGAAATAAAGGGAGCTAAAAGTGTCCTCTAAAATAAAGTAACAAGAACTCTCCATTTTTCCCTTGAAGTCTGAGCCACAGAGATATTGGAAAGGCTCAGGAATTATATAACATAAGAAAATGAAAGCAGTTCATCAGGGTAAGGGCGACTGGGACACCCAGCAACATAGAAACTAACCAGATCAACAACAGAGATGACCTAGATACTGTGGTAGTTGTTTAATAACTGATTATCTACTGGTTACCATGTGCCAGGGGCTCCCCAGGTAGTGCTAGTGGTAAAGAACTGCCCCCAGGGCAGGAGACGTAAGAGCCGGAGGTTCCACTCCCTGGTTTGGGAAGATTCCCTGGAGGAGGGCATGGCAACCCGCTCCAGTACTCTTGCCTGGAGAATCCCATGGACAGAGGAGCCTGGAGGGCTACGGTCCATAGGGCCGTAAAGAGTTGGACACGACCGAAGGGACTTAGCAGGCACACACCATGCGTCAGGCATGTTTCTAAGCACCTTACAAGTATTCAGTCAAGGAATCCTCACAACAATCCCATTAGTATTGTTTATTATCACTATTTTATAGATGAGGATGCTGAGGCAGAGAAGTTAAGTGATTTACTTCGGATTCCACAGCTGGCAGGGGCCACAGCTGACATTTGAACCAGGGCAGTCTAACATGAAGATCTGTTCTTTTAATTGACTGTATTGCAGATACACGTGTTTGCTCTGTAACTCCGTTAGCTCAGAAAAAATCTGGGAAGTTAAAATGAGAGAGAACAAAATCTATTCTCTTTAGCCTGGGAGCTCAGCGGTGCAGAGCTGAAACCCCCAGCAGCAGTGAAGATGGGCTAGAGGCAATGGAGGAAAAGCAGGTGGCAGGAGGTCAAAGCCAGAGATGCCGCTGGGCTGTCTGCTTTGCTGACTCCTCTGTAGGGAAGGCTGGAGAAAGGAGTGGCAACCCACTCCAGTGTTCTTGCCTGGAGAATCCCATGGACCCAGGAGCCTGGCAGGCTACAGTCCATGGGATGGGAAAGAGTCAGACACGACTGAGTGACTAGGCAACCTGTAGGGTAGGGTAGGTCTCACAATCCTTTCTCTGGTTATTAAAGGAAAGAGTGTGTCCAGTTCCATCTGGGCCACCCCAAGATGTCTTAAATCAAGTTCAAAAAATGATAGGCTTTTAAAAAGCGACAAGCTAAATTTGCCATCCACCAGAAAACAAAGGAAGCTGTACCCACCCACCCCCACCCCTGCAACACACACACACACACACCCCAACTCCCACCAGGAGTTCCCTCCTCACCCCTCCCTTCCTCAGGAGCAGGAGCTGGAGAGCTCCCAGGACGGTGTCGGGGTTTGGGTGGCGGGACAGGGGCCCCTTGCCGTAGAGTGTGGGCATCACGGGATTCCGGAGAAAGAACAGAAGGCCCCTTGCCTTCCTTCCCCTGAACAATCGACCAGAAGGAAGTCGGGACACTCAGCGCTTGGATTTTCCCCGCAGGAAACCCGGGCCTTGCAGGGCCTCCCGCTTCCCCTCCCCCACCGCCCGGGTACAGCTCCACGTGAGCCCCCGGCTCCTTCGCTAAACAGAAAGGGCGGGGTACAATCCATAATTTGTCTTGCTATTTTAACCTTGTTGCTTCTAGAAATAACACTTTCTTAAATCTAAATTCATCAGAGAGGGGTACTAAATAATACTACATATTTACTCTGAGCCTACTGGGTGCTGATACTGAGCCCTAACAAAATAGGAAAGAGTCAGCCTCTTCATATATGGATACATGGGTGGTACCTCATTACTCCAGCTGCTTAATCACTTTCCTGAACTTCACTTTTCATCAGTAGGGTGGGAACACAGATACATAATTTAGAGCAGTGCTGTGATATTACATTTAAATTCTGTGTGAAGGTATCTAGCACCGTATCTGACACACAGCAGTCTCCTTGAATTTAGCATCAATGATTAGTTTTCAATTCATCTTTTTTTATAGTTATTCACTTGAAAATACATAAGACAAAGTCCCTGATCTCCAAGATCTCACTTTCGGTTGTGACACGTCCATTCAACTACCAGCCCACACCACAGTGCCCAGAAGTCTTGGAAAGGGAGCTACTGTGTGGTCAGAAGAAACAAGACTTTAATTGGTTGAAGGAGGAGCAGGATTTGGGTATCATGTCACCTTTCATTTGCATCCTGCCTTTTACACTCCCAGTGTAAAAGGGTCTTTCATACCTCATCTGCCTGAATAGATGGGGACAGCAGGTGCCAAGAAGTCTTTTTATAGGTGAGAAAACAGTTCCAGAGAAAGAATACAACCAAGCCAAGACCAGTGTGATATTGTCAAAGACTGGGAGGTGAAAAGTTAACCAAAAGTTAACACAGTCAAGAGTAAACCGAAAGAGTCCTCTGGCAGTTGGGTAACAACTCCAGTGATGACTATCATGACAGCAATCTATTAATATCTACTAAGCACTTATTCACTGTGCCAGGGGTCACAGAAAGCGTTAAATTTGGCTCGTTTGGTTCTCATAATCAGTCTATGAAATACGGGGTGGTATTATTATTAATTTTCTCTCTCTTACAGAGGAAAAATTAAGGCTTCCAGAGGTTCAGAAACTTGGCCCAAGGTTGCTGGGCTAGCTGCTACCCCAGGTCTGTCCACCCCAGAGTTCAGGCCCTGAGCTCAGGCCCATAGAAGTTCTGCTGAGACCAGCTTGTTCTAGACTATTTTAGACAGGGGCCATGTAAGGATCACTTAGTCTGATCCTATCCCGTACCCCCAGTGGCTGGACTGTTCCCTGCTTAACAGGAGGTGATGGGTCACCGTGGTTCAGGCACAGACTCTGAGGCTCCGTGAGCGGATGGGTCTCCTCTCCACATCCACCCCCAGGCATGCTCTCTCTGCTTCGGGCTCAGCAGACTCTGCTCCTCTCATAGGAACTCCCTTGACCTTCACCTTCCCAGCCTCTGTCCTCCGCGATCACCTAGTTTGCTCATGTGTGTCTAACAGCCCAGCACCCCAGGCTAGAAAGAGAGCCCTGACTTGACTGGTACAAAGAGGAGTGAGACTGACCCTCTATCATAAAATCATGCTTTTGTAAGCAGCTTTTGCAGGAAAGAGCTCTCAGCAGGAGGCACCCTTTGGTCTTGTCACTAACTTTAATCTGTGCACCCCCATGCTCCACTCACCTCCAGTCCTAGCACCCCTTTCAGACCTTTTGATCACACAGTAGGTAATTAATAGGTGACCAGATCTCTTCCCCTGCTCCCCCTTCGGTAATCTAGTGAACAAACTCTGTGAACAAGAAACCTTTTAAAGAAAAAAAATCACAAGAAATCAACAAGCCTGCACACAGTAGTTGGATCTGAGCTCCAACTCAATGATTAATTGAGATTGTTTTCCTTTTTCCCTTTAAAAACTTTCATGACCAAGCAGAATCATTAGAGATGGTTTTAGGGGGACACTGAGCCCACGGTCTCCCCACATTGCTGGGATTGTGATTAAAAGCAACTTTCCTTTCTGCTAACATTTCCCTCTCTCTCTCTTCATTGAGTTTTGAGCAGTGAGCAGCCAGCTGGACCTGATTTGGTAGTGCTTTCATTATCATTGTCTCAAACTGAGTTACTTTTTTTCTTTTCTTTTCTGGTTTTTGGTTTTGTTTGTTGGTTGGCTTACCAATTACTGATTTCTCTGCAGCTTGTGGCTAACTAAAACTTCCTTCGATAAAGTCACAAATGTCTCACTATACAGAAGGCACTCCCATACAGCTGAGAATTCCCAATGCTTAGTTATGTCATTTGGGGAGTTCAAAAAAGAAATTACAAAAAAAGCAATGCATGTGTTCCATCTCAAATCACACAAAACAGAAATGAATAAAGAAAAGTGAATAACCTCCTTGCTCCCCATTCTACGTTTTTTTCTGCCCAAGGTACCCAACATTAACAGCTTGCTGCTGCTGCTGCTAAGTTACTTCAGTCGTGTCTGATTCTGTGTGATCCCATTGACAGCAGCCCCCCAGGCTCCCCCGTCCCTGGGATTCTCCAGGCAAGAACACTGGAGTGGGTTGCCATTTCCTTCTCCAATGCATGAAAGTGAAAAGTGAAAGGGAAGTCGCTCAGTCGTGTCCAACTCTTAGCGATCCCATGGACTGCAGCCTACCAGGCTCCTCCATCCATGGGATTTCCAGGCAAGAGTATTGGAGTGGGGTGCCATTGCCTTCTCCATTTAACAGCTTGGACCTATCTTTATAAAATATATACATACTATTCAAGGGGGATCGAACCCAGGTCTCCCACATTGTGGGCAGATTCTTTACCAGCTGAGCCACTAAGGAAGCCCAAGAATACTGGAGTGGGTAGCCTATCCTTTCTCCAGTGAATCTTCCTGACCCAGGAATCAAACTGGGGTCTCACGCACTGCAGGCAGATTCTTTACCAGCTGAGCTACCAGGGAAGCCCCCAAAAGATCACACTCTATGCCAAATGTCAGAAAACTATGGTCTGCAGACTAATCTGATCCACTGCCTGGTTTTGTAAATAAAGTTTTATTAGAACATAACCAAGTCTATTTATTTACATATTGGGCATAGCTGCTTTTGCACTACAATGGCAGGGCTTAAAATATTCGCTATTTAGCCCATTTCCGAAAACATTTGCCCATTTCTGCCCTGTATATGACATTCCCAAAATTTGCCCATTTCTGCCCTGTATGTGACATTCCAATCCATATTGTCACAAAGTATCATGGCCATCTCTTAGGTCATACCAGAGGATCTAACATTCTTTTTAAAGCTATTTAATGTTTCATAATATGAATTATAACTTATTCTATGATTTCACTATTTGTGATACCATGATATAATAAATATATGGACCACCCGGGTGGCTCAGACAGTAAAGAACTGCTCGCAATGCCAGAGACCTGGGTTCAGTTCCTGGGTTGAGAAGATCCCGTGGAGAAAGGAATGGCTACCCACTCCAGTATTCTTGCCGGGAGAATGCCATGGACAGAGGAGCCTGGTGGGCTACAGTCCATGGAGTTGCAAAGAGTCTGACGCGACTGAGCTACTAACACAACAACAAGAAACATGTATTTCTTCTTTCTCTCTGGTTCCTGGCACAAGCTTCCTAAAACCCTAGTAGTTTCCTATGTAATAGGGGTGAGAGGAGTCTTGTTATTCATTATAAACCTCTGTCAACCAAAGCTGAGTCAACGCTAATAAGGTGACCCTTGGTGGTTCCCTAGGTCATTTCAGGATGGGGATTGGTTGCCAGAGGAACCAACCATGTGATTAGAGGGACCCCCACTACTCCCCCTACTTCCAGGGAGGGGAGGGAGGATCTGGGGATTGAGTTAATCGCCAGTGACCAGAGATTTAATTAATCGTGTCTATGTAATGGAGAAATGGAGGGGTTTGGAGAGCATCCGGTTGGTAAGAACACCCACGTGCTGGAAGGGTAGCATACCTCAAACTACAGAAAGACAGAACCTCCTGTGTTCAGGATCCTTCCAGACCTCCCTGTAAAAACCTCTTCATCTGGCTGTTCATTTGTATCCTTTAAAAGAGCCTATGTAATAAACTGGTAATAGTAAGTAAAGTGTTTCCCCAGGTCCTGAGAGCTCTTATAGCAAAGCAAATGATCAAACCTAAGGAGAAGATCCTAGAAACTCCCAATTTGTAGCTGGGTCAGACAGAAGCCTGCTGCTGCTGCTACTAAGTTACTTCAGTCGTGTCCGACTCTGTGTGACCCCATAGACAGCAGCCCACCAGGCTCCCCCGTCCCTGGGATTCTCCAGGCAAGAATACTGGAGTGGGTTGCCATTTCCTTCTCCAATGCATGAAAGTGAAAAGTGAAAGTGAAGTCGCTCAGTCATGTCCGACTGTTTGGGACCGTATGGACTGCAGCCTACCAGGCTCCCCCGTCCATGGGATTTTCCAGGCAACAGTACTGGAGTGGGGGTGCTATTGCCTTCTCCGAGACCGAAGCCTGAGTAACCTGGAAACCCACTACTTTTGATTGAGTACATCTGAAATGAGGCAGGCAATTTTGTGAGACTGAGCCGTTAACCTGTGGGGCTGGACTAACTTGGGGTAATTAGTGAATTACTAACTTGGGGTCAAAAGTGAATTGATTTGTAGGACACCCAGCTGCTATCCACAGAGGACTAGAGAATTGTTTGGTGTGGAAAACCCACACATTCGGGATCAAATACAGAATATGGGTAAAAATACTGATCATATCAGTCGTACTCTTGATGGACCCTCAGATTGTTCACAGGTTTCTTCAGCTGTAATCAATACTGTAATAAATGTTTATTTTTAGAATTACTATATGATACAGCAATCTCACTCTTGAACATATATCCAAATAAAGCTACAGTTCAAAAAGGTATGTGCAGCCCTATGTTCATAGCAGCACTATTCACAATAGCCAAGGCGTGAAAACAGCCGAAATGCCCATCTACAGATGAGTGGATAAAGAAGATATGGTATATATATATATACATATATACACATATATACATATATGTACGCATATATACATATATATACGCACACACAATGAGATACCATGCAGCCATAAAAATGAACAAAGTAATATCATTTGCAGCAACACGGATGCAACTAAAGATTATCCTGTTAAGTGAAGTAAGTCAGAAAGACAAACACAAACACCACATGATATCACTTAATGCAGCATCTAAAACATGACGCAAAGGAACCCATCCATGAAACAGAAAGAGACTCATGACACAGAGAACAGACTCGTGATTGGTAAGGGTGTGGGGGCTGGGGAGGGATGGAGAGGCAAGTTGGGATTAGCAGATGTAACTGATTACATATAGAGTGGATAAACAACAAGGTCCTACTGGGTAGTACAGAGAACTATATTCAATGTTATATGATAAACCATAATGAAAAAGAATATAAAAGAAAGAATATATATATGTCGGTGTGTGTGTGTGTGTATAATTCAACCACTTTGCTATACCCAGCAACGGGGCATCCCGGGTAGCTCAGCTGGTAAAGAATCTGCCTGCAATATGGGAGACCTGAGTTCAGTCCCTGGATTGGGAAAATCCCCTGGAGGAGGGCATGGCAACCCACTCTAGTATTCTTGCCTGGAGAATCCCCATGGACAGAGGAGCCTGACGGGCTACAGTCCATGGGGTCGCAGAGTCGGACATGACTTAGGGACTAAGCACATACAGCAATAATTAATCTTGCAAATCAACTATATGTCAATAAAAATTTTAAAAGAAAAAAAATAAATTATTTTTAAGATTTCCCAGAAGAAATGGGATATAATAAAGACATTCATAGGGCTCAAATATGAAGCTCCCACTGTGCCAATAAGCCTCTTCAAGCAGCAGTTCTAGTCAGCCTTGGGTGTTGCCAGGCTCCCACGGGAGGAATTAAACTTTTAGAAAACAGAGTACATCTCCAAGTGGAAATTTTGCCTTGATAGATTCACCTGGATGCACCCCAGCTTTCTGCTGTGCCAAAGAGCTTTCCCCTGAACATTCAGTCTCTGCCTCCTGAGCCACCCATACCTCCTGCTAAGCCCTCCACCACCGAGGAGTTAGGCTGGGGACCCTGTTGTTCCATCCAAGCAGGGTTTTCTGCCAATTGTGGGGAAGGAGGTGCCTTTGAAATAGGGAAGAAGGAGTTCAGGTCTGAAGAGAGAGTACCTTTGATCCTAAAGATGGAGGGAATGTACACAGATTACTTGTTTCTGATTTTCTGGGGGTCATATACTCCTGAAAGCTATAGATCTTTCCCCCCAGAAAAACGTGCTTATTTTTCTGTGTTAGTCGCTTCGTTGTGTCCAGCTCTTTACGATCCCATGGACTGTAGTCCACCAGGCTCCTCTGTCCACAGAATCCTCCAGGCAAGAATACTGGAGCAGGTTGCCATTCCCTTCTCCAGGAGATCTTCCCAACTCAGGGACTGAACCTGGGTCTCTTGCATTGCAAGCAGATTCTTTACCATCTGCGCCACCAGGCAGATTCTGCACACATTCAGGGTATGCACAAACTTCCTGAAGATGTTATCCAAGGCACACGGTCCTCAGGTCAGCAACCCGGCTCCAGGTACACTGTAATTACGTTCCTTCCTGAGGTCCACCCAGCCCTTGGCATGGATTTGACACAGCATATTTTTCTGTGATTCATTAATGCTTCCCTTCCTCCCATCACTGACCTTGTGGGAGGTCTTCCTCAGGCTGGATGTCATGTGCCTCCTTTTTCCTCCAGCTATCCTGTTTGGAAAGATAAACCCACTTCCTAGCCCTCAGAAAAGCTCTCGCTGGGCACAGAAGGCCATCATCAATGCCACGGACCAACACCATTTTTTCCTGCTGTTGCTGTTACCCTGACCTGCTTTCCTAGCCTCGGGCGCAAACCCACACTGGAAAGACTTTTCTCTCTAGCCGTTTGCCATCTGGATCGGCCTTCTGGAATCTTCCTGAAAGCTGTAAATCTTTCAAGTCAACTAGATTTTCCTCTCTGGCCTCTGCTTGTAAATATGATGACATTGTAGTTGCTAAATTTTGACAAAGGAAGTTTGGCCAATAAAGAAAAAAATGCTAAAAAAAAAAAAAAAGTCAAATTCAAATGGCCAAGAAGGATTTCCGTTGGTACTCGTGCTGCCCCCTCCTGGTTAGAAAAGAAGCACTGAGTAAACCTGACTACTTGGTCAGTCAATTCTTGCTCAAAATCCTCATCATTTTACTTTCTCTTGATTTTTAATAGGAGTCCTACAAAGTAATGCTGGTCTTTGTTATTTACAAAGGCAAGGTACATGGATGTCTATTTCAATCCCTCATAGTGTCCATTAAATGTGGTTGCCCTTTGATCCAGAAATTTCCTTTCCAAGAATCTGCCCTGAAGAAATAGAGAGAAATGTAAGCAAGAGATTACCTTTGGGGATAGCTTTCTTGTTATTGATGGTAGTAAAATACAGAACAAGGATAAATGTCTAATAACAGATGGTATAACACAGCCATAGGGTGAAATATTATGTTCACCTTAAAATGATGTTAAAGGGGAATTTTTAATAACATGAAGAAATGTTCATAACATGTCAAGTAAAACAGGACACAGAACGATAAGCAATGTACAATCACAACTAAATTTGCATTAAAAAAGAAATCTGGAAGTAATACATCAAAGCTTAATCCAGTTTTCTCTGAGTAGTGGAATTAGGCTATTTAATACATTCATATGTTTTCCAATTTTCCTATGAGTGTGTGATATTGTAAAATCAAGAAAAAAATCATAAAACTTATTTCTGCATGGTGTAAGGAACATGGACCTTAGAATCAAATAGCCTAGATTTATATCCTGACTGTGTCCTTGGAGTGATTCAATCTCTCCAGACTTGTTTCTTCAACAGTAAGTGGGGCATATAATAGTATCTGCACATCAGAATTATTGTGAGACCTGAGTCTGCAGAACAAACCTTATTAAATAATCCTTATGTTCCATTAGTTTCTCTCATATATTTACCTTCCCCAAACTTACCACCACTAGAAGCCCAAACTGCTTTCCCTTTGTCTTGCCTGTCTGGCCACTTCTCCACAATATATCACCCTTTATTAAAATAGTAAATAAGCTCCAAGGTTTAGCCTCTCTGAGGAGTTTTCACCTTTTTTCTATGAGGCCCTCCATGTACATACAAAATAACTTTTTTTTCCTGTTCATCTTTTGGTCAGTTTAAGTCACAGGTCCTAGGTACTAAACCTAAAAGGATAGAGGAAGACTTCTTTTTTTCTCTTCCTTACACTATCAACATTTGCAAACTTCTATCAGTGAGCAGGAATAATGCAGTTCCTATAAATTGTGCTGTATGTTTAGCTGAAGTCCCTTATAGCTCTCTTTTTAGGTGCTCAGACCAACTACCATCTTGCATTGAAAGGATCACCAAGGCAGTTGAAACAATATTTCAGAGATAGGATTGTAAAACCCTTATAGTCAGTCTCAGACAATGAAGAAAATCTTCAAATAGATAGACAGCCACTTAGGGGTAAAAGGGGCCTTCCCAGTGGCTCAGTGGTAAACAATCGGCCTGCCAGTGTAGGAGAACTAAGGAATGCGGGTTCGATTGCTGGGTCAATAAGATCCCCTGGAGGAGGAAATGGCAACCCACTCCAGTATTCTTGCCTGGAGAATCCCATGGACAGAGGAGCCTGGAGGCTACTGTTCATGGGGAGTGGGGATCATAAGAGTGATATGACTGAGGGCACACACATGCATTTAGGGGTAAAACTTGAAGTCTTACATATTTTTCACTCAAGGGTAGGAATAGTAATAATAAAACACTCCTGCCAGTTTATGAATCTTGAATACCACTCAGTGACAGAAGTTGAGAGCTCCTTTCTAACATCCATTATACTTATCAACATCTTACCAATTTCACCAATGAAAATCTATTTCTGACACTTCGTTTGCTCATTTTGGGGTCTCTCAGAGGTAAAGGGAGCCAAAGTACTTTAAATGGCCTCTTCTGGAGTGATAATTTTCTGACATAACCCTAGCTGACCACCCATGGAGAACAGATGCCTGATTAGAATGGCTGCTGCCCTAGGGTGTCACTTCAAACATGTGTGCGTCCTCTCTCCCTCAGTCATGTCTGACTCTTGACCACCCCCTGAACTGTAGCCTGCCAGGATCCTCCGCCCATGGAATTTTCCAGAAAAGATTACTGGAGTCGTACTCCAGGGCATCTTTCCTACTCTACGGATTGAACCCATGTCTCCTATGTCTCCTGCATTGGCAGGCAGATTGTTTACCACTGAGCCACCTGGGAAGCCTGTCACTTCAAATAAGTATATATAAATATCACAGGACCTATGCTGTAGTGTTTTAGAGTGAATCACACAGATAACACCCATAAAGCAATAAAGGCCCTGAAACATGTAAGCACTACAAATTATGTGATTAGTAAGTCTGATGCAAAAATTCTAGGTAGCTCCATATTCTGAACTTTGCATTGTTTCCATGTACTCCTTACAGATTTTTAACTATAAAACTGGAAAGAGGAAACCTCATTTAAAATAGAATCAGGACTCCAGAAGCTCTCTTGCCTTCCTACTCTCTCTCTCTGCAGATCCCAAACAGGAAGAGACTTGCCTTTCATCTCCAAGTGGAAGGTCACTGCTTTGGAACCCCCGCAGGAGGAAGGAGGATTTTCTCCTTGCCTGGCAACAGCCTAGCCAATGAAATTGTTGCAACTCAGCCAATGAAAAGTCACCACACTTTGCACTCCCAGTTTCCTCCAATGGACTCTTTATTTACAACAGGCTGTCCCAGCTTCTCCTCTTCCTCTATAAAATAAGGGTCTTCTCTTTTGCTTCTCAGAACGTGCCTATGGTTTTTGCTAGAGCATGCTTGTCTCAGATTTCAATTCTCTGCCATTTCTAAATAAACCCATTTTTGCTGATAAGCCCATTTTTGTGAAATAAACATAAAATTGGCTCTTTTATGTGTATAAAAGGTCAAACAGATTAAGTTTTTTTTTCAATGAATTTCTATTTTCCCATTCTTTTCTGAAATGTGGCTGTATTGAATGGGACAAGAAGCCTGGATGGTAAAGGTCTTCAGTCAGAATACTCAGAGGAGAGAGTCAGTGCTGATCCCCAGGTTCCTAGGGTCAAAAAGTTTATCCCTCCACCCTCACCCACTCCAGGGCTCACTGCACCTCAAGAATCCCATTAGAAGGGCTGCTTTGGCATTCTGAGAGTTCTCCATTCAGTGTGGTTTTATCAGAGCAATTAAGCCAGAAAGCATGCAGCTCAGATAACAGGATTAATTAACATTCTTCTCATTCTGCAGACAACCGATCTGGGAGGAGTGCCTCCTGTGTCTTGCTGGTCCTACTGCGGTGGGCCAAGCGCAGGCCTGGAGCTGCCCAAGGCTGGTCTGGGATTTAAATGGCTCTGCTGAATCCTAGCCTTCTTTAGGAACCGTGTGTTGTGAACAAAACAAAACAAAACTCTCCTTTGTTCTCATGGGGTTTTTCCCCCTCCTGTCGGTCCCACTGGTTTTCAGCTTTGTATTTCCAGGCTGGTGTTGATATACGGAACCTGGCAGCTAATAATGATTGTAGCAGTAAGAGCCGGCACTAACATTTATGGAGCCTTCCCTGTGGACCCGCACGAGGTATTCACGAAATCCATGTGGAATGAGCCTTCGCTAGACGCCTCAATCTCACCACCAGCCCTCCTTGAGTCTGTGGCATCGTCCCAGGAGGCTTAATGGTAAAGAATCCGCCTGCCAATACAGGAGACAAGGGTTTGATGCTTGGGCCTGGAAGATCCCCTGGAAAAAGAAATGCAATCCACTCCAGTATTCTTGCCTGGGAAATGTCATGGACAGAGGAGCCTGGTGGGCTCCAGCCCATGACTTCGCAAAGAGTTGGACATGACTGAGTGACTGAGCACCCCGACCCAGAAGATCTGCTTGTGAGCCATAAGCAGAGGGAAATATGCAAACTTGGACTCTCAGTGTTCCCACCTAGCGCTGACTTTAAACTTTTCCCAATAGGTACCTCCTCTCCCCACCATCCCCAAACTTCTCTCTTCTTCCACCTTTCTCTTCATTTCTCCTCTTTTTCTTCCCCACCCTCAGCGTCTATAATTCCCTTGATTTTCCAGAGCTGTTAGGCACTAGCTCTCATTTTGCAAAGCCCAGCTGACACTCAGGTAAGGAAAGCTAGCTTCATCCCTGGAACCCAACTTTGTGGCCTCAAGCACCTATCTTGTGAGCAAGGGGTCCTCAGCACATTCCAGTCACTACATTAGCTGATATAATCCTCTTGACATTCTTGAGAGGGAAGATTCCTGGGGATCATTCCCATTTTGGACAACGAGAAACAGACTCAGAGGTTAACTTGCCCAT
This sequence comes from Ovis aries, assembly GCF_016772045.2. Classification (NCBI taxonomy): domain Eukaryota; kingdom Metazoa; phylum Chordata; class Mammalia; order Artiodactyla; family Bovidae; genus Ovis; species Ovis aries. The sequence continues at coordinate 65,620,349 of NC_056068.1, read as the reverse complement.
GGTCACAGCCAGATTCAGAACTGAGAAATCGAGACCTGTGAGGGCTCTTAATGGCTCGGCTTACTGTGACCATATGTCTCAGTTAGCCCTGGAGAGTCCCAGTTTAAGCCAGTGTTCTTCATGCTCCACGGCGCCCTAGTCTGGAACCTTATGTTCACTCTAACTATGCCGTAGATTTGTCCATCTTTGCATCCACAACACCTGGCAGCCGGAAGTACTCAATGAATAGCTTCAGAGACACTTCCTGGGTGGGTCTTGAGATGGACATCAACCGTCTGAACCAGCCATACTTCCCTTGCCTTTTCCTCAAAGCCTATGAAGAGGGCTCTGTTGCAAGGCTGTCAGGCAGCTAGCCTAACAAAATGAATTTCTTTCTGTGCTTCAGGCTCCATTCATCTCCCTGTGGATCCGCAGCATGGCGGGGCTCAGACAGGCTGGGTGACCATGGTGGACACCTTCACAAAGGCTGAAGTCATCGTATTTCATCCTTACCTCCCTCCCTAGGAGACAATCAGGATTGAGATGGATTACACTTGTTCATGGGCTAACGTTTCAAGTGAGAGTTGGATGGAGGCTTAATAGAATTAATTAATTCTCTTTGTTCCAAGAAGGGAGGGAAAAGGAGATAAGGGAAAACTCTCCACCACAGCAGGCTCTCTGATGGCCCCAAAGACCCTGGCAGGTGCTCACTGGTTTCTTTCTACGCTCTGATTTCCTTTGGGGCAAGGTTAGTTTTGTTCAGAGCAATAAGGAAAAGCAGCCTTTCCCTGATGGCTTGTTATTTGTACAGGAAATTAACTATGAGTTTGGATTTTCAGTGTGTCGAGTTTAGGCTGCATAGGGGCCAGGTTCCTTCCCCTCCAACCTCTCCCTTTGGAGCAGGGACATAAATCTCAATCCCTAGTGAGAGACAGCTGCTGCTGCTGCTGCTAAGTCGCGTCAGTCATGTCTGACTCTGTGCGACTCCATAGACTGCAGCCCACCAGGCTCCTCTGTCCCTGGGATTATCCAGGCAAGAACACAGGAGTGGGCTGCCATTTCGTTCTCCAATGTATGAAAGTGAAAAGTGAAAGTCAAGTCGCTCAGCCGTGTCCGACTCTTAGTGACCCCATGGACTGCAGCCTACCAGGCTCCTCCATCCATGGGATTTTCCAGGCAAGAGTACTGGAGTGGGTCACCAGTGCCTTCTCTCTCCGTGAGAGAGAGCAGGTGGTGCTTAAAAGCTAAGACTATGGGGCTAGAATGCCTTGCTAAGAGTTCCAGCCCTGACACTACTTTTAGTATGGGCCTTCATAGTCTCATCTGTAGAATGGGGTTAATAACAGTACCTCTTCCAAAGGTGACTGTGACAAAGAAAGGTGAAGCCCTTAGTTCAGTGTCTGACATATAGTGCCACATACCTATGCTATGTGCTGCTGGCTGGTAAGGAGAATTAATGTGGATAAAGTTGTCTGGGTAATAGGGAGGGGGTTGCTATGCCAATTTAGACAGAAAGTGCTCCATCTGAGCTAGACAGCGTGAACCTGTGGGCATACAGACCCAGTGTTTCCAAAATCTTCCAGTTTTTCAAAAGAAGCCCCCCCCTTGTCCAGATTTTGTGTGACACCTTCTAAGTTCTGAATGCTGATGATGAATTTAAAAAAACATGAAATGCTGGGCTGCACAGGGCAGTCAGTGAGTCTGATGCAGCTTGGGGCCTGCAGACGGCAGCCTCTCCTTATTTACTCTATGCTGTCACCACAGAACGGAGGAGACCAAAGCCATACAGCTTCCAGGAAATATAGAGGTGGACGAATCGCTTTTATTGCATCCAAAGCAGTATTTGACAATCAAAACGGAGGACAGGGGACAGGGGTGAGCAGCTGAGACTCGAATGGGCAGTGGTAGGTTGGCAGTGCCCAGCCCAGAGGCACTCAGTAGGGGAAAGGCATCCCAGTCTAGGCAAGCTTCCTGCTGGGACAGGGTGGCAGATAAAGTCCAGATTGTGGGTGGCTACTTACAGGATGTCACTAAATCTTTGAATCACCAGACTTACCCTTACTTTCCAGTCACCATCTTAACACAGGACCAAGAGCCGGGCCTCAGCAATCAAGCTTCGTGGACTACATCCTGGCTCTACCCACTTTCAGCTATGTGACTTTGAACAAGTAATTTTACTTCTCTGTGCCTCATTTTTATTTGTAAAAATTAGTAGTGCCTGCATCCTGTAAATAGCCATTCAGAATCTGGACTTTATCTGCCACTCTGTTCCAGCAGGAAGCTTGCCTAGACTAGAATGCCTTTTCCTTACTGAGTGGCCCTGGGCTGGGCACTGCCAACCTACCACTGCCCATTCGAGTCTCAGCTGCTCACCCCTGTCTCCTGTCCTCCTTTTTGACTGTCAAATACTACTTTGGATGCAATAAAAGCAATTGTCCACCTCTGTATTTCATGGAAACGGCATGGCTTTGGTCTCCTGCATTCTGCAGTGACAGCTGCATTAGAAAGAAATGAAGTGATATATGGGAAAAGTTAGCATAGGACCTACTGCATCATAATTACTCAATAAATGTTATTATTAATATAAATAACCATCATTTAAATAAATGTTAGTTCTTATTACAAAGAAACAGAAAGTTATGAAGCACTTTATGGATCTGAATTTTAAAACCAGACTCCATGGGAAATATTAGGACATTGAGGACAGGCCCTAAATCTTACTTACTACCAAATCCCCAGCGTGGAGCACAGGGTTCATTGAATAAGGGTCTCCTGTCCTCAGGGAGTGGCAGGGGGAAGCAAGACCTAAATGTGTGAAAAATTAGCAATGAAAAATTAATGCTTCTCAAGTCATCAAAAGAAGGGCAATCTGAAGCAGAAGGGTAATAATATCTGAAAGAGCCAAATATAATTCCATTGAATATTCAGTTTCAGAAGAAATCAACTCAGATGCAAGCAGTCAGGGGAAAAGCTCAAGGAAACAAAGGTGTGGCTTGGATATGAAGCAAAAACACATTCCAAGAGGGCTGAGTACATGGAGAGATGGTGACAAAATACTAGGTGTGTTTCAGGGACAGTGAGCAAAGGAATTCAATGGGGGCAGAGTAGTCAGAACAGTTAGTAGGTGCAGGAAATCTGGAAAGCTGGATTGACACTTTATTGAAGAAGGCCTTCAAAGGCAAGCTATGGTAGAGATTGCTAGATGTCTCTCCTTCCTTTCAAACAAAATTCTCAGTTTATTTACCCAAAATATATTGATACTATACTTCTCAGCCTCAGTGGTAGCTGGGTGCAGCCATGTGACTAGATTCTGATTTTAGTTGAGGCCAGTGAAACTTAATGAGATTTAAATTCTGGGATGTTGACACAATGGCTGGAGCTTTAGCAGCCATCCTAGCTCTTGAGGCAAAATGCTAAGGCTTTTGGCAGGCAGGCAGGAAGGAGCCAATCTCCGTCATCAGCCTCAGATATTCTACCTCTGAATGGCTACTAAAGAGAGAAATAAACTTTACTGTTTAAGCCACTGTTAATGGGGGTCTATTTTAACATACAGCCAAACCTAATCCTAACTGATACACAAGTCAAAGACTTTATGCTTTATCCTGGGATATCAGGCAACCATTGAAAATTTTTTTGGTGAATAACAAGATTCCCTGGTGGCTCAGATAGCAAAGAGTCCACCAGCAATGCAAGAGACCTAGGTTTGATCCCTGGGTCAGGAAGATCCCCTGGAGAAGGAAATGACAGCCCACTCTAGCATTCTTGCCTGGAGAATCCCATGGACAGAGGAGCCTAGTGGGCTATAGTCCATGGGATCGCAAAGAGTCGGACACAACTGATCAACTAACACTAACAACAAGATGAATATTTGGTATGGAGTATACAACCTAGTACTTTGGCCACCTCATGCGAAGAGCTGACTCATTGGAAAAAACTCTGATACTGGGAGGGATTGGGGACAGGAGGAGAAGGGGACGACCGAGGATGAGATGGCTGGATGGCATCACGGACTCAATGGATGTGAGTCTGAGTGAACTCCGGGAGATGGTGATGGACAGGGAGGCCTGGCGTGCTGCGATTCATGGGGTCGCAAAGAGTCGGACACGACTGAGCGACTGAACTGAACTGAAGTAAACTAATACAACCAAAAATAGTCTGGAAACAGCTATGCAATAGCGATGGAAGGAAGGAGAACCGAAAGGCTGAAAGCTCAGAGAGGAGGTTAATGCAGTAAGTGAGTGAGTAAGTAAGTAAATGTTGCTTAGTCGAGTCCGACTCTGCGACCCCATGCACTGTAGCCTTCCAGGGTCCTCCATCCATGGAATTCTCCAGGCAAGAATACTGGAGTGGGTTGCCATTTCCTTCTCTGGTTAATGCAGTAGTTTAGGCAAAATGAACAAATGAGTGTATTAGTTGAATTATCCAGAGAAACAGGACTAATAATATTCTTGCCTGGATGATGCCATGGACAGAGGAGCCTGGCAGGTTATGTTCATGGGGTCACAAAGAGTCAGACATGACTGAGGGACTAACACTAACCTTAGAATTATAATAGAACTAGCAGGATCATATATATAAGAAGGGATTGGCTCACACAGTTATGGAGGCTGCGAAATCCCCAGATCTGCAGGTGACAAGCTGGAAACCCAGGAGAACCAATTGGATAGTTCCAAGTCCTAGTCCAAGTCCAAATGTAAAAGAAGACCAATCCCAGCTCAAAGACAGTCAGGTTGAGAGACAGATTTCTCTCTTACTCAGCTGTTTTTGTGTTATTTAGGCCTTCGGCTGATTGGATGAGGAGCACCTACATTAGGGAGCACAATCTGCTTTAACTTAGTCTATGGATTCAAATGTTAATCTCATCCAAAATACACACTCCCACAGACACACTCAGAATAATATTTGACCATTATCTGGGTAACCTCTGGCCAGTCAAGTTGATGCATACAATTACTCATCACAAATGAGCATGTGTTGAAACCTGTGTTGAGGGAAAAATCACTCTAGGAACTGGGATTAAAAAGTAAAATATACGTGGAGTATGATGTACTTTGATAATGTTGAAAAAAGTTACTGCTTATTAATTGATCCAACTAAAATCTTGCCTTGGTGGCTCAGACCAGGCCAGAGAAAATCAGATAATATCATATAATAGTTTAAGAGGAGGCTCCTGAAAAAAGTTACTGCTTATTAATTGATCCAACTAAAATCTTGCCTTGGTGGCTCAGACCAAGCCAGAGAAAATCAGATAATATCATGTAATAGTTTAAGAGGAGGCTCTTGAGTTAGACTTCCTTGGTTTAAATCTTGGCTCCTTCAATTACCAGCTCTGCGACCTTGGGCAAGTTATTTAACTCCTCTGTGCCTTGGCTTCTTCACCTACACGACAACTGGGGATAATAATTTATGTGCCAGAGTTGCTGTAAGCATTAAATGAGAGAAGACACTCATTCATTCACGGGTTGTTATATTACACCTGTTATGTGCTAGATGCTTGGAATACAGGCATGAACAAAAGAAAATCCACTATTTGGATTAACTAGCAAAGACACTTTGAATAAGAGAATATTTATAGAGAAAAGTGACTTTCATTTTTGCTTATTATCTAGTTGGCAGACCAAGAGTTGCCCTATGGAGAACTTGTTTTTCTGAATTTATTAATATCCTATAATTATCTTGTCAAAGCTTCCACTTAAGTCGACCATACTGTATCTGGATTGTCCCTCAGGTAGATCAACACGGTCTTGTCTCCCCAATTAAATGAAAAACACAAATATGTTAAAGCATGCTGCTCCCCAGCCTATTTCTTACTTTGAAAATAAGAGTAAGCTTTACTTTGACTGTCTTTGATCAGAATGGGAGTGATTGTGGGGAGAGAAATTTTATGTTTCAGTGAAAAACTATAATCAATTCTTGTGGGTTATCAGATTCTAGTCCTGTTCATTGTCTTTGAGCCTGTTAAACGGGATCCTGGTATCTGACACATTTTGTCAGTAATTAATGTTTGCAATTGTTCTCTTACCTTCTTGTCTTGGCATCCCTGAGAGCTAAGATGTCCCTTTTCCAAAGCCCTGCACACTGAGCTGGACGACTTGACATAACTTCAGAAGATTTACCCCCTCAACAGTGCGCACCTCTCAGAAAGCTCATCAGAACGCTGCATCTTCCACGGTCCCCGCTGGGGAACAACGATGACCATGACATTGCCAGCTGCCATCTTCACACTGCTACCCAAAGATATTCTGAGCTCAATATTTAGAAGTCTAAACTGGCTGTACTCTGGATTAAGAAGAAAATTGGAGAGAAGAGAAGAGAAGAAAAGAAAGGGCGGGGGGAATGGGTTCTGCAGTCAGTTCCAGCCATTAATCTTTGTTTTTCTTTTGTTTCCATGGAAATGCTCCTCATTAAATGTCCTCATTGCTTGCACCATTTGCTGTTGTTTAGTTGCTCGGTCGTGTCCAACTCTTTGCGACCCCGTGGGCTGTGGCCCACCAGGCTTCTCTGCCCGTGGGATTTCCCAGGCAAGAATACTGGAGTAGGTTGCCATTTCCTTCTCAGTGGATCTTCCCAACCCAGGGATGGAAGTCATGTCTCTTATGTTTCCTGCATTGGCGGATGGATTCTCCACCACTGCACCACCGACGAAGCCATATAAAGGCCTACTTTTGGCCCACTTCCCTCTACACCATCACCTCCTGAAATGACACACAGCTGTTAAACTGGACTGATCTGTTCCCAGGACTGAGAGGCTGGGTTAGTGGGATAGGAGCCAGTCTATTAATAACTCAGCTCCTTATCTGTGAAACTTCTAGGGAGGTTTCAGATGGGATGAATGAAAGGATCTGGAATATACCATGGTGAAGAGTCTTTGTTCTGAATTCTCCTTATCTGCATACAAGGAGAACCTTCCCAAAGAATTAAATTTTCATAAACCTCTGCCGCCAGGAAATCACAACCAGGGAAGACTGACTCCCATCACTGGAGATGAGAAGTTGGCACCAGGACGAGAAATTATCTAAATTCACATGATTACAAAGAGATCATCTCTCTCAAGTAATTCTTAAGGGCCCATTTATCTTTTCTAAATGTTGTTTGTTTTTCCATAATTGCCCTTCTCTTCCTCCTCGTCCTCTATTAAGTTGGTTTACAAACTCCAAATTGTGCCTCCTTGAGTCACATTTTTCTGTGAACTCCCACATGTGAACAAAAATCTGCCTTTTCTCTTGCTAATCTACATTTTGTCAGATTAATTTGCAGAGCTCCAAACGCTGAGCATAAAGAGTGCAGAAAAAAAGTATTTTTCTCCCCAGAAGATTGATTCAAATTGAGACTGCCTTGCGGGTGGTATTAAATGGATAGCTACCTGTATTACCATCATTCTGCTGTTTATCCAGTGGATCCAGCTGTGGAGCACAGAGCTAGAAAACAAATTTAGTAAATACAGAATGACTTTGGCTTATATCTTAAAGACTTCATACCACCTCTGTATTTCATCTTCCATTGGTCTCTAGGGGAATTTACCCAGACGAGGATAACAGGATTTTATTTTTATTGCTCCTAACTAAAGCAAGGTTTTAACAATCACTTACCCTGACATTTAATTGGGTCTTTAAGGATGGTTTAGATTCTTTAAATAGTTCTAGTCTTTCCAGGGGACATTTAAAAAGTCATTTCAAGAGCTGAGCAACTTTAGGAGAAACAGTCTGAAGGATCCAGGACCACCTGCCACCTGGTGGGGAGATGGGGGACAGAGGAGGATGTTAAGGACCCCAAGGGGTATGGTCAGTCAAATGAGGAATAGGATCTAAATGAGCAATGTAGGATAGGTGATTGAACCAGGGACTTCAAATAAATGGAATTTGGGGGTGGGAGGAGGAGGAAGTGGGAAAGAGAGGACAAGGGGAACTGTTAATGATTAAAAAACATGAGAGGTAGATCAACCAAGTGCAGCTTTGGTTTGGATCTTGATTCCAGTAAAGCAACTATTTAAAGTTTTTTAAATATGAGGAAGTTGAATGGGTTGTATTAATTGTGCGTGTTATTGGTTTGAGTTGGAGTGGTTTTGTTCTTTGCTACTGGAGATACATTCTAAAGGATTTATGGATGAAAAGCTAAATTTAACTCACTTTTTACTGATAGTCATTTTAATTGTTTTCTGTGTTCTGACATTATAAGCGCCACCCCCCGCCCCCGAAAAAATATCCTTTTAGTGATCTTTACACATATCTGGGATTATTTCCTTAGGATGGATTTCTATGAGTGTGTTGTTGACATTTGCAAAAATGAATTTTTTTTTTTTAACTAACTGAACTATCAGGGAAGCCCTATGAAAAGCTATAACATCTGTAATTTACTTCATATCAGGAAAGAAAAAATAGTGTAAAATGTGGGAAAAGGGGATGCAGATTGTACAAGAGTAGCAAAATGATAATTATTAAAGTTAGGTAATAGAGACATGAGGGTTCACAATACTATCTGAATTTTGCATGTTTGATATTTTAAATAATTAAAAGTAAAATAAAATGGTATACATCATTGCCAGTAGTGTTAATTAACACAAACTTTTTGGAAAGCAATTTGAAATACATATCCAAACTAATAAAAGGGTTTACTCTGTTAAAAAAAAAATTGTCATTTTTGCTAACGTCAACAACGCACTCATAGAAACCCATCCTAAAGAAATAATCCCAGATATGTGTAAAGATCACTAAAAGGATATTTGTTCCAGTGGGGGTGTTATAATGTCAGAATACAGAAAACAATTAAATGACTATCAGTAAAAAGTGAGTCAAATAACTCATGGTGAAGAACTATGTTGGAATATTATGCTGTCATGAAAAATGATGACTACCATAGAAAATGTTTTTAATAGGTGAAAAAGGTAAAAAAAAAACTGGTTCCCTATAATCAGGTTTTTGCTCTTCTAGAGAAAATGAAAAGACGTATCTCAAAAGTCATAATGATTTTTTCTAAATAGTGAGAATGTAGATGGTTTATTTTCTCCTTTTAAATTTTTTATGTTTTTCTAAAATTCTAAAAAGAGGGGCTCCCCTGGCGATCCAATGGTTAAGACTCTGTGCTTCCATTGCAGAGGGCATGGATGTGATGCCTGGTCAGGGAACCAAGATGCCACTATGCCTCGTGGCATGGCCAAAGGAAATGGGAGAATGAGAAGAGTATATATTTCCTAAGGGTTCCGTAACAAAAGACCACAAATGGGATTGCTTAAAATAACAGAAATTTAGTTTCTCAGAGTTCTGGCAGGAAGAAGTCTGAAATCAAGGGGTCCGCATGGACATGTTCTGAGGGCTCTTGGGGAGAATCTGCCCTGTGTCTTTCTCAGCTTCTGGTGCTTCTGGCAATTCTCAGTGTTTCTTGGCTTGTAGACTCTACTTGCTTATGGCAACACTCCAGCCTCTGCTCCATCCTCATCTGGGGTTTCTCCATGTGTCTCTGTCTCTCTTCTCTTCTTAAAAGGACACTGGTCAGATTAGGGCCTGCCCTAACCAACGCTGACCTTATCTTAGTTTAATTGTACCTGTAAAGACCATATTTCCAAATAAGGTCATGTTCACAGATATCAGGGACTAGAGCTTCAAAATATCTTTTTGTTGGGACTCAGTGCAACCCACAACAGGAGGGCTACCCTCCCCCTCCAAGTTCTAACATCCAGCTAAGTACTGACATGAGTTATGTGTCCAGTCCTTCAAGGATGGACAATCACCTTGTCCCAAAGATACAACCACCTGTTTAAATCTGTGATGAGGCAGGAGGTGCTTAGTGGCAGGTGGGGTAGGCAATGATTTGACTCAAATACCCAAAGTTCATGTGCAGTAGAGAAAATTTCCCAAAGAAATGATATCAGTTCAGTTCAGTCGCTTAGTTGTGTCCGACTCTTTGCGACCCCATGAATTGCAGCACGCCAGGCCTCTCTGTCTGTCACCATCTCCCGGAGTTCACCCAGACCCACGTCCATCGAGTCCATGATGCCATCCAGCCATCTCATCCTGGGTCGTTCCCTTCTCCTGCCGCCAATCTCTCCCAGCATCAGAGGCTTTTCCAATGAGTCAACTCCGCATGAGATGTCCAAAGTACTGGAGTTTCAGCTTTAGCATCATTCCTTCCAAAGAAATCCCAGGGTTGATCTCCTTCAGAATGGACTGGTTGGATCTCCTTACAGTCCAAGGGACCCTCAAGAGTCTTCTCCAACACCACAGTTCAAACGCATCAATTCTTCAGTGCTCAATGTGGTCCACTGGAGAAGGGAATGGCAAACCACTTCAGTATTCTTGCCTTGAGAACCCCATGAACAGTAGGAAAAGACAAAATGATAGGATACCAAAAGAGGAACTCCCCAGGTCATTAGGTGCCCAATATGCTACTGGAGATCAGTGGAGAAATAACTCCAGAAAGAATGAAGGGATGGAGCCAAAACAAAAACAATACCCAGCTGTGGATGTGACTGATGAGAGAAGCAAGATCTGATGCTGTAAAGAGCAATATTGCATAGGAACCTGGAATGTCAGGTCCATGAATCAAGGCAAATTGGAAGTGGTCAAACAAGAGATGGCAAGGGTGAACGTCGACATTCTAGGAATCAGCGAACTAAAATGGACTGGAATGGGTGAATTTAACTCAGATGACCATTATATCTACTACTGCGGGCAGGAATCCCTCAGAAGAAATGGAGTAGCCGTCATGGTCAACAGAAGAGTCCGAAATGCAGTACTTGGATGCAATCTCAAAAACGACAGAATGATCTCTGTTCGTCTCCAAGGTAAACCACTCAATATCACAGTTATCCGAGTCTATGCCGCAACCAGTAACGCTGAAGAAACTGAAGTTGAACAGTTTTATGAAGACCTACAAGATCTTTTAGAACTAACACCCAAAAAAGATGTCCTTTTCATTATAGGGGACTGGAATGCAAAAGTAGGAAGTCAAGAAACACCTGGAGTAACAGGCAAATTTGGCCTTGGAATGCGGAATGAAGCAGGGCAAAGACTAATAGAGTTTTGCCAAGAAAATGCACTGGCCATAGCAAACACCCTCTTCCAACAACACAAGAGAAGACTCTACACATGGACATCACCAGATGGTCAACACCGAAATCAGATTGATTATATTCTTTGCAGCCAAAGATGGAGAAGCTCTATACAGTCAGCAAAAACAAGATCGGGAGCTGACTGTGGCTCAGATCATGAACTCCTTATTGCCAAATTCAGACTTAAATTGAAGAAAGTAGGGAAAACCGCTAGACCATTCAGGTATGACCTAAATCAAATCCCTTATGATTATACAGTGGAAGTGAGAAATAGATTTAAGGGTCTAGATCTGATAGATAGAGTGCCTGATGAACTATGGAAGGAGGTTCGTGACATTGTACAGGAGACAGGGATCAAGACCATCCCCATGGAAAAGAAATGCAAAAAAGCAAAATGGCTGTCTGGGGAGGCCTTACAAATAGCTGTGAAAAGAAGAGAAGTGAAAAGCAAAGGAAAAAAAGAAAGATATAAGCATCTGAATGCAGAGTTCCAAAGAATAGCAAGAAGAGATAAGAAAGCCTTCCATGCAAAGAAATAGAGGAAAACAACGGAATGGGAAAGACTAGAGATCTCTTCAAGAAAATTAGAGATATCAAGGGAACATTTCATGCAAAGATGGGCTCGATAAAGGACAGAAATGATCTGGACCTAACAGAAGCAGAAGATATTAAGAAGAGGTGGCAAGAATACATGGAAGAACTGTACAAAAAAGATCTTCACAACCCAGATAATCCCGATGATGTGATCACTAATCTAGAGCCAGACATCTTGGAATGTGAAGTCAAGTGGCCCTTAGAAAGCATCACTACGAACAAAGCTAGTGGAGGTGATGGAATTCCAGTTGAGCTATTTCAAATCCTGAAAGATGATGCTGTGAAAGTGCTGCACTCAATATGCCAGCAAGTTTGAAAAACTCAGCAGTGGCCATAGGACTGGAAAAGGTCAGTTTTCATTCCAATCCCAAAGAAAGGCAATGCAAAAGAATGCTCTAACTACCGCACAATTGCACTCATCTCACACGCTAGCAAAGTAATGCTCAAAATTCTCCAAGCCAGACTTCAGCAATACGTGAACCGTGAACTCCCTGATGTTCAAGCTGGTTTTAGAAAAGGCAGAGGAACCAGAGATCAAATAGCCAACATCCGCTGGATCATGGAAAAGCAAGAGAGTTCCAGAAAAACATCTATTTCTGCTTTATTGACTATGCCAAAGCCTTTGACTGTGTGGATCACAGTAAACTGTGGAAAATTCTGAAAGAGATGGGAATACCAGACCACCTAACCTGCCTCTTGAGAAATCTGTATGCAGGTCAGGAAGCAACAGTTAGAACTGGACATGGAACAACAGACTGGTTCCAAATAGGAAAAGGAGTACGTCAAAGCTGTATATTGTCACCCTGCTTATTTAATTTATGTGCAGAGTACATCGTGAGAAACGCTGGACTGGAAGAAACACAAGCTGGAATCAAGATTGCTGGGAGAAATATCAATAACCTCAGATATGCAGATGACACCACCCTTATGGCAGAAAGTGAAGAGGAGCTAAAAAGCCTCTTGATGAAAGTGAAAGAGGAGAGTGAAAAAGTTGGCTTAAAGCTCAACATTCAGAAAATGAAGATCATGGCATCTGGTCCCATCACTTCATGGGAAATAGATGGAGAAACAGTAGAAACAGTGTCAGACTTTGTTTTTGGGGGCTCCAAAATCACTGCAGATGGTGACTGCAGCCATGAAATTAAAAGACGCTTACTCCTTGGAAGAAAAGTTATGACCAATCTAGATTGTATATTCAAAAGCAGAGACATTACTTTGCCAACTAAGGTCCGTCTAGTCAAGACTATGGTTTTTCCTGTAGTCATGTATGGATGTGAGAGTTGGACTGTGAAGAAGGCTGAGCGCTGAAGAATTGATGCATTTGAACTGTGGTGTTGGAGAAGAAATGGTAAACCAAAGTATGTTAGGCAGATGAAAATAATAGCTGCCACAGTTTACTCTAAACCATTATGTTGGTGGTGGAAAAGAATCTACCTGCAATGCAGAAGACCCAGGTTTGATTCCTGGGTTGGGAAGGTGTCCTGGAGAAGGAAACCCACTTCCTGGAATACTGACAACCCACTCCAGTATTCTTGCCTGGAGAATCCCATGGGCAGAGGAATCTGGCTGGCTACGGTCCATGGCGTCGCAAGAATTGGACATGACTTAGTGACTAAACCACCAATACTTATTAATAAACCATTATCTTAAATCATTCCATTTTCTGGGATTATGTTTGTTATCAATTCATTTTGAGAGATTCACCAAGAATTAATGTTGGGTACATCAGTGCATTTTACCTTTTACAAATAGGAACTCAAATTACTGGTAACACCTGCCTCAAAACTTTTCCGAGGTGAAATTATCAGTTGCATGAAACATTTCCTGACTGTTATATATCATGAATAAAACAGCTGCCATAATCTCTTAGGCAAAGTCAGGGTAGGTTCGTGTCAAAGAAAGTTTTTGGAATAATTATGAAACTATAGATATGTCACAAACCATTAAAAATGGTTAAAACTTATTCTGAAGAGAAATCTTGGAAGTTGGAACCTTTATGGGCTGAATTGTGTCCCTCATTCCCACCTCCAAGCTCATATGTAGAAGTCCTAATCCCTAGGACCTCAAAATGAGACCAAATTGACCATAGAGGCTTTTAAGAGGTCAAGGTAAAATGACGTTCTTAGTGTATGTCCTAATCTAATGTAACTGGCATCCTCATAAGAAGAAGAGATTAGGACCAAACACACACGGAGGGAAGACCAGGTGAAGAGACAGGGAGAAAGAAGCCACCTGCCAGCCAAGGACTGAGGCCTCAGAAGAAACCAGTCCTGACATCACCTTGATCTTGGATCTTTAGTCTCCAGAACTGGGAGGAAATTGACGTATGTTGTTTAAACCACCTCATGTGTGGTTCTTTGTCGTGGGAACCTTAAATGAATACGCAGACCTAGAAACAACACCGACGATCCTGGCAGAGGTGGTCGGCACGCACCAGAGCTCGGTGCTTGCCATTCAGTCCTGGTGTATGTTCCCTGGAGCCTGCCTCTTTTTGCATCCTCTGTGTGCAGTGTGGACAGTCAGGCGGCTTCAGAGGGGAGTCATATTTGGCTAGTGATGGGCAAAACCTCTGAGGCATAATTTCTCTCGGGTATGAGATCAAGACTTCATCTGGGCAAATGAGGCTTGAAAAGACATTCCAGGGCTTCTTCCCAGGTGGCGCTACTAGTAAAGAACCCATCTGCCAATGTAGGAGACACCAGAGACGTGGGTTCAATCCCTGGGTCGGGAAGATCCCCTGGAGGAGAAAAATGGCAACCCACTCCAGTATTCTCGCCTGGAGAATCCTGTGGACAGAGGAGCCTGGCAGGCTACAGTCCATAGGGTCATAAAAAGTTAGAAATGACTGAAATGACTTAGCACACAATCTAACTCCAAAGCCCCACCTTGAACAAGTACACACATTGCCTTCTAAGCATATATCAATTCAATCCCTACACCACTTTCCAGGGTGGGACCAATAACAGATGAGGAAATTCATATTCACAGAAATTAGGTAACAGGAGGGAGCTCCATCAGCTCGTGATTATGCAAAAAGGTGAACCACAGGGCACAGAGTATTAAAGTCACAGATTAACAGGCAAGATAATTGATATATGGAATGAACCACCAAAACTTGGCACTCGGTGAGCCCTTACAGAGTCCTGGTTCATCACGTTCTTTTAGTACTGGAAGATTAAGGCTCAGAGAAGTTTCGTCTCTTTCCCAGGGCAACACAGCATGTTAGGGAAAGAGGGGGCATGTGTAGGGCATCTGCTGAATGTGCTTAATTTGGGAACTTTTCCTTGTCTTAATAGAGCAGATCAAACCTCCAGGCCTGTTCATCTGATAGTAGCCCCCTGATTTTCGCTGTAGAAACCACCCCTTCTCCCTGCATGTGGTCTTGGAAGGACTGATAAAAGTCTCCCTCCCTTGGACATGTGATTTGAGCTAGAACAATGGGAATCTGTCTCCTGGGAATTTAAATCTGGGCTACCACTTATTTTGATAATAAATCTCTGTTTTTCTTTGAGGAATCAGAGTCAATTTGTATAGTTTAGAATCTGTGAACCTGGATTAGTTAAGCCTTTTTCAGTACAAGTGTTAGAAACTCAAGCCCAATATACTTAAGCGAGAAATAATTTAGTACCTTAGGTGAGGGATCTGCAAACTGTTGTTCTTGGGCCAAATCCTGCTCACCACCTACTCTTGTAAATAGTTTTATTGGAGCCTAGTTACACCCACCGGTTTATGTACTCTCTATGGTTTTTACACTGTAATAGCAGAGATGAGTAGCTCTGACAGAAAGCTTTTCTAGCAGGCCCTTTATAGGAAAAGTCTGCCGATCTCTGATTTAGGTGGAATCAAAGTCAAGTGGCTTGATAAGGGGCTTGATGATATTTCCAAAATCCAGACCTTCCATCTCTCAGCTTCTGTCTGCTTTCCTCCATGTATTAGCTTCATTCTTGGACTAGCTTTCCCTTGCAGTTGTAGCCCAAGCAGGGACAACAGTTTATTCCCTCCACAGGCAAATAAAAGTCTTGGGTCAGGAACTCATTGGCCCAAATCAGCCTTTCCCTGTGGGCAGAGGAGCAGGGCTTACTGATTGGTTTAAGTCAATAAGGATTCACTCCCTGAAGCTAAGGATGGGGTAAACCAGGATTCTGTAGGGATATGAGGAGCCCTAATTTACCAGATTTGCTCAATGGCTTCCCTATTGACTCAGATGCTAAAGAACCTTCCTGCAACGCAGGAGACCTGAGTTCCATCCCTGGGTTGGGAAGATACCCTAGGGGAGGAAATGGCAACCCACTCTAGTATTCTTGCCTGGAGAATCCCAAGGACAGAAGACCCTGGTGGACTACAGACTATGGAGTTGCAAAGAATTGAATAAATCGGAAAAACTTCACTTTCTAATGTTAATACTCCTATCATAGCTGACTTCCAATGCAGAGTTGGGAGGAGATGCATGGTAGCAGGCCTTTAAATAGTATTTCCACCATAAACACCATAGACGTAAATATTTCAAGGGCTAAGACAATAACAAAGTGTAGCAAAATAATTAGGAAGTGATGAACTGGGAACATTTATTACTAATTGCATGTTTACATAAGTTAATTTTTAATAAGGGCCATGTTTGACAACTGGCTTATACTTAACAGTCAGCTCTTACTCACCAGCTCCAGCACAGCATAAAACTTATGGAGACTTCTTTTACCAGAACACAAATAAATAGATATTAGATGGTAAATAGACAACAACAACAGCAAAAAACAAAATACCACATAAGTATCCACTGTGGAAAAACTGATAAACCAGGTAAAGGTGGGAAACAGCATGTGACTCCAACAGGGGTGGGAAGCTGGAGTCAGGCCCTGTGAGGCTAGAGATGTGTGGGCTTATACAGGCTGCCCACTGTCCCTCAAGGAGCTCCATAAAGCATTGGTTTATGCTGACTTCAGGTGGCCTCCTGAAGTAGATGAAGTAGGTAAAGTGACCCATTAGGCCATGCTGAGAGCTAATCTAGAAAGCTCCATAGGAAGAAATCAGGCTGTGTAGGAGGGCCAGACACCAAGGAAAATTAAAAAGCACAATATCATGGAAATACAGATAAATATTAAATGCCATTACTATGGAACACAGTTCATTGATAACAAGTCTCTGGGAGCATTATTCATAAGAAAATTAAGAAATGTCTTGGATCTATACTGTCTGTGAAAGCTCTCAAAGGACAGTCCTTTGCACCATCTGATTTTGGCCCCACGCTCACTCTCTGTAGGGGACAATGTCTCTACAAATGAGAAACAGAAATGCGGACGCGGTTATAGCGGACAGTCGATTCTTGTTGCAGTTCAGTTGCTAAGTTGTGTCCGGTGGGGTCTTTTCCAACCAGTCGGCACTTCGCAACTGGCTGAGCTGTGCCTGTAATTCTAGTCTTTTGATTCTAGTCTTTTTATGAGCTGTAATCCCACAGATAACATGCTTTTGCCTTGGGATATGCACACACACATAAACAGGTTAAAACTAGAGAACCAAGTTACCACAAGAAAAAATACCAGGATAATAAATGCTTTTATTTAGGGATTTATTTGTATAGGCTAATGAGTCCATTAATATATTTTGATGAATTAGATACGTTAGCACTCAAAAATGGAGCAGGTAAATTTGACTCTGCCATTTGACTTTCAAAGCAGTAGGTTTCAACACTATTACCATGGATAGTATAGTGGTTCAGAGTTCAGATTGTAGAGACAGAATGCCCAGATGTGACTCTCAGCTCTATTATTGCTATCTGGAGAATATTGTTTACTTTTTTGTGGCTTAATTTCCTCATCTGTAAAATGGGGATAATAACGGTGCTTAATTCACAAGGTTGTTTGAAGGTTAAGTGAAATAATGCTTAGAGCAGTACCTGGCACGTACTAAACCTTTGATATATGTTAGTGGTTAGTATTTTTATCATGATCAACACTACTGATTTTACTTGGCACAAATATTAGCTTCAGAAGTCGAACTTTAAATGGATGTGTTTATTTAAATTTAGATTTGTTTATTTCTGCTATGATCCTTAGTAATAAAAACACCACACACTCACATTCATCTATTTTTTTATATTGCCCAAAATCTGTCTGAAAATATTCTCTCATTTACTCCAATAGTAACAAGAGCATTTCCACACTGGACAGATAAGGGTTCTGAGAAAAAGAAAGGTTGGATAACTTAAGTGTTAAGCATTGGAGCTACAATCCAGCCAGGTCTCCTGACTCCAACAGTTACCAAAGAAAGCTGCACTTTCTTAGCATTTCAGCTGCTGAATCACTGGGCTGTTCTTTGCTCACAAAGCTTCCCTGAAGCCCTCTGTCCCCTTGCTAGGTTTAATGGCTTGTCTCTGATGCTCCTTCAACATCACCACCCTTCCTTTCACTGGAGAATCCACTCCTCCTTTCTCAGCCGTGTAGTTTGAGTGGGACCAGCTTCACACACTCAGTCCGATGAAGGATCCTGACTGATACAATTAGCCTGCCTTAGACTCTGGGCCACGTGATTGGGTCTGGCATGAGCACGTGACCCAGTGTGGACCAATGAGAGTTGTGAATCCTAGGTCTTCAGCAGGAAGCTTGAAAAGAGATTCCCAGTATCCCTGAGTCCAGTGTGGGCTGTGGGCTCCAACTGGGTTATTTCTGTTGTTCTCATGATAAGAGAGCAGGAAGCCACCAGCAGATCAGGTGTGCATCTAAGCAAAGGATGAAGTCCACAATAACAAAGGCGGAATGAAGATATGGAGAAAATCCTCAATGACATCATTTGAGCAGCTAGAAATTGCCTCACTGGGGGCCAGCATCCGCTCTAAACTTTTTGGTTATTAGGATCGAAATTTTCCTTTTATCATGGGAGCCTCCAAGTTGGGTTTTCAGTCATAGCAAACAAGAGTTATGTCTGATAGAAAGGGCCTTCCAATATGACCTACACAGAATCCTCAAAGCAAAGAAGAGATTTAGGCTAGACTAGTTCTATAATCTTGACATAGGATATATATATTCTTCACAATGCTTGCTTCTGGTTCTAAATTTCCTTTATTCCTCCTTTTTTTTATATAGTACCTATTGAAGAGTTAATAACCCATTTTATTTTCCATCAGGAGAGAAAAAAGTGATGGGTATTAAGTGCTTCTATTATTTAAAAAGTTATTGCTATATGATTTGGACTATCCGGACTGTTCTAGTAAAAAGATAAAAGGTGTGGAGGGGGTGCGGCAGGGAAGATAATTAAAGGGAACCGGTTCTCAACAGGCCAAGCTCCCAAGAACATCTTCTTTCATTGTATTTGAGTCTCTGACACTTGCTACCAAATTTAAACCTCCTTTTCTGCCTTTTCCCCCATCTCCCTTCTCTCCAACGTATCCTGCGATCCACTCCCTGTCAATTCCTTTCCACGTTTCCGGACACCCAGGACACTTCCCCGGGTGTGCGTGTAGCTCACACCTCCTTCTAACTGTGTGACTCATGTCACATATGTCCCTGCGTTCCTGTCTTAGTGCAGGCTGAGCACTCCAAAGCTCCCACCCTCAGTGTCCTTAGCGACTCACAGCTGACAGCAGCCCTACTCGTCCATATCCTCCCTTTCCAGAGATGATGTAAATTAACCCAGATGAACCCCAACTGTCTGGGTTTCATGGATTCATCATATCTTAGGATAGAAAGGAAATTAGCTAGCTAATGCAATGGTCCTAACTGGTATGTATGGATCAGCTGTATGTAGTGTCCTAAGCAAGGTAGTGAAAATAGTACCAAATAATTAACTTAAATCGGTGCACTTAAAAAGATAGAACAAAGACTGATAAAAAGAACTGCATTTAAATCAGGGACTTCTGTTTATCAGAAAGCACTATAACAGCTAAAGTTCTCATATCTAGACTCCATGAAGTATTTCAGCCAATGAGTAAGAAACTTCAACAGACTCTTTCCGGAAGAGGGTATTCAAATGGCTAATTAGTATATGAAAAGCATACAAACGCATCACTCACTTGCGAGACACCAATGAAAACCACCAGAAACCAGAATGATAACTGAACTGCTCATAAGAAGTCTCATGGGAATGCAAATTGTTGTTGTTCAGTTGCTCAGTACTGTCCAACTCTTTTGTGGCTGAATGGTCCATAGCTCACCAGGCCCCTCTGTCCAGGGGATTTCCCAGACAAGAGTACTGGAGTGGGTTGTCATTTCCTTCTTCAGGGGATCTTCCCAACCCGGGGATCAAACACAGGTCTCCTGCATTGCAGGCAGATTCTTTACCATCTGAGCCACCAGGGAGGCCTACTGTTAAGAGACATTTCTAAGTGTAAAGACAGGTCAACTTAAAAGTATCAGCAGATCCATATGGCCCTCAGTGCCTATAACATTTATTATACGTTTTTTTACAGAAAAAGTTTGCTGACCCCTGCCTAGACTAATAAACTTCCCTTGCAGTCAAACCCCTATAAGAGGCAGGAGGAGGTTGATTTCATTACATCCTACTCCTAAACAACAAACTTTTAGGTGACCCAGGTCCCATCCCGAAGGAGAGACACTTGGATGCTCTGGGTTTAGGAGAATTCTCAGGTGACCCGAAGCTCCTTTCTGCTCCTAAAAAACCCATCCCTTCTCTGGTAGCCACTCCTGAAAGGGCTAGTTTGGCGGCAAGGTAACTACGGTCATCTGTGTGAACTCCACTTCTGTCTAATTATCCCACAGCACAGATTGGTTTTGCATATCCTTTTTCAATGTCATATTAAATTTGTTGCGAGCCTTATTTGATCCCAAACTAAACTATACTCATGCATATTCTATCTTCCTAATGAGTTATCTTTGGAAAATGGCCAGTGGCTCACAATTTACACAAAATCAAAGGGAACACTGGTCAGGAGTGCTGGGCTATTGGCTCATGCCCAGAATTATTTCTTAATGTGTAGCTGAAGAAAGGAAACGACTATAAAGCTAATAGCCCCCAAAGAAGTTACAATTTCCAAAACTAAATATCAAGAGAGAACCATTAGGAAGTTTATGAATTGTGTAATGATTTAAAATTTCTAAAGCCAGAGCTATCAGCTTAAATTAATCAATTTCTGTCTTGACTAAAGCCTTTTGTAAAATAGCATTGGGATTTTCTCAATACATCTGAACTTTTCAAATGTGAATTTTATACCAGGAGAGAAGACAAGTATACCTTCCCAGCCTAATAGTTCGATTCAAGGCATAAGCTTTTAATAATACTAGCTACAGTTTCTTAAACTTTTAAATGGCACGAGTCTTTGTCTTTAAGCACATTCTTTGATTTAATCTTCCCCACAGCCATATAAACAGGTGCTATTAGTATATATCCCCATATTACGACAGAGGAGACCAATGTGCAGGGTGATTAAGTAACTTGCAGAAAAATTTCCCAGTGTCATCTAGATAGTCCTAACTGTTTCCTCCTTTGTGCTCATATTGCACGTACGCATCTCATAAAAAGTTATCAATACCCATTTTCTACTGAGAGAAATCCCATTTATTTTTTTCTGAGAGTTCAGGATATGATTTATTCAAAAAGCATAGATGGCATTCCTGTTAAACTCGAGTCACTGTTCTGTGTTTTGCAGGCATGATTTCACTTTGTCTTCACAACAGCTCCATTAGCCTTATCAGTATCTTCATTTCTTAGGCGATTATCCTGGGATTCAGAGAGCTCATGTACTTTGCTTGCCATCACAGAGCTGGTAAAGGACAGAGTGGTAGGTTTCCAATAGAGCAATGGGCATTTGAATGCTGCAATGTACGGATGTGAGTGCATCTGTGCACACTCAGTGGTGTCTAACTCTTTGCAACTCCAAGGACTGTAGCCTACCAGGCTCCTCTGTCCTTGGGATTCTCCAGGCAAGAATATTGGAGTGGGTTGCCATTTTCTCCTCCAGGGAATCTTCCCGACCCAGGGATCCAACCCACATCTCCTGCATTACAGGCAGATTCTTTATAGCCAAGCCACCGGGGAAGCCCACAGATGTGAGAGTTGGACCATAAAGAAGGTTGAGGGCTGAAGAACTGTTGCTTTCAAATTATGGGGCTGGAGAAGACTCTTGAAAGTCCCTTGGTTTGCAATATCAAACCAGTCAATCCTAAAGGAAATCAACTCTGAGTATTCATTGGAACGACTGTTGCTGAAGCTGAAACTCCAGTACTATGGCCACCTTATGTGAAGAGCCGACTTGTTGGAAAAGACCATGATGCTGGGAAAGATTGAAGGTAAAAGGAGGAGTGGCAGAGGATAAGATGATTAGATAGCATCACTAACTCCATGGACATGAGTTTGAGATAGAATTCCTGGAGGAGAAGGGGACGATAGAGGATGAGATGTCTGGATGGCATCACTGACTCAATGGACATGAGTTTGAGTAAACTCTGAGAGCTGGCTATGGACAGGGAGGCCTAGTGTGCTGCAGTCCATGGGGTCACAAAGAGTCGGACACGACTGAGTGACTGAACTGAACTGAACTGGAGATATTGGAGGGCAGAGAAGCCTGGTATGCTGCAGTCCATAGGATTGCAAAGAGTCGGACACAGCTGAGTGACTAAACAATAGCAACGAAGTGCTCTGATGTCCCTTTAGGAGAGCAACATCTTGATTCATATGATGAATCAAGTTGAGGTTGTTGGACTATGATGCTTTTGATTGGGTAAGTTCATGCACTGGACCTGGGGCAGGGCCAAATGGCTCTGCTTATTAAAAAATAGTGAGGAACTGAGGGACTTCTCTGGCAGTCCAGTGGTGGTTAAGACTCCAAGCTCCCAATGCCGGTGGCCTGGGCTTGATCCCTGGCCATGGAACTGCATCCTGCATGCCAAAACTGAGACCTGGTGCAGCCAAAAAACCATGAGGAATTTTAAGTTCCCAAGAGCCAGAGAGAACAACCCTGGAAGCTGGTGTGGGGAAAAGGGCACCAACAGAAAACCTTAAAGCACAGCCAAGCATATGGACTCTGGAGGAAAGAAATCCTGAGGCAGAAGTGGGTGTGGCAGTGGTGTGTGTGTGTGTGCGTGTGTGTGTGTGCACGCGCGCATGCGTGCACGCAACATACACTCCCATCCCCTTCTCAAACCTCACCAGGATATTGTCAATAAAGTCTGCTTTGCTCGCTGATGATGAGATTTTTTTTTTAGGGTAACTTAGGCACCAAGACCAGAGAAGGCAATGGCACCCCACTCCAGTACTCTTGTCTGGAAAATCCCATGGACAGAGGAGCCTGGTGGGCTGCAGTCCATGGGGTCACTAAGAATCAGACACAACTGAGCGACTTCACTTTCACTTTTCACTTTCATGCATTGGAGAAGGAAATGGCAATCCACTCCAGTGTTCTTGCCTGGAGAATCCCAGGGACGGGGAGCCTGGTGGGCTGCTGTCTATGGGGTCGCACAGAGTTGGACACGACTAAAGTGACTTAGCAGCAGCAGCAGCAGGCACCAAGATAAGAGCTGGATTACTGCCGAGCAAAACCAGAGACAGCTCATGTGACGCAAGAACCCCAGCCCAAGGTGCCAACTGACTCCCGTCCAGGTTACAACAGTCATCTACAGGGGCCGCATTTCAGTGCCCTCTTGCCAACTACCCCACTCAATGCAGTACTAGCGAGTACTGCATTAAGTACTCCTTAGTGCCAGGTAACAGACAAGGAAAAAAAAAAAGACTCTTAGAGAGTGTTTGAGACTAAACTTCTATCCTACTTACTAGGAAAACAGTACTTTACTCATTATTAACTCACCCACCCCTCACAACTACGGAAGAGAAATTGAGGCACAGAGAAGTTAAGCACCTGGGTTAACATCACACAGCAGCTAGGAGGACACATGGCTGGGACTTGAACTCAAGACAATCCAGCTTCAGAGCCCAGGATCTGAACAAATGCTAAACCACCCAGAAGATGCTGCCTGGACTACAGTGCCTAGAGAACTCAGCAGGGCCTTCCAGCCTCCAATATCTGGTTCCTGAGTTGACAGACTTCAGCTCGTATTCTTCCTCAGGTGGATTTAATTGGAAGTGCGGATAAGGTCACTGATGCTTGGCTGTTGCTGGGCCCCTATTCTGAGGTATTCATTAAAAAAAAAAAAAAAGACCCTAGGGATGGGATGAGACTCGCAAGCCAGGTGTCCAAAGCCCAGGCTCCTCCCCGAGCTGAGCAGTCTTCTTGGTCTGATTATACCTGCAGGGCAGGCTTGTCTGTCCTTGGCTCACCTGCTGCTTCAAAAGGAGGCAGAGACAGCCTCCGGCCACGTAGCAATGCAAAATGTGTCTCTCACCAGAACCCGGGGACCAGCGCAAAACCATCTCTGATGTATTCAGTGTTTCTGAAACCCAAAGCATACTTAACTCTTAAACACTGGTGTGGCTTAAAACTTCTGTTGCAAAAATGGGATCTTAAAAAAGTAACAATTTTAAGAGTGGGAAATCCCCAACATCACAGCTTACCCCAGCTTTACTTTTTTTCCTGTCCCTCCCACATCAAGACTAGATCACCACAGACAAGACTCCACGTGAGTGTCTCACTGGAGTGAACTGAGGGGATTTTGTTTCTTTCCCCAAGACTGAAAGAAGATGGGGAATGAATTATCTGGTGCAGCTGAGAAGTGGGAGGAGGGTTCTCCTTTTAAGGGGAACCATTAAGTTTTAGAGTCATTTTCACAGTAACATTAAGCCATTTACTTAGCAATTATGCAGGGAATAAATACTGATAGAGTGTTCCGTGAGCACAGCTGCACGCCAGCATCTGGCGCTGCCTCTGGAATCCTAGAGGACACATCTGCCAGCAGAGAGGCTCCTCCGGAGAGCGCCTTGGAGGTTGGATGGGAAACGCAGCTGCAGTATCAGCCAGTGAGTTCAGGAAGGGGTGGGCTGCCCTGACCACGTGAGAAACCCTAGACTCCGTTCTGTATTTTATACAGAGTCAGGATCTGCGCTCCTGGCCACACACAAAAAAAGACTGAGCTAGTAAAAATAAACTCCCTAAGCAACTGAGCATCTGTAATGGGGCAGGAGGGCTTCCCAGGTGGCTTGGAGGTAAAGAATCTGCCTGCCAATGGAGCAGACTGGTTTGATCCCTGAGTCGGGAAAATCCCCTGGAAGAGGAAAAGCTAACCCACTCCAGTATTCTTGCCTGGGAAATCCCATGGACAGAGGAGCCTGGCGGGCTACAGTCCATGGGCTTGCAAAGAGTCAGACACTACCTGGGGCGCACACACCACCACTACCACCACCAAAGGGCCAGGCACTGTCCCCTCACTCTGTGTGATGCCTCCAACAGTGAGGGCGTTGCTTGTATTATTCCTGTTTAACGAGGGAGGGCGGGATCAAGGGAGGACTCAGGTACTCAAGCCGAGGTACCTAGCAGCGCCAAGACTTGAACATGGGTATATTCTGATGTCGGCGCCCATGCTCCTCACCATCACCCTGTATTAACTCCCGAGTGGGCGATCGTATGGAGCTGTGCCAACAGATTCTGCAGCACTCTGCTTGCTTCACTCTAGCAGCCATTTTTCAGAGTACCTACTTTGTGTCAAGGGGCTTTCCAGGTGTGCCCAATGCAAGCAACTCAAGAGATGCTTAAAAACTGCTCTATGTACAGATTAACTCAAGATGTCAGATTTTTTTTTTTTCTGAGTTGAAGGGAAATGGAATTTTTAAAAATTAATTATTTTTGGCGGCGCTGAGTCTTCATTGCTATGAGTGGGCTTTCTCTAGTTGCCATGCACAGGCTTCTCATTGCAGTGGCTTCTCTTATTGAGAAGCATGGGCTCTAGAGCTCGGGCTTCAGTAGTTGTGGCACACAGGCTTAGTTGCCCCACAGCGTGTGGGATCTTCCAGGATTGGGGATCAAACCCATGTCCCCTGCCCTGGCAGGCAGATTCCCAACCACTGGATGACGAGAGAAGTCTGGAAATGGAATATTTGGTTCCATTTTGATCTCTGGTTTGGGAAGATCCCCTGGAGGAGGGTGTGGCAGCCCACTCCAGTATTCTTGCCTGGAGAACCCCATGGACAGAGGAGCCTGGAGGGCTACAGTCCATGGGAACTCAAAGAGTCAGATGTGGCTGAGCGACTTAGCGCACACGCACTCAGCATCAGACACATCCAGTGGACTGCACTGTGGGGAGCACACCAGCGGGAGAATCAGCAGATGGAGAAGGCGTTCTGCACCGCAGGCAGAGCACCAGCCATTCTTCACTTGTGCCTTCTCACATTGTCCCGCCTACCCTTTTCCTTCTCCCTTTTCCAAAGTGATGAGAAGAAGCAGTCAGATGATTCATGATGAGGGGCAAAGCAATCATGTCTTCCCCTCTCTGAGTCATGCTCCAGATCTCTAGATATCAGTTCAGTTCAGTCACTCAGTTGTGTCTGACTCTGCGGCCCCATGGACTGCAGCACACCAGGCTTCCCTGTCCTTCACCAACTCCCAGAGCTTGCTCAAACTCATGTCCACTGAGTCAATGATGCCATCCAGCCATCTCATCCTCTCTCGTCCCCTTCTCCTCATGCCTTCAATTTTTCCCAGCATCAGAGTCTTTTCCAATGAATCAGTTCTTCACATCAGGTGGCCAAAATATTGGAATTTAAGCTTCAGCATCAGTCCTTCCAAGAATATTCAGGATTGATTTCCTTTAGGATTGACTGGTTGGATCTCCTTGCAGTCCAAGGGACTCTCAAGAGAATTCTCCAACACCATAGTTCAAAAGCATCAATTCTTTGGCACTCAGCTTTCTTTATAGTCCAACTCTCACATCCATACATGACTACTATATACACCTCTAGACACATACAGGTCTTAGTTTATGTACTTGTTTTAGTGTTCAGTGAAACATGTTCCCCCCACCCAGGTCCCACCCACTCTGTTTCCATCTCCGAGTTCTACTGATTTGCATTTTCTTGTGTTCCCTGCCAAATTTACATATACATATGTAAGACACTACAAGCTTAGTAGTTATTAATCATCCTCACTCCTACTCATTTTCTTGGTGCTCTTGCCCTGTAAATACTCAGAGAGAGCATCTTCATTCTTTTCTATAGCTGCATACTATTCCATTTACAGATATGTCATACTTGAGTTTCCTCCGATTAAAAGACACTTGATGGTCTCTATTTCGCTATTCATAAATTGACACTTTGATTCCTTGTGTCTAGATCTCAATTCTTTAGAACTCTATGAAAACTAAGGAGGTTGATGGACATCTCCAAATTTCAAAGAACCACCACTAGAGTGTCAGAGCAAAGAAGCAAAATGCACTCAGGAAAAGCCCCACTCGAAGAAGAACTTTCTATGCCAGGAGAGACTGCCACGTCCACCTTGTCCCAAATATTCCATTTCCAGACTTCCCTGGTCATCCAGTGGTTACGAATCTGCCTGCCAGTGCAGGGGACATGGGTTTGATCCCCAGTCCTGGAAGATCCCACACCCTATGGGGCAACTAAGACCGTGTGCCACAACTACTGATGCCCGAGCTCTAGAGCCCATGCTTCTCAATAAGAAAAGCCACTGCAATGAGAAGCCTGTGCATGGCAACTAGAGAAAGCCCACTCATAGCAATGAAGACTCAGCGCAGCCAAAAATAATTAATGTTTTAAAATTCCATTTCCCTTCAACTGAGGGAAAAAAAAAAAAAACCTGACATCTTGAATTACGCAATCTATACATGGAGCTGCTGCTCCTGCTAAGTCACTTCAGTCGTGTCCGACTCTGTGTGACCCCATAGACGGCAGCCCACCAGGCTCCCCCGTCCCTGGGATTCTCCAGGCAAGAACACTGGAGTGGGTTGCCATTTCCTTCTCCAATGCATGAAAGTGAAAAGTGAAAGTGAAGTCGCTCAGTAGTGCCGAACTCTTAGCGACCCCATGGACTGCAGCCCACCAGGCTCCTCCGTCCATGGGATTTCCCGGGCAAGAGTACTGGAGTGGGGTGCCATTGCCTTCTCCAATACATAGAGCAGTTTTTAACTATAATTTGGCAGGGCAGCGGGGCGGGGTGGGGGGGTTGGTTATTGAGATAATGTAAAGCTCAGCCCAGCCTAGCCTACCAGCTCAGAAGGAGACCAAGCATGGGGCGGGGGGGTCTCTCTTTTCCCTCTCTGGCTGGGCCCCCTAGGGGCTGAGCAGTAGTTCTCTTCATGAAGACATTCACTTCCCCAGTGCTCCCTCGTCCAGCCAGAGTTGCGCGCCTGTGGTTATGAAAATGTCCCATCAGTGCTGGGTTTGTCACCAAGAAATGATACGCATTCCTTCTCTTACCCCTTTCAGATCTTTATGAAAACCAGCAGTCACACCTTGGAGTGGGACCAGCACTGAAATAATAAGAATCAGGACAGTCTGCTTGCCCTTCGGTTTGTCCTAACCTCCACTGCATTCTCCAGCTACCTCCTCCCTCCTCCCACCTGTAGTTGATGCTGTTGGTTTCCTGCCCACATTCTCTTAGGTACCATTTCAGGGTACAGTGGCCTGGCTTTCAATGACTAGCATCTACATCTCTTTGCCTAAGGGCTTTCTCCAGCTACCAGGGGCCATTCTGCCCATATGCAAGGCAGACTGGAAGGGCTCAGGAATTAATGTCCAGTGCTCTTTCCCTTACATTCTACATTTGAGCACTGATGATGAAACATGTGGTGTAGCAATTTCTTGGCCATGAAGAGTGTTTCAGTGAGGATGGGTCAGAGAACACTTCAAGAGAACACTTCTAAAAAGTTCTTAGAATTTGGGCTGTTCCAAGAAAGTCACCAAAACATCTCCAGGTCATTCCCTCCCTGAGTTATATTTAACACATGCTGTTCCACAGGCTGCTCTGATGGGACCTGGTCTCACATCTTGTCCTACAAGTCCCTCACACCATCCACACCCTTTGGGCAATACTCCAAAATATCACCTGTGGGACTCCCCTAATCCTACAACACTGCTGCAAAATAAAAACTGGTGGCTTTTGAAATCAAGCATTTATCTTTCTTATTCACAGGTCTGCAGATTGGCTACGGTGATGCTACTTCAGTCTGGGTTTGTGTCTGTTCCATATGACTAATCCTGGGATCCAGAGACAAAGGTGCTCTTCTCATGGTGATTACAAGAGAAGCCACACAGTGTAACCATCATTTAAAGGCTCTGCTGGAGTCACAGCCACTCACATTCCACTCGCTGAAGCAGGCCAGTGGCCAAGCCCACAGTCAGTGGGGGTAAGAAGCATACAAAGGCCCAGATTGCCAGTGAGATGTTCAGTCGATCACATCAGCAAAGTGTGATTCCTGGGGAGGGAGGGAGGTCAAGTACATCTTCCCAAAGTCCTCTATATCTACAAACTGATACTGTCCTATTACTCAAGTCAGTCTTACAAGCTGCCAAGAGGTGACAGTCTCAAAGAGACCTTTCTTGAGAGACCCAAGGGGATGCGAAATGGCATTCTCCCAGATTAGAGAGCCCCGAGATGGAAAGCATCTAGTTGATCGGGGATAGTTTAAAAGCCTACCATTTTACTTCTCATGATCTGCCCTAAATCAAGCTCTCAAACTTCCCTTTAGAAAGGATGGGACCTGAAGAGAGAGAAGAGGCAGATGAGGGTGGTTTATCTGCTTCACCCTCAATAACCAGTGTCTAGCAATAAAGGTCCTCGCCAAGATACAGAATAGGGCAGTGGCCAGGAGTAGCTACTCCTGAGTTTGACAACACACATTTGAATCTCTTCTTATGCTGGATACTAATTGTCTTTCCCACCCAACTTCTCAACTTCCATTTCCCCTTCTGTCTCCCAAGAAGAATCCTCATTTTGCTCATGGAACTCCCCTCCTCAGGGAACAATGACCCACCTCCAACACAAAGCTCAGCCTAATTGGCTGGGAGTATTTCTGTTCCCTTTGCCAGTGACTGGTTCAAGAATAGGTAAGTGACCTAGAAGGGGCTGATGAGATAAACATCGCGGCTGCAGGAAGAGTTTGCTCGAGGGAAAACATTCCATCACTGTAAGGAGAAAGCCCTAGAAAGAAACCAATCCTTTCTCGTTTTTCTGAACTTTGTTATGTCTAGATGGCCCTGCTAGAGTCCTCTAACTTCCCAAAGATGAAAACAACTGAAAGATGGCACAGCAGAGAGATGGAAAGAACAAACATCCTGAGGATATCATCGAACTGCTGAATCAACCTCCCCTGAAGCTTGTCTTAACCACGACCTTGCTTTTCAGTGAGGTCTTAAAAGATCCTGGTTCCTGACTCTTGACTCACAGCTAAACCATCTTAAGCAGTTTCTACCCAATCACTGACAAGCACCGTGTCCTTGGGCAAGTCACTTAATTTCTCTCACTCCATTTTTGCACCAGAACCTATTGCCAGGATTAAATAGCAATGAGTATGAAGGATTTGAAAATTTGCAGTGTCTGGTGTCTGGTAAGGATGCAAATGATTCCCAGGCATGATTTTTATTATAGGGCTTTGGGGGCACCATCAAGCAAGAAAGCGCAGGCCTGGGCTGAGAATTCTCTGTGTTTACAGTTGTTGCCCTCTGGCTGATCCTTCTAGAAAGTTACAACCCCTTCACCCTCCAAAACCTGTTTTTATAATGGACTGAGAAGTATAAGGTATCCTACCCTAATCTCTGAAGCCTGTGAGGTGTAAAAGCCCCATGGTGAAGAGTATAAGGGGGATGTGTGTATGTCTTATTTTTTAAACATTACATAATTAATACATGGTTTTTTTAACATGAAAAATGCAGATAAGCAATATGAGAAAAAGAAAAGAAAATTCGCTTACAATCCCAACACCCAAAGGAAAGCATTCTGAATACTATGTACATGTTCTTCCAAACTTCTTAGTTGGGGGCATCTTTGAAAAGGGGAAGAAGAGAGAAAAAACAAACATCCTTGTATGCTACTTCTGAGGGTGAATTGGTGATGATCTTTTGGCGGGAAACTTTGTAGACTCTTTGGAAATTAAAAAAAAAAATTTTAATGCACCAGCACTTTGGCTCCTCTTGAGAGTCCCTCAGACTGCAAGGAGATCAAACCAGTGAATCCTAAAGGAAATCAACCCTGAATATTCACTGAAAGGACTTACACTGAAGTGAAAGCTCCAATACTTTGGCGAAGCTCCAATACCTGATGCGAAGAACTGACTCATTGGAAAAGACCCTGATGCTGAGAACGATCGAAGGCGGGAGAAGAGGACGACAGAGCATGAGATGGTTGGATGGCATCACTGACTCAGTGGTCATAGTTTGAGCAAGCTCCAGGAGCTGCTGATGGACTGGGAAGCCTGGCATGCTGCAGTCCACAGGGTTGCAAAGAGTCAGACACGACTGAGTGACTGAACTGAAGTTTGGCTCAACAATTTTGCCTTTAGAATCTGATCTCTAGAACAACAGCAAGAGGGTTGGATTATTGGTTAGAGCTTGCAGAATGCCAGGTACTGTTCTCCACATTTTTGTACCGTCTCAGTTAATCCTCACTACCCATGAGGGAGATATTATATTTTTTATAACAGCTCAATTGAGATACATTTCACATACCATATAATTTGTCCACTTAAAAGTGTACAACTTAATGGCTTTTTTAGCATATTCATCAAGTTGTGTAACCATCACCACAATTTTAGAATATTTTCTCGTTTTTATTGTTCAGTTGCTAGGTCATATCCAACTCTTTGTGACCCCATGGACTGCAAAACCTCAGGCTCCTCTGTTCGCCACTGTCTCCTGGAGTTTGCTCAAATTCATGAACATTTTAATCATCCCTAAAAGAAAGCCTTCTTGGTAGTCATTCCTCATTTCTGCAACCCCTTAACCCCTGGCAACCACCAATCTCCTTTCTGTATCTATGGATTTGTCTATTTTGGACATTTCATAGAAATGAAATCATACAATATGTGGTCTTTTGTAATTGGCTTCTTTCAGTTAGCATAATATTTTCAAGATTCAGCTACAAGCTACAGCTTGTATCAGAACACTTACATCTTGTTAATGCCAAATAATATTCCATTATATAGATACACGGTATTCTGTTTATCCACTTATCAGCTGATGGGCATTTGAGCTGTTTCTAGCTTTTTACTAATATGAATAATGCTGCTGTGAACATTTATGTACAAGTTTTTGTGTGAACTTGTGTTTTCATTTATCCCAGGTATATACATTGGAGTAGAACGGTTGAATCATATAGCAATTCTACGTTTAACCTTTTGAGGAGCTGCCAAACTTTTTTCTACACTGGCTGCAACATTTTACATTCCCACCAGCAGTGCACAAGGGTTCCAATTTCTTTGTATCCTTGCCAACCAACGCTTATTATCTGTCTTTTTGATTACAGACATCTGAGTGGATGTGAAGTGGCATCTCATTGTGGTTGCTTTGCATTTCCTTGATGAGTAGAGGGAGATACAATTATTATGTTTATTTCACACATGAAGAAACTGAGTCACAGAGAGGTTAATTAAGTACCCCTGGTTACTTAGTAAGTGTACAGACTCTTGTGAACACAACAGTATATGCAGAAGATAGCTTGCTGCAGTACTATGAAAAAAAAAATTAGAACACAAGTAGGGGTTTATCCCTACAGAAGACCATTCTCCAGTTTTCAAAGAATGAGGAAGGCCCATTTATGTGTACACGAAATGAGCTCCTAGGCATATTGTTAGTGAAAAAGGCAGTCACAGGATCATGTGTACAAAATGAACCTACAGATACAGTCACTGATACAGCTATGGATATATATGATATAGCTATAGATTGGAAGGTTATACAGTAACCTCGTTAGGAAGCAAGCTCCAGGAGGCCAGGGATCTTTCCATTTTGTGTACTGCTATATCACCAACAGGCTTCCCTGACGGCTCAGTGGTAAAGAATTCGCCTGCAACACAGGAGACACAGGAGACACAGCTTCAATCCTTGGGTTAGGAAGATCCTTTGGGGGAGGAAATGGCAACCTACTCCAGTATTCTTGCCTGGAAAATCCCATGGACAGAGGAGTCTAACAGGCTATAGTCCAGAGGGCCACAAAAGGGTTGGACATGACTTAGCAACTGAGCAGGCACACATATCACTGATACCCAGAACTGGATGTGTAGCACAGCAGTTCAGTTCAGTTCAGTTCAGTTCATTTCCGTCGCTCAGTCGTGTCCAACTCTTTGCAACCCCATGAATCGCAGCACGCCAGGCCTCCCTGTCCATCACCATCTCCCAGAGTTCACTCAGACTCCTGTCTATCGAGTCGGTGATGCCATCCAGCCATCTCATCCTCTGTTGTTCCCTTCTCCTCCTGCCCCCAGTCCCTCCCAGCATCAGAGTCTTTTCCAATGAGTCAACTCTTCACACGAAGTGGCCAAAGTACTGGAGTTTCAGCTTTAGCATCAGTCCTTCCAGTGAACACCCAGGACTGATTTCCTTCAGAATGGACTGGTTGGATCTGTTTGCAGTCCAAGGGACTCTCAAGAGTCTTCTCCAACACCACAGTTCAAAAGCATCAATTCTTCGGTGCTCACCTTTCTTCTAAGTCCAACTCTCACATCCATACATGACCACTGGAAAATGTGTAGCACATAGTAGGAGCAAAATAAACAATTGCTGTAAAATGGGCAATTCCTTTGGAAAGAGGTTGGAAAACAGGAATATATACAGAAGAGCTGATGCTTCATTCTGCAGAGCCATATCCTCTGTGAGTGAATACGTTGTATTATTTTTGACACACAAAAATAACCTGGATAAATACAGGTAGCAATGCAGGGATGATCTCTGCTTTCCATAACTTGACATGCCAAAGCCTCTCTTAATACTCCACATTAAGATCAAAGAAGAAAATGGACATGTCTAATGAAGCTGCTGTATTTATTAATATTAATGAATAAAAACTGTTTGGATGGCTTAAAAAAACAAAAACAAAAACAAAAACACCTGGAATTCTTGGGGCCTTTAGCAAGAGAAAAACGAAGCCCCCAAGAGAATTGGTGTGGAAATGATACACAGCCTTAATGTCTTCCTGGGACACACAAGGACCTTCCTGGCATCGCCCCCCACTTCAAGTGCATACAGCTTCCTCCCAGCGGGGCTCCATCTCTGGGGCTGATCACCTGCAGGGGAGACAGGCTGGCTCCAGCCCTGCTGGGTACCCCAGCCTGATCAATAAGCTGTTCTTTCAGTTAACAGGAATCCAGTGTCAAGATGCCAGCAATGAATCTTATTTTCATGCCTGAGAAGATCTTAAAAATCAATAAGCATTAGAAGGACACAGCCAAGTATTTTCCTTTCTATTGTTTTTCAATATTTGTTTAATTTGTCATCCCTGATGAGCCCTCTGAGGAGGCCCAAAGGTCAAGGGCTGCTGGTAAAACAGCACAGGTGTTCACATCACATCATGCTAAGGCCAACTGCCTTGGAAGACAATTAAGAGATATTTGGAGTTGAGAGGAAATGGACTCAGGCTGTGGCCTGTTCTAGTAAACGTAGGGTATAGGGCTGACCTACAGATTGCAACAGTTACAAGTGACAAAAGTCAAACAGTGAAAATGTCAAGTTGCACCAAAAACAATTGTTAGCAGGGGCTGGATGCTTTCAAACTGTGGTACTGGAGGAGACTCTTGAGAGTCCCTTGGACAGCAAGGAGATCAAACCAGTCAATCCTAAAGGAAGCCAACCCTGAGTATTCATTGGAAGGACTGAAGCTGAAGCTCCAATACTTTGGCCACCTGATTCAAAGAGCTGACTCACTGTAAAAGACCCTTAGCTGGGAAAGACTGAGGACAGGAGAAGAAGGGGGCAACAGAGGATGAGGTGGTCGAATGGTATCATTGACACAATGAACATGAGTTTGAGCAAACTCTGGGAGATAGTGAAGGACAGGGAGGGCCGGTGTGCTGCAGTCCATGGGGTCGCAAAGAGATGGACATGTCTTAGCAGCTGAACAACATTGACAGCAGAGGCCGGGGCAAGAGAAACGTGAGCTGGATGTACAGCAGGCTGCTCCTCACAGATGAAGGGGACATTAGGGATTTACTGACACCCGCTCCATTTATGATGAGGAGGACTTCTCTTCTCTGACCATGGGACATTCTCTGACTATGTCCCAAGACTCAGACCACGATGGGGCAGTGGGGTAGGGTCTGGCCACCATCTTGGACTCTGCCTTGAGAAAGGAAGTATTTCCTGCCATCTCAGTAAACAAAGGATGTCACGGCCATCAGCAATTGCAGTCACCACAGACAGTGAGCTGGTGAGTCCCAAGAGAACTCAGGAAAAAAAGAATACCTGCCTTCCAGCAGCCATCAGATCCTTGCTCCTCCAGGTTCCTCCATATCTGTGACCTTGGGCAGGTTACCGAACCCGGTCATGCCTGTTTGCCTCATCTCTAAAATAGAGAGGCTAATTTTGTAGGTCCCTGGGAAAGGCACAGTGAGGATTAAGTGAATCAATCTAGATTAAGTGCTTAGAACAGTGGCTGCCAGATGATAATGGCTGAATACTCATTAGTGACATCTTTCTGAAACACAACCTCCTTGCTTACACCCAGATCAGGACAACATTCAAGCCCTCCTACACCCACAACTCTACAGGACCAGCTTACCTTTCCCATCTCACCTCTTGGTGACTCTCTGCTTCTCACTCTATACTCACATTCAGTGTCCTTTTGTTTCTTTAGCAAAACAGATTCCCAGGCCTTCATGCACAAAACAGACTACCATGCCTTTACGTATGCCTGGAACCTTCTCCCATCAGTTCTTCCCCAACCCCCTGCCTACTGACCACTCATCTCTCAGGTCTTAGATGATATTTTCTTTGGAAAGCTTCTCTCACCTATCAGATCCAAGTAGGAGCCCTTCTTTGTGTTTCCACTGTATCTTACTTCCAGTTAATGCCCTTGCTACACTGTATTTTAAAATTTTTATTATGAAGTCAAAGCCAAAAGAACAGTTCAATACTACAGTGAACTCTCATGTACTCCCAACAATTGATAATGTTTCACCATATTTGCTTTCTCTCTCAATGTGTGTGTGTGTGTGTGTGTGTGTGTGTGTGTGTGAATGCAGGTGGTGGTGGTGTTTAGTCGCTCAGTTGTGTCTGACTCTTTTTTGACCTCATGGATTGCAGACCGCCAGGCTCCTCTGTCCACGGGATTTTCCAGGCAAGAATATTGGAGTGGGTTGTCATGCCCTCCTCCAAGGGATCTTCCCAACCTAGGGACTGAACTCATGTCTCCTGTTTCCAAGCACATTATAGGCAGTGTGACCTTTCAACTCAAAACATTTCAGCTTGCGTCTCCGAAAAAGAAAAAAAAAGCTGAGGGTTATTTTCCAATCTAAACTATAATACCCTAATAGCACCTACAAAAAAATGAATCATTCTCTAATAACTGAATACTTGATCTGTATCCAAACTTCCCCAATCCCTCCCTAATTTCCTTTTCTGTCTTTCTGCAAGATTGCGTTTGAATTGCTCCTTTCCTTGGGCTGCAGCTCTAAGAGGAATGGAATGTGTCCCTTTGCTCCCCTCACCCCAGCACTCAGCCCTCCTTGGTAGGAATTTGTTGTAAGAATAACCCCCATGTCCCACCTCTTCCTGCATCACCATGCCAGAACCCGGGCCCCCAGCATGGGGAGCCCAGAGTCTCAACCACTGGACCACCAGGGAAGTCCTTGTATAGATCTTTTTAAGACAATCACCAGGAAGAGTGGAGAAAGAAGCCGAGAATGTCTGATACGGCTGAATTATGCACCCCCAAATTTATATGTTGAAGCCCTGTGCCCAACCTTGAAACATAACTATTTTTGCTGATGCGGCTTTAACGTGATGATTAAGTCAAAAAGAGGCATTTAGCGCGGGCCCCAGTCCAATCTTTACAAGAGGGATTTGGACACACAAAGAGATACCAGGGTACACACACACAGAAAAGGCCACGTGAGGACAGCGAGAAGAGGCCATCTGTGAGCCACGGAGAGAGCCTCAGGGGAAATGAGCCCTGCGGACACCTTGATTTCCACCCCCCAGCCCCCAGAACTGTGAGGAAATAAATTTTTGTTGTTTAAGCCACCTAGTCTGTGCTATTTGTTTTGGCAGCCCTCGCTGACTCAGACAGACTGCTCAGATGCTGGGGACTCAGCAAAGAATCTTAGGCACCTGCTTCGAGGGACTGGCAGTTTAGAAATCCCCAAAGTTAAGGAAGGAGGACATTCTCTGTAGTATCCGCAACATCGTATCAGGAGACAAAGAAGCAGGTTTAACCCCCACCAGGCCCAGCCATTCGGGGAGGAAGACTAGTCTCCATCTGGATGCAATATTGAAGGTCTGGGTTACTGCACAGACCTCGATGTATCAGCTACTGAGCTGAACCAGTGTTGGAACTAGAAAGGTAATCAGTAGAATGAGACAGTGGACTTCCCAGGTAGTTAACAGATTTATCTCCCCGTGCACGGGGTGTGGGTTCGATCCCTGGTCTGGAAGCTAAGATCCCACAGGCCTCTTGGCCAAAATACCAGAAAATAAAACAGAAAAAATTTTGTAACAAATGAAGTCAAGACTTAAAAAAATAAAATAAAAAGGCCCATCATAACATCTAGCAGCAATATATATATGTGTGTGTGTGTGTGTGTGTGTGTGTGTGTGTGTGTGTGTGTGTATGTATATAAAGAAGAAGTCAGGGAGCTTCCCTAATTTTCATCCCATGGCAAGGAAAGAGTAGGGCAGCATATACACACAAAAAAATTAGAGGCAACAATAGACACAAATAAAGCTGGCTTCCTGAATATACCTCGTGAGTTCTGCTTATTCAGTCTGTTCACTTACTTAGCCTGTTGCTGGGCAAATAAGCAGTGGCATTCGTTGAGCAATTATTATCATTCCAAATTCCTTCCCTGTCACCACTGGGCAATTCCGTCTTCACTGAACTGGGCAAAAGCTAAGGAACAACAGGCAAACCACTGAGGAGCTTCTGCATTCCTGGAGCTGACAAGTCAAGTGCTGACGTTCTACAAAGCCAGGATCAGAGCACCACCCTCCAGAACTCGTGATCCAGAGAAGGGGACTAGCTCCCAACCAGCCGAAGGGTAAGGCAGGCTTCAGATTCACATAAGGCTCTAGAGAAAACTGAGTTCAAATCCTGACCTTTCCACCTCACAGCTGTGTGACCCTGGGCAAGATATTTTATGTCCGTGTACTTTACTTTCCTTATCTATAAAATGGAGATGATAGAAGTACCCACCCCACAGAGTTTATGTGGAATAAATAGAGCTCATTATGTGGAATAAATGAGGAAACAGATGGAAAACATTTAGAACCTCCCTGACACAGGAGTTAGCATTACACATAGTTACATATAGCTACTGTTATAGGTCAGTGCCCCTCAAAGTGAAAGCTTACAATAACCTTGGTTTGCTGTAAAGGACATCAGCCAAGAAGCGTGGTGATGCAAGCACAGATTCTAGAACCAGACTGCCCGGGTCTGAATCAAGCAAGAATGGAAAGCACACGCTATAACTGTTTGCTCTAGTTGCTAGCAATACTGTCAGATACCTATAGTCATCTGTACACATATGCAATACACAGAGTAAAAGCTTAGTTAGGGCAGCTATCACTAGAGAACTAGCCTTCCCAATAAACCCACAAAGACCCTGAAGTTGCTGGTCACCCAGAGACATCAGAGGCATTGAGTGGGCGGGTCTGACAGGAAGCATGCTTGCCTACTCAGTGGGTTGCGGAACGTGACCTCAGCAGCTTTTGCTTCTCTGTCTACCAGCAGACAGTGGCTCTCAAGCCAGCAGGGTGCCTGGAAATCAGAAACCCACCCTCCTCGGGCTGGACACTCAGCCATACCCTCCAGCCCCTATTCCACGCCAGAAGCTCTCAGCTGCTTCTGTGTTACCTGGTCTCCTTCCTTCCTGTAGGGCAGGTGAGGTACCACAGCCCTTCGGCCTCCCGAGAAGATGACATTTCGATGAGGCCCAGCTGTCCCTGGGCCTGACCGTCCACTCAGTTCCCACTGCCCTGGGCCCTGAGGACTGGCAGAGGAACAGGCGGAAAAGATAAAAAGCTGACACCCCCTGCAGGAAATAATTGTTTAGCTGATGCCAGAACTGAAAAAACAAGTGTAACGATGGAGAAGGGAGAGCAAAGTGCCATTCAAGGCCATTGTTCCAGCCTCCTCTCTGTGTACGGAGGGAACAAAGAGGCCCTGTGTGTGTGACACAATGGCGTGTGTCACCAGCCACTGCTGTGCTACTCCTGGGGACAGGAGGACGGGAAACAAGGCCACAGTGCCCTCCTGGGTCTGGCGCGTTGTGGACTTCGCTAATCACAGCCCCCAGCCTGGTCAGAGCTGGGAAAGCAACTTCTGACTCCCAGCCCACGGTGCCCTGCAGTGGGGAGCAGGGGACACCCATCAGGAGTGACCGATCGGGTCCAGGCCAGTCTTCCAGGCATAGCGAATTGCCAAGGGACCCTTCCTCTCGCTCTCCTCTTCTCTTATCAGTTTTCACAGGCTCACCACAAGTTAGAGCTGAAAAGAATCGCAGCTATCTCATCTTCAAACACTCCAACTCTTGGCTTTCATGAGGGGGCATCCGGCCCGGACTGTCGCCTGGCTGTGTCGCACGTCAGCTGCAGTTGGCGATGCCAGATGAATTAATATGTAAGAGCATCCCTGGGACCCCCTCAAAGACCAGACACTCTGTTGGGAGCAAGCTCACAAAATGAGCCTTCTGTCTGTAAATCCTGGTTCTGCCACTAACTACTCATAGATTATGAGGGTTCTTTTTTTTTTCTCCCTCTCCAAGCCTCAGTTTTCCCACCTGTTAAGCTGAGATCATCCTTGGGTTAACATGGAGATTAAATGAGTTAATAGGCATCTCCGTGATAAAGAATCCACCTGTCAATGCAGAAAATGCAGGAGATGCAGGAGACATGGGTTCGATCCCTGGGTCAGGAATATCCCCAGGAGAAGGAAAGGGCAACCCACTCCAGTATCATTGCCTGGAAAATTCCATGG
This sequence comes from Ovis aries, assembly GCF_016772045.2. Taxonomy (NCBI): domain Eukaryota; kingdom Metazoa; phylum Chordata; class Mammalia; order Artiodactyla; family Bovidae; genus Ovis; species Ovis aries. Next base: position 65,580,771 of record NC_056068.1, on the reverse strand, counting down.
ACAGAAGAGCCTGTTGGGTTACAGTCCATGGGGTCGCAAAGAGTCGGACATGACTGAGCAATTAAACGACAACAATATAAAATTCACGAAACATTACTTGGCCTGTAAAAATTGCTTAAGAAGCAGGAATAACAAGTTAGATGCTCACATTACAGCTGGGATTTGCTTAGACTCACGGGAAGAAGGCATGAGGATGGCTGGAATCCCAGGGTCTGGAATACCCAAATTCAGTCTCGCTGCTCACGATGGCCTGAGGTCCCTCAGGGAAGCTGGGCGCCAATAAATACCCTCAGGGATGAGGCAGGTGGCCAACTGCGACACAACGGGAAGCAGTTGGGACAGTGGGATTCCAGCACCCAAGCCAGGATGCAGAGGCAGCCAGGGCTCAGCTCCGGGCAACCGCTGCAACGTGGAAAGGCGGCAGTAGCATGGCCATGCCTGCTGATTTTCAAAACAACCCAGAAACCTGGACCTTTATGTCAAATTTCCCAATTTTGACACGTTTCCTGAGAAATTGTTAGTGCGAAGTCAGCCTCAAATCGTGTACCTTGTGATGCTTGGTCTGGCCACAGACATCATTTTCCACGCCAGGCCACGCCTGTTGTTTTCAAATCTTCTGTCTCTCACTTGCCAGCAGATTCCCTGTCTGCTGATAAAGCCACTTCAAACCCACTCTCTGACTTGGAATAGGTGGCCTAAGATCAAAAAAGATGAGCAGCCCTGTCTTAGACCATGAAATGGGGGTGAGGAAGAGGTCAGCCAGTGAGATGAGGGGCCTCTCCCCAAAGGACTGCAGTCCCTTGGCCTAATCCATCTCCTGCAGGCACTCCCCTGATAAAGCCTGGACTTGGTGGTGGGACCAAAGGGCAGACTGAGGGCTCATGCCCCTGTAATCTCCATCAATCACCTCAAATGAACGTAAGTAATCTAAGTGACCAAAAGTGCTTGGTAGGCAAAAGCAACTTCAAAACAAGATTGCTTATAATGAGATACCACTTCGCACCCACTGGGATGGTTACCATCAAAGAGACAGATAATAACAAGCCTTGGTGAAGATGTGTAAAACTGGAACCCGCAGACATTGCTGATGGGAATGTAAAATGGTGCAACCACGATGGGAAATAGTCTGGCAGTTCTTCAGAAAGTTAAACACAGAGTTACCATCAGTTCAGTTCAGTTCAGTCGCTCAGTCGTGTCTGACTGTTTGAGCTCCATATGACCCAGCAATTTCACTCCTGGGTATATACTCTGAGAGGAATGAAAACATAAAGCTACACAGAAACTTGTTTGAGAGTGTTCACAGCAGCATTATTCACAATGGCCAAAGGCAGAAACAACCCAAACATCCATCAAACGATGAATGGATAAGCAAAATGTCGTGTATCCACACAATGGAAATTATTCAACAGTCAAAAGGAATGAAGTGCTGAAACAGGCCATCAAAACATTAGGACATCCCATGAAAAAACATTAGGCTGAGTGGAAGCTAATTAAAAAACCACATTTCATAAGATTTCATTTATATGAAAAGTCTAGAATAGGCAACTCTATAGATACAGAAAGGAGATTAGAGGTTGCCTAGAGCTCAGTGTGATAAACAGAGTTGGCAGCATGATAGCTAAACGGTATAGTTTTTCTTTTGGGAGTGATAAAATATGTTCTAAAATTGCCTGTGATGATGGTTACATAACACTAAAATCCATTGAATTGTTACACTCTAAGTGGGTAAATTGTATACAAGACTTACAGATCAGTAAAGCTATTACAAAAAAAAAAAAAAAAACCACCTCAAAACTAAGATTGCTGCCTTTAATTACCTTTTTTCTTTTTTTAAAGATTTTTTTTCCGACGTGGATCACTTTTAAAGTCTTGATTGAATTTGTTATAATATTGCTTTTGTTGTTTATGTTCTGGTTTTGTGGCCATGAGGCATGTGGGATCTTAGCTCTTCAACCAGGGATCAAACCCACACCCTCTGCACTGGAAGGAAAAGCCTTAACCACCGCGAAAGAAGTCCCCTTAATTATTGTTGCTTAGTCACTAACTTGTGTCCAGCTCTTTTGTGACTCCATGGATAGTAGCCCACCATACTCCTCTGACCATGGGATTTCCCAGGCAAGAATACTGGAATGTGTTGCATTTCCTTCTGCAAGGGATTTTAATTACCTTCTATGAAAAAGAAACTCTATCCATATCACTCTCTTCACTGCAGCCACACTGGAGAAGACAGGTCAAGAGCTCTCAAAGGGTGGTTTTCCTCAAAAGCGCAGGGCTCAAACAAGGGTAACCAACTAGCCTGGTTTGCCTGAGACCGTCCAGTGTTAGCAAGAAAGTCTGGTGTCCCAAGCAGAGATGGTTGATGATCCTAATGCCCACTCTTTCCCAGAGCACAGGAATGTTCTGCCCTTCGGTGCAGCCAATGGCCAGAACCAAGTCTCCATATAAATAATCCTTCCCCATTTTGGGTGTAAGTCATCCTTAGCCAATGACCCTTTTGACCCTCTAATGGTCAGAAGGTATTTTTTAAAAATTATTCTTGTTCCTAATTTACAGATGAAGAAACTGAGGTTCAGTGATGAAATAACTAGCCAGAAGCACACAGGAGCCAGAAATTGAACCTGGATCTTCTTCCAAAACCCAAGTCACCCCTTCCACTCATCATCTCGTCTCTTACCATACCACTGGGTTGAGTGTCCAGGAACACTGTCAGATTGTTCTCGGTCCCTGGGGAAGGTAGTCAGACATCCAGAGAGAAGAAGCATGAGCTTTCAGCTACAGGAAGACAAGGAGACAGCACAGACTCTGGAGCTAAAATGCTCAAGTTTATGCTGTGCCAAAATTTTAGTTGTGTGAACTTGGACAAGTTAACTTGACTTCACTGTGCCTCAGTTCCCCTTATGTAAAATGGTAAAAATTACAGTACTGTGTGTGTGTATGTGTATCACATCAGATTGACATAGGAAGTAAATAAACCAAGAAGTGCGAAATGATTAGAATGGAGCGTGGCACATGTATTAAGTAAATCTATTTAATACATTTATTTAATAATACAAATGTACATTTATTAAATAAATTGGTGTCATTAAGTAAATGTAAGCAAGCACAGATCCATATATCCAGTACTGGAAAGAGATCAGACCAGGTTTAACAAAAACCAGAGTGTGAGACCAAATCATGCAAGTAAACTCTGACATTCATTCTGCTGCTTCCCATGTAACTGTTCACGGCTGAGAAACTGCTAGAAACTCTTCGGGCCGTAGACACACCTTTAGCTGCAACATGGCAGTGGCAGTGTGGGCTGTCCTGGCAAAATGGGATGATCTGATGCAGGTTGCAGGCCCTGCCTGGCACTGACTGAGCACAGGATTCCCCTCACAGCATGCCGGCCCACAAGGGCAAGGAGAACTGTTAGGTGTCTCCTTCCACTGGGGCAAGCGGGTGTGATCCACATCATTTTTTGATCAACATCAGCTTTAGCTGAAGTTCAAGAGGCTCAGAGAAGTTCAAGAATTTGTTCAAGTTAGTTAACAACATGGAGAGCTCGGATTCTACTTTAGGTTAAATTCTAAAGCCCTTATGTTTTTCTGCCTCCATGGGATAGTTGTTATTGCTATGTAACAAATTACCTCAAAGCTTAGCAGCTTAAAGCCACAAACACTCATAAGGCCAGAGATCCAGGAATGGTCTAGCCAGGCAGTTCTGGCTCAGAACCTCTTGTGAGGTTGTAGTCGAGGTGTTGCCCATGACCACTGCCATCTCAACGCTCTACCTGGGCTGAGAATCTGCTTCCAAGCTCGGTCATGAGGCCGTTGGCAGGCTTTTTAGTCTCTGGCTGGCTATTGGTCAGAGGCTTCAGTTTTTCACCATATGAATCTCTCCAGAGAACTTTTCATATCATGACAGCTTGTTTTCCTGGGAGCAAGAGATTCAGGAAAAAGAAATCAGACCAAAAAAAAAAAAAAGAGTACTGAGAAGCTGTCTAGTTTATAACTAAACTTAGTTTAAACTAAGTTAACTAAAAGTTAGTTTACAACTAATCTTAGATGTGACATACCATCACTTCTGACACCTGCTATTGGTCACACAGACTAATTGTGGCACCATGCAGGAGGGGACTTCACAAGGGTGGGAATACCAGGGAGCAGGGGTCATTGAGAGCCATCCTGGAGGCTGGTGACCATTCTGCCCATCTTCCCAAAGTAAGACAGAAAGCACAGACCTGCAAATAATAAGGTGATATCCTGCAGAAAAGTCTGAGAAAGTAATTTTAAAAATTAATTAATTTATTTTAATTGGAGGCTAATTACAATATTGTGTTGGGTTTTGCCATTCATTGACATGAATCAGCCACCGGTTTCTGAGGGGTTGTTAACAAACATTTAATTCACTCAAAGCAGTGGATGGTCCTATGGTTACAGGCAGAAGTAAACCTAAAGTTTACAGGGACTTATTGGCAGAAAAGAAAAATCAAGCCATGTGGTCCTGGGAGAAAAGAAGAGGAAGAGGCCAAAAAAGAGAGCTGGAATCAGGACTCCAGGACAAGGTGGACAATCTTCTAGTCCAGATAGAGATTCGTTCTCAACAGCCTATGTCTGTTGTCCTGGGCCTGGACAACACCCCACAGAAAATGGGAGACCAAAAGGAAGAGGGGGGAGAAATAGAAGGCAGAAAAACTAATGACCAATTTCTGGATTCACAGTTAGACATTCTTTCTCTGGCTGAAATTCATCAGAACCTGTTTCGAGCCAGATTTCATGAAGGAACTGGGGATGGAAAAAGAAAGACAACTAGATAGGAAAGATGCATAAGGGAACTGTCAGAGGTTGGGGGATGGAGGGCAAAGGAGGTAGGTGGTTCCTTCAAAACCAAGTTCCAGGACTTTACAATTTGAATCTGTTCCAAGATGGGATCTAATCACTGCGCAAATCAAGAGTCCTGTACTGTCCACTCAAAACCACCCTTACATTTGTTCCAATTATTTTGTTGAATCAATGAATTAAATCATTTCCACGAACCACACCTCCCATCCCGCCTATAGGTGTCACAGGAACCTAGTTAGGTAATGTCTTTCATTGGATTCCCTTTCTACTTCTCCCTAAAACTTCCCCACCTGCTTATCAGCATGTATCTCCTCCAGGACTAGGGAAAGTCATCAACACCTCATTTGGATAAGGTTAATGCTACCAGCTCGTACCTACCCCAGGGACAAAAAGGAAACCTTACACGTGAAAGCAATCTTCGAGACAGGTGGGGTGGGGGTTGGGGGGTACATTCCAAGAATTTGTAATGACGTGCTCAGCCACATTTTAATTCCGAGCGGCCAGGTACAATAATCGCTCCAGAACAGCTACGTTTCCAAGGCGCTCCTCAAGCCTGCAGATGCAATTCCCCCAATCAGCCAGCCCATCCACACGAGCGGAGAAAATCAGTTTTCCCGGGACCTGGCGAGTAGACAAAGTTTTAAGTGGCTCAGTAGTGTCCGACTCTGCGCCCCATGGACTGTAGCCTATCAGGCTCCTCTGTCCATGGGATTTTCCAGGCAAGAGTATCGGAGTGGGTTGCCATTCCCTGCTCCAGGGATCTTCCCGACCCAAGGATCGAACCCGGGTCTCCCGCATTGTAGGCAGACGCTTTTAGCGCCTGAGCCACCAGGGAAGCCATTTTTTTCCCCCTGAAAACTATCCAGCGCCTGCGTCCTGCAAATCCCACGGTCCTCGAGTCTCCGGGCTTGGGCAGTCCCGCCTTCGCGCCTCCCCACTCCCTACCTCCGCAACTCAGGCCGCTCCCGCCACCCTGAAGGACTACAGCTCCCGGTATGCCCCGCGCGGCTATCGGAGCCACGTGACCGCGCTTCTACGCCTATCTCGGTCACGTGACTCGGGGAAGATGGCCGCGCTGACGGCGGAGAACTTTGCAGCTCTCCAGAGCCTACTGAAGGTAAATGGGAGGGGAGGGCTGGGGACAGCGCAAGATGGGCCTTTGTCTCCGAGACTTTGGACAGAGGAGGAGTTGAGAATAAACCAACCCTGATTTGGAGCCACGACTCTGCCACTGCCTCTCACTGTGACCCCTGGCAGGTGGTTGCGCCTTTCCGAGCTTTTTGATAGTAGGAACAAAATTAGTATCGCTTTGACAGGATAGTGGGGAAAACAAACAAGACAATGTACTTGGAGGTGCTGTACGAAGGTGCCTTACTAAAAGCCTCTGGGGCTGGCTTTTGGGATTGGCGCATTGGGGTAGTAATCGCTAGATCCGCCTTACCAGTTCCCCATGCACTTTAATTTTGAGATCTTGATTTACAGGCAGTTGCGAGAAAAACAAAACAAAACGAAACAAAAAAACACCCTGTACAGAGAGATCCTATTTGCCATTACCCAGTTTCCCCCAGTGGTAGCATTTTGCAAAGCTATGGTATGATAGCACAACGAGGATATTGACATTGATAGTGAAGATGCAGAACATTTTCCATCCCCACGGGGTTTTTCTTGTTGCCCTTATAGAGCTACACCCACTTGCCCTCAGGCTTCAGTCCCTCTCTGAACTCTGGCATTCACTAATTTGTTCTTCATTTCTATAATTTTCTCAGCTCAACAATGTTCTATAAATGAAGTAATACAATATACAACCTTTAGGGACTGGCTTTTTTCTCTGAGCCTAGTTTTTTGGAGATTGATCCATGCCGTATGTATCAATCAGTTCAGTTCAGTTCAGTCGCTCAGTCCTGTCCGACTCTTTGCGACCCCATGAATCGCAGCACACCAGGCCTCCCTGTCCATCACCAACTCCCGGAGTTCACTCAGACTCATGTCCATCGAGTCAGTGATGCCATCCAGCCATCTCATCCTGGGTCGTCCCCTTCTCCTCCTGTCCCCAATCCCTCCCAACATCAGAGTCTTTTCCAATGAGTCAGCTCTTCACATGAGGTGGCCAAAGTACTGGAGTTTCAGCTTTAGCATCAGTCCTTCCGATGAACACCCAGGGCTGATCTCCTTCAGAATGGACTGGTTGGATCTCCTTGCAGTCCAAGGGACTCTCAAGAGTCTTCTCCAACACCACAGTTCAAAAGCATCAATTCTTCGGTGCTCAGCCTTCTTCACAGTCCAACTCTCACATCCATACATGACCACTGGAAAAACCATAGCCTTGACTAGACAGACTTTAGTCGGCAAAGTAATGTCTCTGTATCAATAGTTTTTTCTTTTTTATTGCTTAGTAGTAGTCCATGGTATGACATTGGCAGGTTTTTTTGCTATTACAAATAAAGCTGCTGTAAACACTTGTATACAGTTTTTTTGTATTGAGCCTAAGTCTTTAGTTCTCTGAAATGAATGCCTAGGAGCACAATTCTGGATCTTTTAGTAGTTGCATGTTTTGGGGTTTTTTGTTTTGTTTTTATGAAACTGCCAAAATTTCCAGAATGCCTGTACCACTTTACATTTGCAACAGCAGTGCATGAAGGATCCAGTTTCTCCCCATCCTTACCAGCATTTATTGGCATTACTATGTTTTATTTGAGCTATTCTGATAGGCATGTATTTCTATCTCATTGTGGTTTGAATTTGAATTTCTCTAATGGTTAAGGATTTTGGACTTCTTTTCACGTGCTTACCATCTGTATCTCTTTATCTGTTTATGTCTTTTGTTCATACTCTTAATTGCATTGTTTGCTTTTTACTTTTGAGCTGCTTTATATATTCGAGAGTGTAGTCCTTTGTTATATATGTGGTTTGCACATATTCTTTCCTAGTGTATAGCTACAGAGAATTGGTGGCTCACCGAGCAGAAATGTATCGTCTTCCAGTTCTGGAGGCCAGAAGTATGAGATCAAGGTGTCGGTCAAATTGGTTCCCTCTAAGGGCTTTGAGGGATGGTTTGTTTCATGCTTCCCTCCTACCGTCTGTTGGTTTCTGGTAATATTTGATGTTTGTAGTCTCTGCTGTCACCTTCACATGGAGTTCTCCCTGTTGGCATCTCTGTTTCTAAATTTCCCTTTTAATTATGGCATCACTCATACTGGATTAGAGTTCACCCTGTGTTCCTTGGGGCTTCCCTGGTGGCTCAGATGGTAAAGAATCTGCCTGCAAAATGGGAGACCTGGGTTCGATCCCTGGGTTGGGAAGATCCCCTGGAGGAGGACATGGACCCACTCCAGTATTCTTGCCTGGAGAATCCCCACGGACAGAAGAGCCTAGCAGCCTACTGTCCATAGGATTGCACAGAGTAGGACATGACTGAAGCGACTTAGCAGCTCAGCACATATGTATGACCTTATCTTCACTAGTTATATTTTCAGTGTGCACGCTTGCATGCAATCCTATTTCTAAATGAGATTGCATTTTGAGATCCTGGGAGTTATGACTTCAATAAGTAAATTTTAGGGGGACACAGTTCAGCTTGTAACAGAAGCTTTTGCAGAGCAAAGGTTTTAATTTTTATGAAATACAGTTTTTTTTTAAAAATTTCCTCATATGAACTGTGGGTTTTTTTTAAAGAATTGTATTCTTGGTATACATTCTCACAACTCTTTGTGAAGCCATAGCTCTCAAAAATTTCACCTATTTTTTGCTTATAGTTTTGTATATTCCATTTATATACCTTTTAACATTTAATCTGTGACCAGTTTTGCCTTAATTTTGTATAAGATGTGTGAGACACTTTGAGGTTCCCCCCCACTCCCCGCTTTGGCCTATGAATATCCAGTCATTCAAGTACCATTTGTTGAAAAGTCAGTTTCGTCTGTTGAATTGCTTTTGCAATTTTGTCAAGAATCAGTCAGGCATATTTGTATAGGTCTTCTTCGGAGGTCTTTGGTTTGTTCCATTGATCTATTTGTTTATCCCTCTGAAAATACCATATATTCTTGATTACCATAACTGTATAATAAGTCTTAAAATCAGGCAGGTGGATTCCTCCTACTTCATTCTTTATCAAAATTACTTTAGCTGTTCTAATTCTTTTGCCTTTCTATATAAATTTTAGAATGATCTTGGATATATCTTAAAAAAAAAGAGAAAATTTGCTGAGATTTTCATAGGAATTGGGTTAAATCTGTTTATCATGTAAGAGCAAATTGACATCATTTTAATGTGTTGGATCTTCCAATCCATGATCATGATGTGTCTCCCCATTGATTGAGATCTTTGATTTTTTTTAATCTGTGCTGTGTAATTTTCAGCATACAAGTCCTGTACATACCTTGTTAGATTGATTCCTAAGTAGTTCTTCTTTTTTTTTTTTTGAGCAGTTGCAAATGATATTGTACTTTTAATTCCAGTGTCTGCATGTTCATTGCTAGTGTGTAGAAATACACCTGATTTTTGTATATGTCTCTTGAATTTGCAAACTGCTGACCTCATTTATTCTAATAATTTTTTGTACATTTCTTTGGGCCTTCTCATAGACTGTCATGCTGTCTGCAATAGGGACAATTTTATTTCTTCCATTCTGATCTGCAAACCTTTTCTTTCTTCCCCTTGCCTTGTTTTAGTGGCTAGAATTTTCAGCACTATGTGGAGTAACCGTAGTGAGAGCAGACAGCTTTGTCTTGTTCCCAACTTTAGTCTTTCATTGTTAAGTATGCTGTCTCTAGGTTTTTTGGTAGATGCTCTAAAGCAAGTTATGGAAGTTCCCCTTTATTCCTAGTTTTATGAGAGTTTCCATCAAGAATGGTTGTTGAATTTTATCTACTGCTCTTTCTACATTGATTCATATCCTGTGATTTTCTTCTTGAGCCTGTTAATATGATGGACTGCATAGATTTTCAAATACTGAACTGACCTAGCTAGCATCCCTGGAGTAAATTCAACCTGGTTATAGTGAATAATGCTTTTTATATATTGCTAAATTCTGTTTGCTAGTATTTTGTTAAGGATCTTTGCATCTCTTTTTATGAGGGATATTGGTCTATTGTTTGGTTGGTTTTACATATATTCTCTGTCTGATTTTGGTATCAGAGTACTGCTGCCTTTGTCAAATGAATTGGGAAATGTTTCCTCTTCTGTTTTCTAGAAAAAGATTTTGTAGAATTAGTTAATTCTTTCTTCGAATGTTTGTTAGAATTCTCCAGTGAAACCATCTGAGTCTGGCGATTTCTAGGGGTTTTAAAATTACAAATACAGTTGCCTTAATAGTTACAGGACTGTTCAAGTTTTCAGTTTTATATTGGGAGAGTTGTGGTAGTTTGAACCAGTGTTTTGTTCCATCGATTCCTCTTTTTTCCTGTTTTCATTTTTTTGGATGTCTGCTCTTTGTTATTTCCTTCCTTCTTCCTTTAGGTTTATTGTGCTCATGTTTTTCTAGGTCCTTGAGATGAGAACTTGGGTTATTTTTTTTGAGAGCTTTCCTCTTTCCTAATGTATGGATTCAGTGCTGTAAATTTCTCTCTCGGCACCATCTTGGCTGTATCCCAAAAATTGGGGTGTTGTATTTCATTTTCATTTATTCACTTGAATAAATGAAATAAGTTATTTCATATATTTTTAAGCTTTCCCTTGAGACTGTCCCTTTAGTCTGTGGATTATTGTTTCCAAATGTTTGGACACATTTCTTTGATCTTTCTTATCGATCGCTAGTTTGATTCTATTGTGTTCATTGACAGCACTCTCTGTATGGTTTCAGTTCTTTTAAATTCATTAGGGTTTGTTTTTTGGCTCAAAATATCATCTCTCTTGGTATATGTTCAGTGAGCTTTTGACAAGAGTGTGTATTCTGTTGTTACTGGGTGGTGGTCCACAGATGTCAATTAGGTTGATTGATGGTGTTGCAGAGTTCTCCTGTATCCTTGTTGAATCTGATCTAGTTGTTGTATCAGTTGTTGAAAGAGGGGTGTTAAGGAGTCCAGCTGTATTTATGGATTAGTCAATTCCTCCTTTCACTTCTGTTTTTGCTTCCCATGTTTAGCAGCTCTCTTGCCGAGTGCTTACATTCAGGACGTCTTCTTGGTAAACAGAACTTTTTATCTTATTTAATGTCCCTCTCTGTCCTGGTAGTTTTCTCTGCTGTGAAGTCTACTTTATCTGATGGTCATGTCGCCGCTCTTGCTTTCCTGATTGCTTGCATGATCTCCTTTTTCATTCTTTTACTTTTAATCTGTTTCTGCCATTATATTTAAGGGAGTTTCTTGTAGACAGCGTTTAACTGATCATATTTCTTAATCTAGCAGTCCCCAACCTTTTTGGGACCAGGGACCATTATTTTTGTGGAAGACAATTTTTCCACAGACTGGTTTGGGGGCTGTGATTTTGATATGATTCAAGAACATTACATTTATTGTGCACTTTATTTCTGTTATTATTATATCACTTCCACCTCAGATCATCAGGTATTAGATCCTGGAGGTTGGGGACCCTGGTTTTAATCCACTTAGTCTTTATTTTTTGTTTCTTTAATTTTGCTGTGGGTTATTTGACCAGTTGACCATTTGGGTGAATTCCATTTTGATTTATCTATAGTGCTTTAAAATGTAATTCTCTTTATAACTCTTATAGTGCTTGTTCAACTTATTACATTTATTTACATAACATCACAATCTCAGTGGCAATATCTATCATCATTTTACCAGGTAGAGTGAAGTAGTCCCTTATTTATGATATAGTTATCTTAAATACTTCTTCTACATACAGTTAGAGCCACATCGGACAGTGGCTTTTCTTTTTTGCTCGTATGTCCCAGACTTTGAGCTGAAGAAGAGGGTCACCCAGGAGCCCAGTGGGTGAAGACAAAGAAACTCCAGCAAATATTTGCTTTCTCTTACCAAAGACCAAGAAAGGGATAGCTTAAGAAGAGAAAAAACTGTTAAGACAGTAACTGTTCTGCTCCACCAAAGCACCACAGAAAAAACTGTGGCCCCGCAAAGGGAAACTGTGTCAGCAAAGGCTGGTGGTGGGGGGGCACAGACTCCGCCTTGTGAGGCTGTGACAAGGTGTTTCAGCGGCCCCGTCAGTGTCAGAGAAAGCCAAGTAGGCAGCTGGACTCCCTCCCCACCAGCGGGTTCCACCACCCTGGGCATGAGTGGAGACTACACGGAGCCAGAACTTCCGCCTCTGCGCTGTGGCAGCAAGGAGCCCCCACATTAGAGTGTCAGCAAGGAGCCCCGCGTTAGAGTGTCAGCAAGGAGCCCCGCGTTAGAGTGTCAGCAAGGAGCCCCGTGTTAGAGTGTCAGCAAGGAGCCCCTGCGTTAGAGTGTCATCAGGAACCAATAGGGGAGCTGGGCTGTCATCTCCTTTGGTAGTCATGAAGCCACATCCTCCCTACACACACACACACACACACACACACACACTCCCCGTGCTACCTGAGCCGTGAAAGAGAAAGCCAGCTAAAACAGAAGATTTAAACAAGGTCTGCAGTCTCAGGACATAATATATGACTGTGTCATTCCTTGGTCTGAGGGCCCTAGGTCTGCCTTCTCTCCCTTTTCAGTGTTGTCTTACATTTCTGTAAAGTGCCTGGGGAGTTTAGCTGTGTGTAGCAGGAAAAATAAGAAAGAGTACATCCGCATCATCTTCCCAGAAATGGAAGCGTCCTGTGCCCTCTTAGGTGTTACGTCTTGACCAAGACTGTATTATGTTCTTCAGTTCAGTTCAGTTCAGTCGCTCAGTCGTGTCTGACTCTTTGTGACCCCATGAATCACAGCACGCCAGGCCTCCCTGTCCATCACCATCTCCCGGAGTTCACTCAGACTCATGTCCATCGAGTCCGTGATGCCATCCAGCCATCTCATCCTCAGTCGTCCCCTTCTCCTCCTGCCCCCAATCCCTCCCAGCATCAGGGTCTTTTCCAATGAGTCAACTCTTCTCATGAGGTGGCCAAAGTACTGGAGCTTCAGCTTTAGGATCATTCCTTCCAAAGAAATCCCAGGGTTGATCTTCAGAATGGACTGGTTGGATCTCCTTGCAGTCCAAGGGACTCTCAAGAGTCTTCTCCAACACCACAGTTCAAAAGCATCAATTCTTCGGTGCTCAGCCTTCTTCACAGTCCAACTCTAACATCCATACATGACCACTGGAAAAACCATAGCCTTGACTAGACGGACCTTAGTTGGCAAAGTAATGTTCTTAAGAAATGTATTTTCAGAGTCTGAGTTTGTTTCTTGTTTTGTCTTTTTCCATCTGTGAATTAATTTATAGGCCTCCTCGAAAGATGTTGTCAGACAGCTGTGCCAAGAGAGCTTTTCCAGCTCAGCCCTTGGCTCCAAGAACCTCTTGGATGTTACGTGTTCCAGCTTGTCCGTGACCCAGGAGGAGGCAGAACAAGTAAGTGTGGTCAGAAACGACCTCTGGCCACTGGCTTCTCAGCTCATCAGTCTCTTCATTGACGTTCCAGCCACTGCCACGTCCAAGGGAAGTTTTCCCCTGAATTGTCTGTTGACATTATAGCAAACTTAAAATAGATGATTTTTTTTTAATGTTAGGGAACTTAGTGGGAACCTGCTGTGTATCACAGGGAGCTCAGCTCTGTGCTCTGTGGTGGCCTGGAGGCACCCCTGTAGGATGAGGGGGTGAGAGGGAGACCCAAGAGGGAGGGGATATATGTATACTTATAGCTGATACACTTTGGTGTGGTTTAGTTGCTAAGTCATGTCCGTCTCCTGTGACCGCATGGACTGTAGCCTGCCAGGCTCCTCTGTCCATGGGGATTCTCTAGGCAAGAATACTGGAGTGGGTTGCCATTTCCTTCTCCTGATACCGTTTGTTGTGCAACAGAATCTAACACAGTATTGTAAAACAACTATGCCCTCCGCCCTCCCAAAAAGCTATTGTCATTGAACCTTCACATTGTTATGATAAATGAGGCATGGATGGGAAGACTATACCCAGAATCAGAGCTCTTGACCACTTCCTTTTCAGATTTGTTACCTAGACAGTGAGCACAAAAACCACACTTGTGCTTTTCTGAGCTGAGCAACCTCTCATGGCATCTGAGAAAGCCCTAAGGCAGAGAAAATTACCTCCAGAGCATCTTGTTAGGTTCAGCTAAGCAGTGTGATACTTACAAGACGAGGACAGGCCACACTTGGCTACACATGCACTTGGAACGACACGGGGTGGAACCTGGACCATGTCCTAGCAGGGCAGCGCCAGGCACTCCTTCCACAGGGGGCTCTGCACAGCCAGCCTGGAGCTCTTTGCTCTCCTCGCCCTCCCTGGTGACAGCTAGGGGTAAGGAGGTGACATTCCAGCCACTCTGGATGAAAAGCCCAAACTCCCCCGGAGCCAGTACCAGTGCAGTAAGCACAGCTTTGGGCACTGGCAGGGACCATGTGACCACACTCAGGGAAGCCCAAACCGTGGGCTCTGGTGTCTCCACAGGCCTCCCGGTCCAGCGGCAGGGACCAGTGCAGCGTTGCCTAGTAACACAGCTGACTTGCCGCTTCTCTGACATTACCAGGGGAACAGGCTAGAAAGTTAGCTTAAGGTCGGAGTCTGTGCACCAGGGAAAAAATGGGCTTTATTAGCCCTTTGCCCACCAGCAGAGAGACTTTCTGGCAGGTTGATAGCATCCTTGGTCGGGCAGCTGCATGTCCTCTAAGCAACAAGTGAACTTGGAGGTGGGCTGAGGCACGTGGGCATCAGCGGCTGGGCCCCCAGGGCCTCTGCACTTCTGAGACCCAGCGTGAGTGACAGTGGCAGCATGCAGCAGGCCCTCTTCCCAGCAGGGGATGGCGCCCTGTCCCCTGTCCCAGTGCCCCTCACCGCCCAGGCTCCCCGTCTGCCCCGCAGCTGCTCCAAGCCCTGCACCGCCTCACCAGGCTGGCCGTGTTCCGTGACCTCTCCTCCGCCGAGGCAATTCTGGCACTCTTTCCTGAAAATTTCCACCAAAACCTCAAAAACCTGCTGACAAAAATCATCCTGGAACACGTGTAAGTGCTCATTTCTTGAGAGTTTCTTATAATGCTGGTATGTTTTAATTTCTCTTCTAGATAAAATATGCTCATTCTTGAAAGGCAGGCACAGGTAAGCAAAAAAGAAGAAAACCATTAAATCCACCACCCAGAGGGTTAGCAGTGTTCATTCCTGAACAGCAGACCTTTTTCGAGGGGTGTGCTTTTTCCATTTACACAGAGAGGGAGGGATTTTTGTTTTGCTTTTGTGTTTAACACAGTAGTGTCATGCCGTTTTATAACTTGCTTGTTTTCAGTTCACAGTATTAATGTGAATGATAGTCCAGGGTGATAAATATTTACCTTCAGTATTATTTTTAATGGCTAACTGTATTTCATTATATGAAGAAATTATGTACAATTTAGTTAATAGATACCTTAGTGTTAGACATTGAGGCTGTTGGCAGTTTTCACTTCAGTGAACACTTTATTGGGGAACCTTTGCCCACATTGTGCTTAACTATTTCCTTGCTGGTAAATGGTGATACTGACGTTTGGCTTTTTATTATCAAGTCAGCCATTGGAAAGATTGCACCAACTACTTCTCCATCAGTAGGATGTGGGTGTGCCTCTCTCCCACACCATCACCTGCACTGGGGGAGTGTTTTGTTTTTTTTTTTTTACTTCTGAGTTTTACGCATGACAAACGGTACCTTATTTCAATTTACTTATCTTTGGTACTGGGTTTCCCAGGTGGTGCTGGTGGTAAAGAACACACCTGCCAGTTCAGGAAACACAAGAGACCCGAGTTCGATCCCTGAGTCAGGAAGATCCCCTGGAGGAGGGCGTGGCAGCCCACTCCAGCATTGTCTCCTGGAGAATCCAATGGACAGAGGAGCCTGGAGAGTTACAGTCCAAAGGGTTGCAAAGAGTTGGGCATGACTGAAGTGCCTTAGCATGCTCGCATGAATCTTTGGTACTAGTGATGTTAAATATCTTTTTCATGTTATTGATCATTTTTATTTCTTTTGTGAATTATCTGTACATTTTCTAGCTGGGAAAATCCTTTTCAGTACATACAATTTAAGCAGAACTGATTAACTACTGGTTAGCAACAGGCTTGAACAGACCTCTGAGATAATCACAACGGATAACACTTACTTACCAAGGGTTTTGTTGCTTATTTAGAAACCTTCTCACGGGTAACCACACTGTACTCTGACTCTGCCCCTCACTGCGGCGTGATTTGCTATAACGTTAGTTCTGTCTGGGTGTGTTTTATGTAAGGTGCCAACATGGTGTAGCTGCCTAGTAACAAAGGATGAGTTGACCTTTTCTGTTTTGTCTCTGAGAACAGTAGTACAATGTGATTACAGGGCATTTAGCCTTCTCTTGTTTCTCCTAAGCCGTGAAAACTGATTACCTGTGGCCTCTGCATCACTCGAGTCTGTAAAACAAACAGCTGCTCCTTGGAGGGCGGCATTTCTGTGGTCCTCTCCTGTCAGGAGGGGATTGTAGGTTTGAAGGTCACTAGAAGCGGAGGCCCAGGCCCACAGGCCTCATTATCGGAAGACTCAGTTGGCATCCCTTTTCCATTCTGTTTTTCTCATCTTTCCCTAAACAGATCTGCTTGGAGAGCTGAAGCCCAAGCGAGTCAGAGTGAGTACCAAGGAACCTGCCTCTTCCCCTACCCCACTTCCTCCCCAGCCCTAACCCTGAATCTGCTGGAGTTTTTAACTAAAACCAAAGTGAATTAACCCAATCCCAAACCCAACAGTGGTGGTTCTGCATTTCTTTTTAATTCTACTTTTTAATATTGTTTCTGATTATAAGGCATGTTGTTAAAAAAAAAAACAAAACCCAATGTCCAAAGCAGAAAGTATTTACAATGACTGTGTTTCCATTAGAAAACAAATTAACCGTAATTGAAATTATTGTGAAAGAGTGAATAAAACTGGGTGCTTGATAAATGGTCACTAAACTTGGTCACAGTGCTGCAGAACTCGGCCTGCATTAGCTCATTTAGTCCTCCCAGCAACCTTGTAAACAGGGTGGGGGTCATCTCCATTATACAGATGAGCAAACGGAGGCTTAGAGGATAAACAGGAATACTGAAGCCAAGCCGGTGGGTCTCTCAAACAAAAGCTCTTTCTGCTGTTGGCACAGCTACACATTTCCCAAGACTGAGGCCACGGCCTCACCTTCTCTAGTGGTGTCATTCATTCCTCCTTCGCCCTTGATGTCTGGAGGGCTGGGTGTTCAGGCAGAAGTCTGGACGTGCTGTGCACCAGGAGTCCACACTATAACAAGTGCGGGGGCCATGAGCAGTGGTCAGGAAGGCCCAGGGCTTGCTGTGGGGTCTTGGGTCCCATCTCTCTGTCTCCCTCAGAGCCTTGCTATGGGGACTAAGGGCCTTACATGTGTGCAGCCCTTAGAGCTGCCCGTTGTAAAGGCTTGGTTGCTCGGTGGTGCGAGGGCTGAGCTCAGCTGTATCCCTGCAGTCTCTCTGCCGCGCCTGGTGGACCTGGACTGGAGGGTGGACATCAAAACCTCCTCAGACAGCATCAGCCGCATGGCCGTCCCCACCTGTTTGCTCCAGATGAAGGTATGTCCACCATCATGCTCACTGGAAGGCAGGGGGGCGGGCATGCAGGATCTGTGTCCCACAGACCAGCGGAAATGCCAGTCTCCAAAATCACGGGATCTCTGTGTGTGTGTTTAGTCGCTCAGTCGTGTCTGACTCTTTGCACCCCTTTGGACAGTAGCCCACCAGGCTCATTTGTCATGGAATTTTACCAGGCAGTAATACTGAAGTGGGTAGCCATTCCCTTCTCCAGGGGATCTTCCTGACCCAGGGATCAAACTTGCACCTCCTGTGTCTCCTGCATTGCAGGCAGATTCTTTACCTGCTGAGCCATCAGGGAAGCCCCTAACCCCATAAATTAAGAAATTGTAGCACCCCTAAAGTGCAGAGTGTTTATTTAGAAAGTATACTTGAATTAGCATAGTACAGTCATAAAAAAACCTATACCAAAAGTAGAAATATTTTTTAAAAAATAAGACAGACATGAGATACAAATTTTAAAAATAATTTGCTGAACCTAAAGGTTACCTTTGACACTTAAACAGGAAGGTTTGGCTTTAACAATAGGAGCACGCACTGAAACGTCAAGTTGTCTTCTTGGTAAGTGTGGTATACTTGACTGAATTCTTGTCCAAACTAAGGGGGCTGTCGCTGTTTGTACCATGCTGAACAGGGGCTCCTATTAGCAGTTGGAGAAATGTCAGTTCTTCATTTTATTGTTCACATGCAGTTGCCTCATTGGTGGTATCTTCACAGTTATTTTCAGGAGTCTTTTTAAGTCACATACCTATTTTTAGGGTTTGTTTAGTTAAAACCTGGGCTTCCCTGGTGGCTCAGATGATAAAGAACCTGCCTGCAATGCAGAAGATCCAGGTTCGATCGCTGGGTCGGGAAGATCCCCTGGAGAAGGAACTGGCAACCCACTCCAGTATTCTTGCCTGGAAAATCCCATGGACAAAGGAGGCTGGTGGGCTACAGTCCATGGGGTTGCAAAGAGTTGAACACGACTGAGCAACTAACAGTTACAGGGTTTTGGTTTTTTTTTTTTCAGTTTTTAGTTAAAACTAGATAAGGTAATGCTGTATTTAGTTAACCAGCAGACAGCCAGAAACTCAACACCGGTGAGAAAATGAAAATAAAGGGTGCCTCTAACAACTTAAGTTTTTAACTGTTAGTGTAAGACTTAAAAAAGATACAACTTTTTAAAAAAGATGCAAACACATGTAACTCGAGGTTGTAATATTTTTCCTGCATCCTGGTGGATTCTTACATACCCGTGGAGCCCTGGCCTGAAGTGCCAGCACGCACCCAGGCAGTGTTTTTCACTCGCGCTGAGTTGGGGGTGGGAGGGTGGGGGAGCCTGGGCTTCTCTGATTCCTGTTCGGAGCCCCTGAGACGGCTCCTGCCCTGCCCCCATTTGCTGGGTAACTCCAGGACTAGCGCTCGTGACTTTGAGCAAAGAGCCTCTCCTCAGAGCTTCACCAGAACCAGGTAAGGCCTGCGGGTTGAGGAGAGGCGGCCTTGACTCTGGGGAAACGTTCTCTTCTCAGATCCAGGAAGATCCCAGTCTGTGTGGGGACAGGCCCTCCGTGTCGGCCGTCACCGTGGAGCTGAGTAAGGAGACGCTGGACACGATGTTAGATGGGCTGGGCCGCATCCGGGACCAGCTGTCCGCCGTGGCCAGCAAGTGAGGCGGCCTGCGGGCCCCGACGCCCTACCCACTGCCCCCCAGCACATGGCGGCCCCCGCAGCGCCCGCCGCAGGGGTCGGGAGCCGGCAGGAGAGGGGCTGGCATCCAGAAGGCGCAGCAGCTGGGTCGGGAGGAAGCAGCCGGGCCCCCACGCGTTTCTCCTCACTCGTCTTCCTTTTTCTCTTTCTGAAGCGGGTGGGCAGAAGCCACTGTCCCCACAAGGCTCCTGGTGGGGGGACTTCAGGACCGCTGTGGCGGGAGAGGAAGGGAGCGTTGGCTGGGTCAGCTGCCTCTGCCTGACTGAGTGGGCGATTCAGGCCCAGGTTGTGGTGCTTGTCTTAGTAAGTCCCTGTCCAGTGTTCACTCTGCTGGCGGAGCTTGCTTCTGCTCTGGAACACGTGCAGGGAGTCAGGCAGGCGATGTCCACAGTCCTGCTGCTCTGTCGGAGGAGCCAGACCAACCCCACAGGGCAGGGCCCCCGCAGTGTGCCCGTCTCCCTGAGCCCAGAGCCTTCCCGAGCCCTTCATCCCTGCTGGACCGCCTTTGAGCGTAGAAAATGGGAATTCATCCCCTTCTTCATGGAGCCAGTGCCCCTTCCTTGATATAATGGGACCACTCAGGGTGAAGAAGTGGGAGTGATTGGAAATAAATACCAGTTGTAAAAACTTTGTGAATCCAGTCTCTTCTGTAGTTTGTCCTTGGCTTGAGTCATCACCTTGGACCAGTGCTGCCTCTCATTCGTAAAGATGATCTGTCTGCACGTCATCCTTCCCGGCTCATCTCATGACCATACTGTGACCTGAAACTGGTCCTGGGCACTGGCCCACCTTCCACATAGTCTGTCGCATAGAGCAAAAGCAGAGTTGACATCAGCAGGTGCTTCTCACGAGAGCTTTGATGAATGCACTCCCCAGGACTTTCTTGGTGGTCCCGTAGCTAAGACTCCATACTTCTGATGCAGGGGGCCTGAGTTCAATCCCTGGTCAGGGAACTAGATCCCACATGCTGCAACTGGTACCCATTTCAGCCAAAAAAAAAAAAAAAAAACTCCTTAAGGAGTTTAACTGGATGGAATTGTTACTGTCACATGCCTGACACGTCCCAGGGGCTCAGTGTAAGAGGTGCCCCTTATCCATATCACTCAGTAGCAAGAGCCTGCAGCCCGCTCTGAGTGCTTTATTTTGGCGACTTCTTGGGTTATGTGTGTGGATGGCGTGCTTGGGAAGATGGATGGAGGAGGTGGGGCCTCAGGTTAAGAGGATGCACTTGAGCTCAATTCCTTCCCACCCTGAGTTTTTACTTTTTTTTTTTTTTTTGTAATTAAATGGGAATAATAATTGCATCTGCTCTGTAGAATTTTTGAGAAGATTTAAGTGGTATAGCAAACCTAAAAAGCACTTAGCACTATTAGGACAAATAAGGGCTGGATGCTGTTAGCTTTGGTTATTAATGGGATGGAGAGTAGAGAGCTCTCTGTGCTCATTGTTTCATCTACTGTAACGGAGTTCATATGACTATGAGTGCCTGTCCTCTCTATATCAACAATGAAGTCAGCTCATCCAGGTAAAGTCACCTGCTAGTAAGTTGCCTCATCAGATCTTGGGCCCAGGTCTCTCTACCCCACAGGACTCTGCAAGGAGCTTAGAGTTCTGTGACTTTAGCTCTGTTTGGAAAATACTGGAACTGAAGTAGAGATAAGAAATCTTACTTCTGCCCCTGCCAGTGAAATGCTAGGGAAGTCAAGAAAAAAAAATCCCCAGACTCCTCTCTGCCGTTTCCTGGAAGCTGAGCTACCTTCTATTAAAATGGCAGTTCTTAAAAAAAAAAATTATAATAAAATTAAATGGCAGTTCTTGACCCATTTGGGGCTATATCCATTGAGAACCTAATGAAAACCCTGAATCCTTTCTGTAGGAAATGAACACTAAATTTTTTATATTCAAGGACAAGTATTCATAGACCCTGGTGGCCAGCCCAGCATCTCCAGGTTGAGAGCCCCTGGTCTCAGCCTCAGGTAGAGTTCAGCCTTGTCATGACTCCATCCCTCTCCTTTTTCCTTCCACTCCCTGTGACCCATAGACAGAGATCTCCAAATAACCTGTTTGCTGAGTTTGCCGTGGGATTCCATAAGAAATTTTTAATTAATTTATTTTAATTGGAAGCTAATTACAATATTGTAGTGGTTTTTGCCATATATTGACATGAATCAGCAAGAAATTGACTTGAAGCAGAAAGCCCGGCAGAGGTGTCTGGACAGCTGGACATTCCTTTAGCCAGATCCACCTGAACAAAACTGGGTGCGTGACAGTGAGAGCATTCAAGAGATAACATTGAGGAACTTCCCTGGAGGCCCAGTGGTTAAGTCTCTGCACTTCCCATGCAGGGGATGTGGGTTCCGTCCCTGATCAAGGATCTAAGATCCCACATGCCACGTGGTGCAGGCGAAAAATGGTAAGTGTCTGCTACCCTTCTCTGCTCATGCTCATTTAAGGGGGTGGTTTCCCCATCATTAGCACGGACTGTTTGTAACTACCATATTAATGGTTGGCCTGACCCTATCTCAGAATGAACCTCCTAGCTTCTACATCAAAGGAAGTTCCTTCATTCAATGCTTGTCTGGTTTCCCAGTAGTACTAATGAGCAGTTAGCTGCAGACTGTCCTTTCCTTAGGTTGCAGCAAGGTTTGGGTGTCCAGGCTCCATCCATGAAAGGGCCATGGTAGATCTCAGTGATGGCCACCCCTGGCTGCCCAGCACTGTCCACCCAGCCAGCCACAGGGATGAGCAGATGGCTCAATCCTGATAAATGTATGTGTCCCAGGGAGATTGTACATGACTCAGGTTGGGCCAATCTGATCTTTCCCTATGACTTTTTTTTTTTTTTTTGGCTGAAATTGGCAACAAAGACCACCTCCTGCCTCTCAGCTGTGATAGTAGAGCCATGCTTGGGTCCCTGTTCCCCCACACAGACAAAGCCCATCTGCAGTAGGAGAGGCTCGCCTGGAGCAAAGCAGAGCCCCAAAGTGGGGAGGAAGATGAGAAAATCCAATGAAGCCAGGCCCAGTCTTCCTCCTCCTGTTTCCATCAGGATGGGTCAGGTTTGTGTTAAAATGGACTGGGATGCATTTTTATCCAGAATGGTAAGACACAGACACAGAAATGATTGTCACAAGGAAGAAGTTTCTACTCCTGAATGTCTTGCAGGACTAATGGGAAAGAATCAGAGTTGGCCTGGAGGCAGAATAGCATGGTCCAGGGCCTTTATTGGGTTTCCCAGGTGGCTCAGTGGTAAAGAACCAGCCTGCCAATGCAGGAGCCCCAAGAGATGTAGGTTCGATCCCTGGGTCAGGAAGATCCCCTAGAGGAGAGCATGGTGACCCACTCCATTATTCTTGTCTGGAGAATCCCACGGACAGAGAGGAACCTGGTGGGCTACCGTCCATGGGGTCACAAAGAATCGGACAGGACTGAATGGCTAACACTCTGTGAGGGCAATAGTGTGGGGGATGGGAGTGGTGATAAGAGCAGGCACGCAGAGCCTCTACTGGGGGTTTCACAGGAAGAAATGGAGATGTAAGCATAGGATTGGCTAGGTTGGATAATTTTGGTAGGCTCTGGGCTACAGGTGTGGCCCTTGCTGTTTAGTACCTGGTCCTGGGGTGACTCAGGGCAGGGAGAATACTGGCTTGGGTGTGAGAGTTTGATAGAAGACATAGTTGGGATTGTGGGTGGGGATTGGTTGGCCTGTGTATCACAGGTGTGTTCTCAGGGAGCTGTTTGCTCTCTCTAGGGATTAGCTAGCCCTAGAAGGTCAGTCTCTCTGAGGTTGCAGTGACTTTTACACAACAGAAGTTTATTTTTTGCTACACAGTCAATGCAGCTTGGGGACTCTGTTCAACAGCAGTCACTAAGGGGCCAAGGACATGGAAATTTCATCTCAACACATGCCTCCCCAGTCACCGAGGCAGGACAGGGAAATTTGACAGATTGCATGCCTGCTGTTAAAGTTCTGTCCAGATGGCAAGGGTAGTCACGTGGTCACACTGGACTTTGAAGATGGCAGAGAACATCAGTCCTTCCATATACCAGGAAGAAAGAAATGAGATATTTGCAATCAGATCTGATAACTACTGCTCCCCAACAGCAGAACCAAAGACTCCATTTTGCCTAAACTCATTTGTACTTAGAAACAAAAGAATTGTAAGAACACACGTGTCATCTCAGCACCTTTTCTCATGATGAACCTCATCACCCGTGTGACACTAGAAACATGTGAAACATCTTCCCAAATACCTTACTGCCTGTTCACCTTGCCCTCTTGAAGTCAGTGGAGTGTGGTTCCTTCAGGATCCAGGCATTTACTGAGGAAGAGTCACTTCAGAGACAGCCAGGGCTGAGTTAGAACTCCAATCTGGGTCTTTCAGCTCAAAGGTCTGTGCTCTTTCTTGCCTTGATTTTGGGAAAAGAATACCTGAGTTCTTTACAGATAGTGAAACTTGACCCTTAATCTGACAACATTCCGCTCCCTCGCTCAGAAAGCAGAAATCAGTTCTGCTTCCCCATTTCCTGCTTCTGGTGATTATCAGGTTCAAAGACAGCGAGTGACCTGGGGACCAGATGTGCGAGTCTTTCCCACACAAGCCAGCTCTCTCAACACACGTGGTGGGCGCCACGTCTAACGGTCGTTAGTCAAGCTCTGTGCTCTGATAGTTACAGATTTCCAGGAAGTAAGTCCGGCGTGATATAGAGGCTCTTGGTTATTTTGTTCAGTAAACTGAGATGTTACCAGAAATGAGAGAGGGCTTTTATTACATTTTAAAAATATTTTCATTTGGAAACCATTGGCTCCCTGGCATTTTGAAAGTTTTCCAGTGGTTGGACATTTACAAGAACTATTTTGAACCTGTAGCTGCTGACTTTCAAATACTGATCATTCCTAAACATTCTCTCATTTGCATGATGCTGACTTTGGTACAACTTCCTGCTTTATTTAGTGCTCACATTTCTGGGCTTTAAAATTGTCCTTTTTAGAACTACTTTAAGAAAGAGAAAAAAAAGATTTCTTAGTAGTAGTTCCTAGATGGTGGGCTTCCCTGGTGGCCCAACGGTAAAGAATCTGCCTGCAGTGCAGGAGATGGGTATTCAATCTCTGAGTTGGGAAGATCCCCTGGAGAAGGAAATGGCAACCCACTCCAGTATTCTTGCTTGGAGAACGCCACTGACAGAGGAGCCTGGTGGGCTACAGTCCATGGGGGTCTCAAAGAGTCAGACATGACTGAGCTACTAAACCACAATTTCCTGGCTGCTCTCAGAGGACCCTAATCTCCAAGGAGAGAGAACCAGTCTTCACTTGAGGAAATGTCAAGAGCACTTAACTGGAAAGCTGAGCTTCTACTCACCCTGGGCTCCTGGGAAAGACTCTGGTTTTTCTGCCTCCTCTGTAAGTGGAGATAACTACTCAGGACAATGCACCTCACAGATTCATAGTAAACTACGAAGTAGACCCCTTGACTGAAGGGTGGGCCTGCCTTGGCTCTTCGTCTCAATGTTGCACTTGCCCTGTGACCTCTGACACATAGCACACAGTGAAACACAATCCTGTCCCAACAAGTTGAATCATAAATGAGTTCAGAGATGCTTTGGGATATCAGAAGACTCTGGGGTCAGTATAAACTTACACTGGATCACAGCTCAGGAGTTGGCCTCTGGTTAGAATTTCGGGAACTCTGATCAAGTTCCCACTTCAGGGAGTAGATGCCCCAGGAAACGTTCGTTGGTGTCCCACCTGCCTCCAAGGACACACACGATTTGACACATGTTAGTAAATGATGGTATCGCATTGATCAGAATGGCAGACGCGTGGAATGAATGTAGATGTGAATTTCTCTTCCTAAACCTACCTCGGCAGTGCCCGCTTTCACCCCAGACCAGTTCATCCAAGCACCTGCAGAGGGCGCTGTGGTGACCGTGAAAGTCGCTCATGGACTCTGCGACCCTATGGCCTATACACTCCATGGTATTCTCCAGGCCAGAATACTGGAGTGGGTTCCCTTCTCTGGGGGATCTTCCCAACCCAGGGATCGAATCCAGGTCTCCCACATTGCAGGTGGATTCTTTACCAGCTGAGTCACCAGGGAAGCCTCAAGCTGTGGCGAATGTGCCCAACTGGGGCCATTCTCCCCTCTTGCCAGCAAGCTTTCAGGCCTGGGCTGCCCTCAGCTCTGTGGGCACGGGGCGGTCGCAGAGCAGTCTCCCAGCCACACTAGTTTCTGGTCTTGCTTGTGTTGGAGGAGGAGGCCATTGGAGCTGTGGGGGATAGGAGCAGGGAGCCTGCTGGCCAAGGGTCGGTGGAGGGCAGAACTCTGGGCTCCGGCCACTATGACAGAGGTCAGGGACAGCATTTCCAAGGGAAGCGCTGAGTTCATTCCAGCTGCTGGGGCTGGGTCCATGGCTGGGGGGTGGTGCGCAGAAGCAGAAAGGAAGGCACTCGCCCTAGGCCTGAGAAGGATGGCCACACAGTCCAGGCCTTGCCACGCCCTCTCTCTGGAATGTCTTCCTTTATCCTGGCTGAATTCCTATTAACATTTATCCCTCTGGATTCAGGAGCAGCACCTAACAGGAACCTATTAAGTCAATTTAACTGCCTGTCTGGTCTGCCTATATTTCTCCCATCATGGGTCTTGTCCTGTGCTAAGTCGCTTCAGTCGTGTCCAACTCTTCGCGACGCTATGGACTGTAGCCCACCAGGCTCCTCTGTCCATGGGGATTCTCCAGGCAAGAATACTGGAGTGGGTTGCCAGGCCCTCCTCCAGGGGATCTTCCTGACCTAGGGATAGAATCTAGGTCTCTTATAATCTCCTGGAGGCGGATTCTTTACCACTAGTGCCACCTGGGAAGCCCCTCACTGGTCTTGGAAACACTGCATTTTAATCATCGAAATATTTGCCTCTCCCACCCTTTTCCTCCCCTGTGCCCCCTGCACTGTCCACTGTATCCCCATCACCTCCGTGCACAGGTAATAGGCACCTCCTTTGGCACTGGATTTCCTGCCTCTGGCTGAAATGGGGCTCTGTCCCCAGGGTTACTCCTATAGCAGAGCTCACTTGTCACTTGTTACATCCCCTTTGTTGACCCGAATCTTGGGCTCAGAAGCCACACCCGCAGGGTTATTTTCCACCCACGCCTCACCGGAGCGCAGCTGGAGCTTCCCCAATATGCCCAGCAGGTGGCGCAGTTGCTCTCTTTATCGCCCCACCCGGGCTAATAACCGGAAACAAAGACCGGTGCAGAGCAGGGGAGGTGGGGAGGTGGGCAGGCCTCTCCTCGGAACCTGGCTAGGACCCAGGCCCCCGCCCTTACAGAACTCTCCCCTTCGGGCTCAGAGCAACAGATGCGAGGGAAGCAGGAAGGTGGGGGCAGGGCTGGGGGCCGATTCAAGGCTGTTCCCAGGGCTGAGGTCGGAAGCACTCATCACTTCCACCGCAGGCTGGTGGGCGGAAGATGCGACTCTTCCCAGTAAGGTTTTGTTAGTGGCAAAGCCCACAGACCTTGTATTGCCTCACTTCCTACCTAAATCCTTGGGCAGGTGGTGGAGCAAGGATTCAAGGCCAGGTCGTCTGGGAGTCAAGTCCCGGTTTCTTCATCTCCAGAAAAGAGAGATTAAGTGTAATTTTTCCTGACAAGGCCGCTTGGAGGGGATTAATTATAGATGAAGGAGTCTGAGAAATGGAGGCTGCCCAATCCGTGATGGTTAAACTTCACACAGAGACACCTTTCTGGGGCAGAGCCCCCTACAAATCGGGATTTTTCAGTTCCTTTCTGCCAGCCCATGGACTGTAGAGTCCAAGAAATTCTCCAGGCCGGAATATCGGAGTGGGTAGCCTTGCTCTTCTCCAGGAGATCTTCCCAACCCAGGAACCAAACCCAGGTCTCCCGCATTGCAGGCAGACTCTTTATCAGTTGAGCCACAGGGAAGCCCTTTCTGCCAGCAGGGGGATGTGATGGGTGGGGTGGTGGCAGCGAGGGGCCTCCTGAGTGCTTTCCGCGCCTCCCATCTCGCCTTCTGCCTCTCCTGGCCTCCCATCCCGCCGCCTCGCCATCCCTCACCTAAAATCCTGCAATGCCCTCTGTGCTCTCAGCACAAAGGCCAAATTCAGAAAAATGTCATTTGCTGCTCTTGACAATCTGATTTCTCCCTACATTTTAGTTCCATGAAACAAGATTAAAGAAATGGGCTTCAATCAGCATAAACTGCGTGAGGTCTAGGGGCAGGAGTGAGCACTGGGTGATGATTCAGGACAACTCTGGGCACCAGGAAGGGAGGAAGTGGGGACAGAGGGAGAAAGAAAAGGACGAGAGGTCTTGATGGCCAGTAATGTCCAGGCCTTGATCTCTTTTTCCAAGGACAGAGCCTGGGTGCCCAGCACCTGGGGCGCTGCCTGACATCAGAGACGCTCGGTCAGCGTTTGCCAAATGCGCGCAAGCCTGAGTGAATGAGTGTATGAATGCCTGCATGACTGACATGTCCTGTGTCCAACCAGCTACTGATTTTGGTCTATAAAGGGCTATACCTCGTTCTCCCCCACCTGCTGGGCTGGCCCCCTCACTGGTGCCTTGACCGGCCTTCGAGATCAGAAGGGGCGGTGCAGGAGGACAGTGAGGCCAAGGAGAAGAGGGATTGTCTCAGCGCTGCAGCGTGGGACCCAGTTTGAGGGGAAGTAGTGGTGTTGAGGGCAGAAAGCCTGCTCTGCCTACGGCCTCTCTCAGCGCTCCGTCCTGAACCTCGCAGCAAGGTCATCCTGCTTTCCCTCCGTGAACCTTGGCCAAGGGCATGGGCGTGGCTGCCTGGCCAGCTGTTTCGGGACAGCTCGGTCCCTGCACAGATGCCGGTGTCCAGCCCTCCCCTGTCCATGGCGCACAGCCGGCTGCCAAGATGTCACATTGCCGCAGCCTCCTCCTGGTCTTTCTCGTGACCCAATTTCCCCTTCACTCACCTTCCGTCATCTCCATATTGTGGTTTCACTTCAGCGTTCTCCCTCTGGTCAGCCTGCTCAGCCACCTGCGGACAGACACCCAGAGCACTTTGTCGGCTTGTTCAGCAGGGATGTGGATTTTTCCCACATCCGCATGGCCCCCCACCCATCGTCAGCCTGAAACTGGGCTCCCTGTCCTGGGCTGGTTGCCTTCCCCATATCTGGCCTTCACAATGCATTCCAGAAAGTAAATCTGCCTTGTTTCATCCTCGAGACCAGATCCCCCTTTTCCCAGGCTTCCCCATCTCAGCAAATACCAGCTCCAGCCAGAAATGTGGGGGACATCACTGGCCCCCTCTCTCCCCCATGTAACCCACTAGCAAGTCCTGTTGGTTTTGTGTCTGAAACGTATTCACGTTGTCCCGTATCTCTTCATGTCTGCATTCACGGTGCCGTCATTTTTCAGGAACTCCTAAGCATGGGGACAGCGTCAGTTTGCCTCCAGATCTCATGTCACTTTCCTCATCACACCAACCATCAGTTCCAGGGGTCCTCTAAGCTGTTTCCTGCCGCAGGGCCTTTGCACACACTGCTCACTCACCCCTATCCCCACCCACCTGCCCAGAACACTCTTTCTCCTGGTTTTCACAAGGCTGGCTCCTTGTCAACTCTGAGGGCTCAATGAGAAAGTCGCTTCCTTAGAGAGACTTTTTCTCCAGCTACAATCTCTAAAGAGGATTCCTCCTTGTACTCGCAGTCCCAGAATCCTGTTTATTTCCTTCCCACTCCCCAATAAATTCTATTCATTTAATGAAGGTATGTGTGTACATAATTTGTCACTGTGCCCCCCGACTGGAAAGTACTGTAAGGGTGAGAAGCTTGTCTGTCTCGTTCAACACTCTACCCCCAAAGCCCCCAGAGCGCAGACCCCCAGAGCCCATGCACCGAGTGTGTGCTCAGTAATCCTTGCAGGTCCATCATGTTACTGTCCTGCTTTGGACTGTCAGTGCTTCCCATTGTCCTCAGTATATGTGCCAAACTCCATGGGCCCCATTACAGTTTCTTTCCCACCTCCTTGGGCTCACCTTTCCCAGCTCCCTCGTCAGGCCTATGGGGAATCAGCATGGAAGCAGTTGAACCAAAAGGTGGTTGTGCCTCATTGCAGAGAAGTGACTTGGGAGGTGAAAATGACCTTCAAGAGCCTAGGCAGTGCTTTAATTCTGTGATGTCTGATTTTTTTTTTTTTTTCTTTTTTAGCCATAGTGAGAATGAAACTCTGGACCAAGTAGCCAAGGCAGCAAGTTGAGATCAGCAGGGACCACTCTGGGTGGCTGGGGAGGGGTGTGCTGATGCCCAATCTCCCAGCGCGGACTGAGGTCAGGGAGCAAAAGAGTTCTAAAGTCCCCCTGAAATGAGCAGATATGGGAGCAGGGGCCACGCCCACTGCTTCACACTGCATCCTCGACGCTTAGTGAGGGGCCTGGCACCTGGATGCCCCAGTGACAAGTTAAGTGAAGGCGTGTGTGGGGGCCAGAGGGCCTGTCCCAGTGGTGTCATAACTAAGGTGCAGCGAGACTGCGAAAAAGCCCCTGGGGGCCAAGGTCCCCCGTGAATGAGGAGCCTCAGGCCCCGGGTGAAGGTGTCCTTCTGGCCCAGACTCTGCTCTGCTCCCTGCCCTGAAACGATTATCCAGCAGATTAAACTTATCTCTGTTGGCTCCTGGCACAGGGGCTCTGAGCCAAGGTGGCTTGCTCCAGCCTCCACACCCAGTGCCAGGCAGCTGCAGGATTGAGTCTCCAGCTCAGAGCCCCCAAGAACACATCTTCTCTGCACTCGGCGTGCAGCTCTGGGTATGAATCTCCAGGCTCAGCTCTGACCACCAGTGTGGATCCAGCCTCCATGGTGGGAGTAGGGTGGGGGGCGGAAGTGGCGTTAAGAGCAGGAGCTAGGGGTTTCCAGGTGCTTTTCCACTGACACAACCAGTCCAAGCAGCCTGAGCTTCTTCCTAGCAAACTCAGAAACTGTTCTGTGTTTCTCATCAACCCACTGGAATGGATCCACCGAGGGGATGGAGTGACCCCACTTCCACACTGGATACCAGATGTTGCCACATAAGGTCTCTGGCCAGCGTGTGCATGAAGCCAGGTCAGGAAACAGAGGCCCGGAGACATGAAATAACTCACTGAGGGTCCCATGACTAACTGCCTGCTGGCCCCAAGTCAGGTGGTTTCCCACTGCTGGAAAAATTGAGGTGTAGGAATTTACAGTGAGAAGAAGGATCATCCTGGGAGGGTGGGAGTCAAAATAAAAAAGGTGTTTCCTAGTGGCGGGGCTGGAGGTGCCAGTGATGGAAGCTCGGAGCTCCAGGCTGACTCTCCTTGCTGATACAGGAGCAGAGAGACCCGAGGGTCAGAGGTACCTTGTGACTTTGGGAGCTTCTGGCAATAGAGTGTGGAAACAAAGAACGCTGGGGTTGGGGATGAGGACCCATGTCCAAGTGCTAGCTCCTGGAATGCGTGCTATTCTGGGCAGCAGAGGGAAGATTGGGACCAGGAGGAAGGTGGGAAGAGAGGAAATGCTGCTGGCTTGGTGGGAACATTCTCTGGCTCTGGGGGAGATTTAAAGCAGTGCTTTCCTTTGAGGGGACTTCCCTGGTGGCTCAGACGGTAAAAGTGTCCGCCTACAATGCAGAAGACGTGGGTTTGATCCCTGGGTCGGGAAGATCCCTGGAGAAGGAAATGGCAACCCACTCCAGTACTCTTGCCTGGAAAATCCCATGGATGGAAGGGCCTAGTAGGCTACAATCCATGGGGTCGCAAAGAGTCAGACATGACTAAGCTACTTCTCTTTCACTTCCTTTGAGAGGCCTTTGTGGATTTCTCGGGAATCTCCTTCTGAGGGTCCTCACATAAGCTCCTGGGTCCTCCAGTAGCCACTCAACACTCCTGCCAGCGGGCACCCCCAGTATTGCTGGTTGAGTGAGTGAGGGGGTGAACAGATGTGTATCTGGGGAGGAGGTTTAGGGTCTGGGGTCCACTGCCCCAGCGAGAACCAAGTCTCGGGTGGTTGGCATCAGTCACGGAGATCCTCCTTCCCTCTCTTGTCCTCTCCTCCAACCCAGGGGTTCCCCAGGGAGTGCTCCAGGACCTCCATGTAGTCCTCAGTGGCCCCTTGCTGCTCCCCCTGCAGGAGGCAGAGCCTGGCCCACAGGTAGCAGGTGATGAGGAGGGCAGATTGGCAAGGAAGATGTTGCCTGGTGACCTGCTCTTCCTTCAGGCATCCTCTGAGTACCCGGCCCCTCTGGACCCTGCTGCAGGTGAGCAGTTCCCTAGGGTATCTCTGTGCTCTTTCTGGACTGGGAGCTGAAGCCTCATGGATAACCCTCCCCAGGGCTGGAGCTGCCAGGGTCCAGAGGCTACAACGGCCCTGAATTCTGGTTCCCATGACACACATTTCCTGGCCTGATCCAAGACACTTCCCTTTTCTAAACTTGCCAAAGCTCCTCGCTTCCACACTCTGCACTATTGAGAGGGCCACTTGTGCAGGAAGAAGGCCAGTCCTTACTGCCAAGTCCCCAGATGATGCAGACAGGGCTGCGACCAGGACTTTCCCCAACCCCTTTCTTTCCTGGACAGGGCAGGACCAGCCACGAGAGGCCCCCTCTCCTCAGAGCCCAGCCTGTGCCATCATCAAGCCAGTGGTTTTGGGGATCCGCCACCCCTGTGCCCTGGCAGTCGTAAGGAGAGGCTCCCTTCACTGTAGCGCTGGGTCCCCAGCTGCTTTCTTGGCTTGAGGGGTGGAGAATGACTCAGAGGCAGATCCTGTGCCAGCAGACACCCCCTGGACTCAGCCCCAAACCTCAGAACCTAAGTGACTCATCCTTCATGGGGACACAGGGGAAGAAGGGGAGGATGGGACCAATTGAGAGAGAAGCAGTGATGTATACAGAGCACTGGTGGGAAGCTGCTCCGTAGCTCAGGGAGCTCAGCTCGGAGCTCTGCAGTGACCTGGAGGGTGGGGCTGGGAGTGGGAGGGAGGGAACTTCAAGAAGGATGAGATATAGGTATACATACATACTGCAGCCATGAAATTAAAAGATGCTTAGTCAGTGGAAGAAAAGTTATGAGCAACCTAGACAGCATATTTAAAAGCAGAGACATTACTTTGCCAACAAAGGTCCATCTAGTCAAAGCTATGGTTTTTCCAGTGGTCATGTATGGATGTGAGAGTTGGACTATAAAGAAAGCTGAGCGCTGGAGAATTGATGCTTTTGAACTGTGGTGTTGAAGAAGACTCTTGAGAATCCCTTGGACTGCAAGGAGATCCAACTAGTCCATCCTAAAGGAAATCAGTCCTGAATATTCATTGGAAGGATTGATGCTGAAACTCCAATACTTTGGCCACCTGATGCGAAGAACTGACTCATTTGAAGAGACCCTGATGCTGGGAAAGATTGAAGGCAGGAGGAGAAGGGGATGACAGAGGATGAGATGGTTGGATGGCATCATCAACTCAATGGACATGCGTTTGAGTAAATTCCAGGAGTTGGTGATGGACAGGGAGGCCTGGCGTGCTGCAGTCCATGGGGTTGCAAGAGTCAGACATGACTGAGTGACTGAACTGGACTGGCCTGAATAGCTGATTCACTTCATTGTGCCGAAGAAACCAACACAATGTTTTAAAACAAGTATCCTCCAATACAAATAAGTGACTCAGTTTTGCCTTGCCCCCCGCAGGTAGAGCAGGCAAGCTCTCTGCCTCATAGTAAGGTCAGGACGCCAACCCGCTCACTCCCCTCAGTCTCACTGGGGACCCTAGTTGGCGAGACCAGCACCTTTCACAGGGACTCCAGACATCCCCCCAGCCCACATCGCCACTTCTGCTGTTGCCCCTGACATCCATTCTTTACTGAGGTCCAAGTCATCACTTTAAACCCAGCAGGAGTCCAGCCCTAAAACCTCGGCAGGGCGTGTCCCAGCCCTGAGGCCCCACCCCCTCCCTCGGGGGGCCCCTGTCCTGTGTTCACTCTGCTCCAGCCCTGCTGATCCCTCCCCTGTACCATGTCGTCCTCAGCCATGTTCAGCTTCTTTCTGCTTAAGCCTTTTGTGCTAGCTCTTCCCTGGAATGCTCTGCCCCTAGATCCACGCATGGTTGCTCAGGGCTCAGTCCAAACATGAGCTGCTCGGAGAGGCCTCTTTGACAGCCTAGAACAAGGCAGCCCCAGGCACCTTGCGCGGTGTTCTCTTTGTCTCCTCTCACACTTCCTGAAATGATCTTGCTTCGGGTTGTCTGTCTCCTCCCCTGGAAGCCACGCTCCAGGAGAGCCTGAACCTCATCGTTTCCAATGATGTGTCCCGCCTTCTAGAACTTGACCTCCCCTCTCTGCAGAGCTCCACCCACAGGAGCTGTATCTTGGTCACATTCCTGAATCCTTCCAACAAGCATCATTGTAGGCAGGAGCTCCAGCAACCCCTTAGTTCCTGAAATTTAACTAAGATGCGTGAATTAGAGTGCGGATCCAGTCTCAGAGGACGGAGAATCCTCTGCTGAGCGTTCCTCTTGCCTTTGATGTGGAGCCTTTGATTTCCTCTACCTTCCTGCTCCCTGCCTCACTCCATCTGCCTCTACGCCAGTCTCCTCAGCCCCAGCCCCACCTCCCTTGCCGCTCACCCATCAAAGGAAGGCAAGATCCCGTAAGGAACTCCTGAGCTTGTCTGCACCAAACAAAAGGAGCCAGGAAGGGAGACACAGACAGAGAGCAGCGTATGGGGAGGGAGAACAGAGTCAGCTGAGGCTTGTGTCAGGCGGCTCCCAGGGTACCCACCTGGCACGGTGACTCACAGCATCACAGACACAGTCTGGGTCAAGCTTATCCCATGTGACCACACTCTCAACCGAGCTAGAGAGTCTGGGGGAAAGTCCTGGAAGAAACATGACATTTAACACCAGCTCTGCCTTGGGCTTCTCTTGTGGTTCAGGCAGTAAAGAATCTGCCTGCAATGCAGGAGACCTGGGTTTGATCCCTGGGTCGGGAAGATTCCCCTGGAGAAGAGAATGGCTACCCACTCCAGTATTCTTGCCTGGAGAATCCCATGGACAGAGGAGCCTGGAGGGCTAGAGTCCATAGGGTGGCAAGGAGTCAAACACGACTGAGCGTGTCTTTCACTTTCTGCCTTGGAATTGTTGAGTCAGGGGTCACACATCTTTTTATTTCCTTGTTTCTTTATCTCCTCCTTGACTTCCATCTCTGGATGATTTGAGAAGGAGGAATAATAATAGCTCATCTTTCTGAATATTTATTACAAGCCAGGCACTATTCTGAGCCTTTTAGATGCTTAGAATGTTGAATTCACCCATTAAATATTCTAACCACTTTGTGAAGTAAGAACTATCATTATTTCCATTCGTGACAGATAAGAAAAACTGGGTTCCAGCAAAGTTAAGTAACTCGCCCAAGGTCACACAGCCAGTAAAAATGAGAATTTGCTCCAGGCAGTCTCATTCCCAACTTTCTGCTCTTTACAACCACCATAGCTCTCAAGCAACCTAATCAACATGAATAAGTCCTATTACATGTGACACCTCCATTTAAGAATTTATTATTTATCAACCCGCTTTCCCCTGGCTCTTAACATCTTCCCATGTTTCTCAAAGTATTTCTATCCCAGGGATACCAAGGGACCGGGATGGGACCCCGGGGCCCAGCACACAGCTACACAGATGCTATTCAGTTAGATGCCACCCAGGAGAGCTGCTGAGGAATGAGTGAAGAACAGTGAGATGATGGAGGAGCTAGAGCTCCAAGCTAGAGTTTTCCTTTAAATCTCTCTCTCTCTCTCTCTTTTTTTGGCTCCACTGGGAGGCACGTGTCATCTTAGTTCCCCGACCAGAGATCGAACCTGAGCACCTGCATTGGTGAAGCACAGTCTTAACCAGTGGACCACCAGGGAAGTCCTCCAAGCTACAGCTTATTGATCACTCAGCTAGTAATAAAATAAGTGATGTTCGTTGAGTGCTCATCTCATGCAGGCATCATTTGATGCTGTCCTACCTGGCGTGTGGCCCGTACTGATCCTTGCCTCCTGATATTCTTGCCCTTGTTGAGGTCCCTCCTGCATTGAGTCAGGGACCTGTGTGACTAGGACATTTATATGGTGGAAGTGTCAGTGTGTGAAGGCGTCATAGCTTCCTCTTTGGTGTCTTGGAAAGCAGCTGAGGCCTCAGACCAACAGCCCCAAGAGTGTACCATCCTGGACACAGACCCTCCAGCCCTACCGGCTCCTTCAGATGTTGCAGTGATGGCCAATATCTGACTGTGCCCTCATTAGACACCTTGAGGGGGAATGCCTGATGGAACACCCCTGGATTCCTGACATCCGAAGCATAAGAAGGAAAAAAATCCACCCACGATGGTGAATGCCTTCCTTTGTCCTGTTTGGGTTCCCTGCACCCTGAGTTTTCCAGCTGTCACTGTCCAGCTCTCAAACTGGACAATGAAGCCATCAGAACTGGGCCAAATCCCCATGCTTCCGGCATGCCAAGGCTGGAAGTGGCTGGCTGTACCCCAGAGATGCTATTTTATCCCTTGCCCCAAACCATGCATCTCTGAGGAGCGTGCAGCCAACAGACTGCAGCTCAGGCCTCTCTGGGCTGTCCACCCCAGCTATTCCTGCCACAGCAACCAGCCCCTTCTCGTGCACCCTCTGATATCCAGATGGCAGCAGACACAGCAGTAAAGGCGGCTTCAGTCAGGCAGCTCCAACTGTGTGTCTGATTAAGCAGAGTGCCCAGCAGACACAGCCTATCTGGAGGGCTCACAAAGGCAGCGGCACTGGCCAGCCACAAAACGCCAGCGGGTTTTATCCTCAGCCCAGCCAAGTGAGTTTTCTGTGTTGATTCCAAAGGATGTTCAATGATGTTATAACGACAACCACTTGATTGAGGACTTAGTGGAAGGCGTCCTGTGTTCCAACCACCCTTTGGTGGAGATGTGAAGTGAAGTGAAGTGGCTCAGTCTTGTCCGATTCTTTGCAACCCCATGGGCTGTAGCCTACCCAGCTCATGGAATTTTCCAGGCAAGAATACTGGAGTGGGATGCCATTTCCTTCTCCAGGGGATCTTCCCAACCCAGGGATCGAACCTGGGTCTTCTGCATTGCAGGCAGACGCTTTACTGTCTGAGCCACCAGGGAAGCCTGGTGGAGATAGTGTTGTTATCATCATTCTGTTTATTACGCTGCTTCACATGTCAGGAAAAGGGTTTTGCAGCTGGTGCTAGTGGTAAAGAACCCGTCTGCCAAAGCAGGAGACGTAAGGGACACAGGTTCTATCCCTGGATTGGGAAGATGCCCTGGAAGAGGGCAGAGCAACCCCCTCCAGTGTTCATGCCTGGAGAATCCCACGGACAGAGAAGCCTGGTGAGCTACGGTCCATGGAGTTGCAAAGAGTCAGATATGACTGAAGCAACTTAGCATGCGCATGCCTATAAGTAGTAAAAACAGGACTCAGACCTGGGTTTGTGGGATGCCCCTCCCCCTGCCCCGGTACATCTAACCACTGCACTAGACAGACAAAACCAGCATGCTGCACTTGAACTTAGCGCTGAGCTGGCTGACAGGAGCCCCTCATGAGGCTATGACCCATCTCTCCAGCCTCCCAGGAGCACCTCACAAAGGCTGCTAATGTTGACAGGTCCTATCTTTGTTGAGAATTGTGCTATTTTTTTCCCCATGACTTTTTTGCATTAAATTAGACTTAGAATATTGCATTAGAATATTATTTATGTTGGTTACTCAGCTTTCTGACACCTTTAAAAAATGTATTTTATGAAGCATCGTTGACTAACAATATTGTGTTAGTTTCGGGTGTACAGAAGAGTGATTCAGTTATAAATATACATATACCCAGTCTTCTTTAAGATTCTTTTCCCATATAGGCTGTTGCAGGATATTGAATAGAATTCCCTGTGCTATACAGTAGGTCCTTGTTGGTTATCATTTTTAGATATATTAGTGTGTACATGTCAATCTCAAATTCCCTAACTATCTCTACCTGCCACCGTTCTTTCCTGATAACCATAAGTTCATGCTCTGAGTCTGTGAGTCTGTTTCTGTTCTGTAAATAAGTTCATTTGTGTATATGTGTGTGTGTGTGTGTATTTAGATTCCACATAGAAGTAAGAACATATGATATTTTTCTTTCTCTGTCTGAAGAACTTCACTTAGTATGATACTCTCTAGCTTCATCCATGTTGCTGCAAAAGGCAATATTTCATTCCTTTTAATGATGGAGCAATATTCCATTATGGGCTTCCCAGGTCCATCAGTGGTAAAAAATTTGCATGCCAACGCAGGAGACATTGATGATGCAAGTTCAATCCCTGGATCGGGAAGACCTCCTAGAGGATGGAATGGCCACCCACTCAATATTCTTGCCTGGAGAATCCCATGGACAGAGAAACCTGGCAGAATATTGTCCGTAAGGTCACAAAGAGTTGAACATGACTGATGACTGAGCACGCATGCAATGATACATTATACGTACGACATCCTCTTTATCCATTCCTCTAAATGGACGTTTAAGTTGCTTCCAGGTCTTAGCTATTGTAAACGGTGCTGCAAAGAACACTGGGGTACATCTGACCTTTTGAACCATGTTTTTCTTCAGATATATACCCAGGAGTGGGATTGATGGGTCATATGGTAACTCCATTTTTAGTTTCTTAAGGCACCTCCATACTGTTACTGATAGTGGTTCTACCAGTTTACGTTCCCATCAACAAACAGTGTAGGAGGGTTCTCTTTTCTCCACACCCTCTCCAGTATTTACTGTTTGCAGATTTTTTTTGATGATGGCCAATTTGACTGTGAGGTGACATCTCTTTGTGGGTTTGATTTGCATTTCTCTAATAATTAGCGATGTTGATATTGAGCATCTTTTACTGTGCTTCTTGGCCACCTGTATGACTTCTTTGGAGAAAAGTATATTTAGATTTTCTGCCATTTTTTGATTGGATTGTTTGGGGGTTTTGATATTAAGCTGCATGAACTGTTTGTAAATTTGGAGATTAATCTATTGTCAGTTGTATCATTTGCAAATATCTTCTCCCATTCTTTGGCTCTTGCTGGGAAAACCAGATAGGTACATATAAAGAAATGAAATTAGAACACTCCTTAACACCGTACACAAAAATAAACTCAAAATTAAAGACCTAGATGTAAGACAAGATATTATAAAACTCTAAGAGGAAAAGCAGGACACTCGACATAAATCACAGCAATACCTTTTCTGAGTCATCGCCTAGGTAATGGAAATAAAACAAAAATAAACAAATGGGACCTAATTAAACTCAAAAGCTTTTGCACATCAAAAGAAACAATAAACAGAACGACACCCTCTTAAAGTATGTGCCCAAGACAAGTGTCTCACTTGCCTCACCCTAGTTCATGTCTGGGCCTTTCTTATGGGGTCTTAGCTCCCCGACCAGGGATTGAACCTGGGCCCTTAGCAGTGAAAGCTTGGAGTTTTAGCCACTGGACCACCAGGGAATTCTCTAGATGAGGCTTTCAAGGTGAGGACTGGCACACTGTGAATAAATTACTGCCTGATTACACATGGGTATGCTGAGGCTGGGAGGGGGTGTAATTTACTCAAGGTCACGCTGCAGGTGACTTGGGCTGGATTCAGCCCCAGACTTGTCTGACTCCAGTGCCTCTGTTCTTCCCATCACTCCAACCTGCCCCTGGAGCACCTCCTCGGTCACCTAGGCATGTACCCACAGGAGGAAGGTGGTTCTCAGACTGGACTTCTCTGCTCTCAGAACTGCTCATCAGCAATGGCCAGAAACCCACCTTGGGACTCCGCTCTGCTGAGTGAGCACAGTGTGGGCACAGATTCTGCAGCCCCACCAGGCACACTGGCCCTGCAGCACAGAGGTAAAAGGGAGAGAGGACCCTCAAACCATAAAGGCCCCAAAGGAGCCCCCTCCCCACTGAAGGTGCTGAGCAGATAGACAGTCTACTGGATGGAAGCTGTAGAGGAGCTCTTTCGACAGGGGTGCTTTCTCTGCCTCCTGTTTGAGGCCTCAGCTGGGTGTGTCATGTCCCCAAGGAGACAGCCAATCTGGGGACGAATAGGAAGAGGCTTGGCCTCTGGCCTGTCCCTGATGGGACACGCCCATGTCCTGGCTCTGGCTGAGGACCACAGGGCTCTGAGATCAAGTCTCTTGGGCTCTGAGTGACAGGGATCACTTGAGCACTAATAGGAGTCTGGGAATGTACCAAAAAGAACAGCCAAAGTCTTCTAACCCACGGGCGGCCCATGTTTGCTTCAGAGGCCCAGAGGAGAACGTGGGGCTCCCATGGGCATCTCAGGCCAAAATATAAACCATTCTCTGGGAAGGAAGGAGGACTCAGCCCCCACGTAAGCCATCCATTCACTGTCATTGGCATCTGCTGGCCCCAGGCCCCTTTTCAAGGGTTAGTGACACTGACCCTGGGCAACGAAGCTGCAGCTCCCAGCCCTGCTGCTACAGGGCATGGGTGGCCTGCGGTTCTGGAAGGTGCAGTCTCCTCTTTGGATATGGACCCAAGCTGGAAGGTCTGCAGTGGACAATCAGTCTCCTCCCACTGCCTCTGGCCTTTGAAACATAGCGCTGCAAATGCTCAGCCCAGGAGGACCAGAATTAACAAAGGGGCAACAATTAAGAAATAATGGTGGGTTTCCCTGGTGGCTCACATGGTAAAGAATCTACCTGAAATGTGACAGACCTGGGTTTGATCCCTGGGTCTGGAAGGTCTCCCTGGAGGAGGAAATGGCAACCCACTCCAGGATTCTTGCCTGGAGAATCCCATGGACAGAGGAACCTGGCGGGTTACAGTCCATGTGGTCGCAAAGAGCCGGGCACGACTGAGCGACTAACACCCACACACCCACACACAAGAAATAACGGTAAAAATGGCATTGAAATGAGAAAGCATTTGGCTTGAGGACCGTTATGAAATGCTGCACCAGTGACTTATCCTTGAACTTAAAACATTTATTGTGCTACAACTTGTGTAGGTCTGAAATCTAGGAACAGATTCACTGGGGCCTCTGCGTCAGGGTCTCTTGGAAGACTGAAATCCTGGCATCAGCTATGGTCTAATCCGAAGGCTTTTCTGGGATGGATACACTTCTCAGCTCCCATGACCACTGGTAGCGTTCAGTTTCCAGCTGTTGGCTGAAGGTCACCAACACTCCCTTGATAGATGGTCCTCTCCAACAGGACAGGTGTATAAGAGATACAGAGGGAGAATACCAGCAAGACAAAAGTCACAAAATCTTCGATAACCTGATCGCTTTTACTGTATTCTCTTGGTTAGGAGCAACCACGCCCCAGCCAACACTCAAGGGGAGAGGATTACACAAGGGCAGGAATACCCGGAGGCAGCGATCACTGGAGCCGTGTCAGAATCTGCCCATCATAGCTGGTTTGCACTGAACAAGTTATGCTTCCATCTTTCCAGATGCCTTTAATTACCTGCCCGTGGCCCTGCGAGACACTGGCCATAATAGACTGGACCCGAGTGATGCCTGGGGCTCAGCCCTGTTAGATGCTGTGACTCAGGGAGTTTTAATGGAAGACTCAGAGAAAGGCAATTATTCTAAAGGAATTCTAGGCACTGGGGACACAATAATGCGTGAGACGGACATGGTCTTTGCTTCATGGCGTGAAACAGGGAGAAGTGGAGAAGGCAAGGATGAGGACGCATCAGTGGCCATGAAACAGCAGCATCCATGCGGTTGTGAGAAGAGGGAGAAGGGGCAAATAATGCAGGGAAACAGAAGCAGAGGCACAAACCCAGGTGAGCCTCCCCAGGGCAAGCCCAGGTATAAGGAGAAATGCATTCCGTTTACCAGCTTAGCAACCGGCTCAACTCCACTAAAGAGAACCATCTTTCCTGAAAATTCTGGAGATCAAGGTCACAGATTGAGTTGCTTGCCTGTCAGTGAACCTAGGGGCCAGAGTTCTGATCAGCCACCTCTGAGTCACCTGCTAGTCTGAAGGAGGAGGGGGACAGAGCTGGGGTCAACTTTACTTAAACCACATGAAAAGACTCCAGAGCTACGAAGGCAGACAAAAACAACAGCTATGTGCTATACACGGAGTTTAGAGGAAGGAAGGGGCGGACTTGTTGGATACTGATGTCTGCCTGGGAGGCACCGCTGGACAGATTTCGGAAAGCCGCTGTCTGGTTCCTGTGCATCACGGGGCATTTGATCTTTGGAGGTTTGCAACACCTACAGGCAGGCCTTTCAGCCTGCTCTGCATTCTGAGTGCACAGAGCGCCTTTTGGACTCTGGACCAGCAGCTTAAGCCAGAAAGCCAGATGTTTGTTTCCATTTTTAACTTATCTATTTCTATAGGATTATTTGTTTAAAAATGTCTAAATTGGCAATTCATTCTCATTTATTGTTTCCCAGTTCTCTTATTTCAGGTCAGAGGACATTAAAAAAGGAAATAGATTCCCTTGACCTTGACTGCAGGTCTCCC
Source organism: Ovis aries (assembly GCF_016772045.2). Lineage (NCBI taxonomy): Eukaryota > Metazoa > Chordata > Mammalia > Artiodactyla > Bovidae > Ovis > Ovis aries. Next base: position 65,539,172 of record NC_056068.1, on the reverse strand, counting down.
CCAGAATATCATTGGAGGTTTCCTGGAGTCCCTGTTGATGTCTAATTTTGTTTGCAAATCTGGCCAAACCGACCTGAAGCAGAGTCTTGCGGCGGAGTCTGGCACTGGCTCTTGAAAGCCTCCTGACTCAGTTCTGCATTCGATGATGCTGTGTTGTTCTGTTGGAACAGGCCAGGGTGGGAGTATTCACACCAAAGTGAAGTCCCTCAGTGGTGTCCGACTCTTTGGGACCCCATGCACTGTAGCCAAACAGTCTCCTCTGTCCAAGGGATTCTCCAGGCTAGAATACTGGGGCGGGTTGCCATTTCCTTCTCCAGAGGATCTTCCTGACACAGGGATCGAACCCAGGTCTCCTGCACTGTAGGCAGACGCTTTACCGTCTAAGCCGCCAGGGAAGTCAGTTATACCATGAAATATACAAATGCCGTAGTTTATGGCTTCGCTTCCAGGTTGAGAGCTGGTGGTTAAATATATACCAGCATGCCACTGCCTCTAAGGAAAAGACTTCTCAAATGACCGTATTTTAGTAACTTTCTTATTTTTCTTGCCCTTTCAGGGCCTTTGAAAAAATTGTGGCATAGCTGGATTCTTTAGTTTCTCTCTTTTTCTCACCTCCGCTGCTAGTTTTAGTATTATCTCCTCACGGGGGGACTAGTGGGCTGCCGTCTATGGGGTCGCAGAGTCGGACACGACTGAAGCGACTTAGCAGCAGCAAGTAAAAATCTGATAGTCCAGGACAATCAGTCTAGCAAATCTTAATTTCTACAGCAAATTTCTGTCTTCCTGAGGTTTACAAAAATACTATAATTATAGCCTTCAATTTAGCCCTAGACCGTGGTTAAATTTCAGCTGCTATAGATGTGCCTTCTGGTCTAGTAGTTTTACGGGGATATTTTGCAATGTTATTATGCTTTTCCTGAGACAAACTGACTTAGAAAGTCAGGAGAAAGAGCAGAAGAAAGAGAGGGACCTAAGTGAGTGGGGACCATAAAGTCGAAAGAATGAAGCAAAGAGTGGAAATCTGAGAGCTTGAACAGGAGTGAAATAGAAAGACTTTGAGACAGACTCTTAAGAGTCAGGGTTTTGTTTTGAGTCCTTAGCATATCAATCAAAGAAGCTGATAACTGAACTTTTAAAATTGAAATATAGCTGATGTGTAGGATTATGTGAGTTTTAGATATATTACATAATACAGACATACATTATGAAATGATCTCCACAGTAAGCCTAGGAACCATCTGTCCCCATACAAAGTTGCTGACTGTTGAAGTTTCAATATATTTTCTCATAATTTTCTAAAACTATTGTTAAATGCGTTAATTCCCTCAGTTTGACATGTCTCACTTCGACATGTCTCACTTCCTCCAAGTGGTCAATTATTCCAAGTTTTATGGGCTGGGTTGTGTTCCCATAAAAATCATCTGCTGAAGTCTTAGCTCCCAGTACCTCAAAGTGTGATTGTGTTCAGAGACAGGGTTTTTAAAGAGGTGATTAAGTTTAAATGAGATAATTAGGCTGGGCCCTTCTCTGGTATGACTGCTTTTCTAAGAAGAGGTTAGAACACAGACACAGTGGGAAGGCCATGTGAAGACCCAGACAACAGCTCACTACAGGCCAAGGAGAGAGGTCTTAGAAGAAACCAAAGTTGCTGACACCTTGGTCTTGAACTTCAAGCTTCCAGAGCTGTGGGAAAATAAGTTTTTGTATTTTAAACAGCTTAGTCTGTGATACTTTGTTATGGCAGTTGTCACAAACTAATATGCCAAGAAGAAAAATGTTTTGCCATTTACCTAATTAAATGCAAATTCATATGAGGAACAGGAATTCTGCCAGGAGGATGTTGAGGCTTTGATATAGCCAAACCCATGACAAAGAGACAAACCACTACAGTTGGTCAAAAAGTATGTGTGTTTATGAATTTTTTTCAGGTTCCTCAACCAAGAACATGTTAGGAAGGAGTCAGATAATCATAACCCAACAATTATTGACCTTAGAATAGATTGAGCAAAGTGACCTTCTTTTACAAATTGATAAGACAGGGAGTATCCTCATAAATTTTGAAGGAGACCCAGAACAGAATTTAACGCACCACTTTTGCATGAATTGTTTGCTGGTGTCCGAACCTCCGGCTTGTAGTCCTCAGGACTGGTGTGAATTGAATTGGAGCCTATGTCTCCAACTCTCCCCATGGAGCCTTCTCTATGTATTCAACAGACGCAAGTCAATCCAAGTCAAAACAAAACACACACGACAAGACTTTACAAATAGTGCTAAGTTGCTTCAGTCGTGTCCAACTCTGCGACCCCATGGACTATGGCCTGCCGGGTTCCTCTGTCCATGGGATTCTCCAGGCAAGAATACTGGAGTGGGTTGCCGTGTCCTACTCTAGGGGATCTTCCCCATCCGGTGATGGAACCCATGTCTCCTGAGGCTCCTGCATTGCAGGCAGATTCTTTACCGCTGAGCCACTGGGGAAGCCCTCTGGCACACAGTAGGTATACAACAAATATTTGTTCAATGAATGAATAATCCTGACCTCCAGATCTTGACCTGTAGAATCTTTCAGGGAAGATATGGTTTTCTGTTTGAATTACTTACCCCCCCTAAAAAATCCATTACCACAGACACTGGGCTGGATCTAATCATGATAAATGCTTCTGAAATGAAGGTGATTAACGAGCTGTGGGATAAAGCTAAGTGTGTGTGGTGCGCCTGCTGCCTCTCCAGGTCACATTTTGACTCCACTGTTACTGTGTGTGCAATGATTTCGGATACTGGCAGAATCACTTGGATCATTAATCTCGGAACATTCATCCTCTGGCTTTTGTAGTTCTTAGAGATTTGCTTCCTTTTGGTCTTATGGTCCTAGAACATGAATTCCAGGAGGTGGTATGGCACGGTGATCAAACACCTTAAGCTCTTGTAGTGGCATCACTTTGAGAGGTCGTGCAAGGTTTCCAAGCCCCAGTCTCCTTGTCTGTAACACGGGAATAGTAATAATAGAATTTAAGTCAAACAACTATGGTTTTCACCACCAGCAGCACTATCATTGGTTATTGTCATCCATGCAACCAACCACAGGGCTCTAGCTGGCTCCCTGTGTCCCCAGCACTGGCCAACATGAGTGCGCCGATATCATGAAGCTGGTTAGTGGGTCAAATGGGTTAATGCTTGAGAGCACGTGGCCTAGGTGAAAGCACATAGCAGGTGCTCAATAGTGGCTTGCTTCCTTCCACCCAGGGATGGTGGAGGAGGTGGGACTCTGAGATGCAAGAAGGGGCTTAGCAGGGACTGTAGTGGGCCATGAGCCATGGATGCAAACCAAGAAAGTCCTCCTCCAAACCCTTCCTCCCCCCTGACCCTGGAGCTGAGGTTACAGTAGATAGCCCTCCTACCCTGAGGGCCTTTCTCCCAGGAAAGGTGCAGAGAACATGCCCAGCAAGAGTCTACAAGCCACCTACCAAGTGCCTGTCCCCTTTCTCCTTGCTCAGACAGATTACTCCTTCGAGGAGCAGCAGCAGCCTGCTTCATCATCCTAATTGCAGGAGGTCACAGGTCCAGGATCAGAGGCCAGTGATCAGGGGGCAGTCAAAGGGTCTGGAGTGAGAGGTCAGAGATCAAAGGTTGATGATCATGGAGTCAAAAGATCAGAGGTCAAAGGTCTGTTGTCAGAGATCAAGAGGTAATGGGGGTCTGTGTTGAGGTCAAAGGTGAAGGAAACAACAGGGATTCGAAATTAAATCCAGCATGCAATTTATCCAAGAGATGAGGACTATTGAGAGATTGTGCAGAAACCTCTGCCTTCCCTCTGGAGTCAGAACATTCCTGCTGCCAGTGCTGCCAGGCCCCAAGCTTGTCTCCCGAGGCCAAGGCTCTCTGGAATGAGGATTCTCCCTGGGCTGCTGTCCCACTGCTTTTCCAGTTTACAGATGGATTTACTGAGGTAAAGAGAAGAGTCTAACACATGGAAATAGTCCTGGGAAAACTGAGACCGGGACTGGTGTGCCCTAGTCTGTCTTTGGGAACTAGACGTGACAAAGCATCTCTCTGGCACATCCTGAAATGACAAATGAGACCATTCTGGGTGGTAGTAAGGGCTGCAGGCATTTCATTTTGCAAATCAGAATCCTTCTATCAGCATTCATTCGCCTGAATGAGGCTTCTAAGCAGAGCCCAGGCACCAACTCACTCTCTGAGGCTTCATATCAATGTGCTAGCTCCTTCCTGGCAGATTCATCTGCCAGGGGCTTGCAGACTGGCTCCTGCCACCTGTTTCCCCCAGTCCTGAAATGTTTTCTGAATCACAGACAACAGCATTAGGATGGCAAAATTGATTGAAAACCACAGAAGTGAGGAAGCTATGGAACCAGGAAGGCGACACAGCTAGAGCTGCGTGTTCTCCAAGTGGCCGCCCTCTGGCTCCCTCCTATCTCAGTTCAACATGCGACAGGTAGTGTGTGGGTGCTGGCCCCGGGAGCCCCTCTCTATGGTCTGTGGCTGTTTACTGTCAGAGACTAATCTGTCTCAAATAAGCCTTAGGCTCAGATGAGAAGCAGAGCAAAATGCCAACACTTCCTCTGGGGCTCAGGGTACCCTAATGTGGGGAATGGGGTGCAGGGACATTGACGTGACAAGATGTGGAGCCCTGGATACGTGTGCTCCTGGGGAAATGTCTCCAAAGCCAGCCCTGCCTGGCAAAGCCTTAGTTCTCCTGGGTCTCCGGATTCAGCCCCCAGATTGGCATAGATTTCCAGCATTTACCAGACAGACAGCACTGTGGCTTCGGGGGTCAATTTTGAGAGCGTTAAGTCAGCAGATAACCCTTCAGGAAGCAACGTCTAGTTCTGATGGAGACCCTGGAGGCAGGAAGTGGACATTTCAGGGCGGGGCTGATGCCATCATTTGAAGTTGCAGCGTGGTAACCGTGGGTTGTATGCCAATTCCCCAAAAGGCCAAGGAGAATGAAAAGGAGGGGACATTACTGTCTTAAAATGATGGGAAGGTTAAAACCGAGTGGTTTGAGCATGATCTCTGAGCACAAATCTGAAATTGAGGGCTTTCAAGGTTTAGCTCTTGGAACAATCTCTTTACATCTGTGGCCTTCGGTTTTCCAATCTGGAGAGTGGGTAGAACAATGGTATCCATCTCTCAAGCTTCATTTAGAACAAAGATCAGGAACTTTTTCTATAAAGGCTCAGAGAGCAAATATATAGGCTTTGGAGGTCATGTGAAATCTGTTGCAACTACTCCAACTCTGTGGTTGTTGGAATGAAAGCAGCTGTAGAATCAGTAAATGAATGGTCATAGCTGTGTCCCAATTAAACTTGATTTACAGAGCAGTTGGTGGGTCTGACTTGGCCTGAGAGTCAAAGTTTGTCAACCCCTGTTTCAGAGGATTACATGAGACAGTGCAATGGAGAGCAAACTGTCACAAAAGCTAACCAATAAATTATACTGACCTCCTCACCCTCTTCATTATTGGCATCACTCCTCTGCATTTGGCCGCATGGATTGTAGCCTGTCAGGCTCCTCGGTCCATGGGATGTCCCAGGCAAGAATACTGGAGTGAGTTGCCATTTCCTTCCGCAGGGGATCTTCCCAGCACAGGGATCGAACCTGGGTCCCCTGTGCTGCAGGCAGACTGTTTACCGATTGAGCCACCAGGGAGGCCATTTGAAGCCTCAGGCGCTGCCTAATAAATACCTCTGCCCCCCATCTCTCTGCCTTTACCGACTTGTTAAATTTCCAAAAAGTGCACTTGCTTGAGTTCCTGTAAGCTCCTGGATGCAAGTACATTCAGGATTTTGCCCTGAAGTGGCCTTCATAATGCGGACTCTCACATCTCTTAGCATTTAAAAGCAAGGGAGTTTGGATTCCCAGTGAAGTAACAGGGATGTGACTCCCCATTAGAAGTTTCCATTGCCCTTCACAAGGGATTTCCTCTGTAATAGAGCATGGATTTCTCACAGCTGCTTGAAGAAGTAAAGACGATTACAACAATCTCGCAGGCAAGGAATTGAGCTTTGGGAAGACATCTTGACTTGTATGAAGTCAGATTGAGAATCAGGAGCTGAGGGGACACTTGATCTCAGGTCTCAGTCCAGTTCGGTTGCTTAGTTGTGTCCGACTCTTTGCGACCCCATGGAGTACAACACGCCAGGCTTCCCTGTCCATCACCAATTCCTAGAGCCTACTCAAACTCATCTCAATCACATCAGTGATGCCATCCAACCATCTCATCCTCTGTCATCCCCTTCTCCTCCAGCCTTCAATCTTTCCCAGCATCAGGGTCTTTTCCAATGAGTTGGCTCTTCACATCAGGTGGCCAAAGTATTTGAGTTTCAGCTTCAGCATCAGTTCTTCCAATGAATATTCAGGACTGATTTCCTTTAGGATGGACTGGTCGGATCTCCTTGCTGAACAAGGGACTCTCAAGAGTCTTCTCCAACACCACAGTTGGAGGTCTATGGACTCCAAATCCAGTGCTCATGCCTCCATGCTGCAGCTCCATGGAGTCAGTCAGGATCTTTGCTGCCAACAATAGGCTTGCTGGTTTAAGCAGAGAAGGAATTCGTTGTCAGTGGCTTGGGGAAATTCTGAGAAGTACAGAGAGTCATGTGGGAGGCTATGAGGGGAGAAATAGATCCCAGTGAGAATTCCTGATGCTAAGTTGCAGATACTTCAGATCCAGGAACCACAGCTGGCCCTACCAATGCCTGTGGCCTTTAAGATGCCTGCCCCTGCTGTGGCCTGAAGTTCAATTTCTTCTGCCACCTTAGAACCAATCCTGCACTGTGCTTCCTTCTTCCCATCAATCTTTCAAATGCAAGTCTTCAAGAGAGGGTCCTATGGGCTGAACCTTCTCATGTGTCTGGGCCCTAGTTTCCAAACGAGTTACTGACTCTCCTAGGGGGTGGGGAGCAGGGCTCATAGGAGGCGGATTTCCCAAGCCAAGGAAGAGTATGCCAAGGGTGCTGAGCCAACTCCACTTGGGGTATAGACCCCAAAGAAATGAAGGGAAGGACTCAAAGGGATACCTATACACTCATGTTCAGAGAAGCATGATTCACAATAGCAAAAAGGTAGAAGCAACTCAGATGTCTGTCAATTGCTAAACAGACAAATGTGTGGTATATCTCTACAATGGAGCATCATTCTGCTTTAAAGAGGAAGGAAATTCTGACACAGGCTACAACATGGATGAGCCCTGACAACATTATGCTAAGTGAAATAAAATTAGATATAGGACAAATCATTTTTGTCAATGATTTCACTCATATGAGGTTTCTGGAATAGTCCAATACAAAAAGACAGAAAGTAGAATGGAAGTTACCAGGGGTTGGGAGGAGGGGGAATGAGGAGTTATTTTTAGTGGGTGCAGAGTTTCAGTTTGGGAAGATGAAAAAGTTCTGGAGATGGATGGTGGTGAGGGTTACACAACCGAAGGAATGCACTTAATGCCGCTGAAATATACAGTTAAAGATGGTCGAAATGGTAAACTGTACATTGTACATATTTATCGTAAAAATAAAGGTGCCGAACATGACACATATCCACGCTGACAACTTAAGATTTCATTTTCGAGAAGAGGCACTGGAGGCCCAGAAAGTGACTAATCAGTGGCAACGTGGGTGACTGTCAATCTTGAGTACTTGCTCCTTCCAGAAAGAAACTGTTGGGACCATTAGAAGCAAGGTGCCAGCTCCTCAGCCTTGCTCCGCCAGGCAAGCGACCCAGTGAGCTGAATGGGCTGGATGGGAGACAGCGAGGAGAAGAGGTGACTATGATGCTTTGAGGAATAAAAGTTCCGTCCCAACAGGGCGGCTGCTCCTCGGTTTGGGCAAGTTTGACACATGGGCGGGAAGCCCCATGCTGCTCCATCTCCTGGCTCTTAAAAAGAAGCCAGACATCCAGATATTTATGTGAAATCTCCTGAACTTTAATCATTGGCAAAAGATTCAAATAATATGAGAGTCTGCAGGCTGGGATGAAATCTCTCCCTGGGTTGAATGCCACCCTTGGGCTTCTGGTTTGTGAACTTTGTTTGAGACTAGAGGCCAGGGCCAAAGATAACATCAAGATGTCAGTTTTAATAGTTGATGCTCAGACACCCCCCAGGAAAGAATGCTAAAGAAAAACATAGCTTTGAGCTGAAATCAAAATAAGGGTCTTGTAGTACATTCGATTTCCCACGCTAAATTCTCAGATCTTCCAGGGTAGAGTTGGGACTGAGGATTAAACTCCAAGGGAACTCAGTTACCCTGCCTGTCCAAGGGGCAGGAAGAGCTCTGCCTCTGAGACTCATGAACGAGGGAATGCAGAGTGAGACAGAGTGGGGAGGATGGAGACAGAGAGGTAAAGAGGACAGGGGGAGGACGGAAGGAAAAGGGTAGGATGCAGAACGGTTTTTCAGCCTTTTCTCAAGGCCAACTCCTCGTCTGGAATCTCTGAAATGCCTGTTTCCACCTGGAGCAACCCGTTCTCTGGCTGACATGGCCCAATTTGAGCAAACGCCGAGAGATAGTGAAGGACAGGGGAGCCTGGTGCGCTGCAGTCCATGGGTTGCAAAGAGTTGGATGCGACTTAGCTACTGAAAATAATACATTCACTTGGTTTGACTCTTGCCTAGTAAATTTGCTCCTGTGAGAAGGTGTCAGGAAGCAGGGGAGAGGGAAGTCATTCTGGAGAGCGGCCAGGAAGCTTCTCCATTTTCGCTTCTAATAACTCATTTGGTTTGATGGCCAAACCTGTGGTCAACATGCTGGCAGTTTCTCTCAGGGCAGGAGATGAGCATCTTACCCCCATCCTCATGAAGCTGCTCACCCATCACCCATACCTGGCCCTTTATGAGTCTCCCAGGGACCCTCAGTGGACACTAGGAAGTCAACACAGATCATTAGTAAAAGTCTCTCCAACACCATGCTTTTCCATTTCCCAACACAAGTTGTCTAAACATCTTATCGGACACTAAACTAAATAATAGAATCATTCTAGTTTGAAAACTGTGAACTCCTATTATTAGATATACCTAAAAAAAGTTAAAGGTCAAAAATGAAATTCCCCTTTCTTATTAAATACAAAGAAATTAATGTTCAATATTTGTTGAGTCCAATTTGCTATAATACATAACAAGAACCCTCTCACTGGGAGAGAGAGGGTATCTGTTCTGGAAACTACTGTTTGGATCAAGCTCATGGTTCCCAGGAGGGATGAATGCCTGTTGTCTTCACTCTCATCTCAGGCTGGGAATCATGCTTCCTGGAATCCCCTTTCCCCCGTGGTTCTAGGGGGCAAGTGTGTCAATGAAAGGAGCTCATGTGAGACTTGAAGGCAGAAGTGTGGTAAGTCATTATTCTGGACTGGGGTGAGTGGCCATGTGATTTAAGACCTCTCCATGAGCTAAGTCACTGAAGTACCATCTTGGAGTTATTATAGTGCCTTCCTGGTCACCCCTGCAAGCTCCTGGTTCTCCGTCTGTCCCAGGCTTAGGCTGGTGTCGTTGGTAATTATGTCTGGGATCCTCCAGCTGCAGCCTTCTAGGCATTGCTCTGCCAGCTCTTCCAGGGTCGGTATAATTCCTTATCTCCATCGTCAATGCCTTATTCCTGTAACACTTGTGTGGCTCTGACTGATCCCAGCTGAAACATCGGGAAAAGATAAACATCATTTTCACGAAGAGGCACTTATTAGATCCAAGTCAAGATAGCAACTGGGTCAAGATATTCACATTCCATCACTTTCTGGCAACTGATTCCAACTAGAGAGATGAGTTATTTAAACAGTTTGTCACTTACAAGGAAACTAACCACCTCTTCTCTTTCTATAATACTTTGAAAACTCATTTCCCTGCTTGAACATGGTGTCAGTTCCTCATCTCTGAACTGGGGATATCATCCTCTCCAGACAGGATCTGTGGTGCTAGGAAGTTCATTGAAGGCAGCTTCCATTAGTTTTCAGAGAGAGAGTATCTTTCGTTTTTCTTTAGAACTTTTTATTTTGTATTGGGGTATAGCTTATCAACAATAGTTAACTGTGATAGTTTCAGGGAAACAGTGAAGGGACTCAGCCCAGAGAGAATCTCGCTTTCTTAGATCATGAACCTGGATATTCTGGAACCCTATTTTCCACCGCATTTTATAAAGCCAAGAAGTCACAGCTTGACATGGATAAGCAGGACGCAGAAGTCAGAGAGGGCAAAACAGATCCCTAATGACAGCTGCTGAACAAAAGAATTCAGCCCTGCCCCAAACCGATTTCCATACATTTGAATATGATTGCATTTAGCCAATACATCTTCTAAAATTTAACACAATTCAGCTTGTGTGAGTGGGATTACTTACAACTATCACTTACAACCGGGGGTTCTATTAATATTCCTATTCACTTGTTGTACCTACAGGATGTCAATGGAGTCTGGGTATTTTCTCACTGGGTGCATTTCTTCTCCTATGAACATGTACCACACCTCCACTGCAGCCGTTTGAAGCTCCTTCTTCCTTTTACTGTTCGTTCTTTGAATCTACTGCCTTGCTTGAGGGTAGCAAGTTAAAACTGAGAAGATGAACGCTACCTCCCAGCTCATTTATCCCCATGAACTTTTCTCTACGAGACAGACTGTTGTGATACTTTATCTTAGAGAATCCTTACAGAGAGCAGATTTTCAACCAAGACCTTGGCATTCAACTCACTGTTTAGGGCCTCGCTGGGAAAATCCCTACTCATCATAAACCTGTATTTCTTTATTCACTGGAAAAGAGCTAAGAGGGTCAATTAAAATGGATTTCACAGGTCCTTGAACTGCCTTCTTCCTGTGTTCTTCCACTTTTAATTCTTTGGAGGTTGGTGCCATTTTGAGGGTTCCAATATCCGAGGCCAACCATTACTGTGCCATTTCTTTTCTCTAGGAGTTTGGATCCATGAACACGATGTAGGAATGAGCCATTAAGTTAGGGGTGGGCAAATGACAAAGCCAGATCCAGCCCATTTTGGTAGTTACTGGAACACAGGCACATCTACGGATTTACATATTGTCTATGGCTGTTTTTATAGTTGCTACAGAAACCCTAGGGCTGCAAAGCCAAAGCATTGTGTTATCTGACTCTTTACACAAAAAGTTTACTGATCTCTGCTCTAGACTAGTGTTTCTCAACTGTTTTCTCAACTTCGTACCCATAAAAATGATACTCTTAAGAGATGAAGGAGCTCACATCTTGATAAGCTTTTGGGGGCACATTGTTCTGGAAGGTCTCCCTAGACCACTTGGGGCAGGACTTGACCTGGTATATACTTGGGATACTACTAGTCTTCTTTCCAACACCTCTGGGTACCGACACATGATCTACACCTTGATTTTGTGGGTCCTGTGTTTGACTCCCACACAGATTTTGATTTTGGTCAAGGCCAAGGTTACTACTGTTCATGAGTGGTGGTGGTGGTGGTGGTGGTGACCTCCTGGGTATCCTGACTTCCTGTGCAACTGTCCCTGTAGCATAAAATGAGACTTGGATAAAATAAGAGCACAAAGATGCTCCCATCACTGGTGGACCCTTCAGAGCCATTTGTGGTTCACAGCTGTTCACCAGCACACCTGTGCCAGAGTCAGCGCAGGTCCTGAGTATCCTTTCCCTCAAACACTGAAGTCACTCTGGGCATAGTCAATGTCCATCTTCTGAACTGACATCCCAGGTCCCTCCATAATGGACTGGTGTCCATGACTTTAGCTCCGAATTCCAACCATGCCAGTTGTGGAATCCTTAAACACCCATCACATTTTGAGGGCCCATCAGTATTCTCTCCTCTTCTCATTTTATCAGGGTATACACTCATTGCACAAGGCACGACAGAAGCAGCTGTCCACTGAGCAATAAAGGGGGTTAAGAATCATTTACACCAACAGAACGAATGAAACTGCAAATTTATTTGAAAGTATAAAAATTAAAAAAACCTAATCAAAAAAGCAACCACACATAGCCTTTCCAGTTTACATCAACTTTGAATGTCACATGCTATTTATTAACCACGTCCTTGTGTTTTTAAAAATGTCAACTTCAAAGTAAAGGGATTGAGGGCAGGTGATAAGTGATCAAAGTGGAACGATTTCAATGCTAAAATAAATGTTGATCTTATTTGAGAAAAGGGCACAGAGATGATTTTCTGGTTGGCACAGATTTATGCCATGTATTAAACAATATCCTGGTTGGAATGAGTTAAAGAAATAATGCTGGCCACTTATTTGCTATCTTAAGTAGGGGAAAAAACAAAACTCTGCTGCTTTGGTGTCCTATTTATATGTTTTTTAAAAAACCCACCATTTAAAAAAATCAAATCTATAATAAAAATGTCCCTGTGTTTATTTTAAAAAACAACATTAATAGGCTCTCCTTATCGACTAAGACCATTTGTCTTTCCTAAGATGCCTGGAAGCTGAAAAGCGCGTGAAATTAATTCACTGCACAATTAATTAAAATTAGAATCCTTTCCTCTAAACAAATTCCAGAGCGCCAGAAAGAAGCAGGGGCCCACCAAGGGGAGAAATGAAGCCACTCTGACTCACAGGAGAGGAAATATTCAGCCAGAGTTCCTCACACACTCCGGCTGCCACCCAAAGTTCTTTCTTCACTGGCCTACTCAGAAAATAACGCATGTTATTTTAAAAACAAAAAGACGTAAGCAACTAGGTTTCTTTTCTTAACTTGAAAATCACCAAGTGGCTAGCTTTCCTGTAGCACACTTTCAATTTGGTTAAAAAAAAAAAAAAAATCGTCTACAGAACAGGATCACTGAATGCCACTTCGTCCCCCTTCCTGCAGGCTCTGTTTGAATTAGCATCAAAAAAGTTGCTGAGCATGTGAGAAGCAGGCCTGCATGACAGCTGCCCCAGTGGCTCCACCTGGTTCCAGTTTTGTCCCCCCCCCCATTAATCAGTGTGGTTTCTTGACAAATAGCATCTACATTTCCACCCATGACTTCCTGAGGGGGTGGGCGCTGTGGCTGGCTGGGCACGGAGAAAGAGGAAAACGAGCCTGAACACAGAGACCATGAACTGAGGGAGAAAGGCATTGGTCTTTCTGCATCCTTCACGAACTCGATAAATAAAAACTCAAAGTGCAACAATGCACAGACGCCTGGCACACAGGGCAGTCTGGGGGCGAGGGGACTGGTTATCAGAGCTCAGCGGGACAAAGGCGTGATCTTTTGCATCTTTGCTTGGACCTCGCGAATGGAAAGACAAAAGACAGCTCTCCTATACACATATAAATAGTCCCTTAACTAGAAGGGAAAAAACAAACACACTGTTTCAAATGCATTTCTAAGAGATTATATATAAAAAAAAGTCCGAATGGCAAATCTTGACTCCAAACTGTCTGTGATCCACGTCTCTCAGAGAAGAAACTATGGGATGTCTGGAGAGGTCTGATTCTTGCTCTGACCCTAATCCTAAATCTTGGTGCCGGTATCTGGCTGGGCCTTGGGAAGTAGGGGGTGAGGGCAGCCCAGGAATGGGGAGCTCTCGTGGCAGGTACTGAATTAGGTTTTCATGTGAGTTAGAAACCCACGGTGACCTCAAGCCCAGCTGCACAGGTAGAATGACTTCTGAGTTTCTGGGGGGACTTAGCAGGTGAGGGCTGAAGCTGCATGAATGGGCAAGGCAGGCTGGGCGTGGTTCACGGGGACAAAAGGACCAGATCAGATTTCTGGCCAACTCAGGTTTAGTCCTCATCCCTTGGCTAAGCTGGGAGGCTGACAATCAGAAACCAGGGAAAGGACTGTGGACCAAAGCAGACCCAGGTTCTTGGCAGCCTGTATTTTAGGAGCTGAGAACTCGGATAAACTCGTGGTGGGGGCTCCCTGCTTATTCTGGGATGAGGCTGATGATATATGATGCTGGAAAAAAACTCTCAAAATGAGGATTCTTGGGCAAATTGTTAAATCCAGAATCTCTCCAGAATTGATGGTTTCAGAGTCCTCCAGAAAACCAAAATGACACTGCTGACTTCTGAAGGGCGTTCTGACAGCAATAGTTGTCTTTGGCCCCAGCCTCTGCTGACCCAAGAGCAACGTGCAGCCTAGTGCAGCATCCAATGTCAGCCTCCTGGGAGGATCACCCAACCCAGATCCCCAGGTGGAGCTCTAAGGTCACAGCCCACACAGCATTTGGTCCAGTCTCCTCTGCCCTTCTGAACATCCCATATGACACAAACACTGCTTTCTCAGTACCTAAGTACCACGTTCTCCTGCCACCTACAAACTTACGCCATTGCCTCAGCAAGATTCCAGCAGTAACAGAAGAATAACATGGAAAGCGAGGCTGTGATCCTTGGCCTCGAGGGAAGAGTAAGTGCCCAGAAAAGATGCACCATACAACAGGTCAACTGAGAGGCCAGAACAAGGCAGGTCGCCCTCCAAAGAACATTCCTGAAATCTGGGCAAGGAGGTGAATGGAGAGACAGCTGACACTCTGAATCACTCCTTGAGGGACCCCGAGGAGCCTCCCGTAAGCGCAAGTTGTTAGGACAGTCAAAGTCAGAGCAGATGAACCCATAGAGACTTTGGAAGAGCCGGAGTTTATACGTCTTCGGTGCCCTGGCTGGGCACGGAGTCCCTGGGCTCAGCGGTGCCCTCCTGCGGGCCAGGCTGCCCCGGGCTGCGGCCACTGTCATCCACACTCAGGAGGCTGCTGGCTGCCTGGGAGCTGGCGCTGTCGGCACTGCCGGACCGGGAGCGGTAAGGGGGCAGGTCGGCTTGGTTCAGAGACTCAGTGTCTGAAGAGTAGGGTGGCGGAGGAAGGTCGTACCAGGCGGGTCTGTGATGAAGAGGGCAGGGTGGGGTGAGGAGCAGGGTTGGGGGGAAGGGAGAGAGAAGAGAATACATTAGGAGCCCAGGCACGGCAGGCAATGCTGACTTCTGTCTGTTTTTGAGTGGATGATGATGTCAGGATCAAGATTTTTCCCTCCAAGGAGAAAGGCAATCCTAGTACTAGGGAAACCAGTGATGAGCAATAAGATGAAGGGAAGGGATCAAAGGTCAGCGTGCTCTGGCTGGCTTGTGCCAAATGGACAGTGCCAAAGACACGACCTTTAGGAGGGGCAATTCTAAGAAGTCCCCAGCTCATCCTGGGTAGTTCAGCAGGGATGCAGCTGGCTTGAGGTTTTGATGGAGACCTTAACAACCCGCAGAATTGGGGGTCCTTACTGAAAGCCAACTCTTCCTGGTTTTCTGGACTTGGATAAGTGAGAGGACCTGCTCTCAAACCCTCAGCCTCCCTATCTGTAGAAGAGCATAACGATACCTTGCTTGCATTGAGATAACTTCAAAGGCATTTTATTTTCCAGCTCTCATTTACAGAAGGCTTATTATGAGTCAGGCATTGCGCCACCCACCTTATATCCTTTATTTTATTTTATTTAACATTCAGAAGAATGCTAGAGGGAGCCATTACTTGTATGCCCATTGTACTGGGGAGGAAACTGAGGCAAAGGGCATTAGACAGCTTGCATGAGATCACAAAGAGCTAGTAAGCAGTAGTGCTAGGATTTGAACCCAGGAGTTCTGTTTCCAGACACAGCAATTTTAACCTTCCTCTACATCTGATGGTCCAAATGAGTGAGGTTCTGCGTTCTTGGTGCTTATTTGCAAAGATGTCCTTAAGCACCAGGCCCTGGAGCTTTGTTTATCTTTTATGAGAAAAATGAAGATTAAATAATACAAGAACTGTCACTGGATGGGCTCAAGGAAGAGCCCAGTTAGCCCAGGAACACTCCCTGCAAAATGCCTCACCAGTGAGTCCCAGGCTTATAGAACAGGGATCCTGCAGGGTAGGGGATGCTGAGAACAGGGGGCTCAGGTAGCTCTGGTACTGGGACTTCAAAGTGGGGTCTCTGGGATATGCTGGAGGTCACCAAAGGACAGAGGAAGCCTGAGCATGCGGGATTGAGGTCCACTACCTGCTCCAACTACAGAATTCTGCATTTGACTTTGTGTGTTGGGGTTTCTTGTACAGCTCCATCTGCAATGAGGGCTCTAAGCTTGAGAATGTTCTATTTCATCTCCTTTATCTTACGGATGATGCCATGCAGTGTTAAAGACCTTATGTATTCACCCACTCATTCATTCATTCATTCAATTAGGAATCAAACCTCCAACACGGGCACTGTTCTGTGGTAGCAGGTGAGTCCCCAAAGCTGGGCACATGTGTCCATGTGGCATTACCAGGGAGCAGGAGGGATCTGAACTGGCTAGGATCCTAGCTGTTTGTCCTCAGATGAGTAACCGAAAAACTCAGTTTTCTCACCTGCAAAACTGAGGCAAATATAACCTCGCTTGAGTCACTATGAGGATTAAGTGAGATGACACCTGTGAACTGTTTTGCAAAGACTCAGTACAAGTCAGACACTGTGTGGTGCCTTCGCAGCTGCATGCAGGCTCCTGGCAAGACCAGGATCCCAGGTGTGTGCACAGTTTCTGCCCCTAAGTGGGATGACCTCCCTCCCTGGCTACCCCAGGGTCTCCCACCCAGCACACACCTTTGGTCCAGCAGGGCCTCTGAGTAGGAGGGCGGGGAGCCCACTTCCGACGCGTTCTGCTCGGCCTGGCTGGCCACATACTGGATGCCGTTGTTGACGTTGTAGGTGACGTTGCAGCGGTGGGGGTGGTCCAGGACCACCAGGCGGGAGAGCAGCACAGGGTGCTGCAGCCGGTGCACCGGCAGCGACATGAGGTTGTTGCGCTTCCGCTGGTGGTGCAGGACCAGCGCCAGCAGGGCCACCACCAGCACGAAGATGACGGAGCTGCCGATGATGGCGTAGGTGATGCTGGGGTAGTACACGAGCTGGTTCTCCGAGGTCACAAACACCTGCCCGCTGCCTGGTTCTGGGAAACCCCAGAGGGGAGAGAAGAGCAGAGAGCTTACCAGGTTGCTTCACTCATGTGCCCCTAAGTCAGCCCCAGGAAGGGCATGCAATGTTCCAGCAGCCCCATTTGCAGTAGCCGAAGAGGGGAAACCGCCCCAGTGTCCACCGACTGGTGGACAAGATGTGGGCTGTCCATACAATGCAATATTATCCAGCTATAAAGAGTACTGATGTACACTACGACATGGATGAGCCTCAAAACATTATGCTAAGAGAAATAAGCCAGACACAAGAGACCACATATTGCATGATTCCATTTATATGAAATGTTCAGGAAAAGCAAATTTATAGGGACAAAAAGCTGATTAATGGTTGCCTGGGGCATGGGGACTCACTGGTGATAGGCGTTGGGGATCTTGCTGGGGAGATGGGGCTGCTGTAAAACTGGATGTGGTGATGGCCGCACAAACTGATACATTTACTAAAACTCATTGAATTGTACAGTTGAAATGGGCAAATTTTATATTATGTAAGGCACGCTTAAGTCGCTTCAGTCGTGTCTGACTCTTTGTGACCCCACGGACTGTAGCCCCCCAGGCTCCTCTGTCCATGGGATTCTCCAGGCAAGAATACTGGAGTGGGTTGCCATTTCCTCCACCAGTGGATCTTCCTGACCCAGGGATGGAACCCGCATCTCTTATGTCTCCTGCATAGACAGGTGGATTCTTTACCACTAGCGCCACCTGGGAAGCCATACAGAATGTAAATTATACCTCAATAAAGTCATTAAAAAAAATCAGCCCAGGAGAATATAATATCCAGGGAACAGGAGTGATAATTACTATGACAGAAAACAGTTTTTCTCTGGACGTTTATAATATGTATAAGGCACACCAGCCAGTGTGTCTGGGGTTCCTTATGTTGGTGAAGTACTTATTTCATGCCTGGCCCTTTGCCAAGCTTTCAAGATGAAGAGCCAGCATTGCACAGGCTAAAATCATGGACTCTGGAGCCATTCAACCCCTAACAATTCAACTGACTGGCTGTGTGCCCTTTGGAAAGTGGCCAACCTCTCTGTGCTGTAATTTGCTCATCTGTGAAATGGGGACGGTATTAGTCCCCACTGCACTGGGCTGTTCCCAGTGCGAAATGAGTGACTCATTATCAAATACTTAGAACAACAGTGGACACATTGTGGGTGTTCCAGGCATACATATATGTACTTCATCACATCTATGTGACTCACAGCAACTCCGTGAAGAAGGGGTTGTAACTGCCTTCTTTCTAGAGAGGTTGGGTCCCCTGACCAGGGTCACAGGGTCAGGAGGTGATGGCCTGTGCCTGATTTGAGCCCCAGTGGTCTGACTTCCTGGAGAAGGAAATGGCAACCCACTCCAGTACTCTTGCCTGGAAAATTCCATGGACTGAGGAGCCTGGAGGGCTGCAGTCCATGGGGTCGCAAAGAGCCGGACACGACTGAGTGACTTTCAGAGCCTCGCCCCTAACACTTTGCCCGCAGTCCCTAACAAGGCCCGCTGGGCAACCAGCAGGCATTTGCTCAGAAGCTTTTGGATGAAAGCCTGAAACCCGCCCCTGCCCTGCAGGATGCCAGTTCCCTCCTCTCCACTTGGAGCAACAGCTCTGACTTCACATATGCAGGGGAAGGGTTTCCCACCAGCAGGATACAGCTGGCAAGGGTGGCCAGGTCCAGGCGGGCCCAGGAAACCAGAGCGGTCCTTCCTTGTGGAAAGCTGGAAGATCCACAGCTATCCCCAGCTGTGGCCCAGCCGCAAGAATCGTCTAAACGCAGCCTAAGTGAGCAAGGCTGAGACCACACCCCGTGCCCAGTCAACCTCTGAAGCTGCGAGGAGGTCTGAGTGGGTCCTCAGCGGCCAGTGTGAGCTCTGAAGCGGAAGCAGCACTGTGCTGGCAGGTCCAGCCCCGGGCTAGGCTTTCCCACACCCTCATCACTAGATCGCCCGTGTGCACAATGTTGTATTTCATCTTCTGTATACACTAGAGTGTGCTCACCACCAAAAACTCGGTTCTCACTCATCACCACTGGCTTCCCTGGTGGCTCAGTGGTAACGAATCTGCTTGCGATGCAGGGGACATGAGTTCAATCCCTGAGCTGGGAAGATCCCCTGGAGAAGGGAATGGCAACCCACTCCAGTATTCTTGCCTGGAGAATCCCATGGACAGAGGAGCCTGGTGGGCTACAGCCCATGAGGTTGTAAG
Source organism: Ovis aries (assembly GCF_016772045.2). NCBI lineage: Eukaryota > Metazoa > Chordata > Mammalia > Artiodactyla > Bovidae > Ovis > Ovis aries. The sequence goes on along the minus strand of NC_056068.1, from coordinate 65,520,084 downwards.
AATCACACATGACTTAGCAACTTAACCACCGCCACTCATCACCACCATACAGCTGACCCTCTCTACCCATTTCACCCTCTCCCCACACCCCCGCCCCTCTGGGAACCACCACTCTCTTCCTGCACCTCCGTATTTTGTTTGATTTGGTCTGTTCACTTATTTTGTTTGTATTTTATATTCCATACATGGAAGACACAGTGTGTGTCTTCCTCCATCTGACATCTCACTTAGCACCATACTCTCCAGGTACCGTGGCAAGATTTCATTTTTTATGGCTGAGTAGTCATCCATGTGTGTGTATATGTGTGTGCTTGTGTGTATACACACACAGACCCCATCTTTTCTGTCCATTCATTCATCTGTTGATGGACACTCGGGTTGTTCCCATATCTTGACTACTGTAAATAATGCTGCAATGAACACAGGGGTGCACACATCTTTTCAAACTAGTGTTTTCATATTCCTTGAATAAATACTCAGAAGTCGAGTTGCTGGATCACCTGGTATTTCCATTTTTACATTTTTGAGGAACCTCTATACCGTTTTCCATAGTGACTGCACCAATGTTCATTCCCTTCAACAGTGCATGAGGAGTCCCTTTCCTCTTTTCTATTGTTGTAAAAATATATGTAACATAAAATTTACCATTTTAACCAATTTCAGGTGAGCAGTTTGGCGACCTGAAGTTACATTCACACTGTTGTGCAACCACCACCATGATCCATCTTGAGATTTTTTCATCATTGCAAACTAGTGATGTGAATTCTTAGTGTTCGCATTCTTTCTGTTATCCTCACCAGCTTCACTAGACCAGAGAGAATGGCTGGGAAAGCCCCTTTTGGTGGGGGGTGGTGGTGGGGAAAGAACTGATGAGTTCCCTTCCAGGGAGATGTACCTCCTTCTTTATTTCTGACAGCACTGGGTCTTTGCTGCTGTGGATGGGCTTTCGCTGGGAGGAGCAGAAGCTACTTTCTAGCTGTGGTGTGTGGTTTTCTCATTGCGGTAGCCTCTCTCGTTGCAGAGCATGGGCTCTAGGTGTGCTGACTCAATAGTTGCTGCACATGGGCTTAGTTGCCCCGGGGCTTGTGGGATCCTAGCTCCTGGACCAGGCATCCAACTCATGTCCCTTACATTGGCAGGTAGATTCTTAATCACTAGACCGTCAGCAAAGTCCCTGAGCTGGACTTCTTAAAAGTCGATGGATTTTCACATGGAAAACAAATGGTTCCAGAGATCTTAAAACACTGACTTGCATGTAACTGCTTGAGGTTTTAAGAATCCAGGAGGGAGCTCTTAATGAATAGAGTGTAAAATGCTTGCTGGTGAGAAGTGTTGACCACATTTGCTCGAGAAATTATGATGTTACATAACTCAGGGGTGCCTGGTTTCCGCTCTGTATGTAAAATGTCATCTTGCATTAATTCATTAACTAGACTCACTTTTCTTAAGAGCTTAATGAGCCCACGAGCCAAATTACTAATATCAGAGTTGCCTGGGACCTGAGTTCCAAGTGCATAATCCATGGATAATGAAGTTTCCATTTGTTCTGGCTTCCCCTCAAGCTCCTGCCCTCCTGCTCCACTGCCAAACAGCTTGAACTCCTGTCCTGCATCTGTGGCTTCTGCTGCATTAATTCCAGGCAGTGTGGTTACCACCAGGGACCACCGTGTACTCAAAGCTTCCGGGGCTCCGGCTGCTGCACGTGGTGGAGACAGCCGTGCTCCAGAGCTGCTCATCACCTCGGTCACAACTTTGTGTAGTTACCGTGACAGTTTTCCAGTAGATGGTAGATGTTCTGGGGAGGAGGAGGGCCTTTTTCTAATTCATATAGAGGTGCTATCCGGACTGACAGAGGGACTAAAGCAGTGGACACTTTGACTTGGAGTTCCTTTGCTTCTAAAATATTCCCTCCTCCAGATTCAAATTGTATTTCCTCTTAGCATACAATTATTCGCCTCTCAGACTGGGCTTCTCTAGTGGCTCAGACAGTAAAGAATCTGTCTGCAATGCGGGAGACCTGGGTTTGATCCTTGGGTCGGGAAGATCCCCTGGAGAAGGGAGTGGCTACCCACTCCAGTATGCTTGCTTGGAGAATTCCATGGAGAGAGGAGCTTCATGGGCTATAGTCCATGGGGTTGCAAAGAGTTGGACATGACCAAGAAACTAACACTTTCACTACTTTCAGACTAGGCAAAGGTGAAGTATGAGTTCACATCTTGCCAGGAAAACAGATATAATTATTCAGGCATGACTGGTAGGAGGGTAAATTGGTACAAACTAGGGCAGTGAAGGGGTTAACAATATAGATCAAAATAACAAATGTACATTAACAATATACATCTAAAGAAATGTACATTAACAATATATATCTAAATGTAGAGAAAGTACATATAATCTGACCCAGCCTTTCTACTCTTATGAATCTAACAGAAGATATATTCACACAAATGAGAAACAACTCTTTAATACAAGTATTTACAGAAGTATTGGTCACAATAGCAAATATATCTAGAAAGATATCTCAAGAAAAGATCTAAACGTCCATCATTTATGGACTGGCTAAATAAATTATGGCGTATCCAGACAGTATCACACCTATTTAAGCATAAACTGATGTGAAATAGTCTCACATTTATTTAAGAAACCATGGTAGCTCTACATAAACTGATGTGAAATAGTCTGAAAGATCATGCTAAGTAGGGGGAAAAAAAAGTCCAGTAGAGAATGTTCTGAATCTTCCTAGAAGGACACAGAACTAGTACAACTGGGAAAGAACTTCCCAGTACTTTCCATTGTTTACTCTTTTCTATATTATTTAGACTGTATTATCCAGTCAAAAACTAAGCATCTCATCTCTTCTTCTGGCTCTGCCTAGGCTGAGGCGTGCAGAGGTTTTCCTTCCTTCTCTCCCTGTCGTGTGAGGGCTCCTGGGGTTCACGTTTCACTGTCACTCACTCACTCAAGATCCCTGAGTCCAGAGTTCCTGTTCTGGAAGGGACACTGCCCTGTTCAAATGGATGCCTCACCATTATCCTGAAAACTCCATTGCTTCTTTAAAACAATTATTTTTAAAGTTAATTTTCCTCTAGATTAAGTGTTTTTAAAGGCCAAGTTTAATGAAGTATAACTGACACACAATAAAACTTACCCTTTTAAAATGTAGTTAGATGAGCTGTAAGGAAGCTCCCCTGGAGAAGGCACAGCAACCCACTCCAGTATTCTTGCCTGGAGAATCCCAAGGACAAGAGGGGTCTGGGGGGCTACTGTCCACAGGGTTGCAAAGAGTTGGATGCGACTGAAGCGACTTAGCACACACCGGCAACTGAATGCAACAGTTGCAGAAACATCGCCACACCCAGGATATCAAACCTTTCCATCCCTCCCCTTGTTAGCAGCCGCTGGAAGCCACTGGTCTGTCTGCTGTCCAAACAGATTGATCATTTCCAGAAAGTCAGGGAAGGGAATCTTTCGGTAAGTAGCCTACTGTGTGTGGCTTCTCTCATGCATCATAATGCCTCTGAGATGCACCTGGGTTCCTCTGAGTACAGTGCTCCTTGCGTGGGTACTTACAACTTATTTATCCCTCCACCCAGTTAATGGAAGGAAGTGGTTGCTTCTAGTTTCTGGAGTGCAGATCTTTATGCTGACATATATTTTCTTCTTTAGGGGGTATATACCTAGGGGTAGGCTGCTGGGTCATATGGAAGGTGTATGCTTAACTTTATAAGGAACTATCACACTGTTCTTCAAGGTGGCTGTAGCACCAAGCCTTTCCCCAGCCGCTCTGCAACCTCATAGCACGTAAGATAGCTAGCCTTTTCAGTTTCAGCCAGGCGCACAGGTGTGTAGTGGTACCTTGCTGAGGTTTTGAGTTGCATTTCTCAGTGACTAATGATGTTGAGCATCTGTTCATGTGCTGATTTGCCATCTGTATATCTTCTCTGATGAAACATCTATTTAAATCTCTTGCCCATTTAAAAAACGGCTTGTTTGACTACTTATTCAGTAGTGAGTCCGACAGACGTTCTGGGAGACAAATTCTTTTCCAGATGTGTGTCTCACAAATATTTTCTCCCAGACTGTGGCTTGGCTTTTCACCTACTTTACAGGATCTGTTTGAAGATAAGTGTTCAAAATTTTCTTATGAAGTCCATTGCATTAATTATTTCTCGTCTTTTGTGCATTTGTACTCTATCCAAGAAATCTCTGCCCAGAAGACATTTTATAGCTTTAGCTCTTACATTTACATCTATGATCCATTGCAAGTTAATTTTTGTTTATGGTACAAGGTGAAGTTTAATGTTCTTTTTTCCCTCCCTTTGGATATCCTATTGTTCCAGGACCATTTGTTGAAAAGTCTATCCTTTTTTATTGAATTACCTTGGCACCTTTGTTGAAAATCAATTGAGCATACAAGGCTGGGTCTATTTCTAAATGGTCTATTCTGTTTGATTGAGTTACATGCCAATCCTTATGCCAGCAAGTGTGCTGAGAACTACAGCTTTATAGCAAGTCTCAAAACCGGGTAGTGTGAATCCTGTGTTTTCTTTTCTTCCAAATTGAACTTTTCTGATTATAAAAATTCATTAAAATTAAAAGTTAAAGTAATATGGAAATGTTCATGACAGACAACCTCTCCCTCCCGCTCTCTACTAGAAAAAGAATTCACAGTCTGGTGTAGACTAGGGGCTGGCAAACTCTCTTGTCCAGAGTCAGACAGTGTGTGGTACAGGTTCAGCCACAACCACTCAGCTCTGTCTCTGAAGTGATGGTGGTTTAGTCGCTAAGTTGTGTCCAATTCTTGTGACCCCATGGGCTGTAGTCTGCCAGGCTCCTCTGTTCTTGGGATTCTCCAGGCAAGAATACTGGAATGGGTTCCCATTTCCTTCTCCAGGGGATGTTCCTGACCCAGGAATCGAATCTGGGTCTCCTGCATTGCAGGCAGATTCTTTACCAGCTAAGCTATAAGGGAAGCCCTCTGTAGTGCAAAGCAGTTACAAACAGTACATCAATGAATGAGTGTATTTGTGTTCCAAATCTGATTTACAATGACAGGCAGCTGGACCACACTGAGAAACTATCACTTCATAGATTTCTCCAAGCCATTATTTATATTCTCTTATTGGGAGAATTCAGAGAAGGCAATGGCAACCCACTCCAGTGTTCTTGCCTGGAGAATCCCATGGACGGAGGAGCCTGGTAGGCTGCAGTCCATGGGGTCGCTAAGAGTCGGACACGACTGAGTGACTTCACTTTCACTTTTCACTTTCATGCACTGGAGAAGGAAATGGCAACCCACTCCAGTGTTCTTGCCTGGAAAATCCCAGGGATGGGGGAGCCTGGTGGGCTGCCATCTATGGGGTTGCACAGAGTCGGACAAGACTGAAGCGACTTAGCAGCAGCAGCATTGTGAGAATTATGGCTGTATTACATGTACGTATATGACCAGGTATTAGATTTTAACAGGAAAAATTTTTTTCAGGAATTATCAACTTCGGATTAATAATCCTTTAGGAGAAGAGATAATAGTTCTTAAAATTTCCAGTTAAGGCAGAGAAAACAATTATTACATTTTACAACTGATTTCACTCTAAGTGTTCTTTTAATTTAGCTTCAGAAAGATTGTACTTTTTGAGATCCTTCATGTATAAAAATGCCTGAGTATCTTTATTAAGCCTGAATAATCATGTTACTATATATAATTTTCATATGTCAAAAGTTATTTTAAAAAATCATCTAGATATAGTTTCAAAAACTGTAGAGTCAAATAAAATAGGAGGTTTAAAAAGATAAAACCAACCAAAGAAAAAACAGGCAGCAGATCAGATTCAGCCCACTGGCCTTAGTTTGCTGACCCATTACGTAGAGATCCCTCAAAACTCTTCTTTGGGTATATATACACGTACTTTTCTTCAGGTTATACAGACAGTTCTATAAATGGACATCTTTCCTCACCTCCGCACACGTTTGTTAAGGAGCTATGTAGAATCCCAGTACATAGGTACCTCACAATTTATTTCACCAGCCCCTGACTTATGTACATTTTGGTTGTTTTTTTTTTGGGGGGTGGGGCACTGATGTAAACAGTGCTGCAGTAATATTCAGGCAGACACCGGACTATGACAGCCATGAGGGGAGGGCTGGGTTTACTGGTATACCTTCTATACTCACTGCCCCAGACAAAGGATAAGTACATTAGTCTTTGGCCACTGATACAACAATTTCTTAAGATGGACTCTGGATGCTGGTTGTTTCCCAGTCCCTCTAGTCTCGGGGGCTGTCCCGAACACTCTCCTTTTCTCTGACCACACTGAGCCACCAAGCGTGGTCAACTGCTGCTATGCAGGGCTTCTCCAGCCTCTGCTTCTGGTCTCCAACAGGTCTAGGACAGGAAGAGAAACCTCCTTGTGGTCTTACTAGCTTTAGCCTCTTTGTCCTCTAATCTTTCTGCAATAGTCTCATCCATTTGAACATGACCCAGCTCTGTAGCTGTGGCATTCTTGTAAAGTTCTTCAGGTCCAGGGCTCTGAATGGCTCACATCACCCTCCCCAGCCACACACACATTCAGACTCTGCAGCCTTCCCTGCCTCGGCTTCTCAGTACCAACCCTGGAGGGTGGTGGAGTGCTGCATGGCTATTTGCTTTGTGACCTGTCCCCCACTGAAATAGTACAAATAATACCAACAACCACCACCCATGTTTACTTTGAACTCAGAAACAGAGTAATAATACTGTTATCACCGTGTTAGTGATCACTGGAGCTCTCATTCTATCAGCAATATCTTATGTGTTTACATATGAATTCTGATTTTGTAATCCTTAAGCCATCTGCAGTGAGTTGGATGATGTCCCTCCACCCAACTAAGAACCTCAGAACGTGACTTTCCTTGAAATAATGACCTCTGAAGAAATAATTAAGGTAAAGATTTTGAGATGAATTAGGGTGAACTCTCAGAGTGTCCTTACGAGAGACAGAAAAGGAGAAGGCCCAGAAACATCAAGGGAACTGTCACGCGGAGACGGAGGCAGAGGTTGCAGCCCCCAAGCAAAGGACACTAAAGCAGAGGAGAGGAGGGAGGCCTGACTCTCCTTAGAACCTCCACAGAGAACTAACCCTGCCAGTGCCCGCATTTCAGACTTCCGGTCTCTAGAACTGTGAGAGAATAACCATGCTGTTGTTTTAAGCCACCAAGGTAGTAGCGATTTGTTTTGGCAGCCCTGGGAACCGGATACACCATCCTATGAAGTCGACCACTTTACAGAAGAGGAAATGGGGACACAGGGAGATTAAGTCACTTGCCCAAATCCTCCACTCTGTTAATAATAATAGTAATACTAATAACAACTAGCTAATGTTAGAGTTGATTAGAGAGGGAACCGGAAGGAACCCAGCCAGTCTGGCTCCAGACTCCTTGCTCTTCACGTATGACTTTCAGGTTCCCCTGTCTTTCACCATGAAGAGGAGTTTCAGTGGGCAAAGGCCGGACTCTCCCATTGGAGTCCTACTCAGGGCCAAACACAATCATGGAAATACAGCAGGTATTCGGCAAGTACTTTTTTTTTTTTTTGGATGCACAGGCTCTTCGTTGTGGTGTGTGGCCTTCTCTTATTGGAGGACTCGGGCTTCCTTGCCCCATGGCATGTGGGATCTTAGTTCCCTGACCAGGGACTGAAACCATGACCCCTGCATTGGAAGGCAGGTTCTTAACCACTGGGCCACCAGCGGAGTTCCTGCAAGTACTCTTTGATATTTGTAAACTGACTTTGCAACATGGGAATCCACAACCTCTCCATTTACAGAAAGAGTCCAACACTGAATAAGGCGACCTTGATGAGAGTAACCTTGAAGCTGAGGCAAGTAGGCCCCCTACTGCTAATCTCCATCCTGTACGCACAATTTCACTTCATCCTTACAATAACCCTGCTTTACTGATGGGGAAACTGAAGCCCAGAGAGGTTAAGTAACTTACGGAAGGTCACAAAGTGAATACAGGATACAACTAGTGTTGGTGCCCAGGAGTCTGATGCCGGAAGCTGCCACACGGTCCCAGGCAGTTCTCTATGCCCTCCCCTCCCCGTCTCTGCTTCTCCTGTCCAGCTGTCACCCCACTTTATTGTTCTTGCAGCGGAGTCTTTTCTCCAGTAACTCCATTGACTCTGATCAATATATTCTGAAATGTCTTCGGTGAGATGGTGAGAGGTATTTCATGAAAAAGGGTACCTTGGTCGAAGAGGTATGAGAAGAAGTGGATTAGACAAATTAAACCACTTTCTTTGTAGCTGTTCAGAGTGCAAGCTCTGGAACCAAAATGTCTAGATTCAATCCTTGGCTTTGCCACCTACTAGCTGTGTGACCTCCAGCAAGCTACTCTACCTCTCTGTGCCTAAAAAGCCTCACCTGTGCAACAGGATAACAGCAGAACTTCTCCCACGGGGTTGTTTTATGGATAAAATGAGAACAAACATAAAAAAGAGTTCAGAACTTTGGTACACAGGAAATACTCAACAAAGCCTAGCTTATATTAATAGCTATCATTATAGGATTTTCCAGAGTCTTTATTAGGCAACTGTATACTGTGATCCTAAAGTCCATCCTAAAGGAAATCAGTCCTGAATATTCATTGGAAGGACTGATGCTGAAGCTGAAGCTCTAATACTTTGGCCACCTGATGAGAACGGACTCATTTGAAAACACCCTGATGCTGGGAAAGATTGAAGGCAGGAGAAGGGGATGACAGAGGATGAGATGGTTGGATGGAATCACCGACTCAATGGACATGAATTTAAGTAAACTCCTGGAGTTGGCAATGGACAGGGAGGCCGGGCATGCTGCAGTCCATAGGGTTGCAAAGAGTCGGACACGACTGAGCAACTGAACTGAACTGAACTGATGTACTGTGATGCCTCATGGGAGAATATGGTTATTCCATCAACCTGTTGCTTTTCGGAGATGGACAGAACACACATACTAAGTTGCTTCAGTCGTGTTGGACCCTTTGCGACCCAATGGACTGTAGTCCATCAGGCTCCTCTGTCCATGGGATTCTCTAGGAAAGAATCCTGGAGCGGGTTGCCATGCCCTCCTCCAGGGGATCTTCCTGACCCAGGGATTGAACCGGTGTCTCCTGAGGATCCTGCATTGCAGGCAGATTCTTTACCGCTGGGCCACTGGAGAAGCCCTGGACAGAACATACATCACGTTCTAAATAAGCATATCCCCAACATTCTGGAAGTCATCATTTCACAGGTCATAGGGGCATCCCTTGCCTTCAGGTATGTTGCTGGAGGAAGCTCTGTGGCTGCAGCTGCAAACCTAAGAGGCAGAAGGTGAGAAGCAACTGCCTAGCACCCCTCCCCCTCTGTGCAGCAGTGGTACCCATCTCCCAGGCCACACCCACTTACAGTCCAGCACCCCCATCACTGACTGAAATCGGCTAAGCACCAGGAGCCCAGACTGTGTGGCAGCTCCTGCGAATTAGATAAGAGATTCCATCACTGGGAAGGTTGCCCCACACCCCGCCATCTTGACACCTGACAAGACCAAGTAGGCAGGAGCTGGTCCTGTTTAAACAGGCAAAGAGCCCAAGGCTGCCCTGGGTCTGTTCTCTGGAAGCTTGAGTTCATCATGGTCCCTGCATAATCAGTTCCTCAGTACTCCATCTGTCTGTTAAACCTTATTACCCAGGGAAATGCTGAGTGAGCACACTTGGAGCTTTGAGTGCAGAGAGCTTGCTGAATAATTTAGGGGAAAGGGTTGGTAACAGATTACAAGAGGGCTCCCCAGGGGGAGTGTTATTGACCATGAACACATACATGGCTTCTGGAATTTCAGAAAATCTTAACGTGATGACTGGGGCCACTGCACCCCAGAGGGAAGGGCTATTCGCTTCGCACACACTGGGTCTCGTGCTTTGGTCCCAGCGCTGGCAGGACACAGAGTCCTCAAAGGGGAGCTCGGACACAGCTGATCCCAAGCAGGACTCTGCCCACAAGCCCCAGTCCTCATGCCCACATCCCACACCCCCCGGGGCTGCTGCCATCGTAGCAGCCACGTCACCTCCACCCTGCCCCCACTCTCTTTTCCCTGAGCTGTGGGTTCTCCTTCTAAACCCTAAATTCATTTGCTCATGTTTATTTCACTCCTCTACTCCAAACCCCTTAGTGGCTTCCCACATACTCGGTTGTTGCCGTTCAGTCGCTCAGTTGTGTCTGACTCTTTGCGACTCCGTGGACTGCAGTGCTCCAGGCCTCCCTGTCCTTCACTATCTCCCAGAGTTTGCTCAAACTCATGCCTATTGAGTCAGTGATGCCGTCCAACCATCTCATCCTCTGTCACCCCCTTCTCCTCCTGCCCTCAATCTTTCCCAGCATCAGGGTCTTTTCCAATGAGTCGGCTCTCCACATCAGGTGGCCAAAGTATTGGAGCTTCAGCTTCAGCATCAGTCCTTCCAAGGAATACTCAGGGTTGATTTTCTTTAGGATTGACTGGTTTGATCTCCTTGTTGTCCAAGGGACACTCAAGAGTGTCAGTATAAGACCCGAAGTCCTCACCATGGCCTCCCAGTCCTAAATGATCTTGCCTCTGATATCACTCCGACATTCGCTCCTGCCCCCTCTCTGGGTCCTTCTGCTGCAGACCCACTGGCCTCCTTACTGTGTTTCTAGGACACACCAGGCACATGCCTGCCCCAGGGCCCTTGCTTTTGTTGTACCATCTGCCCAGGACAGGCCTCCCTGGGCAGCCTCATCATTTACACCCGATCCCACTCAAGTCTCTGCTCCTAGGTCAGTGTCATGGGGTGGCTTCCTGGCCACTGGCGTCCATTTCTACTCCTACCCTGCTTTATACGGCTCCACAGCACCCATGACCACCTGTCACTGTTCAATGCATTTGTACCAAATCATCTCTCTCCTGCTGGAATGTAACTCTCTGCGGGCGTACCTGGATTCTGCTCACTCACGGCTGCATCCCTGATCCCCAACACAGTGCTCTGTAAAGATGTGCTGGTGGAAGTGAGCAGTGTCTCTAGCTCTGCGGCCCTATCAGTCTCAGTGCACTGCATGCCCGCCAGAAGCACCTACATCTTTCATGTGAGACTAAGCACCCTACGAGCCAAGTGCTTTGTGGCTATGAGCTCAGTTAGCTGCACAGATGAGAAAAATAAGTCTCAGAGAAGTAAGGTCACTTGCCCCAGATGACACAGCCAGGAAGAGATAGAGCTGAGACTGGAGCCCAGGTTTCCGACCACACCCAGAGGACAAATGGGAAGGATGGAGTGAGCTCTGACCAGAGGCTGCCGGCCTGGGGAGGCTGGAGGTGGCAGACTGGGCGTGGGTATCTGATGTGAGTGGCTGGGGAGGGATCATATTTGGTTTTCTCTGGTTGGTCCTAAAGCTGGAAATGGGGACACAATTTAGGGAAGCTCTCAATTACTAATCAAGTTTTGGATGCTCTGGGTCCATAGTTACAGGAGTTAATGCTTGGCTCCCTGGGGTGATGTTGGAGGTGGGGATCAGAGTTCTGCTTTGACATGTGGTCTGGCCAATGTCCATCTGTATATTCAGTTTCTTGCAGACTATCCAACCATACCCCCGGGTTTGGCCCAGATCCCACTCCTGCCTGTGTCCCCATGACAGTAGGCGCGGTAAATACCCAGCGTGCAGTGTCTCTATGGGGCTTAGAGCTGACACAGGTGACGTCCCCACCCGGGAGTGGTGAGTCTAAGGTCATTGGGTACCTGGCTGCTCATGCAGGGAAGTGAGGTGTAGTGTGAACAAGGACAGGTCCAACCAATGAAACACAAATGGCGTGCATGATGGTCAGCTGACATTTGGGAGTCTGGTGGACAGGCTCGGTCAGGGCTCTAGTTCAGCTACAGACCTCACAAGTGATGCTGAGCAATACTGCACCTTTCGAAGCCTCATCTGTAATGTCAGGATTAAAAACCTGCCTGCCTCAGCAGAGTTGACAGGAACATTAAAGACTGTTGTTTTCAATTTAAGCCAAGTGAACTGACTGTGAGCCGGCTGCTGTGACTTCCTCTTGTCTGTGCGAAGACACTGATCCCTTCACACCTGAGCTGACTGGCAGAGAAGAGGAAGTGGGAGAAGAGCCAGGATTTTAGGGAGAGGGAGATTGAGGCCTTCCAAAGCTTGGGTAAGAGTTAAAGAAGGACTTCTGGTTGAGGCTATGTTCATTTATCACTTATGGAGCCCAGATTGATGGTCAGGCCCTGGGCTCAGAGCTGGGGATTCCAGCACCCAAACGGCAGAGACCTGACCCTGGAATGCTCACATGGGAGAGGCCCTGGGCCCCTACTTCTCTCCAGGCTCCCTCAGGATCACCTCTACCAACCTTCAGCCACATCCTCTCAAGCAGGAGAGCTTCCAGGAGTTTTCTTGGCCACAGTAAACCAAAGACATCCCAACATCCCCCTGGACTTTGTCCTGTTATTCAAAAAAACATCACATGTGGCTGCCGCGCCTTTATGGATCTCTATTCTGAGCACATCTCCTGTCCCAATTTAGATGCGGACTGAAAAAGTTTAATTTAAAGGGCAGACTGGCAAATGACTGAATCAAAAGAGAACCATGAAAACCCCACTGAACCATTACCATGGCAACGCGAGTTTCTAAAATTAACCGAAAGGAGGGTGATGGGAAAATCCTTGCTGCCAGCCTGCCCAGCGTCAGCTGGACCACAGCAGGAGGCATCCTGGCTTCGAGCCAGAAGGAAATCAGAGAAGGGATCCATCTGCCAGGAGGGAACTAGGGCTTTGAGATCATTGGGAGCCAGGAGACAAGCACATTAAGATTATATTCAAAATGGGAGAGAGGAAAAAGGAAAGAGAAAGTTTTAAGACTGGAGAAAGAGGGAGGGGCCATCTCCCTGAGAATTCTAGTGGTTTTTATTCCAAGTGGGCCCAGCGGTTCTTGTCCTTTCCCCCTCTCACATTTGGGCAGAGGGGACAGGAAGTGTCCCTGAGAGGCCCTGCATTTTCAACAAGACAGCCAAGTGTTACCCATAGCCTTAATGGACAGGCTGCTCACCATGAGGAGGGCGGCTTGGTGTGAAGGAAAGCCCCCTCCATGATCCAAGGCTCTTAGAAGCCTGCCAAAAGCTGCTGTGCAAGCTCAGAGCTGGTTCTTTGTCTTTGATGAGGAAGGACAAAAGTGATACACCGGTGAGTGAGGTGGTGGTAAATGGCCTCTTTGCTAAGAAGCAGGCCCAGGGCAGTAACACACAACTGGCTAGAGGGTAAGGAACTTAATTGGCTATTTAAGGCAGAAAAGAGCTTTCGTGAAAATAGAAATTCAGATTACTACCAAAACTCGGTAATGAGGGTAATTGGGAGCTAGGGTCCCCAGTGGCCTTTTTAGAACTCTGCTCCATCGTGCCACAGCTTTAACAAATGTCGACAGAAGAGTGAAGTGAGTGGGAAACTGCGGTTCCATGCAGACCATGAAAAGCAAAAGCCAATGGGAGCTGGCAGGCAACAGGCATGCAACACTGGGATCAATGTGCTAATCATTCTAACCATCGAAGGGGCCCCTCTCTCTTGTGTACAAGTGGCTTTAGCCAACCCCGGCTCCTGCACATGACATCCTGGGCTGCTCCGGGAGGCAATGTGATTAAAATGGATATAAGTGCCTCCTGGAATTTGCTGAATAAGGAAGGCTGCACAGAATTACTATTTCTATTGCTTGCTTTATCTATTTACCTGGAGTGGTTGGTGGAAGCTGCAAAACTAAATGCTTAGCAGACATTCTTTGAACTTGACGGCCAGTTGGTTTCTGGTCTGGTAATAAGGCTTGGCACGCTGCAATACAATGGTTTATTGAGCCTGCAGTGTCAGCGGCCGGAGCGGAATACTGCTAACTCCAGTGGGAAGCTTTGATCAGTTTCTGCGTGCCGGAGGAACATAAACAAATAGCATTGCTGGGAAAAGCTAACCCTAAAAACCAGGGAGAGCAAAATTCTATCTCAGGCATGCCATCATCATCATTGCAAATAAAGTCTCATTAGTGAGGGGCTGAGAAAACAAATACTATTAAATATCAGTTACAACCCCACAAGGGCATCCCCAGCCACCCTGAGCTGGAAGTCCCAGCATCAGCTGTCTTTGCCGTTTGTTTTCCATTCCTGTCCAATCCTTTTCCATTCATGGATAACTCATGTCCAAGGGCAGGTCTTGTTAACTCTGCTTCCAAATTATGGGAATAACTGGCATCATCTGTGGCATGGATTGCCACAAGAACTTCTTAGCTGGCCTCCCAATTTCTGCCCTGCCTCTTCTCCATTTTCCTCTCCAATCCACTTTCCACACAGCACCCAGAAAGCTCTTTTTAGGAACTAAATAAGATGGGGGCTCACTGAAGTAAAAAACCCAACCTTCTAACAATGGCCCGGAGAAGCCTCTCTGATCTGGCCCTCAACTCTTCCACAAGCTGATCTTGAGTTATTTATCAGGCTCTAGCTCAGGAGGGTCAGTGAAGTCTGATCCACAGCCTGCTTTTTTGTTTTATAAATACAGCTTTATTGGTACATAAATGTTCATTTATATACTGTACACATCTGCTCTTGTGCCACAAGCCTGAAGCACACAACTCTGACAAGCTTCAAAACCTAAAATAGTAACTGTCTGGCCACACAAGTCTAAGTCTGAATCCTTGAGCAGATCAATATTGCAATAATCAAGGAGCTAAGAGAAATATCGGCTGCTGTTAACCAGCACACAGTCTTCTGGGGAAGTTACTGTAATTCCCCATATGCGGCAATCATGACATGACGATTGCATCCATTACAGAGAGTAAATGACAAAATCAGGAACTAAAAAGGAAGAAACCAAGCACACCCCTCCCCAGCTGGGCCTTCACCAGCTCTTGCTTTGCACTGTCCATAGAAGTGGGCAAATGAAATGTGCCTCCAGGAAATGGCAAGCTTGGCCTCAATCTTGGACATGAAAAGCCTTGAGTGGTTATAAATTTGTCTGCTCTCTGCCACCTCTACCTTCCTGGGTGGTCAGGTAGCTTTCCCTGACCATGCAATCCTGTCTTCTAAGAGATGCTTGGATGGCACGTATCTATGCTTTCTGAGATGAAGGCTGGCTGGAGGTTTTAATGTTCTCTAAAACGAGGTGCTAGAGGCTTCATGCCAAAACCTGATGGTTTCCTAGGCAGTGGGTCTCTGAACTTGGCTCTTCCATAATAAATGAGTAACTTACAAGGTCCGAGGCAGTGGAGGATTCCGTTACCTACCTGAATCTTTAAAGAGGAAATAATCACCATGTATCCCTAGGGCCATTTTAGAATCCATGTATCCTTGTCAAATGCTCTCCAGACACCAAAGACAAGGCCAGAGAGCTCAGGTAAGCATTTTTAAACATTAATAGAGCTGTGTTAAAACAAGCAGGGGGAGATATCAAAGCTTCTGTCACTGACAGAGAGCCCGAGCTGGCCTCCTTAGAAAGAGGAACAAGAGGGCCCATAAGGATTGATGCGGCATAAAGATGAATCCTGTGGTGGGCCGATGGCTGAGGGCACCTGCTTATTCATTAACCGTTTACTGAACATCTGCTGGGGGCCAGTCTGAGTGCCAGGAGATTCTGGGCACAGCTATAGGGTGGGAGATATTGGGTAATGAATAGGAACCCTTGGGTCCTCAGGACTACCATGCCTGCTTAGATTTTTTAACATTTATTTTAAAAATAAGCAATAGATGCATGCTTCCAAACTCAACCATGCATCTTCTGGCTCAGACAGTAAAGAATCTGCCTGCAATGCAGGAGACCTGGGTTTGATCCCTGGGTTGGAAAGGTCTCCTGGAGAAGAGAATGGTAACCCACTCCAATATTCTTGCCTGGAAAATTCCATGGACAGGAGCCTGGTGGGCTACAGTCCATGAAGTCACAAAGAGTCAAACACAACTGAACAACTAACACTTACACTCCAAGCTGAACAGGTAAGAAAGAATTTGTAGGGACTCCCCTCTTAGTCCGGTGGCTAAGACGCCATGCTCCCAATGCAGGGCGCTGCAGTTCAGTCCCAGTCAGGGAACTAGATCCCACATGCTGCAGCTAAGACACGGTGCAGCCAAATAAATAAATATTTTTTTAAAAGGGAGGATTTGTAAGAGAAAAATCAGTCTGTTTCCCCTGTCTCCAAGCCACCACATTCCCCTCCCCAGACACAGCCACGCTAAGTGTTGTGCGTGTGTGTTATCAATGTGTGTGTCTGTGTGTGCAGACTTCCAGAAATAGTTCAGGCATACATTAGCAAATATCTATTATTTTGAACACTATGGCAATTAAACTTTTTTTCACTTAATGAACCATATCACACATAATTTTTGAAAAGCCAAGTACCATTTTGACTATTTAATAAATACTTGTACAGCACTGGCTACATGTTTTCAAGAAAATTCTTAATTTTGAGATCAGTTTAGATTTATAGGGGAGTTACAAAAATAGTAGAGTGCCCAAATATCCCACATTCAGTTTTCCCTAATGTGCACACCTTTACTAACCACAGGATGACTGTCACAACTAGGAACTGACCTTGGAACAATTATATTAACTAGATGACAGCACTTATTCAGATCTTCCCAGATTTCCCCACTAATGTCCTTTTTCTATCCTAGCATCCAGCCCAGAATCCCACACTACATTGGACTGTGAACCTGTGACACTTTCTCAGTCTTTCTTTATCTTTCACAACCTTGACACTTTTGAAGAGGCCTAGTAGTGACATCCATTATTAAGAAGAATATCACAGAAGTAATGGGCCCTTCTCAGTGTGTTTCATCTGGGGATGCCTGCTGTGTGCTGACTAAGTCTGTCAACCATGACCGTCTGATCCATGTAAGGTGCTAGCCACCGAGACTCTACGTTATTGAGTTACTACTTTTTCCTTTTGTAGTTAATTAATATCTGGATGAGATCCTTTGAAACTATGCAAATATCCTATTTCTGCTTAAATGTTCACCCATTAATTTTAGCATTCCTCCTGGATTTTGCCTGCAGCAAGTTATTACTGTGTTATCCTGATGGTGATTTTCTTTCTCTCCTTCCTTCTTTATTCATTAATTGGAATTTTTCTAGAAGGAAGGTTGCCCCTTCCTTTCATTTATTTATTTACTTGATTATTTATTTACATCAGATGGACTCGTGAATATTCATTTTACTCTCTGAACTTGAATCCAATCCTATTATTATTTAATTTGTTGTTCGAGTTATTTCAACTTTGGTCACAGGAAGTTCTTTGGGGTTGGCCCCTGGAACCTTCCAAAACACCCCTATGATTCTGCTTGTTTGTCTGACAACGTGTTTACTTTCTGGCAGGGGCTGCTTCGGGTCATCTTCTGTTTCCCAGCCTGGGGCCTGGAATCAACTTTTGACTATTTTTAATGAATAGACACTATTTGTAATGTGCTATTTGCAGAGATGTGCCATTATTTGCTGGGCATTTGAACCTACTTCCAATCTTTTCCTCTTATAATCTTTTACAATGAAAAATCCTTATGGATGGACCACTTCACACTTCAGTAATTGTCACAATAAAGCCTAAAATTCGTATGAAGATGTACGAGGCCCTCTTTGAGCAGCCTCCACATTCTCTCCAACCCCAGGTCTCTTTGTTCCTTTCCCCTCACCCAGGGTGGTGGGCCATCTTTAAGACAGGCCCTCTGATTCCTGCCTCCTGGGGTTCTCACTCTTGTGTGATCTCTGTTAATGAATAGACTATAGCAGAAACAGTGAGCTGTCACTTCCAATGAGAAGTGAAAGGGAAAGTCACTCAGTCTTGTCCGACTCTTTGCAACCCCATGGACTATACAGTCCATGGAATTCTCCAGGCCAGAATGCTGGAGTGGGTAATGCATGTGTGTAAGGCTGAATTTAGTGCTTACGAGAGAAAGGGACAAGTTATAAACATGACTGAGACAGGAATCCAGCCCTCAAGAAATTTAGGGTTGTCTGTACAGGAAAGTAGTTACATCAGTAAGTCTGCAACAAGGGAGGGGTGAGCAGTGCTGTGACGTGGATCCAGTAAATTTGCAGCTGGAGGCTGAAACCAAAAAAAATTATTTAAAGTTGGAGAGCCTGGGGGAGAAGTCAGGGAGAAAATGGCTCAGAGGCCATTTGAGTCTTGAATACCTGCCAGGATGTGTACAAGAAGTCTTATTGGGAAGCACATAGCAGGCCAAAAGAGCAGCAGCTTTAGGAAGAAAGGACTTCTGAAACATCTACCTGTAGAGCCTTGTAACTAGAAAGACTGCTCTCCACTCTGAGCTTTTCTAAAACATGATTTGATTTCGCCCTTTGTGCCTGAGTAGGTCTAGCACAAAGACCCCCTCTTCTCCAGGGGATCTTCCCAGCTCACGGATCGAACCCAGGACTCCCACTTTGCAGGCAGATTCTTCACCAGCTGAGCCACCAGGATAACCCAAGAATACTGGAGTGGGTAGCCTAGTCCTTCTCCAGGGGATCTGTCCCCTGGGGAATTGAACTGGGGTCTCCTGCATTGCAGGCGGACTCTTTACCAACTGAGCTATCAGGAAGCCCTGTCAGTTCCAATACTAGGCTGTAAAAAGACTGTGGCTTTTGTTCTGCCTTAGATGCACCGTCTCTCTTTCCTAAGAGGGTCATGATGGGAGGCACCCTATGGAGAAGTCCACATGTGGCAGAGCTGAGGGACACCTCTAGCCAACAGCCCACCAGTGAGGAGCCAAGGCCCTCATCCCAGCAGCCCACGGGGAGCCAGCCTCTGATGATAGCTACGTGAGTGAGGTTCGCAGCATGTCCTCCCCCAGGCGAGCCTTCAGATGAGACCTCAGTTCAACCAACAGCGTATCTGCAACCTCAGGAGCCACCTGAGCCAGACCTACTCAGGCACAAAGGGCGAAATCAAATCATGTTTAGAAGAGCTCAGAGTGGAGAGCAGTCTTTCTAGTTACAAGGCTCTACAGGTAGATGTTTCAGAAGTCCTTTCTTCCTACAGCTGCTGCTCTTTTGGCCTGCTATGTCCTTCCCAATAAGACTTCTTGTACACATCCTGGCTGGTATTCAAGACTCAAATGGCCTCTGAGCCATTTTCTCCCTGACTTCTCCCCCAGGCTCTCCAACTTTAAATAACTTTTCTCGGTTTCAGCCTCCAGCTGCAAATTCACCAGATCCACGTCACAGCACTGCTCACCCCTCCCTTGTTGCAGACTTACTGATATAACTACTTTCCCATACAGACAACCCTAAGTTTCTTGAGGGCTGGGTTCCTGTCTCAGTCATGTTTATAACTTGTCCCTTTCTCTCGTAAGCACTAAATTCAGCCTTACACACATGCATTAGGTTCTCTATAATATCTGTGGAACCAGTAAGTAATAATAAGCCTCAAATTATGGGTTTAGACTCAACTGACAGTCACAGTGCTTACCACACACAGTTATTAGCTATTATAGGCATTATTATCACCACTCAATATTTCGTGAATGAAGGTTCCCTTTTCTAAAAAAGATTTAATTTTCTGGACTCCCCATGATCTTCCTCTCTAATCTCAGAATCTCCAAGTTTAGAAGAAATAAGAAATAGCTTCTAAAAAAAAAAAAAAAGAAAAGAAAAGAAATAGCTTCTGACCAATAGCTTCTTCTGGTGATGATTCCATTTAGAGCAACAGGGGGACACTGGTGTTAATACCAACACTGAACCTTCAAGGAAGACTCAGGGAGCAGAAATTTCCAGGCAGGAGCATCAATCAGATTCATGTCAATTAATATACTACCCCTCATTTCTGAGGGTTTTGCTGGCCACCTATCATTCCCAGCAAAGCTCCTCTTACCACAACATCTCTGTCCAATTGCATTAATTGAACACACAAATGAGGGAGATAAAGGAAGACTCAGCTGATAGCATTTTTTTATTGGCTTCAGAGGAGCAAACCTCAGAATCAGTCATGATTGCAAACTCCTCTTGTGGCCTCAACAGCACAGACTTGTGTGTGTGTTAGTAGCTTAGTTGTATTCAACTCTTGGCGACCCCATGGACTATAACCTACCAGGTTCCTCTGCCCATGGGGATTCTCCAGGCAAGCATACTAGAGTGGGTTGCCATTTCCTTCTCCAAGCACAGACTTCGACACTGGTGCTATTCTGAAGCATCTTGTTGGATGGTAAACAAGCTCTTAACTATTTTCTGCTCTGTGAACACTTTGAGGAGATAAGAGATACCACAAACCTTCCTGCATCCTTTGGTTTAGAAGACCCATCAACAGAGTCTTAAGCTGAAGATACTCTCTGTGGCGTTTCCCCCATCATAGGTTCTCCTGTGGTTACAAGATGCAGTATAAACTTTTACCCTTTCAAAGTAGACACCACTGGCGATCAAAACTATGACAGGGCTGGCCCTGTGAAGCTCCTGACTGCCCGACTCCTTGGAAACCACATTTCAAGAAGCAGACAGAAGGAAACAGAGGCGCTGAAGGAAAGGGGAACTGAGGTTCCATCCTCTTTGGAGGAACGAGCTTCGAGCTTCCCTGGGCTTTCCACGCTGATGACAGTCACTGTGGGGTGAACCCACCAATGGCAGGATTCTTGGGCTGCAGCATGGCCGAGGAGACCAAGAAGGGACTGGAATTTTGTTACCTAATTCTAAATCCTTAGGATTTGCTAAAATTAAAAGTGAGGCAAACCCAAATTGAAGGGAACACTGAACACGAGTCCCATCTGATCTTGGAAAATAGAAATCTTACCCAGAGAAGTTTGGTCACTTATTAATGAAGAGGAGGAAGGATCCGGGAGCCTGGGGGAAAGACAGGGCTGTGTATTAGGGCTGGGGGTGCGTAAGGACAGGCAGCAGGAGCCTGTTGCCCTTAGCTTCTCAAGAGTTCTGCACAGCAAGCACTGACATAATGGCCTAAACAGGCTGCCTGGCAGGGGATGGGAAAGTCTGGCAGCGAAACGACACTTGGAAACTTTGTAAATGAAGAACCAGAGAAAAACTGAAAACCATTAACAAAGAAACTCCAGTGATAACAAGAAAATTAAAAAATTACGGGACAAGAAGAGGAGCCCCGTGAGTCCAGCTCCACTCTGTATCCTGGGCAGGCACAGGGGCACCAGGAGGAGGAGAGAGCCTGGACCAGTTCGGCCACTGGCCAGCTGGCTCTCCAGCTCAGGAAAACTGGCGGACTTCGTGCCTCAGTTTCCTCATTCCTTGACACTGCGCCTGACACAGCACAGAGGCTTGGCTCAGGCTTGACGCACTGCTACACCACACTTAGGCTGGAGAGACACCGGATGTTCTGCCCTGAGCCTCTGATTTCCCTCTAACACTCGCTTCTGTCTCACTTCAGCAGGTTCACCCACAAACACATTCAGCTCCTGAACTGCTTTAGCTACAGAATGAGGAAACTGCTTCACTTCGTGAAAGGTTCCCCTCCTGGGGCTGCTAATGGCAGTCTGGTAGGTGCGTCCGTGATGGAATTTTTTTTTTTTAAACTGAAGCTGTCCAGATTAATGAGAATTGAAAAAGCGCCACGGAAGCAGCATCCATGGGGGCCATCCCAGCCCCTCTGGTGAGCTGTAACTGCCTTCAGAAATCATATTCTCTCAGACAGAAACCACTGACCTTAAAGAGAGGGCTTCAGAATCCAAAACAGACTCTTGGCTAAGAGGGCACAGCCTGACAGAAAGAGGCCAAAGGTGGAGAGGTCTTTGGGAGGTTATGTATTCTGAAATGGAACCTCAGAGAAAGTGCTCTGTGTTAAATAACCACAAGACCCTGTAATAATTACAGTTATACCCAATCTACCCATCTTCAATCCTTTGCTCTGGAGATTCAAGTTCTTCACAATCGTCCAGATACCACCTTATTAGAGGTCATGGGAAATTTTTCCAAGATTTCCGATACTCAGACTCTGACACTTATGAACAGGGGCAAAACTGGAGGCTGTCCATGGACATTTAAAAAGGGGTTGAGATGATGACAGACAGCATATTAAAAAGCAGAGACATTACTTTGCCAACAAAGGTCCTTCTAGTCAAGGCTATGGTTTTTTCAGTAGTCATGTATGGATGTGAGAGTTGAACCATAAAGCAAGCTAAGTGCCGAAGAATTGATGCTTTTGAACTGTTCTGCTGGAGAAGACTTTTGAGAGTCCCTTGGACTGCAAGGAGATCCAACCAATCCATCCTAAAGGAGATTAGTCCTGGGTGTTCATTGGAAGGACTGATGCTGAAGCTGAAACTCCAATACTTTGGACACCTGATGTGAAGAACTGACTCAATCTTTCCCTGATCCTGGGAAAGATTGAAGGCAGGGGGAGAAGCCCAGTGTAGACAATGGACTCTGCATGCTGACAGACCCAGGTTTGAATCCTGGCTGTATTGCTGACTAGTTTTGAGATTATGGCAAGTTACTTAAACTCCTGAGCCTCAGTTTTCCCCATATGCAGAATGGGGATAATAACAGCCATCTCATGAGTGCTTGGAAAGAGCAGACATAGTCATGACGACGTACATAGCACAGAGACAGGTGAACAGTCTGAGAACTCAACAAGTACCTGTTGCTGCTACTGCTGGCACCACCATCATCACTGCCTCGGCTGTGTTATCCTTCATGAGGAGGCAGAGGGCTTGTCTTACTGACTTAGATACCCCCAGAAGGTCTATCTGTAGTAGAGGGTGGCCTCAGAAAAACAAGAGAGATGAATAAACTCTACATGCAGCCTAAAGTAAGGACTAAAGAATTTCCTTTCATTTTCTGACTTAACAGGTTAGTAGGCTATTGTTGTTTTAGCCATCCAGTTGTGTCCAACTCTTTGCGACCCCATGGACTGTAGCCCACCAGGCTCCTTTGTCCATAAGACTTCCCAGGCAAGAATACTGCAGTGAGCGGCCATTTCCTCCTCCAGGGCATCTTTCCAACCCAGGGACTGAACCTGCGTCTCTTGCATTGGCAGGCAGATTCTTTACCACTGAGTCACCTGGGAAACAGCCGGGTAAGAGGCAGGTTCAAATCTCTCTCTGCCACTTATGTGGCAGGGAGAGGGACCCTGGGCAAGCTCCTTAAGTCTCAGGCCTCAGTGACTTGGAGGATGGGAGGGAATAATGTGTGTCTAATGCCCAGAGCACTGATGAGCCTTCAGTAACAGCTGGACCCAGGAGATGAGGTTACTATATTCTTGTTATAACCAGTAGGTTTTATATATATGTTATATACATATACTTCCTGTATCTTGCACTAGAGAAAAGGATGCCCAAGAGATGTCCAATGAGGAGCCTTAGACAACAGGCTGAATGGAAATAGGGCAGCTGGTGTACTAGGGCTGGGCTATGCCTATGTGCTGTAAAAACAGGAATCCAAGGTGTTCAGATCACACCTTGGGCAAGGATGTCTGCCATGACAAAGACCCAAGAAAGCCAAAAGTCTACAAAATTAAAAGAAAAATTGAGATAAAAGGCACCTGTGACTGTCTCTATTATATGTCTGGGGGCTATTTTGTGGGGAGACTTTGCTAATAGTTTGAGGAGACTAAAACCCATTGCAGGCTCCCCAAGCTAACCCAGCTAAAAGTTTAATTAAATACAATTGCTTGCGGTGCGTTCCTTTCCCAAATGGCCTCATACATATTCATCACTGTAATTATGGTAGTGGAAAAAATCCACGACTAATTATTCCATGCTCCCCATCTTTCACATGCCTAGAATTTTTGCATAATTACTGTTGAAATTAATTGCAAGTTAGTTAATTTTATACTTTGTCCTTTCAAAACTTAATTGAAAATTAATTTAAAAGATACAACTCCCCCCCCCGCCCCACAACCCAACAACCACACAACAAAAATCCTACCACCAGCTGTTATGACAAACCTGGTTACTAAGACTTACGACATGCATTAAAAATGGAAAGTGATTATTTCTAACCCAGACGCAGGGTTGTTCATGTCAAGCCAGTCCCATAAATGCCCTGGAATCACATCTTTACACAACAGCAACAAAGACAAGGCTCAGGATGGGTGGAGAGGCCAGCCAGTGGTCTGCTTATCTTCTGGCTTTGGGCTTATAATTTATGTTCAATTAATTGCATCTCCAGCCTTCAGAGACGAATAGCATGTGGCTTTCATTATCACTCCATCCAGCTTCTACCCTCAAATGTCTCTGCTGGTACCCATGTTCAGGATCCAAGTGCAACATGGCATCCAGGACACTTCGCTTTCATGCTAAACAAACAAAAACGTCTCTTCCTCCTGTTCGTCACAGTGCTCCACTATCCCCAGCTCCTCTGAGTCACCCTCATTAATCCTATTTCTGTAATCTATTCTGTCTGAGACCAGGAAGGAATCACTGATTGGAGTGCCTACCCTATCCTGCAGTTGGCTGTAGACGTAGACATGAGTTTCATTTAATTTCAGCACCTAACACAGTGTGTGGCATAACGCAGATAATCAATCAGTCAATCCACAGTTATTTCCTAACTGACTGACTGAATAAAGACTAGCTGTCACACGCTCACAACTGAGCATCACCAACTCCGCGTGTACAGAGAAATAATGGCAAATTCTGAGAGATTAAGTACATCTCTGAGCTCACACAGTCAGTAAATGACAGAGCTGAGACCTGGTGCCACATTGCCTCTTCATCCTTCTCCTGATGCCCTACCATCCTGATCGTGAAGATTTTATCTCCTCCCAACCACGGTCTCTTGATAACCTAGTTTCTTAACCCTGAGTCCTGAAACCCGTTTGTTAGGGACTACGTATTCATGTGACCCCACAAATACACTGAAGCCTTAACCGTCAATGTGATGGCTTTTGAGATGGGGCCTTTGGGAGGTCATTAGGGTTAAATGAGGTTATGAGGGTAGTGCTCTCATCAGAGGACCAATGCCCTTATAACACGGAACATGAAAGAATTTGCTCTCTCGCTTTCCGACATGTGAAGACACAGCAAGAAGACAGTCATCTACATGCCAGGAAGGGAGCTCTCCCCAGGAACCTCTCTGTCTGTGCTTTGATCTTGGACTTCCCTGCTGCTAGAACTGTGAGAAATAAATTTCTTTTGTTTAAGGCACGCAGGCTATGCTGCTTTGCTATGGCAGGCAGAGCAGAGTAAAACACTGTATCCCAGTTTTATTGAATGACCTAGGTCTATTCACATTATACATTTTCAGATGATACAAGGTGAAGGCATGAGAGTATAAAGGAAAAGGTAAATGGAAACCAAGTCAAGAGAGAGAAGACACGTCTTCGTGACACAAGGGAAGCTGGACGAGCTACTGTTCCAAGGCTAAGGGGCTGCTATCATCCCACCTGGAAAGAGAGAATGCATACTACATGTACAATCAGGAGTCCTCACCCAGAGGACAAGGACGAACCATCTGTCACTGAGCAGATGGGGAGGAGAAAGAGAAAGAAAACCAATCCACAGAGCACAGGCCATTGATTTTTTTTTTTTTTTTGAGTCCACAAAATTATCTCTTTTACAAGTGACTTTTAATGACATGACCCTTCAGCAATTTCAGGACAAACAGTTCATTCTCCAAGAGGTGCATGAGGTTTGGGACCCTCCGATGACCAAAGGAATGATTCCTTAACAAAGATTCTTCATAGAGTTCAGGCTCTCAAAATATGAGAGGTGGTTTAAAAATAAGATGATGCGTATGTGTATAATTTTTCCTCCACATATTAAACAGAGGCTCCCGTTTCAGATGAGCCCATAAATCCTAGCTGCAAACTCAAATTAGGTGTTCAGATACAGCTGTAACGCTTCTGGATACGATTTGCACATTAGGAAAGTATGCTATGGGCGTCTGAAGGTTTTCAGTGGGTGCTGTAACACAGCCTTGCAGACAGAAGGCAGCCCAGTCACTGGGGTGTGACAGGAGCTGTCAGGTGGGTGGGGGGAAGGCAGGCAGGAAAGCCGGTACAGACCTGAAGGTTTAGAGTGGTTCTCAGCTCTTGGGAGTTCCGTCCTTACAGTGGACACAGAAAAGTATCCGAGGTGTGTTGCTTGGTGTACAAAAGCGCATGATAAGAGCAGGACGTCACTTCCGTGGATGAGATAACGCGTGTGCGTATCTCTATTCAGAGCTTTCCCAATGGCTCAAGTGGTAGAGAATCTGACTGCGATGCAGGAGACTCAGGAGATTCGGCTTTGATCCCTGGGTCGGAAAGAGTCTCTGGAGGAGGAAACGGCAACCCACTTCAATATTCTTGCCTGGAGAATCCCACAGACAGAGGAGCCTGGCAGGCTACAGTCCATGAGGTCACAGAGAGTTGGACACAACTGAGCAAGCATTTCTATTCGTTTATAAAAAAAGATGTGGAAGGCTACAGAGTAAAATATTAATGGTGGTTTTCACTAGATAGATAAATTATAGATTCGGGGGGTATTTTCCTATATCTTTGGAATTAATTATTTTTAATGAATTAATGCCTCCCCTTGCTTCGATTTTACGTCAAGCATCTCCTTGTCAGGGGAGCCTTTGAGGACCTTTCTGGCTGGGGTAATTCCTACCTGTGTTTGTTCACCTGGAACTAGCTTGCTCTCTTTTAATCAGAGCACACACTATA
The DNA here is from genome assembly GCF_016772045.2 of Ovis aries. Taxonomy (NCBI): domain Eukaryota; kingdom Metazoa; phylum Chordata; class Mammalia; order Artiodactyla; family Bovidae; genus Ovis; species Ovis aries. Next base: position 65,493,524 of record NC_056068.1, on the reverse strand, counting down.
GTTTCACCTTCACTACACTCTTTTAGGTACTGTCTGTCTCTCCCAGGAAACTGCGCTCCATAAAGATAGAGATCATGGTGGATTCTGTTTTGCTTTTTAGACAACTCTGCTCCCATCATCTAATAATGATGATGATGGTGAAGATGTCTATAATAGCAAGCAGGAGCAAATTTGGTAGTGGAGCTGACACACAGCACTTATTAAGTGCCAGGTGCTATTCTAAGGACTTTAGAGTGAGGTAAGCATGACGGGGGGCTTTCCAGGTGACTCAGTGGGTAAAGAATCTGCCTGCAATGCAGGAGATGTGGGTTTGATTTCTGGGTTTGGAGAAGGGCATGCCAACCTACTCTGGTATTTTTGCCTGGAGAATCCCATGGACAGAGGAGCCTGGTGGGCTACAGTCCATGGGGTTGCAAAGAGTTGGAAGCGATTGAGCATGCATGCAAGCATGGTTGACATCCCCGTTTTATGGTTGGGGAAGGCTGTGTACCCAGCACAACCTCACACAGCCACTAAGGGTTGAAGTAGGATTTGCACCCAGGCCGCCGGGCTCTTGAGTCCGTGCTCGGAACAACTATTATACATTGCACTGCCCTTTTTTCAGCAACTTTATCTAGCACCCATGGGTGCCTGATAAACATTTGTTATGTGAAAGACTGATCACACATTCCTTTTAGAATCCTAAAAACATTATCTCCTTTTTTTTGGATGAAGGGAAATTAAAACAAAACAAAACACTCCCCTGGGAATGAACCAGCAGAATGTTAGAAGCAGTTATGAAAAATCAGAGTTTTCTGGAAAGAAATTTTCTTTTTCAGATGGCAGTGCTTGACTCTAGAGAAAAATATTCCACACAGAGTTCATTCATTAAAATAAGTCCCCAATGTTTTAACTTCCTTGAATCCAGAAGGGAGTAGGGACTGGCAGGGCTCAATGTCATTCTCCCTACAGCCAGACTCTGGATTCAAGTTCCCATAACTTGATAAAGTCAAGGGTTCTGGCTCCTCATAATTAGCTAATCAAACAAAAAGTCAATCCTTCATCTGAAACCTTCCCAGGCTCATGGTAAGTATATTCAGCCTTTGAGAACTGGCAGTGTACTACCTCTAAGGTGAAGACACGCCAAGTGCCTTGTCTGTGAGTGAAGGATTTGGGTAAAACCATGTAGGCATGGAAAATTATTGTTCCTCCCTAAAAAGGTAGACAGAAGTGGTTATCTCTGCAGGGTCTTAGCAGAACATGACTGTCTGTGGAGCTAGAGGGCCCCGTGTGCGTTGTTAGCTAGAGATATTTAACCGATTAGGACCATGTGTCCTGGCAGACAGAACTGATTTGAGTTTTTCACATGATATGAATTCCCCACGGTAAAACCCAACATGCTGGCATCATTCCAGGTTAAAGCAGGAGCTGAAAGTGGAAGAACTCAGGCTGCTCTGTTCATTTCAAACCACGAAAGAAAGCATCTCCTTATAGCTTATTGTTTCAGGATTAGTGGATGCCATGTCAGCGCCACCCTGAATACTGATGAGACGGGGCCTTACTTCATTAAGCTTTTGATATGGTTAAACTGCTACCCCGTTTCACAGCTTGCAGGAAGCACCATACCCTGACAACGTGCCCTGTGAACGGAATGCAGAAGTGCATTCACGGGCTGCCCGGGAACTTTCCCACCCTCCCCTTCTGATCACTGTAAAATCAAGTGGGAAAAAACATTACTTTTTTCCAACTCCCCCGTGTCTTAGGGTAAGATAAGAGCATAGTCTCTACCATCTCTACCGTCCTTTGGCTGATGCCAAAGATATTCAATAACTCAGTGAAGCCAGATGTTTCCAGTTCCTGCCAGAGCTTAGAAACAGATCCAGCTACCAGGCAGCTGTGACACAGAGCAGCAATCTGTCAGGATTTAAGGAGGCCAGCTTTTTGGATGGGCTACTTTTTTGCCTTTTCATACTGTTCTTGGGGTTCTCAAGGCAAGAATACTGAAGCAGTTTGCCATTCACTTCACCTGATGCTGCGAAGAGCTGACTCATTGGAAAAGACCCTGATGCTGGGAAAGATTGAGGGCAGGAGGAGAAGGTGGTGACAGAGGATGAGATGGCTGGATGGCATCACCGACTCAATGGACATGAGTTTGAGCAAACTCAGGAAGATAGTGAAAGGCAGGGAAGCCTGGTGTGCAGGGTCACAAAGAATCGGACATGACTGAGCAACTGAACAGCAATGACAACACATTTTTTTAAGGGGTGGGGTGGACATTTTGGCAAAAAGCTGGGATACTCTGACTATGGAGCAGGTACGTTCTTGATTCAGGTGATGTCTGGCTGACCAGCGGGGGCTTCCTTTACTTGCCCATCCCCAACAGGAGTGGTTAAAGACCGAGGAAATGTCAGAACTTCATGCATATGTGGGGAATCAACAGTGGATTTCTCTGGCTCTTCTGTTCCTGCCAAGCCCACCACGTCACTGCTGGTCAAGCATCCTCAGTGATTAAAAGCAGGGCTTAGAATGCATTTTCCCCTCGAAACCAGAGCAAGATCTGGCTATAAAAAAGAGCACCCTAAAGCACTGGTCTGCTGTATCACAGGGAAGCTTTGCAGCCCTTTAGTCTGGATTTTAGAAGTATTAGCCATTTTCCCCTATTTTAAAATGTTCAATTTATATTCAGCTGTTCTTTCCAATGTCTGAACCTTAACAGCAAAAAGCTGCTTGAATTGATTCAAAAGGGATTAGATGGTGGGACTTCAGAGAACAATAACAGCGGATCAGTTGGAACCACATAAATGGCCAATCACAGAGGATTAGTTGGATTAGTTGTGAACAGTGCTGAGGTGTGACTGTAATGGTGCCATTCAGGGGTGCTTCAGGTGCATGAGAAACAGGCTTTCATGGACTCATGCACCACGCAAACAACTATTCTTAGACAGAATTGCAAAATCTTCCCTGTTGGTTCAATTATCTTGCAATTCCCGCCACCATTTGTCCCCGAATACTAATGTTACTGCTAGTAATGATGATGATGACGGTGAGAGCAGTCATGAGTAACATTTACCAAGGGCTTTCTATACCTTATGCCACCATCTTTATAAGATGTTTTCTATGGATTCTCCATCACATCTGTTCTTATCAGAATCCTGTAACATAAGTATGGTTATCACTTTACAGATGGTAAGTCTGAGGCACACAGAGGTTTAGGAACTTACTTACCCAAGGTTGCTGGGAGTGAGGCAAACCCAGGGGGTGGTCTGACTCTAGAACCCTCTCCTCACCATTGTAGTCAACAACCTTTTCTTCCCCCAACTGTCAAATTGGCAAAGACTATGTCTGTCTTGGTTATGGCTATACTGTAAATGAGATAGCACTTGGCACATTGTAAGCAGGTCTCGGTAAGTACGGTATTTGACAAGGAAATGAATAAATGAATGAGCTGAGGGCGACAGAACTTCAGAGTACTGGGGTCCTTGAAGGTTGGTCATAATTTCACGCAGGAGAAAGCTTCCTTCTTTGGGTGTCCTTAGGGCTGAGAGGCACGGCTGCACCTTGAGACAGCTGCATTTATTCTGGGTTTCTAGTAAAGCTTGTGCATCGCAGTGAGTGAAGCATGAACCCACAGAGAACAGGACTGTACCCAATCACCAAAACTCCCAGTGCCTGGCAGAGACCCACGCACCCAGCAGGGACACCAGGCTTTCAAACAGGATGTCCATATGTGAAGTAGACTCCCAGAGGACAAGGCAGTCATTAGACAGGGACTGAAATCCCTGAATTTTTCTCCTTCCAGATACACAGGGTAATGGATTAGACTCCCCTGTACCCTTGGAAGTTAGACTTGGACATATGACTTACTTTGGCCAATGCAATGTAAGCAACTTAGCTCCCTGGGTAACTAAAATGAGAGCCTGCCCTCCTGATCCACAAGGGACATGCCGCATGAGCAAGAAATAAACCTATATTGTTTTTAAACTGCTGAGATTTGGGCCTGTTGGTTACCTCTGCATTAGCTAGTGTATACTGACTGACAAAGAAGGGTAAGTTACATGACAAAATATCCAGACTCTGGACCTACGGAACTAAGGCTTCAGAAGGGACAGAACACCCACATAGGCAACAACAGAGGGAAGAAAATTGATAGGGAAGCAACTAGATGCCAGGTGTGATACTAAGGGATTTATGCAGTTATTTCATCATGAACTCATGCATTATTTTATTTCTCAGTGTCCTCATTTGTAAGCTGGCAATGATGACACTTGCTGCTTGGAAGAAAAGGAAGAATTTATTTTGCGAATTCCCATTTCACAAGTGAGACCCTGAGATATAAAATTATGTTTCCGAGGTCTCTCAGCTAGTAAGTGGACAAGGCTAAGGTTTTGAGTCCAAACCGTCAAGTCCAAACCTCATGCTCTTTCCCACCAATGGACTCAACAGCTTTCCTGGCCAGGGAAATTTACCTGAAATTGCAGGAGACCAATGCTGGCTACAGTCAGAAGTGCTGCTGGACAAGGCATAAAGAAGTATGATCAGAGAAGGCTTTCTGATGGAAGTGAGTTTCAAGTCAATTCTTCAAATAAGTGGTGCTCTAATGAGAGAAGCTGGGGAGGGCCTGTAACAGTGTGTAACCAGCAGAGGCAGAAGACACGAGGCTGGATGAGGAAGACAGTGGCCACTTGGACAGAAGAGGGGTACAGCAGGAGAGTGGTGAAGGAGGCAGCCGTGTGAAGCTTTAAATAATAGGCTGGGTGTTTCGATTTTATAACCACAGTGGGCTCTTCGGCGGGGGTGGGAAGGGATAAAAGCGGTGTTTCTGAAAAATGATCCTGGTAACTGTGTGAGGATGAGCTATGGCAGAGAGCCGGAGAGAGACTCAGAGTAGCTAGGTAAGTGATTCTGTGGCCGACAAGAGGAAGGTAGTCCTGAATGAGGATGGTGGCTGTGGAAGTACACACGAAAGGAAGTAAAAATTGCCTTCGTGAATTCAGCTCTCACTAGTCACTGTGTATTGGGCTGAGGAAGCTGTACACATGGGCTCACAGACTGCTCACCGCAATCTCAGATACAGTAGTGTCCTACTTTGCAAATGAGGAAAGCGAGGCTCCCAGAGACTCGGTGACCTTCCTGATAAATGCAGGCATTATAATAGTGAGTTAATAGTTACAGATCCCCTGGAGAAGGGAATGAGCCCTTCTCTCTTCCCTCTCTCTATGGGTAACCACTAGCTTTTGGCTTCCCTCATAGCTCAGTTGGTAAATCATCTGCCTCAATTGCAGGAGACTCAGGTTTGATGATCCCCTGGAGAAGGAAATGGCAACCCACTCCAGTATCCTTGCCTGGAGAATCCCATGGACAGAGGAGCCTGGCAGGCTACAGTCCATGGGATCGCGAGAGTTGGATACGACTTAGCAGCACATGTGACAGGTGCTGTACTAAGGACATAGTTTATGCGTTATTTCATTCTACACTGGAGGTACTACAATTACCTCGTTTTACAGAGGTGAAAATAGAGGCTCTGGGAAGTGAAGTAACTTACTCAGAGTCATACTCAACTGATAAGAAGCAAGGTCAAGATCTGAACATACTTCGTGTGGGCTCCAAAACTCACGCTCTGGCCCACTACATTGATGGGAAACATGTTTGGCCTCTGCAGTCCTGGCTGGCTGGGTTACATGCCTCGCTGTCATTGTTCAGTTGTAAAGCTGTGTCCGACTCTTTGTGACCCCATGGACTGCGGCATGCCAGGCTTCCCTGTCCTTCACCATCTCCTGGAGCTTGCTCAAACTCATGTCCATTGAGTAAGTGGTGCCATCCAACCACCTCATTCTCAGTTGCCCCCTTCTCCTTCTGCCTTGAATTGTTCCCAGCATGAAGGTCTTTTTCAATTAGTCGACTCTTCATATCAGGTGGCCAAGGTATTGGAGCTTCAGCATCAGTCCTTTCAATGAATATTAAGGGTTCATTCCCTTTAGGATTGACTCATCTCTTTGCAGTCCAAGGGACTCTCAAAAGTCTTCTTCAGCACCACAGTTCAAAAGCATCAGTTCTTTGGTGCTCAGCCTTCTTTATGGTCCAAGTCTCACATCCGTATATGACTACTGGGAAATATTATAACTTTGACTAGATGGACCTTTGTCGGCAAAGTGATGGCTCTGCTTTTTAATACACTATCTAGATTTGTCATAGCTTTTCATCCAAGGAGCAAGTGTCTTTTAATTTTGTGGCAGCAGTCACCATCTGCAGCAATTTTGGAGCAAAAGAAAATAAAATCTGCCACTGTTTCCACCTTTCCCCCAGCTACTTGCCACGTGCCTGGTAGCATGGGGCAGAATTCCATTTCAGCAAAGGAGCCTCTGCTATTCACCTGACGGGACTGGAAAGATGAACCAGGAAACATTTTTCATTTGTAGCTTGTAAAGGAAGTTGCCACAATCAATGTATCTAATCCAGGCTGCTTAGGAGGGTGAGAGAAAAGGGAATAAATCCTCATCCTGCTTCCCACACACATACCATGTGGTTTTGCTGTGAAAATCAGGGCAGAATTACAACTCACCCCATGAAGGGGTCTTGGGATGCTTTCTGTGGGCCCCAGACCCACTTAGAGGGCATCTTGCTGTCCCTTCTGGTTTGTGGTAGACCAAAATGCTCAGAGTTGAATTTTTCAATAAACCATTCATCCTGCAGCTATTCTGCAGAGAGAAAAGGTCACAGGCTCCTGAAATATCACCATTGCATCTGCGCTTACATCGTCAAGGTGGACCCAAGATTGGGGGACAAATCTGGGTACAGAGGTGTTCTTCCTGCCTGGGAACATCTTCGGGGAGGCTGGAGACACTTGAAAGAGCTTTTCCTCCGACAGTTCATTTTGAAAGCGTAAGTGCTGCTCCAGACTAATTGTTCTGACCAGTGCATTCTTTAAATTCTGTTTTCATTTTTTTATCAAAGGAACATGCACACACAATTTAAAGAGTCAGACAGCTGTATGAAGCTGGATTTAAAAAATAGTCTTCTTTGACCTCCTCTCCCAGAAGCAATCATTTCCTGCTATTTTGGTTGATTCTTTTCGTAGTTTACCTCCATATCTCTAAATAACATGCATTCAACACGACTTCTTGATTTTTTCTGTTTTAGAAATTGGCTATTGACTTCTCTCTCTGCAAGAGGAGAATTTAATTCCAGTTTATCTCCATCTCAGCTGCCACCTCAGGCAGACCCACTTTCAAGCCCTCTTGTTAGATAGTAATTTTAGATAATTGGTGTTTTTGTTGTCTTGATCATGAAAATGTTATCCACTGATGCACCAACAGAGTATATTATGCTTTAAACAGTTTTCTTCCTGGAAAAACTTTTTGTTTTCCTTATAGCCCCTTCTTTTCATTGGTTCCAATGCGAAGAGTTGACTCACTGGAAAAGACTCTGATGCTGGGAGGGATTGGGGGCAGGAGGAGAAGGGGACGACAGAGGATGAGATGGCTGGATGGTATCACCAACTCGGTGGATGTGAGTTTGAGTGAATTCCGGGAGTTGGTGATGGACAGGGAGGCCTGGCGTGCTGCGATTCGTGGGGTCACAAAGAGTTGGACACGACTGAGAGACTGAACTGAACTGAACTGAACTGAACTGAGGGGTTTATATATTTCTTACTAATATAAAGTCTTCCTGACTTTTTTTTTTTAATTTTTGGCTGCTCTGGGTCTTCTTACAGCACACAGGCTAAGATTGCAGTATGTGGGTCCTTAGTTTCCAGACCAGGAATCGAATCCATGTCCCCTGCATTGGAAGGCAGATTCTTAACCACTGGGGGCATCAGGGAAGACTCTCCTGGGCTTCGTTAATTTCCTCTCAATACATTTAACTCCATTTGGTGGCTCAGATGGTGAAGAATCCACCTGCAAAATGGGAGACCTGGATTTGATCCCTGGGTTGGGAAGATCCCCTGGAGAGGGCATGGCAACCCACTCCAGTATTCTTGCCTGGAGAATCCCATGGACAGAGGAGCCTGGTGGGCTGCGATCCACGGGGTCCCAAAGTGTCTGACACGACTGAGCGACTAAACACAGCACAGTATTCTATCAGTTCCTGGAGGGTCCTTTTCAGCCCCACTTCTGCTAGTTTCTCATAACCTGTGTCTTCTTTTTCCTCGGTTTGCGTGCTCACTCAATCATGTTCAACTCTTTGAGACCCCATGGATGGTAGCCCACCAGGCTCCTCTGTCGTAGAATTCTCCAGGCAAGAATACTAGAGTGAGTTGCCGTTTCCTGCTTCAGGGGATCCTCCCCAATCCAGGGATCGAACCCAGGTCTCTTAAGTCTCCTGCATTGGCAGGCAGAATCGTTACCACTGAGCCACCAGGGAAGCCCCTGGTTTACCCCCTTAGTTTTGGGAACATATTCATTAGTAGTTTCAAAGGGCTGTTTGGAAGTCACTTTTCCCCCCCCTCACTTCTGAAAATGCCTTTATGGTGCAGAATTTGAAATTACTTCCAAACTGCTGACTCCTGTCCAATGTGAATATGACATCCGATGCCATTTTGACTCTGGAAATGTGGTATAAACCCTGTTTTTATTTATGTACTTAGTTTTTTTAATGCCCTGTCTGGAAGCTAGGAGGATCTTTTTTCTACCCCAGTGTTCTGAAATTTCATGATGATGGGCTTGGTGAAGTTTACTTTCATTTATGGATCCAAAAGCTGTCCTTGGGTTCAGGGGGAGTTTCCTTCATTTCTCTTTTCTCTTTAGAATTCCTATTACTTGCGTGTAAATCTAACCATGTACTCTATTTTCTCTCTCTTTTTGATCTTATTTTGTATTTCTCTGTTTTTTTGTACTTTCTGGGATATATCCTCAAATTTACCTCCCACCTTTTTCATATTTTAAACTCTTCCCTGCTTACTTCTACAAAAGGGTGGGAGGGGGGCATCCTGCTTTCACTTAAAAAATGCAGTCTCTTCGGTTATCTTTTATCTATTTATTTTAAAAGTTTTCTTCTGATTGTATAGGCTGTTTCTTCTAAGGAGTTTTTCACTTTCTCTCTCTCTCCCCCCTCGTCCCCTTATCCCTCCTTATGCTGTACCTGTGTTCTTCATATTCAAGGCTTTCCCCAAGCGTCTGATAATTCTCAGCTGAACACTCCTGTTTAAGTATAGGGCACTAGAAAGGTGATGGCTTCAGGGCTCACCATGAGTCGAATCAGTTGGTCCATCTCACTGGGGATCTCCAGTCCCTTAAACTGAGCTTCCTGGGTGTCTCAGTGGTAAAGAATCCACCCGCCAATGCAGGAGAGGCAGATTTGATCCCTGGGTCGGGAAAATCCCCTGGAAAAGGAAATGGCAACCCACTCCAGTATTCTTGCCTAGGAAATCCCATGGGTAGAGGAGACTGGCAGGCTACAGTCTATGGGGCTGCAAAAGAGTCGGACGCGCCTGAGTACACAGCAGAGAGAGAGAGAGAGAACTCCCTAAACCCATGAGATTCCCACACGAAAGACTCTTCCAGACTCTGACTGGAAGGTTCCTGAATCTGGCTGACCGTGCTCTGGCAAATGACTTAACGAAAACAATGAGTGGTTTCAACGTTCAGTATGTCAACTTGCAGACGTAAAGTCCATTTTCAGAAAAGGACCCCCATCTTCAACGGTGCTCGACGCCTGATATTTCTGAGACCCTCTGCTTTACCCCCACTGGAAAAGAAACTCTACTGTTCTCTCTCTGGGTGTGTGAGGGGCCACTGTCCATCACATAGGAAGCAGATCTGGGAGACCAACAGCTTCCTAATGAAATGCCAACCAACCTTCCTGTTTGGAGTCCCATCATCACCTCTGCTTGCAGAGTTATCTCATTGCTGTAACTCCCAGGCCTTCTGGAAGCAAATCTGGTTGCCTTTTGGTTCTCCTGAGGGCCAGCTGAGGGCTCCATGTTCTGAGCATACTGTCAGTACTGCGCATCCATTTGTCCCCCAGCTTCCCCATCTTTACGCCTGATTTTTCTTCTCTCCTTTGTCCTTGAGGGTTTACCCTTTAAAGTCTCATGTGAGCAGATGTGCAGGAAGAAGCCGAGGTAAAATGTGTGTGTCTAAGTTACCGTTTGATAGTGGACGTCTTGAAGGTGGGTTGTGACACCACTTAATCCCTTGAAAGAAAACCATCTAGGGCACCTAGGTTTTTAGGCAACTGAGGCTGATGGGTCCTGAGCATCTGGGCTCACTGTCTCTTCCCAGGTGCATTTTCAGTGAGGCAAGAACACTGGGCCGGGAGAGGAAAAAAGGGATTAATCACAGCTCTGATTCTTACTCCTCATTATCCTTGGTCTCATCTGTAGTCTCAAGATACTAACCACCAACTCGATGCACTTTCAGGATTCTAAGTGGGATCAAATAGGATAATGACTGTGAAAGCACTTCAAAAAGCATAAAGTACTACAGACACACAAGGCTTTGCTGTTACTTAAACCTCACTTTCATCTTCCGAAATTCAGTCTAACATTCCCTTGGCCTGTCTTCAGGGGAGAGAGGTTTGTCTCCAGTAATCTTATAAATCACCCTTCTGACGTTCAAAAGAATATCCTTTAGTCATACAGACATATGACATAGGACAGTGTTTCTCTCTCCACCAACACTGTCCAATCCGTTGCTGAAGACACCTGGGCCCCACGTCACCCTAAACAAACATCCAAGATAGTGTCACCTAAAAGAGATGACTGACACGGGACTCTTTTGGGGGGGTCTGTGCCAGAGTGGGTCTGCATGCCACAGTGGGTCTGTAGCTGAGCTACATGTATCCGTCTTGGCCAAGGTCAGAAATAAAGGAAAAAGAGTCATTAAATATATCCAAACAATAGATACAGTATACCCTTGAAAAAGAGAGGGGTGGTAGCTTTGTCTGTGGTGCCATGAAAAGATACCCACTATTAAGTAATAGAGGGCTTCCCAGATGGCCCTAGTGGTGAAGAAGCCGCCTGCCATAGAGATGCAGGTTCGATCCCTGGGACGGGAAGATCCCCTGGAGGAGGGCATGGCAACCCTCTCCAGTATTCTTGCCTGGAGAATCCCTTGGGCAGAAGAGCCTACGGGTATGCAGTCCATAGGGTCTCAGAGAGTCAGATACAATTGAAGTGACTAAGCACGCACGCATGCATTAAGTGATAAAAACAAGATGCAGAACCATGAGAATGATTCCATTTCTAAAATAAAACAACAGCCATATCTATCTGTATGTATGTATCCATCAGTTCAGTTCAGTCGCTCAGTCGTGTCTGACTCTTTGTGACCTCATAAATAGCAGCACGCCAGGCCTCTCTGTCTATCACCAACTTCTGGAGTTTACTCAAACTCATGTCCATCGAGTCAGTGATGCCATCCAGCCATCTCATCCTCTGTCGTCCCCTTCTCCTTCTGCCCCCAATCTTATTTACATACCATCGATACATAGAAAAGATCTGGTTGCCTTCTCACCAAACCACTCATGGTGGCCACTTCTGTGGAATGGGTTTGGAGGTGGGGAAAGACTTCTCCTTCTTACTTTATACACTTGTGAACAGTTTAATTTTTTCCATAACATACATGTATTATTTCTAATCATAAAGAGATTAAATCTGAAAGAGTAAAAAAGAAAACGGAGTCTGGAAGGAATAATACAGGTAGTAAGAGGTCAGGAGAAGCCCAGTGGTGGAGGAGGTTAAGACAGAGGCCAGGGTTGGCAAGAGTTGGGGGCAGGTCACCTGCTTCTGCTAGAGACACACAATTGGTGTCCCTCCTCCCAGCTGGTGACCGCAAAAGGATCCCCTTCAGGTCATGACAACCACCTGCCCATATCTTCAAGCTCCACTATCAACGTAAGGAGAAGAAAAACTTACTTTTAAAAAAATTTCATTTCCACTGAAATAGGATGTATCTTTGATGGGCAGTTCAATGACTTCAAAAAAATGCATATACCCAGGTAAACCACAAGAGGATTTGTTTTAATGCAAACTTCTAAGTGTTAGTCACTCAGTCATGCCCGACTCTTTGCGACCCCATGGATGGCAGCCTACCAGGCTCCTCTGTCCATGAGATTTTCCAGGCAAGGATACTGGAGTGGGTTGCCATTTCCTTCTCCAGGGGATCTTCCCAATCCAGGGATCGAACCTGGGTCTCCCGCACTGCAAGCAAATTCTTTACTGAGTGAGCTACAAGGAAAGCCCTTTAATGCAATCTTCTAGCTCTATGCAGATGCATGGGTCTGCAGGGGATAGGTTCACTCAGCCACGGATAAATGCAGGAATGGATCACTGTCCAACCCTAGGGGTCTGCCATGGGTCAGGGGTTGTTGTTGGGTGTGGGATTCATATTCCATCCATCTCACTAATCCCCAGCCAGCACCTGCCTGGTAGTGCTAGGGAGTCATCATCTCTCTGAGTTCCTCCAGAGTTTCTGATTTTGTACTCTCCTAATGTGGGTGTCTCTTGGCTTAGAAACTCACAAGCCTCTTGGCAATGTACATGATAACCCTAGACCACACATGCAGTCAGTCTGGCAGGGATGTACTGAGCCGAACAGATCCTTGGAGGTAGACCAGCTCTCTCAAATAAGCCAGCTATCTCTGGCAAATTCCCCTTTCAAAATGGGAGCTCTTAGCTCCCGTGACTCACTGGAACAAGGAACTGTTTCTACAGGCATTGCCAGTACCTGTATATAATCGCTCTGGGCTGGCATAATAATCACAATAGCTCACATCTATTGAGTGCTTGCTATAGCCAAGCATTATATTCTAAGCAATTTACATGATTTACCTTTACAACAACACCATGAGATAAGTCCGATCATTATCATCATTTTAAAGATGACAGACTCAGGCAGAGATGTGAGTAACTTGCCCAAGGTCACAGAATTAGTAAGTGATATTGTCAGGACTGGAACCCTGCAGGGCTATGCTTTCTCTCATTGGGAAGGACCACAAACCCAGGGTTGAAAGTGTCACCTCCTGACTTCTTGGTTGGAGCTTTCTCTGCCAGACTCTGTGGCCTCTGTCTAATCCATAAAGCTGTCAAGTCCACTGTTCTTCTAAAAAGAGGTAAATATACAGTCACCTCCAGGTATTGCTGGGGCCACAAAGAGGTCTGTCTCCAAGCTCTGTCTAGACACAAAATCAACAGAGCACAATGCAGAACAGTGTTTTATAGCCGGAGTTATTTTTTTTTATCTTGTTGTTTCTTCTTGGAGGAGTTGGCTGATAAATCAGGCCTCACAGGTCCAGAGGAATGTGCGTTTTCGACTTTCAGGAGCCGAATGAAGGGCAAGCAGGAACGTGGCAAAGAGAGAGAGGCATCTTTCAGAGTCCCTGGCAACCTCACCTCAAGAGGCCAATTCATCCATTTGCAGCAGAGCCGGGGTACTGACTGTCTACCCAGTTCTCAATGACGGTGAACAGGAGGACTCTCTCCAATTTGCATCTATCCATCTCTGTGGTGAACGCAAGCCATCCTGTGCCATTGTGTAAATCACCCGGCATGTTCTGTCCAGAGCCATGTGGTGATAGCAGGGGGACGAGTCCAAATTCATCTCAATAGCTGTGCTGCCTGAATTACCGGAGACTAAGGATTCTCAACTTGATGGCAATTCACTGACCTCCTTCTAAAAGCACTGTCTAATCATTTTATTGGATTAAAGGAACTGTTGCTTTGAGACTTGAGCCCTCTCATTTATCTCAGTCATCTCAGATATCTGGAGATATTCTAGGAGAATGAAAGTGAAAATTTGGGGCAAAGGCAAGTAAAGCAAGAAGTGGAGCTTTTCGTTTTATCACTGTTACCATGGGCTAAAGTGGACAGAAGCAAAGTTCTTAAACTTTAGCTTAGAGAATGCCAGTTCTGGGAATATGGTAGGCTATCCTTCCAACTGACTTTCCCATTGGAAAAAAGTAACTTACAAGGTTGGAGTAAAATATGTTTAAAAAGAATCTTAATATTATTGAAGACATGAGAGAAAGTAAAAAGTAAGCAACTGGATGCCGGGCTGGATGAAGCACAAGCTGGAATCAAGACTGCCGGGAGAAACATCAATAACCTCAGATATGCAGATGACACCGTCCTTATGGCAGAAAGTGAAGAAGAACTAAAGAGCTTCTTGATGAAAATGAAAGAGCAGAGTGAAAAATCTGGCTTAAAACTCAACATTCAGAAAACTTAGATCATGGTATCCAGTCCCATCACTTCATGACAAATAGATGGGGAAACAATAGAAACTGACATTTTATTTTGGGGGGCTCCAAAAATCACTGCAGATGGTGACTGCAGCCATGACATTAAAAGACACTTGCTTCTTGGAAGAAAAGTTATGACCAACCTAGACAGCATATTAAAAAGTAGAGACATTACTCTGCCAACAAAGGTCTGTCTAGTCAAAGCTATGGTTTTTCCAGTAGTCATGTATGGATGTGAGAGTTGGACTATAAAGAAAGCTGAGCGCCAAAGAATTGATGTTTTTGAACTGTGGTGTTGGAGAAAACTCTTGAGAGTCCCTTGACTACAAGGAGATCAAACCAGTCCATCCTAAAGGTGATCAGTCCTGAATATTCATTGGAAGGACTGATGCTGAAGCTGAAACTCCAATACTATGGCCACCTGATGTGAAGAGCTGACTCATTTGAAAAGACCCTGATGCTGGGGAAGATTGATGGCAGAAGGAGAAGGGGATGACAGAGGATGAGATGGTTGGATGACATCACCAACTCGATGGACATGAGTTTGAGTAAGCTCTGGGAGTTGGTGATGGACAGGAAGCCTGGCATGCTGCAGTCCATGGGGTTACAAAGAGTCGGACACAACTCAGTGAATGAACTGAACGGAAGCAACTGGAAAATTAAAGAAACTTTTTTTCCCAAGAGCAATGGTGATCTGGAAAAACTTGGGTTGCTGCCAAAGGCTGAAGTCAAGATCTGGGGCTCCTCTTAGGGTAAGGATGATCCAGAGGTAAACCGCCTCCCCTTCTGCTGAGGGGACTTCAGGGAAGGTTGTCTTTGCAACAGGTAGGATAAGGGAGATGTGGAGAAATTTGTCATTGTGGGGAGCCTGCTCATGGATTGTATATCATGAGGCTGCATTACGTGGGTGGTCTAGGGGACCTCATAACTTCTGCAGGCCCTGAGCAGAAGCCAAGCTAAGTCTCTCTGAAAAATGGATCTTATATCCATCAATGAATCCCCACAAATAACTTCTCAGAGACAATGAGCAGTATACAGCCCCAAATACCGAGTAATTGAAGTATCAAGGCACCACAAATAGACCAATAGAAAGAACAGACATCAGAAACAGACACAAAGACTTCAGATATTAAAATCATCAGGTTAGATCATAAACATGCTTACTGTGTTTAAAGAAATAAAAACTTGAATACATTCATCTGCAGAGGATTGAAGCTATTAAAAAATGACCAAATACATTCTAACATGTATACTATCATGTGAATTGAATCGCCAGTCTATGTCTGACGCAGGATGCAGCATGCTTAAAGTGCATGTTTGAGAATGCATCAAAAAAAAACAAAACAAAGATCATCTAAGATGCTGAAATGAAAAGCTTGAACACTGGAATCTATATTTAATGGAAATTATGTGATTATGCATCATTCAGACAATTTTAAAATTGCTTGATGAATAAATTTTCTAGCTGGTAAAAAAAAAAACATTTGAACAAAGAATCAACAGGACATCTAGAAGTAAAAACACTGTGACTAAAACTAAAAACTCAATGGACCATTTTAACAGTACACAGATGAAACAGAAATAAATGAACTGAAAGACGGTTCAGGAGGAACAGTTCAGAACATAGCAGGGAGACATTCAAAAAGGTGGAAAATACACACAAGAGGCTAACAGACATGGGCTTAGGTGGTCTAAAGAAAATTCAAACCATAGTACAACAGCATCGTCTTCGGAGCTTGTTAAAACAAAGACTCCCCATTATTTTGATTCCCTCAGCAGGGTCCCAGAAATACATACTATTAGGAGAAGAGGCCATAATACTTTAAGAAGTACTGGAATAGTGACTTCTGGTTGGCAGACTTCGGAAGTTATTTTTTTGTTTGTTTTTCCGAACTAGATTAAGTTTTTCATCTCTCACTGACTGTACCCTTCCCACCCAGAACAGCTGGCAGAATATGTAATTTTCCTCTGTGGATTATGGTAAATATGCTTTATTTTAATTCAGTAGGGGTTTAGAGAGGAAAATCAAAATGTGTTAAAACCCAGTAATTCTATATTCCCAAAGTAAGTGATATTTAAGGTGCTTTTTTTCCCCCTAAATTGAGTGTGTGTAAATGTATTACCTTTGCTTATTTGGGGTTTACATACTGCTTGTCTGTTACTCACTCCAGCCTGTGAAGAGCATCTCTCAAAAGTTAGCTAACCACCACTGTGCGTCTGTGGCAGGCTAACTTAACCTCTCTGTCTCATGTTCCCTACCTGTAACATGGGCATCCCACCATTTATGTCCCCAGTGACATGCATGAAATGCTCAGCACAGGGCCTGGCACACAGTGAGTGCTCAAACATCGGAAACCATTATTAATAAATGATGTATCCATTTCTTTAATTGCCTGGTGGGCTGCTGTCTATGGGGTCGCACAGAATCGGACACGACTGAAGCGACTTAGCAGCAGTAGCAGCAGCAGCTTCAACCTCTCAGACTTCCTTCTTGCTTTCTCTCTAAATTCCTTGTGCTTCTTCAAAGACAGCCACTTCTTGGCACCACTGTCTTAGTCTCACTCCTTTGCTCAATCGCTTAATATCAGGCCCTGCATATGTCTAACAAACATATGTCTGACGAATATTAAATGTCTAGCACATATTAAAAGCTTGCATTATTAAACTGAGACACATGGCCCCTGGTAATTCCAGGAATGCCTTCCCAAAGATGCAGAAAGTGGATGAAAGCCTTGTGGCTTATCATCATGCTCTTGCCTCCAGAATTCTATCCAGCAGAGTCAGGGGTCTGTACGAGCTTCAACAGGGAATAGATGGGGGACTGGTAACTTTCCACTGTGCCCAGTGGAGCTGGGGCTTGTGGGCTTTCTGAAGCCAAGCAGAGCAAGGCTCCCAGGAACGCAAAGGCACTGATAAGTAGCGGAGGTTGCCAAGATTGGAACCCATTCTTTGTTTTCTTAACTGAGAGCAAGCTGAGGTGGAAGTGAACAGGGGAACAAAAATAATGCTGAGATGATGCCAACATTTTGAACCTGGGCCACCAAATTCTGAGGTCACTCAAGGCTGTTACATTTCTTCCTACATTTCCCCACTTAATTTCTCGTCTCTTTTATCATTTTCTCATGTCTTCTATCTCTGAAACCCACAAAACTGCACACTTCTTAGTGATCAGAGCTATATAGTTTCAAGCCTCATTTACTCTCTCTGGAAAGGGCTGGATTACAAGAAATAGCTTCACACCAGGGACATAATTCCAAGCTAGAAGGGATGGGGAACCACTCCCTGTTTAAAGCTGGTCAATTTCTCTTCCTTAGTTCTCCTTCTCACCATGACGATTTGTTTCCAGCTATTTCCACAGGTCGTCTGGATAACCAGTTTCTTTCTGTGATCCGCAGGCCCAGATGAGTCTCAGGGCCAAGAGCAGGGAAGGCAAGATACGATGTTAACTAGCAGCTAAGAGCAGTCAGTCTGTCTGACTTTTTATTTCTAATGCTTTGGGTCAATTGTGAACTAAGTGTGTGTGTGTGTGTGTGTGTGTGTGTGTGTGTGTGTGTGTGTGTGTGCGTGAGACACAGAGAGGGAGGGAGGGAGGGAAGGAGGAGGAAGAGGCAGGCAGGCAAAACCGACTCCCATCCCCCCTCAAGGGCTTCTTATTAACAATTAAATGACACTTTAATAATAATAACACTTCAAAGTGTTATTCAACCATTAATAATTGAGCAACTTTTCAAAACAATGTTGGGGCTGCCTTCTCAGGAGAGAAGGAAAGCTGTAAGTGGAAATATGGCAGTCTATTGAAAGAGGCCACATTTAATTAGTCACTTTTAATTCAATTTAGGTAGGGTCTATAGAAAACAGCTCACACCCAACTCTCACAGCAGGAAAAGCTAGAGAAGTTTCAGAAGCATCCTTCACAGAAGCCTGGACCACTTGCTCCCAGGACAGTGCTGAAGATCTCAGGACCTCCAGTGAACTCCTGCACTCACCAGCCTCCTGGTCTTAGGAAGGTTTCTCTGCTTGATTTCATTTTACTCAACTGTAAAATCTGGGCAATAAATACCCTAAGGAGGTTATTGTGAGATGATGCTTATCAAGCACTTAATTTGCCTAGGACCCGTTATGCAGAACATGTAGAAAAATGTTATCTGCAAAAACACCATGGTGAAAATGGAAGATTAATGACCTCAAGGCAGCAGGGGTATTGAGGAAGACTTATATTTTCACTTGAGTCCTATATTCTTGACAAGTTCATGTTGGGTCACAGTTGAGCTTCCAGTTGTCCCAGAGGTCACCTAAGGCCAGGCTGAACCTCAGGAGGTGGCATGTCTCCAGCTGAGTTCCTCATCAGCTCATCTTGCAATGCGCCCCTCCCCCCATTTCTGTTCTCGGGGTCTCCATTCCCCCGAATGGTCTCCTTCCATTTCCTCAGGCCAGTGCTTTGGCACCATCCCTGACTCTTTCCTCACACTCCACATCAAATCCAGAAACAAGCCCAATGGACCCTGCTTTCAGGACAAAGCCCCTTTCATCCAACTGCTTCCCACCACCTCCAGTTACCACCTGGTCCCAGCTACCAGCCTACGGCCTGGATTACTGCAGCAGCTCGCGCCCTGCCGCTTCTCCGCGTTCACCACTGCCCCCTACAGTCTACTCTTAACACAGCAGCCAACGAGATCCGGTGAAAACATGAGTCAGATGTCACTCCTCCACCCAAAATGCTCCACGGCTCCACCTCACCCGGAGTGGAAGCCAAAGTTCCTTCTGCGTTTCCCAAAGCTTCCGCATCTGGTTCCAGCCTCCTGTCTCTCCTCGATCCCTCCCTCACTCTGCTTCGGCCTCACAGGGCGCCCTGCACAGCCTCCTACCACTTTTTATCATGTTTCTAGTCTGTTTAGAATCTAAGCCCCTTGAGGACAGGGATTCCTGCTCACTTTGTTCACTGCTATATGTTCAGTGTCTGAGAGCATCTGGCCGAGCAGATTCTCTGTATATGCATTTGTTGAAGAAATGACACCGACGAAAGGATATTCTAGGAAAAGCAGCATTGAAGTTGTGTCCCTGGCAACTCAGGTCCACTGGACCACAAACAGCAGAAAGGGATAAAGAGACAGACAAATCCCAGGGGGAGAACAGTTGCTGGTTTGTGGTGGAACCGACCTTCGAATAATGGTGCAGATGAGGACAACGAGAGTACATTCAGGCAGGCAAGAGTGACCTGAAGCTGGGATTCAAACTGGGCGTGATACTTTGTGAAGGACACCAACATTCTCCATGTCTTCCCTGATGGAACACTGGGCTGACCATTTTACATGTGTGCTTTATTTAAACTGCGCCCTCCCAGTAGTTTAAAGAGGCAAGTATTATCATAATAGCTCATTTTACAGATAGGGAGGCCAACCAGGTCTGCACAGCTAGGAAACAGCAGAACTGGATTCAAACTCACATCGATAGGATCCACTCCACCAGCAGCTCCCAAGAGGTCTTTCAGCAGCAACAAACTTCTGAGATATCGATTATAATAAAATTAAGTTTCTGGGTTTTGCCCTTTGATTCAGAATCTCCAGGGATGCAGCCCAGGAATCTGTGCTGAGTGAATGCCTTGGGACTCCCTTCTCAGCCAGGGCATTCTGACTCCCTGCCTCGACATTATTCAAAAGAATAATGAAAGAATTATGCTACAAACAGAACTTATCCTGCTGTTCAGCCCAGTTCACACTTAAGGAGGGTTTATGACCAAGATAATCACGATGGTGTGATCACTCACCTAGAGCCAGACATCCTGGAATGTGAAGTCAAGTGGGCCTTAGAAAGCATCACTACGAATAAAGCTAGTGGAAGTGATGGAATTCCAGCTGAGCTATTTCAAATCCTGGAAGATGATGCTGTGAAAGTGCTGCACTCAATATGCCAGCAAGTTTGGAAAACTCCGCAGTGGCCATAGGACTGGAAAAGGTTAGTTTTCATTTCAATCCCAAAGAAAGGCAGTGCCAAAGAATGCTCAAACTACCACACAATTGCACTCATCTCACACACTAGTAAAGTAATGCTCAAAATTCTCCAAGCCAGGCTTCAGCAATACATGAACCGTGAACTTCCAGATGGTCATGCTGGTTTTAGAAAAGGCAGAGGAACCAGAGATCAAATTGCCAACATCCGCTGGATCATGGAAAAGCAAGAGAGTTCCAGAAAAACATCGATTTCTGCTTTATTGACTATGCCAAAGCCTTTGACTGTGTGGATCACAATAAACTGTGGAAAATTCTGAAAGAGATGGGAATACCAGACCACCTGACCTGCCTCTTGAGAAACCTATATGCAGGTCAGGAAGCAGCAGTTAGAGCTGGACATGGAACAACAGACTGGTTCCAAATAGGAAAAGGAGTACGTCAAAGCTGTATATTGTCACCCTGCTTATTTAACTTATATGCAGAGTACATCATGAGGAACGCTGGGCTGGAGGAAGCACAAGCTGGAATCAAGATTGCTGGGAGAAATATCAATAACCTCAGATATGCAGATGACACCACCCTTATGGCAGAAAGTGAAGAGGAACTAAAAGCCTCTTGATGAAAGTGAAAGAGTGAAAGAGTTGGCTTAAAGCTCAACATTCAGAAAATGAAGATCATGGCATCCAGTCCCATCACTTCATGGGAAATAGATGGGGAAACAGGGGAAACAGTGTCAGACTTTATTTTTCAGGGCTCCAAAATCCCTGCAGATGGTGACTGCAGCCATGAAATTAAAAGACCCTTACTCCTTGGAAGGAAAGTTATGACCAACCTAGATAGTATATTCAAAAGCAGAGACATTACTTTGCCAACAAAGGTCAGTCTAGTCAAGGCTACGGTTTTTCCAGTGGTCATGTATGGATGTGAGAGTTGGACTGTGAAGAAGGCTGAGCACTGAAGAATTGATGCATTTGAACTGTGGTGTTGAAGACTCTTGAGAGTCCCTTGGACTGCAAGGAGATCCAACCAGTCCATTCTGAAGGAGATCAGCCCTGGGATTTCTTTGGAAGGAATGATGCTAAAGCTGAAGCCCCAGTACTTTGGCCACCTCATGCGAAGAGTTGACTCATTGGAAAAGACTCTGATGCTGGGAGGGATTGGGGGCAGGAGGAGAAAGGGACAACAGAGCATGAGATGGCTGGATGGCATCACTGACTCGATGGACATGAGTCTGAGTGAACTCTGGGAGTTGGTGATGGACAGGGAGGCCTGGCGTGCTACGATTCATGGTGTTGTAGAGAGTTGGACACGAATGAGCAACTGAACTGAGCTGAACATCAATGTTGGAACAGCCGTACAAATTAAATGCTATGATGTTCAAAGGCAGGAGGATGGTCTCTGGCTAAGAAGTGAGAAGTGAGCATGACTCATCAGGTAGGTGGTATGTGAGATGGTTCTGGAAGGATAGAAGCAATTTTAGCAAGTGGAGCTGGAGACAGAATGTTTTATGTAAAAAGAAGCAGCACTGGCTAGTAGAAGGTGGGGAACGGCAAGAGCCATTTGAAGAATGATAAACAATTCAGTTTTGCTGGGGTTGGGGGATAAGTGTGAAGAAGTCCATTGGAGTTGAAGCTCTGAATGCCAGGGTAAGGAGGTTACTGTTGATTTAAAAGGCAAAGGGTGGTAGGGGTAGAGCATGGTCTTTGGAAGGGGTTTGAATGGGGGAGTTGACTCTGCAGGCAAGACTGAGGATAAGAAATCTGACACTGAGTGCAGGGTGGATGGGCCTGAGGGAGAACAATGAGGAGGGAAGAACAGCTGGCATGGGAACCATGCAAGGCAAAGAAAGGCGACAGTTTCCAGAAGAGGATCCTCAGTGGAGGAAGGGCAAGGGCAGGAGCAAAGGGAGATCCCCAGGAGGAAAGAAGCTGAAGGAACTCACATGAAGGAACTCACACTGGGCGGCCTCTGAGCTGTCCATAAAGTTGGAAGCATGAGCTTCTGCAGGATGGCGCTGGGGGTTGAGTATGAGGATGGTTTAACACTGTGGCAGCTGATGGACCACCAACCCATAGGAGATCAGTAAGAAGGATCCACTTCACCCTAGTACTGGTTCTCGTACTAGTACTAGTAAGGGTCTATCTGATGCTAGGTATCAAGAATTTGTACTGACTCAAGTCAGTTCTTAGAATACCCTTCTTGAGGAGTCAGAAAAAGCAAAGTCTTACCATGGGAACAGAATTATTCATGACATGCCAGTCTTAACAGCTACACAACCTAAATGTGCACATTCTTTTAAAAGCATCATTTTCAAGCTCAAAGATTGATGTGGCTTGTGTTCTGTCTGAAGTCTGCCTTGAGGCGGGTCCAAAGAGACATCTTAATTTGCTGTATTAGTCGTGAAAACACAGTATCTATGAGTTTGGTTTCTCCTTGCTATTTATCACTGTTATGAGGAACTCAGCTTTTTCACGGTAATTTTATTTCCTCACCACTGATTTTGGTTGATACCCCCTGGCTAAAGTCAAATTCACTGGTTTCAGATTTCAGCTCTAATACATACACACACACACAACTGTTGCTAAACAGTGAAATGAGTGACATTTACAGCTTCGCTTTCCTTGTGGAGGCTACCCTATTGATCATAACTGACATTTACTTAAACAGTCCCTAGCAGAAAAGTACCTCCTGATTCTATCTCCTTCTAAAATGCCAACAAATATGCCCGAGGCAGGGAAAAAAACACCCAGAATAATATCATCTCTTCCTTGCCCTACAACCATGTTGCTTTGTTAATATTATAACTTTAATGATTTCTTTGGTTCTTGATGGCTCATGATGTTAGTCTAACCCTCAACCAGTATCGATTCTCCTCCTGTTAAAAACAAGCATCAGCGAGGCACCAAAAACTGCCTGCCCAAGCTTATTGCTATGCTGGGAGTTTATATCATGCATATTAAATCTGGACAGCATTTAGGCTGAAGCAATCTTCGCTTTATGATCTTGTTGGTTTTTAAAGCGAATGTTAATGAAATATGCATCACTTATGGCAAATGGCAGTCCCAGTGGGGGACATTTTAATTAGTATGGTTTGTTCAAAGAAAAGCAAATTTAACTCCACTTCATCTGTCACCCAGCTGCCCTGCAACCTGAGGCAGAGGGAAAAGAGAGTAGAAGAAAAGACAAATGAGCATTTGCAGGTCAGCTTGCGAGTTAGAGAAGAGTCCAGACAGATTGATTCCAGGCACAGTAGCTCTGAACCTCTCTTCATGATGAAACACTTTAGTTTCCACACTTTCCACGCTCTGAGGCCATCCTTCAAGGTGGCCGATTACCAGAAAATTCAGGCATTTGTGATGATGTTCTTAGGCTTGTCATTGGCCTATACTTAGGGTTGTACTCGTTTCTCAGGGCTGCTGGAACAAATGATCATGAACTGGGTGGCTTAAAGAACAGACATTAAAGCTCTAGGAAAGAATCCTTCATTGAGTCTTCTTAGCTCCTGTGGGTTGTTGGCAATCTTTGGTATGCCTTGGACTGTGGATGCATCATTCCAATCTCTGCCTCTGTCTTCACACAGTCCTGTATGTCTGTGTCCAAACTGCCTTCTTCTTATAGGGACACCAGTCATATTAGATTTGGAGCCTACCCACTCTAGTACTCTTGCCTGGAAAATCCCATGGATGGAGGAGCCTGGTGGGCTGCAGTCCGTGGGGTTGTGAAGAGTTGGACACGACTGAGCGACTTTACTCTGACTTTTCACTTTCATGCATTGGAGAAGGAAATGGCACCCACTCCAGTATTCTTGCCTGGAGAATCCCAGGGACGGGGGAGCCTGGTGAGCTGCTGTCTATGGGGTCGCACAGAGTCGGACACGACTGAAGCAACTTAGCAGCTAGCAGTAGCAGCAGCATAATCTCATATGATCTCATTGTGACAGTCAGTTTTATGTATCAACTTGGCTGGGCTTCCCTGGTGGCTCAGATGGTAAAGAATCTGCCTGCAATTCAGGGGACTCAGATTCAATCCCTGGGTCAGGAAGATCCCCTGAAGAAGGGAATGGCAACCCACTCCAGTATTCTTGCCTGGGAAATCCCATGGACAGAGGAGCCTGGTGGGCTACAGTCCATGGGGTCACAAACAGTTGGACATGACTGAGTGACAAACACTTTTAATTTTTTCACTTTTTTGGCTAGGATATGGCACATAGCTTTGAGTCAAGCACTAGTCTAGATGTTGCTGTGAAGGTATCTCTTTCAATGTGATTAATATTTAAATCAGAAGACTGAGAAAATCTGAGGGTTGAGAAAAGCAGATTGCCCTTCATAATGTGGGTGAGCCTCATTCAATCAGTTGAAGGTCTTAAGAGAAAAGACTGACGTTCTCCAAAGAAAAAGGAATTGTGCCCCCAGATGGCTTCAGATTCAAGACTGCAATATCAACTCTCCCCTGGGTCTGCAGCCTATGGGCCTGCCCTGCACATTTGGACTTGCCAGCTCTCACAATCAAGTGACCCTATTCTTTAAAATCAATTAATCAACCTCTTTCTGTTTCAAAAGACAGATAGATAGATACTGGTTCTGTGTCTCTGGAGAATCCTGACCCTGACTAATATACTCAACTTGATTGCATCTGCAAAGACTCTATTTCCAGATAAGGTCCTGGGTAGACATGAATTTCAGGAGAACATTAATTCAATCCAGTACAGACATGTTGACTAGGGCCTCACTGTTAAAAGCATGAGGCTTGGATCAGTGGCCATGGGATCTTCCAAGAGCTTGGTAGAAATGCAGTCTCCCCTACCCCATCCCCATTCACGGGATCCAGTGAATCTGAATCTCCAATTTTTTTGAGAGTCCTGGTCTTCTCTTTATTACAAATGAGCCTTTGTAATTTTTACAGTTGTAGGGTGAATCAAGATCATTATCTTTTTTGGTATGTTTAAAATTTATAGCAGTGGTAATGTTGGCTTTCAGTGATTTGATAGATTCTACTCAGAAGTGTCTTTGTTGAGTTTCTGGAAAAAAACTGGACCATTCTCCCCTCTCTTCTGGGGTTCTAATTATACTTTAACCACTCAGATGATTTGTATGCACACTGTAGTTGGAGAAGCATTGGGCTAGAAGACTGATTTTCCAGCCATTGTGTGTGTGTTCAGTCGCTTCAGTCATGTCCGACTCTGTGTGAACCCTATGGATGCTAGCCCTCCAGGCTCCTCTGTCCATGGGATTCTCCAGGCGTGGAGAATGGAACCCACTGGAGTGGGTTGCATGCCCTCCTCCAGGGGATCTTCAGGACCCAGGGATCAAACCCGTGTCTCTTATGTCTCCTGCATTGGCAGGCATGTTCTTTACTATGAGCGCCACCTGGGAAGCCCCTTCCAGCCGTTATGGTATCTGTAGTAAAATGCTTGGAGTCTAGACATTGTAAAAGTCAGACAACCTTAAAGTAAAGGGTCAGGGGAGAGGAACTAGGAGAGATAGTTGAAGTAGCAGGGAATTTTGAAATAAGTCATGTCTCATTAAGAAGCACCTTACCAACAGTTGAGACTAAATAAAGTATCAAATGAGTAGACAAAAGAATAAAGTGGGCTCTTTAAGATATAGAGGAGGCTTTCTAATAAACCAGCTTCTATTTACAAGGAAAGCCTTTAGGCAAAAGAAAAATTTCATTACCACCGTCCAGAGCCCAGATCACTTTTCCCCCTTTTTGTGTCATCGATGCTATACTGATGTGACAACTTGGGAACGTTGTCTCACTCTAATACTTAAGGCTTGCTCTAGGTTCCTACCGTAACTCATGTTGACGTGGAGAAATGTTTCATTTTCAGATCCATATGTATGAATTTTTAACGAACCATGTCAAAGAAATCAAGTATTTCCCCCTCTACCCCCTACTCGGAGGAATCAGATTTTGACCTTCTGCCAAACAGCTATAAATCATGTTCAGCAGGAAGCCAAGCAGGAACCAGGGGCTGCTGCACACGGATTAGCCAGTTAATTTCACTCCGTCAGACCTTCACCTGAGCTGTCACAGGATGGAGAGAGGAGGGAAGGGGGAGGGTAGCAGGAAGGAAGGAAGGACTCTAAACAGAACTCCACAGTCACCGACTAAAAACAGCAGGCACCCAAAGGTGGAAGTAGAAAAACTAAAATTCAGGTGAGGTTATTTATTGCTTAAAAACTGGTGGCCACCTCAATCACGAGAATCTTTGGCATATGAATCCCCTCCTCCTGTATTTGGTTATATATTTCTTTAAGTAAGATGACTTAAAAGTGGGGGTGGGGGGAAAAAGATGAGAGTTTTGAAAAAGTAGAATGAAAATAAATGATTTCCTTTTTCAAGAGCACTTTCCTAGAATTTCTATGAACTGTGGAAAACACAGCAGGGTCTTCCCAAATAAAGCCTCAATCAACACTTAAAAGGGAGCTGTGACAGTAAAGCCAATCAGATATCATTTCTTGCCTGGCAATGCAAGGATGATTTTAAAATTGATGGTATGCTATGTTGGCAAGGATGTGGTAAAAAAAAAAAATCCATCCAATTGCTTGTGGGGGTGTAAAAAGAGACAATCCATTTGCAAAATAATTTAGTAATTTAAGGGCGATGAGCCCTAAAACTGTTCATATGTGGTATAAATCCTACGGAAATCCATCCTAAGGAAGTAATCCAAACTGAAACAAAGCTTCACAGCTTTGTCTACAATAATTCAATGGTAAACCTAAATGTTCACCACTAGGTGTGTGGTTAAGTAAAATAAGGTATATCCATTGGATAGAACAGCAAGTAATCATTAAGAATGCTTATTAAGAGTTTATAAAAACATCAGTTCAGTTCAGTCGCCCAGTCGTGTCTGACTCTTTGCGACCCCATGAATCACAGCACGCCAGGCCTCCCTGTCCATCACCATCTCCCGGAGTTCACTCAGACTCACGTCCATCGAGTCCGTGATGCCATCCAGCCATCTCATCCTCGGTTGTCCCCTTCTCCTCCTGCCCCCAATCCCTCCCAGCATCAGAGTCTCTTCCAATGAGTCAACTCTTCGCATGAGGTGGCCAAAGTACTGGAGCTTCAGCTTTAGCATCATTCCTTCCAAAGAAATCCCAGGGTTGATCTCCTTCAGAATGGACTGGTTGGATCTCCTTGCAGTCCAAGGGACCTTCAAGAGTCTTCTCCAACACCACAGTTCAAAAGCATCAATTCTTCAGTGCTCAGCTTTCTTCACAGTCCAACTCTCACATCCATACATGAGAATACTTATCAGAACAAGTGGGGGGAAAGTAGGATGCAAGACAATAAGTAATACCATGGCTAGAAGAATGAGAAGCCACCATTACATATTCACTGAAAAAAATATATGAAGGAAACACAGCAATTGCTAATAATCATTATTGACAGATGGAGAAAATATGGGGGAATGTTTTCCTCCTCTCTATTTTCAAAGTGTTCTATAATAAGTGTGTGTACCTTTATAATAGAAATATATGATTTTATTTTGTTTTCGAAAAGCAAGTCAGTTGGTCTAAGTAAGATTTGAAAAGATGCTCCCTCCACAAACAATAATGATTCAATCATGGCTAACTCAAAGTGAAACATATTTGTAAACACCAGATTTTTTAATCTAACATCCAGATCTGGGACAGAGAAAAATCTGACCTGCTGCCTGCTTGCAAAGCATCTAAATCTGTCCAAAATACTGCACTTAAGAAGGTAAAGGAAGAATCAGAGCTGTCAGCTTTAAACTCCTAGACTCCAGGATGAGGCAAATAGCTGTCATAGACACTCCATTTGCTCAAGTTCATTCACTGGAAGGAGCTCCACCGTGCAACCCTGGCAAACAGACAGAGGGATGGACAGGCGGAAATTAGATCGGACATCTCTCCTTTCCAGACTGCATCTCTAATCACAGCACCCTCCTTTCCTGGCAAATCTGTGTACTTGAAAGCTATCATCTCCAGCCTTCTGACCTGGCTCAAGCAAGATTTTTGGAAGCAAGCCATCTGTTTCTGGAATGACAAGGAATCTAAGACCATATACAGAGTGCAGGGGTAGCTCATCTGAGTGATGAGCTTATTAATATATTTTCTAAGTAACCTGAATTTTGTTCAATTTTAAATAAAGCAACACTTGGGTGACCTGCTGCTGCTAAGTCGCTTCAGTCGTGTCCGACTCTATGTGACCCCATAGGCGGAAGCCCACCAGGCTCCCCCGTCCCTGGGATTCTCCAGGCAAGAACACTGGAGTGGGTTGCCATTTCCTTCTCCAATGTGTGAAAGTGAAAAGTGAAAGTGAAGTCGCTCCGTCGTGTCTGACTCTTAGCGACCCCATGGACTGCAGCCCACCAGGCTCCTCCGTCCATGGGATTTTCCAGGCAAGAGTGCTGGAGTGGGGTGCCATTGCTTCGGGTTACATGACCTAAACAGGTTAAATAGCAGTAGCCGAAGCAGCACGGAAAAGTAGGACAGACGACTGGGCCTCTTGGGATGGGCAAGTCCAATAGGCCCCGAACTTCACCTAAAGCATCTTTACAATTATAATCGCCTGGGAAGCTTGTATTAGGGAGTGTGGACTGTGTGCATGGCTGAAGTCCATGAGACTCAGTCAAAACATAGAGATCATGGATGGCGGTGGGAAGGATGGCACTGACTTCCTCTCTTCTCTCTAGAAGCTCTTCGGCTCTATTTTTGTAAATCATTCAGGCAGGACTGGGATGAAAGAAGCAAAAAAAGAAGCCACCCAGCACTTGAGACAAAGTGAAAACAGAAGCGATGTTTCTTAAACATATTCTCTGGACTTCCCTGGTGATCTGGTGGTTATGAATCCACCAGCCAGTGCAGGGGGCACAGGTTCAATTCCTGCCCCAGGAAGATTCCACATGCCGTGGAGCAGCTAAGCCCATGTGCCCCAACTACTGAGCCTATGCTCTGGAGCCCACAAACCACAGCTCCCAAAGCCCATGCACCCTACATTCCCTGCTCAGCAGTGAGAAGCCCGAGCACCACCCACAGAGAGGAGCCCTCACTTGTTGCAGCTAGAGAAAGCTTGCACACAGCAAGAAAGACCCAGCACAACCAAAAATAAATAAATATTTAAAAATTAAAAAAATATATATTCCCCTAATATAGATTTTTATTACATATACGATCCTCTGTCAATCCATATATCAAACATAGAGCTTTCCTTTTTCTTCAAGGTAAAAAATATGTACTTGAACCCTGAAGAGTCACCTCACACTATCCCTCTTAGGAGAAGTGTTCTATATTCTGAAGTGGGTTGGCAGATGGTGTGGCAGCCGTGGGGTGGGCCAGGGAAGGCAGGAATTGACGATTTCTTGTCTTGCTGAGGGAAGGAATACTTAAAACGTCCCCTGCATGCGGTTGGTAGGTGGCTTATACTAACACTCTCCAAAATCCATTTTTTCACCCTGGTCAGTTTCCCTGGTGGCTCAGCGGTAAGGAATCTGCCTGCCAGTGCTGGAGAGAAGGGTTTGATCCCTGGGTTGGGACGACCTCCTGGAGAAGGAAACAGCAATCCATTCCAGTATTCTTGCCTGGAGAATTCCACAGACAGAGGAACCTGGCAGGCTACAGTCCATGGGGTTGCAAAGAGTCGGACACAACTTAGTGACTACACAACAACAATAATACAATTCTTTATTATTTCTAATCAAGACTAAGACCAAACTTCATTAATGTGGAGCTCATAAGCTAATTCGAATCAGACTAAGTGATAAAACACTTCTGTGCTTCTGTGTATTCAGGAGAAAGGGTCTGCTGAATAACTAGAGTGGAGAAAGGAGGCAACGTTTAATTGCTGGAAGGGAATAGAGTGTTTTTCAGGCTCCATGTACCTCCAGGCAATCCATCTACCAATTACAAGCAAGTTCTTCTCCAGACATTAAAGCAGGCAACTGACCATGTTGGAAACCCAACCAAAACTGCTTATCTTCAGCCTTCCACAATTCCAGACCTTTTCCTGATCCACCCTGGCTTCCTGCCTAATGCATTTGCATTGCTTTTTCTGTCTGATATCAGACACCTATGCAGACATATGTGAGCAAGGTGGTGCGCGGATCTCTGCTTCAGCTACCTGGGGCGGAAGATGCTGTTTAGCCTCTTGGGTCCGTATTTGTCCTGCTGAACATCATGACTGTTGCGCCCTCCTGGAGAAGATCCAGTTCTAACAACAACCCTGTTTGATCCCTCACATTTGAAAAATTCCAGAAGGGAAGACTGTCATGAAAAGGGAATGGGGGAAGCTGCAATGTTAGCCAACACTTTAAAAAAAGGGTGACCCCATACCAAATCACAGATTTCCATTGCAAATCAAGCGTTCACTGGGCCCGCCATCAGCCAAGCTCAGGACCCTGGCTAATTAAGTAATCTCAGTGGGACGTTGTAGACGTAAGGGCCATGGCTTGGCTCTTGGCTGGAGGGTTCCTGGCAGAGGCTCCATTCATTCTGCACGCGATGTCTAGCTCATCAAAGCTGATGCAAAGAACAGAGCTGATTGGGCCGCCACTCCTCCACCTGGACGCACAGCCCAGGGCACCCCTGCTCATGTGTCATTTCTCTTCATTCACATTCTGTCTGGGCTTTCCCTTCATGCTCAACAAGTCTCTCTCAGGTTGTAAATAAGGAGGCGAAGGACAGGGCGGCATGCCAAGGAACGGCTTCTTCTCACATGTGGTGCACAGCGACAAAAACCACTTCCTAATGTGATCTGAAGAAACTCAAGGAAGATCAGATGTGCTGTCATTTCTCCTGTGATGAAGAATCCTGCCAGGGAGCAGTGATTGATATTCCAATTCTTCAAAAACGCATCTTTCTAAAAATGTAGATTAAACTTTCAGAAATAGCTTTGGTGCTCTTCCAACTCTTTCTTCCCCAGGGCATGCCCCGCCCCACCATGGCTTAAAAATACCAGGAATTTATATTTGGTGCAAATTTGCTTTGCATACCAAGGCTAAATGCAGCCTTACACCAATCTTATTTCCAAAACCACTTACTTGTAATGAAAAGCCACTTACTTATCATGAAAAGATTTATCGTTTCTGTTCAGCTCTTTCATCCCTCCTTCTCAGAGATGTCTCGGGAGGATGGTGGTTATTTTTGGATGTTTCTAAGTTTGTGGACTGCACGACTCTTGATGGGTGTTAACTCATTCTCAGAGAGCCTCACGTTCACTGGTTTACACGTGTCCCCCATTTCAACATTCCATAAGCACCAGGGAAGCAGTAAGTTTGAGGGGCACACAAAACTGATTAAGGCATGGGTTTCTCAGTCATCTTATGAGTCACAAGATGTATTGCCACCAGGAACCAAATTAACTGGCCAAATCACACGTCCCTGTTCTTCAGCCTAGGCTATCTATGTCTCCAAATGAATCTGTGCTGGCCCTTCAGCAAGGGGGCTAGTTATTATTCCTGGAATGAAAATGGGCTTCCCTAACGGCTCAGATGGTAAAGAATCTGCCTGCAAGGCAGGCGATTCGGGTTCAGCACCTGGGTTGGGAAGACCCCCTGGAGAAGGGAATGGCACCCCACTCTAGGACTCTTGCCTGGAGAATTCCATGGACAGAGGAGTCTGGTGGGCTTTAGGAATGAAAATGGATGTGGCTTCTGAGAACTGTTACACTATCCATCCATCCCAAAAGGAATCCTTAGAAGGTGGCCTCCACAAGGGCAGGGGTTTTCGTGTTTGCTTGTTTTTCTATCTTTAAATGCATCAACATATTGGTGGCGTCTCAGCCATATGTAAAACTCACATCTCATCTTGCTTGCAGGGACTCATATACTTAAAGCTTGATTTCCATTTGCAATAAAACCACCCTGAATTTCCATTTCAGCGACTACAAGATGGGGTAATAGGATCTGCTTCACAGGACTCCTGGTAGGAGTCAGTGGGCAATGTATGAAAGGTACCTTATTTGAAGGGCTGAACACCCCACAAGCTCCTGCCCTCTCTCCTAGCGGGAAGAGAAATCAGAGATGGGAGCGCTCACTGGGTAGAAATGGAGAGACCAGTTTAAAGGTCTAGCTTTCACGCAGCTCTTACTGAGTCACTATACAACTTTTGGCAGGTCACGAGTGCATTTTCAGTCCCTATTTCTTCTCTATAAGAATATCTGCTAAGTTGAAAACCAATATAGAAGGTTGACTATGACTATAAAAGGGATCAGACAACATTATTTATATCCTCACCTTAGACAAGCAAAGTTCCTGGCTTGACCAATGGGACAAAAACATCATAAAACTGACTTCTGGGACTTCCCTCGTGGTCCAGTGGCTGAGACTGAGATCCCAAGAGACACGGGTTTGATCCCTAGTCAGGGAACTAGATCCCACGTGCCACAGCTAAGATCTAGTGCAGCCAAATAAATATTAAAAAATAAATCTACAAAATAAATAAAATTGACCTCTGAGAGCCTAATAAAAGTAAGACAAAGTCCCAGGAATTGTATTTTCTTGCAAGGCTAAATATGGGTTAAGAGGGGAAAAAAAGAATTGCTGGGACATGCATTCCTGTATCTTATAATTAAATACTTAAGGAGGATTTGGCTCAACTGGCATCACTTCATGGAAATACGCTTCCCAGGAGCCTTATCTCCTCTGGCTGGAAAATCAGGCTGGCTTTGGGGGAGTATGATTTTCCTCCTGGTTTTGAGGGGCAAAGGGCTTGGCAGCCAGCCTGTATGAAGAACACAGGGGTCTGAGAACGAAGGCTGGGTGGCTCACAACACAAAGCGGCAAGGTGGGGTATTTATCTTTTTCACTTACCAGGACGTTCATTCACTGCACAGATTCAGGTCTACTCTGAGTGTCTCAGGCAAGAAAAGGGAGGGGAAGACACTTTCATTTCTGTCAGACAGCTGCTTATCTGCCTCAGTCACAGCCACCATAGCAATGGATTTATAAATCTTCCCGTGATGGTCTGATCAGCCATGAGCAACCTGCAGCAACGTGGCCTGGGCATTTCACAGGGGTCCCAACAGCACCCCTACAGCTTGGCGCTGCTGATGAGATGCTGGAGGGTCTGCCACTGGACACTCAGTGATGAAATGAAAGACTTGGGCTTAGGACAGAAGGAGAGGAAGCCAGGCAGTCCCGTAATCAGCCATGGGCCCCTAGGGGTGAGAATGCGTTGTCCTTGTGGGCACCTTGTCACCGTGAGGCTGGTGCCCTGATCTCCCCTTTATCCCAGGGACATTCACTCTCTACCAGCCCCCCATCTCCTGGTCTCACTGTTCTTCGTTTCTATTCTAATCTAAGTGGGGGCTCAGCCTTACCCTTGGTGCTTATGCTCAGTCACTCAGTCGTGTCTGACTCTTTGCAACCCCATGGACTGTAGCCCACCAGGCTCCTCTATGGAATTTTCCAGGCAAGAATACTGGAACAGGTTGCCATTTCCTCCTCCAAGGGATCTTCCTGACCCAGGGATTGAACCTATGTCTCTTAAGTCTCCTGCATTAGCAGGCGGGTTCTTTACCACCAAGACACCTGGGAAGATCAGCCTTTCCCTTAATTTTCTTAATTCAAGATAGTCCCAGTCAGAGGTCGTGCTTTTTAACCACGCACTCATTGATGTATCCATTCAACAAAGCCTTGAATGAGCACCCCTCAGGTACCAGGAACTTCTCCAGCAGTGTGGGATCAACAACAACAACAAAACCCTTGTGGAACTTACAAGTTGGCAGGGAGCGGCAGACAATGAGTATAACAAGTAAATTATAAACTATATTGTTTGTTGGGAGGTAATAAGCATGGCGGTAAAAACCAAACCAGGACCAAACCACCACAGACCATGGGAAGTGGAACGAGGAGGGGGCAGGGTGTGGGGCGGGATGCAGTTCTGAAGAGGGCAGCCAGGGAGCGATTGGTTGAGAAGGTGACATCTGAAGAAGAACTGGAAATGGACTCAGGGATGTCTAGAAGAAGCAGATCCTCAACAGAAGGAAGAAAGAGTGCAAAGACCCTGGGCTAAGGAACAGCAGGGGGCTGCTCTTTAAAACTGAATGAAGCACAAGGGGAATGCATCTGGACAGTAACATTTCTGGGAAAGTTCTAGGCAGTTCTTGGAACTCACGTGCAGAGGTCCTTCACACAGAATACTCTATTGCAACGTAAAAAAAAAAAAAAATGTCAAGTCTCCACCAAACATTAAGTAGATCTCACACAGTGGGTCAAGGCCGGCATAAAATTAACAGAAGGAAATAGGATATATTAAATCCATCAATGTGCTGCGTATAAAACAGCAGCACATTGTATACTGTATACAATCTGTATACTTGATTGTGATGCAAAAACTATTTTTAAACTGTGGTTGCTCTTGTTTGTCTAGTCGGTAGCTTGTTGTTGTTAAGTTGCTAAGTCACGTCTGACTCTTTTGTGACCCCATGGCTGTAGCCTGCCAGATTCCTTGGTCCATGGGATTTCCTAGGCAAGAATACTGGAGTGGGTTGCCATTTCCTCCTCCGGATTTCTTACTGTGGGTTGGTGTCAAAAGAACTTGAAGGCTACTGGCCGATAGGCTACCTTTTGCTAAGCCCCAACCTGCCTCCATGCGGCAGTGCCTTCTGTCCCCAGCACCTGGGAGCATCTCCCTTGACAAATCTGGATTCCTTATAACTCAGGCTCAAAAAACGAAGACAGAAGACAGACGAAGACACTTTCTCACCCACCAGACACTGCCTGCCTCAGAAATGACCGAAATAGGCATGCTCTGCTTTCTCCAAAGACTGATACGCAGCCTTCTGGCCGCCGGTGGGTCCTCACCCAATAGCCCCAGTGGGTCCTGCTCCATTAGATTTTAAGATACACATAACAGAGATATGCACAGTGAGTTGGTGGGGGTGTTCTTCCTTTGCTTATCATGACCCCCACTCGATAGAATGGAGTCAAGCTCATGGGCAGTCTGCTGAGAAATACGGCTGAACCACTGTTCATCTGTTCTCTTGGCCAAGGACCCATGGCTCAGCTGGAACCCTAAAACATGATGACTTAATAAAAAGAACTTAAAAAAAAAGTCAACAAAAGCACTACATAACTGCTCGCAAGCCGCAATGTGGGAAAGTCTGCAGTCAACTCCCCTACTTTTCCCTATTCTGACAAAACCAAGTTTGTCAGGCAGCTCCCAGAGGTCTGGCTTTATCTGGACAACTCATTTCTAGCTTTTGTAACAGATACCCCACTAAGCAGGGAATTACAGTGGTTCCCATTTAAAGGCATGAGGGGGCAGAAATGGGGTAATGAGAGAAGCGACTCTTTCATTCATTTAATTCATTTTTCACTTGATTTTTTTATCTGATCAGATATCTGATTCTTATGTCAATGCTCTGATTTGGACAGGTTTCTGACCTGAACTTAGGCAGTAACTTATGTTAACTGACTCAGGTCTGTTTTACATAAGACTATACGAGGCATATCCCTTGTCCTTTTATGTTTCTTACAAATACAGTCCTAGTGTGTTCAATCGTTACTTAAGACCCAACATTATCTGAAAAGATCCCTGCACACCGGCCCCCCTCAACCTGGCAAAAGGCATATTTGTATATCATTAGGAGTTCCACTCCTTGTGTCTACCTTACCCTTCCTGGGTATGGAGGTAGTCAGAACCCTGAGGGGGCTTTCAGTAAAGTTAAAATTCCCTTTCTCCCTTTCTCCCTTTCTCTGCCTGTTCTTTGAACCGTTCTGATGACCATGACTCCTTGGAACATTACTGGAAATGTGACTGACGGCAGGAATGCAGAAGAGTCTGTGCAAAATCTGGAGACTCCGTCAGCCCCTTCTAGCATCACCAAAAACATTCTGAATAAGGCTCTCTGTTTCCAGAAGGAGACCAACAGATTGTCCTTAATAGAATTTTTTAAATTGCTTAAAATTGCTGCTTCTATTCCAGGCTGCAAATTACAGCCTTTGCTCTATTTTCTGTCCTCCCCGGAGAGTTACTCAGAGCCCCCGAGGAGATCTATGCTAACAACAACATCATCCACAAAACCCCGAATTCACTTTGTGTGGAAAAAAAAATATTTGTAGCTTTTCAACCAGATCCAAACAGGGCTGTGACTGCCATGCATGCTCTCCCACATGGATTCAGACTTTCCTTTTTTGAAAAAAAGAAAAACACGATAAAAAAAAACTACCAACGTGATTTATGTTGCCTTCCCAAAACACTGCAAATCAAACGCTAAACATCTCTGAAATGGAAGCTGGAGATGATGAATGCCGAGCTGCCTCCTGTGTCATCCTCCATGAGCCCTGTGGGTGGCCTGAGGAGGGAGGCAGGTGACGAAGAACGAGTCATTGTCTCCAAATAACAAACACGAGTGAGAGTGTTGAGACTGTGTTCCTCACTTAACCTCCCCTCAAGAGGAAGCTTTGTCTGGGGAAACAAACAAAACCCACTCTATGTTTATTTAAAGATGTCGGGTCTTTTTAAAAATGGTAGGAAAGCTGCTGTTGACTGCAATGAGGTGAAATTGCTTCGGAAAGATCCAACTTCTTCTGCTAAGGATGACAAATGAGTGGTGTGGTACCAAGTGGCCCTGGACCACCTGGCTCATGGTCTGCCAAGACACCTGGGCCTGACCGTGGTCCTGCTGGGCAGACCTGGCTGCAGGAGCCAGCCTGGGCTTTAAGCCTCCAGTGACAGAGTGGATGCACAAACAGGCCCAAGCTGGTGATACCCCAGAAATCATTAACTGCTTCTGACTCAATACTGAAGTACCAACTATGATGGAACCTACTGGAGTTCTTGGTTACCTCTTCAAATGCTTCCCATTTGATGAGGTTTTACAACCTCCACTCAGTCCCTTTCCCTGGATTAAAGCCAAGGCTTTCTGACCCTAGATGCACATTAGAATCACAAGGCGCCAAACTAGACCAGCAGACTCAGTCTCTGGGGATGGTCCTGGCATCAACATTGTTAAAAAAAAAAGCTCCCTGGGTGATTCTAATGTGCAACTAGGAATGGAATAGCTAAACAGATAGAGAGCCAGAAAAATGACTTTTGTATGAATGTGTTTTCCCAGCCCAATGCTCTTTTGTACACAGAACCGCGCAGGTGGCCTCCTGACTACAGTGGTAGGTTCAGTGCCTTGAAGCTAGGAGGAAGCCAGGCCCAGAACTTCAGAGGGCCCAGACAGGACTTCCATAGAGGATTTCAAAGGCATACTCCAGTCCTCTATTTTCCACTATAAAAAACTTCCTGAGCATCTACTATTAAGCCAGACACCCCTGGAAATACAGAAGTGAACAAGAGGCCCCTTCCTGTCCCTAAAGTGATGGATATCAAGGGGATCAGAACATGCCAGTCCAGAATATGCCACCCTGGTTTGAGGATTATTTTGAGTAAAGGCAAGTGAGAAACAGCAGACACAGGAGGAGCTGCCCAAAAACTACATAAAAGCAGGGTGTCCATTTCCTTCTGTAAAGGTAGCTGAGGTCCCCCTTGTGAAGGTGTCCACTGGTTTTATAGCAGGAGGAGAATAAATAACTTATCATCAGGGACAAAGATGACACTGAGATGAGTTGGTGTAAACACACATTACTAAATAAACTTGCCTGACATTAATTTCCCTACATATTTACCTTCCCACAATTTACCACCCCTAGAAGCCCAAATCACTTCTCCACAATTCATCACCCTTTGTTAAAATGGTACAAAAGCCTCCAGGTCTAACCACTTTTTTGAGTTTTCATTTCTTTTCCATGAATCCCCTGGCACATAACATTAAGAATATGCTCTTTAACGTGTGCCACGTGGTCTGCACCTCTCTCATGCGCTCATTTAATCTTTACCACTGATCTGTGCAGTGAGCATCAGTAAGCTCATGTTACAGAGGAAGAAATCGAGGTTCAGAAACAAAGCAATTACTGGAGGTCGCGAGCTGAAAAGTGACACCAGTCTGACTTTTTCTAAACCTCAGAGCCAGACTTAGGAGAAAACTGGCAGGAAAAATGAACCAGGGAACAGAGGCAAAAGTCAACATAGCTACTACTTAAGCGAGCTGTCTCAAAACAAAGTTTTTAATTACAGTTCTTTAAACAAAAGAGAAAGAAAATCAAATAATTCAGAAACCTTAATGACATTTTGAGGTACAGCTTCAAAAGCCCCGAATAAATAATAAATGTCACCAAAAGGACAAGGAACAGAGTGGCTGAATCACTTGCAGGCAGTGCCAAGAGCAGGCTGGAAAAAGGAAATACTTAACGCCATGCTCTCTGGATTGTTAACAATATCGGAAAATCTTCCTAGATCAGCAGATTTCCTAGACAGCTGAGATCTACTCTGAGGCGCCCTTCAGCCATCAATTAATTCCTGATCAGTGAGAAGCTAAATGATGGCAAATAAGCCATTCTAAACCTGGAAAAACTAGGTCTGAGGTCAAGGCCATCCCCTTCCCAGCAGAGTTCAAACTAAGGAGAAGGTGAGAGGATAAAGAATGGGGAAAAAGAGGTGTAGGTCCAAGAAGGGGAAAAGAAAGGAGAGAAAGAAGCACACAGACAGACTGAGACTGACGGCAGATGGTACCTGCTACCTACAAATCACGGCAGGACCAGGGGCAGCTGTGGGGGTTCAGTTGGTAAGCTGTCCCTGATGGCAAATCTTCTCCCAAGGATGTCATTTGTCATAGTTTGAGCTGCTGTAATGAAGTACCATAGATTAGATGGCTTATAAAAAACAGAAATTTATTCATAAGTTAGTTTTTGGAGGTGATGTCCAAAGTCAGGGTGCTAGGTTCTGGGGAGGGTCCTCTTTGGGGCCGCAGACTGCCCATTTCTCCTTGTATCTTCACAAGGCAGAAGGCAGTAAGCTAGCTGCCTGGCCTGTTCTAACAAGGGCACTAATCCCATTCATGAGGGCTCTACCCTCATGACCTAATTACCTCCTAAAGGCTTCACTGCCTAATACCATCACACTGGGCTTAGATTTCAACATATGAATTTGGAGGGAGACACAATCAATCCTTCACACACTGACGCAAGTTCCAAGAAAGTTAACAGAGACACGGAGCACATTCCCCACTAAGCTACCTGGCTGAGTGCAGCCACCGCATCCCGAATGGGTTTGCACAGGAGTCTAACAGTGGTGTGAAAAGGGGAAAAGAATGGGTTCTTTGGTCAAATCAGTTTGGGAAACACTAGGCAGACAGGTACACAGCTTGCTTCTTTACCATAAGATTTCTCCTTATGTCTTATGTGATTTCTAAGAGTCGACAGTGTCTCTCAAATTCATGACCATAGGTGGAGCTGCCTATAGATGTGTGATTCCAAAGGTGGTGGCTTAGGAAAGCTACTCAGGTTCAAAAGGAACTGATGGGACCCACAGGCTTGGTTGTGCCACGTGTGGTCTGGTCTTCCTGCG
This sequence comes from Ovis aries, assembly GCF_016772045.2. Taxonomy (NCBI): domain Eukaryota; kingdom Metazoa; phylum Chordata; class Mammalia; order Artiodactyla; family Bovidae; genus Ovis; species Ovis aries. The sequence continues at coordinate 65,454,055 of NC_056068.1, read as the reverse complement.
GACACTAGAGGTGAGTGTCCATTTCCTTACTTGGAGACACTGGTGATGCCGGCAGAATGGGCACGTGGTTTGCAGATGAGTCTGCCTGGTGCTGAAGTGTGACTCTGAGTAGGTGTGACAGTCTTAGAGATCAAAAGTGGGATTCTGTGTGCTGACTGACACTCTGGAAGAATGCCAGAGATGTAAGGGAATGTTCTGGGTCAACTCATCACATACAGAAGATGAACAGCCAAAGTCTCTGGGACAACTCAGTGGCTGAGCTAAGATGAGAACCCAGGGTCCCTGACCCTTGGTCTGAGCTCCCTCTGCCTCCAACCTGGTCTCCTGCTGAAAGTGCAACTCCAACCCATGTTTAAAAATTCAGGAGGAGCTGTGTCCTTAGACTCAGAGAGGCAGTAAATTCTACCTTCCCATGGCTGACCAGCTCTTGTTGGTCCACGTTGACATGTCCACATTATTTATCCTGTAAGAGAAACATTAACAAAAATAAATGCTGGAGTGGGTTGCCATTTCCTTCTCCAAGCAAGCGAGAGGATCTCCTTATAGCAGGGAGCATATGGTCATCCACCACTGGAGCAAATAAATATGCAAATGGGGCTGTTGCCTTCCCCTCTCTGTTCAAGAAGCAGCAAAGAAAACAGCATTAACAGAGCATTTGGGAAATGGGTCACTGGGATTGTGATGTGGGGATGTTCTACTCAGCCATTCCAAAGGAGAGATTTGCTAATTAGATCATGTACTTGATGGAACTGGGTCTACATTAACGACTTTCCAGACTGATCCAAGGCTTCCCTGTGGGTCAGCTGGAAAAGAACCGGCCTGCAACGCGGGAGACCTGGGTTGAATCCCTGGGTTGGGAAGATCTCCTGGAGAAGGGAAAGGCTATCCACTCCAGTGTTCTGGCCTGGAGAATTCCATGGACTGTACAGTTCATGGGGTCTGCAGAGAGTCGGTTATGACTGAGAGACTTTCACTTTTCACTTTTACAGACTGATCCAGAAATAGATAAACCAAGGTAATCTGGAGAGAAGTCTCAGAGCCCTGGGAAGCAAGACAGGGCTGGGTCTTAAGTGTCGGTAGATGAGCCAGCCAGGCAGGAGGTCTGGCTAAAGCAGAGATACTTTCTCCACCCCCCACTTCCAGCCCCAAGGTGTTCAATTCAAGGTTCTCTCAACAGCAACCAGATGTCAGTCAGTGGGCAGACAGAAACTTATATAAAATTTACTCACTTCACTTGACAACAACCTCTGGTTCCTCCCCAACCCATGAACTTCCTACAGCAATGTAAGGTGGCATTTATCCCGTCTTGGGAGTATAAATTCAACAAATATGTATTGTGGGCTGGCTATCTGGCCAGAGGCCTTGTTCTCAGAAGCAGAACCGCAGTGCAGACAACACAGCTCTGCACTCATTGGTCAAGCATCTCCCCAATGCCAGGCATGCCACTGAATCTTCCAGCATTCATATCTCCTTTCTTGGGGACCCTGAGGCTCAGAGCAGAGAAATGACTTGCCCAAATGCACACTAAATCACAGTCAGGATGGGAACATGGGTGAACAGGGCCCCAAAGTTCTCACGCTGTGCAGTGTGGTAGCCCTGCCATCTACATGTAACAAGGGCTTAAACAGCGGTGCTCTTCCTGTCAGTGGTGCTGCTGTGTGACGAACACCCCAAGAGAATTAACAATTATCTGAGCAGTAGGTGAATTCAGAAGTCATTCCTAGATGTCACCATGACTCGCCGAAAGGAGCCATCTGGATAACTGGAACAACTGGAAACCTTTTGCCTGGCTGAGACCATGGAGGCATTCCGGGAAGAGAGAAAGGTGTGACTGAAAATGTTTAACCAAGAAGTGGGTACAGGCAATGGTAAACAGATAAGATCTGGAGAACATTCGATACGGAGCAAGAAGCTCGGCTTTATGCTGTTGGCAGAGAGGGTGAGACAATTGGGATTAGGCTTGGAGTAAAACGGATTGGAGGGAGGGCGGATGAGGGGCAGGGAGACACATTATTAGGAAACTATGCAAAGGCATGATGCCCAGAACTGGGGCACAGGCATCGAGCTGCAGGGATGGCAGCCTCGTTCATCCAGCAGTATTCCTGGTCCAGGGATGGGTGGTGTCCTAGACAGACAAAGCCACTAGGAGGAGATACTGCTCTTCCCAGGGTATGCAACACCACACACCCAGGTACATGACATCCACCTGCAGCCGGACAGCAACTGCAAGAAACCGGTTTCTGAGAATGGACAAGGACTCTCTGCTCCTTCCACCTCATCCTACCCCACAGACCACCACCGTCCTGGGCCTTATGTACAGAAAAGCAACGCTCTAAGGAAGAAGCAGGGCTTTACCTTCTCATGCAGCAAGGTGGGAGACACATGGCAACAGCTGCAGAGCCTGGAGGAAGCTGCCCCCGGCCCCCACCCCGGCACAGACTGCACTCGCCTCCGCACTCGAGGCCCCAGGGGCGCTCTGGCGCCATGCTGTGTGTCCTCCCCACCCCATCACTGACTCCAGGTGGTGGCTTTCTTCCCAGTTACTGTCTGAGATGCACGAGGCTGGACAACGGGATGCTGTGAGGCACGGGCCCCTGCCCACCAGCACAGAAGCAGGCAGGCGGCTCCGATGACTTTAACGAGAAGCAAGCAGGAGCAGAGGTCAAGTTCAAACTCCCTCCTGTCCTCATCTCTCACCAGCTGGCGGATACTGCCGTGCAAGGTCAGCGTCTCGGCCACAGACGACGGTGTCTCTTGAGTCATTTGTCTTTCTAGGGCCTTCCAAATTGGGTTATTTTGTCCTTTCCTTTTTATTGACTACCTGCTGCTACTTTCTTTCCATTTTCCCCTCTTGCTTTCTGCCAACTTAAATTTTATCCAGGATGGTCCCTGCATTTGTTTCTTCCACGGGCTGTTCTGCAGATTCCAGCTGGCAGATTTCACCTCCTTCCTCATCTTCTGAACAGAGGCCCTTGACATTTCCTATCTTCTCCCCACCCAGTGCTTAGTGCCCGCTCATTCCCACGTACCCAGCAGAAAGGTCACCTTCTCTGCACCACCCACCACCGCAGTGGACTTACACTCTCCCTTAATGTGCCTTCTTGGTATGCAAATCGACAGAACTCACAAGCTGCCCGTGAGTCTGTTCCTCTTCTTAGACTCTGAGTTTCCTGAGGTCCTGGGCCTTAGTTCCCTTTACAACCCCAGAGCACGACATTGAGGGCTGTTCAGAGGCAGTACCAACACTGACAGCTACATGGATGGATAAGTGGATGAAGGGATAACCGAGGGTCCATTTCACTCACTTCATTTGCCCCTTCTAGAACATCTACCACCACGATCTGTAGTAAAACCTTCCAGACAAAATGTTATTTCATTTCATTACCAATAGTTTCTGGCTATCGAAGCCATGCGACCACAAGCACTGTCTTCACAGGGCTGGTGATCGGTGTGGGGAAAAGACAACTGAACTCTCCACGTCCCTCAGAACCTCAAAGGTATGGTTTGGGAGCCTTACCAGGATGGAGCAGTCCTGGCTCAGGGCCCCCCACTGTTGCACGTGCCTCAAAAGAGTCACCAAGACTGAAAGTCCAAGGGAGCAGAAACCCTGAGACTGCCCTTTCCACTTGCTCTGCTCGGCGAATCTCTCAGACCCCCATCTAGATTCCATCCCTTATGACACACGCTCCGTATCACAACGGCTCTCAGACTGAAGCTGTCCCTTCTGGCCCCACTGGTAAACACAGCTGTCAGAATAATTTCCCCAAAGCAGGCAGCAAGAGGAAACCAGTAAAGATAGAAATGTCCCAGCGAGGGAATAGGAAAGCTGCCACTCAATGAACCGAGACGCCCCGCCCTTCCCCCTCAGAGTCAGCATAGAAATCCAGCAAGAATTTCTCCTGAGTGCATTAGCAGGGTGGACTGAGCATCCACAGATATTTCAGTTCTGTTTCTAAACCCCTGAAATGACTGCGAGATGTTAAAACACAAACCACATGGGGTGGAAAACAAGGAAAGCCTCATCCCCGGAACCCCACTTTATGGTTTTCTTTTAGCTTTTCTTTATTTTCTAAAATCCTTATACCAAATGTGTACCACTTAAGGAAAAGAAGCAATAAAAAAAAACTTGATGGGAAAAAAAAGAACAGGAACTACAGACTCAAACTGGTAGCTCATCCTTGCAACATGGTAGGGCACATGGACAGCCGGGGACTGCTTTGCAGTGATGTAAGAGGTCAGAATTACAGGAGCCTGGCATGAAGAAAGACGCAGAGTTGGACAAATGATACCATCACCACATGAAGGGATATTTTGAAACACATTGTTTTAGGAGTTTTTAACAACTTGAGAAAATGCACAGAGTACTATATGTGGTGGCTTGAATAGTATGTGTCTCCCACCAAAAGATGTGACCAAGTCCTAACCCGGGGTTCAGTTCAGTTCAGTTCAGTTGCTCAGTCCTGTCCGACTCTTTGCGACCCCATGAATCGCAGCACGCCAGGCCTCCCTATTCATCACCATCTCCCGGAGTTCACTCAGACTCACGTCCATCGAGTCCGTGATGCCATCCAGCCATCTCATCCTCTGTCGTCCCCTTCTCCTCCTGCTCCCAATCCCTCCCACCATCAAAGTCTTTCCCAGTGAGTCAACTCTTCTCATGAGGTGGCCAAAGTACTGGAGCTTCAGCTTTAGCATCATTCCTTCCAAAGAAATCCCAGGGTTGATCTCCTTCAGAATGGACTGGTTGGATCTCCTTGCAGTCCAAGGGACTCTCAAGAGTCTTCTCCAACACCACAGTTCAAAAGCATCAATTCTTTGGTGCTCGGCCTTCTTCACAGTCCAACTCTCACATCCATACATGACCACAGGAAAAACCATAGCCTTGACTAGATGGACCTTAGTCGGCAAAGTAATGTCTCTGCTTTTGAATATACTATCTAGGTTGGTCGTAACTTTTCTTCCAAGGAGTAAGCGTCTTTTAATCTCATGGCTGCAATCACCATCTGCAGTGATTTTGGAGCCCCCCAAAATAAAGTCTGACACTGTTTCCCCTGTTTCCCCATCTATTTCCCATGAAGTGATGGGACCGGATGCCATGATCTTCGTTTTCTGAATGTTGAGCTTTAAGCCAACCCTTTTGCTCCCCTCTTTCACTTTCATCAAGAGGCTTTTTAGCTCCTCTTCACTTTCTGCCATAAGGGTGGTGTCATCTGCATATCTGAGGTTATTGATACTTCTCCCAGCAATCTTGATCCCAGCTTGTGTTTCTTCCAGTCCAGCATTTCTCATGATGTACTCTGCATATAAGTTAAATAAGCAGGGTGACAATATACAGCCTTGACGCACTCCTTTTCCTATTTGGAACCAGTCTGTTGTTCCATGCCCAGTTCTAACTGTTGCTTCCTGACCTGCATACAGATTTCTCAAGAGGCAAGTTAGGTGGTCTGGTATTCCCATCTCTTTCAGTATTTTCCACAGTTTATTGTGATCCACACAGTCAAAGGCTTTGGCATAGTCAATAGGGTATCTATGAGTATCATCTTATTAGGAAACAGGGTCTTCACAGATATAATTGAGTTAAGGATGTTGTTGTTGTTTAGTTGCTAAGTCCTGTCTGACTCTTTTGTGACCCCCATGGACTACAGCCTGCCAGGCTCTTCTGTCCATGGGATTTCCCAAGAAAGAATACCGGAGTGGGTTGTCGTTTCCTTCTCCAGGGAATCTACCTGATCCAGGGATTGAACCTGCGTCTCCTGCACTGACAGGCAGATTCTTTACCACTGCACCACCAGGGAAGCCCTAAGGATCTTGAGATGACCTTCCATCCAAAGACTGCATCCTTATAAAAGTAAAGAGAGGGATATTTGAGACACAGAGATGTAGAGTGTTAGTCGCTCGGTTGTGTTCGACTCTTCGCTACCCCATGAACTGTAACCAACCAGGCTCCTGTGTCCATGGAATTCTCTAGGCAAGAATACTGGCGTGGATTGCCATTTCCTTCTCCAGCGGATCTTCCCCACCCAGGGATCGAACCCAGGTCTCCTGAATTTTTAGGTGGATTCATTACCATCTGAGCCACCAGGGAAGCCCAAGAGAGAAATTCAGAGATGTAAAATGTAAAGACCAAAGAAGGTGGAAGCAAAGACTGGAGTGATGTGCCTATGAGCCAACAACTGCTGGCAGCCCCCAGAAGCTAGAAGCGAGGCCTGGAATGAAATCTTTAGAACCTCCAGTAGGTACCAACCCGGCCAACACCTTGCCTTTGGGCATCTGTCCTCCAGAATTGCAAGGGAATAAATTTCTGTTGTTTTAAGCCCCCACCAAGTTTATGGTCATTTACAGCAGCCCTAGGAAACTAATGTATGATGGTAAGTACGGAAGCAGCTTATACAACTATTTACAGGATGGTTTCAGTTACGTAAAACAGATGGACAATGGGTGTGTATTCTTATAAAGAGGGAAAAAGGTTATTAAAACTGCATGAGCAATCTGCCATCTTACAAAGAATATTAGCTCACAGCCAAACCTTGCGACCACATCCCAGTTCTCACTCACCAGACATTTGATCTTCAAAATAACTTGGGCAGGTGAGAGCACGGGAACATCATTCCAGTTTCACAGATGAGCACCTGGAGCTGGAATGTGATCAAGGTGGAGCTGGTGGCTGAGTTTGAATAATTTGGGTCTCCGGGTGCCTCTCAGCAGCTCCAGTGGTGTCCAGCTGCTTAGTGCTGGGACCTGAACTGTGTCCCTCCCATCTCCAAATTCATGTTCAAGTCCCTAGCACTTCTAGTAGAGCCACATTTGAGGTAAGGTCTTTTAAAGAGGTGATTAAGAGGAAGTCATTAGAATGAACGTTAATCCAATCCAGCACACCTCATAAGAGGAAACTCGGACATGCATAGAAACATACCGGACACACGCATGCATGCACAGAGGAAAGACTATGGCAGGACCCGGGGAGAAGGCACCCTCTGCAAGTCAAGGATAGGTCCCAGGAGAAGCCTGACCTTGATCTTGGACTGCTAGCCTGCAGAACTGAAAATATAAGCTGTTGTGAAGCCATGCAGGCTGGGTGTTGTGTTCTGGCAGCCCCAAGCCAAGATGCTTAGGCAGGCTGGAAGACAGGCTCTTTTTGGCCAGTTTCTCCTCTTCCTGCAGCATCCTCCCTGGGCTGAAACGGAAGGAGGGAAATATAATTCCCAGCTACAGGTCTCTCTCGCCCAGTTACGTTATTTCTGGGCTAACAACAACGAAGACTTCCGGCAAATCTATCTTCTGCCCGCTGGGTAGGTGGAGTGGTCAAAGCCATGTTCTCCAGATGTGCCAGCTGCTTCTGGCTTCTCCTTTAGAGCCACAGGCCGTCACTGTGTAGGAGTGTGTGTGTGTAGGGAGAAGCAGGGGTGAAGGGTGTGAGTGGTGCTTCGTGACTTTTAGGCAGGGGGAAGGAAGTAAGGCTGCAGGAGGCAGGGTGTGGTGGCCGGGTCACAGGCTTGGGAAGACGACTGGATTCAGAGACGGGCTCCAGTTCCTCCTGTGTGTCCCCCAGCAAACCGCTTCCCCAAGTTGAGACTCAGTTTCCTCATCTGTAAAGTGGAGCCAACACCACCCACCTACCTGCAGGGGGCGACTCGGCAATGTCAAGCGATCAGCATCGTGCCCATCACACAGGAGGTACTTAATAAACGTTTCTTATGTGTGTTAATGAAAAACGGTGCAAAAATTTGACTCTTTTTTCAACAGTGCCTAAATCCCATGGGAGTAGTTTGGCCTTTTTTCCCTCTATCGTTACCTTAATCCCAGGGCAGGGGGCCAGGGGAGGGGCTGGGTTTTGGCGTTGTTACACAATAAATTAAAAGATTTTGCATTTTCACTCCCAGCATTTAAAAATCAAGAGCTTTCCCATAAAATTTCCAAGTTCTGAGTCGTCTGGATAACCTGGAAGATGCCGCCATGCAGACAGCATCTGCCTCTGTGGCAGTGCCAGGCTGGAGCTCAGTGGGGGCGTCCCCTTCATGGAGTGTGTGCCCTCCGATGTGCATTGGGGTGACCTGAACAGCTACCCCATTGCCCACCTGCCTGGGCTCTTGTGGACCTGTGCACAGAGGGCTCAGGGAGGAGAGAGAAGGGGGCAGGAACCAGACAGCGGGCTCAGTGGGCACTATAGGAGTGGGATCCACATCAGTTCTGACTAAATGGTTGTGTAACCAACACTCATTTAACGATGAGCCACATTTAAAGCAGGCAAGTGGACAGGGAGTTCCATTCAGAATCCCAGTTTAGGATGTCACCAGTAGCTACTACCCCAAAGGTGGTTACAATCGCAGCCAGACAAGAGACTACAGAGCACGCACAGACAGGTGGATTTTCTGTCTTGCTCTTCTGGAGCTCACTTAACGAATTCAGTGGGGAGGGCTCAACAAGGTCTAGACTGTTGTCCAGAGGAAAACTGTCAGAGCAAGGCCACAGACAAGGAGTAAACCTCAGGCAGTCCTTGCACTCAGGGCAGTCATGATGGAAAGACACGGGGTGCAGGGGAGGGCTGTGGGCACCATCTGCCCCGAAACCCCCACACATTGTGGGATGGCTTCCCCTCAGGGTGAAGAAAGAGAGGGGACTGGAAGCAAGATTGGGAGCAAGCAATAGAGATGCTTTTTTTTTTTTAATCAGAAAATGGAACAAATTAGCCCCTGCACATCCTATCTCAAGATTCAGGGAAAGGTCCCAATTGTATGGCTTAAAAAAAAAAATCACTGATGCTGCAATTTCACAGAGCAGATCAATACTGCAGCTTAAATGTGAATTTATGGCCTTCAGAAATGCAGATGAGGCTATGCTCTGAGTCCCAGCCTGCCTCCCACTGACAATTCTGCTGACTTCCCATGGCCTCGATGATTCCAGCTGGCTACCTTTTCAGGTAAGGGCAAGAGTCCTCTGCTGAGCTTGCCCATCTCCTCTGGGATGGGACCCTGGCTTGGCCCATGTGTCGTCATAGAAACCACTATATGAGCATCTCACCTGCATCTATACTGGTTAGGCAACATCCCTCCCCCCATCATCCCTGCCTCTCTTTATTGACTGACTCCCTACTCCCAACCCCACCGCACTCCACTCTTCTTGAATTCTGGGTGTGGCATGCACCAAAGCTCGGCAAGTGTGTGTGTGCCTAAGTCTACCAGGTCTGCTGCAGGGGATGTGACTGTTGGGTAGATCCAACCCCAGACCCTGGGACAGCTGTCTCCATTTTCCTGGAGGGAAGCATCCACTCCCACATCCTTCCAAGCCTTCCAAGATGCACGTAAAAATCAGATCTCTGCTCTCTTTTTACTTTTATCCCTGCTGTGCGCTCTGGGGAGTTTTTACAAAACAAATGAACATGAACTTCAAGGCATGCAGTGTGTAAATCACTGCAGATCCTCCCAGGCCTCCAAAAGCTTACAAACACGACTTAGCCAAGGACTAAAGAAAAGCCCGATAGGTGATTATTCTTATTAAATAAACACTACTCACTATCCCCTTGCAACCTGGTTGACAGAGTAGGTTCACATCTATTAACACCATCAGCTCCTCATGACAGCCCCATGCATGAGGCAGAACTGGTAACGTACGATCTCCATTAAGGGTGGAGACTTCTTAAAAATTTCATAGAAAAAGACTGAAAAAAATTACACCTAAACTGGTATGTGTTCTCTAAGGAGAACAGTATGGAGGTTCCTTAAAAAGCTAAATACAGAACTACCTATGACCCAGGAGCCCCACTCCTAGGCATATACCCAGAGAAAATCATAATTTGAAAAAATACATGCACCCCAGTGTTCACTGCAGCACTGCTTACAATAGTCAAGGCCATGGACACAACCTAAATGTCTGTCGACAGAAGGATGCGTAAAGATGTGGTATACATATACAATATTACTCAGCCATAAAAAAGAACAAGTATTGCCATCTGCAGCAACATGGATGGGCCTGGAGGTTGTCATGCTGAGTGAAGTAAGTCAGCCAGAGAAAGGCAAACATCATATGATAGGACTTTTATGTGGAATCTGTAAAAGGGTAAAAATGAACTTCCTTACGAAACAGAAGTAGAGTCAGAGATGTAGAAAACAAACTTATGGTTATCAGAGGTAAGGCAGGGGAAAGATAACTTGGGAGGCTGGGATTGACATATACAAACTACTATATACAAAATAGATAACTAATAAGGACCCACTGGGAATTCTACTCAATACTCCGTAACAGCCTATATGGGAAAAAGAATTTTAAAGAAAGAGAGAGTAGATATATGCATATGTATATGTATAACTGATTCACTTTGCTATTTACCTGAAACACATCATTGTAAATCAACTGTATTCCAATAAAAATTAAAAAAAATCACACACACACCCCAGGATGAAAACTAGCTAGGATTTTTATCACTTTCCATTAATTAAAAAAAATTCTTTCAGATAATGTGAAAGTCTCCTTATCCAGCCCCTCTTGACTACATGTCTGCACCCTCATCCACCCCATTTTTTTGAGTTCATTTGCAACTTTAAAATCCAATTTGAAAGGCTTTCATATACATATTTGTAGCTATAAACAAAATATAGTACTGGTTTGCATGTGTTTTTAAAGTACGCAAATTTAGTACTATTACCATACTATCAATCAGATTGGCTCTTTTTAAAAACTCAAGTGCTGTATAGCATTCCAATCTATCTAACCCTCTACTGAAGGACATTTAGATTATTTGGAATTTTTTCATTATTAGAAACAATGATGATAAAACCTTAATCCCATCCTTTTATACATACGGCAAGATTTCCTCCTGCATCAGTAGGGGGCCTTGCTCTTCCAATGTGCTTCTCTCTGTCTGCTGAAATGGTTGAGCACCTCCTCCTAGGCTAATGGTTCATCCGGCTTCCCCTTTTAGAAGTGAGCTTCCTGGGTCAGTATTTAAGAACAAACAAGCCACATTCTGGTAACAAACAGCTGTCCAAGGCAAAGAGAATCACCCCTCTTCTCCTGCTCCCCAGTACTGACCGTTCTCTTCACGGCTGCCAGAGGGAATAGCCACCCTTCCTTGGCATGGCCTTAGCCCAGTGAGAGATACGTCACTTTCCAGGGCATCCTTATGGATGGCAGGCTGACTCCACTCCTAACACAGCCGTCAGGGCTGCACCAATAACCACCAAACCCAGCGCCCAGCTCTACAATTGAAGGGCACACTGGCATCTCAGCTGGCTCCTACTGCAGGGCTTTGCAGAGGAAGAGGTTGACACCCATTCTCTCTACTCCAGCTCTTCCCCATACCCATCCACAAGGGCTCCCAGCTCTCACTCTCGTCTCATTCAGACTGGCCACAGAGGACCGTCTGACCCTCACACAGGCAGAGATGCTAGCTGCCTTCTCGCTGTCCCCTCAAAACTGGCAAGGTTGGGAGGTTTAGTGGAAAAGACACAGGGTTGCACTCATCAGCTATGTGACTTCAGGGAAGTTACCTACCGTCTCTGAGTCTCAGAAACCTTCCCAGGAAAGATATGGGTAGTTGTTAGAATTAAGAGAAAATAATGCTACATGTGAAGGGATTGGGAAATACTAAACACTTAATTCAGGGGAACCAATAGCAAGTCAAGCAGCTTGTGTTAAAATCAACACATCAGGCACTTTCCTGGTGCTCCAGTGGTCCAAATTCTTAACCAGGGAATCCCTGGTCCGGGAACTAAGATCCCACATGCTGCAGGGCAACTAAGCCTGCACGCTCTACAGCCCCTGCACCACAACTAGACAGAAGCCGTCACACCACAACAGAAACCCGGCGCAGCCAAACAAATAAATACATTTTTAAAAATCAACACATCAAACAAAGCTCTGTGTAGACACAGATTGGTCAGATGTGGTCCACACCCTGGTTGGGTAGACACAATGAAGACATAACGTGGACCGAAGTTGGGATCATCCAGAGTTAACTGATGAATCCCCTGGGCTGGAAATGAAGTCTTCAGAGAGAAGGCGGGATGTGAAGCTGGGTCTGGCCCCCAGGGATACTTGAAGACGTTCAATCGTCACCACTTGGGGGCGCCACCAGGATGGAGCGGTTGAGGTCAGTGATAAAAGTGAAAGTCGCTCAGGTATGTCCGACTCTTTGCAACCCCATGGACTACACAGTCCATGGAAATCTCCAGGCCAGAATACTGGAGAGGGTAGCCTTTCCCTTCTCCAAGGGATCTTCCCAACCCAGGGATCGAATCCAGGTTTCCTGCATTGCAGGTGGATTCTTTACCAGCTGAGCTACCAGGGAAGCCCAAGAATATTGGAGTGGGTAGCCTATCCCTTCTCCAGCGGATCTTCCCAACCCAGGGATCGAACTGGGGTCTCCAACATTGCAGGTGGATTCTTTATCAACTGAGCTATCAGGGAAGCTCGGCTGAGGTCAGGGCTGCTGTTAAACCACCTTCAAAGCACAGGACAGCTGTCCATGATGAAGGATTAGCCAGCTCAAAACATCAAGTGCTAAGGTTGAGAAGTGCTGCATTAGGTCACAGGAGAGAGAAGAGCATTCTACGGCAGGAAGCAGATGTGAGTGCAACATTTTCCTGAGATTTATTGATGTTTATGCGGTTCAAGGCAAGGCCAGAGTTGGAGGACAATGGGTGGGCGTGGAGGGAACAGGCAAGGTGTACAAATAGGTAAAAATGGTCACGCATGCACGCTCAGTCATTTCAGTCATGTCTGACTCTTTGAGACCCCCATGGACTGTACCCCACAAGGTTCCTTTTGTCCCTGTAGTTTTCCTGGCAAGAATCGCAGTGGGTTGCTCTCCTCCAGGGGATCTTCCCAGCTTAGGAATCGAACTCAAGTTTCCTGCCTTGCAGGCAGATTCTATTACCTGCTCAGCCATCAAGGAAGCCAAAATGGTCATGACCCCTATTAAATAATAACCTGAGGTCAGAGGACAACTGTCTGGACTCCCCACTGAGTCACAAGACTGTGCTCTTCTGATAGACCCGAGCCACCGAAGCAGACAGGTGAAGCGAAACACCATCCAGACCAAAGTCCCAAACCTTCCATCACCATGCCTTTTCTTTAGTGTCCCCGCCATCCTCCAGCCCCAAGGACCGCATGTTCTGACAGCTGCCGTCTCCCGACGACAGGCATTTTTCATGTAAGATGTGTGACAGCAATCTGGCTGCCACATCTATCACCGTGACACAATTATTAAGTACTAATTCATCGGATTCCCATTTTTTATTAATCCTGAACAAATGTAACTGCCAATTACAAGCCTCTGATCCGCATGAGATAACAGGTGTTGCTGTGAAGCTGAAAAGAGTCCAGCCAAGAGCAAAGAAACCGGGCGATCCTAATTCAGACTGAAAGTGCCACGCAGGCCATCCCCATCAACATGTTTGTGGAAGAGCAGGAATCTGAGGACCCCAGCTGGGGAGCCTATGATGTGGTCGGACCACCGCACAGCAGAGAAGGTGAATCTGCAGGCTAGAGAAACTACTTAAAAATTAACACAGACCTCGGCCCATGCCATGTGTTAGGTGCTGAGCACTGGACGTGATATTCCACTGTTTCTCTCAGCCACCAAGGAAGTAGGCACTATTATCACCCTCATCTACTTGTCGTTCAGAAAGACGAAGAAAGGTAAAAGCTAGAATTTGAACCCAGGTCCCTGGTTCCAGAGCCCATGTGCTTGCCCAGAAGGTGGTGGTCCTCTGCCATGGGCAGTCAGCTGGTAACACTGCTGACCTTGGACCCAATGGCATGACCTTTGGTCAAGGACTCAGCTGATGCTCAAATGCCAGAGATTAAAGGAAGAGGGGGCAGCCCTGAGTCACATGGGATCTGGGAAATTCCAACCTCAAGAGGCAGTCTGGCTTTTTTTTTTTTTTTTTTTTCAGCCTGAATTCTTTAATGTTATCTAACCTTAAAAAATAATGAGCCCAGCTGAGCCAGACAGGCCTGTGAATACAGACAAAATAGTTACTCATCTCTGGAGCAAATAAATATGTAAATGGCAGCCCTGTTTCCTTTGCCTTCATCTGCGCAGCCGGGAAGAGTGGCATTACCGGCAGTTTTCAAGAAGCGGTTTAGGATTATGCAGTGGAATGATTATTTATCCATTGAAAATATGAGTCTTGCTAATTAGGTCGTAATGGTACTCGTTTATCATCTGAATTTGGAGCATATATTGTATTGATCTACAATGTTGTCTGTGGGCACAAGGTGCTTATTAATACCGGCTTAGCTCTGCCGAAAGTTCCCATGAACCTTAAACCCTCTTGGAAGCCAACTGAAGGGATCTGGGCTGACTGCAAATGAGGGACTTGCTGTGATGATACTCCTTCTACCAGAGCTGCTGGAAAGGGATGCTGTGCCTTCGGAGTCTTCCTGCTGCTTTTGACCAGAGTTCCCAGATTGTGGACAATCTGCTAATTCCGGCAGGTACAATGAACTCACATGGTTATGTCTTTAGACGATGAGGGGATAAACACTGAACTCGTAGACATCTGAATTGAGTTGTATATTTTAGAAGGTATTCAGGCAGCCAAAGAGTGTAAGTGTTCTGGCTGTAGCAGCAGGGGAAGAGCCTTAGTCACACACACACACACACACACACACACACACACACACACACGCAAACCCCCATGAGAACGGTCCCATCACAATCTCTGTTTCCTGGTCAACTTCAGGTCAGGTCATTGGCCAGTGACAACCGAAGCTTAGTGTGGCTTAGTTCTGCCCCATGGACTCTTCCTAGTGTTTATGCTGAAGTCTGGCTCTGCCTTTTACTGGGGGCCTGGCCTTGAGTAACTCAGATTATCCCTCTGTACATCAGAGGCTGCACCTGCGATGTTGGGATAATAAGCTCTCCTATGTTGCAGGGTTGTTGCGAAATCTACATAACAGATCACAAGTGAAATACCTGGGGTATAGTACACACTCAAAATTTCATGCCTCCATTTAATCCTTCTAGAAATAATCAGCTTGCTCATGGCAACACATCCACAAAGGCGAACTGCCACAGAGCATCAGACTTAAGAAGCACAGGTTCACCAGCCCAGAGGATGAGCTGGGCATGGAAGGGACAACTTGTCCTGAGGGCATGATACTGGAAAGGCTTGCGGAATCAGATTTTTAGCAGTATCCATCCAGATGTAATTCAAAGACACCACTCTGTAGTTGAGTACTTTTGGGAAATGCCAGCTACCATCTCCCCCACTTAGGGATCCGTAATGCACCCAAGCGCATCCAAGACTTGTAGCAGTCCTAAAACAAAGAAAACAGTTTAATTTGTTTTTACCCAGTGTTTCCCATAGTTAAGTCACAGAACTTTTTCTGGGGGAGTGGGTAGGAGACGGCATGAGAAAGTTATCCTTTTAGAGAGGGTAACGAAAAGACTCAGAATGAGAATGGCAGGCAGGAAGACGAATGGAAGTTCAGAACTGTTGCCACCCACTCTCAAGATTTAAGGGCCAGAAATGGCAATGGTCCCTAACCTGCGAGGACTCTACCCAGGAAAGGACAAAAGCTGGAGTTGAGTCTTTCACAGAGCAGATGGCACAGAACCAGAATGTCTAATACAACCTTCCCCAGACTTCTGGCTGTGACCCAAGTGAGCGCGTTACAAGAACAAGCCACTTGTGCTTCTGAAACCCTGTGTTTAAGTGATTTGCAGGGACAGATGCAGAGGCTGCATCCCTGGGCTGAGTCAAAAGATGAAAGCCGTGGGCAACCAAACTGTCCATCAAACATCACCCTTATTTGACTACATCTACAACAGGGAGGAAGACAAAGAGGGAAAGGAGGGGTGAAGAGGGAAAATCCAGAGGAGAAGGAAGCTGAGAGAGTATGGGACCGGGGGAGTGAGCAGCACCAGGAGAGGAGGAAGCAGAGGCAACCAGAGGCAGAGCGAACTGGAGAAAGTACTTAGCGTTCCATCCCATTTAACTCAACCACGGTGCCGAGCAGTCATGCTCTCTGGGGGGCCCGAAACCCCTGAGGTACCCGCCATCAACTTACCAACTCCGAGCTATTCTTTCTGCTCGGGGTCAGATGACAGATTTTCCAGCCAGATGGGAGGTGCCAACTGTAACTGAACAAGCCCAAGAGGGACTGGATGAATGATTTCATTTCTCCATGAGGGTCAGGAGCAGATGCCCTGAGTCGCTGCTACTGCAGTAGTTCCTACCATTCAGCTGAAAGTCTGGGCTCGAGACAGCCAAACCTTTACGGCTACCTCCTCCATGATCTGAGAAGGGAACCCACAAGAACCCCCTGAATAAAAAGGTCTCATTCCCCACTGTGCCATTAAGAGAATATGTGAAAGTCCCTCTCTGAGTCGCATACCTTTGGGTTAAGAAATCAATTCCTCCAGACACACAAATATTACAGTCCCCATGGAGTGAGAATGTGTGATAAAAACAGGATTAGGGGAACTCAGTTTTTACAAGGACCTATGAAAGGGCTTATTAATATTGTTAGTGCTCCTAACTACAACACATGTTGCTTATTAAAGAGACAGGCAGTGACACTTTAAACATCTGAAATTGCAATGATGAGAGCTGTTAATGCATCGCAATTTATTATCCCCTGCTCGCAGGAAATTTCTGAGGATTAACCTCCTCACAGCTTCCATAAGATGCTGATATGATCATTTTGCATTGCAGGAGGTATCATGCAGACTAACGCAATTTGTTTCCAGAGTCTGGCTGGGCATGCAAATGTTTGATGTCCTGGTTTTATCACCAGTCCATGAGGTTATACTTCACGCAGAATGATCCAGGTTGACACGCGTGTGTGTATGTGGTGCAGCAGTAAAAAGTCACCTGGCAATGTGGGAGACTCAAGAGACTTGGATTCGATCTCTTGGTCGGGAAAATCCCTTGGAGTAGGAAATGGCAACCCATTCCAGTATCCTTGCCTGGAAAATTCCACGGACAGAGGAGTCTGGCTGGCTATAGTCCATGGGGTCACAAAGAGTCAGACACAACTGAGCACACCACACATGTGTATATACATGTGAGCATATGTTATGTATATGTACACATATATGTAAATATAGATGTGTATCCTTGTATGTGTCTACATGCACACTGCATGCAAACGTGTATACGTGTGTGGAGAAATCTGAAAGAGAGAGGGAGACGATAAAGCTGACTTTCTCAGCTTTTAACTCTTTCAACTAAAGAGACATTTAAGAACCATGTCCCCTTGGAGTTGGAGCATTCCACCCTCTAAAGAGAAGATGGACTTGGTCCTCTCCAGGGACAGCGCAGACACACCATCACAGCAGGAGGTGCCAGGAGCATGTGGATGGAGAGCTAAATTAAGATGAACTTTCTGGATCAAAAGTAAACAAAAGTAACCTTTGTTTGGGCAAGGTGATGACATAATCATTGCCTGATATATCCTTAAAAAAAACCCAACATACTCTAAAACTTATTTTAGTATTCCCCATCTGGAGAAATCCAGGTGTGGGAAGGACCATCACTTGCCTGCAGTCACGGGGCAGGTAAGTGGCAGGGCTGGGGACAGGACCGAGACCCGCGAGCTCCAAGCTGGGGCACATCCTCCACAGGCAGCCTCTGTCCTCTCAGAAGTGGGAGCTCATTGAAACAAACAAACCCAACTCCTCCATTCAACAAGCACAGCAGGGCTCTCTCTGTGCACGGGACTGAGAGGTGCTCAGGACTAGAAGTGATACTTGGACCTGGGATCAACGCCACAGCCACGTGGCGAAACACAGGCAGCGAGGACAACCATGATCGCCTGGAACGCTAACTAATATCTGGCAGTCTCTAAGTCCTCAACAATTTCTCCATCACAACATGCTCCTGTGACTTTGTGACCTTTGCCAAATTACTTAACCACTCCATTCTGTGTCTCACTTTGCTCATCTATAAAATGGGGAGATAATCACTTTTCCTCCTTTTGGGTTGTCATGAGGATTAAATAATTTAAAATATAAAGTCCTTAGGTACTGGGTACATACATAGTCAGCATTACATAAGTCTGGCTACATCACATTACTTCTGTTATTACTATGATTAAGAATAAGCACATATCATCAAAGCACGGGTTCACCCATGCATGCACACACACATAGACACACACATACATGTTTTTCCCTTCTCTTGCACAAAAACTAGTGACTGAGTCACATTTTTCAAAGAGAGAAACTGGACTTGGAACAGAGCCCTTAATGCAGCCTTCTTTATTGTCTGTCTTCAGCACTCCTTTATAAATAGGTTTGCCAAATTGATGCTTAATAGCTTAATATCGGGTTCATATTAATCTCACCCTGTCTGAGTTTCAAAGGGACAAATTGTTCTGACTGCTAATGAAACGGATTTCAGTTGCAAGTTTCTAAGAGACCAGAGGCAGAAAAACTACCAGTTGATCTAAAAAGACAGACATCTCTTTGGTGCTCTTTTAAAGCCATAAGGGCTTACAGAGTTGGCACCGGAAGCTGGGAAGAAACCCAATAGCCTTAGCCAGGGTGGGGCGAAGGCAAGGGGGGTGCACAAGGCCCCTCAGACACTAGATGGCACTAGAACATACTCGAAGCCTGGCCTCCTTCAGCTCTCCACACACCCCACCCTGCTCTGCAGTTAGGTTCACTGAGGCAAGATGTGGGAAAGACACTTCAAATTGGAATAAACTATCTGAATGTTCAGTTCAGTTCAGTCGCTCAGTCGTGTCCGACTCTTTGCGACCCCATGAATCGCAGCACGCCAGGCCTCCCTGTCCATCACCAACTCCCGGAGTTCACTCAGATTCACGCCCATTGAGTCGGTGATGCCATCTAGCCATCTCATGCTCTGTTGCCCCCTTCTCCTCCTGCCCCCAATCCCTCCCAGCATCAGAGTCTTTTCCAATGAGTCAACTCTTCTCATGAGGTGGCCAAAGTACTGGAGCTTCAGCTTTAGCATCATTCCTTCCAAAGAAATCCCAGGGTTGATCTCCTTCAGAGTGGATTGGTTGGATCTCCTTGCAGTCCAAGGGACTCTCAAGAGTCTTCTCCAACACCACAGTTCAAAAGCATCAATACTTGGGTGCTTGGCTTTCTTCACAGTCCAACTCTCACATCCACACATGACCACAGGAAAAACCATAGCCTTGACTAGACGGACCTTTGTTGGCAAAGTAACATCTCTGCTTTTCAATATGCTATCTAGGTTGGTCATAGCTTTTCTTCCAAGGAGTAAGTGTCTTTTAATTTCATGGCTGCAGTCACCATTTGCAGTGATTTTGGAGCCCCCCAAAATAAAGTCTGACACTGTTTCCACTGTTTCCCCATGTATTTCCCATGAAGTGATGGGACCAGATGCCATGATCTTCGTTTTCTGAATGTTGAGCTTTAAGCCAACTTTTTCACTCTCCTCTTTCACTTTCATCAAGAGGCTTTTTAGTTTCTCCTCACTTTCTGCCATAAGGGTGGTGGCACCTGCGTATCTGAGGTTATTGCTATTTAGCAACAGTCAAAGAAGTAATATTATGCTCACTTTTAGCTCCCTGGACAAACTATATCCAGGCATTGTTTCTGGATTTCAAAAGGCAAATCATCACAACAATGTGAATATATTTCCCACTGGACTCTACGTTTAAAAATGATTAAGGCGGTAATTTTTATGTTAGGTCCGTGTGGCGTGGCGTGCATGACTCTTTGCGACTCCATGGACCGCATGGTCCGCATGTAGCCGACACGGCTCTTCTGTCCATGGTATATTAGGTATGTTTTACCAAAATTAAACAAAAAAAAGAACTAGGAAAAAAAAAAGGCAAATCACCCCCAATAATAGGAAGGGCATGCTGTGCTGTGCTTAGTCACTCAGTCGTGTCCGACTCTTTTGGAATTCCATGGATTGTAGCCTTCTGTCCCTGGGGATTCTCCAAGCATGAATACTGGAGTGGGTTGCCATGCCCACCTCCAGGGGATCCTCCTGACCCAGGGATCAAACTCAGGTCTCCCAAGTTGCAGGCAGATTCTTTACCATCTGAGTCACCAGGGAAGCCCAGGAACAGCATATTCAATCATAAAAATAATCATAAAAATAACCTCTTGCTTGGGTATAACGCCCTCCAGCCCCCAGGCAACGATAAAAGTAGCTCTTCTACTGACTGGGGGACTCCAGGTTAGTGCAGGGCACCGCCTGGCAGCTCGGCCCTCAGTTCATTATGAAAACCTCACGGCGTGTAAAGGCCAACCTCCCCACCTTCGAGAAGGCTCTAGAGCAGGTTATCCTCATACAGAAAGGGGGCCTGTGCCCCACACCAGCTCTGTAACCTGTCTTCTGTGGCTTCAGATCTCACTACTTGCAATTCACTTGCGCTGTAAGGCAAGAGACCCACGATGAATGAGGATTAACAGTGGTGGGGAGAGCTGGGGTAGACAGGCATGGCTCAGAGCGCTTCCTGAGCTCCTGCGAGAGCAGGAAGGGCTGCTCTCTGGTCTTCCACCACTTGACTGAGCTGGGACACCTCAGTCTGGATTCCAGAGGAAGGCCGGTGCATGCATCCTGAGAGGGGCCAGGCCAGGAGGGGAACAGGGAGAAGCCTGGGGCCATCACAGGGCAGGGCGAGGACCCTGGAATCCTGGGAATGGGAAAGGTGGCCCATGAAAGAGTCAGAGGTCACGGGCACTGGGCTTGGACACAGCTCCGACATCATCTAGAAGAGATGACTGGCGGGTCTCTAAGCCTTGGCTTCCACCGCTGCACAGTGGGGATGACAATGAAAACGGCTGCTCCGAAACCAGCTGCCCTATGAGGACGCAGCACAGGGTCGGGTCCTGAGCTGGTGCTCAGATTGTAGCTGAAACGCTGACAATGACAGAGGGGCTGGAGGGACCTGAAGAGGAAGCCTGGATACGTCACAGTCTGGGCTCAAGGGCACCCTGGCTCAGAGGATAAAATTGCTTGAGAGTCATTTTGACTTCATCTTGGCAAGGGCACACCGCCTCCATCCCTCTGTCTTAAACTGTCCTTTAAAACAAATCTTCTAACAGCCTCCTACTACTCTAAGGATCAAGGGTTAAGGCCAACCCCACCCAGCCCCTTCCAGTCCCAGAAGACCTTCCAACACTGGTCTCTGCCCACTCTTGGGCTCACATCTGGGTACTACTGTGGGCCACGGTCTCTCCACCTTATGCCTCAAACATGCTCTTCCCTCTGCCTAGAAAACTCTTTCTCCTTGGACTCCTTTTCAGGCTTCAGGCCTCACTTTAACGCCTCTTCCTCAGGAAAGCCAGGCTTATGCCCTACACATTTCCTTAGGTGAACCATCATATTTGAAATTGCCTGGTCGATGCCTGTCTTCCCACTACAGAGGGAACTGTGGGCACAAGATCTCAGCTGATACAAGCTAGCCAGTTATCTGTTCAACAAATATTTACTGAGCACTCTCTATGTTCCAGGCACTGTTCTTGGGGCTTGGGATACAGCAGTGAACAATATAGATAGATCAACAGATTGATAGATATAGATAGGTAGATGGATAAAGATGGAAGGAAAAAGAGAGAAAGATAGAAAGACATAGAGAAAGAGAGAAAGGCTGTTCTCTTTCTGCTTGAAGTAGCTGAACTAGGCCATATAGTCTTCTAAACCCTTCTGGGACTTCCCTGGTGGCCTGGTGGCTAAGGCTCCACATTCTGAATGCAGGGGGCCCCGGTGTGAACCCTGGTCAAGGAACTAGATCTCACATACTGCAACTAAAGATCCCGCATGTATAGCTAAGACCTGGTACAGGGCCAATAAATAAATAAACAAATGAACCCTTTTCCTCCCCACATGATGACCTGCACATTTATATCTGCAAAGGTCAATAACAGCTCTCAAGCTGAACACAGGGGCCAATTCCCTCTCCTCCCCACAAACATCGGATCTACTCTTACTTCTGCCTACCTAACCCCTCTCAAGCCTGTCTGTGTCCTCTGTCTACAGGGAGGACCACCAAAAGCCTCCCTTTGGATTACAGAGGTGGCCTCCAAGCCACGGTCTCTGTGTGTTAACCTTGGCCTCTGCCCATCACTGCTCCACCTGAGAACACAGTGGTTTTTCCAAGTGTAAATCTGATCACGCCTTTCGGGTTTCCCCTGCTCTTGGAACCAAGTCCAATCCGTGGCCCACAGCTTCTGTAGCTCTTGACTGGAGTCCTCGGGTACCTCTATCTGAAGGCCCCAGGGGAGCATCCATGGATTTGAGAGGTGAGTCATAGCACCCAGCACAGCGCCAGGCAGGGTAAGTCGCTGTTAAAGGTGTGAGATGGACTGACATTCTCTAGCTAACAGGATGCAGAGGAGACCCCTCTCACTGGGTCCTGGCCCCCTAGGGTGGGTATTTATGCAGATGCTGATGAACTATTTGCTTAGACACCACACTACAAACAAACAGGAAATTATTAATTGTTATCCAACTTTTAAGTCCCATTCTGAGTTTTCACTGCAAGCTGTATAATTGCTTTACATTTCTAAAAACTGTCTGTCATCAGTGTCTGCAGCATCTAAGTTATGAACATCCTTCTGCTGCCTGATGCATGCAGGCAATGGGTGGGGTTGACTCCTGCCTCCCCCGACCATTATCCCCCAGGAGGTAGTTTAGGCTTTGCTTTGGGGACACAGTTGGAGAGATTCCTGACATATCCCTTTGGAAGGGCACTAAAACAGCTCAACTAGAGACCTTTAATCCACAAAATGAATGCCGGGGAAGGCAAAGATAACTGCATATCTCGGGCACCTACAGGAGAATACAAAATATAAGACAATGATTTACAGAGTGAGCTTTGGAGTCAGGGTCAAATCCTTGCAAGCTGTATAATCTCAGGCAGGTTACTTAACCTCTCTCTGAGACCCTGTCCCCTAACCTAAAGTGTGAAGATAGCAATAGGACAAATGGTACAAAGTAGGTATGAGGAGTAAATAAGATAATCTAAATAGAAAGCTACACAGATGTGGTCAGAGCTCTACTCACGCATGCTAATTGACCACTGTAACTTTACTGCCGCGGCTACTTCCCATAATGACACAGAAGCTGTAGTCAAAAGCCTAAGTACCACAAGAGTGATCCGACAGCCACAGACATTTCTCGAGTAACTGTTATGTTCCAGTCCTGTTCTGTGAGTTTCACAAACATAAACTCATTTCATTCTAAGAATAACTTTATGGGTCGGGACTATTTTATGCCATTTTCTAGATGGGAAAATTAAGGCACAGAGAAATCAAGGAACCAGCCTGGGGTTAAACAGCATCACTATCTAAGTTCAAAAATATAAGCACAAAACTCCTTTTCTCTCTAGCACTGTTTTATTTTCTGGCCCGAGCTTTCATAATAAACTATTCATAACTCATGCTTTCAAATTCCTGTTTCAGTTCAGTTCGGTCGCTCAGTCGTGTCCAACTCTTTGCAGCCCCATGAATTGCAGCACTCCAGGCCTCCCTGTCCATCATCAACTCCCGGAGTTCACTCAGACTCATGTCCATCGAGTCAGTGATGCCATCCAGCCATCTCATCCTCTGTCGCCCCCTTCTCCTCCTGCCCCCAATCCCTCCCGGCATCATAGTCCTTTCCAATGAGTCAGCTCTTCTCATGAGGTGGCCAAAGTACTGGAGTTTCAGCTTTAGCATCATTCCTTCCAAAGAAATCCCAGGGCTGATCTCCTTCAGAATGGACTGGTTGGATCTCCTTGCAGTCCAAGGGACTCTCAAGAGTCTTCTCCAACACCACAGTTCAAAAGCATCAATTCTTCGGCGCTCAGCCTTCTTCACAGTCCAACTCTCACATCCCTGTTTAGCCAATCCCTAACTCCAATGCAAACCTGCAGTATTATTATATTAATGTTTC
Source organism: Ovis aries (assembly GCF_016772045.2). Lineage (NCBI taxonomy): Eukaryota > Metazoa > Chordata > Mammalia > Artiodactyla > Bovidae > Ovis > Ovis aries. The sequence goes on along the minus strand of NC_056068.1, from coordinate 65,430,224 downwards.
TTTAATATAAATATATAATATGGTCTTTTACAATCTGTATATTTAACTTCTACCAGTTATAGTTCCAGTCTTTTTTTTTTAAATTGAAGGATTCTTAGTTTAGAATGCTGTGTTAGTTTCAAGTGTACAGCAAAGTGATTCAGTTGCACACACACACACACACACACACACACACACACACACACACACCCCTTCTTTTTCAGATTCTTTTCCATTATAGGTTATGACAGGACACTGAGTACAGTTCCCTGAGCTCCACAGCAGGTCCCTGGTGCTTACCTATTTTACATATAGGAGTGTACACGTGTTAATCCCAAACTCTTAATCTCTCTCTCTCCACTCTTCTTTACTAAGGTCGCAAGATCAAGTGTTCAGAAGTACGGGTGTTATTTATTTTTTAACGTGTATCTTTTCTTTTAAAACATCAAAGGAAAGTGCTCAGTGTGAAGTGACGGAAGATGCTTAAACTAGACATAAACGTCACCACTGAGCTACCGCGAGAGATGACCGACTGCTGCTCACATTTGCTGGCTTTTCCTCTGGGCTGTTTCTGCACAGTTCTGTTTACAGAATCGGGCTCACAGAATGCACTTGGGAGTGGGTTTCACACTGGGTGGCTACACATGTTCAAATTAGCCACTCAAAACACCCACTGGTCTTACAACACAGGTCCTTTGTAGATCCTAGCTTCACAGAGGTTTTTTTTTTTTTTTCCTCCTTTCAACAGAAATTAAAAAGGAAATTAAAGTCACAGACATGCCACATAACACCAGGAACACTGGAGCTCCTGGAGGCTAAAAACCAAAGAGCAACTCAGACCACCCAGCATCTCCGATATGTTAACGAGCTCCCACTGGAAAACCCAAACAAGGCTGACAGCCCCAGAGGATGACCCAGCAGGCAGCAGACTTCCTTACCCCAAAGCCACAGCCGACAGCCAGCTGGCTCCTTCTGGGGAGCCATCTTCCATTCGTGACTGAGGACCAGGCTTTCCTTACTTTTCTGAGAGCTGGGTGTGGCTGAAAAGAGGCTGACAGAGTCTCTGTCATAACTCACTTTAATAAGAGATCTGAGCATTTGGGGAGGGATGAGTGATGACACTGGGATACAGGAAACCCTGTTCTTAGCCAGTATCGGCCTCCGTTTAGGAACAGGGCGCAGTTCCCATCTTTGGGAACTGCAGGGGCGGGGGGTGTTGATTTATACAGAGAAGCCAGTGGAGGTGGGTGGAAGAGGTAAGTAGCCAGAGGCCAACAGAAGGGAGGAGAAGAAAGGGATGGAAAGCGGGGGGAGGGTGCTAAAGCTTCCTGCAGGGAACCTGCTGAAGCCTGGAGGGCAAGGAAGAGAGCAGACGACAGCACTAGACTGCAGATGAAGGACGAGGAAAGGCGTGGCATGCACAGGTCACCAGCGCAGCAGCTCCAAACGGGCCTTGTTGGTCCCTGGTCGGACCCCAGCTAAGCCTACAGCTTCCTCTATCGGATGCCTCCTAATGGGAAGGGCTGGCCCAGCACAACAGACTAGATGGGGGAGGGGGGGTGCTGGAGGAGTGGAAGAGGACCAGCGAACCACCAGGTGCATCTTCCACATGGCTTAGAACCACCCTGCCCATTGCATGATCAGGAACACATCACTCGCCACCAACAAAATTTCCTGTCTAACGCCCCAGAAGGATTTACAGAACTCTGCACAAAGACTAGTCTCCCAAACATATTTCCTCTGAACAGCAAGACTGAGCTTGAACAGTTGGGTGCTTGGTAGCGGAGGGCAGCACAGGACATAGGAATAACCCTGATATCACGGTGTCGTCTGGGAGGGGCCGTCTTACACTGGGTGAGGAGGTATAAGGAAGGCTGGATCAGGGTCCCGAGCTCATGGACAACCCCGCTGACCCGCTGAGGCCTCTGTTTCCCCTTCTATGAATAAAAATTCATTCATTCATCTACTCTCATGACATATGTGCCACTAATATGAATGTGAATAATGACTGTAATAGCAGTTAATATTTACTGAATGCTTACTGTATCATTTGTTGTTGTTTAGCAGCTAAGTTGTGTCTGACTTTTTGCGACCCCATGGACTGTAGCCCCCCCAGGCTCCTCTGTCCGTGGGATTTTCCAGGCAAGAAATACTGGAGGGGGTTGCCATTTCCTCCTCCAGGGGATCTTCCCGAGCCAGGGATCAAACCCGCATCTCCTGCGTTGGCAAACATTGGCAGTCGGACTGCTTACCACTGAGCCATCAGGCTTTGTCCTATGAGCATTTTTATGGGTTAATTAGTTCACTCTGTGTAATAACCTTACTTCCATTTTACAGATGGAGAAATGGAGGACAGAAAGATACAGTCATTGCCCTCAGGCCACACTGTTAGGGGAGGCACACTGATTGAAACCGCCCACCCTGGCCAGGCACCGTAGTAACCATTTGCATGAGTTGTTTTATGACAGGAGATCCTGCACCAACCGGAAAAGTTCGGGAAAGGTCAAAAGGAGGCACTGCCTGTCCGTCCACTTCCCAGAATCCCTCTCGCTAGCGTCCATCTTGGCTGAGCCATCATGCGCCACCAGGAAAGACTCTGAATTAGAGTGATTGGCCAAAGACCACCCGGAAACAAATCCCATCACCATAAAACCTGAGACTGCAAGCCACACAGCAGAGCTGTTCTCCTGGGTTCTCTTACCCTACTGCTCTCCACCCGGGTGCCCTTTCCCAGCAAAACCTTGCTTTGTCAGCAGATGTGTCTCCTCGGACAATTCATTTCCGAGTGTTAGACAAGAGCCCAGTTTCGGGCCCTGGAAGGGGTCCCCCTTCCTGCAACAACACAGTCCATAGCAAATAGTGGAGCTGGAATTTGAATCAGGCAACTGCTTCCAAAGTCCAGGCTCTAGAGCCCATTACTCCCCCTGGGTTTCAGGGTCTGGGAACACACAGGTAAACAAACAAGCAAAGTCAGACACAACTTAGCTGCTAAACAACAGCAAATGATATACAATAAGCATTCAGTAAATATTAACTTGAATGGAAGGTACGGTCCAACGGGAAACCTGCAATAACCAATAAATACCTAATTACCTCCCGGGAGAGACCCAGAGGACACTGTAACTGAGAATATTAAGGGCAAAGAGAGGACAGCCTGTTTAGAGAGAGTGACGAGGGAGGCTGTGATCCTTGCAGGGGCGGAGTTCCAGGCAGAGATAAAGCACCTGCAAAGACCATTAGACCAGAAGGAGCCTGGCATGTCTAAGAAAAGGAAAGGAGACCAGTGTGGCCTGAGCCAGCTGGAAAAGGCAGAGAATATCAGGAAAAGCTGTTGGAGCCTGGCTGGAGCTGGAACCTCAAGGCACTGCAGTCTTTGGTGAAGAGCTTAATCTCACTCCAAGTACATGAAAGAACTCCCCAAATGCCACCTGGCAGTGCCCAATCAGGAGGGCCATGGTTGAGTGAATTGCTAGACCACACCCACGCTGTGTGACTTTTTCAAGTTACTTAATCTCTCTGGGCATCAGCATCCTCATCTGTAAATAGGATTTAGAATAATATCCACCTCATAGGGTTGTTGTGAGTATTAGAAAAGTCAGTTATATATGTTAAAAAAAATACCTAGGCAAGTGCTGGACATATAATAAAAGCTTGTTTGTGGGTTACTGGTGGACTCTGCCCAGTCCCATCCCCCCAAACGTCCAAGTTTTTGCCACGTGTTCAATCAGTTTCCTCTTCTAGTAGGGGAGGTCGTGGGGAGGGTAGAGCCAAGGAAGAGAAGGAATGAGGCCAAATTAATTTGCAATCAATACTGCTTACAGCTATTATGGTGACAGGCACCAGATAAACACATAAATAGCACTGAAGACCAGCTTCCTCGGCCAGCTGTTGCCATCAGCCGCTTTAGACCATCATGCAGGCAGATGCATAACCTTTATGTAATTAAGCACTTCCTGACATTTTATTTGAGGCTCTTCTTTTTCTCCCCTCCCCCTTTTATTTAGTCTGCTTTCAACTGTGAAGGCCCAGATGCCGGCTTCATTCGGATGCACTGACTTACGGTAATTTTGAGTTAAGCTTTATTTTACCGTCTGTGTAAATAACGAGGCAGAGACAGACTCAATAAAAGGGAGCGCTGGCTGGAGCCAGAGGCCACTTCTACAACTGTGGCAGGCCGTCCGGAGTTTGGGGAACTGGCACAGAGAGTTAAGGCGGTGCGGAGGTGCTCTGCCATGGCCAGGCAAGTCTCCGGGAAAACAAGGCATCTGCCAGGCCACAGGGCAGGGATCTGTGGCCACAGCCTCCTCCCCCTCCACACTCAGTATGAAATATATCGCTGTTCCCAGTTCTTCACTCTTTCTTGCATCCATGCCCTTGGCCACGCCATCATGCAGTTTCTCTCATTAGAGGTAGAGTATATGTCCTGCACCACTGACCTTGGACTTGGTCACGGGACTGACTCTGGCCATCAGGACTGCAGTATGCGCCACGAGCAGAGGCTTAAAATATGCTTGCGCAGCCTGGGGTGAGCTTCTGCACTGGGTAGTTCTTTTTTTTTTTCTCCCAGAAGCAAGGGCAACAGGGGTTCGAGCACAATTGAGCCCCACTTGCAGAACGGAGCTGAGCCTGGCTCGCATCAGCCACAGCCTCCCAAACTACAGACTGGGCAACCACTCTCGTGTTGCATTATGCGCATTTCCAATGCTCACTGGTGATCACTCATTTGTGGGGATCTGCTCGAGTACTTAACGTGCGGAGGGGCACGTGCACAGGGAGGTGAATAAACAGTGAGGGAATCTCCTCTGACGGTCTCCAAGCCGTTTATCTAGGTCCCTCACTTACTCTCGTGGCCACGGAGCACAGCCCTGATGAGCTGTTTTCTGTCTGTGTATCTGGTCACCCAAACCAAACTCTTAAGATCCCAGGAGGTAGAGATCATGTCTTTAGAATGTGGTAGTTAAGAGCTTGCCCCTGAGGTCACAAGAGCGTTGGGTTCAAGTCCTGGCTGTGCCATTTACACTCAGGGATCCACAGAGGGACAGAACCAACAGGAGTCTAGGCACGTGCATGCACACACACACACACACACACACGAAGGCAGGCTGATGGATTTACTAGGAGGGATGGCTCAGACGATCATGGAGGCCGAGAAGCTCCACGGTCCGCCCTCTGCAGGCCGGAGGCGCACAGTAAGGCTCTGAATCTGAAACCCCAGAACGGGGAGCACCGATGTCCAGAAGTCAGAGGGGAGGAGACGATGGAGGATCCACGTCAAGCGGAGACAGTGAATTTCTCCGTCCTCAACCTTTTTGTGGAGAACTGGATGAGGGCCACCCACACTTGGGAAGCACCCTTCTCCCCTGTCAGCTTTACGCAGTTCATGATTCAAATGCTCATGTCTTCCAGAAATACCCTCACAGACACACCAAGACACGTTTTACTGGCTCTCTGGTCATCTTAAGGGATGACTAGCCAAAGGGACACATAAAACCAACATCCCATAACCTCCCTAACTTCATCTCTTCCCCTATAAAATGGGGATCTTTGTAATAGGAGAAACTTTCTCAAAGGATTCAATATGGTGTGAACCTCTAATGCACGATGCCCGCAGGCAGCACCAGGGCAAAACCACTGCTGACGGCTGCTCTCTCTGGGATCCCGGGGCAGTGGCACGGCATTTGCAAAAAAGGCCATCTCACACCTTGGCTGTGGTCTTCTCACCCTTCCAAGCTGGAGGCGACCTCGAGGCTCACAGACCGTGAGAGAAGCAGAGCAGCTAAGAATTCCTAGCATCAATCACCTCAGCTAGCGCATCACATGTTCCTCCTTCACAGAAACCGACTCTTGCCACCTGAACATTTCTGCAAAGGTCTCTCTCCTGAAATACCGCTTCTGAATTCCACAATAAGTAATGTTTTGCTGGGCGGGCTTGCCTTGGGGGCTCAAACCGTAAAGAGTCTGCCTGCAATGTAGGAGACCGGGGTTCAATTCCTGGGTCGGGAAGATCTCCTGGAAAAGGAAATGGCAACCCACACTCCAGTGTTCTTGCCTGGAGAATCCGATGGATGGAGAAGCCTGGAGGGCTACAGTCCATGGGGTCGCAAAGAGTTGGACATGACTGAGCGACTAACACACACACACAGTGTTTTGCTGGAACAATAGTACTTTGATACACATCCTGTAGCATCTTCTCAGAGTTGTTGAGGTCTTGCTGAGGCCAGGCCTGCCCTGCACTGCTGCAGAGCACAGGTGTCCCCAGCTAGCCCCCTTTAAACGTCAGGGGCATGTGCTCTGGGTGCATATGCTGACCTAATGGAACTGCCAGTTTCCGTACACAGCCCATTCCACGGGCTGCAAGGTGAACTCAGTGGTCCCCTACTCATATTCCAGCCTCGTCTGTGCTCTACCATCCATCTCTCCTCCTCCTCGTTCCTACCAAGGTAAGCACTTCCTCTCCCCCAGGCACCTTCTGGCTCTGGGTATCACTCTCAGGGAGGCAGGCTCTATCTGTGGATTTCAGTCCTCTAATTTTCTCCCATAAGTCAATCTTCCTTTGCCCAGGCCACTGCTGTTCTATCTCAATTGCTCCTCTAGCTGTTCATTCCTCTCATCCAACTGTGCACTCAACAAATGGTTACTGAGTGCCAGGTGTGTGCTGGGGACCAGGGACAGAAGCATGAATGGGGGAGGCAGTCCAGCTTCGTGGCTGAAATGTTGAAAGTGAGGACTCTGGAGCTGGGTTTCTGGGTTCAAATCTGGCCTCTTCACCTATTAGCTGGGTGTCCCAGTGCAAATTAACCAACTTCTCTGGGCCTCATTTTCTTTTTAAAAATTAATTCTTCAAATATTTGCTGCTGCTATGTTGCTTTAGTCATCTCCAATTCTTTGTGACCCTATGGGCTATAGCTCGCCAGGCTTCTCTGTCCATGGGATTCTCCAGACAAGAATACTGGGGTGGGTTGCCATTCCACCCTCCAGGGAATCTTCTTGACCCAGGGATCGAACCCCCATCTCTTATGTCTCCTGCACTGGTAGGGTGGGTTCTTTATCACTAGCGCCACCAGGAAGCCCCTTAAAATATTTATTAAAGGCAAAAAGGAATGGTGATGTTTAGGCAGTCTCCATACAGTGGTCCCATCTTCTCATCTGGATCCTTCTGAAGACCCCACACCTGGTGTTTGCAGGTTTTTGTCCACACCTATGGTGACATAGTGATATATCCCACTTCTAAGCTGAAATCTGGGTCTCTTAGATCTCAGTTTGTTTGTTTGTTTCAAAGAATAAACTCAACATTTTACCATTTATGTCCTTATACAGTGGTTTAAAAATTTATTTTATTGAGGTGACACTGATTTATAATATTATATGAATTTCATGTGTACAACATTATATCTGACTTGCGTGTACACTAAATGGTGTGTTCTCACCACCAAATATTGGGTTTCCATCCATCACCATAAAGTTAATCCTCTTAATCCATCTCACCCTCTCCACCACCCTGACCCTCCAATAACTCTGTTCTCTCCATCTATGTCTTTGTTTGGTTTGGCTTATTTACTTATTTGGGGGATTTTGTTCCATATAGGGGTGAAATCACCTGGTATTTTTCTTTCTCCATCTAACTTATTTCACTTAGCATAATACCATCTATGTTGTTGCAAATGGCAGGATTTTATCTTTAAAAAAACTGAATAGTACTCATTACATGTATAGTCCATATACATATGAATATTTCACTATATCATATCCCACTGGGCTCTCCAGGTGGTTAACTGGTAAAGCACCCATTTGGCAATGAGAAACCGCAGGAGACTTGGGTTCAATCCCTGGGTTGGGAAGATTCCCCTGGAAGAGGAAATGTCTGCCCACTCCACTATTCTTGCCTAGAAAATTCCATCACAGAGAAGCCAGGTAGGTTACAGTCCATTCGGTCTCATAGAGTTGGACATGACTGAGTATGCATCCATGCATGCACACACACACGTGCGTAAACACACACACACACACACACACACACACACACACACACACACACATTACTATTTAGCTGGCTGTGTTAGTTGGATACCTAAGCTAACTCTGTTGGACTTCCGAACAAATAGGACTTATGAATGTACTCTCAGAATGGAACATGTTTGCCAGGGACTTACTGAATCTATTTTTTTGCCAAGTGCCATGATGTTTTGATTACTATAACTTTATAGCATAGTTTGAAATCTGGGAATATTAAACCTTCAGCTTTGGTCTTTTTTTTCTCCAGGACTGCTTTGCTAGTCTGGGTCTTTAGTGATTCCATACAAATTTTAGAATTTTTCTGTTCTATTTCTGTGAAAAATGTCCTTGGGGTTTTAACAGAGACTGCAGTGAAGCTGTAGATTGCTTTAGGTAATAAGAACATTTTAACAATGTTAATTCTTTCACTCCATAAGCACTGAATATCTTTCCATTTATTTATGTCTTCTTCAATTTCTTTCAATAGTATCTTATAGTTTTCAGGGTACAGGTCTTTCACTTCCTCAGTTAAATTTATTCCTAAGTATTTTGTTCTCTTTGTTACAATTGTAAATGAGATTTTCTTAAGTTTTCTTTCTGCTGGCTCATTGTTAGCACATAGAAACACAACAGATTTTTGTATGTTGATTTTGTTCCCAACAAATTTACTATAATACTTACTTCTAGTAGCTTTTTTTTGGTGAAGTTTTCAGGGTTTTCTATTCATAAAATCATGTCATCTGCAAATAGTGATGTTACGAGGTTTTATTTTCTTCATTGATAAAATGTGGATAGTAATTATTGCTTCATGGGGTTCTTGTGATTTAAATGTTTGACATGTATGAAATCCTCGAGAAGCACCCAGAATATAGTTAAACACACATATGACAGTTTCCACCTAGTACACCTAGAGCTGCTACTACCACTACCTGCAGAATAAAAAATATATATATATTATTCAGATGAAAGATTGCCACGGGCTTGATGAAGGGGAAGTACATGGTATGATGAGGTCCTCCAATGAGGAAGAGATGTGACCACTTTAAAAAAAAAACTTGCTACATCATCACACAACTTTGTCTCCTTTCAAGTGTGTTTGTTGGTTCATCCTAACATTTATGAATATAAATCTTGAAAAGGAAAGGACTGTCACGCACTACTTGTGAACTTGTCCCCAGACAAGAAATACAGCTAAGGGAGTCTAGGCAGTTTATTTATTAAAGACAAAGCAGATAAGGGTGCCAAGACAATTCAACAGGGGAAAAAACAGCCGTTTCAACAAAAGGGCTGGGACAACTGGATATCAAAAGGCAAAGGAATGAATCTGGACTCCCGACTCGCACACACAGGAAAACGAACTAAAAAAGGATCACAGACCTAAATGCAAGGGCCAAAACTAGAAAACCCTTGGAAAACACAGATGAGTAAATCTTTGGTACCTTGGAGTAGGAAATGGTTTGTTAAATATGAAACTCAAAGTACAAACAACAAAAGGAAACACAGGGGAGTTGAACTTTATCAAAATTAAAAACTTTCGTGCTGCAAATGATACTGTCAAGAAGGTGAAAAGACAACTCACGGGATGGAAGAAAATAACTGCAAGTCATATATCTGATAAAGGACTTGTTTGAAGAAGATATAACAAACCTTTACAATTCAACTATAAAAAGACAAACAATTCAACTTAAAAATGGGCAAAGGATTTGAAGAGACATTTCTCCAAAGATGATAAATGAATGGTCAATAAGCACATGAGAAGATCCTCAACATCATTCAGCTCAGTTCAGTTCAGTCGCTCACTCATGTCCAACTCTTTGCGACCCCATGAATTGCAGCACGCCAGGCCTCCCTGTCCATCACCAATTCCCGGAGTTCACTCAGACTCACGTCCATCGAGTCATTAGGAAAAGGCCAATCAAAACCACAATGTAATACTGTTTCACACCACAAGGAGGGCTATGATAAACAATACAAAGACAATTGTAAATGTTGGTGAGGATCTGGAAAAATCGGAACTCTACTGGTGGGAATGTAAAATGGTGCAGCCACTTTAGAAAACTGGCAGCTCCTGAAAGAATTAAACATAGAGTTATCACATGCAAGCATGCATACATGCTCAGGCACTCAGTCGTGTCTGACTCTGAGAACCCAAGAGCCTGCCAGGTTCCTCTGTCCAAGGGGTTTTCCAGGCAAGAATACTGGAGTGGGTTGCCATCTCCTATTCCAGGGGATCTTCTCGACCCAGGGATGGAACCCATGTCTCTGTGTCTCCTGCACTGACAGGCAGATTCTTTACCACTGTGCCACCTGGGAAGCCCCACGCGGGAAGCATAATGGGAACAGACCTGATTTTTAGTGTCTGAAAAATTGGATTCCTGTCCAGTCTTGTCATTTCTAAGCTGTGTGACCGTGGACAAACCACATCACTTTCTGGATCTCTGTTGTCTCCTTTAAAAGATCAAAGAGTTTATCTCAAGTTTCTCAAGCGAAGCATTCATGGTATTTGGGAGTAAGGAGCATGATTCTTTGTGAGACTGTACCCCACAATGAATGGCATTGAATTTCCCTGACCCCATCCACCAAATGCCAATCATGTCCCCACCACCCACCCCATCATTTTGAAATTCACCATCAACATTTCCAAATGCCCTCTCTCTCTGCTACATTTCTCCAGGGTAACATTTTTTTAGCTCCAAATACTCCTTGCCACTGACCATACTTCCTTCCTCTTTAAGTTATTTCTGCCTCCATAGAACCCTGATCACGCTCATTGCTCATTTCCACTTTCATGATCTATTCTCGGGGGATATAAACATCTTACAGAATCATCTAAATTTTACTACCAGATTGGGAACTAAAGGGGTGACCAAGCAGAGAACAGTGCCGTTGGAGGCATCTCTGAACTGGCAGAGCCCATGAGGACCGCAGCCCTGTGGACATCACCGCAGCCACGGTCATCCCGCTGCCGGGCACTGTCAGCCTGTGCAAGGAGCCGGGGACTCAGATGATTACCGGTCCAGTTCAGCTGGGGCACTGTGATGCTTCTGACTTGTTCTAGCTGAATAATTTTGAAAATTCATGGTGTGGTTCTGATTCAAAGTACTTTTAATGGAAAACAGTAAGGGAGAATAATGGAGACAAAACAAAGCCAGCAGCAGAACTGAAATTAGTGCAGAAAGCAGCAAGGACCCTGCCAGTTCCTGCTTCACGTTTCTGTTCATATCCCAGTTTTAAATATAGCGTGTATTAAATATGATGTGAAGTCATATTTTAATGCCCTCTTTGTGAGTTTTGCAATTCTAACAGGAAACACGCCATAAATTAGTCTGGGGGGGACTCGTCTTTTCCGCACGTCTCCAAGTGTGATTGTGTAGAATGGATGATCAGGCACTCCAGAGACTTTTTTCTCCCTTTTCTCCCAGATTCTACATCTTACAATTTTTTTTTTTTTTTTTGCTCTAAGAGATGACTCCTGCAATCGGAAGGCAAATCTTTGTTCTTCCTGATAAATCATCAAAGCTAATTTCTTCTAAACTAATCAAGATTCACACATAGCTTTCAAACTGGTGCCAGTCCTTAGAAATGGAGAGAACCTCGTAACGGAGGAGGGCCACTTGTTCAATGATCCTTGCCAAGCGCCTAACATTCAGTAACACCTGCTGAACAAATAACTGCTAATATGAATTCACCCCTGTTATTTACCAATAATACAACTTGTCTAAGGACATAACCAGGGAAGTTATTATGGAGACACTTTGACAGCAGACGCCCCTCCTGAGCATCTCCCATCCCTGCTTCCTTGGCAAAGGGTCTGCCCCACCCTACTTCTATGTGAATTTCACAGTCTGGAATGTTCCACTGCTGTTTCCACTTTTGTAGGCCAGGAAGCAAGATGCCAGATGAAACCAAGCCCGGGCCCTGGCTCCTTGCTGGTAGGCAGGAAGGAGAAAACCTTGTTAGCTGTCAGAGATAGAGCACCCTGGAGAGCTTACCTGATTCTTTTCCATTTAGTGTTTCTCCGAAGAGAAAAAGCTCCGGCCAGTAGCTATGGTGCTTGCTGGTTACAGAGAGGAATGCTGACCCCTGGGGAATGGAACCCGCACTCAGGAACACCTGCTCTCTTTATGCTCTGCAGCCTTCTCTCACTTTTCCTTCTAACAAGCCAGCCCTTGTCATCTTGGTGTTGAAGCAGCTCAGAGTGGTTTAGCAACTTGCCCAAAGTCACAGAGCTGCTAACTAGCAGAGCTGCCAGGTGACCTTAGGCCGAGTCTGGGCTCTTGAAAGTGTTGGCTCATTCATGTATCATGAATATGGCTAATACCACTGTAAGGTGATGGGGAGGTCTTAGAACTCACATGGCTCCTAAATTTATACCCAAAGCCTAATGATTCTTTTCTTTTGTTGTTTTTTAAACTTTCTCACATTAAATGTTCTCTCTATTCTCCATGCCAACACTGGGCTGGCAGAGAAAATCAAGCTCCATCCCCTCAAGTATCTGTCTCACACCGAGGAAGTGGTGGGCATAGACTTGGGCTCAGCTTCCATCAGAAGTACTATATGCAGCCCCTATGGGGTGACTGTGGGTGGAATTATGGGGTGACTGTGTGACTAAGATGCGACACAGCAGAGCCTGCGGGTCAGCAGCGTTTCCAGTTCACAGGCGCAACACTACCTTGGGAGCACTCGGCACACAACGGCCCCATGAAAGCCCGCTTGGGAAATGAGGGGCCCAGTGAAGAGCTAAAGCCAATCAGCTTCTTCCCTGCAGGGAGCCCAGGGAGATGTCTTTTAACTGACTGAGGTTCCGGTTATCTACTACTGCATAACTAATCTTCCCCAAATGTAATAGCTCCAAACAATGGCATTTTGTTATCTCTCACAGTTTGTTTGGTTCAGGATTTCGGAAAAGGAGGGACGTTTCTGGCTCGGGGTCTCACACAGTGTAGCAGTCAGACAGGGCTTGCCCAGGAATCTCTCTCTCACGGGTCTCTCCAAGGTCTCTCCCTGGAGACTAGTTTGGGCTTCCTTACAACATGGCAGCCCCAGGGCAGCTGGACTGCTTACATGGCTGCTGAAGCTTAGAACAAGGAGCATTCCAAGAGCAAAAAGGAAGCTGCATGGCCTTTCACAGTCACAGAAGTCACACAGCCATCACTTCTATCATTCTCTGTTGATCAAAATAAGCCTGCCCAGTTTCCAGAGGAAGGCTTCACTTCTTGATGGAAGGCTGCAAAGGATCTGTGGACATGCTTTAAATCTGTCACACGCAGACTGGGAGAAAAAAAGATGTAACTGAGCTGTGGACAGCAGGAGGATGTGGGCTTGGGGTGGGGGGAGGGACACACTAGAGAGACACGTTCTCCAAACGCACATTTCCAGAACGGAAGCAGACAGGCATTGGGAGGCCAAAGAAGTGGGACGGAAACATATAAAAGGTTCTGAGCCACATGGGAAAGCCTGCCTAACAAATCAGCTAATGAGGACAAAGCACCCGTCCCTGGAGATTTCCTTCAGATGCAAACTGACCCAAATCTGAGGCCCACTGACTCCAGGGGAAAAAAAGCAGAATCAAAGTCATGTTCCTGCCATCTGCAGAATAAATTATCACCTTGATCACACTCCAAAATCAAGATAAAAGCTTGCACGGGGTCACAACAGGCTTACAATAAGTGAGATCATGAAGGAACAAAGAAATACATGAAGCGCCTTTTCAATTGCACACCTGGGAATGCAGAGGTGCCACCCCTACTGGGTGTATAACTGGGTTTCCCTGGTTGGCACAGCAGGGCACTCCAGCTCAGACCTGTTTTGCTTGAAAGCATGAAGAGGCAAAGCACATCCTGAATGTTCTCTCTCAGGCTGCAGGAATCAGTGCCACTCAGATAAAAATCTGTGGTCTGGTGGCAGTCCACACAAAAAACCCACAGGACATGGTGTGGGCATGCACAAACCCCTAAACTATCAGCTCAGTTTAAAAGGGACTGTGCCTAATTATGCCCCAGGATCTCTCCATCCTCCATTTCTCTCTCTGCAGATAGACTTCTGGGTTTTAGCTGAGCATATAAATACCCACAATGATTAAGAATGCCTTTGTCAGCCTCTCTTGCAGCTAGCTAAGGTCATGTGACTACGTTCAGGTCTCTGGATTAGGAATAAAAGTGATAGTGCAACTTTTGGTTCGTTGCCTTAAAAGTGAAGCAGTCCATCTGGTCGCCCCCTCTTTCCTCCTTCCTGATGTCTGGGAAATAGTGATCACTGGAGCATCCTTAGGGGAGGGCAGAGCTCCCTACTGACCCAGACTGCTCATCCCTGTGATGTTGTATGTGAGAGAATTCATCTTAATTGAGGCACTTATTTCAGTTATAACCTCCATCACACTTAAGACACTGTATGATGGGGTCTCTTTGTTACAGCAGCCTAGCCTATTTCCTAAACTAATACATAGTTCCTGAACTGTCTCAAGTCCTTTAAGAACCTCATGTTAGAAAGAATCTGAGAAAAAACGCTAGCGACTGGATACTAAAGATGTCCTCAAATTTGCTCATATCTTTGTTTTCTCTACTTTCCCATCTTTCAAGACCCTCCTAATCGTCTGAAGCATGAAAATCTTGCATGATGCCATGTATGATTGACACTGACCACTCTTTGAGTAGATTATCCCTTGTAGCTCACTCAAGCCAGTTCAAATGAAGAAGAAGGTCTGGTCCAGGTTCCAGAGGCCTCACTGAAAGCCAGAGATATTGGGTCTCATAAGAGCTACACCCAGGACTTGGGAAGCTGACCAAGATAAAGCCCATACTCTACCCATCTCTCTCTCGGGACTACCACCTCAGGCCTCTTAGATGTCTCCTAAGCAAACATTGTGTAGAGATAGGACCTAGCCATGTGGAAGACACGGTTGGGAAGGGCAGACCAGTGCCCTTCTGCTGTGAGTTCTGCCCCTCCCACCTGTGGCTTCCACATGGCTGGGTCCTATCTCTACACACTGTTTGCTTAGCTTCCTAAGGCTGATTCAACCCTGAGCTTCTGAGCTTGAGAGAGCCATTCTGATTCACTGCTGGCCGGCCCAGGAACTGACTGGCCGTGGGTCAGGTGTCCAAGTCTAGTTGAGTCAACAGTGACTGAGGAGCTTGGGAATGACCTTGGAAAGTGGAGGGCTGGCCCTGCCAGAGGTCATGAGTGGAGCAGACAGTCGAGAAGGAGCTGAGGACAGAGCAACGGGCATGACATCCAATATACTTTGGCCCCAGAACGCATGGAGCATTAATGTCGATGTACTGCCAAATGCAGGGGCTTCATGGGACATTTCTCAGGTTAGTAGTATTGGTCAAAGGAGTGGTTCTGTACTTCTGGTCTTCCTCTCTAGCTGAAAATTAAGCTATTAGACAACAGAGCAGCTTCAGGAAATTTTCCTGATTTCTCAGAGCACCCAGCAGTGCACCAGCGAAAGAAGACCTTCAGTAAAAGCCAACCCTGATGGTAATTTGAGAGGCACACACATTACAGAGGGCACAGGACCTCAAGGAAGGGAACTCAGGGAAAGGGAACATTTATAAGAATCATATTATAGCATTCCAGGACCAAACAGTAACCAGACTGATAACTGCTGAATTTCCAGAGAGAAACAAGGAGAGAACAAGAAAGGGGTGCTGGAAGCATGTGGGGGCTGCGGCAAGATATTTGCAACATCAGAGCACATTTTTATTTTTCACAGGTCACAGAGCTCTCAGGTAGCCAAACCAGAGGCCCTCCAACCACCGCCACCCTCAAGATAACTACTAGATTGTGTATCCCAAGGGAGATTTTCAAATCAGGGGTGGGAGCCGGGGAATCCCCAGAGTGTGGCCATCATCTAACCTCCCAAGCTATTCTCACACTGGGGGATTCACAGAAGCTGTCGCTCCACCGTCTCATTTACAATATCCGCAAGTCTCAATTAGATTTCCTCTGCCAGTGGGACCGCAAAGCTCCATAAGATCCACAGAGGATCAGAATCCTCATCACAGGCAATGATAACCAGCCCCCACTGTGGATTCTGTCACCAGAGCAGAGCATCTCATTTCTCCTGATTTTCCTCCTCCGGCTCCACCTTCCAATTGAAGCATGCAGGGAGGGGGCCTGCACAAGCCAGCCTCAACCCCCCTGACAGCTTCTCCCCTGACCCCACCCCAGACAACCCCACCCCACTCCACACACAAGCACGCACACTGCTCTGGCCATTCGGATTCTCTGCCTCTGAATATGCTGTTCCCTCCGGCTAGATGCCAGCCTTGTACTTGTTTCTGGGTCCATTTTTATTTATCCTCAATATCCGGGCAGAGATTTCATCCTCTGAAGTCTTGCCATATTCCCCTAGGAAAAACAGTCGCCCCTCAAGGACTAATCATGTCCTCGTGTCTCGGCAAGCCATGCTCCTCCTTCCCGTTACAGCATTAATCACGAGTCTGTGCGTGCTAAGTCACTTCAGTCGTGTCCGACTCCACAGACTGTAGCCCACCAGGCTCCTCTGTCCATGGGGATTCTCCAGGCAAGAATACTGAAGGGGGTAGCCATGCTCTCCTCCAGCAGATCTTCCTGACCCAGGGATACACTTCAGGGTGATTATCCACAGGGCGTTGTTTCTCCCTTACTGACTAAGAGCAAGTGCGCTCTGATCGAGCTTTGTGTTTCTTCCAGAACCCAGGGGGAACCGGGCAGTAACAGGCACAGTGCAAATGATTGGTGTTTGATGAAAGTAAGGAAGAGTCAAGATGGTAAAAGGGCGTTGGGTGGGGAGCTGAGGGCCACAAGCTGTCCACAGACAGACAAATTGTCCCCCGCACAATCAGACTGCACAAGACGGCCTGTCCGGAGACTCAAAACACTTGCAGAGAGCCCCACACTGGGTCCCCCTGCCTGGAAACTTGGTCCGTCTGCCTTGGGAAGAGACACCCTCTGCTAGCTGTCCAGGCAGGGGGACAAAGGGAGGGACAGATGGGGACAGAAGCCAGGAGATGCAAAGAGAAAGGGGACCTGTGCCGGGAGTGGGGGAGACTGGAGAAACAGCTCGGAAGATGAGCACGTTGGCTACGAGATCAGGAAGCAATTACTCTGATGAGCAGAGAATCATTCTGACTTGCTTCTAAATGAGGGACACATTAGAAATCTCAAGTGCCTGCTGCAGTTGGTAAAGGGAAGGAGGCTTCCATGAGACAAACACTCAATTACTAAGAAGAGAACCCCACAGGTACAGAAAGGCACAATCAACCTCTCTCAACCTCCTTCTGGTTCTTCCATCGAAGTCAGCATTTCTGCCTCTCCCAGCCCAGCTGGGCTTTCAAAGTCTCAAATTAAAAGTAGAAAAAAGGTTTCTACATTCCTCCTGTTAATCGTACCTCCAGCAGCTTAACTCTAGGTGAGGCCAAATAAATTCTTTCAGAGTGACGACTCTTTCCCAGGGTCCCTCTAACGAGGCTCTTGACATCATCTGGTGACATGAGTTTTGCAGTGAATACTCACCGCCCATTAAATTCTAGGTTGTGACTTTTGGGGCTGGATCCCCTAACCCCAGACTACTATTTTATCTTTTAACTATACAAAGCTCTTCTCCATTCATACTTGAAAAACAAAACAAAAAATTAGCACTTCTCCCATCTCATGCCCTCCATGATTTCTTTACATGTTTTTGGCTGCACATCACTTGCTTTCATTTTGTGACAGAAAACCAAGGTCTCTTCCAAAAGCGTAAGCTCCTTTTCCTCTCAGCTACCCAGGCCGGTTGCAGGGTTGGGGAGCTGGAATGGAAGAGCAAAGATAAGGCCTAACTGGAAAATACTACAGTAGGTTCTCCGGTCCCATAAAAATAGCACCCCCATGGAGACCTGCTGTGGGCCCTTTCTACCCCTGGCCAACCTCATGGAGTTCATCATCAAAGCTCCGAAAAAGTGAAAATGAAAGTGAAAGTTGCTCAGTCGCGTCCGATTCTCTGCAACCCCATGGAATTCTCCAGGCCAGAATACTGGAGCAGGTAGCCATCCCCTTCTCCAGGGGGTCTTCCCAACCCAGGGATCAAACCCAGGTCTCCTGCATTACAGGCAGATTCTTTACCAGCTGAGCTACCAGGGAAGCCCCCAAACTAGCAGTGCTAGCTGCCAATACATCCTGAAGCCATCACCCTGTCCATCCCCGCTGTCATCACTAACCCCACTATCATCACTGTCATACATCGATCCATGACTCAGTTCAGTTCAGTTCAGTCGCTCAGTCGTGTCCGACTCTTGGAGAGCCCATGGACTGCAGCATGCCAGGCCTTCCTGTCCATCACCAACTCCCGGAGTTTACTCAAACCCATGTCCATTGAGTCGGTGATGCCATTCAACCATCTCATCCTCTGTTGTTTGCTGGGGGCCAGCGTGAGGAACTCCGCCCATGGCAAAGGTCATGAGGAAGGAGGCTTGGCATACGCAAAGGCATGATCAAGCCTCAGGAAACCCCCTGTTCCCGAGCATCTAACCCCAAAACCAGAGTCTGTTTTATGCTCTCACCTACACCTCTGACTTTACGAGGGGCTCTCCCCCATAGCTGTTTCTCTTGGAGAAGGAGTAAACGTGCAGCTCCAAGGCAATAAAAATTCTGGGGCGTGACAAGAGTGTTTCAGCTTACGGATTCCTCTGAAGGTTATCTAGCCCACCTGTATAGGTTCGTCCAGCCACATGTGATTGTTTATAGCCTCCCAACCTGAGAGGCACGAGATGTTTTAGACTTACTAAAGGCAAATTCTTTTGGGGAGTTGGAAATTATTAGTATAGTGGGTTGGTTAGGAATTATATCGGTGAAGGTTTTTTCATTTGTTGTGCCAATAATTGCTGCTAATTCCCTGCCCTGGGTGGGACAAGGGTGTCTCAGGTCAAAACTCTCTGCTGAAAGACTAGCTTGTGTGACAGGATTATCCATACTCCTACCACTACGCACATGATTGTTTACTACCTCTTAACCATAAACAGCACAGAGAGTTCTGGAGTATTTTGAGAGTCCTAATTAGCATAGGGCTTTTCTCATTGTTAAGTCAATGATTGCTGCCAGGCCTCCATATCCTTAGGCACCTAGGAATATATTTATCAATGTATTTGGAATATAGAAAAGGAAATATAGTAGTTTTTAAGGTTAGCAATACTAGACTTTTTGAGTTAATGAATTTTCTCTTTGTAATAGATCACTGTACTTTGTTATAAATCACTGTGTCCTTGCTATGTAAAATGTAACTTTATCACTATCTTAAGACTAAATAGATCTTAAGGGGAACATTGGTGAAAGGATTTTCATTTGTTGGGTTGATGTTTGCTGCTAAATCTCCATGTTCCCTGCCCTTATAATGAATATAACTAGCATATAGGAGAAATAAGTATTAACCTTTAAGATTAATCATGTTAACCTTGGGTTAAATAAATTCCTTTCTTGATTGTAACTCACTACACCCTCACCCTATAGGAATGTAACTTTATTTGGAGGGTGGTGCCTGGTTTAAGAAAAAACACCCTTGGAAGAAATAAGTTTTTGGTTATCAGAAAGAAAGGATCATAAAATGTCAGCAGGTCTCAAGGCCAGAAGATGATGTAATAACCCTAACCTTTTTTTTTATACATTTATGTGAAGCACCTGATTTTGATAAAGGTCAGGACTGCTGACCCCCACGTGACTCTGTATTCATCCCTATGTGTAACAAAAGGTATATAAGCAAACCCCAAAATAAAGGGATCGGATCGGTTTCCAGAAAGACTGATTCCCCCATGTCGTTTCTTTCTTGCTCCCCGTTTTTCTGGCTGAATTCCCATCTGGAGCATGGATGCTATTCCACGTGAACCAAGTTATTCAGCCCCTTTTTCTCTCCTACTATTTTCTGGCCGAATTCCCATCTGGTGCATGGGTACCCACCAAGCCTATTAATTTTGCCTGGGAAGATCGGACCAGGGGGGCGGGAGGCAGCCTCAGTGCCTCCTCTCCTTCGGGAGAACGGGAAGACGCCTGCGGCCTATGTAGGTGGTGATTGGTATCCCATGTGAACCAAGTTATTCAGCCTCTTTTTCTCTGCTAATTTTCTAATCCCTCTCCAGCTGTAATTAAATAAGTTATTTCCAAAGACACCAACACCGTCCCCACCTTCGAATTCCCTGGATGCACAGGGGCTGGACCCCGGCAGTCGTTCCCTTCTCCTGCTGTCCCTAATCCCTCCCAGCATCAGGGTCTTTTCCAATGAGTCAACTCTTCGCATCAGGTGGCCAAAGTATTGGAGTTTCACCTTTAGCATCAGTCCTTCCAATGAACACCCAGGACTGATCTCCTTTAGGGTGTACTGGTTGGATCTCCTTGCAGTCCAAGGGACTCTCAAGAGTCTTCTCCAACACTACAGTTCAAAGGCATCAATTCTTCGGCACTCAGCTTTCTTTATAGTCCAACTCTCACATGCATACATGACTACTGGAAAAATCATAGCCTTGACTAGACAGACCTTTGTTGGCAAAGTAATGTCTTTGCTTTCTAATATGTGTTGTAGGTTGGTCACAGCTTTTCTTCCAAAGAGGAAGTGTCTTTTAATTTCATGGCTGCAGTCACCATCTGCAGGGATTTTGAAGCCCCCCAAATAAAGTCTCTCACTGTTTCCGTTGTTTCTCCATCTATTTGCGATGAAGTGATGGCACCAGATGCCATGATCTTTTGTTTTTTGAACGCTGAGTTTCAAGCCAGCTTTTTCACTCTCCTCTTTCATTTTCATCAAGAGGCTCTTTAGTTTCTCTTTGCTTTCTGCCATAAGGGTAGTGTTATCTGCATATCTGAGGTTTTTGATATTTCTCCCAGCAATCTTAATTCCAGCTTGTGTTTCATCCAGCCTGGCATTTCACATGATGTAATCTGTATATGTTAAATAAGCAGGGTGACAATATATGGCCTTGACATACTCCTTTACCAATTTGGAACCAGTTCGTTGTTCCATGTCCGGTTCTAACTGTTGCTTCTTGACCTGCATAGGGATTTCTCAGAGGCACGTAAGGTAGTCTGATATTCCCATCTTTTTAAGAATTTTCCACAGTTTGTTGTGATCCACACAGCCAAAGGTTTTAGTGTAGTCAATGAAGCAGAAGTAGATATTTTTCTGGAATTCTCTTCCAGAATAGAAGACTGCCATGAGTGCCCGTGGAGAAAATCCAAGATCCTTAATATGGCTTCAATTCACCACACCAGACCACTGCTGATGGCGCAAACTTACTTCCAAGTTATTCCTCTCCTGTCCACCAGACTGCGCCACATGGTTGTTTGTTTGTTTGTTTGTTTGTTTTCCAGTCCTTCAAATGCACCAAATGGCCGATTCTTTACCATCTGAGCCATCTGGGAAGCCCTCAAATGCACCAGGTTGTCACCATGCTCAGTCCTGGATCCTACAGCTTATAGTCCCTTCTTCCCAGAAGGGTCCTTCTCCCCGCACCCTCCCCTCTTCTTGTCCAGTTAATTTCCCTTATTTCCCTGTTTCATCTTCAGCATCACTTTCTCAAGAAGGTCTCAAATTCCTGTCATTCACTTCCACAGCATCCTGCCTCTGCCTTTCCCACATACTCGTCACACCAGTAACCAACTCAATGCCTATTTTTCCTACCTGGATGCAGATGTCAACAGAGCAGAGACCACACTTGTCTTGTTTCCTATCGCCATCTTCCATTCTAAGATCCACATTCCCCCCCTCCCATTCTAACATTCTAAAACTGGGACACATCTTAAAATCAATAGTCCATCATAACTGAATTGTCAGCATTTCCTCTTTCTCAGCAAAACATAAAACAATAGCAGGCCTTACACTTGATGGCATCTTGGTATTTGTCAAAATAAGGTATGTCCCTGTGTCTAACAGGCCCAGTGCCCAGCACATAGCAGCCGTCAATAAATATTACGTGACAAATACACACAGACACACACACATTTCCTGAGGACATGATATTAGCTGGGTTTTGCTGTATAACAAACACACTTTAAAATCTCTGGCCACAGCAGAGATTTCGTATCTCACGCACGGGTCTGCAGGTGGGCTGCATCTTGGCGGCGTCAGCTGGGACGGACCCCAGGCTGTGACTTGGGTTCAGGTCTGATCCATGCGTCACTTCTCCTTGGACCAGCAGTCGGCCGTCTCATGGCAGACGTTAGAATGAAGGAGAGCAAGCACAAGGGCACAGCACGTGCCAGGCTCCTTTACGTCTGTCTGCCAACATCCCACAGTCAGAGCAAGCCTGGCACCTGCAGGTAGGGAACCTCCTCTGGCCTCTGTGCCAGGTCACAGGGTAGAGGGAAGGACCGAAGACCCGCAGTGAAGAATCCACCCACCGTAGGCCCCACATGGAGGAGAGGTCTGGGAAGGGACACCACACTGCACATTTCCGCAGCACGAGGGCCAGCTTGCACACTGGACCAGACAGAACACGGCCCTGCTCGCCATGCGGGAAGTCCCCTGCGTTAGCAGTGGCGGTCCCAACAGCTCATCCTTCTGCCCAGCGGCCGCAAGGAATCCTCCTTGATTCCCTTTGCTGTCAGGCTTCATTTGAGGTATTTATTTGAGAGCGTAACTAAGAAGCAATCACTACACCGAAATCTTCCTTTCTGCAGCTAATTATTTATCCACCATTAGGCTAGGCTCCAGCTCCCAATCTGAGTGGGTGATTGGCTAATTTATTTACTAAAAGATTTTTTAAATTGAAATATAGTTGATTTACAATAATGTGTTAATTACTGCTATACAGCAAAGTGACTCAGTTACACACATATATTCTTTTTTAAAATATTCTTTTCCATGATGCTTTATCGTAAGATACTGAATACAGTTCTCTGTGTTCTACAGTAGGACCTTGTTGTTTGTTCATTCTCCATATAAAAGCTTGTATCTACTATCCCCAGCCCCCAACTCCGTCCCTCCCTCAACCCCTCGCCCTAGGCAATCCTCAGGGTGACTGGCTAATTTAGGTCAGCTAGGGCTTAGGACCAGATGGTAGAAGACCCGAGTGCCGCCATCCTAAGGTGCTCAGACAGCAGAAGTGTTGACAGTCTTGGTCAGGACTGGCTGGAAAGCCGGAGGCGTTCTGGCACCCTGATTTCAGTCTCAGAGCCGCTGTGGAGACAGAGTTAATGAGGCCTGCACACCGAGTACAGAAAATGAACATCTCAAAATGCACGCTGGGAGACGGCCCATTAACCACGCACGGCTCGGCCCAGCGCTCTCCCCACCAGGAGGAGGCCCGCTCGACTGTCCTGATTCCACGAAGGCCCCGAGCGCTTTCCCGACTCCCTTACACCCTCACCTCCCTTTGATTTTGCACTCTGCTCACTTCTTAGCAGCTCCGCATCCCTCTGTCTGTCTTTCTGCCGTGGCACTTGGCACAGGGTTGTGCTGTGCCTCAGTGTGACTTCCTGAGAGCCATATGCCCTTCCTAGGGCTGTGCTAACAGTGCCAACTAGACGGCTTCAACGAGACATTTTCGGCCTTGTGGTTCTGGCATGCTGGCTCCTGCTAGAGGCCGTCAAGGAAAATCTGTGTCTTTCTGTCGGCTTCTGGAGGTTTGCTGGCAGTCTCTGGTGTCCCCTGGCTTGTAGCTATGTCACCCAAGTTCTGTCTCCATGTCCCTCTGTGCGTCTGTGTCGCAACGTGCCCTTTCGATAAGGACATCAGTCACATGGGATTAGAGGCACATCCCCCTGCAGTGTGACCTCACTGTAACTAATTTCAATGCAAGGACTCGATTTCCAAATATGGTCACATCCTGGGGTTTAGGACTTCAACATATGAGCTATAGGGAAGAACATAATTTAAGAGGAGACTCCAAGACCACTTCCGTATCCCCTGCATCTAGTTCAGGGCCTGGTACCTGGGGGCAGGCCATCACCTGCCTCCTGACTAAAGTGCCAGAAAGGACAGCTCACGTGCTCTCTCCCTCTCACACACACACGCACACGCACACGCCCAATCCTACAGAAGAAACAGGACAAAGCCGTCACCGTTAGCTTCTGGTGAGGTGCCCAACCTCATGGCCAGCTTTCCGAATTCTTCTCTAAGCATTATCACCAGGATACAGCAAGCGAGATAAAGAAACTGCAGCCCAAGTGCCAATACACTCAATTAACTACCCCGGCACTGGTGGCTTCTTCAAAAGAGCTTAACTTCCCAGCATTCCTCACCCGGGGGAAGGTGGGCAGGCCTCATTAGTCTTTCTGTCTAGAGGAGAACTTGAATACAAAGAGAGGAAAATACGCCAGCCTCATACACAACCTCCCCGCTGAGCTCAAGGGACCAAGGCTGGACAAGGTCTGCTGTTCCTGGTCCCAGGACAGTGGTACCCAGACAACCGTAGCACAGGGTGATGGAGAACATTAACTTGTACCTCGGAGGACCTAAGTTCCCAGCTTCATTGCCTACTCACTGTGTGCTCACGCCACAGCTATGGAACTTCTCTGTTCCTCGGGTTCTTCCTCCAGAAAAATGAGGGTCATTTTCTGCTCCTGGATTCTCCCGTCACAGGGATTTGGTGAGGACTGAGTAGAAAATGTAAGTTAAATGCTTGGAATAGGGCCTGCCACTTAGCGCTTAATGTGATGGCTACTCTTGTGAACACCCTGTTTGATCTCTGTCCAAAGGACTGATCCTCTCTCACCATCACCTGAGTCTTCATAAGCTCTCTATGACTGGAATGATCAGAAGTGGGGCCCACATAAGAGGTATTCATGGTATCCGGTTTCTAGTATGGCATAGCAAATTACTCTGAAACCTACAGGCTTAAAAAACAAAAATGTTCATTTTCTCACAGTTTCTGTGGCTCAGAAATCTAGGAGTAGCTGAGCTCTTCTTACTACAATTAGAGAAGGCTACAATCGCGGTCATCTCCTGGGCCGCAGAGAGTTCAAGGCTGGACCAAGGGAGAGGCCAATTTTGGGCTCACCCTTGTGGTTCCTGGAGGCCTCGGTTCCTCACGGGCATTTGGTTGAAGTTCCCTGCCACTCAGGCCTATCCATGGCACAGCTCACATCATGGCAGCTGGTGCATTAGAGTGAGCGAGACGGTAAGAAAAACAGACGCGGGGTCTTTTGTAATCTTACATTGGAACTGACATCCCATCACTTCTGTTGCTATTTTCTTTGTTAAAAGTGAATCACAATTTATACACCTGTGTTTGCAGCAGCATGACTCACAATAGCCAAAAGGTGGAAGCAACTCACGTGTCCATCAACAGATGAATGGATATACAAAAGGTGGTACCGGCGTACAATGGAGTATGACACAGCCTTTTTTTTTTTTTTTTTTTTTTTTTACCACAAATAAGATCTTTTATTTGTCACCATTAAGAGTCTGCATTTTAAACCGATTCTTGGACTGGTGGCTCGTATCCATCAGCTCGTTCAACTTTAGCACCTGTCTCATCCCCAGTAGCTTTTCCAGAACTACTACCTTCACCATGTAGCTCCATGAGTTTTCCCAATTCAAATTTGGGCTTCTTCAGCATTTTTACTTTTCTAACGAAGACATCATGGAGTGGATAAATAGATTGGCAAGCCTTTTCTATGTCTTTTCCAATGCTATCTGGAATCAGTTTATTGACCACCTCTTTCAGGTCGTTGGTCTGCACCTCTCGGGTCATGATCTCCATCATCTTCTTGCGGATCTGGCGCACCTGCTGGTGCTGGGCGTAAGAGGTCTTCCGAATCTGATTGTTGCGCTTTTTAGTAAAGCCCACACAGAACAGACGAAGCAAGTAACCATCGGTAGTCTTGACGTCAACGTGAGCTTCAATCATGGTCTGCCATTTTTTGACCATGGAGCATGTTTTGCCACGGGTAAGATCCATACCATGAAAGTTAGTCAGGCAGTTTTTGCCCTGAACATCCTCAGTAATTAGCTTGAATTTTCTAAATGCTACTTCATCATTCTGCAGATCAGCAAGACTCACTTCAAAACACGACCTTTGAGGCCATCAGATGCGATTTTGGTTCCTTGAGCCCCAACGTTTTCCCAATATTCCTTATATTGAACATAGCTGGTGCTTTCACATCATACCAATCTTTTTTAGAAAATGGGTCAACCACTTTCTTCTTGGCTCCCTTTTTGCCTCCTTTCGTAAGGCGCTTGTTCTTGCCGACCGCCATGGTGCCGCTCAGAGAGCCAAAAGGCATGACACAGCCTTAAGTAAAAAGGCAGAAAATTCTGACACATGCGACAACATGGATAAACCTTGAAGACATTATGTAAGTAAGCCAAGCCAGTCACCAAAAGGTAACTGTGCTGTACGACTGCATTTATAGGAGGTATCTAGAATAGTCAAATTCATGAAAACAAAGTAGAATGGCAGTGGCCAGGGGCTGGAGGAGGAGGAATGGGGAGCTGCTGTTTAATGGGTATAGAGTTTTAGTTTGGTGAGATGGAAAAGCTCTGGAGATTAGCCGCACAATAAGGTAAACTGCTGAACCATTTATTTAAAAATGGTTAATATGGTAAATTTTACGTCATGTGGGGGTGTGTGCATGCTAAGTCACTTCAGTCATGTCCCACTCTGTGTGACCCCGTGGGCCGTAGCTCCACCAGGCTCCTCTGTCCGTGGGATTCTCCAGGCAAGAACACTGGAGTGGGTTGCCATGCCTTCCTCTAGGGGATCTTCCCAACCCACGGAATGAACTCTCATCTCCTGCATTGCGGGTGGATTCTTTGGCCAATGGACCACCTGGAAAGACCCTGTTATGTGTAATTTGCCACAACTGGGAATAAAAAGCAAGTCATAAGGTCCAGATTACATGCAAAGGGACGGGAGTATACCAAAACATCAACCCTAGGGGCTGGGGACCACTGAAGGTAGCCTGCCATCATCAGTCAGGCATCCAAAGCCGGCAAGAATCTATCAGTTCAATTAGGACTGAATCCAGCATGCTTAAGACCACCTAGGTGCTGCCCACAGCCAATCTGTGCAGAGCAGCACCTGCTGACCCTCAGATGCACCCTCTCAGGGAAGGTTCCTAAGCAACAGAAAGTCATACGCAAAGACTGCTCCAAAGCCACTGCTTGTGGAATTGACTTGTAATGGTTTACACTTCCAATCAGTGAAGCCCCAGTTAAAATTCGATTCCGCCAGAGTGTTCTTTGGCCTCCAATACATCCCATCTGGAATTGAAAGGTACAGTAATGACTGTACTTTCACAGTCCCATTCCTGCCTCCAAGTCTTGGCAGGGTTTGTTGTTGCTTTGCAAGGCCACATGTAAGGAAAGGAAGTCACTGGGGATGAGAGGAAGAAGAGAGGAGAGGCGCACACAAAGCTGGAGTCTCTCAGTGGAGACACGACCTTTTCATACCCTCATCAAATTAGAGGAAAAGTATTTCAAGCACCCTATTTCCTGTCTTGGGGTCAGTTTTTTTCCATTCCATCAAAATAAGCATCATAAAATATCATTTTATTTTCCCACATCAACTGGAAGCAATGATGCAATTTTTGAGGGCTAGAAGCCCAGCAGAAGCAGCTGGAATGTACTAATATTTTGACTAAAGGAGTTCATGTACAGAAGGTGCCCAGCATAGTAGCTGGTACAGGGCAGGGATCAATAAACATTAGCTGTTATTAAGATGACAATAGGTCAAATCCTACACAATATAGTGTCTACTCAAGATGCCTCTGAAATTTAAAAGCCCCGGATGGGTCAGGTATTCCCCCAGCATGGGAACACTTGTGCCCTTTCAGCAGCAAAATTAGCAGTCAGTTTGCATTTAGAAGCTGCCTGACAGACAAAAGCATACCCTTCAATACTAGAATTATACCCAGAGCACAGGGACATTCATATCGCTAATGGATTATAATGGTTCACAGATTTTCACATGAATTCAATTTACCTGGAGGGCCTATTAAAACACAGATTGTTGCTGGACTCACCCCTAGGGTCTGTTCAATGGGTCTGGGTACAGCCTGAACTTTGCTGTAAAGAGTTCCCAAGTGATGCTGATCCTGCTGGTCTGAGAACTAAACTTTGAGAGCCACTCATGAGGAGAGGACACAAAGAGGGGATTTTTCTAGGCCAGGACAATCAGAGGCTAACTTTGCCCAAGACCCACCTCCAAGAGCTGCTCTCTGTACAAATTTTGGAAAAGTCCAAGTAGATACAGATTGTGTCTTTTCTCATCTATGGACCTCAGGCATATGGAATGGATTAATCATAAGCCTTAATGTGTGGCCCACTCTCACCAGGGGTCTGTGCATGGCCCATTTGTTCATTCATTCATTCTTAACAATGTAATAAACACAAAAATTAAAGCTAGGACCTTGAAAGGAACCTCCATCTAACTTCATCCTACCTCCCAACATATGAGTTAACCAGTTATCCATCCTTATCTTGTTTTTCTTTTTTGTAGTATTATTAAATCTGTAATCAGTGACACAATCATAGAGTGGCGTACTGAATAACGGTCAAAACAAATAATCTCTACCAGCAAAATAATATGGGTGGATCACAACTTAATACTAAGTGAGAAAATAAGGATTGCATATGGATGATACCAGCTTATAACATTAGAATTATATACTTTTTTAGGATGCCTTAAAATTGACATGCATTTTAAAAATCTTTGTATTTTTTTCTAATCACTGAAGAAATAAATATGTGTTAACTGGAAAAGAGTCAATGAATAAGAAAAGGTATCCAGTCAGTTTTAACAGGGGAGGATATGACCCCTCAGTGTCCTTCTGGGTTCCCTAAAAAGCTCATCCTTCCATCCCCAAATGCATCCTTTGGTTTCCATTCAACAGCTCTGAGAGGAATAGGCAGTTCACACAAGAGGAAACGAAGTAGTAAACAAACACCCAGGAGAAAATGTTAACTTAGCTCATCATCAGAGAAATGCAAACTAAAGCATTTGGGGAACTATCATTCTATGACTACTAAATCAGCCAAAATAGGGAAAAGAGGACAAGAGTGAACTCTTGGGATATTACTGTAAACCTGATACACACAGACAATACTAGCACCAGTGGAAAATTTTTAAAAATTTCCCAGCAGCTCTATGATGAGATGTAGTTATGAACTGCGCAGATGTCTTAGTCTGCTGAATTTATCCTGAAGAAGTAACTCAATGGAAATACCTCAGTGGCTCCCAACAGTGCAACTACTCAGAAAACCATAGCAGAGAGCACTGTCACGGTACGCAGTGCAGCTAGGCAAATCACAGTTTTGAAGAGAAAAATGTGCATTTGCTATTTTATGCATGAGAAATATGAAGTACAAAATGGTAGGTGGGTTATGGTTAAAACCACGTGTATGAGAGCTGCATGGCAAGAGCAGAAACGAACACAGCTGCTGTATCTGGAGGTGGGATGGGAGTTGCCTTTTTTGGCATTACCGTGGTGTGGTGTCGTAATTCTTTATTTATTTTTTAAGAACCTGGGAGGCTCCTACCTTGAGAACTCTCACAGCTTTCCTCGTCACTATTGTCTTGACAGTTATTCTGCCCATCACAGATGAAGCTCTTGTCGATGCAGAGGCCATTCTTGCAGTGGTAGCGGGCAGTGGAGCAGAGCAGAGGATTTGCTGCTGCGAAGGGAGAACAGAGCAGATCACCAGGGAGGTTAGCCAGTCCCTTTGGGATGCCCAGAACCTTCTCCGTCTAGGGGTATGTCCTGCTCTGGAAGCAGTGATCTCAGCTCGGATGGCTGACTCAAAGCTTGTCCTGGGAGACTGGTCAAGCAATGACTTGGATAGGGTATAGGTCAAGACTGATTCTGCCCCATTCTAAAAGCTCCTTTTTCTGCTATACCACAGGTTTCTGTTGGTTATCCATTTTAAATACAGCAGTGTGTACATGACCAATGTTATGTGCCAGCCTGGATGGGAGGGGAGTTTGGGGGAGAATGGATGCGTGTGTATGTCTGGCTGAATCCCTTCACTGTTCACCTGAAACTATCACAACATTGTTAATCAGCTATTCACCAGCACAAAATGGCTTTAAAAATAAAACTTACATTAAAAAATAAATTATTTGAAAAAAAAAAAAAAAAAGCTTCTTCCAAGGCATCATGCTGGTGTCCTTTAAGCATACCAACATGGCCAGAGGGCAATGCCCAGCCCCAGCTGGTCCACCTCGAGGCAGGTCAGCAGCCTCTGAGGGGTCTAGAGCAAAACTGGAATCTCCTAGGAGAGTCAAGAATGGAACAGTTGGTAACATAAGGACACACAGAGAAGAGCAAAGACAGAAGGAGAAGCTGGGTTGGGGATCCATGAACCTCTGCCACTGACGGAGCAACGGCACACGTAATCCAAGGGCTATGTTGGATCCTACTGGTTCCCTAACTATGCACCTTCCCGTAAGTCTTCATGTTTCTCCAGCTCACCCAGGTGAGTGCAGTGGTCTACTTTGTAAAACAAACAAAAAAAAAAACCAAAAAAACAAAACCATTAACCCACTTGGTCAGCCTGAGTGGCCCCCAGATACAGGCACTTTCAGAAACCTCAAAAAGAAAAATGACAGAAATGGCCTCTCCCCTCAAGGAAGAAGGTGGCAACCAGCCAGTGTGAAGTCAACACAAAACCCCTTAACGAAGCAAATCTCCACGGAAAATCACTGTTTCTACTGCACAATTTATCTTGCTTCACCACTCCCTGCAGCACAATTCAAGCAAGGCTCTTTCCAGGGTTCTATTTTCGATAAATGAAGCAGCAAAAGGAGAAATTACTCCAGCCCCAACTCTGCCATTTATTAGCTGTGTGATCTAAGGTAACTTATTTCACTTCTCTGAGCCCCGACTCCTTTTTCCATGTACAGTATGGGCTCCATAATTTGAGGGCCCACTGCGAACTGACAATGTGAGGTCATCTTTCAGAAATTATTTAAAAATTCAAAAAGATAAGTGCTGGGCATAAAACCACATCTGGCATGCTTCAGAGCTAAGCATGAATCCTGGCTGGTCACAGGTCCATGAAGCTGGCCCTGCTACTTACAGCCTTCATTTGAGCATCAGTGAATGCTCGAATGAGATGGTATGTGAGAAAATGTGCAGTGCAGAGTCTGACACATAGGGGTGCAGGAAATGTTGGACGTGCTCCCCAAGTTATGTCTGCCTTGGTCCTCCAGAGTGCGGCCCCTCCCAAAGGAGCGACATTGGTGATGATGAAGAGGGGCCTTCCTGGGACCTTGGGTTATGAATTGAGGCAGCACCTGCATTATGCATGGTACCAGAGCAGCAGGACAGACCCAGCGCTGAAGACAGTTATGGGCTTAGGAACAAGTCAGCGCCAGCATCTCTGGGTGGTCCTCGCCAGCATTTATCTTTCCCATCTGCTTCACAGAGCGATTGTCAAGATGCACTGCAATCACAGCTGCAGACTGCAAACTTCACAGGGCCCTGCAAACCCAAAGGGCTGTGGAGGTTTTTATTTTTTAATTTGTCAACTCAGAAAGTTTAATGTGAAAGGTCAGAGGAAGCAGAGGGATGGGGAAGTCAGCGCTTAGTTTTGAAGATGAGGGACCAATGTGAAGGCAAGCAATAGGCGTCTGGCCTGGAAATGGAAGTTTTAATTATTTAAATCACTGTGGGTCAGAGAATGGTTCCACTTGATCATGCTGAAACCAAAGTCTGACTTCAGCCAAAACCAGAAAGGGGAAACCCCAAACCACAAGTCACATTTGGTTTCTGTCCAAGGCAGCCCTCCAAACCCTTCAGCATCCCACCATGGTAGCCTCTGGCTTCCCTGGGACCCTCTGGGTCATATCTGTGCAGCCAAAGCATCGACAACAATCAGCTCACTCTAATGGACAGCCTTGGAAAAGTGGAAAATCCCACCTAGAAAGGAAACACTTCCAAGAAGGGGCTGCTGCAAACTTACCTGAGTCCCCCTACCCCTCAGTAGGAGGGCTGTGCTGAACCAATCTTAAAGACATTGCTGGCGTCTACTGACCCTTCTTCAGCCTTGGACCCTTTCAACCTCATAAACTTTTCCAAAGAAAAGAAGTCACAGGTGAGCACGTGCATACACATGTACCACATATATGCGTGCATATGTGTAAGTGTGAGTATATCTAGATCACGTGCACGTGTGCCAAGTTGCTTCAGTCGTGTCTGACTCTGTGCGACCCTATGGACTGTAGGCTGCCAGGCTCCCCTGTCCATGGGATTCTCCAGACAAGAATACTGGAGTGGGTTGCCATGTCCTCCTCCAGGGGATCTTCCCAACCCAGGGACTGAACCCATATCTCTTATGTCTCCTGCACTGGCAGGTGGGTTCTTTCCCACTAGCGCCACCTGGGAAGCCCTGTTCAGAGCACACATACCTCCAAATGAATGAAGACTGTCTACACCTTAACATACAACTCTGCTGCTAAAGAATCCACCAGGACCAAAAACCAGTCTCAGTGCATAGAATTAATACATATATTTGTTTCCAATGCATACAACCAAAAGAACCAGAATCAGAATATAGAAAGAATTCTCACAATTCAAAAGAAAAAAGACAAACAACTTAATAGGAAAATGGGCAAAGGACACGACCGGGCAATTCCCATCAGAGCAATGGCAAACGCTCAATAACAACTTGAAAAATTGTTGACAGCAGCCAGAAACGAAAGCACCACTTGAACCGCAGCAGACTTGCCAAACTTCAGGTCTTAAAATTCCAGGTTGTTGGTCAGGCTGGGGAGGGAGAGGAAGTCTTAGAGACTGCTCGTGGGAGCGTAAATTTGTAGATCCACCTCGGAGACCAATTTAGTGATACCAGGTGATGCTTAAGGGGCATATGCCCCATGGCCCAGTCATTTCACTTCCAGCTACACAAATGTTCACTGAAACACTGTTTGTAAAATAAAAATATTAGCAATGACCCAAATATTCACCCACAGGAGGATTAACACCATGTGCTACATTGTTATAACAAAATTTTACAGCAGGAGATGGCTAACTTTTTCTGTACAGGACCAGATAGTAAATATTCTAGCCTCTAGTAACCTTTGGGTTTTGGCCTCTTCCTTAACTACTCAACTTTGCCACAGTGGTACAAAGTGGCCATAGAAAACTCATAAATGAAGATCAGGGCTGTGTTCCAATAAAACTTGATTTATGGGAGATACATGCATTTAAAGTTAATTCTGAACAGGGCATAGGACAATTTGGGGCCAACACCTGCTGAACAGCAGTGAAAAATGAATGAACCAATAAACAAGTCCTATTGTACAGCACAGGGAACTATATTCGATATCCTTGGATAAACTATAACAGAAAAGACAAAAAGAATATATATGTGTATAACAGTTTGGTGTATAGCAGAAATGAACATAACACTGTAAATCAACTATATTTCAATTTAAAAAAATATAAAATAAGAAAGGACCGGAATCAAGATGAATCAATCTCACAAATATAATCATGGGGAAAAAGTTACAAAAGATACTGGCAAGTTATATAAAAATATGCATAGGGTTGTACCACTCAGATAAAATTACCTATGCAAAAGAACGCTCTCTATTATTCAAGTTATGAAAATACATACTTGCATTGTAAGGTCAGTGGACGCCTTTGGAGAGAAGGGGAGGACAGGATCAGAGAAGGGTGTACTGAAGACTGGTAATGATATTTGGTAAGATTTGATTATTTTAAAAACCTGAAGCAAATAAGGAATATAGCAATATGTTTTTTTTTTTTTCCATTGAGAAATAACTGACATACAACATTATATTAGTCTGGGGTGTAAAATGCAACGATTTGATATTGGTATACATTGCAATAAGTCTAGTTAACATCTGTCACCACACACTGTTATAAAATCCTTTTTGTGATAAGAACTTCAAGGATCTACTCTCTTAGCAATTTTCAAATAGATAGCGTGGTACTATTAACTATAGTTAATATAGTTACAACATTAGAATGTATTATAATATAGTACTATTAATTATAATAATATAGCCATGTGTGTGTTAGTCGCTCAGTCATGTCTGACTCTTTGCGACCCCATGGACTGCAGCCCACCAGACTCCTCTGTGCACGGAATTCTCGAGGAAAGTATACTGGAGAGGGTTGCCATGCCCTTCTCCAAATATATCCATAACTATAGGTAATATGTGGGACTCCCCCGGTGGCTCAGATGGTTAAAAGTCTGCCTGCAATGCAGGAGATCTGGGTTGGGAAGATCCCCTGGAGAAGGGAATGGCAGCCCACTCCAGTATTCTTGCCTGGAGAATCCCATGGACAGAGGAGCCTAGCGGGCTACAGTCCACAGGGTCACAAAGAGTCAGACACGACTGAATGACTAACACGCACACACATTAATATGATTTTTAAAATAGGGTGTGGGGAACACAGGTGTTCATTTAACTTTTCTTTTTCAGTATGTTTGAAAGAGTCTACTAAAAGTTTTAAAGAGTTTAATTTGGCAGAAATGTTTCAGTGATCACTCACTTTCCTTTACTCTTTCCCCACAGTTATCTCTGGTCTACAGATCCCTGTCTTCAGAATTCTGTAGCCCATTTGCTCAGAGAACACAGGTAGATACAGGTCAACAGCCACACCTGGGATTCCTCCTTATCGATAGCTCCTCATAGAGCACTACGTCTCACCTCCAAGGCAGGGCAGAGAAAGAGAGGCAAAGGATGCCAGAATAATACTCCCTAAACCCAGCAGCAAGCCAGAAAAAGGCCCAAACCATCAAAACACACCTCAGGATGTCGGTGCCCTTCAGGTGCTGGCAGCATCCTCAGGAAGGACCCCCAAGCCCTCCCCTCCCCCAGGTCTATTGATTCTCTGTTTATGTAAATTCCAACAAGGTTTGTGTTTCGGTTCCCAAGGACACAGCAAACCAGAAGGGAGACAAGATGCTGCTGCCAACCTGCAGACAAAGCGCCAGCAAGAAGTAAAAGCTGACAACCAGGGGAGGGGCCCCCAAAGCTATAAAAAGCCACATTAGGAATTCCAAAAGCAGAAGAGCCCAAGATAGTTTCAAAAGAGACCAAGAAGTTCTAAATGGAGCCAAAGGCAACCCTGTATTATAGCCCAGTCTGAACAATGTGCGTGCTAAGTCGCGTCAGTTGTGTCTGACTCTGCGACCCTATGGACTGTAGCCCACTAGGCTCCTCTGTCCATGGGACTCTCCAGGCAAGAATACTGGAGTGGGTTGCTAGGCCCTCCTCTAGGAGATCCTTCCCACCCAGGGATTGAACCCGTGTCTCTTATGTCTCCTGAACGGGCAGGCATGCTCTTCGCCACTAGTGCCATCTGGAAAGCCCAGTCTAAACAACAGAGCTCCCAAGAGCACTCCTGTGCTGTCACCAGAGAGAGACACTGATGAAGCCAAGCTACACACATCTGAGACAAAACCCCCATCAAAGACTCTTACCCAGAGTAAAATCTCTGCAAAGACCCCAGACAACTCAGGTTTCACTCTATTTCTCCCAGGGGCTCTGCAGCATTTACCAGGCTTGAGGCAGATTTCAGGGTGTGTGTACGGTGGACCGACTGTATAGGCTCTGGGCAGGGGGGTGGAAAGTGGTCAAGTCTCAGGGGTTCCTGCGATGCCACAGGCCACTCACCCAGAACTCGGAAACATAACTGCTGGGCAGCCCATAAACTAACCAGGAAACGCTTCCTACTTCGGGATGCTATGTCTGTGTCTTCTAGCAAAATTTAATGTGCTCCACGTGTATGTTCCCTTTGTCCTTGTTAAGGTTTCCCAGTCACTGAAAAAATGTATTATTCTACTCGCTTAACTAGCAAGAGGAACACTGCTCTTTCCAGCATTTATTTCAATGGGGATGGAGAAAACTGTCTACAGAGTTAACTTCAAAAACTCAATGGTGACTCCAAAGGTCCCCAGCTCTTCTTACCACAACAAACACAGGGATCTAAGAATCTGTTTCCCAGCCCACAAGACTCAGGAAAGAGAAGTTGTCTCTCCCCGCCAGAGGGAGGGAGGGGTGAGTTAAGGTTAAACTCAGTGGTTAATTAAACTGGCGGCAATTACTCCAACCACATCTGAAGGAAAAGACCCAGGGCTCACTGCAAGTCATCCAAAAGCAACTGAGCGGCTTCAAGACAGGAAATGAAGCCATCTATCTCCAGCAGGATGTAGGAAATAATGCCTTTAATCCATTTAAAGTCTGTGAAGTCGGCCCCTTTCCCACCTCAAAGGGTTCTGGACAAAACACATCAATGAAAACCTCCTCGTCCCCAGCCCCCACAGCTCCCACAGCCCCCATCTGCTCCACAGTCCAGGGAGGTGGTGGTGATCACTCACTTCCTCGCCAAGCATCCCAACCTCCCCGTCTCCGTGGGGATCTTGTCTTCCCAGCCCCCGTTTCCCTGGGAACCAGGCAACTAGGGGACTTTCTCTGTTCCAGGATGGAGGATGTCCGGCCCTAAGCCTCTCTGCCAATAATCCGACCCATTAACAAGCACTGCTTCCTTTGTGGCCTGCAAGATACTGGCAGCCCTGACCTTCAAAGAAGAGGCGGCTTGTCTGCAGCCAGAGGCAAGTTCGTGCTGCCTTTCAGAGCAGCCCCTCGGCCCCCTGAGACACAGCAGGGCCACGTGCAGCGGCATTCCAAGGGAGCCCTCTTTTGAGTCTGCAGGAAGGCAAAGGCTGCCACTCTGGTCAAGCAAGAGGAGGCAAAGGTTCCTCAATCTCATCTGCCTTTTCCCCAGCCTCTAAGGACCTGGAATCAATCCACAATAAAGGAGATGCGGAGACACGGGTTAGATCCCTGGGTGGGGAAATCCCCTGGAGGAGGAAATGGCAACTGCCTCCAGTATTCTTGCCTGGAGAGTGCCGTGGTCAGAGGATCCTGGTGGACTATGGTCCCTAGGGTCGCAAAGAGCTGGATGCAACTCCAACGACTGACCATGCAAGGACCTGGAGGATGTGAATTTTCAGAAGCCCTCTAGAGGCAGCACGGCGGCAGCGGCAGAGCCTAAGTCATTGCTAATCGCTGTTTACCTCCTCCTTGCAAAGGCTTCCTGAGCCGGCTACCTCCTGTCCCACGCCCAGCCTGCCTCCCTCCAATTTCAATTTCACTGCTTCGGTCACCACTCTTCTGTGGATGGCTCCCCAGATCTTCCCTCCAAGGACAATCCTCTTTCTCCTGACACTTTGTGGACACCTCTGCCTGACTGTCCCCTTCACCTCAAACTCTGCATGGCTGACACTGACATCCTTACCTCTCTCCCCAACTGCTCCCTTGCTCCTTGGGTCCACTTGTCTTAAAGGGACCACCAAGGGTGGAACGGATTGAGAGAATAGCACTGAAACATGTATGTTACCATATGCAAAACAGATGGCCAGTGGAAATTTGCTGTGTGATGCAGGCAGCTCAACCCAGGGCTCTGTGACAACCTAGATGGGTAGGATGGGGTGGGAGGTGGCAGGGAAGTTCAAGAAGGAGGGGACATATGTGTACCTGTGGCTGACTCACACTGATGTATGGCAGAAATCAACGCAACATTGTAAAGCAATTATCCTCCAATTAAAAATAAAAATTTTAAAAAGAGACCACCATGTCCCAGCTCTCCAGACTCCAGCCATGCTTGACCTTCTCCCTTTCTCACTCTGCACTCAGCTCAGAATTAACTGCTCCTCACCAGGAATAAAATACAATCTTAGATGGTTAACTTTTTTTCCTTCTAGTTTTATTGAGATATGACTGATGTATAGCACTGTATAAGTTTAATCATACAGCATAATGATTTGATTTACATACATCATGAAATGATGATCACACTAAGGTTAGTGAACATCTATCATCTCAAATAAATACAAAATTAAAGAAATAAAATTTTTTTTTCTTGTGAGGAGAACTTTCAGGATTTACTCCCTTAACAGCTTTCATACATAATAACATACCGCAGTGTTATTGTATTTATCATGTTGTACATCACATCCCTAGAAGTTATTAACCAGACTGTTAACATTTCATGACCTGCTGCAGCCTACCCTTCCAAGCATACATTTTTCTGTAATGATTAATAGTGAGGGAATGAAATCCACCTGGGTTCAAATTTCAGCTCTACCACTCACGAGCTACATGACATTAGGAAAATTCTTTAACTTCTTTCAGCCTCAATTTCATCATGTGGACTTACCAGGTGTTTCAGTGGGTAAAGAACCTGCCAGTGCAGAAGATCTAAGAGATGCGAGTTTGATCCCTGAGTCTGGAAGATTCCCTGAAGAAGGGAATCGCAACCCACTCCAGTATTCTTGCCTGGAGACTCTCCATGGACAGAGCAGCCTGGTGGGCTACAGTCCATGGGGTCGCAAAGGGTCAGACACGACTGAAGCAACTTAGCATGTGTGCATAGTAGAAACAGGAATAGTGCCTGTGTCTTAAGATTTTGTGAAAATTAAATGAGATAACTGAGAATCACATGTGGCCCATAGCAGAAGCTCAATAAATGCTTATAATAGTAATTATTACTGAGGATTCACATTAGTATAGTGGTTAAGAGTTCAGACCCTGGATTTATAACCACCTGGGTCGATGTCACAATTTTGCCATTTACTATGTGACTTTAGACAAGTTATTTAACCTTTCTGGATCTCACTTCCTTCTCTACCAAAAGAGAGTCATAGTATTACCAACCTAAAATGAGATCAAACAGGTAGAGCATATAAAAATGTACCAGATACATAGGTGCTCAGTCATTGTCAGCCAAGTGGCATCTTAGGCCCTGCACGGTCTGCATACCTCCCTGCCTCTGCCTGGGCCTTCAGCCTAAAAGACTTTATGGAACTATACCACCAACTTTTAAATGGTACCCATCCTCCTGGATCCACCTCTTTCAATAACCTGCTCTGGTAAGCCTAGAGGGAAATAACCTCTCCTCTGATTAGTGATTCTCACAGTACTCCCAGCTGTCCACCCATACTGTAATTACTTGGGTAAGATGATTTTGGTCTCCCTGGCTTGAGCATCATCTCAGCAAAGCCATTTCTACATCCCTCACCGCATCGTGCATGGTGTCTGGCACAGAAATCTTGGAAAGAGAATGAATCTGAAAGAAGGTAGCAGTTGGGGCGAATCCACAATGTGCAATCTAAATGTGCCCTCTGGGTGACTATCTGCAACCGGAGAAGAGGACCAAGACATGTCCATGTTAAGAATATATCCTGACTGCCTGTCTTTTTCTTTAACCCTGTGTTTGATTAGTTGCCCGATCCATTCATTCCACAGACATTTACTCACTATTTCCTATAAATTAAGCACTCTAATAGGCACTAAGGATGAAAGAAAACCCAGCCTGTTCTTAAAGAGCTTACACTCTACTGGGGAGACGGGCAGGTCAGTGGGTACTGAAGATAAAGCATGAAAAGCGTAATTTATTCCACGTACATTTACCACGTGGGGAGACTGAACCAGGCCATACAGCTGGCACTAGGAATACAGCTGTGAATCACCAACAATCACCCAGTGGCCATTATGGTGTAGTAGCAAAGGCAGACAATAAATGGAAAGTGGTGATAAGTGCAGAGGAGAAGAGTGAAGCAGGGGAAGGAGATGGAGCAGGAGGCTGGGGAGGGGAGAAGGTATCTTCACAAAGTATTCAGGGCAGGCGTCTGATTCGACAGCATTTGTCTGAAGAAGGCCCAAGATGGTGTGCCAACAGGCAAGGGAAAGACAAGCCCAGCCTCGGCAGACCAGCAACAACTCCCCAAGGAAGCAGGTCACACAGCAGCCTTTAAAGGAACCTTGCTGATGGAGCTTCCGAGCACACGGTGGAAATACCCTTCTGTTCCTCAGCTCACCCAGCCCCTCTGATTGATGCAGGCACATCTCCTTGAGGCTTCATCCACGGATCTGCTGAGGAGTGAAGAGGAAATGGGGAATCTCATCCAGGTGGACATGAATAAAACTACAAAAATACACAAGCACTGAGGGGCTCCATGAATAAAAAACACAGATATACTGGCTGGGCGATTCAGCTGTTCAGGGGGACAGTCAAGAATGCATCAGCAGTGGAAGAAGCATAGTGGGTTTTCTGAGCACAACTATGCTGAACACAGCAGCAGAAGATTCTGCTTGAGGGAATTTTCCACTGTGGTCATCCAGACTGGTCTGCCATCTCAGTTCCTGGCAGGAGTCCTCGAGCTCACCAACAAGGGACTGGGGAAAGCTGTGCTGCCAGCCGGTCCAGGGCTTCACCTCCTGCCAAGGATGTCTGAGAACGAGGCAGGAGGGAGAGGCCAAACACAGTGAAAAGGAAGAAGGAAGGCAATGAGAGGGCAAATTCTCAGCACTGTGATCCTCTAGAAGGGATACTGGTCCTTGCTTAGCCTCACTTCTGCCAAATGAATGCAAATGGTGGAAAAGCACTTCATAGTAATAAAATTCTTTAAAAATATGACTGTTCAATTATTTGCTGAAGTTAAGACACCACCCAACAAAACCACTCCTTTATCCTTTATTTCTTTATACCATTTTTGGAAAATCCCAGTTACATATGAAAATAGAGAGTGTACAGGGAAGCCCTGTATCTCCATCACCTGGCTTTAATAATTACTAGTATGATCCAAGGAGAAGGCAATGGCACCCCACTCCAGTCCTCTTGCCTGGAAAATCCCATGGATGGAGGAGCCTGGAAGGGTGCAGTCCATGGGGTCGCTGAGGGTCAGACACAACTGAGCAACTTCACTTTCACTTTTCATTTTCATGCATTGGAGAAGGACTCACTTCAGTGTTCTTGCCTGGAGAATCCCAGGGATAGGGGAGCCTGGTGGGCTGCCATCTATGGGGTCTCACAGAGTCCGGACACGACTGAAGCGACTTAGCAGCAGCAGCAACAGCAGCAGTATGATCCAAAAATGGGCAGAAGGCCTATATATATTAACATTTCTCCAAAGAAGACAAACGGGTGGCCAATAGGCACTGAAAAGATGCTCAACGTCACTAACGATTAGATAAATGCAAATCAAGACTACAGTGAGGTACCACCTCGCACCAGTCAGAATGGACATCAATAAAAAGTCTACGAGTAACAAATGCTGGAGAGGGTGTGGAGAAAAGGGAACCCTTCTACACTGTTGGCGGGGATGTAAGTTGGTACAGTCACTGTGGAAAACTGAGGAAATTGCTCAGAAAACTAAAAACAGAATTACCATATGATTCAGCAGTCTCACTCTTAGCAGACATCCAGATATAACTATAACCCCAAAAGATACATGCACCCTATGTTCACAGCGGCACTATTCACAAGAGTCAAGACACGGAGACAACATAAACGCCCACTGACAGAGGAATGGGTAAAGACGGTGTGGTGAGCATATACAATGGAATACTACTCAGCCATGAAAAGAATGGAATAATGCCATCTGCAGCAACAGGGACGCAACTAGAGACCATCAGACAAAGGCAAAGAAGGTCAAAAGGAGAAAGGTAAACGTCATCTGATATCTCTTACCGGTGGAATCTAGACTATGACGCAAATGAACCTATCTAAGAAACAGAAACACAATCAGGGACAAAGAAATAAGACTGATGGTTGCCGGAGTCGGGGGGAGGGCAGGAAGTTGGAGGAGAGATGGAGCAGGAGATTGGGGTTAACAGATGTGGACTTTCATGTATGGAATGAATAAGCAGGAAGGTATTACTGCACAGCAGAGAGAACTATATTCAATATTATACAATAAACCATAAGGAGAAAGAATATTTTAAAAAATGTATATATATGTATAATGAATCACTTCTGCTATACAGCAGTAATTAACACAGCAATGTAAATCAACTATACTTCAATTTAAAAAAAGAGAGAAGAAAATTTATTTTCCAGTGTCTAAGCAATAAACCCATAATTAAAATGAAAAAAAAAAAAAAGGTACCAATATGCTGACAATTCTGTTTCAGTCCTACCTCGCCTATTAGTACCTCCCCCACCCCCTCCCAGAGGAAAGGCTTGAAACATATCCTAGATACCATGTAATTTTACTTTCATATACTCTAGGATATATTTATCAACGATAAAGACTATTTTAAAAAGTAAGAATGTCACCCTCAAACTGAAAAAATTAGCAATAACTCCTTAATATCACTAGATACACAACCACAATTCAAGATTTCCCAACTATCTCCAGTTTTTTAAAACAGTGGTTTGTTTGAATCAGAGTTGAAACAAGATCCATATGTTACATTTGGTTGGTTTGTCTCTTAGTCTCTTTGAATCTGTAGGTTCTCCCTTCCTGTATTATTTTTTTCTTAGAATTTATTTGTGGATGTAATTGAGTGATGGAGAATGTCCCACATTCCGGATCTGGCAATTTGTCTACCCATGGGGCCACTGATGTATGTGTTCCTGTCCCTGAATTTTTGTAAACTAGTGGTCAGTGTTAAGAACTGCAAGTCTGGGGACTTCCCTGGTGGTCAGTGGTTAAGACTCTTGCTTCCAATGCAAGGGCACAGGTTCAATCCCTGGTCAGGGAACTAGCATCTCACATGCGAAAAAAAATTTTTTTTAAATAAAGAGAAAGAATTGCATGTTCATGTTCCCCCTAAATTCATATGTGGAAACCCTAACACCTAAACAGATGGAATTAGGAGGTGGCGTCTTTGGGAGGTGCTGAGGGTTAGCTGAGGTCAAAGGGTGATGTTCTCATGATGGGATAAGCACCCTTACAAGCTGAGGAGCAAAAATTCTCTCCGCGTGTGCACAGAAAGCCATGTGAGGTTACAACCAGAAAGAGGGGCCACCCCACCAACCCAACCATGCTGGTACTCGGATCCTGGACTTCCAGATCCGGGAAGTAAGTTTCTATCATGTACGCCACTCAGTGTACGGTATTCCATTCTAGCAGCCTGAGCTGACTGAGTCAGGTAGAGCCTCCGTCAGATTCAGGTAGGATGCCTGGGGCAGAAACACCATAGAGCGGCGCTGGGTGTGCCTCCAGGGTCATCTCAGAAGGCTAGTGTTTGGGGGTCTCTTTTCTTGAATGCTAGGACTGTCTTCTGGGCGTCCCCACATCCAAGTCAGGCAGAGCAGCCACATGGCACCCTGGCTCTGCCACTGAACGCGGCTAAAGAAAACCCACACGGAACACGTGGAGCGGCGACGTTTAGATTCTGAGAAGTAAACTGGAGTAGACCAATCTGCGGGAAGAAGACCAAGATTTGAACTTGTACTGAAATGGTGCCAAGCCTACTTCTTTCTCTCCTCTCAGACTCCCAAGAAATGGGCAAATATCAGAGAGATCGCAGAGAGCGGAGAACCTAGGAAAGCGACTCCGTAAAGTTTCTGAATTCTGAAGTGGATTCCCAAGCTGGACATGCATGGATCTTGTCCTAATGAGCACACCAGACTGTGATAACAGAAACCTACAGACCACTGCCCAGCTCCCAGACTGACCACTGGAAGGTGCAGACACAGGACAGGTCCAAGCAGCCACTGCAAAAACAGTCTGAGAAGAACTGCAACCACAGCCCACAGAGGGCTGCCAGGAACTTGCGGCCTGACCCAACAGGGTCATTTGTCCACTAAAGCAAAAACATAAGCCTTCTCCATGGGGTTTAATAAAAACCCAAAGTGTCATACATAATGACCAAAATAGCCAGAATATAATCCAGTTTTTTACTTGGCATATGAAAAGACAGGAAAATCTCAACTCTCATGAGAAAAGATAACCAACAGATACTAACACCAAAATAAGGCAGATGTTGGAAATTCGTGACACAGACATTAAAGCAGCTATTATCCAAATATTCTAACAAGTAATCATGAACACTCTCA
Organism: Ovis aries; assembly: GCF_016772045.2. Lineage (NCBI taxonomy): Eukaryota > Metazoa > Chordata > Mammalia > Artiodactyla > Bovidae > Ovis > Ovis aries. The sequence continues at coordinate 65,386,541 of NC_056068.1, read as the reverse complement.
AAACAAACGAAAAATAAAAAGTCTCAGCAAAGAAACACAAGATATAAAGAGGAACCAAAAGAAAATTTTAGAACTGAAAAAATATAGTAACCAATGATGAAATGTAAGTTGGCACTGCCACTATTTCAAACTGTGGTGCTGGAGAAGACTCTTAAAGAGTCCCTTGGACTGCAAGGAAATCAAACCAGTCAATCCTAAAGGAAATCAACCCTAAATATTCATTGGAAGGACTGATGATGAAGCTCCAATACTTTGGCAACCAGATGCAAAGAGTGACTCATTGGAAAGACTCTGATGCTGGGAAAGATTGAAGGCCAAACGAGAAGAGGGTGGCAGAGGATGAGATGGTTAGCCGGCATCACTGACTCAGTAGACATGAATTTGAGCAAACTCTGTCTGGGAGATAGTGGAGGACTGAGGAGCCTGGTGAGCTTAGCAACTTAGCGACTGAACAACAACAATCACTATGGAGGTTCCTCATAAAACTAAAAATAGAATTACCACGTGCGTGCTGTCTTTCAGTCATGTCCGACTCCTTCTGACCCCACAGACTGTAGCCCTCCAGGCTCCTCTAGCCATGGAATTCTCCAGGCAAGAATTTGAGTGGGTTGCCAGGCTCTCCTTCAGGGGATCTTCCTGACCGAGGGATCGAACCTGGGTCTCCCACACTGCAAACAGATTCTGTACCACGGAGCCACCAGGGAAGCCCAGAATGACCATATGATCCATCAATCCCACTCCTGGGCACATGTCCAGACAAAACTATGATTCAAAAATACACATGCACCCTATGTTCATAGCAGCACTATTTGCAACAGCCAGGACATGGAGACCATCTAAGTGTCCACCAGCAGAGGAAAGGGTGGAGGAGGTGTGGTGCACACACACAGTGGAGTATCACTCAGCCATAAAAGGATGGGACAATGCCATCTGCAGCAGCACAGGCGGACCCAGAAATTATCCCACCAAGTGAAGCGAACCAGAAAGATACCACAAGGCATCTCTTGCATGTGGAATTTCAAATAGGCCGCAAACGAACCTACCTATGAAACAGAAACAGACTCACAGGCAGAGAGAACAGACTTGTGTTTGCTAAGGGGGAGGGTTGGGGGAAGGATGGAGTGGGAGGTTGGGATAAGCAGATGTAAGCTATTATGCAGCATATGGATAAACAACAACGTCCTATTTGCATAGCACAGGGAACTATCCTCAGTATCCTATGATAATCATGATAGAAACAAATATTGTAAAAATGAATGTATTGATATATATGTATAACTGAATCACTTCGCTATACAGCAGGTATTAACATAACATTGTGAATAAACTACATTTCAATTAAAAAAGACAAATTAAAAAATACCGAAATTTTAAAAGTACCCTGTTGTAGGGGCTTTAAAGCAGACTGGGGGTGACAGAAAAGAAGGAAAGCTGACGAACTTTAGCCGAAGAGCAGAGTAGTAGAATCTATGCAATCTGGACAATGAAAAGAAAAAAGATGGATTAAAAAATGAACAGAGCTTCAGGGACCTAAAATTGTTAGCAGAACCTCATTTAAAAAAAAAAAAAGAAAGAGGGCTATAAACCAAGTACAATTCAGTTAAAGAGAGAGAAAGTATAGCTTAAAATGTACTAAGTACGGCAACAGACAAAATCCTACAGATTCAGAGAGAACCCTCCCAGGATAAACTCAAAGAAATCCACATACCCAGATACATTATCATCTAACTGCTGAAAACTAAAGACCAAAAAGATCTTCAAAGCAGCCAGAGGAAAACAGTCTGTTCTCTAGAGGAAAACAATTTAAAATAACTACAACTTTCTCACGGGAAATGAGAGAAGCCAGAGGAAGTGGCACAACATCTTAAAAGGGCTGTGGAGGAAGGAACTGTCACCCCAGAATTCTCTATGCAGTAAAAAATATCCTTCAGGAAAGCAGGTAAAATAAAGACATTCGCAGATGAAGGAACACTAAGAGCATTTGTTGCCAGCAGTACTGCTTTAAAAGAATTGCTAAAGGAAGTTCTGCAGACAGAAGGAAAATGATATGAGAAAAACACTTGGAACAACATGAATCAAGGAAGAGCAGTCAAAATGGTAAATATCTGGGTAAATATCTATAATAGATGAGTCTTCTCCTCTGGAGTTCTTTAAAATATATCAGAAAAGTTCAAGCAAGAATCAGAACATTGTCTTTTGGGTTTTTTTAAGTACACAGATGTACTATCTATACAACTATAATATAAAGATATCCATAGTGTGATCAGGTTTCTACGCTCCTTATCACTCTATGGGGCAATATTGATTCAAAGCCGCCTGTGAGAAGATTGACTGCTGGTTTCAGAACTTTTCTGCTGGATCCAATCCATTATAAAACTCCCTATCAATTTTTCATCTAATGGTTTTAGTAGCCACTGAAGATCTCCATTTCTTCATTAAGGGTAATAAAATAGACATACTCTCTCATTCTTCTATTAGCTGATATTCTTCAATTAAAAACAGAACTTTCCTAAGTCAGCTATTTAATTACTCAGAAACACAATTCATGTACCAAAAGGGAGGATAAAGGCTTGATTCTTTCATTTACCAGTTTCCAAGTAGTGAACTAGAACAGCTCTTCTCAAATGGCAGATAATGGATATAATTTACTCATTTAGACTACTGAAGACCAATATCCAAACATTTAAATGATACAGGGGTCTTTAATTATGGCAGAGAATACACAGGATGGTGCAATCATTTACAATGTACATACTATAAGGCATCACATCTGCTTTAATTGCCAATGGATTACTCTCTAGAATGTATGTATACGTGACAAGATATAAAAAGAATCCGCCCTCCTCCTTAGATGATAAGATTTCTGTGGACGCTAGGAACTTGAGACCAGGCAGATACTCACAAAAGGACTAAGTAAAACATGGGCACACCTTGTTTTATTGAGCTTCACTTTATTACACTTTGAAGATATTGCTTTTTTTTTTTTTAAACAAACTGAAGATGTGTGGTAACCCTGCGCTGAGCAAGTCTGTGACCACCATCTTTGCAACAGCATTTGCTCTCTCTGTGTTTCCGTGTCACATTTTGGTAACTTAAGCTTTTTCTTCATTATATTTGTTATTGGTGATCGGTGATCGGTGATCTTTGCTGTTACTATTAACACTTTTTTGTTCTGTGTTTTTAAAGTAAGGTAGGTATATTGCTTTTTCTTCCCAGACAGAATGCAAATGTGCACTTAAGAGGCTACGGCATAGTGTAGTCATAACTTTTATATGCACTGGGAAACCAAAAAACTCATGTGACTCACTTTATTGCAACATTTGCTTTATTGCTGTGGTCTGGAACCAAGCCCACTGTATCTCAGAGGTATGTGTGTATAAAAGAACCATGTCTTTAGCCGTTCAAAACCAAAGGCAAAATCCTAATAGACATGGTCTTCCCCATAATCACTCAGTTTTGCTTTAAGCCACTCTGCATTTTTAAAGTCAATTACTCTGGCTAGCCACCACACGCAGCACTTTTCAGATATCATCTCATCTAATCCTCACAACTGGAGAAGGCAATGGCACCCCACTCCCATGCTCTTGCCTGGAAAATCCCATGGGCGGAGGAGTCTGGTAGGCTGCAGTCCATGGGGTCGCGAAGAGTCGGACACGACTGAGCGACTTCACTTTGACTTTTCACTTTCATGCATTGGAGAAGGAAATGGTAACCCACTCCAGTATTCTTGCCTAGAGAATCCCAGAGATGGGGGAGCCTGGTGGGCTGCTGTCTATGGGGTCGCACAGAGTCGGACACGACTGATGCGACTGAGCAGCAGCAGCAGCAATCCTCACAACAAACGTGGAAAAAGTCTGTCAGTATCCCCATTTTAGAGGAAAGCCACTGTGCAAGCAGATTATGTAAGATGCCTAACTTGTGCTTCCCCAGGGCAGAACACAAATCTGAGGCCAGACCCCAGCTCCAAAGTCATTTTGCTCAGCCAGGCCCCTGACCCTGTTAATGACATGCACCCTCCTGGCTAAAGTGGCTTTCAGCCACTTCCCTACCATTGGACAATCTAGCAGCTCTGCCATAGCTCTGCCACTTGTGACTCAGAAGATGAAATAAGGCAGCAGAAGGCACACAGGAGAGTTTATAAACTCTGTGTCCCTCTTGGGAGGGTACAGCAATGATTGTTCCATGGAAAGATATAAAGAACACAGGAGACAGTCACTCTTCTCTTTGAAGACTTAAAATAGAAGCAACAGGGTAAGAGAAAATCAGTTTATCAAACCAATCACTAAAGTCATTAAAACTTTTGTTTTAAAAAAATTAATAACATGAGAAAATGGTCACAATAAAGAGGACATCTCAATTAAGCATATTAGAGAAGATAGATAGAAACATAGATGGAGTGGGGGATGACTATCACAAAATAGCCCACATATTAACAGGGCTTTTTCCTAGGCAGTTTTGCTTTCCTCTTTATCAGTTCAGTTCAGTCACTCAGTTGTGTCCGACTCTTTGTGACACCATGAGTTGCAGCACGCCAGGCCTCCCTGTCCATCACCAACTCCTGGACTTCACTCAAACTCATGTCCATCGAGTCAGTGATGCCATCCAGCCATCTCATCCTCTGTCATCCCCTTCTCCTCCTGCCCTCAATCCCTCCCAGCATCAGGGTCTTTTCCAATGAGCCAACTCTTCGCATGAAGTGGCCAAAGTATTGGAGATTCAGCTTCAGCATCAGTCCTTCCAATGAACACCCAGGACTGATCTCCTTTAGGATGGACTGGTTGGATCTCCTTGCAGTCCATGGGACTCTCAGGAGTCTTCTCAAGCATCACAGTTCAAAAGCATCAATTCTTCGGTGCTCAGCTTTCTTCACAGTCCAACTCTCACATCCATACATGACCACTGGAAAAACCATAGCCTTGACTAGATGGACCTTTGTTGGCAAAATAATGTCTCTGCTTTTCAATATGGTATCTAAGTTGGCCATAACTTTTCTTCCAAGGAGTAAGTGTCTTTTAATTTCATGGCTACAATCACCATCAGCAGTGATTTTGGAGCCCCAAAATATAAAGTCTGACACTGTTTCCCCATCTATCTGCCATGAAGCGATGGGACCAGATGCCATGATCTTAGTTTTCTGATTGTTGAGCTTTAAGCCAACTTTTTCACTCTCTTCTTTCATTTTCATCAAGAGGCTTTTTAGTTCTTCTTCACTGTCTGCCATAAGGGTGGTGTCATCTGCATATCTGAGGTTATTGATATTTCTCCCAGCAATCTTGATTCCAGCTTGTGCTTCTTCCAGCCCAGTGTTTCTCATGATGTACTCTGCATATAAGTTAAATAAGCAGGGTGACAATATACAGCCTTGACGTACTCCTTTCCCATTTTGGAACCAGTCTGTTGTTCCATGTCCAGTTCTAACTGTTGCTTCCTGACCTGCATACAGGTTTCTCAAGAGGCAGGTCAAGTGGTCTGGTCATCCCCCACTCCATTTATGTTTCTATCTATCTGTCTTCTCTAATATGCTTAATTGAGATGTCCTCTTTATTGTGACCATTTTCTCATGTAATTAAATTTTTTTAAAACAAAAGTTAAAAAAATTTTCCACAGTTTATTGTGGTCCACACAGTCAAAGGCTTTGGCATAGTCAATAAAGCAGAAATAGATGTTTTTCTGGTACTCTCTTGCTTTTTCCATGACCCAGTAGATGTTGGCATCTCAATCAAGCATATTAGAGAAGATAGATAGATAGAAACATAGATGGAGTGGGGGATGACTATCACAAAATAGCCTACATATTAATGGGGCTTTTTCCTAGGCAGTTTTGCTTTCTTCTTTATACGTTTCTATATTTTGCAACATTTTTTTGCTGACAAAATGAGACTGTATTGGGAAGGAGTACCTGGGCGGAGAGTAGAAGGGTGAGGGAATCCAGTATATTCTGTAACTTTTGCAATATTTGGAAGCAATAAAGGTTATTAAGATATTTAAGTGCAGAAAGTAAACACGTGAACCCATCCACAGCCAACTACTATCTAAATATTTCAGGGGAAAGGAAAGAGAATAAACTGAGCAGTGACCAGAGGAACCAGCAGCAGGTACACAGCAAACTGCTGAGTGAAAGGTGGGGAAGGTACACTTGACGGTCACTGAAGCTGCTGAGTGTGAATCTGACAAGGGAGGGACTGCATGTACGCAGACCAAGGAGTAGTGAGGTGAGCTTCAACATCAAGACTGCCAAGAGCCAGGTGGGGGCAGTCAGAACAAGAGGAGGTATGCGTCTATCTCCTGATGCTGTGGAATATTAGACGGCAGGTAAAAAGAACCAGGGGTGGTCACAAGTCACAGAAAACTTTAGCTTTCTACTGTTTGGATACTTTGCCAAGAGCATATTCTTTTTCTAAATTGAGGTATAGTTGATTTACAATGTTGTATTAGTTTCTGGTGTATAGCAAAGTGATTCATACATATATATATACACACACAAAGTGATTCATACATATATATACACACATAGGTTCTTTTTCATATTCTTTTCCATTATGGTTTATTATAAAATACTGAATATAGTTCCCTTTGCTATACAGTAAGATCTTGTTATTTATCTATTTTATAGAGAGTAGTTTGTATCTGCTAATCCCAAACTCCTAATTTACCCCTCCCTCACCCTCTTTCCCCTTTAGTAACCATGTCTATTTTCTGTCTGTGAGTCTGTTTTGTAAACAAATTTATTTGTGTCATATTTTAGATGCCACGTATAACTGAAACTGTATGGTATTTGTCTTTGTCTTTCTGACTGATTTCACTTAGTATAATAATCTCTCATATGATATCACTCATATGGTACTATGAGTCCACCCATATTTGCTATAGATGACATTATCTCATTCTTTTCTATTGCAGGGTAATATCCCATTGTGTAGGATAAGATACCACGTCTTCTTTATCCATTCATCTGTGGATGGACACGTAACTGCTTCCATGTTGTGGCCACTATAAATAATGCTGCTATGAACACTGAGGTGCATGTATCTTTTCAAATTAGAATATTCTCCAGATATATGCCCAGGAGCGGGACTGCTGGATCATATGGCAACTTGCAAGAGCATATTCTTACAGTGGAGAAGGAAATGGCAACACACTCCAGGATTCTTGCCTGGAGAATCCCACGGACAGAGAAGCCTGGTGGGCTACAGGCCATGGGGTCACACAAGTCGGACACAACTTAACAACTAAAGAGAGAAGAGATTCTTATAGTACGTATATTATTAATATATACACATCTTTTTTTTTTTTAAGAATTTTAAGTGAGAAGGAAAGCAAGCACGTAAACATGGGGTGATGAGCGGGAGAGTCAGTCAGATGAGGATCTGAATGGGCCTAGAACTGGCTCTGTGCCTGATTAGCTCTGTGACTCTGGATGAGTCCACGGACCCCTCTGTGCTTCACATTCTTATCTGTGGATGGAGATCACATGCCTGCGTTCTCAGAGCAATCGTCAGAACTGAACACAAGCTATGCTCCTGGCCCAGTGCACGTAGCAGAGACCCTGATAAATGGTAGCTGGGCCTCTGTACATACACACAAGGATGAAGTGGTAACGAGTTGATTCCAGGTAACAACAGAAAAGGCCCTGGGCTGTGGTGTAAGAAGCCCAAAGATGAGAGCGGCCAGGATGGAGGGTCCCCAGCACTTACTGCAGTTCTCTTCGTCGCTGCCGTCTGGACAGTCCTCAAACCCGTTACACCGGAAGCGGCCGATGATGCAGTGGACGCCGCTGGCGCACGGGAAGAAGGTCGGGCCGCATTTCGACTTAGCCTTGGCTGCAGGAGGACAAACAAGATAAACAAGAGACGTCAGGAGGGTAAGTTTTCCGAGCACCGCATACCCAAGCCGCTAACTTGGAGGGTGCAACAGGGTCCGTTCACATCTACCTTGAAATCCCGAGTTTCTTACCACCAGCACGCACTTCCAAAACCCAGCCAGAATGGAAACCCCCATGCATCATCCTCCAGGAAGGGGGAGATCCACTGCTACCAAAGTCCCAAGGAGCCCAGACACAGCCCCTGAGCCAGCGAGGTGCAATCAAAATGTGCCGAACAAAGGAATGAACAGGTGAGTAGACGGATGATGGACGGAGCTTGCTCTAAGGTGCTAAAGAACCACTCAAAATTCATACCCTGAACTCTCAAAGTAATCGTCTACACTTGCTGAGTGTTTACTAACCAGCCAGTGTGCCATGTGCTTTACATCATCTCATTTAATCCACCCAGCAACCACCCTACAGGCTGGCGAGCAGAAAAGAGTTATTAACCTAAGAGGCCCGAGGATGCCACCCTGAGAAAGGTTTGCTTGCAAAATTGGCCCTCGCTTGGCTCGCATCTGGGAACTTGCATTTCGGGAAGGTTCGCATCATTTTCTCCTGAGGGTGGCTCACTGTTCATGCAAACCATTCACGCAAACAGTGCATTTATGCTGAACCTTTCTTCTGGGAGTCTGGGATTTTGACACATGTTGGCAGAGGGGGCCTGCATGACCAGACCCTAGTAAAAACCCTGGGCACTGAGTCTCTAATGAGCTTCCTGGGGAAAAAACATGTCATATACCAAGTTACACTTGTTGCTGGAGGGGTTCAGTGCCTCCTGTGTGACCGCCTTGGGAAGGGTCTCTGAGAGCCTGGGCTTGGTGTCCTCTGACTTCACTCCTTCATCTGTTCCCTCTGTTGGCTTCGCTTTGTCTCCTTCTGCCGTGATAAATCATAGCCGTGAGTATGACTGTGTGCTGAGTTCTCTGATTCCTTCTAGCAAATCATAGAAACTGAACGTGGTCATGGACACCCCTAATATAGGTCGTATCATGTCACAGAAATGCTCTGAAGAGGTGAAGTGACTTGCCCAGAGTTACAAGGCTTGAAAATCTGATGCTGGTATGAGGCCCCTGGCACTCAGAACCCAGAAGCCAGGTTCTCAACCAACTCCGCTGTACTGCCCCTCTGCCAGAGGCTGTCACTCCTCACAACAGAAGCCAGACTCCTGCCCAAAGAAACCCTTCTTCCACTCCTGTACAAACAGTTTTAGCAGAAACTGCTGTAACTCAGGCTTGATGGAGTGTCCTGCTAACCAAACAGCCCTGTGGGGCAATGCGCTTTCCCATTCACAGGGCTGGCTGCTGTGGCTTGCGATTACAAGGTGAGATGGGATGTATTGCTGCATCCGGGGGAGCGGGCCCCACCTAGCATCCCTCTTGTCTCCTGTCTAGAGACAGGACCTATGGTCCTCAGGAAGGAAGGGCCATTTCTTTGGAATGAACAAGCAGTAAATTACCTTCATGTTCCTGCCATCAGTAACAGGCCAATTTTGGCAGCAGCTGATACACAATCAACAGGGTTTCAAGGCCAGAGATATGTCTAGGTTTTAAAAACCCGCATGGCTTTGTTTTAGCCTGAAAATACTTTAGAATGGTGAGAGTGTGCTCTTCACAAAGCACGAACTTAGGAGAGTGTCCTGGGTTCAAATTGTGGTTCTATTCTTCGTAACCTGGGCAAGCTTCTAAAAATTACTGAGCTCAGTTTCCTCATCAGTATGTAAATCTCACTGGGCTCTAGGAAGGACTCAGTGCAATAATCTATATAAAATGCTTAGCCCAGAGCATGCCATAGAGTAGGTGCTGGTTTAACAGTAGAGCTTATGCTATTTATTATCAGCATCAGCATCATCACTAGGCTTACGGGATTTTAAAATTAATCCTTGGGTTGTTAAATTTCTTTTTCTGATAATCGAAGTTTAAGGAGTTCATATCTACGAATTGATATGAAGTGATCTCCAGGATATACTGTTAAGTGAAGAAAGCAAAGTGCAAAATAGTATCTATAGTACTTTATCCACTCCGTATAGCAAAAGAAGGGCATATATGAAAACATTGAAGTATTGGCTTATCTGTGCAAAAGAAGTATAGGAAGGATGAACCAGAGGCTAAAGAGACTGGATCCCTACAGCGGGTGGGTGGTAAAGGGTTGGAAAGGATGGGGAACTGGAAATGGAATGAGATAGCCAGAATGAGAAGGCGGCACTCCTCTGGGACTATTTGTATAGCTCTGACTCTTAGAACCATGATAATATTTTACCTGCTCAAAGAGTAAACAATTGAAATTGATATGTGTGCCGGGGGAGGAGGAGTCAAAATGAAATATAAATAGCAACAAATGAACAAAACTATATTGCAGATGAGTAAGCAACAGACTGAAGGAGGTAAGGGAAGAAAAGAACTAGCTTAAGCAAACGTTATTTTGCCTGGATTCTATAAGGCTAAAGAAAAAAAGAATTGTTCACAAATACTCTAGTTACATTTGCTTCTCACAGGGGTATGAATCAGCAATTCTGCAACGGCCTTCTGTGTGTACTAGCATTGAACAAATAGGTAAGTATATTACAGATAACAAGACCAAGGTTTCTCACTGTCAGAGGAGGAAATTACAAATAAAGAGAGAAGACTGAAACAAACCCTGAAGCTTTGGACTGGAACTGAAGCATCACTATGAACTCAAGGTTTGTAAAGGTAGACGGGTAGAAAGATACATGCATGTGTTAGTGTAGTACATATATTTCCTAGCTCCATCTGCTAAGAAAGACTAGAAGTAGTACACCCCCTATAGCCATAAGCAAAGCCAGCACCTAGATCCTGGTTTCTAAATACCCATTATCCGATAAAGAGAACCAGGGCTCCTTGAAGAAGTGGTTCATTTGGGGGCCGGTGGGGGGAGACAAGATAAACCTGGACAGAAAGTAAATAAGTGTTCAAAATACAATGGAGACATGTCAAAAGTTCACAGCAGTGAACCTGCAGGAGCTCCCAATGGCCAAAGTTAGAACAACTCGAGCAACAAAACCAACAACGATAGTATTGGACTGTAACCCGAAGATCTGTTGAACCCATAACTACTGAATAAATGTATCAAGGAGGGAGAAGAATTCCAGTAAACACAGAAGAGATGTGGGAAATAGAAAGCGGCCAGTAAGCAGACACCACAGCAATAACTGTCAGAGCTGAGGCCCAGCAACAGACGCTCAAATCAGAGGCTCAGGCAGCCTTGCTCCCATCGCCTTCTCAGCAGTCAGGGAAGAAAGGCTGCCCATGGGCTTTGACATCTCACCTCAGAGTCTCTCTATAAACTGGACACGTCACTCCCCTATTCAAAACGTCAGTGTCCTCCCAACACTTTAGGAATGCCTACAGCTCCCATCACAGCATCAGGCAGCTCCAAGGAAGCCCTCCAATCTGATGCCCAACGTTCGTGCTCCATGGACGCTGGCCTCCCAGCACGCGTCTGAGGTCCTGTGCAGCCTGCGTCACCCTCTGCTTGGAATGCCTTTCTCTTAAGGGTCAGCAAGCCTCACTCCACTTTACTAAAGCCTCCTTAACCATTTTCTACAGTGGAAACCTCGATCCCCAGCCTCAGGCATGTTAGCCCTTACTCTGCTTTCTTTTCCTGCTCAGGAGGAACGTCACTGGCTTTGTGCTGAGCTGTTTGATGCACATACACACACACACACACACTTGGACACTTTAACTCATCACTTTTTAAAAAATTGAATTTCTCTATTGTTTTTCTTGTTTATTATTTTTTAAAACATTTATTTTGCTTATTATTTCTTTGGCTGTGCTGGGTCTTAGTTGCGGCACAGGAGATCTTCAATCTTCGTTGCGGCACGTGAGATCTTTAGTTACAGCGTGTGAACTTTCAGTTGCAGCATGTGGGATCCAGTTCCCTAACCAGGGATCAAACCTGAGCCCCCTACACTGGGAGCTTGGAGTCTTAGACCCTGGACCACCAGGGAAGGCCCTCATTCACCACTCTTCAGGAGTATGAATGTACAGTGGCTATCACAGGCACCTAATCAGTACTCACTGAATATACTAATGATCCTAGAAAAGGAGAGACTGGGCTGGGTAATCACAGCTAGCACTGGGCAAATGCTTAGTTTGGGCTGAGCACTGTGCTCTATGCTTTACAGCTACCGTGCCATTTACTTCTCACAAAACCCATTTTACAGATAAGAAAACTGAGGTCCAGAAATAAAGATGCCTGACACTGCTGATCAACAGAGTCAAGGCTCAAACTTTAATTATTGATTCATGTATGAATGTGAGAGTCAGACCATAAAGAAAGCTGAGTGCTGAAGAATTGGTGCTTTTGAACTGTGGTGTTGAAGAAGACTCTTTGAGAGTCTGTTGGACGGCAAGGAGATCAAACCAGTCAATCCTAAAGGAAATCAACCCTGAATATTCACTGAAAGGACTGATGCTGAGGCTGAAACTCCAATACTTTGGCCCTCTGATGCGAAGAACTAACTCACTGGAAAACACCATGATGCTGGGAAAGACTGAAGGCAGAAGGAGAAAGGGGCAGCAGGGGAGGAGATGGCTGGGTGGCATCACTGACTTGATGGACATGAGTTTGACCAAGCTCCAGGTGTTGGTGATGGACAGGGACCTAGCATGCTGTAGTCCATGGGATCACAAAGAGTCAGATACGAATGAGCAACTGAACTGAACTGACACCTGTTCTCCTGCCTCCTTAGATACTTTTAAGGCTCAGGCCAGCTCCAAAGGACTAAACAAAGAGAATGAAAACAACTGTACGTGAATTAGGTACCATTCAATTAACCAGCTCTTTGGCCCTGGCCCTGCACCATCTTCAGGAATCACTACTGAGCTTCCTTGCCTTGTCACTGATGCTCAGCTACCTTCTCTGTCAGGGAGCAAGTCCTGTTATGATTTACATCTGCACCGGCAGACGCCTGCTCAGGCAACCACAGCGCGGATCACCAGCAGCCCGCCGAGCGTCTGGCAGAGGCTCAGAGAGAAGCCCGAGGCTGACAACAGCTCCCTGCTTGCACGGCCCCCCGGGGGGCTCAGGGGAGTCCTGGACAAAATCTGGTTGTCCCCAGCTCACCCCCATTTCCATGAAGGGAAGATTTCAGCAGGACACTCAGCAGACCCTGGCAGAAGTAGAAGACTCTCTCTGCCTAAAACCGCCTGACAGAGGCTGGCCCGGCGACTCCATCCCACTGAACACTTGAATCCACCACGTTTCACGGGCCTGCGCCATGAACTTTCCAAAGCAGCAGCTTTCACCAGCAGCAAGACAGAGCTGGGGGCTCCCCAAGGGGCTGGGTTATTTACTGATCTGAGCCCTCCCTTTCCTTTTAGAGCCTGACTATCACAGCTCTGGACTTCACGGATCAGTAAAATAGAATTATTTTTTTTTTTTTAGACTAGGTGAAAGTGGATGAAGGAATAACAAAATTGTCAACTTTTTTTTAAAACCAGAAAGGACATAAACAAATCTGCAATAACCTCTACTCACCATCGCCCTAAAGGAAAAGCTGCATTAGCATCCAAAATGCAGGAAGGCCACAGCCCGCGGACCAGTATTTGGAGATCGTGTCAGAACGAGAGAAGGGAACCAAGAGACGCCCGTCCTGGTGTCATCAGGCTGTGACCCTCTTAGAGCAAAGACTCCCATCTTCCTGTGGGTAACATCTGGGGCCCAGTAAAGAGTCACAGAGCTTCACGGGCCAGGAAACTGGATCCCACATGCGGCAACTCAGAGTTTGCATGATGCAGCTGAAGATCCTGTGTGCCGCAGCAGGACCCGGTGCAGCCAAGTAAATAAAACATTCTTTTTTAAAAAGCTGTGAGCTCATATTCAAACAGCAGTTGTTTTCACACAGACACACACACACACACACACAAAACCAAGCTCATTTAGAATTCTTAAACTCTTAACCAGGTCTATCCATTTTTTAAGGATTTACATTTTCCCTGTGCATAATACAAAACAGAGTTCAAGGGGCCAACATTTTTTTTTTTTCCTGCTCTCTCTTGGCAAAGAACAAAATATTTCTGAGCATCCTACTATCTGTCAGGCCCTGAGTCAGTTGTGTGGAGATTCCACAGCGCTCTCTAACTGATGAGGGGATTAGCAGGCTGGTCAATGAGCCTCTGCATGCAGTGCCGTCAGTGCTCTGATGGGGGAGCTAGAGGACACCTAATCTCAAACGGGGAAGAAGCTGATGTCGGAAAAGCCTTCTCAAAGGACAGGCAGCCTCAGCTGAGACACACAGCCCAGGTGCAAACGGATGTGATGCTCAGGCAGTTAAGGCCTTAGTTATGCATTCCACTAATAGTAATTCACAAACTCTGTCATTCCTCAGAGAATGAGGATACACAGGTGATAGCTATGCCATGGATGAGCCTTCAGTGTTGGGGGACTGTGGAGAGAAGGCTGTTCCAAATGGAGGGAACCCCGTATGCAAAGGCTAGGGGGCAGGAACAGTGTTGTTAATTACTCCCTAAGTCGTGTCCGACTCTTGTGACCCCATGAACTTTAGCCACCAAGCTCCTCTGTCCATTGGATTCCCCAGGCGAGAATACTGGAGTGGGTTGCCATTCCCTTCTCCAGGGGATTCTCCTGACCCAGGGATCGAACCCACGTCTTCTTCACTGGCATGCAGATTTTTTACCACTGAGGCACCTGGGAAGCCCAAGAACAGTGTAAAATGAAAGGGGGTCAAAATGAACTTGCTTCTCACGTCAGTAAACGTACCCAGTACTGTTTCTTTAATTAAAAAAAAATTTTAAACCCTATTTCTCATAAGGAATGTGCTATGAGATAGCTGCCATTCCACTCACATGAAAGGTGTGGGAATTATAAATCCTACAGTACAGTATAAATTAGAAAAGAAATCAAATTATAAAAGTCACAAAGTTTGAGTCATTACACACACTCCATAGCCCCAAAGTAAATACCCACATGTGTCCACCACTAGCTAAAAACTTTACGGAAAGTAATGGATCTGCAGTTGTTGCTATATTCTGTCCCCTGGTCCATTCTGTAAAAAGTCAAACTATGGTTCCTTTTAAAAGTCAAAAATGACTTCGTGGCTAGGGGTGAGAAAGCAAAAACAGCCTCATAAAAATAACAGACTTTTAAAAAGCAGTATATTGTTGGATTCTCCAAGAAGTCTGGGAAGGAGAAAACAGGCCTTTTACTGTAGTCCAAATGCACATGACAAACAGCCCAGTGAGCCAAACCCAGGCCTGGGAATCCAAGCCTCTGCAGATTCATTATTGCCTGAGCAAAATGCCCTTTGCCTGTTCCAGCAGTTCAGCTCCACATGACTACTCGGGTGGACTCCACTGTTTTATTGATCAGATATCGCAATGTGTGATTTCTTAAAAGGCCATCTTGGCTGTTTCAGAGATACACACTGGGGAGCAGAGAGAGCAAAGGACCACACGCTAACTGGACCACGAATATAGAAAGAGGGCAGGTAGCGGAAACAGCTTTGCAAGAAATTCAAATAGAAAATTCTTTCTAAACGTCTCTCTTTTATTGGAGTGTAACTGCTTTACAATGCTGTGTTAGTTTCTGCTGTACAACAAAGTGAATCAGCTATATGTACACATATATCCCCTCTCTAGTGAGTCTTCCCCTCCTCCTTCCAGCCCTCTAGGTCATCACAGAGCACCTGTGCTATATAGCTATTTCCCAATGTCTATCTATTTTACACATGGTAGTATAGACATAAACATTTCCTCTTTTATAATAAGAATAGGAGGTATATAACCTTGGGGATATCCAGGTATGACCTAAATCAAATCCCGTATGATTATACAGTGGAAGTGACAAATAGATTCAAGGAATTAGATCTGATAGACAAGAGTGCCTGAAGAGCTATGGACAGAGGTTCATAACACTGTACAGCAGGCAGTGATCAAAACCATTCCCAAGAAAAAGAAATGCAAAAAGGTTATCTGAGGAGGCCTTACAAATAGCTGAGAAAAGAAGAGAAGCAAAAGGCAAAAGAGAAAAGGAAAGATATACCATCTGAATGCAGAGTTCCAAAGAATAGCAAGGAGAGAAAGGAAAGCCTTCCTCAGTGAACAATGCAAAGAAATAAGGGAAAACAATAGAATGGGAAATACTAGCGATCTCTTCAAGAAAATTAGAAGTACCAAGGGAACATTTCATGCAAAGATGGGCACAATAAAGGACAGAAATGGTATAGACCTAACAGAAGCAGAAGATATTAAGAAGAGGTGGCAAGAATACACAGAACTATATAAAATAATCTTAATGACCCAGGTAACCACAATGGTGTGATCAATCGCCTAGAGCCAGACATCCTGGAATGTGAAGTCAAGCGGGCCTTACGAAGCATCACTACAAACAAAGCTAGTGGAAGTGATGGAATTCCAGCTGAGCTATTTCAAATCCTAAAAGATGATGCTGTGAAAGGGCTGCACTCAATATGCCAGCAAATTTGGAAAATTGAGCAGTGGCCACTGGACTGGAAAAAGTCAGTTTTCATTCCAATCCCAAAGAACGGTAATGCCAAAGAATGTTCAAACTACCACACAATTGCTCTCATTTCACATGCTACCAAAATAATGCTCAAAATTCTCCAAGCTAGGCTTCAAGAGTACATGAACTGAGAACTCCCAGATATTCAAGCTGGATTTAGAAAAGGCAGAGGAACCAGAGGTCAAATTGCCAACGGCTGCTGAATCATAGAAAAAGCAAGAGAATTCCAGAAGGACATCTACTTCTGCTTCACTGACTACACTAAAGCCTTTGACTGTGTAGATGATAACAAATTGTGGAAAATTCTTCAAGAGGTGGGAATAGCAGACCACCTTTCCTGTCTCCGGAGAAACCTGTATGTAGGTCAAGAAGCAACAGTTAGAAATGGACATGGAACAACAGACTGGTTCCAAAGTGGGAAAAAAGTACATCAAGGCTGTATATTGTCACCCTGTTTACTTAGCTTACATGCAGAGTACATCATGAGAGATGCCGGGGTGGATGAAGCACAAGCTGGAATCAAGATTGCAGGGAGAAATATCAATAGCCTCAGATATGCAGATGATACCACCCTTATGGCAGAAAGCAAAGAGGTACTAAAGAGCCTCTTGATGAAAGTGAAAGAGGTAAGTGAAAAAGCTAGCTTAAAACTCAACATTCAAAAAACGAAGGTCATGGCATCCGGTGGCATCACTTCATGGCAAACAGATGGGGAAACAATGGAAACAGTGACAAACTGTATTCTCTTGGGCTCCAAAATCACTGCAGATAGTGACTGCAACCATGAAATTAAAAGATGCTTGCTCCTTGGAAGAAAAACTATGACAAACCTAGCCAGTGTATTAAAAAGCAGAGATATTACTTTGCTGATAAAGGTCCATATAGTCAGAACTATGGTTTTTCCAATAGTTATGTACAGATGTGAGAGTTGGACCATAAAGAAGGTTGAGTGCCGAAGAATTGATGCTTTTGAATTGTGGTGTTGGAGAAGACTCTTGAGAGTCCCTTGGACTGCAAGGAGATCAAATCAGTCAATCCTAAAGGAAATCAGCCGTGAATATACATTGAAAGGACTGATGCTGAAACTAAAGCTCTAATATTTTGGCCACATAATGCAAAGAGCCGACTCATTGGAAAAGACCCCGATCCTGGGAAAGATTGAAGGCAGGAGGAGAAGGGGACAACAGAGGATGAGATGGTTGGATGGCATCACCAATTCAATGGACATGAGTTTGAGCAAGCTTCGAGAGTTGGTGACGGACAGGGAAGCCTGGCGTGCTGCAGTCCATGGGATTGCAAAGAGTCAGACACAACTGAACGACTGGACAACAACAAAAGAGGTCAGAAGGGCTTAGGGTAGAGAACGTCTGAGTTTCTATCCCAATTCTGACACATGACAGCTGAGACCATGGATAAGTTACTTAACGTCCACCAGTCTCAGAACCCCACCAGTAAAGGGGGCATTAAGACAGCACAGGTTTCAGTGTGAGATTCTGCGTGTAGAGAATACAGTCTAATGCAATATCTAGTGGGAATCTGATAATATTCTCCCTTCCCTAACATGGTTCCTGGTTCTACAAACTGCTCTTCTTCACATATACGGATGGTCTTAGAAAAGTCAAATGGATGCCATGGATGGTAATAACTACGCCATCTAAGTCCTGGTGCATATGCGCAGGCATGCTCAGTCATGTCCAACTCTTTGTGACCCTATGGATTGTAGCCCGCCAGGCTCCTCTCTGTATGGGATTCTCCAGGCAAGAATACCGAAGTGGGTTGTTATTTCCTCCTCCAGGGGATCTTCCCGACCCAGAGATCAAACTTGTGTTTCCTGAGTCTCCTGCATTGGCAGGCAGATTCTTTACCATGGAGCCACCAGGGAAGCCCAACTAAGGTCTTACTCTTTGGTTATTGGTTCCACTAACATTAATTCTTAAAGTCTCTCTGTGGCACAGATAGGATGTGAAGGTCTCAAAGAGAATCAAACATAACTTCTTCTAGCTAGCAGAAGTCCCTCCCTGAGAACACTAACCTAGAAGAGGGAGAAAAGGACAAAAACCAGAGAACTGCAACGAGATAAGAACTATATAAGCTGTATAGGCATTTACCTTTCAACACCCTAATACACAGTTAATGCAGGGTTGCATGTCAGCCTGCCTGGGTTCAAATACTGAATCAAGCGCTGTGGGACTGCTATGTGATGTACTGAAAATATTTCACCTCTCTTTGCCTCCATTTCCTTATCAGGAAACAGAGATATGAACAGTACCTCCCTTACTGGGCTGCTAAGGGTATTAAATGAGACAAGACAATAATTACTTAGAACTTTGTCTGGAACATGCTATTAGCTATGATAGTTCATATTCTACTAGCTACTATCATTTATATTACATATTAGCTATTATTATTTGATATTACATGATAAAATACAGTAGCATGTAGCACTTAGTGTTAGACTGTATTGTAGAGTATTACCACACAGCATTAGCGATTGCTATTACTATAGTTATTACTACTAGTTTCAAACACTTCTGCCCAGCAGTGCATTCTCAGTCAATACATGGGTGATGGATACATACTACTATATAGAAAATAAACAAGGGAATACAGCACAGGGAACTATATTCAATATCTTGTAATAACCTAATGAGATATGTAGTAGGAATCTGATAAGGGAAAAGGGAAAAGAATCTGAAAAAGAATATAATGCATATGAATGTATAACTGAACCACTTTGCTGCACACCTGAAACATTATGCATCAACTATACTTTAAGAAAAAAAATATGAGGGGGATGGCCAGGGTGTAAGACAAACTTAGAAAAGGAACACAACCCATGCAGCCTAGGGGACCAGGGGGCACGGTACAACGCAGCGCTATTTTATTTGGGTATGAAGAATCACATGTGGGTATGAGATGGTTAGATAGCATCATGGACTCAATAGACACACATTTGCAAGCTCTGGGAGACAGTGGAGGACAGAGGAGCCTGGAGTGCTGCAGTCCATGGGGTTGCAAACAGTCGGACACGGCTTAGCAACTGAACAACAACAACATGAACAATCAGGAGAAGTGTGTGGGTGAAAAAGAAGAGGGGAAGGCACTCTAGGCGAAATAAATGATGTGAACTGAGACAGGCTGTGGTTTATAGCGAGATTTGGGAGAAGTCAGGGTATCCAGAAGATAGAATACGGCAGAAGGGAAGGCTGAGAAAGACACAGGCAGGAGTTTGGACGCCTATCCTGGGAGCCAGTGGACATTTCTATGAAAAAAAGTGAAAGGTCAGATTTGCTTTTTATAAAGAAAATTTTTATGGATTCACAAGAATATTACGAGGCTGTGTAAGTCAAGGACATATCCTGCCCACTCCCAAAAGGCCCTGGAGGAACAGAAGAGAGCCAAGTCTATAATGTTCTTTGGGCTTTTAGGGGGAAAAAAGCACTAACCGATGAGGGAATTCTAATTGCCAGCCACTGCCCTTTGAATAATCTTATTATTTAAAATGACAGTAAAGAGGCAAAAAAGAAGTTAGCACGTTTGGGATCAGGACATTAGTTTATAACCTAAAGGTTCTATCAGGTTACTTATTTTGGCTGCTAATAATGCACGTACATATGTGTATAAACATGTTGGTGTGGAAAGGTGCTGGAATGCAAATTCCAGAGACTAGAAGCAGGAAACCAAGACATCCCCAACTGATTCTTCTAGAGACAAACCCTGAAAGGAAAAAACAGCTCAAAAATGATGCTAACTAAATGTGGGTCAGATAACTTAGCCTCCAGAGGCTTTTCAATGCTTAGAGGAACAACTTCCTGACAATGATCAGAGTCCCTGAGATTAAGAACAGATGTGGGAACGGATACAGATAGAATAGTTTTCACCTTAAAAACAAGACTTCAAAAAAAAAAGGGGGGGGGGATGTGAGAATCAAAGACAGTTTTGATTAAAAACTGTTTGAATAAAAATGAATAAAGAAGAGTCCATTCTCCATCACCTTCCATCTTGCTGGGCAGTGACAGTCATCTTTGCCAAAAGCAGGTTTTGCTTTTGAGAGCCTTCCTTGCCTGCCCTCAGGACCCCTGACAAACTGAAGTTTCCCTTTTTAAAAGCCCCTCATTGCTGTGCATAGTCTTCACCCCCAGATTTGCGAAGAGAAAGCTTATCACTCATTAGCTTTCCAGAAGTCAGTGTCTGACAGCCCCTCTGACTTGTTCCTCCCCATACATCCACTGTAAGGAGGTCAAACCAGTCCATCGTAAAGGAAATCAACCCTGAATATTTGCTGGAAGGTCTAATGCTGAAGCTGAAGCTCCAATACTTTGGTCACCTGATGCGAAGAGCTGACTCATTGGAGAAGACCCTGATGCTGAGAAAGATTGAGGGCAGGAGGAGAAAGGGGCGACAGAGGATGAGATGGTTAGATGGGATCACCGACTCAACGGACATGAACTTGAGCAAACTCCAGGAGCTGGTGACGGACAGGGAAGCCTGGCGTGCTGCAGTCCATGGGGTTGCAAAGAGTCGGGCATGACTTAGCAACTGAACAACAGCATCCACATCCACAGAGCAATCCTGGAACTCAGAGTCTTGTCTCCTTAATTGTTGCAATAATACCTACAAAGAGCCCCATAGAAAGGTCTATGATGTGAGGGTTAAATGTGGTGTGACACCCACAGACAACAGGGCTTTCACTCAGGCACAGCAGGTGTAATCCTTTGTTGGGCGGTGTCAACAGGGCACAACAGGGCACATACTGGGGCCTTCCCTGGTGGTCCAGTGGTTAAGACTCGGGGCTTCCAACGCAGGAGGAGTGGGCTCAATCCCTGATGGGGAAACTAAGATCCTACAAACCAAGTGCCATTGTCAAAAATTAAAAACAAACAAACAAAAACAACGGGGCACAGACAGGGAGGTGGCCTCTGGCTCCTCTGAAAGGTTGAGCAAGAGAACATTCTGTGTCTGTCATGAGGTAACCTGAAAGCAACTGTTTCCAAAATAACAGTACTTAACCCACCCCAAATTTTGCTCCAGGAAAGGTTTTCACTGAGGCATCCAGAGGATTCTATGATGCCAGTCACAGGAATCACATAATCCCATGGATATTATCTCCTGGTAGCCCTGGGCTGACTTTAAAGACAGAACATCAATCTTCAGCTTGTTATTTATCTTCCAAGAGCAAGGACACCCAATCCTGACTGCACATTAGATTAACCCAGCAGGCTTTTTTTTTTTTTTTTTTAAATATACCCCAAATCAAGACAGCTGGAGTGACTACTCATCTCAGACAAATAAATAGGATTTAAGATAAAGAGTATTCTTAAAGACAAAGAAATCAGGAAGACATATGCACCAAAAAACGGAGCCAGAAAATACACGAACAGAACTGAAAGGAGAAACAGACATTTAAATAATACGAGGTAGAGACTTCAACACTCCATTTTCAGTGATGGACAGAAAAATGAGGCTGCGGATCGGGGAGGAAACAGGAAAAACAAACGACACTGAAAGCCAACCAGACCTCACGCCCCTCCACAGAACTCTCCCGCCGACCACACAGAACACGCTGTTCCTCAGGGGCGCACCAAATGTCCCCCAGGAAACCCCTGGGGCCATGGAACAGACCTCAGAGAGGAATGAAATCAGACCACGTGCGCTGTCCACTCACACTGGAATGAATCAGAAATCAATAACAGAAGGTTTCTTTGGAGGGTGATGAAAATGTTCTAAAATTAGATCTTGGCAATGAGTGCCACAGCTCTCTGAGCACGCTAAACACAGAAACAAAACTTCCCAGGAACTCCTGAAATCTGGGAGGGTGGTGGCATCAGAGATGGAAGGGCTGCTGCTTTCTAGGAAGACATGATGTTGGCTAAATTCTCCCTGGTTCTTCCACTTGGCTCCCCAGGCAACATGTGGCAATACTGGGGAGGTGGCTGGGATGAGACCACAGGTATCTATCTAGTGGGCAGACCAGGGATGCTGCTAAATATCCTACTAATAAAATGCACAGGACAGCTCCACAACCCCCAACAAAGAAATGATTGTGGGCTCACTCAGTTGTGTCTGACTTCGCGACCTCATGGACTAATTAGCCCACCAGGCTCCTCTGCCCATGGAATTTTCCAGGCAAGAATATTGGAGTGGGTACCACTTCCTATTCCAGGGGATCTTCCTAACCCAGGGATTGAACCCACATCTCTTGGGTCTCCTGTATTGGCAGGTGGATTTTTTACCACTAGCGCCATCTGGGAAACTCCAGTAAATGACTATCTGGCCCCCAAATGTCAATAGTTTTGAGGCGGAAGAATCCTGTGCTAGAGAAAGGTCAATACTCTTGTATTTTTGCCTCTTCTGGTTTAAAGAAATGAATAAGCCTAGATTAATGGTAAAGGAGAAAGAATTAGGAATCAGACCCAGAGCCACATCCTGGTTTCACCTGCTTCCCAGAACTTGGGCATTACCTAACTACCCTATCTGTAGAACAGGATGAGGACCTTATAGTGTAGTTGTCAGGATAAATGAGAAGTTGCCCAGCACCAGTAAGGTTAAGAGATTTCATTACTCTAATTATTGTTTTTTTGCTAAAGCTCCAAAGTGGCTTAGTACCAAGAAATGAGTGACTGGATTATTTTAAAATAGGGTTCTTTTCTCCAGCAACAATTAGTACGTAAACTAGGGTATTTTATGAGCTAATAAGCAATCGAGACATAACAGTTGACATTCCTCGCTATTATACTATACACTGGCCAAAGCAGGACTGGCTAAATACTCTGTTGCCATAGTAACAAAAAGTTCCTGGGAACCTGACTCATTTTCTCCCCAGTAAATGCTTTCTATTTGTCAAGCTCGACTTTATACACAAGCACACTGAAGAGTCGTGAAGTCTTTTCTACTTACTAGACCCCATATCTCTGCTGTTCAAAAACCAATTTACTCCGGTGGACACAGTCACCCAAAACTGGACAAGACGACAGCCTGTCATTTGCTGTGGGCCTCTGTAACCGAGCCCACCAGCGGATAGGAGTGACTTGAGAAGACACAGCAAACCACGCAGTGCCTTCCATCGCCTCCACTGGGCCAGGTACCAGCACGAGATTCCATCATGCTCACCATAAGTGAAGAAAGATAAGAAAATAACCATAAACACTTCCTGCATGCCTTGGGCTTTCGTGGACTTTACTCCAGGCCCACTCTACCAAAAAACAATGAGGCAGGGATGATTACTAGCACTATACTGAGAACCCTGAGAATCAGAGAGACTCAGTAATTTACCCAGGGACACACTTTCTGTATATACCTGTTTGCTTCTGTTGTTGTTCAGTCGCTAAGTCACGTCTGACTCTGCAACTCCAAGGACTGCAGCACACCAACCTTTCCTGTCCTTCACTATCTCCCAGAGTTTGCTCAGACTCATGTCCATTAAGTCGATGATGCCATCCAACCATCTTATCCTCATCCCCTTCTCCTCCTGCCCTTAATCTTTCCCACCATCAGGGTCTTTTCCAATGAGTCAGTTCTTTGCATTGAGTGGCCAAAGTATTGGAGACCCAGCTTCAGCATCAGTACTTCCAATGAGTATTCAGGGTTAACTTCCTCCAGGATTGACTGATTTGATCTCCCTGCAGTCCAAAAAACTCTCAAAAATCTTCTCCAGCACCATAATTCAAAAGCATCAATTCTTTGGCGCTCAGCCTTCTTTATGGTCCAACTCTCATATCCGCACATGACCACCGAAAAAACCATAGCTTTGACTATATGGACCTGTGTCGGCAAAGTGACGTCTCTTATTGTTTGTTTTTGCTCCATCTCAATTCTTAAATTGAGTTGGCTTAGGAAAGGAAATCAGTTAAAAATGAGGAAAATGGGATGCTATAGGGGAAAGCAGAAGAAAAGAAGGTGGTAGCCGAATGCATTCATAGAGTATTGAATGATTATGAGCAACAGAGATTTTGGGTGCTCTTTCTTAATAACCCAGACATTAGGGAATCATTCACAAAATGAGAGAGAGTCACAAAATTTGAAGCCAAATTAAACAAAATCCCAGTCCTGCAAAGACTACCCTGCTATCACTCACTCAGGAAGAACAGGTGTGAATGCATCATCCATATTCCGCATTCATTTCTTTCTTTACCACACAGTCTTGTGGAGTGATGAAAAGTGATTAAGATTTGGGAATCAGATTCCTTAGGTTCAAATCCCAGCTCTGCCACTTTCTAGCTACAGAATCTGTTGACAAGTTACATAAATTTCTGGGGCCTCAATCCTTTGGCCTGTGAAGAGCTGACTCATTGGAAAAGACCTGGATGCTGGGAAAGATTGAGGGCAAGAGGAGAAGGAGGCAACAGAGGATGAGATGGTTGGATGGCATCATCAACTCAATGGACATGAGTTTGAGCAAACT
The DNA here is from genome assembly GCF_016772045.2 of Ovis aries. Lineage (NCBI taxonomy): Eukaryota > Metazoa > Chordata > Mammalia > Artiodactyla > Bovidae > Ovis > Ovis aries. The sequence goes on along the minus strand of NC_056068.1, from coordinate 65,361,774 downwards.
CCGGGAGATAGTGGACAGGGAAACCTGGCGTGCTGCAGTCCATGGGGTCGCAAAGAGGTGGACACAACCGAACAACAACAACAACAGTTCCCCCCCTATAAAAGGGAGATAACGTGGGTATTCAATGCAAATCCCGTAGAACAACTTTCAGGCTCCTTTATACAAGCTACGACTATTGCTTCTACTTCCATCATAGTTTATTGAAAACTAATTATGTGCCAGGTATTGTTCTACGCAGGGGTGGACACAGCCCTGCGCAAGGCAGGGGAGCTCTAACAAACCAACATGCAAAAGCAGACGGTGCTAACTGCTACGTGGAGATGCAAGCCAATGTGATAGGAGGGACTGTGTGTGTAGCTGGGGTCACCAGGGAAGGAATATTTGAGGCAGCAGCAGTTGCAGTGAAATCTCAATGACAAGAAGCCAATGGAGCAGGGATGAGGGGAGCGCAACCCAGGCAGAGAAAACATCTCAAGGTCACACCGAAGACTGGAAAGAACCTGGAAGAGGAAGAAGATTGGCAGGGTCGGCTGGAGCAGAGTGCCACGGTGGTGGTGGAGGAGTAGGTGGTGACAAGGAGGAGAAAGCAGAAGCCTCATCAGGGGAGTCTCCCTCAGCCTGGCTAAGGAGTCGGGGCTTGAGTCCAAGTGTGATGGGAAGCGTTACAAGGAGTGATTTTATCTGATATAACTTAAACAAAACCATTTATTTTGGGTCGCGCAGGGTCTTTGTTGCTGTGTGAGGGCTTTCTCTAACTGTAGTGAGCGGAAGCTACTCTTTGATGTGGTGGCTTCTCATGTTACAGAGAACGGGCTCTAGGCACGTGGTTTCAGTAGTTGAGTAGTTGAGGCGTACACGCCTTAGATGCTCCGCAGCGAGTGAAATCTTCCCAGATGAGGGACCAGACCTGTGACCCCTGCACTGGCAGGAGGATTCTTAACCACTGTGCCGCCAGGGACATCTCTGCTGTATCTCTAAAAGATCACCCAGCTGCCTAGTGGAGAGGGGATGGAGGGCGTGGAGGAAAAGGCAGGAGACCATCCAAGGTGGTAGCCCACATTGTGGGAGAGGGTAAGATGGTGAGCGGACCCAGAATCCTCTAGACCAGGATGTCTCAACCTCGGCACTTGACATTGGCGCTGGAGAATTCTTTGGAAGGAGGGCTGTCCCATGAACTGTAGGATGTTTCAGAGCATTCATGCTCTCCACCCACCAAATGCCAGAAGCACCTCCAATATGACAAACAAAAACACCCTCAGACATTGACCCTGGGGGTCAATATCACCCCTGGCTGAGATCCCCTGCTTCAGAGGCAGAGATGCCCAGGCTCACTGATGGAGTAGATTAGGGAAAGGGGGCAGCCGATAAAAGAGAGGCCCCAAGAATGACGCCTAAGTTTCTGCCCATAACGAGGTAAGACCATCTTGCACATTCTGAGGGTTTGCCCTCCACGCCAACAGGCCTGCTCTAGATGTCACTGTGACTCAAACATTGATTCATTCCACAGTGAGCATCACAGTCCACAGAGAATGCTGGTCATACCCAGCGCCAGGGATGCGGCTGTGACGGAAAGAGTCTGATGAGAACACAGACATAAAAGCAAGCCAAGTCGGTACAGCAGGACTCAGGCATCAGAAGAACCCCTGAGACTGAGCAGAAGCACAAAGGAGGACATGGCCCTCAGCTCCCAGGGGAGCTCCACGGGGGCTCCAAGGCTGTGCCTTATGTGGAGACGTAGAGGGGAAAAAGCATGTGCAAAGGCACTGGGGTGTGAGCCTGGGAGTGGGGAGGAGGGCGGGAGGAAGGAGGGTCAGGCCAGAGACACTTCGGAGTCTCATTCGATTCTATGCATGACCTGAGAGCTGCTAGAGGGCTGCTGGTATTCATATTCCTTATTATTAATGATTAAAAAAACTCGGGGCTTCCCAGGTGGCGCTAATGGTAAAGAACCTGCCTGCCAACGCAGGAGAACTAAGACGCTGGTTCAATCCCGGGGTTGGGAAGATCCCCTGGAGGAGGAAATGGCAACCCATTCCAGTATTCTTGCCTAGAAAACCCCATGGTCAGAGAAGCCTGGCGGGCTACAGTCCATGGGGGTCACAAAGAGTCAGACGTGACTAAAGTGACTTAGCACACAAAATAAACTCAAAGTGGCATTTACGAGTACTCACTGTATAACTGGTCACTCCACCTACAAAAGGCCCTTCATCCCTGCCTCCAGATGAGAAAACTGCAGCTAAGGAGGCTCAATGACCTGTACAAGACTCCTTGGCTGGCAAGTGGCAGAGCCAGGGTCTGAGCCCAGGCTGATGGTGCCGGAATCCTCTGCCTCCCGTCTTAACTCAGAGAGAAGTAACATGACCTGATGTGTGGTTTAGGAAGACCATTGAGGAGATTAGCATTCAGGCATCACTAGTTTATGGGAGTGGATGAGATTACCGAGGGAGGATGTATTACATGGAGAGGATAGGATCGTTTCTGGGAGAATGATAATGCAGAGAAGCAGACCCAGTAGGGCCTCTGTGAGGGAGGAGATGGGGGTGGAACCACGGACAGCAAAGGAGGGAAGAAGAGGATGAGGTCAAGGATGCTGAATGCTGCTCGAGGTCAAGTAGGGTCGGATGTTGACAACTGCCAGATCTGACAACTAGGAAATTCCTGGTGACCTTCCCCAGAACAATTTCCGTACTGTAGCAGATGCAAAAGTCAGCTGGCAGAGGGCCAAAGAAACACAATGAAGGAGAAAGACAGAGCAGGGGCTGGCAGGACTTGAGCTGGAGACAAGAGTCTGGGGCCAGGGAGACTGAGGATAAGTAAGTCCCGAACCTGAGTGTGAGTCAGAGGGTCAGACTCACCTGGGGAGTTAAGACCCAAGAGGGCTCTTCGCCCCACCCCAGGCCCATGAAGCAATCTTTCCGCAAGTGGCCTCAGCCCCCAGGAACTCCAATGACCACAGAGGCTAAGGAACCACTGAGTTGGACAGTGCTCCTCACAGGGGGGTCCTGGGAGCACCTGCAGTTGCCGGGATCCCATCCTAGACCTGCTCACTGGGACTCTCTCACGAAGGTCCCGGGGAGCTGCTTACTGAGGACTCCAGGTCATTCTGACACAGCCAGCCTGGGACCCCTGGGCCCTCTCTGCTCCAAGTGTAGACCTTGGGCCAGCAGTATCGGCAACTTCCTGGAGGGTTGTTAGAAATTCAGACTAACAGCTAGAAATCCAGTTAGCCTCACCCCAGACCCGCTGAACCAGAATCTGTATTTTACCAAGATCTCCATGCCTTTCCGGCATATATAATGTTTGAGAAGTTCTGGACTGGAAAAGAGAGATGGTCTCACGGGGATGGGGACAGGTACCCAGTCACCCTCATCCAATACACAGGGCAGAGTCTCCTGATATTATCTTGCCATTGATTTTTACAAAGTCAACAAGAGATTGCTAATACAACCCCGTATGGGTTCTGATGCTTCAAGCCCCTGCTGCACTCTCCAGAACAATGGCAGGCATGACTGCAAACACTTAAAACAGTATCTTTTTTGCAGGGTGGGAAAGTGTTGTCCAGGACATTCAGTCTGTACTCCCTCTGCAAGGAACACGAGGGAGGTGGGAAGCTCCCCCTGAACCCTGAAAACCCCCCTTTACGGAGCTGCATGGCATGCCCTTACCTGCAGCAGCAGCAGAGCAGTCCATCTACTCACTCAAGCCTCACGGTCTGCTTTTAAAATTCAGCAGGACCACGTGAGCACCTTAGTCAATTCCTTAATTCTCTGAGCCTCAGTCCTCATCTGTAAAATGGAGATCTAACAGGACTTACTTGGGGTGGGGGGAGGGCAGAGGTGAGGACTGAATGAGACCATCCAAGCAGAGCACTGGCCACAGTACTTGGTGACCACTTACAAGTTCCAGGGTCTGACCCCAGAAACCCTGCACTACAGGCTCTCCTGAAATCCCCACCATTCCACCTAGGCCTAAACTGACCTAAATCCCTCCCTCCATGTGCATGCCCACATGCCAGAAAGCCCTTCTGTATTTCCACAGGGAGGAGAACATTCTATTTTAAATCACAGACATCTATAGTTGAAGGGGGTGTCTTTACAGTCGCTTTACAGATGAGAACACTAAAGCCCAGGAAAGCCAGAGTGCTTCAGCCACTCCCCTGGGGCCCCTAAGGCCTGGAATTAAACGGAGCAGCCGCCGAAGCTGCCAGGCACCCCATTTCTGCACGTGGAAGCCCTCACTAGCCTCTGCCACTGGTCTTCAAATTTCAGCAAAATATCAGGATCCAAGGACTCAGATGATGATGAGTGTCTACAGGGTCGCAAAGAGTTGGACACAACTGAGCGACTGAACTGAACACAAAGGCTTAGAGAGAGAGAAAGGCAGAGCTCTTCTAGAGGCCATGGCTGTTGGGGCCCAGAGAGAAAGAAGAGGTCCTGGAGGAATATGTACCCTCAGAAGACTGACTCATTAACAAGGAGGAATTAGGATGGAAGACGTGGAAAAGGAGGTGAGGTCAGGCTGTTAAAGCAAATCTATCAGATGCCCCCTCTGAACGTCTTGAGGGAGAGAGAGAGAGAGAGAGAGAGAGAGAGAGAGTGTGTGTGTGTGTGTGTGTGCACACGCGCATTACTGGGAGGAGGAATCCTGTTCCAGCTTAGCATTCCCATCTGGCTCCCTGGTGACAGACAAGGAACTCAGAGAGCAGCAGTGTGAGAGGGATACAGGAAGGCAAGCAAAATTTGCCCCCACACATCCTTGTAATTAGTCATGGCTCTTTCACTGGTTCATTCAAAAATGTGTAGCGAACATCCCTCGTGTGCCAGGAGATAACACGGTTTGTCATGGGGATAACAGTGATCGAGATGCATGCAGGGTCTCTCGGGCTGTCCTGAAACTTCTAATGTCACCTGGAAGGTAGTACCTAATACCCTTTACTGTATCTGCTTGTTTATTAGTGTAAGGAAGAGCGGGATATGGAAACAGGGCATCTATCTAGCCTGGGGAGGAGGGCAGGAAGGCCTGAGTGGGATGTGCTTATAGGAGGAGAGTCTCTGTATTTATCCATCCATCCATCCATCCACTGACCCATTCATCCCTCAGTCCATCCACCCACCCACTGATCCATCCATCCATCCACCCACTCCTCCATCCATCCATCTACTGACCCATTCATCTCTCAGTCCATCCATCCACCCACTGATCCATCCATCCATCCACCCACTCCTCCATCCATCCATCTACTGACCCATTCATCCCTCAGTCCATCCACCCACCCACTGATCCATCCATCCATCCATCCACCCACTCCTCCATCCATCCATCTACTGACCCATTCATCTCTCAGTCCATCCACCCACCCACTGATCCATCCATCCATCCACCCACTCCTCCATCCATCCATCTACTGACCCATTCATCCCTCAGTCCATCCATCCACCCACTGATCCATCCATCCATCCATCCACCCACTCCTCCATCCATCCATCCACTGACCCATTCATCTCTCAGTCCATCCACCCACCCACTGATCCATCCATCCATCCACCCACTCCTCCATCCATCCATCCACTGACCCATTCATCCCTCAGTCCATCCATCCACCCACTGATCCATCCATCCATCCACCCACTCCTCCATCCATCCATCTACTGACCCATTCATCCCTCAGTCCATCCATCCACCCACTGATCCATCCATCCATCCATCCACCCACTCCTCCATCCATCCATCCACTGACCCATTCATCCCTCTATCCATCCATCTTCATTCTTCTTAAGCAGCAGCCTCTGTTGGTGTTTCCAGTTCCACATTTCTATCATAAAGGAAGCAAACAAAACTTGGTGACATGGGTGATGTCAATCCTGTAAATAACTAACATCTCTGGGCAGAAGTCAGAGGGCAAGTTGCTATTTAGAAGGAAAAGAAGGCTCAGAAAAGCAAAGCCACATGCCTTACATCCCACACAGGGTCAAGAACAAAGACAGAAGGACTTCCCTGGTGGTCCAGTGGCTAAGAATCTGCCTGTCAATGCTGGAGACATAGGTCCAATCCTTGATCTGGAAAGATCCCACAGGCCATGGGGCAACTCAACCCATGTGCTGCAACCACAGAAGCCCAAGGGCCATAAAGCCTGTGCTCTGCGAAAAGAGAAGCCACAGTAGGGACAGGCCTGCACGCTAGGGGAAAGCCCACAGGCAGCAACGAAGACCCAGTACAGAAAGAAAGGAAGGAACAAAAGAAGAAAGAAGGGACAAAGACAGGTCTGCGCCCTCCCCTGCTCAGCTCCCAGCCTCCCAGCCTACCCTAGAAGCTACTCACAGAGGCACTGTTTGGTTTTCTAAATTGTCGTGTTTTTTTTTTTTTTTTTAGTCACGTCCTCTGCAGCCATACACAGACACAGTAAATACGACCCTGTGCCGCTGTCATCCTCCTAAAGGCCAGCCTTCAATGTAACACTGCGAGGAGGACTGCTCATCGGCGGGAGAAAAAGCCTGGCAGAATTAGCAAATTAAGTGATGAAACAAATCTGCCTTTGTACTCCCACTATTTGGAATGAAAAACAAAATATTTTTGAAGTGCAGAACATGGAGGGGAAAACCTGGCATGAGAAGCAGAACATCCAAGAAAAAGCACAGGGAACGTTCGTCCCACATGTGTATTGTTTTCATCGTCGTTCACACTTGCCAAGATGTGATTTGCATCAGAGCATTATTACACCAGCCACGGCTTATGTTTTCTGAAACACGCGCTGCAGGGCAAAGAGAAGCCTGTGGCCTTGATGGACTCCACAGGAACCACACCCCTGGCTCTGAATGTGCGCAAGGCTGATCTCCAGCATCAGGGTGACTGTTTTAAAGAGGGTCCCACAACCTCTAGAAGGTGCTCATATGATTCCAGGCAGTGCCTACAGAGACGGTAAAAGCCTGGTTCCTAATGGCATATGGCCCATGGCCAAGGTCAAGAGCCCTGAAGAGAGATCGCCTGGGAACTGAATGCAACCGAGGACAGGTCAGTTCTGCTGTCGCAAGCTGATGCTCACCAGTCACCTCTGATTCTCAGAGAAGCAGCGTCCCTGGCATGAACCATCCTCTGCACGAAAGCACTCTAACCACATCCTCACATCCTCTCCTGGACAGGCAGAGGGACTCACTCACCTACCGTTAAAGAGTTCCAGAAAGCAGATCTGGGCTCATTAGAAGAAATAAATTTCCAAGAATCCCATGCTATGATCATTGGAAGTGAACTTTGTTCTGGAAAGGGATAATTACCATGCTGCCTCTGGAATCACAGATGTCAGGGCCGGGATGAAAAGCAGGGAGGTGGCTTTTTCAGGATCTGGTCCTGTGGGATTCAACTCTTGTTGTCTGCCCAACACAGACCCACTGTGAAAATGAAATCTTATTCAAAGCCCACCAGATATTTAAACAGAGAGAGAGACAGGGAGAAGTATAGCTGCTTTGCTTTCAGAGAGAGAAGGGCCCCGGTCCAAAGGTCCCTTTGCTCCCCGGCTCTCCCCTCTCCCTCTGGGGCACTAACCCTGGCACTCTGAGAAGCACAGGCTGACAAGGTGATGGCAGTCTCACCCCTCGCTATAGAGATGAAAAAATGAGACCCAAACTAGAGACCTGGACCCTCACAAATCCCTATCGGTCTTAAGCAGAGTTTCTGGACCCTTCATATGTAAGCTTCTATGACCCAGGAAGGCACCCCACTGCAGTACTCTTGCCTGGAAAATCCCATGGACGGAGGAGCCTGGTGGGCTACAGTCCATGGGGTCGCTAAGAGTCGGACACGACTGAGCGACTTCACTTTCGCTTTTCACTTTCATGCATTGGAGAAGGAAATGAACCCATTCCAGCGTTCTTGCCTGGAGAATCCCAGGGACAGGGGAGCCTGGTGGGCTGCCGTCTATGGGGTCGCCCAGAGTCGGACAGGACTGAAGTGACTTAGAAGCAGCAGCAGCAGCAGCAGCATGACCCAGGCAGCTTTGCTCTTCATACACTTTTTTTAAATCACTCAAAACCTCTTATTGCATGTATGTAAAGATTAATAATAATGGCTAATTTTTCTCAAAAGCTTAGGAAATATCAGGCTCAATCTAAACACCCAGGGATCGAACCCGGGTCTCCTGCATTGTAGACAGACACTTTACCGTCTGAGCCACCAGGGAAGCCTACTTAACAGGTATAAATACATTTAAAGTTGGGATTAACACATTTACACTATTAACAGCGTGCATAAACTAGATAACTAATGATGACATACGTATAGCACAGGGAACTCTACTTAATGCGTTGTGGAGACCTAAGTGGGAAGGAAGTCCAAAAGCGAGTGGACAGATGTGTAGCTGATTCATTTTTATGTACAGGAGAAACTAACACAACATTGTAAATCAACTAGGCACCAATAAAAATTAATGTAAAACTAATAAATAAAATAGATTTAAAAATTATAGCACCAGAGGAATATCTCTCAAAAAACAATTACAAGCCATCCTAGAGATGATAGCTGATGAGTGTTCAACATTGTAGATCAGATGTAATCTAACTTGGAAGAAAGAAGAAAAACATGCTAAGGAGAGCCAACAATGAAATTCCTGGAAAAAATGCACAAGCAGTCTACGAGGTCGATGTGTCTACACGTTCAGTCACAGTCGTGTCCAGCTCTCTGTGACCTCATGGACTGTAGCCCTCCAGGCTCCTCTGTCCATGGACTTCCCAGGCAAGAATACTCGAGCAGGTTGGTATTTCCTCCTCCTGGGGATCTTCCCAACCCAGGGATCAAACCTATGTCTCCTGCACTGGCAGACAGGTTCTTTCCTGCTGAGGTGGATACTAGTTTATTATTCCTCATTTTACAGATGAGGAAACTGAGGGACAGAGAACCTCAATAACTTTCCCAGGGTACAGAGGACCCAGGAAAAACCCCAGCAGGTTTGTGCCTGGCCTGTGTGCTCTGAATCTCAGCACTTCTGCCTCCCATGCAGAAGTAATAAAAAGTTGGGAAAGAGCAATTATCCATCATCCCGCCTCTCAGAGTCATCCACTGTTAACGGGGATTTAATCTTGTTGGTGTTCCTTGCTGAGATTTCCTCTTGCTCAAAATTTCATTTCTGGCCCAGATAAGAGTCATTTTCTTTCATGGGTAGAACTGGGATAGCATGAGCCATCCATCTGCTTTCTTTAGGAGACAAGATGCGTGAACGCCTCTCAAAAGTAAAAGAGAGTACTAACCACGCCACCATCACGTCACTCAGAGCTCTCTGTTTAGAACGTTTTGCTCTTGAAGCCAACACACTAGTTGGGACGCTCCTCATCTGTCTGGGCCTCTCAGGAGGGATGCTCTCTGGGTATCCCCCTCTCCCTTGACACGGAAAGAGGCTGACAGGACAGGACTTATCCTAAGTAACTGCCCCCTTCCTGAGACTGTTCAATAAATCGTAGGACAAGAACATCTCAAGTCGTGGGTACAAGACCCACCTGGGCTGCCAGGGAAGATAAAGATGCTGGGGCCTCAATCTCAGAGATTCTGTTTCAGTGGGTTTTGAGTGGTCCCCAAATCTACATAAGCCATGTGTCAAGTAACTTACCATGCACACTTTAGGAGACACTGGTTAAGGTCTGTCCCTAAGAGACCAGGACCTCCCATGGGAAACAGCTTAAAGCCTCCTTCAACTGTTGTTCAAGAGAAACTCAAGAAAAACTAGCTGCTGAGGTTCCTTTCTTCATCGTTTGTTCTTGTTAGTATACATGGAGCAGCTTCCTGCTGAGCCACGGAGATAACCCTACAACGTCTCCTTCATTCACCCAGAAAATGTGTTAGTCACGTCGTCCTGATAAGTCTGGTGACTGATGACAGCTGGCAAGGACTGAGGACGGTCCCACCAGGACTTTGGCGCAGGAGAATTTAAAGCATGGAATGTTAGCAAGAACAATAAGTGACGTTTGTGGAACATGCTGAGCAACAAGTATGGTTCCAAGAGCTTTACAGATGGCTAATCTTTATAATCTTGTAAAACAGAATTCCTCTGACCCATTTTACAGATGTGGCACCTGAAGGACAGAGATGTTAAATAATTTGCCCAGGGTCACACAGCAGGAAGCGTTAGGGCTTGATGTGACCAACTCATCAGGCCCTTGACCACTAGGCACACAGCCAATGTCCTCAAGGCCCCACACGATTGCCCCCCACCATACACTTCTCTGAACACCCCTGAAAGTTGCTCCTCCTCCCCACCAGCCACAGCATTACCATGGGCAGACCAGATTAGCCAGCCCCCTCTCTCAAACCTGCTAGGCTTTTCCCTTCCCTGCAAGAACCTCCACCTCTTACTGGGCTAACTCATCCTTCCCCTTCCAGTCTCAGCTTAGACAGCGGCTTCCCCCAGAACACTCCCTGGATGCGCCAGGTGAGATGAGGGACCCTCCTGCGGGATCCCAGCACCCAGGATACACCCCTTTTCCCAGCGTGTGTCACACTCTGTTCAGTGGAGTGTGACCTCAGCTGACTTCATCCTCTCCTAGGATAGGAATGTCCTTGTTCATCATCCCCCCTCCCCCCTGCCACCTCCTGCCCTGTGCCAGCAAGTGCCGAGCGTACAGTAGGTGCTGTATAGATGCTTGTTCAGCAAATTCGTCAATTCACAAACATGGCTCATCAGTGGCTGTGGGGATCAGGAAAACGCATCACCAGCTCTCCAGGGCTACGAGCACGACTGATTGGGGCTTCTGCACCCACCCCCTCACCCCGATCCTGTGGCCGTATTCAGGCTAAAGCTGTACCTCTCCAGGGCCATCCTCCACTGACTGGCAGGGCAGGTGTACAGAGACCTGCCTACCCCGTGAGCCCTGTAACCTGTTTCAGTCCCTTGCCTTCCAACTATTGAATCTAGAAAACCTGACAGCCCTTTTAGCCCTAAGACATTTCCTACATTTTATGGGCTTCCTCTTTTGGGATCTTAACAAAGGACACAGTTGTAATGATGTCAGAATCCAAAAGTTCTTGAAATGCTTTTTTATGAGGGGTGCAGTTACCTTCTGACCTCAAAGATTTTCTGCCCCCTTTTTCTCCTACTCTGTGGCTCAGATGGTAAAGCGTCTGTCTACATTGTGGGAGACCCAGGTTCGATCCCTGGGTCGGGAAGATTTCCTGGAGAAGGGAATGGCAACCCACTCCAATACTCTTGCCTGGAAAATCCCATGGATGGAGGAGCTTGGTAGGCTGCAGTCCACGGGGTCGCTACGAGTCAGACATGACTGAACGACTTCACTTCAAACCATCCTGAAGCTAGTCTTTGAATGTTACTAGTAAACGAACCATTCCAGTCACGTATTTGAATTACAAGAATGCACCATATCCTCTTCTTTTAATTATTACTTTTTCATCTGTCTCTTAATTTTTTTTAAGCCATTACGCAACTGCAAACTAGCTGTATCGCAGATGAAAGTGCAAGTCTGCATTAAAAACAAAAATAAAAAGACCGCACAGTCACAGTCTCCCTTGGATCAGCAAGATTTGTCTGGATGTGCCAGGGAAAAAAAAATTTTTTTGATGTTCTGTGATTTTGCAGCCATTAAAATTTTATTAGCAATTATGGAGCCTGTTACCACTGACGACATCTTGCAGCTCTAGCCAAGTCCTGGCAGTGAGAGCACCGCCTGAATGACAGGGCCCAGGCAACCTGGCCCCACATATTCAGTGACACAGGAACACAAACCTTCCCAGCTCAGGCTCCTCATCGAGATTCTCTCTGTGCAGGCAGGAAGAGGCAGCCTGCAGCGCTGTAATAACAGAGTTCTCTGGAAGCGGCGGGGAGGACTGGTGAGAAGGAGTGAAGCTGATATTTGTGCAAAAGAGTTGATTTGAAACATGACTTTAGCATGACTCCATGTCACTAACTTCTCAGCTGGCGACAGTATTGGTATTTAAATTGGCGGTTACCGAGAAAGCGGTGGCAGATCCTGAACGGCAGCTGCCATCACCTGGGAGGAACCAAGGGAACCAGGTGGAGCTGGTGGGGGTTCTGGCAGACAGAACTGCTGGCGCCTCCCTGGCACCCTGAGAAGAGGATCAGAAGGACACCAGCAGGGATACGAGGTGGGGGGAGGGGGGAGACTTAACTAAATAATAAAACTTTTTAAGAACTGGAAGCTTTCATGACTTCAGTAATGAAAAAGTTCCTCTAACCTAGGAAGATGCTAAATTGGACAAATTCCTCCCAGTCTTTCTTTAGGCTCCAGGACATCTTACCTCAACAGACCTGACTCAACATCCCCTAACCAGAGAGTCTCCTGTGGCAGATCCCAGCAAAGAGTAACCAGGACCTCTGGTAGACAGTCTTATTCCTCTCAGCTTTTGAGGGTACAATGGGGACTTGAGATCACTGAAGGTGGCACAGGCTTCCTTGGTGGTGCAGACAGTAGAGAATCTGCCTGCAATGCAGGAGACCTGGGTTCTATCTCTGGGCCAGGAACATCTCCCAGAGGAGGGAACAGCTATCCACTCGAGTGTTCTTGCCTGAAGAATTCCACGGACAGAGGAGCCTGGTAGGCTACAGTCCACGGGGTCGCAAAGAGTCGAACATGACTGAGCAACTTTCATTTCCCCCATCTTCGGCTGCCATGCAGCACACATCTCAAAACAGGGCCTTGCGGGGTCTCTGGGTTCTGTCTTCTGAAAATGCTCTCTGTGACTAATGTGCTGCCACCCTGAATATTCCCAGTATCTCTGAAATAGAACAGCCCACCTTCCTTAGTTTAGAGAACCTGTTAGAAAGTAGATGCTAGCAAGCATCTTCCAGCCCTTCTTTGACGACTGAAGGAGCTCCAGGGAACCTGGATCAAAAATTCTCTGGCAATCCTGAAGACTCTCCCTTTCAGGGCACACGCATGGCTGAGGAAGGCAGATGATGGGAAAGCGTATTTTATTAAGTGCCTGCTGGGCTGGGAAGATCCCCTGGAGAAGGAAATGGCAACCCACTCCAGTACTCTTGCCTGGAAAATTCCATGGACTGAGGAGCCTGGTGGGCTACAGTCCATGGGGTCACAAAGAGTCGAACACGACTGAACGACTTCACTTTCACTTTCACAATGCACCAGACATCAGCACTCGAATGTCTGACTCTCATACCCCTCCCCCTTTCGAGACCTGCTCCCATTTTACAGATGGAGAAACTAAGGCTCCAGAAGCAAAATGACTAGCCAGGGCCAGAGCTGGGATCTAAGCCAGAAATGTGACTCCACACTGACAATAAGAGCACAGCTAGTTTACTGAGCACTTATTTCATACCAGCAGCAGTTTGAAGACTTTTCAAGTTCATTTAATCCTCCTAAAAATGCCATGGGATTTGAGGAAACGGAGGCTGAGCATCTTGCCCAGGGCCCACTGCCCACACGTGACAAAGCCAGGATTCAGCCGAGGCCCTGTGGCCCCAAAGCCAGGCCCCTCCCACTCTGCACTGCTCCAAGCACAGCAAGCACCCCAAGGAAACACATACACGTGGTATGTTTATCTGTTTGGAAATGTCAGCACCTTTGGTTGAAACACCATATGCCAACAAGCCAGAGAAAATGAATTCAATTTCATTGAGTCTAAGACACCACCAATTATAAGGCATGCCATAATTTACATACAACTGGGAAAGAAAGAGTACTCTGTCAATGAAACCAGGACACATGTTTTCTTACTCCATTGATTATAAAAGGTGTCTCACATTCAGAGACCTGAAAATGTAAAAAGATGTGTGTCTTAGGATTAAAGAAGCACTGATGAACTTCCAATGAGCAAGATGGTGAAATGAACCACAGACCATAGACGCAGAGAGGAAACAAGGTTCTCTGAGTGCAGAGTACCCTAACACTAAATCTAATTTTCCAAGAAAACCTGATAACCCCAATTTTTATGTGCAAGCTTCTGATTTAGAAACATTGGCAACTAACTCCTGTTTTTCACATCCTTGTACAGGGACAGAAGGGCTGCCTACAGTCCAGTCTGTCTGGGAGCGCTCCCAGCTTTCTCCCAGGTGGACTGGAAGACAGAGAGCTCCAGGCATCAGTTTAGTTACAGCACCTCCCACCCCAGTGGCTTTTAAAGGCACAGGACTTTCACAGGCTGCCATATACATTACCTAGAGTTCAGAGTAATTTTTTTTTTTTTTTAATCATGGAAGTAGCCAAGCAAAGATATCTCACATAAGTAAGACTACTTCTATAATTGACTCAAAAAATATTTACTTTCTCATATAAAGCACTCTCCCAGGCTTTCCTCCTACTCCTGTTCTATTGTCACTCCCGGTCCTGTTTCATGTAAGCATGTGTTTTTCGATCACTCACTTGTGTCTGACTCTTTGCAACCCCATGGATTGAAGCCTGACAGGTTCCTCTGTCCATGGGATTTTTCAAGCAAGAATACCAGAGTGGGTTGCCATTTCCTTTTCCAGGGGATCTTCCCAACCCAGGGATCAAACCTGTGTTTCCTGCCTTGGCATGTGGGGTCTTTACTACTGAGCCACCTGAGAAGCCCTCCTGTTCCATGACCACCAAATAAAGAGGGAAGAGTAAAACAATAACATCAAATGACCCCAAGGGGATGCAGTGAAAACTCATCCAGCACACAGCACACAGGGGGCTGAGTGCTCAGGCCTGGTCCTGCGGGCGCTGGCCACTGCATACTCTGCCTTGTCAACATGTACCTGGTATGGTATGTGACTAATGTTCTAGAATTCCAGAATGGAACCTTATTTGGAAAAAGAGTCTGTGCAGTATATATAATCAAGTTAAGATGACGTCACTCTGGACGAGGGGTGACCCCAAGCCAACGATGGATGTCCTTTTTAAGCAAAGGGAAATTTGGTCACAGAACACACGTGCACAGGGCAAACAACCACACGATGTTTCATCCACATCCCGTGCAGATCAAAGATGCCAAGGGATTTAGTGATGAAACAAGGAAGGACCTGCCCCTAGAACCTCCCAAGAGAACACAGCCCTGTGGACATCTTGATTCTGGACACTCAGCTTCCTGACCTGGGAGAGAATACATTTCTGTTCTTTCAAGTCATGGGTTTGTGATATTTTGTTTGAGTAGCCCCAGGCAACTGAAATATCCAGGGAGTTTTGGAGCACTTTCGTATGTCTCCACCTACTGTAAAATTGCTGGCTTCTTCAAACAGCAACCAGGGCCCTTTTAGAAATGTTAGCATATGGTCAATTCGTGTTAAGGTCAAGTGTAGCCTGACAAGCGGGAAGCTGTCCCTAAGTAGCTGACTGGCCAGCTGGGAATTTATACCGCCATCCCAACATCTGGAGAGCACGACTGGCATCAGGCACAAAGCGCACGTCCGGACGGGGAGGGAGGGCCTGGAAGGATGTGACCTCTAGGAGTCCTAGACCTTGGCGGCTGCAGGGAGGTGGTGCGGGTTTCAGGCCAACAGGAGTGAAGGCAGAGACTTCAGAAAGCTGTTGAAGTGGAGCCGCAAAATGCCGTCATCAAAATCCACTTAGGTGCTTAATTGTGCGGCACTCGGGCAGAGCTGGGAGCACTCTGGCGGGTGGGGGCCAAGTGCAGGGCCGTGAAGACACGAGTTCCCAACTGAACGCAAGAGAGCTCTGTCCGGTCCCTCTCCCTGTGACCCAGTGAGCCTGCCCGGCCCACCTCAGGTCCTCAAAGATTTGGTTCCTTCTCCTGTACCGGGGCTTCCTTGTCTGGTTTGCCCCCTGGAGCACAAAGCTAGAGAGAATTTCTAGAAAGAGCTGATGACTGTGTGTTTAAGACTCTCTGGAGGCAGAGTCTTGAAGGGGTTTCCACGGCTCCTAAGCGAAGGCGGGAAGAGACGGGGTGGGCAGCTCTGGGGGAGAGGGGCAAGGGATGGGCTGGATGTTTAGCACGGCAGGGCCAGGAATGTCACTGCAGACTTGGGCTTGAGGATCGTGTCACTGGCACTCATGAGGGAATAATGTCCATTAGCACTTACTGAACATGTTACCGGGGCCCAGAACCCCAGCTCCGAGCCTCACGTACGTTAGCTCATTCAAGAGTGACAGCAACGCCCTGAGGTCAGCTGTGCTGATCTCCACTCTGTTTCTAACTTGGATTATGGCCTGGACACACCGTCTATTAAACGTTTCAACTATCACCCCTGGGTTATTATCCACATTATACGGATGAGGAAATTGCTATAGCGGAAGGTAAGTCAGTGGCCAGAGCCTCCAAGGCCATAAACGGAGGCCAAACACTAATGTGTGTGTGTGTGTGTGTGTGTGTGAGTGTGTGCTCAGTCGTCTGACTCTGTGATCCCATGGACTATAGCTGCCAGGCTCCTCTGTCCATGGAATTTGCCAGGCAAGAATACTGGAGTGGGTTGCCATTTCCTCTTCTAGGGGATCTTCCCAATCTAGGGATGGAACCCACATCTCCAGGATCTCCTGCATTGGCAGGCAGATTCTTTACCACTGAGCCATCCGAGAAGCCCTGGCCTCCAAAGCCCCTCCTTTTAACCATAGGATTTACGGCCTCACGTTTGAGAGGAAAGAAGCCAAGTGAAGTGGCAGCCATGCCTGAAACGATCTGAGATGTTTCTACACGAACACACAAACAAACAAAAACGGCTAAGTTAGAAAAAGGGCAACATTAACACACACGGGTCCTGGATTCCTTCTGTGCCATGAGTGCTGGAGAGGAACTTGAGTTTTCATTCTGAAGCATTTCAGGGACAGAGAATTAACCACAGAACTATTCTCTAGACTCCCGCTTTCTGAAGATCGAGGTCTTCAGAAGGCCTTCGAAATTCAGCATTTAACAATGGCTTCCCAGCTATACGACCTGGAGGAAAAAGGGTTGCCTTGATTGTGTGACAAGGTGGTGAGTTGCACCAGAAAGAAGAGTGAGGCTCTCAGAGAGGCCAAGGCAAGTCGCAGGGGGGCTGACACCAGTAGGCCCACACCTACTGGGCTGGGCAGGCCCCCAGCAGCCCAAATGGCTTGACTTGTCCCTGGGAAGGATGGTATTAGATGCCTCGGGCTGCAACAACAGAGTACTACACACTGAGGGGCTCTGAGCAACGGAAATTTATTCTCTCACATTTCTGGAGGCCAGAAATCCACAGTCAAGGTGTCAGCAGGGCCCCGCTCCCGCTGAGACTCATGGTGGACTCTCTCCCCGCCTCCTCTCAGCTCCTGGGGGCAGCTGTCAATTCTCCGCGTTCCTTCTCTTGCAGCCACACCACTCCCATCTCTGCCTCTGCTGTCAAGCGGCCTTCTTCCCTCATATCCTCATGGCACTTCTCACAAGGACATCAGTCACATCGGATTAAAAGCCCACCAGACTCCAGTGTGACCTTATCTTAACTAATTACACCCCCATCATCCCAATTTCATATAAGGTCACATTTGGAGGTTCTGGGGGTGAGGACTACAACATGTCTTTGGCAGGAACATAATTGAACCTATAATAGTAAGATCTTTACTTTCACATTGTTTTAAAAAAAATAGAAGCAGGATGTCTGCGAATGTCATCCCGTTACACAGCTGTAGGACAGCTGCCACTCACTATGTAACACTTTTTAAAAAAAAACAAGAGATGGGTAGATGGCTGGGTTAGTTTGCAAGGAGTGTCATAACAAAGGACAAGAGCCTGGTGGCTCTGACAACAGACACGTGTTGTCTCCCAGCTCGGGAGGCCATGAGTTACACCCTGGTGTCGGGGGGGCTGGCTCCTTCTGATGGCTGTGAGGAAGGCTGTTTGGGGCCTCTCTCCTTGGCTTATAAACAGCCACCCTCTCTCTCTGTCTTCCCATCGTCTTCCCTCTATATGGCTCTTGGTATTCAAACTCCACCTTTTTATAAGGGCATATTGGATATGGCCCACTCTCAGAGAAGGCAATGGCACCCCACTCCAGTGCTCTTGCCTGGAAAATCCCATGGCCGGAGGAGCCTGGTGGGCTGCAGTCCATGGGGTCGCCAAGAGTTGGGCACGACTGAGCAACTTTTTATAATTATAATTATATATAATGACCTCAGTTTAACCTGATTACTTTTATAAAGGTCTTATGTCCAAATAAGGTCGTGTTCGTTTTGCTTCTTCATGCTATTTAAATTTTTTTAATATATTTTTTCTTAAAAATTTATTTATAATTTTTGGCTGCACTGGGTCTTTGTCGCTGTGTGTGGGCTCTGTGGGGGCCGCTCTGGCTGTGGCGCACAGGCTTCTCATCGCAGTGGCTTCTCTTGTTGACGAGTTCGGGCAGTAGTTGCGGCTCGAGGACTCTACAGAGTGGGTGCAGAGGCTTAGCTGCTCCGCCTCATGTGGGATCTTAGTTCCCTGATCAGGTATCAGATTGGTGTCCCCTGTACTGGAGGCAGACTCTTAAACACTGGACCACCAGGGAAGTCCCTTTTTAATACATTTTTTAATTGAAGTATAGTTGATGTACAGTATTATGTTATAGGTGTACAATATAGCAATTCACAATTTCTAACGGTTATACTCCATTTATAGTTATTAGAAAATATTGGTGGTATTCCACGTGTTGTACAATATATCCTTGTTGCTTATTTTGAACCTAATCATTTGTACATTTTACGCCTCCTCCCCCTTATATTACTGTCTCCCATCCCCACTCCCAGAGAAGGAAATGGCAACCCACTCCAGTATTCTTGCCTAGAGAACCCTGTGGACAGAGGAGCCTGGTCTATGGGGTCGCACAGAGTCAGACACGACTGAAGCAATTTAGCATGCATGCATGCATTGGAGAAGAAAATGGCAACCCACTCCAGTGTTCTTGCCTGGAGAACCCCAGGGACAGCGGAGGCTGGTGGGCTGCCGTCTACGGGGTCGCACAGAGTCAGACACGACTGCAGCAACTCAGCAGCAGCAGAAGCAGCACCCCCAGCTCACTGGTAACCACTAGCTTTTTCTGTGAGTCTGCTTCTTTTTTGCTATATTCACTAGTTCGTTGTATTTTTTTAGAGTCCACATATTAGTGATATCATAGAGTATTTATCTTTCTCTTAGTTCACATAGCATAACGCGCTCCAAGTCCATCCATGTTGCTGAAAATGGCAACATTTGGTTCTTTTTTCTGGCCAGGTCACATTGTGAGGCATTGGGGTTATAGGACTTCAGCACATGAACTTGGTGGTGGGGATGGGGACACAACTGGACCACAGCAGTGTTGTGCCGGCTGTGCTCTCTACACGGCTGAAGGGGAGGACTAGACCCCACTACAGCTGCACCTCCCCAGGCACTGCCGGGCTACCTCCCAG
This sequence comes from Ovis aries, assembly GCF_016772045.2. Classification (NCBI taxonomy): domain Eukaryota; kingdom Metazoa; phylum Chordata; class Mammalia; order Artiodactyla; family Bovidae; genus Ovis; species Ovis aries. Next base: position 65,342,515 of record NC_056068.1, on the reverse strand, counting down.
GTCACAGCATGTCACCACCCCCTTCTCTAGGAAAAGACAGAGCAGGCTGAGAGATGAAGAAGCGAGCTGTACCCATCCCACGGAAACTGCCTGATTTCCCGGGACATTCTGCATGGACCCAAGCAGGAGGAGCCCTGGTAAAGCAGCTGAATTACTGCTGGTTTGGCAAGAATGACTCAGAATCCAGATTTTTCCCTCTCATCTCCGCTTGCCCTGGATCACCAGGTTTAACAGAAAACATTATATGTGGCACCACCTAGAGTCAGATGATGAGAAAGACCTGAAAAGGAAAGGAAGAATTTCTGACTGGGCTTTCCTCCCTTTTGACATTTCTTGGTGATCATTATTTCAAACTTGCCCTCTCAACCCCTTCTCCTAGGTTTCTGCCATCACACCCAACCGAGTAAAAGTCATGCTCAAGAAATGGTTGGGAACACTACAAGCAAAGAAAACTCAAATTCCATTTTTGGACCTACTTTTCTAAATCTCTGGATTTGGAGTTTCATTAAAATTTTATCATTTGACAAGATTCTTGAATTTATCCCCATCCCCATCCCTGCTAACACACACACACACACACACACACACACAGGGCCTGAGATTTTAAAAGTCTGCACATGCCTCAAAGATAGTGATCAATATGATTTTTCAAAAAAGCAAATGAACCACCTTGTGACCCGGATCTTAAGATCTCTCCCCTACTTGGTTAGAACACAGAGAAATGGCAGCTGCCCTCCAGCACAAAGCTGGCGGGAGATCTGAAGGCTCTTGGTTTCAAGTCACATGTATGTTCTCGAAATTTGGACTTCTGCTTTATTATTATGGCAAGGGGCAGTAATAAAGTAGTTTCTTCTTTCAGAGATTCACAGACTAATTGCCATTTTAGAAATCATTTACAAGCATACCTCGCCTTATTGCATTTCACTTTATTGCCCCTTGCAGATACTGAGGTTTGGTTTTGTTTCGTTTTTCACAAATTGAAGGTTTGTGGCAACCCTGTGTCAAGCCATTTTCCCAACCACGTTGGTTTACTTTGTGTCTCTGTGTCACATGTCGGGGGTGACATTTTCATTATTATTGTGTTTACTATGTTGATCTGTTATCAGTGATCCTCGATGTTACTGCTGTCACTGTCTTGGGGCTCCGGGAACCATGCCCAGGTAGGATGGCAAACTCAATTGATAAATGTATGTGTTCTGACTGTTCCACAGACCAACTGGCCTTTCCCCCATCTCTCTCCCTCACCCTCAGGCTCCCTATTCCCTGAAACACAACATTAAAATTAGGTTAAATAGTAACCTTATAATGACCTCGAAGTGTCCAAGTGAAAGGGAGAGTCACTAATCTCTCACTTTAAACAAAAACCTAGAACTGATGATTATACTCGGTGAGGAAGGAACTCGGTCTTTCAACAAAGACCAAAAGCTAGGCCTCTGGTGCTGAACAATTAGCCAAACTATGGAAAAGTTCTTGAAGGAAATTAAAAGTGCTGCTCCAGTGAACACACAAATGATAAAAGAGGCAAACAGCTTTATTGCTGATATGCAGAAAGTTGTAGCGATCTGGACAGAAGACCCAACCAGCCACAACATTCCCTTAAGCCAAAGCCCAATCCAGAGTCCAGTCCTAACTCTCCTCAATTCCACGAAGGCTGAGAGAGGTGAGGAAGCTGCAGAAGAGGAGTCTGAAGCCAGGAGAGGCTGGTTCATGAGGCTTAAGGAAAGAAGCTCTCTCTATAACAGAAGTGCAAGGTGAAACAGTAAGTACTGATGTAGTAGCTCCAGGAAGTTATCCAGAAGATCCAGTCCAGATAATGAATAAAGGTGACTATAAAATTTCAATATAGACAAAACAACCATTTATAAGAAGAGGCCATCTAGGACTTTTCATAGCTGCAGAGGAGAAGTCAATGCCTGGCTTCAAAGCTTCATAGACAGGTTAACTCTCTTGTTAGAGGTCTAAAGAGCTGATGACTTTACGTTTACCATTTGCCGTTAAAAATTCTAGGGCCCTTAAGAACAATGCTAAATCTACTCTATCTGCACTCTGTCGATGAAACAACAAAGCCTGGATGACAGCATATTTGTTGACAACTTTGTTTACTAAATATTTTAAAACAACTGTTGAGACATACTGCTCAGAAATAAAGATTCCTTTCAAAACATTACTGCTCACTGACAACACATGCGGTGAGTCAAGAGCTCTGATGGTGATGAACAATGAGGTCTATGTTGTTTTCACACCTGCTAACATCCAATCTGCAGCCCGCGGATCAAGGAGTCATTTCGACTTTCGAGTCTTGTTCTTTAAGAAATACATTTCATAAGGCTAAAACTGCCCAAGACAGTGATTCTTCTGATGGATCTGGTATAAGTAAATTGAAAAACGTCTGGAAGGATTCACCTGTCTAGATTCCATTAAGAGTATTTGTGATTCAAGGGAAAAAGTCAACATATAAACATTAACAGGAGTTTGAAAGAAGTTGATTCCAACTCTCACGGATGACCTTAAGGGGGTCAAGACTTCAGTGGAGGAAGTAAATGCAGATGTGGTGGACGTATCAAGAGATCTAGAAATTAGAATCAGAGCCTGAAGATGTGACCGAACTGCTGCAAATCTTATGATAAAACTGTAATGGGTAAGGAGTTGCTTCTTATGGATGAGCAAAGAAAGTGGTCTCTTGAGATGGAATCTGTACTTGGTGAAGATGCTGTGAAGATTGTTGAATGACGACAAAGGCCTTAGGACATTACATAAACTTAGCTGATAAGAAGCAGCAGTAGGGTTTGATAGGATTGAGTCCACTTTTAAAAGAAGCTCTATACATCAAATGCTAGCAACAGTACTGCCACTACAGAGAAACTGCCCATGAAAAAGTCAATCAATGCAGCAAACTTCACTGTTTCTTATTTTAAGAAATTGCCAAAACCATCTCAACCTTCAGCAATCACAGCTCCAATCAGTCAGCAGCCATCAACAACCAAGGGAAGATGCTTCACCAGCAAAAAGATTACAACTCTCTGAAGGCTCAGATGATGGTTAGTAGTTTAAAGCAATTTTAATTTTTTAATTAAAATATGTACATTATTTTTAGACATCATTCTATCGCATACTTAATAGACTACTGCAGCTGCTGCCGTTCAGTTGCTCCGTTGTGTTCGACTCTTTGCGACCCTATAGACTGCAGCCCACTAGGCTCCTCTTTCCACGGGATTTTCCTGGCAAGAATCCTAGAGTGTGTTTCCATTTCCTCCTCCAGGAGATCCTATGTCTCTTGAGTCTCCCGCATTGCAGGTGAATTCCTTACCACTGAGCCACCGGGGAAGCCTACAGGATAGTATGAACCCAACTTTCATATGCACTGGGAAACTAAAAAATTTGTGTGACTCACTTTACTGAGATGGTCTAGAAGTGAAACCACACCATCTCCAAGGTATGCCTGTCCACAGGAAGACATTACTGATGTTTCTTAAGTTTCTTGAAAAGTAGATCAGTAGTGATACCATACAGTAGAATCCTGTTCGGCAGAATAACATGGATCCATGTACAAAAGACTGAATGAACCCACTGGTGCTCTCTGATAGAGAAAGGTTATAAGGACCTACTCTTGGGAACAGCCGTCGAGTTCTGCATCATCTCTCTATGGGTCAGTCTGCTCAACTGGAGATAACAACAGTGCCTTTCTCATCAGGCTTTGGACAATCCATGTTAATATAAGGTAAAGTGCCCGGCTAGTGCAGCCCAGAGGAAGCTCAAGAAATGGCATGCCATTGCTCTTGTCATAACCAGGGCTTTCATGGAACTTTACGTTTTTTTAAAACATACCCTTTTATTCCAAGGAAAAATTATCTGGATAAAACAGTCATTTAGGGCATTCCACTAACTAAGAACAGAAATACACTCAGCCTATCCCCAAATGAGCCTCTACTCTCAAAACTCTTTAGGTGGAAAATTCAATGACTCAACCTAGTTGGAAATTTATTCTAGCCCATTAATATTTCAGAAGGTCAGAAATACAACCGGTAAACAGGGGAACGGGAAAACAATCAACCACTTAAGATAATTTTAAAAAGTGAAAATATGTAACTGTTTTCAACTATATTAAACGAACCAGAAAAGCTATTTTTTTTAAGATATTTCCCAAAGCTGCCAAGACTAAAATAAAGCCAGAAGTCACACATATTGCCAGTGATAGAACAAGCTGGTGCAAACCGTTAGCAGGACAAGCGGGCAGTCTGATCAAGAGTTAGAAAAACCTCCCGTCCTTTCACCTAATCATTGCATTTCTGAGAATCAAGCTGAAGAAAATTTCTCAAAATAGGGGGAAAGTCATATAAACCCTCATTTCACAACCATGAACACTCTCTCTAAGTGAAAAACTGCAAACGATGCGAATGCCAAATAATAGGTAAATAACGGACACGACTGAGCGACTGAACTGAAACTACATTATACCAAATGAATGGACTGTTTAAGCATTTAAAGTGATAGAGAATTACACGTAAAAACATAGAAAAATGTTAAAATGTTACCTGGGAAAAAATTAAAATATAAAATTGTATACCTCTGGTGATTACAACTGAGAAAAGCCTAAATGCAAACTTGTAAGATGCTAATAGTGATCTATGAAAGAGGACAGACTATGCGGGATGCTATTTTTTCTCCTTCCCCATTCCCCCAATTTTTATTATTACCTTTAAATGAAAAAGTTTCTTCCTGTCTCACAGAAATCTTTCCTCTGCTGTGGATACAGCATTAACTGCTCTCTGCCTTGTAACCCTCCAGTACACACTTCTCCGGGCCCTTCTCTCACCCTTTGGAAAGGGCAAGGCTACTCCCTGATGAAGTGTATTCTCTTCTAAATGCCAAAGCTATTTCACAGGGCATTAGAGGCAATCCCTTCTCCCCAGTGAGAACACCAGCTGCCCTCATTCTCCTGGTAAGTACCAGGTTGTTCCAAAGAATCAGAGATTGAACCCTGTAACTTCTAAGCAAGACACAGAAGAAGGTGACATGGATTCTCAATCGACCACTCTTAGGGAGCCCCTGAAAGGATGGATCAAATGGTACCTACCCTGGAGACCTCGGCCCAGGCCATCCCGGCTCTGGCTGAAACCATTCTGTATTTCTGTCCTCCGGGTATGGATAAGTTCCTTAATGGACCCTAAACAGTTTGATCAGCAGAAGTAAAAAAGCAAAAAAGACTTAAACATCCGACAACAGGGAAATTATTACAGAGTATCTACTGGATGGAAGGGTAGGTAACCCACAAAACAACAATTACAGGTGCTACATGTGTAGGAATGTGCCAAAGTTCTCTAAAATAAAGTGTAGGAAAAGCAAGTCACCCAATCACCTGCCCCATGACAACAACCATACCCTGTGCAGACTGACCAGGAACTCTCAAAGTTTACAAGTCGCTGACTATATCCAGGCACGGCACTGTGTGCTTCACAGCCATTAAAAAGTAACAACATGCCACTTGGAAGGCTGATTACTCTCATTCTGAGAGGAGGGAATTGAGGTAGCAGAAGGATTAAGGAATTCTCATTTAATCCTCCCAGTGACTAACTTTTAGATCATTCTGGTAGCTTTCCTAAAATCACACAGCATGGTAGGGAGAGGGGTGGGGAGGAGAGTTGGAGTTTGGACAAAGTCCTTCTCCAGGTCTTACACCCTCAGGTCCTGGACTGGAAGGGAATACACAAGGAATCTGAACTGCAAGGAGAATTTGTTTTAGGGACTTCTTTTCCTTCCCTCTGTTGTCTAAACTTTCCAGTGGTCTTCTGTTTTTATACTTTAAAGACTAAAAGAAAAAAAGAGGGGCAATGGAGGAAAGGTTTTGTGAATGCCTGTGTTTATGTGTATGGTTTTTTAAATTATGTTTTGATCAAAAGACTAAATAAATGCCAATAAAGTCTCTGCTGCACTTGGGGGTGAAGGGTAGGAAACAAGGAGAAAAAAAATAATGGAGAATAGCCAAGGCGAGCCTGTTCCAAACCAAACCAAACCTCGCCAAGCAGCTGCCCACACCATCTTCTCTCTTTTTTAATTTCTCTTTTCACCAGCTCTTCCCGTTTATGCATGAATTCTGAAATCATGGAACTGGATTGGCAGAGGACGGAGAATGTCACAGAGAACATTAAGATCACACAGCTGCGACTGACAAAGCTGGGAATCAAACTTAGGTCTCAACTCTTGATCCTGCATCCTGTCACAAACTTGTCCTGGTCTGAATATTCCTAGTTCAGCTAAACACAATCTGTATTTATGGGAGCTCAAATACACACTGTATTCCAAAAACGATCATTCACATTCTGAATGTTTAATAATGCTCAAAATTGGACAGATTATAAGATTCACACATACTGTCTCATTTGAACCTCAAATTACAAACATTCAATTTCCAGCAGTTTTGAAGCCAGGCTAGAAACAGAAAAGGCTGAAACAGGCTTCATACTTTTTTTAAAAATATAACTCTGTAAAAATAAAAATGCATTATGTAGAGTGGTCTATTCAGAAGAAATCGCTTGCAACAGACAAGATGAAATACCTCTCACGAAAAAACATACTCTCAGCCACCCGCTCCCAAAATTCCTCTGAAGAGTCGGGGGAGGCATCAGAGACCCAAGGAGACCTCTGAGGGGCCAGTCTCAGAGGGGGCACGTCACGAGGGAGAGGGAGCCTGGCCTCGGAGGGGGCCTCAAACCCAGCACTACTTCCTGTACGTCAACAGGCTGAGCCTCAAATCCTGGTAACAGCTATGTGAAAAGTTCAGATAATCATCATTTCCTCAGCTGGCTTCCAGAAAGACAGCAGATTCAGAGCCAGAACACAGAGTTCTCCTGTGCGAGAGGCCCTGTGGCCCGATGCCCAAAGCCCAGGAAACAGCCAAGAGCCAACGTCCAGCTGTGTGGTCCCCGGGCACCGGACAACCCGGGGCCTCTGCACTGGCCCCAGTGTGCTTCCTGCCAGCCAGCGTGCCACGGCCCAGCTCACTCTGCAGCACCCAGCTTTGGCAATGAAGAGAAATAAGGCTCTACGACCAGGGAGAAGGATCCCACCACTCTCTGGGGGCCCCTCAACTCACACCCCCAGGGCCTTCTTTCTCGGAGATGACCACCGACCCAAATCTCGTGCAGATTTGGGGTACAAAATGGGTAAGAGGCTAAAGAAGGGAGACGGATGGGGAGGACAAGAAAAGACCCTGGTCCTGGTGGTGCCCATCTGAAAATGCTGCCCCGGGTGTCGGCAGAGAAAAGGGCATTTGGAAGCAGATTACCATAAAGTCAGTACCAACTCCAGGGCAGATACCTGAGGTGATGCTGCAGTGCATCTAATCATCAAGAATGTGGAAGACATGCAAGGTGGTTTCCAGCCTGGGCCCCAGGGTCAGGCAGCCCTGGGTTCAAATCCAGGTCGGCTGCTTGCTGGTGAGGAGACACCTGAACTGCTCAACCTCTGGGAGTCTCAGCATCCCATGAGTGAGGGGAAGGCGGTGAGAGGACCCCAGGGCAGGGGTGAGGAGAGCCTGGTGAAAGGGTTCCCTGCTCCCCCAAAGCTGTGGCTCCCACCACACCAAGACCTCTGCTTCTGCACTGACCAGGCTGCTCTGCGAGTGAGTCACAGGTGGAGCAGGCAGGACAGCCGGCCAGAGGCCCAAACCCCGTGACTGGCAGCACACAGGCTGGGGGGAGCTCCCCACTGACACCCCGGGACGGCCCCCCGCCCGCACCCCCAGCAAAGGGCAGGCCCACTCACGGCACTCCTTCTCGTCACTCTTGTCGAAGCAGTCGGGCAGCCCGTCGCACTGCCAGGCACCGGGGATGCACCGCCCGTTGCTGCACATGAAGTTGCCTGGAATGTTGCACTCGTTGGTAAAGTTGTTCCCGGGGAGCAGCTGGCTCTCTGTGGGAGGAAAGGGACAGGGCGGTGAGACGTCATGGCCAAGGTGCCAAAGGCCCGGGCCCCCACAACTCTTCCTCCACACAGGCAGTGCATGTGGTACTTCCAGTGGGTGACGTTGCCTCTCTGGGCCTCAGTTTCCTCATCTGTGAAATGGACATATGATCTGCCCCACCCCCGGGGATTCTGTGAGGCCTACATGAGAAAAGCCCTTCACTGGTGCTGGGCACACAACAGACGCTCACAGACTTCTTGCTTTGTCGAAGACTGGTCATGAAACGCACACATTTGTCTTTTGGTCATTGGCGGAGGCTAAAAAGAAAGTTTTCCAAGACAGAAGTGAATGAGGGACTCTCAGCGCCTCCAACAATGGGAACTGCAGGCTCCTTCCAGGTCTCAGACTCTGCAGCCCTATGATCACAGAATCCCTGAACTCCAGCCAAGTCGACAGGAATCCTGGGAGATAATTTCACTATAGGAAATAGGAGCCCCAGCCCACAAAACCGACCTGCCTGGGGTCACACGGGGAGGAAAGGCCAGGCTGAAACTTGAGTGCAGGCCTTCTAGCCCCATAAGAGTACCAAGTCCCTGGAAGGCTTGCCAAGAGTTCCCAGAGATTTAGCACCAAGCCTCAAGGTTGAGACTCAACTCCACTGAACACAGTCATAGAATGGCAGGCCCCTCATCCCATAGTGCCAACTCTTGGGCTGGAAAGCAAACAGGGAAGGTCAAGGAGAGCTGAATTCATCCACCTACGGACCCTGAAGGCCAACTGTCAAGGGAGCCAGGAACTGATCAATCAGAGCCATCTGAGCCACTGTGATCAAAGTCTGAAAGATCATGAGCCATTGGAAATAAAACAGTCTTAGGGGAAAAGGAGTTGTTAAAAAAAGAAACAACAAAAAACGGACCAGTCCTTCCAGGACTCCCTCCTGAATCTACAATAGGCATTTATTGAAACTTTATGACCATATTCATCCACTAGGTAGGTGCTAAAGATGCAGAGATGAAAGCTAGGCTCCATCCTCCAGGCTGGAAAGGCACAAGGGAATACTAACAATTTTAGTATTAAGTAGCCCCGTATTAAGAGGAAGTCCAGACTCTTGTGGAGCAGTGGGAGGAGAGAGGGCCCACGAGGCTCTTCCACAGGCTCTCATGCCAGCCCCCTGACAGCACACCTTCTTTAATGCCTGCATCCTTGACCTGATTTCTACCTGGAATGCCCTTCAACCCATGGGGTCTCCCGGGAAATCCCAACACACCTGTTAGCATAGAACTTCTTTGTTACTCTACCTCGGAAGTGTTCCCTAACTTCCTCAAGGAGAAATGGGCAGTCACCCTGTTGTGTGGCTATGGTACTACTGGGGTAATACTGAAAACACTTGACAACTGGAGCAAGCGGGCAGCAAATTGGAAAAGATACAGCCGTAGGCAAGGGGTACCACATCCGCCCAGGTGCCACAGATAGTCCTCAGAGACCACCTGCTCCGCTGCACTGAATTAACAACGTACAGGAACACCCTACTGAAAACGAGCTTTTATAATTCACCAAAGAATTCTAGAAGAGCAGCTATAGGGAGGGGCCTCATCCTGCCTTAAGAGCCTGCACTGGGCTCCTAAAAACCTTCCTTGTCCCCTTCTCACTCAGCCACCCACTACGAGGGCCAGGCACCAAGTTCTGCACGCCGGCCTCCACTGCCACAGCCACGACATCAGCCCACCCACCACACCCTCTCACCAGGACCCCTGTCACAAGTGACCCCTGCCTCCCCTCAAGCCCATCTCTGTGGCCAGGGGGACCTTTCCAAAGAGCAAATCGATCTTGACACTTCTCGACTTTGAAAAGCCGTTGAAGGGTTTCCTCAATGTTCTTAAGATAAAGTCAAAATTCAAGGCATTAGAGAGAGGTCATAGGACAGAGGTGGCATTTGCAAGGTCCGCTGGCAGACGCAGAAATGGAGCACAAGGGCCCCTCGCGCCCACAGGAAGATGGCAGAGATCAGAGTACACAGGCTCAGCCCAGGGCACAGACAGTACGGAATGAAAAACCACACGGCTCTGATGGTCTGGAACTGAGAAAGTACTGTGCCCCCTCTTTCCCCCGTTCTACACCCAAACCAGATATCACTAATCACGGGGTTCTGTCCACTGAGCCCACCCTCCATATCAAAACCCCTCTCAAGACTAGGCTTGCGAAAGCCACCACCAACCCTGAGATGGTCGCGAAACCAGCTGCCCATCTCCAGACAGAGGCACGAGATGCCGGAGTGGGGCTCCTAGGAGACAAGCCTAGAAGGACAGCCAGGTGCTGGATCCCCTCCAGAGACTCGATGCGTAACACTGAAGACCTACGCATCCAGCTGTTTCCTAATAACTGCTCTGGGCTCCCCCCAACACACACACCCCACAAACAGGGAACTCTTCAGGGCTTAGAACGTAGCTGCAATTCTGTTTTGTTTGGAAATCACTTAGACACTTCCTAGTGCAGAGCTAGCTTCTTGAAGGCAAGCCCCTTGGAAGAGTCACTGGGACTGTGAAATCTTGTTCTGATAAACAGATTTCCAGGGCCAGAAAAATTGGCCAGATTAGATTTCAAAGTGCTTGCCCTGAGAATCCAAAGCCTGGAGGCACAGGGACTTGATAAACGAGAGGGTGGAATACAGACTAAATACCACGTAGGTTAGACACAGGTGGTCTTGCAGCCACAGAGCTCCCAGAGCTTTACTGGCAGGACCTCGGATCTCGTGCCCCGGTGTATGAGAATGCCAAGGAACCATTCTTGTGCACATCTCAGCAACTCCATCACGCGCGCAAGGGCCGCAGAGCCTTGTGCTTTAGAAGTGACACGATCAACAAACACAAAAGGAAAAGGACAAGCCAAGGCCGAGAGAGGTTGAATCATGCTGACTCTGTCTTCAAAAATCTCCCACAAATCACTATGGTTGCCAGAGGGGAGGATGCGGGAAAGGAATAGTTAGGGAGTTTGGGATAGACAGGTCCACACTGCTATATTTAAAATGAAAAACCAACAAGGACCTTACTGTACAGCACAGGGAACTCTGCTCACTGTTATGTGGCAGCCTGGATGGGAGGGGAGTTTGGGGGAGAATGGACACATGTATATGTATGGCTGAGTCCCTTTGCTGTCCACCTGAAACCATCACGACATTGTTAAATCGTTATGTTACAAAGTTGTGTCTGACTCTTTTGCGGCCCCAGGGGACTGTACAGCTTGCCAGGCTCCTCTGTCTATGGGATTTTCCGTGCAAGAAAACTGGAGTGGGTTGCCATGTCTTTCTCCAGGCTAATCGGCTATACCCCATTACAAAATAAAAAGTTTAAAAAAAAAAATCTTCCTCAAACCCATCCAATGTGCCTCACTAAACTGGCACCATCCAATCCAAGCCACCGAGACCCAGGTGCTTTACACCAGTACTTCTCAACAGGGGGCACTTTTGCCCCTCAGGGGACAGATGGCAGTGTCTGGAGACATTGTTGGTTGAGGCTTCTATTGAGGCCAGGAATGCACCCCCGTAATACACAGGGCAGCCCCTCACAACAGAGAACCACCTGGCCTGAAATGGCAGAAGAGAACCGATTTGAAAAGTCCTGGCTTAAACCAACCCTTTCACTTCTCATTTCCCCCACCCCAGGTCTTTCTCCTCACAGCAGATGTTGCTGATGGCTCTTCCGTGCCCTTGTAATAAATCTAAAACTCTTGCCAGGGTTTATAAGACCTGGTGCCCGCCCCACCTCCCCACCCCAACTTCTACAACCTCATTCCATCTCCTCCATCACAAATGTCCTCCCTGCAGTGGTCCTCTGCTCATGCTGTCCACGGACCTCGATTCTTCCACACACCTTGCATCTGTGTTATGGGTTGAACGTGTCCCCCCAGAATTCACATGCTGAGGTCTTCACCCCTGTATCTCAGAATGTGACTGTGTTGGGAGGCAGGGACTTTAAAAGGGTGATTAAGTTAAAATGCTGGGAAAGACTGAAGGCAAAAGGAGATGGGGGCGGCAGAGGATGAGATGGTTAGATAACATCACTGACTCAGCGGACATGAATTTGAGTAAACTCTGGGAGATAGTGGATGAAGAGGAGCCTGGGGTGCTGCAGTCCATGGGGTCACAGAGTCAGACACGACTTGGCGACTGAAAAACAACAACGAAGTTAAAATGAGGCCGTTTGCGTGGGCCCTAATCCCATCAGTCTGGTGTCCTTACAAAAAGGGATGAGGACACAGACGCACACAGGGAGGGTCATGTGAAAACTATGGAAGAAGACAGCTGTCTACAAGCCAAGGAGATAGGCCTCAAAAGAAACCAACTCTGCACACTTTGATCTCAGACTTCTGGACTCCAGAGTCACGAGTAAAGAAATGTCTGGTGTTGAAGCTGCTCACCATGTTTCCTTGTCGCGGCAGCCCTGGCAAACGGCTACATCTGGCTAATCTCATTCGTCCTCCACTTTACATCCCTGACTCTGAGATCCCTTCACTGACACCCCGTCTAAAGCCGGTCCCCCCGTTTCCAGCTCTGGGAGTGTTCCATGTTCTCCTTCATCCTGATGTGTGCTCCCCAATGCATCTGGACTATCTCCCCACCAGACTGCACAACCCCAAAGGGCACTGCTTTGGTTTGCTCTGAGTCCTAGGCATCTGACATTTAGTAGGTTCTCAACAAATATCTGTGGTTATTCTCAGAAGAAAACCAAATGTCTCGTTACTGATTTATCCCCCGTCCCTCGCACTGTACCTTGGAAAGTTCCATCTACCCCCTGCCTCGTCCCCCTAGAAGGTGAGTGGGATCTGTACATACATAAAAATAAGGAACATGGGGGTGTCTGGATGAGCATAAGTAAATTACTACCCTGCCGGCTTTAAAAGAGGTTAGAAATCTTTTGAGCCCGACAGCAGGACTTTCTAGTGGCTGAAATATTTATCCCATCTCAGTGTCTTGGGACACATTTAGAATCCAAAAAAGACAAGCATTAGCACGAAGTTGGCTAGCTGGGGTTTTTCCTTCTCCTTTTTCTTTTTTCATTAAGCTGAAAAATGAAAAAGAGTTGCCCATTTTCACTGCAGCAGCACATCACTTACTTAAAATAACTACACCATCTGCACCAAGTACAACAACAACAAAAAAAACACACCCAAGTCCTCCCCCACTGGGAAAAAAGGAAAGAAGAAGCTGCTGCTGCTGTTTCTTCCAAAATTTTTGGCACCCACAAATTTTTATTTGATGAGGGGGTGCTGCAAAAACTCAAGACAGCTGCTGCCTTCTGTGCCTTCTGGAACAGGCAGTGAGCAATGCTGACTTTTTCTGCTGAGAAACGGGAATTCGCTTGCACCGGTTGGAGCCCTCCACATGCTCCTCCCTCCCTCTGTTGATCTTCCCCCTGTAAGGTCACTCCTTATCGTGATGTCATACAGACTTGGCATCTGCAAACTATCAACAGGCCCTGCTTTCAGATTTCTGTCTAATCACCTTCGCTTTTAGCCTTTGATTCCTGACCATCGGGTCTGCAGGCTCCGTGAAAAAAAAAAACAAGACATATACAAGTATATGTACAGACACACATACAACTTAGTGTTCCCATCTGCTGATCTCAACTAGACTTTCCCCTAAAACCTCCCTGGAGAATGAACACACCTCTTCCCATTCCCTGGTGCCAATACGCATCATGTTACGAGGCCACTGAAGACAACCATCTGCTTTCCCTTTGACTTGCTCTTTCAAATACACATGAACATCTCATGCACGGGCACACGTAAAGCACCAAGTGAGCAGGTCCACCATGATTAGTTTCTCAGCAGCCCTGAAAAATCCCTGCAGGTCCTTTCGACTCGTGGTGGCACTGGTGTCAGATGGAACCAGACACACCTGCCTTGAGCACTTCCCAGAGCCATTTGGTTCTCATCAAACCAACTGCTTCCTGCTAGAGCTGTCTGGGGAACATCCTAGCTGTCAGCAGAGTGGGAGGATTCACACATGGATGTTCGAGCCTGGTGTGAGGATGAGCCTCTGCCTCCACGTGCAGGAGCTGGACCAGATCTCCAGCTGTGTCAAAACTCTGCACAGCAACCTGCCCGCCTTGAGAGCTCATTCTAAGAACCCCAATCTCTGCATATTCGCTTGTTAAAGAAGATACGGCCCAGGGACATAGGGAGAAGTTATAAAATGACTCATGGATTCAGCCCAGGGATGACACCCTTAGCATTCAAAGATCTCATTTTTACACAGATTCCATGGGGCTTCCCTCGTGGCTCAGACTGTAAAGAATCTGCCTGCAATGCAGGACACCTGGGTTTGATCCCTGGGTTGGGAAGATCCCCTGAAGAGGAGAATGGCAACCCATTCCAGTATTCTTGCCTGGAGAATCCCAAGGATAGAGGAGCCTGGGAGGCTACAGTCCACTGGATCGCAAAGAGTCGGACACAACCGAGCAACTAACACTTTCACTTTAATATTTACACATACAGCATATTATATTTACACTGACCCTGAAAGAAGATGGGGTGTAAATTTCCCACAGGAATGATTTATGGATGGAGTGAGTCACCTGGACAGTGAGCAAGCTGAGCTGTCTGCCCAGCATCTGTGCTTCACTCTACATTCCCATTTGCCTCTCTCGTGCAATGCAGAGCAGCAGCCACTGCAAAGTGACAAATCCTTGTTTCCTTCTTAAAATGAGTGAGCAAAGAAAGCCAATGGCTAGTATTAATGAGGCAAGCGAAGAGAAAAGCGAAGAGGTCTAAGAAAAGGACAGCTCTTCACCAGGAAATAGCTGTATAAATTATTTTCATACTGTATTTATAGCCTCATTAAGGGCCCGAAGCTGTTACTTACATTTTTTAGTTATGCTTCATTGCGTTTCATGAGGAAAATTATATCCCAGCGGCATTAACATTGTGGGGATTTGCAGAGCTGGCAGGATGCGGCCCTTGTGAGGCCCAAGGTCCATGACTCAGGGGCTGGACAGCACCACTGAGGTATGCTGTTCCTTGGGTGGGTTGATGCTCAAAGGTGAGTTCTGAGTACCGCCCCCATCCTGGTCTCCAAACCTCGCATGCTCCCTTTAACGGCCCTTAAGGAGTTGGTTATTGACTTCTCACTCCAGAAAATCTAACATCTACTGACATTAGCACCTGGCAAAAGTCTAACATCTGTTCTCTTTCTTGGTCTTCACAGTAGTCCTCTGAAATAGGCTCCACACCCATTCTGCAAACCAGAAATCAGACTTAAGATCACAGTACAGGGATCTGCCAATGTTTGGGGTCAGACAGTAAATATTTTAGGCTGTGCAGCGCAGAAGGCCAAATTAAAGATATTACACCAGTACTTATAGAAGAGGAGGGAGAGAAAACAGTATTTGACACAACTTTTAGTGATGCAATTCAAAATACTGACATAACAATCGAGAGCAATTTTTCGGTAGCTCAAGTCTACTTATGAAGAGAACAGAATTCTTCTGGTGGGGAGAAAGGGACAGGTGGCTGAAGTTCAAAGTTGGTATCCCCTAACATTAAAAGCTACTGCAAATGTTTAATTTTTCTCAACCACTTTAAAAGGGTAAAAACCATTCTGAGTTTGGGCACGAGGGTGGACTGGCTTTCGCCCCTGGCCCATAGTTTGCATACTCCTAAGCAAGAAAGTAGGTCTGCCTAAAATATCAAAATGGAAGAGGCACTCAATCCAAAGGGCCTTCCTCTCTACGTCATCACACCTCCCACACTCTAAAACAATTCATTCGGTTTAGTGGCTGCCCTCACCCCACCACAAAGGCAGCCATCTCTGCTGCCCTACGTCCCCAGCAAGTGCCAGGCACCTGGCAGACATGCAGGAAATGCTTGTTGACTGCATAAGCGATGACTCCTAAGGACACTTCCAGTTCTGACATGTTCAGCTTCTGTGAATTTATCTAAACCCTACCTGAACCTATTTATGTGTGTTCAGTCGTGTCCAACTTTTTGCAACCCCATGGACTGCAGCCTGCCAGGTTTCTCTGCCCATGGAATTTTCCAGGCAAAAATGCTGGAGCGGGTTGCCATTTCCTACTCCAAGGGATCTTCCCGACCCAAGGATCAAAGCCGCGTCTCTTGTGTCTTCTGCATTGGCAGGCAGATTCTTAACCGCTGCACCACTTGGGAAACCCGAATCTATTTATACTTCTGTGCAGAAAGCAATGGGTAATGAGATTGGTTCTGTAAAACATTCCTGAGCTCCCATGAGGGAAGACGAGAAACAAAGAAGTTTTCTGGATGAACTTCTATAGGCATTTGCTCCTTTTTCATACACACTGGGTCCTCACCAAGGGTGACCTGCACGGCAGGCCCAGGTGAGAACCTAGCCCCATATGCCTTCTGTCTTTTCAGCTTCAATTGACAGCAGCAGCAGGAAGTAAAAATCAGGCAGTGAAGATAAACCGAAGGACAAGAGAAGGGACAACTTTATAACCAATTCATCAGGCTTGAAGATAAGCCAGGCTTCAGAGAGGACCAATCAATCCTGCACTTCAGCACCTCTCAGAAACAGCCAAAGGGTCAAGAAGAGGGGAATTCATCTCCAACTCCAAGGTCAGCACAGCCCCATCTAGCCCAGGACAGGTGCAGCCATGCCTACAGTCCTTAGAAACCACTGCGCAGCCTGTACTCTGCTCTGCACAGACACAGCAAGGCAAGCATGGAAAGTTCCAAAGCAAACCAAGAAATAAGGCCAGAAAAGCAAAATGAGCTCCATTTAGGCCCCAAAGCATACCCTGATGAGCACAGGGTAAGCAAGGATTTATAAAAGAAGAATCAAAAAAGCACAAGGCATTATAAGTGATAAATATTAAAGTGGAAAACATCTGATTATTAAAAGATGTTACAAACGAAGTTAAAAGATAAGCAACTAACTGGAAATGGTATCTCGCATATATATAACCCACAAAGATCCATATTCAGGATTTTCTTATAAGACTATATATGGAAACATAGACCACCCAACAGAAAACTGGTCAGAGCATAGAAATGAACAGTTGTGTTCCCAGATGAGAAAACTCAAATAGCTGCTTCAGACAAACTCAAACTCACTTGTTATCAAAGCATGATCAATGAAACAAAGGAGTTCTCTTTCACACTCACCAGACTTGCAAAGATTTGAAGTCTGATATTCTCACGTGGCACAATGATGGGTTACATACAACGTGAGCTCCCAGCTACAGGTGTGGAATAATGCAGAAGAGCCATCTAGCAATGCCTGGTGAGGCTGAAGGTGTACCAAGGCTTTAACCCAGCTGATCCTCTTCTGGTACCTACTCCAGGCCTGGGGCAAGCATGTACAAGACAAGAGCAACGGAACCTTCATGGTGGCACTGCTGTAATACAAACCTGCGAGACACACCAAAGTCATCAAAATGGATGAAGAATCCAGTCCATTCAAAGCTATGGACTAATTTTTCACGGTTGGAATTTAATGAACTGGGGTGGTGCAAATCACCATGGGTCAATCTGAGAAAGCTGATGCTTAATGAAAAGAGTGAGTAGCAGAATATACCTTGAAGTACACGCTACTTCACCGAAGAACGTGCTACTCTAATAGATACATCCAGATGTGAAGGTATTTTTGAAAATGTGTAGGCAAGGAAGATATCAGATTCAGGATAGTGGTTACCCTCTGCCGAATGGGGTCAGAGGGTATCCAATGAACGTCAACTGTAAGATTTCTTTTTTACAAGCAGTCTGAAGCAAGCACAACAGAATATCAGAGTTTAATGGAGCTGGGTGGAAAGCACATAGGCTTTCTTTGTGTTATTCTTGGTCCTTTTCACAACCTTTAAAATATGTTTCATTAATAAAATTTATTATAAAGACCAAATATTATGCTAATATTTGAGAAAAGTCTATGAAAGACATATGGAACTATTTATCACTAGTGTTCTAGCATCAAAAACTTCATCAACTATAAAAGGAGGAGAGATAAAAGGGGGCAAGTGCTCACACAGAGGAAAAAAATGCAAGGACATTCATCTGAGAGATTCTGTCTATTACAAACTCTTTTCATTTTCTGAAAGGCAGCAACAGTTGCAGAGCAGAAGCGGATTGTGGAGGAAAAAAATAAACACTTCTCACAAGACAGATTTACCCACCCAAGTCACTAAGGCATGACATTCCAAAAATAAAAATAACAAGGGTCAGCCAGGTCAGATATCTTATAAATACTAACTCCCTGAGATGTCAGGGTGGGAAAAAGCCACAGGAAAGCTTGCTTTCTCAGAATAGTCCGTGCCATCTGCTTCCTTACTCCACCCCATCCCCCAACATGGGGGTGCAGAAGGCTGCAAACGTGGGCTAAGCTGGGGTAGCCAAGGCTTTGATTTGGTATGCCCCATCACCATTGCCAAATGTTTGATTCTCTTACCACTGTTAACTAGCCGTGTGACTTCAGACAAGTAAGTTACCCTCTCTGAGCTGGAATTTTCCACTCACGAAACTGGGGTGACCCTACCTTCCTGCATCATCCCCCATGGAGACGGTCTCCCACCTCCCCTGCCCCCAGAGAAAATAATCTCGAAAGAGTCACGAACCAGACCTGCCTTCCCCCATTCCCTGTGGAGTCAAGGGCTCCCTGGTTCCCTGCAATCATCCACAATTTTCCATCACGTCTCAGCAAATGAACGACTGTCTGGCTTATCACTTCCGATTAGGAGAGGAACTCTGCCAGGGAAATCAAAAACGCTGGCCTGTTACCACCAAGCAAGGGGGGAATACATATTAACTGGTGCGTCTTTTCAAATTTTCTTAAGCAGCTTAATCCATTAAGCCCATCCGTCCTGCTTCTAGAATCTGCTCACGTGAGCACCTCCCTCCATGCTCAGCGCGCAGACAGGCCCTCCATCAGGAGAAATTAGCTGACTTCTTGAGCAAATGATATTTGTACATCCAGCAAGTGCCAGAATTAAGCAGTATTTACAGCTGGAGTCCCGCTTCAGTCTGCGTGTCTGAATGAGCACTGATTTCAGAGGGAGCCACTCATCTTTGCAAGAGATTTGTCGGATTTGGTAACGATAAAAGGGCTGAAACCTTGCAGGCGAACCTGTTCTGATTCTCCACATTGTGAAGGGTAGTTTATGATGGCCCAGAAAACAAACCAAATTAAAACCGAAAGAGGGATCCATTTCAGAGCTGGTTTCTTTCAGGTCAGCCCTAAAGCCCACAAACTTTAAATTCTAATTCCACTCCACCTAAGCTCAGAGGGATGGCTTAAGTCCTCTGTGCCTCAGTTTCCTCATCTATAAAATGAAGATGGACCAAACAGGAGCTCGATAAGAGCTGTTTTGTCCCTCGTGGTATTGGAAGTCATATACAGTCCCAGATTTGAAAACATTTCAACTCTCATTGTTTATCATTTGGACCAGAAAACCTCTTACAGAAAAAAAAAAAAAGATACATATACTAAAAATTCAGCTGAAGCTTCTGGCATTTTCAGACATTTTATGACAGCACGCAGATTGGGGCCATAGATTAGCCAGAGTTCATTTGTTAAAAGTATTATTATCCACTATTAAAGAATGGCTATTATATAAAGACTAGATGTAATGTAGGCAGAGACTATGTCATTACACAAAACATATCATTATAATGTAGTTACATGATTAATAATTAGAGGAAAGGTGATCTCAAGTGCAAAAGAATCCACCTTAAACTGAAGAAGACAGAATCCTACCCGGTGAGATGAGAGATTGAGAGATGGGAGCTGCTCATTAAGAAAGGATTTTTTGATAACCTGAAGAGGCCCTACCACGTGGCTCCGGTTCAGGTTTGCACAGTGCTCTGATAACAGGTGCAGCTCAGCACCAAGACACTGGAAAGAAGTCAAAGGCTTGGTGAACACAGAGACCAGGATCACTTTTCAACAGGCTCGGCCCCTAGAGTCTGCATGATTTTCACCCTCTGACACCCAGCTGGTTCCTGCCCCCTTTGCTCTCCTGGATCTGTTTTCACAAAGTCCCCAGGGGCCTCCCAACCGATGAATCCAAGAGCTATTTATTAATTTATTTTCCTGGAAAATAGTTGATTTACAATGCTGTGTTGGATTCTGGTGTACAGCAAAGAGATTCAGTTGCATGTGAGTATGTATACTCTTTTTCATATTCTTTTCCGCTATGGTTTATGGATATTGAATACAGTTCCCTGTGCCACACAGTAAGACCTTGCTTATCCATTCTATATACGTCCGTACGCATCTGCTAGTTTCATACTCCCAATTCAACCCTCCCCACCCCTCTTCCCCTCTGGAAACCACAAATCTGTTCTCCATGTCTGTGAGTCTGTTTTGGTTCATAGATAGGCTCACTTGCATCATAGTTTTGATCCCACACTTAAGTGATGTAGTATAGTATCTGTCTTTTTCTTTCTGATCATTATCTTAGTATCACAATCTCTAGGTACATCCATGTTGCTGCAAATTGCATTATTTCAGTCTTTTTTATGGATGAGTAATATTCCATTGTGCATCTGTTGATGGACCCTTAGGTTGTTTCCTTGTCTTGGCTATTGAAAATACTGCTGCTATGAACATAAGCTTTCATGCAGCCTTTCAAATTATAGTTTCATCCAGATATGTCCCGCAGGAGTGGGATTATTGGAACATATGGCAACTCTATTTTTGGTTTTTGGAGGAACCTCCATACTGTTCTCCATAGTGACTACATCAATTTACATTCCCACCAACAGTGTAGGAGGCTTCCCTTTTTTTCCACACTCTCTCCAGCATTTGTTATCCAAAAGTTACTTTCAGACTTTATCTGGCACACGACCAGGCTGCAGTGGATAAACTGGATGGCTCCCTCCTCCTGAAACTCCATTCCCTCGGCCTCACCAACATGATGTTCTCCAGTTCCCCCATCTTCCCCATACTCCTGGCTCTCTGATCATTCCTCCTCCATCTCCTTGAAGGCTTCTCTCACTCCACCCACCCCTCTTTCACCTCTAGAGTTGTGTCTCCCAATGCTTGAATGACAGAGTCACCTTCCCTGGATAAGCTCTCTTGTCTGCCATGAGGGTCAACTTCCAGCTCAGCTCTCTTCCCTTCAACTCCATCCTCCACCCACAACTGCACACTTCCACCCACTACTGCCCAAGACACCCTGTTCTAGGCATCAACTCAGCATGTTTCGAACAGAACTCTGTATTTTTCTTCTCAACCTGCCCCTCCTGTATCACTCAGTATCTCAGTTGGTAGAATGGCCAACCATTCCTCCCCCTTTACTTCCACCCATGTCAATCAACCAATGTAAAACATTTTCCACTTTCATCTTTCCTCACCATTCCTACCACTCACAACCCTATTTCAAATATTTCTCTCTTGCCTTTATGGCTTTGCATTAATAGCTTCCTCGCTGGCTTTCCAAAATCCAGTCTTAACCTCTAAAAGGCATCCTTCACGTAACTGTGGAGCAAACCTGATCACATCCCTCACTGTCATTCCATGGAGGGTAAGGTCATGGCCCTGGGGTCAGCACAGGAGGGGTGCGTGTCTGGCCAGCCCACCTCTCCTGCGGCCCCTAACATGCAGGCCACTTTACAAGCTCCCCATCAGAACTTTCAACATAACTGACGCCAATGTTTATCTCTTCCCTTCTCACAATAGCCACTGTTTGTGTGCCAGTCTTCCCACAAAACCCCACGAGCAACTTTCACACCAAGGGAGGGAAAGTGTCCTAATGTAGCCCAGAGCCAAGGACAGAATGCTGGAATGAGAGAGGGTGGGAGGCACGAAGTGTGTGGGTGTATAAAAATCTGGATGGCTGCTTCTTCGGGCTATCATATTCTGAATAGCCTCTCACTCAACATTTTGTGGATGATTCCTGCAAGTTAAAATTATTCCTCAATCATATGGACAGTCCACATTTGTATGCAGCTTAAGATTTATGGAATGAAGACATGTTTCTTCATGCTCAGATAACAATTTGATCTCAACTCAATTATCTGAAAAATGGGAGCAGGGGAGCAGGATTCCCCAGTAATTTCATTCCTATCACTGTTTTTGCGCTCCTTTCTGAGAAGTCCATGGGCTCAGGGATTTTCTACAGAGCCGTCTTTACTTCTAGATTCACCGGAGCTTAAATGGATAATTCTCCATGGCTCAAAGTAAAAATTCCAACACGCCCCAATCCTTTGACGGTAACCTCGGCAGGTAAGAGCTGGCCTCCAGGACTCTTGGGCGTGAGAACTCTCTGTCTAGGGCATGTGCTGTCAGCAAGAGCTGACACAGCTGTCGGGGACACAGGAAAGACAACATTCTGCGATGACCCATTCTCTCAAGAGCCTGCTCACAAGAAATCAAGGTTCCTGGGAGAGAAGAATCAGGCCCAGATGCATCCAGGCACTGACAACACGCACAAGAGTCAGGCCCCCTTCTGTTTCTGCTCTGTGCTGGGTTGCAGGCAGCCTCAGGCAAGCCTTCGGGCTTCCATCCAGGAGGAGGTTGATTCCCCTTTCACTGCAGTGAATCTCAAACCATCAGCACCCCACACACTTGGCCTTTGTTTGTTTCTTTCCGTATCCAGGGAGCAGCGACAGCTGCACTGGAGACAGTGGCATTGGGGGCTGGGACTCTCACCCAGAGCAGGCAAGGCAGCAAGCCCTCTGCTACTGGAGCAGCGTGGGTGGCCTGGAGAAATGGAGGGGTCTAAGGGGTTCCGTCAAAGGTGTTCCTGCCATCCAAGGTCTCGGGAACACTGGGACTTGGGCCCCCAGCCACCTCCATTCCTGGAAACCCTGGCCTCCTTGGAACAAACAACCCAGTCTGTTTATCAGCATGGGAGGTGGCTACCCTCCTTGGGCTCTGGACGTGGAGGGAAAAATCCTGGCTCCATGTGAACCTGCCAAGAGAGTTTAGGGAGCAGCACCGATCTAGGAAATGCCAGCAGAATGAAGAATAAACCATGAGCCAGAACTGCCAACAGAGCTCAAGAGAAGCTCCCAGTCTCTCCTTCTGTCGATCATGGGTCTTTACGCTAAAGACTGGAGCGGCCGCGGTCTTTAAACGAGGCAAGGATTTCAGCTTCTCGCTGAACATCCACAGTAATCAGCTCCAACAGGAACGAACCCCTGCCTGGCACTGCTCCCTTTCCAGGGCACATCAACATCCACCCCACACTGCACCAACAATAATGCAGTTACAGGCAGCCGGGACTCTCCAGCTAAGAGGAAAATTTGCCCCTAATTAGATAAAAACAAACAGAAAACCAAAACCTTTAATCAGCGCCAAAAAGAAGACGGACTACTTGATCTTTCGTGGAGCTTTATAGCCCGGAATGCCCATCAAGATGATTTTTTCCTAAATGTTATCTTTCAAAACAATCCTCTGTGTCCCTATTTACAAAGAACTTAAAAATTCATAAGAAAATCTCACACAAACCAAGGGAAAAACAGATACAGGAAATAAACAAGCATGTCACAAAAAATGCAGGTGGCTAATAGCAAAAAAGATGCACAACCTCAATGGCAATTAAACAAATGCCATTTTTAAAAACAATCTGATCAGCAAAAGTTAACAAGATGGATAATACTGAGCCGGCGTGGCTGTGTGTGTCTCCAAGGATGCTGGCACACTGATGCTACTGGGGGGGAAATCAGTTGGTACCAGCTCTCTGGGGCTGTTTGGCAGTGCCCAGCACTATTTAATCGGAGAACGTAATGACACCCCACTCCAGTACTCTTGCCTGGAAAATCCCATGGACGGAGTAGCCTGGTGGGCTTCAGTCCATGGGGTCGCTAAGAGTCAGACACGACTGAGCGACTTCCCTTTCACTTTTCACTTTTGTGCATTGGAGAAGGAAATGGCAACCCACTCCAGTGTTCTTGCCTGGAGAATCCCAGGGATGGGGGAGCCTGGTGGGCTGCCGTCTATGAGGTCGCACAGAGTCGGACACAACTGAAGCGACTTAGCAGCAGCAGCAGCAGCTTAGCAGCAGCAGCACTATTTAATATGAGCTTATCTTTGGACTCATTGGTTTCATTTCTAGGAATCTATCCTTAGGAATGCATGTGTGCTAAGTCACTTAAGTCCAACTCTTTGTGACCCCATGGACTGACTGCAGGCTCCTCTGCCCATGGAATTCTTCAGGCAAGCATACTGGAGCAGGTAGCCATGACCTTCTCCAGGGGATCTTCCTGACCCAGGGATAGAACCTACGTCTCTTGTACTGCAGGTGGATTCTTTACCGCTGAGCCATCGGGGAAGCCCATCTTTAGGAATATATTAATAGAAATGTATAGAGAAACACGCAGAAGGCTGGTTTTCCTTTACATGGGTACGTGCAAAAGCGAAAAACTTTGAAGAACATAGACATCTACCAAGCAGGAGATGGGTAAATATGATATGGCATACCCACCAAGAACACTATAGCCTTTAAAAACAAAAAACAAAAAAACAGCAGCCAGAATGTACTGACATGGAAGAATATCTGCAATATAGGCAGAGGAGAGAAAGAAAGGTGCAGAACAGTATATATAGCGTAATCCATTTTTGTTTATCTCTAGAGATGTATGTGGTAATATATAAGCCCCATTTACATCTGCAGGTCTTAGAACATACACTCTGAGGGAAAAAAGTGAGATGTCCTTTCAAAATATGGGTTATATTTTCTATTAGCATCTTTTTTTTTTAAAAAAAAAAAAAACAAATTTCTTAAAATATCCCCATAAGTAAACATGCCTGGGGAACTTAATGATATAAGGGTAACCACGATGATATAGGGGAGGAATTGCACAGCACTGCTTGTTATCAAAATACACCCCTCCACACACTCACTCACAGACAGGATGAGAGAGACTGGCTCCTTCAACTTTCAGAAGCAAAAGCCAAAAGGCCAAGGTCATCCTTCTATTCAAGACCTTACAAAATATTTAAAAAGGCAAAGCATGCCTTAAAACTTATGAGGAACAACTTTGGGTAAGAGGACTTTTCTGTAGTTACGAAATTGATAGCCCCAACCTTTGGCCCAAACTAATAGTAAAAAAATAAAATCAAATGTTAAAACTAAGGTGGGAATCATCTGGAAAAACCTGCGGATGGCTGCTTCTTAATGAGTTATTCTGGAAAATTACCTAAGAGCTGCATTCCCCTTTACTCCCTAATAGGACAAAAATATGTTCGACAAAGAGCTGCGGCCACCCCTCCCAGGCCCCCCCCACCCCCACCCAGCCCGTCTCCCCACAGGAGGCCCCCACCCGGTGGCCCGTGAGGGAGCGCCAGGAGCCCTGACTCTGATTAAGGGATATAAATCTAATTTGTCCTCTGCGAGGAATGTAGCAAGTCTCTCCAAGGCTTGCTGGGCTCAGTGTGAGCCCACAATTATAGCTGCTCTGGACTTCGGCTTCCACACTCCTGTGTCTTCCAGGTGGCAGCAAGCCACACTCTCTGCTGGAAGACACAGGGCTCATTCAGGGCGCCTGGAGCGAAAGCCCTGGAGCCCGGAGCCCGAGGCTGGCGGGGCGTCTGGTCGCCAAGGTTTCCGAGCTGTCCTCACAACCTCAGTGGATGGAGGGTCATCCCACAGTCCACCTTCTGGAAAAGGGGGCGGAAATTAGATGTTTTTTAAGGTTGAGGAAAAGGAACCAGACACTTATTCTTGCCAGGTTCAAAACCAGGCAAAAGTACCCTATGGGGTTGGAAGCCACGATGTTGGGGGGACCATAGGGGTTCTGGGGTGCTTGGTGATAGTCTGTTTCTCCACCTGAGCCCTGGATTCCCAGGCGTGTTTGCTTCATGAAAATTCATGAACTCCACACTTAACAGTTATGCACTTTTCAGTCAGTGTGTTAAACTTCTGTAAAAAGCTTATTTAATTAAAAAAAAAAAAAATCTCTTGAATGGTAGCTGCCTCACAGGCACCATCTCTGACCATTCTCAGTGGACCCTCTCCTCTCTTCCTTTCGCAGTCAGAGCCACCAGCAAACTCACTGGTCAAAGTCAGGCCAGGTTCCTGGGTCCCCAGGCCACAATGGCACGATCTATCGATGAGTGGGGGAACAGGCAGAGGCAGAAGTGCTGAATGGAATGCCCAGCCTATATTTTTAATTGATTTGCTCACTTTCCCCTAATATCAAAACAGCCCCACTCCTTTTCTGCAATGACCCAAACGGCATCAGCCCCATCCCGATAAACCCCAAGCACACAGACTTCTCAGGCCTGGCAGGAGGCTCTGTGGGCCCCATCCACTGACCCTGGCCGACGTGCAAGCTTCCAGGAAGCATCTGCAAAGTCTGAACAACCGTTCCAGCTCGCATTCCAAAATGAGTCTGACCCCGGGCTGGGACTCACCTTCTGGAAAGCCCATGTCATCTCCGGCTACCTTCAGCCTCACTCCTCATCTCCTCTGTGGCTCTTGTTATCACGGAAATTTAGGTTTTCAATGAACTTTCTATGCAGTTATGTTGGCGGTTACCCCCTTCTTGTGTTAAATAAAAAGGTTTCTGTTTCTCTGTTTATCTTTGACATGAAGAATAATGTAAAGTTTACAGAAAACTATATGGAGAGAGAAGCAATCCAAAAGGATGTGTATTCCATGAATCTACACATTAGGCACCTCAACACTGAAATCTCTGGATGGGAACTCTGAATCCGCTTTTTTTTCCTCTCTTTCTCCCTTGCTATAGTCGTGGTTTCAAAAAGGCACTGCCAAGTCACCCCCACTGCTACCCACGTGTTCAGACAGGATCTTCAACTACAGGGAAGAGAGGATGCTTGTAGCTCACCAGTACAGTAGGTGTCACCTCCGGAGAGCACAGCACAGAAGCAGGAGGAGTCAACGAGAGCCCCTCACTGCCAAGGAAAGTGTCTTATTCTAAGAGCACTCCAGGCATCATCAGGGTACCAACCACACCCCCATACTGCACCCTTTCAGCAACTTCGTCCAAGAGGGCCCATCATCTCCCAGGATGTCCTTACAGCATTTTCATGAAAGCCCAAGCTGGTGATGCCCCTATGTGTATTCTGCATACAGATTCCACTCCACTGCTGTCAAGCACCTCTCTGTCTGTCCGTCTATCTCTCAGATCAGCCTCTTGTGTTCCCACAAAACAAACAGCTTCTGTTCCAACTTCCAGCCATGCCCCATGCCGCCCCCCTCCCACCCCCCAGAATAAACTCAATCTCCTGCCACCTTCCCGACCCCAGGAAAAATCCCAAACTTGTGTAAACAATGGTCAGGCCAGCTCCAAGCTCGGACTCCGAGAGTAGGGAGGCGGTGAGGTGTGGAAGGAACACCTCAGGCGAGCCCAAGAATCACAGACCCACAGTTCAGTAACAAGTCACAGATCCAAAGATCACACCGGGAACGCCTGCAGAGAAAGAGCCAACTGAAAGCTTAACAAAAATAGCGTCTTTATTAAGGAAAAAAATGGGGTGCCAGCAAACCCAGCCTGGCATCAGCTCTTTTCCAGTGCCTTCCAGATCCTAGCAGATAACACATAAACATGGAACCACAGCCCGGGAGTGTAGGCAAAACTGGCCGGGGCAGTGGGGAGGAAGACATCAAGTAACCATCACGGTCAACTCCCGGACAGGAGGGAAAATCTCCAACACTCCCTCGGGGCTTACAAACTCGTGAGGAGAGAAGGGGTTGTTTTGTACAACACCATCCCAAGAAACAGTTCTTCAAAGTTCGTACTCATAAGTCAGCTGCCAAGAGGCTAAGGGGCCCTGCTAACAAGCACAGTTTCAGGAAAAAAAAAAAAAAAAAGTCTGTTTTTACCAAACTCCCATCTGAATCAGGCACTTTCCTCTGTGCTGCTTAAAGAACACGAAAGAAAGTTCAGAATCATTTCAAAAACAAAATATTGCTCAGAATGTCCACATAAATAAATCGGAATGGCATTTCCAGCTCTAAATATAGCAAATATCTATAGGCAAATCAATAACATTTCAAAATTAATAAGTAACTTCAGAATTATAATAGAGAACTAAGAATTTAAACACTGTATAAATTTCCATTTTCTTCCCCCAAGCACCAGGGTTTTTTTTTTTTTCTTTCCTACGTTTTCCATCCACAGTATTTTTTTCCAGTTTCAAAATTCCCAGAGGTTCATATCTTTAAATAGAAATGCAGCACTCAGAATTCCTAACCTCTAGTGAATACAGAAGGAAGAATTCCTAATCTTAGAATACAGAAGGAAGGCTAACTTTATTAATTAAAATCAATAGTAAGAAACCATCTTCAAGGACATCAGTGACCAAAAAAGCAGACCATAAACTCATGGATTCATGATGTTAGCAACAGGCCACCACTCAAACTTCTCTTAGACGTGATGCCTACATTTATGAAGCACCCACAATGTGTTAAGATCTGCACCGGAGTGTTTTACACATTATTTAATCCACACCGCATCTCTACTGAGTGGCTTTTATCCCCATTTTACAGGTGAAGAAACTGAGGCTCACGATGACAAACTAGTGAATGAGAACTGGGATGCAAATCAGAGTCGACCTGGCTCCCCAAAGTTCTTTTTTTTTTTTCTTAAAACCACCACTGTATTCTTAACACAGCAAAAACAAACAACATTATCATTAAGAAAACATGACCTACAATTGCTGTGGTTCTCTCTTCACCCTTTCAAGGTCTTAATTCATGTATTTTGCAATAGTGGAACTTCTGATATACAAATCCACATGAGAAGTGTTAAAGGACTGTTAACATGTGAAACGCGTCTCCACGGGCAACCACTGCATTCTCACATCTAAACCACCATAGCCCATGTTTTCCTGGACATTTTGCCACTGCACTGGGTCCACGGAACAACATAATTAAACATTTAATCCCTACCTGTTCCCCACTGAGTGCTCTGTTGCATGGTACACAGACATTCAACTAACTGAGTCATTCATTCATTCACTCATTAAGAACTTACTGAGCACCTAAGATAAGCCTGTGGGGACCACAAGGTTGGGGCACATTCAAAGCTCACAGCTAACCAGAGAGGTGTGTGCATCTAGACAGCTGTAATGATAAAAGCTGGGATCATAAATGCCACAAGAAAGGAGTAGAAAATGGGGGTGTCATCAAGGAGGAAATAATGTATTCCAAGGAAGCATGGAGGAATGCTTCATGGAATAATTCTCACTAGGCTGATCCTGCGGCACTGAGGTGGGAGGGGTAGGAGTGGAGGGTGTAAACTTGCATTCCAAAGAAACATTAAGCTAAGCTGAGGCACAAAAGCAAACAGTCACGAGGAACAAGAGGGAGCAGGCTGAGAAAAGCTTTAAAAGCCACACTACCGGAGTTTGGACTTTACTTTGTACACAGTGAGAAACCAAGGATATCAGTTTCAAGCAGGGCAGTGATAGGAGATGAGTAACGCTTCAGGTCAGCAGTTAACCTAGCACTCCTACCTAGACAGACACCGGGGTAGGGAAACAGTTAAGAAAAATTGATTTGGAAGCTACTGTTGGAAACTAAACGTTTGGAAACTCTTAGGCATCTGTCTGGGAATCAGAGCTGGGTTTGACTTCGCTGTCTCCAATATATATTCCCCCCCTCACAAGAAATATTACAAAAAGTTGGTCAAACTTAGAGTAAATAAATATATTGAGTCTCTATTGCTAAAGGAGGAAACAACCCAAGTCATCAATCTTTGGCTCTGGAAAACAGCAGATGGTACTTTTGGCAGGAGACCCACTGTCCTAGTTATATGTTTTGCTGAAGCTAACGCTGCACTTTGTATTTCTTCAGCCTGCATCACTGGAGGAAGGGGCAGGTCAGCCCACAACCTAACAAGCAATAAAAGAAGCTGCACTGGGCTTCAAATGTGAGCACTGCGATAACCCAGGCACAAGGACATCAGAGGAGATTATATTCTTCAATCTCCAAAGCGGGTGATGTTTGGCAGGGCTGGGGGCTGGCATTTGCTGAGCACTCTATAAACAATTCAGCACTCTGTAAACAAACCTTCAAAAGACAACAACAACAGAGAGACAAGCATGGAAGAGAATCCGACAGTCATAAGTGGTTTATGTAGGCAAAACTGGAAAATCCCTGATACTGGTTAAGATTTCTGGAAAATAACCTCTTTATAAGATTAAAAAAAAATAAAATAAAAATAAAAAACTAGCTTTCTGAAAACTGTTTTTCTAGACCTGCCTTTTGAGGGGCTCCTTTCTGTAATAATATTAATAATAATAATAATAATGAAACTCTTGCAGATGAGGGACTCATAGCATTTCTGCATAGATTCAATCTCTGATACTTTCTGTGAGCAAACCAGTAACAGAACAAATGGCATCTGCATTTCAGCAACACCAGCTTACTTAGGAGGGTGCAGAGCCGGGATTATAAAGGGGTGGGAAAGCCTTCCTTTCCTGAAGAGTTTCATTTCACCCTTGCAATCCTACTTTACTCCTTTCGACAGAAACATTGGGCAGGAGGAAAAACCATCTCTATTCTAACAGAAACTAATTTTTCAGATGTGGAAGAGAAAAATAATACAGGACTGTTTTCTGTACTTTTTTCTCAACCTTCCTTCAGCCAGGTGACCAGAACAGCCAACCAAATCTTGCCAATGGAACTCATCAGATGATATCTGATCCCAAATCAAGAGACCTAAACTGTAGTTTGGAAGTTTTTGATTTAAGGAAACAAAAAATGTCAGTCTCTGAGCTGAAAAAAGGAGCTTCCTAGGAAGTGATGCCAAGAGAAGGAAATAAACTCTTCAGGAATGTTCTAGGAATAAAAAGGTGAAGCAGTCACAGATAGGAGCCGGAGAAAGCTGGCGATGTGAGAACAGTACAAAATCCATTTATCTGGGTGCCAGGAAGCAGGATGATGTAGGGAGTGTGGAGCTGGGCCCCGATCTCAGAGTGCTGGACAAAGAAAAGACCTAAAACAGAGATACCTGGCACAGTCCCAGGGGAAGAAAAGGGAAGGTGGGAAAAAGGTCCATTAAAAGAAATACAAACACTTTACCAATTCAACTCATAATCAGAGTGTAAGTGACTGCCGTAATCTCCAGAGCTGTAATTCTGCTGTGAAAACATGTTTTTAAAAATAAGGCCTCCATAGAAATAGAAGCCCATGCTGGAAGGCCTACAAGGAAAACAAAGCGGCACTTCTTCCTTGCACAGCACGGCTTCCTGCAGAAACACAGCGAATGAGGGCAGATTCATTGCTGATGAAGACAAAACGAAGGCCTCAGTTCTCTTAAAAGTACTTATTGAGACTTAGCCAGTTACACACTGGCCTTTCCCAGTTGCAATCTCCTGGCCCATAAATATTTAAGAGAAGTGCACACAGGCACATACACACACACACATACACACACACACGACACACACTCCATACCTGGGCCCAATATATGC
Organism: Ovis aries; assembly: GCF_016772045.2. Taxonomy (NCBI): domain Eukaryota; kingdom Metazoa; phylum Chordata; class Mammalia; order Artiodactyla; family Bovidae; genus Ovis; species Ovis aries. The sequence goes on along the minus strand of NC_056068.1, from coordinate 65,311,265 downwards.
ACACACATGTAAGCACACTCGGGCCCATGCATGCATGCACACACATGGAAAATATTCTTTCTCACTGAGCAGGAGTGGGATACCCACAGAACTGTTCATGGATTTACAAACCTAATCTTGCAACAGGAGCATTTTAAGCCTCAGTCCCCAACCATAACCAACTCCCCAGGGAAGGAATCTTTCTCTCACTCTCTCTCGTTCTCTTCAGGTTCTGAATTCCTCCTTTTATTTTTCAAGCCTTCCAGAAGTCCCAAGGCCACATAACAATCCCACCCTCTTGAAGAAACCCTGGGCTTGGGATGAGCGAGGCTTTTTTTAGAGACAACCCCCGTCCCCCACCAGTGGCGCCCACCACATCCAATCTGTCTCTCTCAGGCCTCCCAGTGTACACACAAATGGCTTTTGGAAAGAAAAAAGGATTTGACCCAATTTGTTTACCAATTCTTCCTGGTTTGTGAGGCCAAGCGTTCATTACAACTGATAAATAAACTGCCTTCCCCCAACATAAATGGCACTGATGATAATTACCATTTATTGAGTGTTCCCCATGTGCCAGACACCTTTACAAACATCTAATATTTATAACAGCCTTAATCAAAGGAATCACTAGCTCCATTTCACAAATGAGGAAAGGCTGCATGGGGAGGTGAAACAGTCTGCCCAAGGTCACACGGAGTAATTGAGGCTCTAGGATTTATACAGAGCTGGGTCTGTCTACACTTTATCTTCTGCTGGAATGTTCCATCTGGCTCCCCAAAAAACATGACCATAGGAAAGTCCAGTCATCACACACACACACACACACACACACACACACACACACACTAGCACCCCACAGAACAAGAAGCCTGCATGTCAGTCACAAGATTCTCCTGCAGCTTTCTCTCATCAGAAAATTTACGAGGATTTTACAAAAATCACCAGTCTGCAAAGGCTATGAAGTGACTTCCAGTTTTAAAAACTGACAAGAATCTCCCCAGAGCCAATTATTAGGGCTGATACAGCTCATAAAACAGACCATAAAACCCTCTCTGTTGGATGAGCCGTGTGTTTTCCTCTTCCAGAGGCCTGTCGGAGGGGAGAGCGCTGGACACGCCTCGCCCAGGCCTGTGGTCCACCACACCCAGGAAAGCCTGCAGACTTCGCCTCTTTTCCTCCTGGCCCTTATCAGAGCCTCTCAAGTGTGTGCAAAGGAAACATCATTCACCAGCCTCCTCTACCAGAGGGTGATCTCAGATGGGTCCCAGGAGCCGGTTCTAATTTACTTAAACGATTGAGATCTCCGTCTCCCCAGTTACTCAACTCTGCAATGCCGGCCAGCAGATATAATTGCGAAGCAGGTAGGTTAGACTCACCCATCTGCCGATGCAGTGCCAGCACACGTTGCAAATTACACAGTATAAATTTAGCAGGGTGGGTCTTGACACACATTCCTGCAAATTACATGTTCCCTCGCTAGTAGAAAGTTGCAATAATTACTTTGGGTGCACGCACTACGTCCACTTACTCTGGGCTTTTGGGAGCACTGAGAGCAACTCAAGAGGAATCTACAAAGATTCACGCTTAAGTGTATAATGCCTGCTAGGGAGGTGGGCCTTTTCAAAAGCTCTTGGAATTGGAATTGTTAACTTTCTCCCCACAGATGGAGAGTCACTCGGGCCCACTGTGTGGGCCCCAGATGCTCACTGGGGCTCTAAGGAAGGAGAAAACATCACATCGCCATTCAGAGCCTCCTATGTCTTGGTCACCCAGCACAGTGCCTTCTCCGACGCTGTTCTGTTGAATTCTCAGAACAACTCTGGGACATGTCCCATCCTCTCAATGGCAGCCATGAAGAAATAAAGGCAGGGGAAAGTCAAGATCATCCATCTAGTAAGTTGCAGAGCCAAAATTTTAACCCACTTACATATACCCCCAAAATTCAAGGCTTTTCTCTCTAAACTGAGAGCTGAAACCCTGAGTTAACTGTTACTCTGATAACTACGCAGCCTTCACGATTCAGGGAGAAAAAGGATTAACGAAGAGCAAACGTGTGGGGCCAGAAAATATGGAATGGTGCCACTCACAAGGTCCCAGAGCCCATGCTTCCAGCAGGATGGGGAGCGAGTAGGCTGTTTTTAAGGCCACAGCCACAGTGGACTGGAGGCAGGTTTGGTGTCCATTTCTGACTCTGCTTTATTGGCATAACCTCTCTCTCAATGACTATGATGTAACAGAACCATAATCAGGAGTCCCATGCTCTCCAGCCAAAGGGAAGCCATGTGACCTAAGCTGAACTAACAGATGATCCCTCTGTGGAATATGACTCTTGAGAAGAGAGACAAAGACACTGGAAACACTTCATTCCCAGCAAGAAGCGGGACATGCCAGGATCAAATCTCTCCAATGCCATTCATCTCAGAGAGTCTCAGGCCTCCCAACTGAAGGAGCTTCCACTTTCGTAGGAAAGTAACACCGAGAAACACAGGTCATGTGGAAGAAAAGCAACACAAGACTCCCACAGGGGCAAATCTGCGTGGAGTGTACACAGACACGGAAAAAGGGTATTAGGCAGGAAGGTGGGCATCTATCCACTCACTCAGACAGAAGGCACTGCCTGAGCCGGTTGGATAACCTAAGATCAGGCTCAGCCATCAGAAGAGAGACTTGTCACAGCCAGATCGCTGTCTCGTAACATCTAATATTGACAGGACATTTCCTCTTAGCCATCATAATTGGGTGGGTTAATTAAACTTGGAATTCTTGAGCACTCAAGGTTACGACCTCCATCCTGACTTCAGGAAATTGCACATTCTTTGTCTTAATTGGAAATTGTATGGTTTCACCTAACAAAAATGTGTATGGTAACCTAAGAACACACGCAAGGCTCCTCTAGACCAGAGAGCTAATGAAGAAAGTTGACACAGTTACACAGGAAATGGCTGTCTCTACATTAATACATTTATGGGAGGAGACGAACACCACCTCATTACCTAGGTTCTTTGTTACTAGGAAGTAAGAAGCAAGGGAGCGGGTCACCACAGAGGCCCTGCTCTTCTGAGATGCTGTTTTTGAAGTGAGATTTATTGTCTGGCAGCCAAGTGAGAGTCTGGCGGATGGAGGGGAGGCTGATGCTCAATTAGGAAGACCCAATGTGACCCTGGGTAGCTGCTAAGACAAAAAGCCAGAGCTAAGGGGGTAGAAAAGCACCAAGAGGAGATGGTGATAGCTGAGGGTACCAATAGGGCTCTTGAGAACTATCTCATGGGTTCTTACTCAGGCAAGGGAGTAATAGGATAATGCAATACAAGCTACGCTCTAGTTGTTAACAAAATGATGAGGACGACACATGAAGCAGTGACCTATAGAGCTCCTGTATATTCTGCAGGAACCAGGGCCAGACAACAGTTTCTGCTCCTGGACATTTGACACCGGGGACAGGAAGGGGTGTTGAATTTCTGAGAATTTTTCTAATACACAGAAATGACTACAAATGTGCACAAATACCGCGTTGCAAACAGGCTATCCACAGCGATGCTAATGACAAACAAAAACTTGGAAACAAGACAACTGCCTGGAATTTGGATGTGTTTAAATAAATGCAGAATTCAATACAGCCATTAAAACTTGTGCACAACTGGTAGCTGGTCATAGATGCATCCTCCCTAAATGGAGAGCAGCTCAGTTAAGAGGGGTCTTGTGTGGTTTCAAAACAAATCAATTAGTATTAGAAGAGACATTCTAAGTTAGGAGACAATGGAAAAGCCTATTGTCTTCATAATACAGACTACAGAAAATAAAGCTAATAAAAAGTATGACCAAAGAGTTAGGGTGAAAACAACTGAGGAAAAACTAAAATAGGACTGTTTTAAGAAACGAAAATGTTCACCATGTATAAAATGAAGTTTTAAAACTATATATACATAAAAACACATTTACAACATGTCAGAAAGGATAATAAATCATTTTTTCCTGAATAGTCAGATTATTGGTGGTTTTTATTTTCTTCTTTCTGATTGTATTTTCAACAACAAATAACAATAAGAATAGCAAATGGACTTCCCTGAAGCTCCAGTGGTTAAGAATCCACCTGTCAGTGCAGAGGACATGGGTCCAGGCCCTGGTCCAGGAAGATCCCACGTGCTGGGGGGCAACTAAGCCGGTGTGCCACAGCTACAGAGCCCGTGCTCTAGTGCTCGGCAACAAGAAAAGTCATCCCAGCAAGAAGCCTATGCACCGCAACTGGAGAAAGCCCACAGACAGCCATAAATAAATAAACAGAGCTATCCAAAAAGAATCCCAATAAATGTGATTTTTCAGAATTTTTTACTGGCGGCGGAGACCAATATAGAACCAAACTGTCAGAGAGTAAATCAAAGGAGTTTAGCTTTGTCTCTGACAAGACAGTTTCCCCTAATAATTCAATTAAAAGATTTTTTTGATAAAGAAACCACACAGTAACGCATAAATAAAGCTCATTAATTAAAGAATTCTTGCACAGAAGCTTTCTGTAATAAGTGGCATCCCTAATGTGCGAGTTGGAAATGGAACAGACCCTTTACATTTCCAGCAGGCCTCCATGACACTCGAACCACAGTATGTCTCAGACATTCACCTGACCAGTCAGTGGAAGCAACGACCACTTCCCCGGAGTCTTTTTTTTTTTTTTTCTCAAGGTGTTGTTCCAACCACAATCTGCTTTTCCAGGCAGCTTGCTGATAGGACAGGTACCAATGAGCATCTAGGACACACAGCCTCCAGGTCTGGGTAAACTGGTTTTACCACTTCAACAGCCAGCATCGCCTTGGAACATAAAGGGCACAGCGGAAAGGATGCCAGAATATGATGGCCAGCTCCCACTGCCTCACCTCATGCTCTCTGATTCACCACCTCCCCAACCCCAGCTCTGGCCTCCAAACCCTCTGGACCATCACACCAGCATCCTACCCCATCTCTGCGCCCGCAAGCTCTTACCCCTGTAGTAATTTTCACATAGAGGGCTCATCACATCATTGCCTCCACTCCATGTCTCCTCACCTCCTCCACCCAAAACTCGACTGGCAGGAAGATTCACAGCCTGCGTGACACAGCTTCCATCCACCTTCTACCTGTATCATCTACCTGCCTTCTACCAGGACAGACCAAGTTCCAGATTCCCCCACACAATCTGCCATGCTCTAAACATCCTTTTTAGTAGGAAACGTTTCAAGCATAAAAAGAAGCACAATTTTTTACATAATAGATTCTCAGGGACCCAGACTTCCAAACTCACAAATATGAACATTTTGCTCTAGTTCATATCTTTTTTAATGAATAAAACACTACTGAGAGGGATGGTTGAGAGCACCCTCCCATCCATCACCTCATTTTCTTTCCACCTTCCTCAGAAGCATCTGTAAACCTGGTGGGAATCTTCTTTCCAGGTTTTCTCCTTTACTACACATATATAACAATGCGTATGAATATAATATACATATGTACATACATATATGCATACACACTCTCTGTAAGTGCAAACATAATTATGTATCTATAGATACACACTATATACACACACACTAGACAGACAGACAGTCCTGTTTTGTGTGGTTTTAAACTAAACTCAAGTGGCATATACCATACAGATCCTTTCTTTTTCTCACTCTAAATTTCTGAAAAGATTTACCCACATCAGTGTGTGAAGATCTAGTTCTCTAATTTGAGTTGCCAGAGAAAGCTCTACTTGGGACAATGCCATCATTGATTTGCTCAGTCCGCTTAGCTTAGATGGACATTTCACCAATGCAGAGAGAGCAACTGAGAACATCCTGGCTGACATCTCCGCAGGCACAGTCAAGGACCCCATCTTGAGACACAGTGTCTGGTCCAGAGCACACACAGCCCACCCTTCCTAGATGCTGCTGTGCCCAGGGCCCCAGGTCATCATCACTGGTGCTAGTGCGGGACCCTGGCCTCTGCTGACTGCCAGGTACCGGCAACACCCTGAAAAGTCAGGCAGGTGGAACACATGCCTCCCTGCAGGGCTTTAGGGCACAGCTGGCCAAACAGCAGGGAGCTGAGTGGGCAGAGCAGGAGGAAGACAAGACTGGGATGGCGTGGACAGGAAGATGGAGGAGGCGATGGGCAGAACGAGAACACCCCGAAGCAGCAATCACGCAGGCTTCAAGACAGATGGGGAGAGGAGCAGCCTCCGTTCCAGAGAGCCTCCTGGCTCTGGTCTAGGCCCCTAAGGAGTAGCCCTGCTTTAAGCGCCTTTCATCTGGTTGACTTTCATCAGTGAGGATGTCCTTCAAGGATCAGTTAATGTCACCTCCACCACAAAGCCTTCTTCAGTCCAAGTGATGGAATCAATCACTCACGACATCCCCCTTCTTCGGAGCATACACTCAGGTCCAGGACATTGTGCTCTGTCGGGGGATCCTAGTCTGTCCTCTGCACAAGGCGGTAAGAGCCCCCCAGGCACACGCATTCTGCCATCAACATCTCCCCTACAATGCCAAACACAGGGCTTTGCATACATGAGGTGCTCAATCAATGTTTCCTGACTGAATACGGGCTGCGAGCCCCTTAAAAGCAGGACCCATTTTCAGCAAACATCCCGGCTTCAGTGTCCAGCAGAAAGCAGGGCTTCACTGAATGTGGGCTGAACAAATGATAGAAATGTAGGCTGCCGTGGGCAGACGTGTCTGCCCCAACTGCCCTCCCAGGGCTCGTAGCAGTGAGCAAATTTCAAAGTGGAGGTGACCAGGCCAAAGGATCATTTATCCTTCTAAAGATGCTAAGTGTCAGTTGAACGGCTGTATTTAATAGGGCCTGACTTTGATGGGCCATTTTGAATAAAAGCAATAACTGCTCCAGTAATGGGCCTACTTATTAAATCGCTATTACTATTACTACTCTGAGTCCGCAGTCTTCCTTGAGCCATCAGAACAAGGCCCCAATTAGGGGATCCTCTGCCTTTATAAACCACAGGCCCCCAGCCTCACATCTTTGACCTCCCTGGAGCCATAGAGGATATTTTTCAAGAGAAACCAGGATAATCCTCTCCAGAGGCTCATGCTAGGATTGTTTATTGGGCTCCTCTTTTTTTTTTTTTTTTTTTAAATCAGCCTGCCCAACTGGCTCTAAGTGATTACACACAAGTCATGCATTCAAGTCTGATAGAGACAGAATATGCTATGGCTGAGAGGAGGCTGGTGCGAGGGTCTCAGAAAATCAACCTTGTATTAAATGTGTTTATTCAATTTCTTGGGGCCATCTAATTACTTATTAGCCCAGAGAAGGTTTGCAAGCATCAAAGAAGCTGGGGAAGCGAGTGGGGGATGGTGGGAAAGCCTGTATCTGGCAGGACCGACTGTAATCTGTAACAGACAAACACTAAAGGCTGAAAACCAGATGACAAAGGAACCTGTACAACCAAAACCAGTCCAGAGATCTTCAATTCGAAACGGAAGTGCAAAACATCTCCGCAGCCCCAGCAATTCCAGGAATAGAGAACAGGGACATGAGAGGAAGGAACAGGCCAGTCCATTCTTACACACCATGCGGCTCCCCTCCTCCAGTGAACATCCTTGAGGTCACCTGGGTGAGGCAACTTCCTTCAGGAAGACGTGCAGATCCGAAAAGGCAGCAAGATCCAGTGTTCATCACCAGGTGGCTCCTCTAAACATAACCCCCTTAATTAGCTGATAAGCCAGGAGGACACCGTGATGAAAGCACAAATCCAGAGTCAGACATACTGGAACACAGGTCTCAGCACTACTCCTTTGGAGCTGTGAATCCTGAGCAAGTGACATGAGCTCTCTGCACCTCCGCCTCCTGATCTGTCAGACGGGGGTAAGAGAGTCACCACCCATTCATATCAACAGCTGTCATCTTTAGAGCACACATTATGGGTCATTCTGCACACTAAGTGCTATGCATGTAACATCTATCATCCTACGAGGCTAGGACATCAGTGTCTGCAGTTGACAGATGAGGAAACTGAGGCTGGGAAAGGAAGCAGACATCCCCAAGGTCACACAGTGGGCAGATGGAGGAGTTGGGACTTGAGGCAGGTCTGGCCCATCTCAGTCTCAGCAGCATCTTAGTCTGTAGACTGGAATGTTCAGAATTTGAGTGAGACTTTAGACCCAAACCAATTTCTGTTATTGTCTTATGAAATATTACTTATATGTGCTGCTCAGATTCCCTCCAGCATGATCCCTGCCCGCTACCTTCTCAATCAGGCCAGTGTGTGCGCGTGCATGCTAAGTAGCTTCAGTCCTGTCCGACTCTTTGCAACCCCATGGACTGTAGCCCACCAGAAGCCTCTGTCCATGGAATTTTATAGGCAATATTACTGGAGCAGACTGCCAGGCTCTCCTCCAGGGGATCTTCCCCACCCAGGGATTGTACCCACGTCTCTTATGTCTCCTGCATTGGCAGGTGGGTTCTGGGAAGCCCCAATCAGGCCAGGGAGGAAATCAATCCTTGATCAAGAAACAGACCTCCATTTGACATTGAAACTCTGCACAGCAGGCTCTCACCACTGTCATCCAATGTTAATTCAATGGCAGATGCCCTCCTAGGTAGGCAGGAATCCCACTGAAGGTCAGACCACTGGACGAACAGGCCATCTCCTCCTCCAGACCCCTAACTAAACCGAAGGTGTTCTGACCTAGAGGTGGGCCCCCTTTACCAGCACTACATTCATAGCAGGAGGGAGAAAAGAAAACCTTGAATCCACGTGAGTCCTATTTAACACAGGAAACAGTCCTGCTGGGAAGGAGCAAATATTTATGTACATAATTAACCAAGGAGGTAGACTGCTCTGTCAAAAGTTGAGCAAACCTTGGTGAATAAATAGCCCTGCCCATGAAATAGCCTCTCACAGACCTGGGAGCACAGAGCAGGGTTGATTTCAGCTCCTTGGTGCTTAGCCACGACCATGCAGTGTGTGCTGGACTGGGTACCAGGCTCCATACAAGGCTGCACTCAGCCCATTTCTGTGTCCTGGACCGTCTACCACCCCAGGCCCCGAGAGAAGGCATTTACAAGGAAGCTATTCATGGCCAATACCTTTTTTTAACCCCAAATTCTGCTCACTCTTTTAAAAAGAACACCCAACATCTTGGCAAGCACAGTGGACTGGGCATCAGAAGACCTGTGCATGCCCTTCTCCAGCCCCGGGACTCGGTTTTTTCATCCGTCAAAGGGAGACGAATCTACAGAAGCATGGATTAGGGGATCGATTTGGCGGGTCACGTGCAGCAACTTTTTAAAGAAATGGAATGGAATAGATTGGAATAAATCAGAATGTACCAGACACAGAAAGAATAAGTCTGAATTCAGCTTTGCACAAGTGTCTCGTTTGCAAAGTAAATGTGATTTTGAAGTTTGATCGAGGCATAATTCACAGGCCAAACTATTCACCTATTTCAAGTGTACAGCTTTTACTACATTCAGAGATAGGCAAGCAGCACCACCATCAATTTTAGAACATTTCATCACCCCAAAAGGAAACCCCACACCCAAGAGCAGTCACTCCATTTCCTCTCAACTCCCACTCTTACCCGAGCTTACCGTCAATCTACTTTCTGTCTTCCTGGTATTCTGGACTTTTCACATAAACAGAATCCTACATGTGTTCTTCTGTGTCTGGCTTCTACCCCTCGGCATAATGTTTTTAAGGTTCAAACACATTGCAGCACTTATCAATATATCATTCCTTTTTATAGCTGAATAATATTCCATTGCATGTAATACATTTATTTATCCCTTCATCCACTGATGAATATTTGGGTTGTTTCCACTTTGGGGCTAGAATGAATAACATTGCTATGAACTGTTTATGTAAAAATGCTTGTGTGGACATATAAATACGTTTCTTTTCTTTTTTTAATAAATACGTTTCTATGGATAGTTATCAACAAAGATTCAAGCCAGTGAACTACAGAGTTACTGATAGTGATACCATTCTGCGATTTTTTAAAAACATCATTTCATGGATTTCCTTTTGGAAAAGGAAATAAAGACCATCAAATCAAGGCTGCATTCCTGTTGATGCAGCCACTGAGACTCTATGGCCAAAACTGCTTCACTACCATCCTGGGACTTCCCTGGCAGTCCAGGAGTTCAGACTTAGCGCTTCTACTGCAGGGGGCACAGGGTCGATCCCTCGTTGGAAACTAAGATCCCACATGCTGTGCCACACGGGGTGGGAGGGGCTCCCCCATAAAAGCAATTTGTTCAACATTGCTTCACTATGACTTTGAAGAACCCAACATTTCAGTGAATTTCACTGGAATATGTGCCTTCGCTGTCCAAACAGGTTGAAGTAGGGAGCATTTCCATGCTGATGGAAGCTACTGAGCTATCAGTGAAATTCAGTAACGGATAAATGTCCCAGTTTAAGCAGCTTCAAGAGGAATCCAATTCCAAGATATGAATTTCTGCATCTCAAGGTTCCAGACACAAGAGCACTCATGAAATAAGGTCAGAGGCTACTACAAGCTCCAATACACACACACACACACACACACACACACACACTATTCAATTTATGATTTTTCCATAGGATATCTGACTCCTACATCTGCAGCTATAAAAGAGCTGATGTAAGAGAGACAACGGTCAAAAGCAGCTTGCTTCCCCAGCCAAACCTGCATTAATAATTTAGCTATTAACAGCCATGTAACCAAAGAAGCTTGACAGGGACAGCTCTGTAGTCACCTGGGAACATCTCCACGGTCGCCTCCTTTTCTGCTTCCAAATCAGATATTCTGTTGTCTTGAAGCACTTGTCATCCTCAGAGAAAGGGAGCATGACAAATTTGTGAAATCTCAGGAATAAATACAATTCCTATATGCTTTAAATTTATGGTCCTCACGAAGCCTGCAAAATATGATAAACCATTATAGGTTTTTCCTGTCTTCCCTACCTCGGCCACAATTAATTTTGCCATGTTCGAGTGTAATATGAAATGTAATATATGGAGGCGGGAGATTTAGAGCCCTCGTTGTTTCGCAGTGAATAAGCTTCTGCAGTCTGGGGCCCCGGAGGTAAAAGAAGCAATAACGACAGGCCTCATTTTGGGGTAACCATTTGTGAGCATTTTCTGTTTTGCATCGTTAAGCAAGACAAAAGTGCCCGAAGCAAACCTTGACAGCACTGGGCCAAAGTCACTCAAAATCCAAATGCCAAACATATTCCGTAATTGAGATGCATGGCAGCTCTTATACATACCCCAGAAGAGCATCATATTGCAAAGAAAAGCTGTGCATTACCAAAAAACAACAGAAATGCTCTGGTTTTATTGATACTCTAAACCTCAAAGGCCTGAAAATACAGCAAAATTCAGTCAGAAAGGTGCACAAAGGTTTTTCCAAACTGTTCAGAAGAGTAACGGAAACTATTATTTGTTGAAGACCCACTAGGTGTGCATATTGTGTTAGTATTTTGCCAAGGCTACTGAAGTGAGTAGAATCGTGGCCCCCCTGCCCAAAAAATGATTTCAAGTTCTAACCTTGAGGACCTGTGAATGTGACCTTATTCGGAAAGACGCTTTTTGCAGGTATAATCAAGTTAAGAAGAGGTCATGGTGGATCAGCTCCATGCCCATGCTCACTTAGTTGTGTCCAACTCTTTGCAATCCCATGGACTGTAGCTCACCAGACTCCTCTGTCCATGGGATTCTCTAGGCAAGAATACTGCAGTGGGTTGCCATGCCCTTCTCCAGGGGATCTTCCCGACCCAGGGATGGAACCCGCGTCTCTTGCCTCTCCTGCACTGCAGGCAGATTCTTTACTACTGTACCACTGGGGGCTGGTACTGGGTCAGAGTGCACCCTATTCCAATGACTGGGATCCTTATAAAAGGGTGATCTGGACAGAGACCCGGGGAAGAAGGCCATATAAAGATGGAGGCAGAGATGGGAGTGATATGGCTGCAAGCCAAGAGTGCCCGGCGTGGCTGGCGACCACCGGAAGGAAGAAGCCTCCAGAAGGAAGAGACCCTGCCGCTGTGCTGAATTCGCTCTTCTAGACAACAGAACTGTGGGAGAACACATTCTTACATTCTGGCTGTAAGCCGGACAGACTGGTCATTTGTTATAGCAACCCTACAATACAGCTGTCAAGAAAATCCCATCCACTCTGAGAGCTAGCCATTTTCATCTCCCATTTTATAGATGAGCAAACAGGTAGTGGAAGACTGACTAGTTCAAGGTCATATGGATTCCCAGGGAGCTCAGAGGTAAAGAACTCACCTGCCAAGGCAGGAGATGCAGGAGGCACGAGTTAGATCCCAGGGTCAGGAAGATCCCATGGAGTAGAAAACGGCAACCAACTCCAGGATTCCTGCCTGGAAAATTCCATGGGCAGAGGAGCCTGGTGGGCTACAGTTCACAGGGTCGCGAAGAGTTGGACATGACTGAGCACACACTCACGTCAAAGTCACATAGAGAACACGTAGTAGAACCAGGACTGGGGATAGGTTGTCTAACTCTAAATAAATTCCACACCCTGACCACTAGCTAACGAGTGCCCAATTCAGCTATTGTGTCTGTAGAGACATTTTCCCGTGAAAGGGTTTTAAGGAGAAGATCCCTTAAAACGGCAGTAACGATGGTATTTTCTTGCTAACATAGCACAGCAGTAATGAGAACTGAGCCTCTTCCCAGAGATAGTAAGGTCCACTCTAGCTGCACCAGGAATGGTTCTGGAAGGAGCAAAGATTTTGGTCTTGTTGTGGTGGACGTGGATCCTCATGGGCACCAACAAATCTTTGGTATGTGAACATCTCTTCCGCAAAGGGTAACGTTCTTCCGTGAACTCACCAGTACAACTCTCCTCTCAAATATGCATCCCTCCAGACACCAGCATCTGGGCTCAGCCCCTCTCCACTTGGACACACCATAACGGGCCCCCAGAGGACCTGGCACCCCTGCCTCCCCAGAGCCCAAGTGCTAACAAGTGCAGCTCTGAGCACTGAGGTCCCATCCTCCCTAAAGTCCCTGCATCGCAGCAAGGCCACCCCCCAGGAGCTGCAGAAACACCATCTCCCATGGAGCCCCCTCTGTCTCCTCACTCATCTGCAAGGAAAAACTCAAAATACCAGAGGTTACAAACTCCAGCGACAAATGCAATGAGGAATCCGTGGAATCAGAGAGGGAGCTGGGGGGAAGCACCAAATAAACAAAAACAATTTCTGAAACCCACTCAGCAGAGATTGCTCCTGGCCTGCCTGGGAGTGGACATCATGGGGAAGGGACCCAGAGGGACACCTACAGCCACCCCACCCAATTGCCATCCAACCAAAGCAGTCCGGATCAGGCGTCCATCTGTGATGGAACCATGTGCTCAGAGAAAAGACGTCTTGATGCTGAAAGCCTAACCAGAGGATAACACCCATCTTCCAGGCCTAACCTGAGGATGAAGTGAAATAACTGTGCAAAAACATCTGATGCACTGTAGACAGTCATTGAATATTCCTTCTCTTCCCCCTGTTGTAATTAGTGTGAGGCCCCTTCTAAAATTGCTGGTGGGAGACCTAAATATCTTGGTAAACCAGCATATCATGTTGTTTTCCCAAAAATAAGGGATCCAATTAGAGCATTTAATGAGCACCAAAAAGACAGATTTCTCATTGAGAAGGAAAAAAAAAAAAGCTGCATAATTAGCAAACCGTTCCTCCTCTTCCCTTAGCCAACAAAACAAATAGGAAAATAACCAAAAAACCAAGAGGACAGCCTCACAAGCCATAAACAAAATGCCTGGACTCTTAAGTATCTCCAGACTACTAGGATTACTGGCCCAAAGGCAGCCTCCCTCCAATTCATCTTCAAGGTCAATGGCAGAGTGCCTTTCAGCATTAACAATGAAAACGTCCTTCACTGTGGAAGCTGTACTAGGCACTCTGTCTATACTGTCCCTTTTAATTTCCAGAGTAATTCTGTAGGGTGGAGCGGTGGCCCTTGATAGCAAGACGTTTAACACCCCAGCCTGGTTTTGCACTGGTTTCTTCCAGTTCTTTCAGGGAACTCCTTGCCCACTCCTAGTAGTATAGTGGGCTCGCCATCTCCCCTGTGTATTATTAGTTCCCCAGGGCTGCTGTAACTTCCACAACATGGGTGGCTTATAGCAATGGAAGTATATTCTCTGGTAATTCTGGAGGGAGGACAAATGTCCAGAATCAAGGCACTGGTAGGGCGGGTCCCTCTGCAGGCTCTGGGGGAGAAGCCACTCCACGCCTCTCTCCCACTTCCGGGTGGCTGCCAGCAATCAACCCCTGGTGCTTCTTAGACTGGAGACCCAGCACTGTAATCTCTGCCTTTGTCTTCACACAGCCTTCTTTCTTCTTCTTATAAGATTCTGATTCAGAACCCACTTGGGTATCCAGCATGAGATCTCCGGATCCTAATTTCACCTACAATGACACTTATTCCAAATAAGGTCACATTCGCAGGCTCTGAGTAGTCATATCTTTTCGGGGGAGGGGATTCAACACCCTACACCCCCTTACAGGAATCTAGCTCTCATCATCTGGAAGGTACACTAGCCAATAACAGCACCTCATGCCCACCTCTGCCCCCAGCACTCCGCTCGCCATAAAATCCATACAGGTCCGTGCAGTTTAAGACCTAGATACAGGGAGAGGGCTGTGACCAGCATCGTCCAATAGAAACAAATGCAGACCACATATGTAGTGTAAATGCTTCTAGTCGCTGCATTAACAAACAGTAAAAAGGAACAGGCAAAATTCATTTTGATAATATATTTTATTTAACCCAGTACACCCAATATAGAGTAGATACGGTCCTAGTCTTCAAAGAGGCCCTGAATATGGCCTAATTACTTCAACTCAGAACAGCTAAGGAAGCAAAACTGGTGCTGGAAGGACTGGGGAACTCCAACTGCAAGGTCATGAGGCCAAGTAAGAAGTGACCTTTCTTGACCTTTCCCAAGGGTGGGAAATGCAGCGATTCTGACATGGCAGCCAAAGTGGGCTTCAACCACCCACCCACAGGCACATCCACAGCCTGGGCTGAGCAGCGCTGCCATAGGCTCCCGTTCACAGTTACAGCCAGAGCAATGCCAGCCTGGTGGGAGATGCTAACGTCCTTGGATTCCCAAGGCCATCCTGCCAGGGGACATCCATGCCAATGGCAGCTTTGGCAAACTGCAGGTCAAGAAAGGGCCCCACCAAAACTGACTTCCCTCCCCAAAGGGAGGGGCAAAGGTCACAGGATTAGCACCATCTAAACGAACATCTCAGTGGAGGCTGACTCTTTGCAACCCCATGGGCTGTAGCCCACCAGGCTCCTCTGTCCATGGGATTCTCCAGGCAAGAATACTGGAGTGAGTTGCCACTTCCTTCTCCAGGGGATCTTCCCAATCCAGGGATCGAACCCAGGTCTCCTGCCATGCAGGTGGATTCTTTACCACCTGAGCCACCAGGGAAGCCCCAAAGGAACATCAGAGAAGTATATTTTTAAAAAATATGAGGATGTGAAAACAAACCTTTTTAACAGTATGTACACCTGCCAATAGGATCTGAGGTCTCCAGGAGTTACTTTCTGTTCTTAACAATTTTACAAGCCTCCTAGGTGCTAGCCCAAGACACCAGTTTTTAATTGAGGGTTGGACCATCAAAAAGGCTGAGTGCCAAAAAATCAATGCTTTTGAATTGTGGTGCTGGAGAGGACTCTTGAGAATCCCTTGGACTGCAAGGAGATCAAACCAGTAGATCCTAAAGGGGATCAAGCTGAATATTCATTGGAAGGAGTGATGCTGAAGCTGAAGCTCCAATACTTTGGCCACCTGATGTGAAGAGCCAGCTCATTGGAAAAGACCCTGATGTTGGGAAAAATTGAAGGCAGGAGGAGAAGAGGGTGATAGAGGATGAGATGGTTGGACGGCATCACCGACTCAATGGACATGAGTTTGAGCAAACTCCAGGAGGTTGTGAAGGACAGGGAAGCCTGGTGTGCTGCAGTCCGTGGGGTCGTAAAGAGTCAGACGTGACTTAGCAACTAAACAACAACAACAACATTCCCCATTTAGTCCTAACAATCCACTGAGGCAGTTATTGCCTCCATGATGCAGATGGAAAAACAGACCAGAGAGGTTCAATAAAGTCAAAGTCACATAGCTGAGAAACAGAGCTGGGGTCTGGTCCCAAGTTACTCTGTCTGCAGAGCCCTTGCTCTCATGGCAAAATCCTCCCTGCCACTGGCTCTGCCTTCTCAATTCCTCCTGTGTCTCCAATGGGGTGACGTAGTGACTATGAAAGTGGAGAAAAGAGAACTAATAGCCCCTGGGCACAGCTCTAGGTAGACTGTGGGCCCCAGAGAGAAAGATTTTCTACATTTTTTTCTTTTTCTTTGTATATGAAATTTCTCAACTAATTTGAAAACCAAAAGCCAAATGATAATGCCCTGACTTTCCTGAGGTCAGCAGTGGCTCAAGGTCTTCAACAATCACTCCCAAACTGCTGTCCCCAGAGGGCTGGGAATACCGAATACTCCCAGGACTAATTTAGAAGGACCGACCAAACTGGCCCATTTGTTTAAATCCTGGGCAATTTGCACATCAGATATCTTTGTTCTTGGCTGAAATCAAAACACATTAGTGTGGTAACGATAACTACTTCCTTCAAATGGAATCTCTCACAGTTATAAAAACTACAAATTATTAATTGCAATTTGGTAGCAAGCTATTTCAAAACATCTGCTTCATACTGGAATAGTCTAAAAGACGTCCTTGGCTGGGTTAGACAGAAAGTAAGTAGATTAAGCTTTATCAGTGCCTGAGGCATTCACATTTGGGAAACTGGAAAATGCTTGCGTGAGGCCCAAAAGCAGAACCCAAGTTTATCATTAACAAAATACCATTTCTCATCCTGTCATTCTCCCAAACTGTTTAACAAAGTTCACGTTCATTCATTAACCTTCCCAGTGGGAGAGCCAAGTGAACTAGCATTTCCATTATATATATATATAAATGAACAGTAATCCCATTTCCAAAAAGAGTAACTCAAACCAGTTAACTAACCAGCCAGCAGTTTAGCTCCCTATAAGAGCACACTCGTCCTTATAAACACAGAGGTGACAAGGAGAGGGAAAATGCCACAAAATCTTGAAAACAGAGTGCAATTAATTCCTCCCCTGTTATTTGATTTTTTGGGGGGTCAAAGAGGCCTCAAGTCCCCCAGCAATAAAATGGGGCTAATATCTGCCACCTGATAATGAAGATATAGCTATAAATTACTTTGAATTGCCTGGATAATCAGCATTATGCAAATTGATGGTATCATTAGAGAGCTACTAAACACAGCTATAAATCTTATAAAACTACTTCCATAGGAATTAAGGCTCAATTAAGAGGCTCCGTTTTTTAAAATTTTCCATCACCTTGTTATTTTAAAGACCGGAACATTCAAAACCAGCTTAGACATTTCTAGAGCAGGGATATGAAACCTTTCTCAAACAGTCTTGATAAAGCTTGATAAACAGTTGGCTAATAAGAAGGTTAGAGGACAGATCTGAGAGCCAGGTGGAAACCAAGGGCCTAGGAGAGCCCTCGCCAGGGGACAGTCACCAGCTTAAGAAGCTCGCCTCATACCCACCACGATACTTCTCTACACTGAGCTATGAGGTCTGGTGTATATTATAAGTTCTCTTTCAAGCATGATACACAGGAAAGAACTTGAACTAGCCTGACTCAATATAACTTTGCTTATCCTAATGACTTCTGAAGAGGCAAAAGAATGACAACAACTTAAAACAAACAAAGAGCTCTGACACCCACAGTTTCAACACTCATCTAAAGCTCACTAATTTGAAAAGATACACACACACCCACATTCACTGTAGCATTAGTCTCAACAACCAAGACAAGGAAGCAACTTATGTGTCCACAGATGAACAGATAGAGAAAATCTAATATAGTATATATTGTTGTTGTTTTGTTCGCTAAGTCGTGTCTGAGCAACTCTTTAGCAACCCCATGGACCAGAGCCTGCCAGGCTCCCCTGTCCATGGGATTTCCCAGGCAAGAACACTGGAGTGGGTTGCCATTTCCTTCTCTGGCGGATCTTCCTGACCTAAAGGTCAAACCCATATCTCCTTGCGTAAGTCTATAGTCAACAGGTGGATTCTTTACCACTGAGTCACCAGAGAAGAAGCTCTAATAGTATATATACATAACACAATATTATCCAGCTACAGAAAAGAAATTCTGCCATTAGCAACAACATGGATAGACCTTGACGGCATTCTGCTAGGCGAAACAAAAGTCTGACAGAGAAAGACAAATATTGTACGACCTCACTTATAAACAGAGGAAAAAAAAAAAAAAAAAGAACTCTGAATAGATTGGTAGTTGCCAGAGGGAGAAGGTTGAGGGTGGGTGAAAAGGGTTAAAGTGGTCAAAAGATGCACACTCCAGTTACAAAATAAATAAATTCTAGGGATGTAACGAACAGCACAGTGCCTACAGTTTACAACACTGTATTGTATATTTAAAAGTCTTTAAGAGAATAAATCTTAAAAGTTCTCATCGTGAGAGGAAAAACAATTGGTAACTGTGGTAATGGGTGTTAATTAGACTTATTGGGATGATCATTTTAAAACATACACCAAGATCGAATCATTATGTTGTATGCCTGAAACTAATATATTACATGTCAATTATATCTTAAAAAATGATAATGGCTGCAATAAAAAAGACAAATGATGTTAAGTCAATCAAGCAAGCAAGCAAACTCTGCTAACCCAAGAGGTCCAACTCTAACACTACCCACTGCCAGAGGACTAACCTCTACCCACCCTCGGGAAAGGAGCGCCATCAGACTACAAAGTACCTTGGCAGAGACCCTGGCACCCTTCAACCCATCAATCTCAGGACCAACTAAAGCAACTACAGATACCAAAGTCAAAAAGGTCATAGGTTGGCTGACTCCGAAACTAGCCAAGATGATAAAGCAATGAACTACGGAACTATACAGCCTGGCATTTTCAGGAACATCCTCTGCCCACTCTGGCCTATGGCCGGACTCTACCACGGGGCTGTCCCGTCTGGGACTCGCTGGCCCCACTCAGCTGCAGCATGCTCACAGCAGAAAACCACACCTCCTGCCTCCTGTTGCCCAAGTACAAGGACAGAGCTAAAGCAATCCTTTAAGCTGAAAGAATCCTTCTCCCTCCGTCTAACACAAGGCACTAGGACTGTTAAGAGAAATAGCTCTGAGTGTGGGTGTTTACAGAGAAGGCAATGGCAACCCACCCCAGTACTCCTGCCTGGAATACCCATGGACGGAGGAGCCTGGTAGGCTACAGTCCATAGGGTTGCAAAGAGTCGGACACGACTGAGCGACTTCACTTCACTCACTTCATACTTTATCACTGGAGAAGGAAATGGCAACCCACTCCAGTATTCTTGCCTGGAGAATCCCGTGGACAGAGGAGCCTGGCGGGCCATGGTCCACAGGGTCGCAGAGAATCGGAAATGACTGAAGTGGCTAAGTAAGCAAGCAAGCAGGTGTTTAAAATATAAATGTTTCAATGAGCTGACTCTGCCAGGCTCAGCTGGTGATCAATTTACCTTTCCACTGTCTTTTGCAGCTCAATAATCTGCTCTGGGTAAACAGTGCCTCCAGCTTTCATTCATTCAGTCACCTCGGTCATGTCCAACTCTTTGCAACCCCCTGGACTGTAGGCCACCAGGCTCCTCTGTCCATGGGACTTCCCCGGCAAGAATAGTGGAGTAGGTTGCCATTTCCCTCTCCAGGAAATCTTTCCAACCCAGGGATCGAACCCTCAACCTGGCACCTCCTCCACTGCAGGTGGATTTTCTTTTCTTTTCTTTTTCTTTCTTTTTTTTTTTTTTACCACTGAGCCACCTGGGAAGCAACTCCTGCTTAGGTTACACCAAGAGGCTAAGAAATCAACCTATGATCTTCCAGGAATGAAGTCTCATTCATCTCAATAGAATCTCAAATACCTGAAGATGTGTTTCCCAAATGCACTTTGTTGAGCTCCTGGAAAGAAGACTGTGTTATTCAACTGAGAATCCCCAAGTGCCTAACACAATGCCTGGAACATAGTAAACCTGATGATGAATGAAACAAAATCCATCCACTGGCCTGGGAGAGGAGCAAGGAGTGTACACACGATATATCACATCTTCATTCCTTAGTGCGTCTGTGTCAGTGTTTCCAGGAAATATCCCTCGTCCATTCTCCAATGACCCTCACTCCCTCTCTCTACACAACTTCCTTCAGTGGCTCCCCCAAGCCACTTTCCATCACTTGCTATGAAGGTGAAACTTTCCAGCCTCACCACCTGTAAATCCCAAGACAGCTTCATTAAGCCTTCATTTTCCCACCAGGACACTGACTCACCACATCTCTGGAATCACAGTATTAACCCACACAATTATGTTTTTCTTAATTGCAAATTTAAATTCTACCATGATATGATTCACTAACAAATTTAAAGAATTACCTGGCACGTTTATTGTCAATATCACCTTATTCTCCTCCGATGCCCCCTCAACTGTGAGATCACTCCCATTTCCACTTCAGGGCCTGGACTTCCCTTCAGCACTCTGCACTCCTGGGAAAATGCAAGCCCTCCATTCTGCACCAGTCCAACTCATCTACTCTGAGATCAAAACGGTCCCCTCTCTGCATCCACTGATTCTCCAACCTTGCCAAGGGCATCTTCTAAGTGGCCATTCTCTTGAGCCTGAGCACCCAAGTCCTTACTTCTTTTAAACTTCTATCACCATTAGCACATCCAAGCAACAGAAAAATTCTTTCTTTTGGTTTCATATGCTTCCATTTTTTCAAAAGCCCCCTACTGTCCTCTTCCATGCCAGCTGTCTGGCCCAGCCCAGCTGGAGGATTCATTTCCACCACCCCCACCAAGAAGCCGAGAGATTACACTGTTAGCACACTAGTTCATCCATTGATCACTATTGTTGGGGTTTTTGCTAACTTTCTTTAACCCACCATCTCTTAATTACTTTTTAAATCCTCTCCTCCCAGCAGGCCAATCAATCCACGATGACTTTGGGGAGAGGATATGGGGCCTTTTTATTTTATTTTTTCTCGGTCACAAACTATAGGTAACAAAATTGACTTCAGGAAACATGGGAAAGCAAAAGTGGAGAGAACACAGCTGCTAGAATTTCCATCCTTCTTCCAGAGGCCTGTTGTGCACACTGGTGTCCCCCAGGGAGAAGGGCTGGGTACTAATCCATCAGCATCTGAAACACCCCACAGCTTATCCTCTCACTGCCTTCTTCTACCAGGATAACGCTTTCAAGTTGCATCCACACGTGTGATGGCATCTAGAGGCAGTGGTGTGGCCAGAAAGTAACATTCATCAATATAAACAGCATCTGTAATAAAGCGCAGAATGGGTCAAATTCTAGGGTCAAATGAACGGAAGAGAAGCTGCAAACTTCCATGACACCCAAGCAGATGCTAGGCTATCAGCCTGGAGACATGGAACGTGGATATGAAGGTAGCAGGAAGCCCCTTACATTGAGATCAGCCAAGGAATACAGCCAGATGCCAAGGCGAATCAGTGAAACAGAGTCCACAGCTGGCTAGGATCAGGATCCAAGGCCAGGAAGTCAGGAAAGATGAGCGCAGCTCCAAGGCACCTCCTTCCCATCTGGGAGCAGGTGTCTCTTACTCCTTAGGAGCTGGCAGCATTACAGAAATGAGTTCACATATACACAGATAAGTAAATTATGAGAGGGTAGAGTGGCAGACATACTCTTTTTTTAATTATGAAAAAAATTTATTTGTTGTTTCCATTTATTCTCAAATGTGACACAATTAGAGTTCTTGGGACACAGACAAAAAACTTTAATAAATTAGCCATATCAATTATTCTTTAATTAGAAAAAAATAATAAAATAAGTTTATGCTGACTTTATATAATTTATTAATTACTCAAAAGGTGTTTTAAATCAGAACATATTTTCAATTGGCTCTTTTAGAAATTTTTTCTTTTGTATTGACAGTGAAAATGGTAGTCGCTCAGTCATGTCCAGCTGTTTGCGATCCCATGGACTGCAACCTGCCAGGCTCCTCTGTCCATGGAATTTTCTAGGCAAGAATACTGCGGTGGGTTGCCACTCCCTTCTCCAGGGAATCCTCCCTGCCCAGGGATCGAACCCAGGTCTCCTGCATTGCAGGCAGACTCTTTACCATCTGAGCCACCAAACAAGCCCAGTCAGTTAACAAACAATGTTGTGACAGTTTCAGGTAGACAGCAAAGGGACTCATCCATACATATATACATGTGTCCATTCTCCCACAAACTCCCCTCCCATTCAGGCTGCCAAGACACACTCCCAAGGTCAGGTCCCTCCATGGTTTCTGATGTCATGTCCTTGTGTGATCATTTCCTCCTGAATGTGGATAGGACTGTGACTTGCTTCTAGTATACCAAAGGTAATGGGATGTTATAGTAGACGGTAGGTCCCCCTTTTCTCTTGCTGACTTGATGGAGCAAGAGGCCGTCTAGGGACCCACATGCCAAGGAACTGTGCGCAATAGCCAGTAAGAAAACGATGCCTCAGTCCAGCAGCCTGCCAGGGAATAAATGCTGCTGACCACCAGATGAGTTTGGAAATGGATCCTTTCCCAGGCGAGCCTCATATGAGACTTCAGACCCAGCTGACACAGTCACTGGAGCATTGTAGAGAATCTGCCTAAGCCATGCCCAGATTCCTAACTCACAGAAACTGTGAAAAAATAAATGTGTGCTGTTTAAGACACTATATTGGTAATCATATTGTTACACAGCATTAGGAAACCAACATAGGAGGTCTAGTCAGTGTGCAGGGGGCATTATTCAATAAATGATAGGAAGACACAGGTAGCCACTTGGAAAAAAATTAATTTGGGCCTTTGATTAATACATGACACCAAAATAAACTCCTCATGGATAAAATATTTAAATATGAAAAATAAAAGGAAAAGACAGATTTTTTAACATGTAATTTTGGAGTGAGGAAGGCTTCAGTACGATCTGAAAATCTGAAAGAATTTTTTCATCTAAAAAGGATTAATAAATCTGACTAAAGTAAGAAAATACATTCTACAACATATACTACAAAGGGCTAATTTCCTTAATATATAAGTAGCTTAACAAATCAATACGAAAAGATCATTTTGAAAAGATGCTCACTCATTACAAGAGTAATGCAATGAGATGAGACTACGATCAAATGTTTGATAACACAGTGAGGTGGAATGAAGTGGAACAGCCTCTCTGGAGACAATTAGGCAGCAGCGATCAAAATATCAGATGCACTTGGCTCTTCAACAATTCTGCTTCATTGGACATTTGAAATAACCTGTGCATAAGGCTATTTGGAGAAGGCAATGGCACCCCACTCCAGTATTCTTGCTTGGAAAATTCCATGGACGGAGGAGCCTAGTAGGCTGCAGTCCATGGGGTCGCGAAGAGTCGGACACGTCTGAGCAACTTCACTTTCACTTTTCACTTTCATGCATTGGAGAAGGAAATGGCAACCCACTCCAGTGTTCTTGCTTGGAGAATTCCAGGGACGGGGGAGCCTGGTGAGCTGCCATCTATGGGGTCGCACAGAGTCGGACAAGACTGAAGCGACTTAGCAGTAGCAGTAGCAGCATAAGGCTATTTAATATAACATTGTCTGTCACAGCAAGGATGAAATCATTCAACCTACCAAGAGAAGACTGGTTAAGTAATGTATGGTGTACCCACATAGCAGAATACACTGAAGACCATCACCCATAAAAATGCAGCAGCTCTTTCTGTTCTGATAGAGAGAGCTCTGAAATATATTTGGCAACAATAATAACCAAAATACAAACAAACAAGAGGTACCTCCAGGAAAGAGACTTGGGGTGACTGGAGACAAAGAGGGAGGCAGACTTTTCATCATGTGATTTTTTACACTGTATGAATATTAAACCCCATGGTTACATTTCTTTTTCAAAACAAAACTGAAATCGGTAAGTAGATACAAACTGTAGAACAGCATGCATGCTATGATATCTATTAAAAAATCAGATTTAAGCTACATATATACAATATTATATACAGTATATATAATTATAGATAAATATTATATATGGATATCCATTTATACACCTCTGTCTATATATTACATACCAGGGGTCCCCAACGGGTCTGTGGCCTGTTAGGAACCAGGCTGCACAGCAGGCAGTGAGCCATGGGTGAGCGATCAAAGCTTCATCTGTATTTACAGCCGCTCCCCATCGCCAGCATTACCGCCTGAGCTCCTCCTCCTGTCAAATCAGCAGCGGCTTTAGATTCTCACAGAAGCGTGAACCCTACTGCAAACTGCACTTGTGAGGGATGCAGGTTGTGAGCTCTTTATCAGAATCATCTCAAAACCACTGCCCCGGCCCCAGTCCATAGAAAAATTGTCTTCCACAAAATCAGTCCCAGGTGCCATAAAGGTTGAGGACTGCTGTTATACATCATACGTTATATGTTATGACCTAAATCAAATCCCTTATGATTACACAGTGGAAGTGAGAAATATATTTAAGGGACTAGATCTGATAGAGAGAGTGCCTGATGAACGATGGTCGGAGGTTCCTGACATGGTACAGGAAACAGGGATCAAGACCATCCCCATGGAAAAGAAATGCAAAAAGGCAAAATGGTTGTCTGAGGAGGGCTTACAAATAGCTGTGAAAAGAAGAGAGGCAAAAAGCAAAGGAGAAAAGGAAAGATATAAGCATCTGAATGCAGAGTTCCAAAGAATAGCAAAAAGAGATAAGAAAGCCTTCCTCAGCGATCAATGCAAAGAAATAGAGGAACAGAACAGAATGGGAAAGACTAGAGATCTCTTCAAGAAAATTAGAGATACCAAGGGAACGTTTCATGCAAAGATGGGCTCGATAAAGGACAGAAATGGTATGGCCCTAACAGAAGCAGAGGATATTAAGAAGAGGTGGCAAGAACACACTTAAGAACTGTACAAAAAAGATCTTCATGACCAAGATAATCACGATGGTGTGATCACTCACCTAGAGCCAGACATCCTGGAATGTGAAGTCAAGTGGGCCTTAGAAAGCATCACTATGAACAAAGCTAGTGGAGGTGATGGAATTCCAGTTGAGCTATTTCAAATCCTGAAAGATGATACTGGTAAAGTGCTGCACTCAATATGCCAGTAAATTAGGAAAACTCAGCAGTGGCCACAGGACTGGAAAAGGTCAGTTTTCATTCCAATCCCAAAGAAAGGCAATGCCAAAGAATGCTCAAACTACTGCACAATTGCACTCATCTCACACGCTAGTAAAGTAATGCTCAAAATTCTCCAAGCCAGGCTTCAGCAATACATGAACCGTGAACTTCCTGATGTTCAAGCTGATTTTAGAAAAGGCAGAGGAACCAGAGATCAAATTGCTAACATCCTCTGGATCATGGAAAAAGCAAGAGAGTTCCAGAAAAACATCTATTTCTGCTTTATTGACTATGCCAAAGCCTTCGACTGTGTGGATCACAACAAACTGTGGAAAATTCTTCAAGAGATGGGAATACCAGACCACCTGACCTGCCTCTTGAGAAACCTACATGTAGGTCAGGAAGCAACAGTTAGAACTGGACATGGAACAACAGACTGGTTCCAAATAGGAAAAGGAGTACGTCAAGGTTGTATATTGTCACCCTGCTTCAGGAAATGGCAACCCACTCCAGTACTCTTGCCTGGAGAATCCCATGGACGGAGGAGCTTGGTGGGCTACAGTCCACGGGTCGCAAAGTGTCAGACACGACTGAGTGACTTCACTTTCACTTAGTTAACTTATATGCAGAGTACATCATGAGAAACGCTGAGCTGGAAGAAGCACAAGCTGGAATCAAGATTGCCGGGAGAAATATCAATAACCTCAGATATGCAGATGACACCATCCTTAAGGCAGAAAGTGAAGAGGAACTAAAAAGCCTCTTGATGAAAGTGAAAGAGGAGAGTGAAAAAGTTGGCTTAAAGCTCAACATTCAGAAAACGAAGATCACGGCATCTGGTCCCATCACTTCACGGGAAATAGATGGGGAAACAGTGTAAACAGTGTCAGATTTTATTTTGGGGGGCTCCAAAATCACTGCAGATGGTGACTACAGCCATGAAATTAAAAGACTCTTACTCCTTGGAAGAAAAGTTATGACCAACCTAGATAGCATATTGAAAAGCAGAGACATTACTTTGCCGACTAAGGTCCATCTAGTCAAGGCTATGGTTTTTCCAGTGGTCATGTATGGATGTGAGAGTTGGACCGTGAAGAAGGCTGAGTGCCGAAGAATTGATGCTTTTGAACTGTGGTGTTGGAGAAGACTCTTGAGAGTCCCTTGGACTACAAGGAGATCCAACCAGTCCATTCTGAAGGAGATCAGCCCTGGGATTTCTTTGGAAGGAATGATGCTAAAACTGAAACTCCAGTACTTTGGCCACCTCATGTGAAGAGTTGACTCATTGGAAAAGACTCTGATGCTGGGAGGGATTGGGGGCAGGAGGAAAAGGGGACGACAGAGGATGAGATGGCTGGATGGCATCACGGACTCAATGGACGTGAGTCTCAGTCAACTCCGGGAGTTGGTGATGGACAGGAAGGCCTGACATGCTGCAATTTGTGGGGTCACAAAGAGTCAGACACGACTGAGCGACTGAACTGAAATGAAGTGAACTGAACTGATATGTTGTGTAGCCATGAACAGCTATCTCTGAAAGAACACCCAAGAATCTGAGAGCTGGTTTCCTCTGCGCTGCGGAGCTAGCATCACTGGTAACTGGTAAACTGCATAGAGAAGCAGCAGTGGGAGACAGAGAGTGAACTACTTTTTCACCATATTTTCCTTAAATTTTGAACCACTATAGTTATTGCCAGTTTAAAGACAAATCATGATGAACCTGTCTAAGCCATCAAGGTTCCTCTTCTGTTCTTCCTCTTTTAGGATTTCCCCGTCGCTTTTCAAGTCTCCACCGATGCCCAGAGCTCTCCTCTGAGCTCCAGATACAAAACCCAGGGATTGGATTCTTTGCACAGATAACTTGGACTCCTGGTCCCCAACACCTGCAGGAGGTCCCCTGGATCCTATTGAACAGAGCTACCAGGCAGAAACACCACCTATTCAGCCAGACAGAAATGCAGGGTCTTCCTGGGTTCATTCCCCTCACTAGGGCCCCCTCCTAGTAATGGATGACAAGCCCCAGTGGATTCTACCTTTATGCTGTTCTGTAACCCAACCACTTCCTTCCATCTCTGCAGTCATCACCCTAGTGAGGCCATCTTAATTTCTCCCCTGCAAGCTCCCAGCTGCTCCGAGTGCCCACAAATCACCCCCCCCCCCGCCCTAGATGAGCTGCTACACTCATCTTTGAAATGTTTATGTGAGTCTGCTCAGACTGAATGGCTTAAACAACACAAATTTATTTTTTTACACTTCTGGAAACTGGAAGTCCAAGATCAAGGTGTGGGCAGTCTTGGTTTCTCCTGAGACCTCTCTCCTTGGCTTGCACACGGCCCCTCCTCGCTGCGACCTCACGTGGACTTTCCTCTGCATGCCTGCATCCCTGGTCTCTCTCTGTGTGTCCAAATTTCCTCTTTTAGAAGGGACACTGGTCAGATGGGACAAGGGCCCACCTTAGCCTCATTTTAATTTAATCACCTCTTTAAAGGCCCTCTCTCTCTCTTTAAAGATACCCACTTTAAGGTACAGGGCTTAGGGTTTCAACATGTGTGTGAATTTGGGAAAGGCAGACTGGCACAATTCATCCCATATTAATATCCGACATTCACGATGCTCCCTCCCATATAAACCTTTATTATGGGTGACCCACTGGCCTCAGAATAATATCTTTCCAACATGCGACCCCTGCCTACTTCTGTTCCTCCCCCTCACCCCACCCCCAGCTGAGAACAAGGACAGAGAACAGAAGCAGGCAGAGATAAGAGCACAGCTGGGAAGAGACAGGATTAGAGAGATCAAGAAGGATGACACCTTCTGTTATTTCTCTTTTCTTCCAACTACTGACAGATTCGGGGCAAGTGGGATAACCCCTCTGTAGAATGAAGTTTGGTCCTTGATGACAATGAGCCTCCCTGAATATACATGTCATGACACGGAAAAGATATGACATCTTCAAACAACACTCGGGTTCCCTGGACAGAAAACAGCTGTGTCCCTTCAGCCAAAGCAAGGGTTTCCCCTGAGTCATACTCAGAAAAACATCTGGCTGAATCCAGATCGAAAAGCAGATCTAAACTGCAATTGGGTGACCTCCCTCTGAGTCCCAGCTCCTCATTAGGGTGACCCAGATAACAGCCATCAGAATCCCCACCTCACCTTGAAAGCACGACCTTGGCTGCAGTACCACACGACCCCTCACTCCCGCCTCCACACAGGAGCTGAGTGACCTGGGGCAGAAAGCTCACTACATCTGAGCCTTGGTTTGTGCGTTGGCAAATGAGGTTAATTCTCTTCCAGGTAATTCCTTCTGTATTGGTTCCTAGTTCTGCTTAATAAGTTGCCACAAACTAGGTGGCTTGGGCTTCTCAGGTGGCACATGTGGTAAAGAACCTGCCTGCCAATGCAGGAGACACAGAGACTCGGGTTCGATCCCGAGGTCAGGAAAATCCCTGGGAGGAGGGCATGGCAGTATTCTTGCCCGGAGAATCCCATGAACAGAGGAGCATGGTGGGCTACAGTCTGGTCCATAGGGTTGCGAAGAGTCGGACACAACTGAAGCGACTTAGAACACATGAAACAAGAGAAATCTACAATAGCCAAGACACAGAAGCAACCTAAGTGTCCACCAACAGAGGGACTGATAAAGAAGGTGATACATGAACATGATGGAATACGATGGAATATTAGCCATAAAGAAGAAGGAAATAATGCCACTTGAAACCAACATGGATGAACCTGGAGATTATCCTATTAATACTAAGCGAGGTGAGTCAGAGAAAGACAGACAGACACCGTATAATATCACTTATACATGGAATCTAAAAAATGATACAAATGAACTTATATACAAAACATAAGCAGACTCACAGACATAAGAAACAAACTGAAAACTTACAGTACTAACGGGGATGAGGGGAGATAAATTAGGAATTTGGGATTAACATATACACATTACTATATATAAAACAGTAAACAAGGACCTGCTTTATAGCATGGAGAACTCTACTAAATATGTTGTAATAATCTATTAATGGAGAAGAATCTGAAAAGAATACGTGTGTGTGTGTGTGTGTGTGTGTGTGTGTGTGTGTAGGTAGGTATATATAACTGGATCACTTTGCTGTACACTTGAAACTAACATAGAACATTGCAAATTAACTATCCTTCCAAAAAAAAAAAACCCAAATGTATTCTCTTTCAGTTCTGGAGGCTATAAATTAGCGAAGGTATTAGAAGGGCTACACTCTCTCTGAAGGCTCCAGGGAGATGCTTCTTGGCCTCTCTCCTAGCTTCCATGGTGACCAGAAATCCTTGGCGCTCCTTGGCTTGTACAAACATCACTCCAATCTCTGCCTCTGTCTTCACACAGCCATCTCTCTCTGGGTGTATCTGTTTGTGCATCCCCTCCTCTTAAGGACATCAGTCCTTGGAACGTGAGCCCACCCTAACCCAGTAGAATATCACCTTTACTATTAGTACATTTGCAAAGACCCCATTGCCAAATAAGATCGCATCCACAGATACCAGGGGTGAAGACATGAATATATCGTTTTGTGGGGGCGGACATAATTCAACCCACCCAGAAGATGGTGAGAGGGTTCAAGGGATAAGGATGCCAAGCACTAAGAAGGCTGCCAGGGGGCACACAGAGCGCTCACCAAGCCACACAAGGCAGCCGTTTCTCCCACACAGCAGCCAGCCATCTGGAAAGGCCCAGAAGACCAGGCCCCGCTTCTCCACGCCTCGTAAAAACAAAAACCGCAAGAAGCCAAAAGCCAACATGCCTGTATCCTGAGGGCTGATGTGTCGTTAAAACTTTTAAGACACACCATCAGGGTTTGGGACCAAGTCACTGATGTAAATATTTTATCAGTGGGTCTCTGAGCAAACGTATACCCACACGTTGGCCCCACATGTCTGGGAGGAGGAGCAGACGGAAGAGCTGGTCTGCCAGTAAGGAGCCCCACAGGCTGCTGAAAAACGGTTTACCCAAGGTGTGCACCACTGCTTCCAACATCTGGCTGCCTTCCAGCTGTGAGAAACATCCAGACGTGAGGCCCCACAGGGAGCACAGAGAGATAGAGCCCGGACCCGAGGCTGGGTCCTCCTCGGGAGACAGGGAGGCCAAGGAAGTGATGAATAAATCATGGACGCAGCCCAAATGATGATTTGGGACCCAAATGCCCATCACCACAATCAAAGCTGATGCCCACGACTTGAGATTGACTTTGACGGGGCTCATTAAGGCATAAGCTCCTGAGGGTGGATCTTCTCCACGGTTCATGCTAGAAAATTAGCAAGTAAGTGGCCTGGGATAAGTTGGGACCCATTAACCCACTAGCCAGACGGAGCTTCCATTAGAAGAGAAAAATGGCTGAAAATCTGAAAACCGTTCTTGGGCAGCCATTCAAAGACTGCATTATGAGTTTTCCGGGAGGGCCTTCAAGGGGTTCAGGCCAATGGGAGAGAGGGCAGCCACACAGCTGGGGGAGAGTCGGGCCTGGACCAGGAAACGCAGGGGCCCCCAACACATCACGACTGTTACTCCAAATACAGAAGTCACCCTTTAGGTTCCAAACAGCAGGTGGACGCCAACTCTGCGATCTGGCTGTGAGGTGACTTGGGTACCTCCAACCTCTGCAGCTGCAGTTTCCTCATCTATAAAATGGGGATAACAGTGCCTCTGCCTCCCAGAGACATTTTATGAGGGTTACGTGAGAGATCTCTCATGATGTACCTCTGGCAGGCGCTACATAAATGTCAGACTCTCCCTCTCCCTTCCACTTCTCTCCCTCATCTCTCAGGCATGTCTCGCGCTCCTGTGTTCTCAGGAGGCCTCCCCAGTTCCTCTCAACATTGGCAGGGCTCCCTGTCACAGTAAACCCTCCCTAAATCCTAAATCCTAAAGACTCACATACTGAAAGCCAGTTACCAACACCCTCCCGCGGCCCCCAGTCTCTGCCTCCAGTTTCCTTCCCCTGCAGTCACACCTCGGGACAGCAGAGCCTCCACCCACGGTTCCCAAGTGCACGCCGCAAGAACACCTTGGTCCACTGCAAAGCATTCAGCGGTCAGCAATGAAATCAGAAATGGAAGGAACAGTTGCTTCAGTTCTTCTTAGAATTAAACTTACCCCAATTAAAGGAACAGCCTTTGTTCTGAGAATGAGACACTCCGAAACTGTAGAATTAAAATGTGATTTCTATTATAAAATGGCAGTGCTAGAATAAAAAAGGTGATTTTTTTCATTGGATCAAATAAAAGTAAATGAGGCAACATGAGAAGTCTAACCTTTCTTGGTTTACTTTTCATTATTTTCCTGGTCCATTAATTCAAGCATGGGAGTCACCCAACAATGCCCATCAGTGGTACATGGCTGCCTCCACTTCCTCCCCAGCTCAAGGTCTTAACCTAATTTACAAACTCAGCTCCTGCTCTTGCCATTCAGGGGAAACTGCTCACTCCAAGGTCTCCAAATTCAGACCTCTTCCTGAATCTGACAGCCCAAGACAGGCCCTCATTACTCAGATTACCCCAGTCTTTCCAAACGGATTTGATCAACGTAAGGGCTTCCCAAGGCTGAGCACAAAAGCCTGAGCTCTCACTGGCATCTTTGATCATCACTGTCATCACGACCCTACCACCAAAGCACAGGCCCTGCTGCTAATACAGCCCAGGGTCCACAGATTAGCTCTCACCCAAGTCCAGACGAGTTGATTCACTTCACTTCTCTGAGCATCAGTCTCCTACTAGATGAAGCCATGATGGTGAACGTCCTTATTTCACAGGGATCTTGAGAACGTGCCTGGGACACAGTCAGTGCCATTAACTAGAACGCAGCTAAGCAGAAGCAGTCTTCATAATAGATAGGCCCTTTTCCCAGCTCTATCTCCCACTGCTCCTTGAAACTCCTACAAAACTGTATCCCTGGTGGCTCCCCAGATACACCGTACACCTTCCCACCTCTGGGACTCTGCCCTTGCCAACTTGGAATTCCAGCCTTACTCCCACTCTTTCACCCAAGCTTATATCAGGGACCTCCTTCACAACCCCTGTGTGTCCATCACAGTCAGAAGAGGTGTGATCCTCCTCTGAACTCAGGCAGCATCGGGTCTGAGTCATTCTCCTAAATGCATCACTCAGCATGATCACATACGCCTTACTCAGACCTACGTGCACATCTTCCCTCTTGTGCTAAATACTCAGTTAAGGTCAGGGAAGCTCTGCACACCCACCAGTACCTGCCACAGGGCCTCACAAGTAGGGGAACAATAAGTAATTGATCTAAGAAGCCAGTGACCATACCCACTAGACCAATCTAAAAAGAGAAGCAGGGACTTCCCTGGTGGTCCAAAGGCTAACACTTTGCACTCCCAATACTGGGGGCCCAGATTCGATCCCTGGTCACAAAACTAGATCCCACAGGCTACAATTTAGGCATGCTGCAACTAAAAATCCCATGTGCCACAACTAAGACCTATTCATTTGGTACAACCAAATTAATAAACAAAAATATATTTTAAAAAAAAACAACAAAAAAACCATATATGGTCATCTCAATAGACGCAGAAAAAAGTAAAATAGAGAAGTAGATGTAATGTGATGACCTCCTATGTCTAACGCTGAACTTCTTCCCAGAACAAAAGACAGTATGTTCATATAGATGTATAAACACACACGTCTGTATAAGGGCTATGTATGTGTGTGTGGATACATTTACATGTATACGAACACAAATATGTTCATCCCCAAATCCCAGGCAATACAAATGAATAGTAATTAAAATTCGAATCCAATGGGATTGAAATCCATTGTCCCCACAGGCTGGCCCATCCTCTGTCCACAGATCTGGCTAATGGTCGGTACATGACTCAACTCTGCTCTTCCATTAACATTTACAACTTTGCACTCTGATTTCCGTGTTGTTTCAATTATGTCTTCTTTTGGTTTCGTCTTTACCATGTTATTTCCCTCCCTTCACTCAAGTCACCCTTTCCATGTGGCATTGCTATTTATTTGTTTTACAAAGCCAGCCTTTTACTCTCTTTGTTCCCTGTTCCCCTGGGTTTCCGGAACACTAAATGGCCTTTGTATGATGCCCTATGTGTGCAAATAACTCAAGTCCAGAGAGAGTTCAATTTCATTCCATTCTGCTCGCATCCTCCATCTCTCAAATAAATGAAAATTATTTAAACAGACAAGGGAATAGCCTGTGTGTCTTCCTCTAAATGTACTTAGAGGAAGGGCATTCCTATTTCAAAATCTTTGAGGCTCTTTTGTTCACCTTAGGAACTCATTTAAAAGGAGGTGCTCCAGAGAACCAGGAAACTTAATGAACCGCCCAGAAGCAAGCTGTTCATTTCCTTGAAGTCAGAGCAGAACCAATATATGGAAAATTATCATCAGTTACTTAGTCTGCACGATGGCCCCACAGGGTGTGTATACCCTCTTTGATATAAAAATAGAAAAAAAGGATTCTGTAGAGGCAAAAGAGACTGCGATGAGCCATCTGAACTTGCAGCAGACCTACGACATATCCAGAATTCTCAGGACTCTCCTTCCAGTGTCTAACTTAGCACTGACCCTTCAGAATGTCCTAGGTCATAAAGAGGAGTACTCTCTAGAACTTGGAGACAAGCTCAAATGCAAACTCCAAATACTTGGGTATTTCAAAGTCATCAAAGGAAAAAAAAGCTCTGAATATGTTTCAGAAAAGCCAAGAAGGCAAAGAAAAAATATCTCGGGGAGAGAGGAAATGGGAAGAATGATTTTTCAAAGTCAGTGTGAAAATGAGTCAGAAACACCTGATTTCATGGTTGGTGACCAGATATTTCAGGAATGAAAATGCCAGGTGGACCAAGAGTCCTCATTTCGTGTTTCAAGACCACCACAGGAATCACAAAGGTCCCTGGTTGAAAACATTCCCATTGCTCCTAAAGTAAAACTCAATAGTCTTAACAGAGTCTGCCGTGCAGGCAAACTGAAGTTCATACCTAAGTAGAAATCCATACATTCACTCAACAACCATTCACTGAGCTCCCACTTCCGTACCAGGATTGGGAATTCAGACATAGACAACACCCCCAGCCCTCAAACCCAGCCTCAGAGCACGAATTAGTAAGCATGTGGTGATGCTGCAGAAGTACCAGGCACTGAGAGTAAGTACCTTGCATGCACGACCTCATCCACTCTCCCCAAGAATGCTATAGTATCTCCCTTTTCCAGGGAAAGAGCTCATAGAGGTACAGAGAGGCTCTGTAACTGGCCTAAGGTGACATAATCAGGATCTGAACCCGGACCACGTAATTCAAGAGCCTGCCTGCCTTCCGAGCCATTGCTCCTCAAAACCTCCACCAGAAGTGGGGTCTAGAAAGTGGCTCCCCACTGTTTTGCTGGTTTTCTCACCAGGGAGCACCCTTAGTTCAGTGATCTCAGTAGCTTTCACAAAGCAAAACACCAACCAAGATAGAGAACCCCAGACCTGCCTTGGAGAAGCTGAGCCCTAATAGGAGCATCCAGAATCCACGTAGAAGGCAAACATTCAACCCTCCAGCAGAATTAGACCTGATTCCCCAGCCCTAGGGCTTCCCGGTGGCTCAGTGGTAAAGAATCCACCTGCCAAGTAGGAAACGCAGGTCCAGTGCCTGGGTGGGGAAGATCCCCTGGAGAAGGGCATGGCAACCCTACTCCAGTCTTCCTGTCTGGAGAATCCCATGAGCAGAGAAGCCTGGTGGACTACAGTCCACGGGGTCGCAAAAGAGTTGGATGCAACTGAGTGACTAAACAATAGTAACAACAACCCAGCCTAAGGCCTGGAGTTCCAGACCTGGAAATTCTTGCCACAGCATCCCTGGAGCAACCACCTCTTTTTCGCACCTGTGCCAAACGTCCTCCCAGTTCTCCAGCTACATCCAACCAAGGGACTTGGAGTTGGTGGGGGGGGCAAGGTAGAGCGGCCTGGCCACAGCCTACCACACTCCCCTCACTAGGAAAGGACATGGAAACCACAGTAAGTTACCACTTTGGGCCTTGGGGAAACTAATTAAGAACTCAAGTCTAAATATTGGAAGAAATGTGGGAAAGCAAGTGCTCTCATAAACCACTAATGACAGTATACATGGGTAGGGCCAGTTCAGAGGGTAAGCTGGCACATTGAGACAGGCAGAGGATGTGCAAACCCTTTGATCCAAGATTTTACTCTGAGAATATTATGAAGCCCTGCTCTGGGTGCACAAGGATTTTCACTGCAGTGTGGCTGGTCATGGTCACGACCTAAATGCCCTCTTAAGAGATGACTGAAAGGGAATTGTGCTGGGAAAGTAGGGGTTGAAGCCAAACAGCCAAATTCTGTCATCAGGAAGTGTGTCAGGGTTCAGCAAAGCAAGAATGATAAAAAGAAAAATCTCAGTCTTTGTACCCAACAATGATTGCTTGCATCTTACCAACGAAAATGATGAAGATCTGGTTGCTGGACTTGGTTGCAAAGGTCATGCTGTTGGTAACATCCCTCTTTAAGGTTGTCCAAGGGGCCAATGTCTCTTTTTTGGCCTTATACAAAGTCAAGAAGAAAAAACCAAGATCATAAGTTTTGATGATCTTGAAAAATTGTTTCATCATGAAAACACGATAGTAATAAATTTTCATATGCCAAAAACAGATGAGTGAACAAATTTTATTCTCTTCATACAATGAGACACCCTAGAGCAATTTAAAAAATGTGGTAACAGGGATAAGCCTCAAAATTACAAGAATAAATGAAAAAAGTAAATTGCAAAAGTACACACAGAATGATAACCTTGTGTATACTTTAAAATACTATGCATTGGAAAGAGATGTACACAAATGTGAGGAAAGATTCAAGCATGGACAGAGAGGCTATATGCCAACATGAGGATAATAGTGACCTCTGAGCAGAAGAGAAGGAAATGAGACGAGGGACACTCTTTGATAGTATCTGTAGTACAGTTTTCTTTAAGAAATCAGAGTCTAAATGGCAAATGTTAAAAATTGGATAGATCTGTGTGACAGGTACATTTGTATTTGTTATATTATTCTTGGTTCTTTTATGATGTTTGAGAGGTCCCAGAATTTAATATAATTGAAAAGCATGTATTTCGAAACACCCAGGCTAGTCTTATAATCATTTAGGTTTAAGAACCACTCAAGCATAAGGAACAAGCATAAGTAGAATACCACATGTGAAATTCAACATGAACAGAAGCAATGGAGAGGCAGTCATTAAGAAGCGAGATTACGGAAAATTATTCAGCCGTAAAAAAAGGAGGAAATCGAGCCATTTGGGAAAATGCGGATGGACCTTGGGGGCATTATGCTAAGTGAAATAGGTTCGGACAGAGAAAAACAAGTACTATATGAGCTCACCTACATGCGGAACCTTTAAAAACCCGAACTCACAGAAACCGAAAAGGCTAGTGTTTGCCAGAGGCAGAGGGTGGGATGGGGAGGTGGGGGAAACGAACAGTGGTCAAAAAGGAACAAACTTCCAGTTTTACTCTTAACTCCTGGGGATGTAATATACAGCACGGTTAACAATACTGTATTGTGTGTATTGTGTATTTGAAAGTTGCTAAGGGAGTACAACTTAAAAGTTCTCACCACAAGAAGAAAAAACTGCAATTATGTGAAGTGATGAGTGTTAACTAAACTTACTGCGCTAATCATTTCACAATAAACACACATGTAAAGTTTTGGGAGGAAAAAAAGAGAAATGAGATTCACTCTGTGTTGGGAGTGGGCTAAGGGAGGAAAGCTTTCTAGACAGGGAACATCAGTAATAGAGTTCTGAAAGGCGAATGGGAATCTTTCTCTGAAACTCTGTACAAACACAGGCATAGCTTCAATCAACAGTGAGACCAGACAGCAAGCAAGGGTATACACTGCAGACATAAGGCTGCATTTAGCTGTGGGGGGAGGAACAAGCTAGGAAACCCTTCTCAGTCAAGCTGGCAGGAATCATTGGCTAAAATTCCAGCAAGAACTCAGGATCACTTAGACTTAGATACCATCTGCCAAGGAAATCAGCGCAAGGGTCCTCTCTATCAGTTCACCCCGTGCCAAGGCAGACAGCAGGTTCCTGAAGAGGCATGGGTGCCTGGAGGCCTGATGTTGCTGGAAGGGACGGGGAGGAGGATCCATCATGACAGAGCCCTCCTCCACAGCATCCACGAAGGTCTGCAAACCAGACTAAGGCAGAGCACACAAACGAACTGATTACTAATGCAGTGTGGTTTCAGCCTTTTTTCCTCCCCTTAGGTAACATTTCCCACCCATTTGAATGGGGGAGGGGTATAATGGCTTGCTCTGCACATAACCCTTGTAAATCATTGCTGGAAAATATGGGGGAGAGTTAATTTATGGGAAGGGGTGGGTTGAAGTGTCTGGCAGACTAGAAGGTCCAAAGCTAAGCAACAGGCCTTAAAACAAAAAAGCAATAGTAACACCAACGACCAGGTCAGGCACCCAGGGTCCTGAGAATACCTGCAGAATTCAACGTTTGACTGAAATCAAATCTCTAGCTTTTGGTGAATGAGGGCAAGCCCGGCCAGATTTGACGGAATTTAGAAAAATGAAGAAATGCTATGCTGTGTCCCAAGTACCAAGCGGAGGACTTAATCATACATACTACAAATCTGAGTCATTCTGTTTCTTAAGAATTCTCTTTCCACAGAAGAATTCTTCTTTGGATGTGATGCCACCCGATAGAACTTCCTATGATGATTAAAAAAAAAAAAAAGTCCAATATCTGAGCTGCCCAATAAAGTAGTCACTAGCCACAGAGGGTTACTGAGTACTTGCAATATGCCTGCACGGTGTGATAGAAGAATTTGATTCTTCACTTTATTTAATCTTAACTAATTTAAATAGCCACCTGTGGCAAGTGGGTATAATATTGGAGAGCATCTTTTTGAGTATCTGCATAGTATTCTAGCACACTGATAATTCACCCCTTCTAGGAAGCATTGGAGAAGGCAATGGCACCCCACTCCAGTACTCTTGCCTGGAAAATCCCATGGATGGAGGAGCCTGGTAGGCTGCAGTCCATGGGGTCGCTAAGAGTTGGACGCGACGGAGCGACTTCACTTTCACTTTTCACTTTCATGCATTGGAGAAGGAAATGGCAACCCACTCCAGTGTTCTTGCCTGGAGAATCCCAGGGACGGGGGAGCCTGGTGGGCTGCCGTCTATGGGGTCGCACAGAGTCGGACACGACTTAGCAGCAGCAGGAAGCATTAGTTTCCAGCCTTTCACCATTAAAAACAAAGCTCACACACACATCCTCATAGCTGAGTCTCTGTATACATCCCAAACTATTTCACGAGGATGAAGTCCTAGAAGTGGAATTGTGGAGTCAACTGGGAAGTATGCATCTGGGCTTTTCCTACATAGCAAGCTCACCCACTTACAGTAACACAGATGTGTACAGAATTTTACCTATTACCAGCTGCTGTCACATACACGATTCCTGAAGGATCCTCAATGACCACCAGGTAAAATCAGATGGGGCAGGGAAGAGCAGCCCACATGGACTGACAAGGAAACAAGCTGTGAAAAAGCACACTGCCGGTTTGATTGGTTTAGAGAATTTTTATAGCCAACATCAAAAGAATCCACCCAGCCAGTCTGGGATGTTAGGCCATTTGTTCTTCTACATCAGTTTAGCGAGGAAAAATGCCAATGCTATATTCACAAGTGGAAAAATACGAAATTATATTCTCCATATGATTAAAACTACATAAAAATCAAAGAAAATAAACCAATGTATTAACAGTCTTTAGGTCATAGAACTATAAGGTATGTTTTTCTAAATTCTTGTCCAAATTTTGACAATAAACCTGGATAATTATTTAAATAACACTTAGTTATATTAGTGAGCAATAATAAAAGCTAAGTGCCTCCCATGTATTATCTCAATTAAAATATTTCTACTTGGGAAGGTTCATTCAGTTCAATTCAGCTCAGTCGCTCAGTCGTGTCCGCCTCTTTGCGACCCCATGAACCTCAGCACACCAGGCCTCCCTGTCTATCAACAACTCCTGGAGTTCACCCAAACCCATGTCCACTGAGTCGGTGATGTCATAACCATCTCATCCTCTGTCGTCCCCTTCTCCTCTTGCCCTCAATCTTTTCCAGCATCAGGGTCTTTTCAAATGAGTCAGCTCTTCACATCAAGTGTCCAAAGTACTGGAGTTTCAGCTTCAACATCAGTCCTTCCAAAGAACACCCAGGACTGATCTCCTTTAGAATGAGCTGGTTGGATCTCCTTGCAGTCCAAGGGACTCTCAAGAGTCTTCTCCAAAACTACAATTCAAAAACATCAGTTCTTCGGGCTCAGCTTTCTTTATAGTCCAACTTTCACATCCATACATGACCACTGGAAAAACCATAGCCTTGACTAGATCGACCTTTGTTGACAAAGTGATGTCTCTCCTTTTTAATATGCTGTCTAGGTTGGCTATAACTTTCCTTCCAAGGAGTAAGTGTCTTTTAATGTCATGGCTGTAATCACCATCTGCAGTGATTTTGGAGTCCAGAAAAATAAAGTCTGACACTGCTTCCACTGTTTCCCCATCTATTTGCCATGAAGTGATGGCACTGGATGCCATGATCTTCGTTTTCTGAATGTTGAGCTTTAAGCCAACTTTTTCACTCTCCTCTTTCACTTTCATTAAGAGATTCTTTAGTTCCTCTTCACTTTCCACCATAAGGGTGGTGTCCCTTATTATCCCTATTTATAGATGAAGACACAGTGGGCAGGAAAAAGTTGAAGAAACCTGGCCAAAGCTGAGGCAGTGAGTTGGGATTTCAACCCAGGCTGGTCACATCAGTGCATCTCAAACTTTAATTCAAGTCAGAATCACTCAAGGATCTTCTTAAAATGCAGGTTCTGATTCAGGTGATGCAGATGCTGTTGGCCTGGAAACCCACATTGTGAGTAGCAAAGCTCTTACACCATAATCCCACGATAATACTACCATTTTAAGGAGAAAATACACAATACTCGACCAGGAAAATGGTTTCTAATAATTTAAATAATATCAATGCTTTCTAAGATATAAAAGCAAAAATAGCCTTTTCTTTTCAATCTCTTTTGCACAGCCTCCTTTTCTATCCATATGGCAGGCCTTAAACTGCTCTTGTAAATTCCCACCCATAGACGCTGGTGCCAGATTTAGCCCAAGTCGAAGCTTAATCAACCTTCTCATCTCATTAGCAGGGAGGATTTTATCCCCAAAGCTTCCGAAACCAAACACTTCCACAAACCCAGGGAGCAACTGTGTGGAGAAAAGACACCCTAGGGGTGTCCCGAGGAGGCCACTTGTCTCACCCACCGCTCCTCACTGCAGACACTCATCATCGAGTCTCCAGCACATTTTGGTGGCTCAGATGGTGAAGAATCTGCCTGCAATGTACGAGACCGGGTCTGATCCCTGGGTCAAGAAAATCCCCTGGAGAAGCAAATGACTACCCACTCCAGTATTCTTGCCTGGAGAATCCCATGGACAGAGGAGCCTGGTGGGCTACAGTCCACGGGGTCGCAAAGAGTCAGACACCACTGACTAACACACCACTATTTCCACAGACCTTTTCTTTGAAATGTTAACATTAGGTACTCTGTAAATATTTTAACCTTCCAAAATTTGGCAAGCACTCACTAATTTTATCCAAGAAGCTTCAAAATTCTTTAATTATATCTCTAATTCTTCATGTCTGTTTACATGCGATTATCAGATACTTGTTGTTTAATGAAACCTTTGCCATTTGCAGTATCCCTGTTTATCTATCTTACTGCTCCAGTTCAGTTCAGTCGCTCAGTCGTGTCCGACTCTTTGCGACCACATGAATCGCAGCACGCCAGGCCTCCCTGTCCATCACCAACTCCCGGAGTTCACTCAGACTCATGTCCATCAAGTCCGTGATGCCATCCAGCCATCTCATCTCGGTCGTCCCCTTCTCCTCCTGCCCCCAATCCCTCCCAACATCAGAGTCTTTTCCAATGAGTCAACTCTTCGCGTGAGGTGGCCAAAGTACTGGAGCTTCAGCTTTAGCATCATTCCTTCCAAAGAAATCCCAGGGCTGATCTCCTTCAGAATGGACTGGTTGGATCTCCTTGCAGTCCAAGGGACTCTCAAGAGTCTTCTCCAACACCACAGTTCAAAAGCATCAATTCTTTGGCGCTCAGCCTTCTTCACAGTCCAATTCTCACATCCATACATGACCACTGGAAAAACCATAGCCTTGACTAGACGGATCTTAGTCGGCAAAGCAATGTCTCTGCTTTTGAATATGCTATCTAGGTTGGTCATAACTTTTCTTCCAAGGAGTAAGCGTCTTTTAATTTCATGGCTGCAGTCACCATCTGCAGTGATATTGGAGCCAAAAAAAATAGAGTCTGACACTGTTTCCACTGTTTCCCCATCTATTTCCCATGAAGTGATGGGAACGGATGCCATGATCTTCATTTTCTGAATGTTGAGCTTTAGGCCAACTTTTTCACTCTCCTCTTTCACTTTCATCAAGAGGCTTTTAGCTCCTCTTCACTTTCTGCCATAAGGGTGGTGTCATCTGCATATCTGAGGTTATTGATATTTCTCCTGGCAATCTTGATTCCAGGTTGTGTTTCTTCCAGTCTAGCGTTTCTCATGATGTACTCTGCATAGAAGTT
Source organism: Ovis aries (assembly GCF_016772045.2). Classification (NCBI taxonomy): domain Eukaryota; kingdom Metazoa; phylum Chordata; class Mammalia; order Artiodactyla; family Bovidae; genus Ovis; species Ovis aries. The sequence continues at coordinate 65,269,392 of NC_056068.1, read as the reverse complement.
AAAGAAGCAGGGTGACAATATACAGCCTTGACATACTCCTTTTCCTATTTGAAACCAGTCTGTTGTTCCATGTCCAGTTCTAACTGCTGCTTCCTGACCTGCATACAGACTTCTCAAGAGGCAGGTCAGGTGGTCTGGTATTCCCATCTCTTGAAGAATTTTCCACAGTTTATTGTGATCCACACAGTCAAAGGCTTTGGCATAGTCAATAAAGCAGAAATAGATGGTTTTCTGAAACTCTCTTGCTTTTCCCATGATCCAGCGGATGTTGGCAATTATCTCTGGTTCCTCTGCCTTTTCTAAAACCAGCTTGAACATCAGGAAGTTCACGGTTCTCGTATTGCTGAAGCCTGGCTTGGAGAATTTTGAGCATTACTTTACTAGCATGTGAGATGAGTGTAATTGTACGGTAGTTTGAGCATTCTTTGGCATTGCCTTTCTTTGGGATTGGAATGAAAACTGACCTTTTCCAGTCCTGTGGCCACTGCTGAGTTTACCAAATTTGCTGGCATATTGAGTGCAGCACTTTCACAGCATCATCTTTCAGGATTTGAAATAGCTCAACTGGAATTCCATCACCTCCACTAGCTTTGTTCGTAGCGATGCTTTCCAAGGCCCACACAATTACTTATCTGATACTGCAAAAGAAGCCTTGGCATATAGGATTTTATTTCCCTAACTTCCCACTCTATGTCTCTTGAAGTTTACTACATCTCCTATGAAGAATAGCTGGGTGATTTTTTTCACAAGAGTTACTGACATTTTTCTGTACACTTGGTCTTATAATTGATGTATTTCTATCATCCTCCACTTCCCTCTAAGATTATATTGATTGATGCGCTTCCTTCCTCGAATCATTTGTGTTGTCTCAGTAGCAAGTTTTACTTCCTTTTAGATTAGGCCAGAAGATAACCTTAAGTTTCTTATTATTTAACGTTTTTAATACTGATATTTCATGAGACAGAACTGTTTTCAACTCTTTCCTCCCAGTAACTTCTCATATTGGTTAAGTAAACTGTGTAAACTCCCTTCAAGTGGAATTAAGAGGCACAGCAATTTTCATTCACCCTTTTTATATGCCACATGCTAGACTTGTCTAATTTATCACAGGACTTTAAAACTGCTTTCCTCTACAGGAAATGGTTTCCTTTAAAACCATTTTCCTCTACAAGCGCTCTTTCTTTCTGCCATTTTCTTTTAAGCCACAGGCGTCTCTAGTATGAAGATCTCTGCAGGTCTTTGATGCCTAATGAGACTGTTTCAAAGTCTAGAGCAGAAACAATGCATCACCAAAGGGCAACATCTCAATTTCCTCCTTCCCTCAACTGCTTCTCCTCTTCAAAGTCACAGTCGCTTATCTTGAGCGATCACCACGGTGCCTTCCAGGTAACTTACAGGAGATCCTATTGTGTGACTGACGCTAAGCCAAGCCCTGACTCAGGCGCTGGACTATAACACCAAATAAGATGGACACTAAAGAAACATGCATGACCCCATCCTGCCTCGCGGAATTCAAATCACTCAAGAATGGGAGAGTTCTTTCTTCTGCTCAGGATTATTGCTAAATTACACTTTCTGGGTACTTTCAAAAGGTCCTGAGATGGCCCCCTCAGTGATGGACAATGTTCCTTTCCTTGAATATACAGTCCAACTCCCAGTTTCTCTGGTATGTTTCTTATTCAAAAAATCAAGCACCCTTAGTATATTTTTGACATCTGTTAGCTTTTCCTGGATTGTCATTATCGTCAGCTTGGGCAACACAGATGAACTCTGAGCATGCTAAATCTTCCCCTACTACATTGCTGCTGCCTTTCATAGGTTCCACAGATGTTTATTGCTTCTCTGCAACATTTACAAGGTTAGTGCAATCTTTAATTACTGTAGATTATTCTTGATGAGCCTTTCTCTTCTACAGCACTTACCATCCGCTCTTGACAGTCCTGCCATGCCACACCCCTGCCAGCTGAGCGCCCTCCTATCATGCCTTTTAATCAAATTTTATAAAATCTGCTTTTGAAGCCCCCATTCAGTTCTGTTCGGGTTTCTCTTAGCATCAACCATTTTTTACAGCTTTGGATTTTTTTCTGATGAAATTTTTACTAATGAAACACCCCCTGCTACTAATCACTCTTCCATCGTCCCCAAACTCCCCCATCTTTATTTTTATAATAAAAACCAAGCTAAATTTAGCACTTTCCAAACCAATTGAGAAGGTTTCTTTTTCAACCGAGCTACAAGTGTCACAAGGGCTCACTTCTCAGCCATGTCCAATTAGTTCTCCTAGAGAACACTGCCCTGATTCAAGGCAGAAGCTGAAGAAAAATGTTCCAGGAAGGCCATCAAAGACAGCACACTTGTGATACCCCCAAAGCTAACCTCACTGGGCCTTATAATAACGAGAACAGATTTTTAATGCAATAAAATTACACACCTTTTATGTTTGCATTTCTCTCTGCCAACAGACACACGAGTGTCCCACATGGAACGCTGGCACCTTGGGTCAGCACGTCTTCTAAATCGAGTTATTCATATGGGCCATGCCCCTCCAGCACCCAGTTCCAGAGGCAGCTAACTGGCCATCCCCCTCTCAGCAGCCTCCCTCCAGGCCAGAGACAACCCTGGTCTTCAGTCTCACCATGTCGCCTGTCAAAAACCACAGCCGGACTTGAGCACCTGCAAATTCACCCAGTTTACAGTCCCCTGGTAGCACAAAGACTCATTAAAAAGAGAGACAGGTTTCAGGAGAAAACTTAGGAGTGAGGGCTTGGAATCCTGAAGCTGACTATGGTCTGCCTGTAGTTATTAACGCCTTTCAGACCTGCAGTGTAACTTCCTCACAAGACAGGACCTACTGCCCATAAAAGCCCCTGGTTTGAGGTAACAAAATGGGGCAAATTCTTTCCAGCTACGATTTCCTTCTGGTGCGATACACTGACATTTCACCTTCCACAACATATAACACCAATGACTAGTTTGGAAAAAGTTCTCCCATATTTGAACCATACCAGCTTAACCTCAGAGTGAGAAAGACCAAACTTAAAGTTTTCTTTTTATGTGAGGCATTATAATCAGGACTATATTTTTGTCTTAAAAATCTATTTTTAGATTTTTATAAACAGTGGGCACTTCTCTTTGGCAGCCACCGCTACTTGAAGGAAGTCCTGACCAAAAAGAAATTCCTTTTGGTTGGTATTCCAACAAAATATTTCCATCAAAGGGGGGAAAACATCTCCATCATGAATACATTCAGACGCAAGTCTCATGGGGCTGAAATAATTTGTTTATTGTTGCTATTGTTTCTTTTAATAAAGAAAACCTCTACAAAAGCCACTTTAAATGCCTATAACAACAAGTCCTCCATAGGGGGGACGAGCAAAATGTCAATTTCAATCTGCTGAGAACAGGCCACTTGAATAAAAACAACTTGAGTTGTCCCCTGACCAATGGCTCTCCAACAGATTATTCTATCTAACATAATAAGCAAGGAATCAATACTGACCACTAACCAATGACAGAACTCTCCAGCACCATCTAGGAGTACACCTCCTTCTTCCAACACACATGGATTTGAATGTCTACTCAATGCCAGTGCAGTAGAGCCAGCAGTCAAGAGCACAGGTTTAAGCTGGGCAGATCTACATGTGAAACCTGAAGCCACCTCTTACTGGCTGCAGGGTTGGGGAATTTCTTTAGTCTTCTAGTTCCCCCATCTCTACAATGGCAAAGCATACTGTCTACCTAAATGAATGCCGTGAAAGTGAAATAGGATTCATCAGCAGACACATGAAAAAAAATCACGGTACTGACATATACCACATGTTTTTAAAGCTGTTTTTAAAAGAATGCATAGCTACAGAAAAACTAAAAGAAAGATGGCCAAGAAGACACATACCTTTGGTATTGGAACATCTCTGAAATGAGGATGTTCCTAATTTACCTTTAATACTGTAACATCTCTGAACTCAAGAGGTGCTTACGAGAGCACAGAATAAACAGAAGCTGTGATCTGCTGGTCACTCTCAGGGCCCGGGAGAACTTGGTCACGGGCGCTAACATGTGTCATCATGTCCATCCAGTACTGTGTATTGTTGGAAATGCAGAGGCTGAATTTACCTGCTATTTAGAAAACCTTTTAAAATACGACACTAAAATTTTGCACTGAAATGAAAAATTATTGTGTATACAAAAGGCAAGGAAACTACATAAATATGAAAATAGTGAAGCAAGTATCTGTCACTGGAGAATGACTACAATTCCATATTTTGTTTCTTAGTTAATTAATTATTTATTTTGCGTTGTCCTGGGTCGTCTTTGCTATGCACGGGCTTTCTCCAGCTGCAGCAAGCAAGGGCTACTCTTCATTGCGGTGCACCAGCTTCTCATGGTGGCTGTCTTCCTGTGGAACACAGGCTCTAGGCCCACGGGCTTCAGTAGTTACAACATGTGGGCTCGGTAGTTGTGGCCTGTGAGCTCTTAGGTGTGCGGGCTCGGTAGTTGTGGCCCGTGAGCTCTTACGCATGCAGGCTCGGTAGCAGTGGCCCGTGAGCTCTTAGGCGTGCGGGCTCGGTAGCCGTGGCCCGTGAGCTCTTAGGCGTGCGGGCTCAGTAGCCATGGCCCGTGAGCTCTTAGGCGTGCGGGCTCGGTAGCCGTGGCCCGTGAGCTCTTAGGCGTGCGGGCTCGGTAGCCGTGGCCCGTGAGCTCTTAGGTGTGCGGACTCGGTAGCCGTGGCCCGTGAGCTCTTAGGCATGCGGGCTCGGTAGTTGTGGCACATGTGCTTAATTGCTCTGCAGCATGTGGAATCTTCCCAGACCAGGGACTGAATCCGTCTCCCCTGCACTGGCAGGCAGATTCTTATCCACTGTACCACCAGGGAAGTCTAATTCCATATTTTCTTGCAAAGTATGAGCCAAGCACTTTAAAGTCAGTTGCTTGAAGATATATCACATTTTGTTTCTAAGATAGAGGCAAAAAGAGTGCCATTTACAAACTGAGAAGGTGAACAGCACGTGAAGGTGAATGAAAATACCAAGTGCTTGGGAATAAATGGAATGTCTAAACGACAGGAGGCAAGTGTGCCCAATGCATATATCTCAAATTAGAATTGATAAAATACAACATCTTCAAAAAGCAAGTCAAAAAACAAATATAGACAAGTATGAGCTCATTAACTCTATGGGCACATGCATGTGTGTGTATAAATCCACAAGGACTAAATTGATATACCAGTTAATAGTAGCTTTGAAAAGAAATAAGAAACGTAAACAGAGAATAAAGAAAGATGTTAATGTTTTACTATAATGACTTCTACTGTGCTTGAAATTTTTATAATAATCATATATTCAAGGTATTATTTTGATAATGTTTTTAATTCAGGAAGATTATAATGAAATGATACATGTGCAGTTTTGGCATCCTGCCAGGTAGAGAAACCTCCAGTGATTGGCAGCCATTATTATGCTCCTAGACTCCACGAAAGAAACGACGAATATGACATACACATTTAACATATGATTCTAGCCATTAATGAGTTTACAGTCTAGTAGGATTAGAGACTAAAAAAGGTAGGATATATATAAATATATACACACACATATATATGTATGTGTGTGAATGTATATATAAAGACATATATATATACACATACACTAAGATATGTGTATATATACACCAAGATATGCAGATTATACATCTATAATATACATATTTATTTGTATAATATAATTATACATATTTATCATATATACGTGTGTGCTAGCCTGCAATGCAGGAGATCCCAGTTCGATTCCTGGGTCAGGAAGATCCACTGGAGAAGGGATAGGGTATTTACTCCAGTATTCTGGCCTAGAGAATGCCATGGACTGCATAGTCCATGGGGTTGCAAACAGTCAGCACAGCTGAGCGATTTCACTTTCACTTTACTTTAGCATATATGTGTCTGTAAGAAGTATGACAAGATAAAGAAGATTACTGCCTACAGCCCCAGAAGAAATGTCTCATTAGAATCTCATAAGCCTAGAGTTACAAGAACCTTAGAATACCAATAGATTTACCCCAAAATTTTATCTGGATAGCTAAAGAAGCAAGCTAGGACATGCACCATCACCTCTGAAACCTTATCAAGAATGACCCATCCAACTTGGAGGGCATTATGTTTAGTGAAATAAGTCAAACAGAGAGAAATACTATATTATATCACTTATATGTGGATCTAAAAAATACCACAACTAGTGAATATAACATACACGAAGCTGACTCACAGGGGTAGAGAACAAACTCGTGGTCACCAGCGGGGCAGTGGGTGTAAGTGGGTGTACAAGGATGTATTGTACAATATATATATCAATATTTTATAATAACTGCAAATGAAAAGTAACCTTTAAAAGTTGTATAAAAATAAAAATTTTAAGAAAAGAATGACTCATCCATTAAATATTGCCAATGACTGTATATCCAGGTTTGCCAAAGCCTTGTGACATCCACACAGCTGTGTTCTCATGAAGGTCATAGATCCATCAGTATATCCCATATTTAGGAACACAACGCCTCCAAAACCCCACTTGCTGGAGGAGTGCCTCTGCCCTTCCCAGATCATGACAGAGGTAAACAACCCCATTTCCATCACTGGATCATTCAAGTCTTCAAGGGCGAAGAACAAGTTCTACACAGCTCTGCCCACCCTAGAGCACAGAGCCGGTACCACACTAGTGAACAGTCAAAGACAGTAAGTCCCCTACACACAAACTTTCAAGTTGCAAACTTTCAAAGATGCAATTGTGCATCAAGTTCCAACAAGGAACCAGGACCTGTGCCATCAATGTTAGTTGTGAGTGAAATTGCGGCTTGCTTTCCGTCTCCTATTACTGACAATCCTTCAGCTCTACCATCTTCCACCTGCCTCTCTCCTCCAGTGAGTAACTCTTCTTGCCTCTCCATTTGACGTCAGCCCCTGTATGGGTCAGGAAGATCTCCTGCAGATGGGTTTAGCTACCCACTCCAGTATTCTTGCCTGGAAAATTCCATGGACACAGAAGCCTGGAGGGCTGCAATCCATGGGGGTCACAAAGAGTCGGACAGGACTGAGACTAACACTACACCTTTCAAGGCACTGTATTGTAAGATTAAAAATGTTTATTTTTGTGTGCTTGTTTTTTATGTATTATTTGTGTGAAAAGTATTATAAATGTATTACAGAACAGTATTACATAGCTGATTCTGTTAGTTGGGTACGTAGGCTTAACTTCGTTGAACTTATGAACAAATTGGACTTACAAATGCCCTCTTGGAATGGAACCCATTCCCATGTCGGGGACATACTATAAAGCTTCGAGAAGAGTTTTCAAGTTACCCAGAGACAAAAGGGAAGAAAACAGGCTCAGGAAGCCAGGGCTCCCGCCTGAAGAAGCCTTTGGGGAGAGGGTGTGATTTGAGGCTCATGTGTCTGATGGAAGATAAGGGACCCTTCTCCCCCTCCAAACCCAGCACTGCTCTCTCTTGGTAGCTCCTTTCTCCCTGTGAACTCACACACAGAAGAAGACAGCAGCAGACACTGCCCATCGATGCTGGTCTTCTGAAGAGAGGAGGAAGCTAAAAACTCAAGGAAGGCTGGCCACCACTGAACAAAGGAGCCGGACAGCTGGGAGGCAGAGTGTCTTACAGGAACGCAAGAGTTACTAAGTGACGCAGAGCTTAACTTTCAAAGGACTTCAGAGAAGAAAGTACAAGATGCAAATTTCTCCAAAGCTCACTGGCTGCTAGTACAGACGATCCCCCCGCCCACCTAGAGAAGGAACTCCAGTTGTAAAAGCTTTTGATGGGAAGGGGGAAGGAACCATGGGGAGGGAAGGGGAACCGAGAGAAACAATGACAGCTCTGTGGGGTGGAGGCAGGGGGACTTCCAGGGTGAGATTTCAACACACAGCTCCCAAGGCAAACTTTCAGGGTTCTTCTCCTCTAGCTCACAGGGATAGTGAACCTCCCAAGTTTAAAAGGTCTTCAGGGAACCAAGTGGCTCTGGTGTCACCCACCACCTGCCTTTTACTTGCTTCCTCAGCCTGTCTCTCCCAAGGGAATGAAATCCACAATCCCCAGCTTCACTTGCTTTCACTATCACACAAGAGCAAGAAGAAGGAGCGAAAGGTCAGGGCTGAGGCTATTTCTAGATAAAACCTATTTTCACATTGAACTTGTGGGGTTGCAGAAACAGAAAGCAGAAACCTGATGATGAAGGGACCCTTGGGAGGAGAATACCACTCTGAATCACTGTATCTGGGAGACACTTTTAGGATGAGCAGTAAGAATGCTCCAGATGTATGGCAAGGTGGGGAATGCTCATACCAGACCCAGGGTTCGCAACTGGGGTGCTCAAGCTGGGCTGATTCTGCCCTCAAGGGAAATGTGGGAACAGCTAGAGACATTGTTGGTTGTCACAACTCAGGGAGGCAGGGAGAAGAAGATTGCTTCTGGCACCAAGGACCAGTGGGGCTGCTAAACAACCTACAACGCAAAGGACTGCCCCCTTAACAAAGAACTCCCCAGTCCCAATGTCAGCAGCACCAAGGCTGAGAGATGCTTCCTTCCCCAGATAAACCGCATCCCTGCAGCCATCTCCAGAACCCCTAACCATCCTATCTGAAATAAATATTTGCCACCCCCCTGACTGGGCAGTTACCTCGTCACACAAGTCCACTTATCCTGTGTGTGTGTGTGTACGTGTGTGTGTGTGCTTGGTTGCTCAGTCGTGTCCAACTCTTTGCAACCCCATGGACTATAGCCCACCAGGTTCCTCTGTCCATGGGATTCTCCAGGCAAGAACACTGAAGTGGGTACCCATTCCCTTCTCCAGGGTGTCTTCCCAACCCAGGGGCCGAACCTGGGTCTCCTGCATGGCAGTTGGATTCTTTACCAGCTAAGCCATCAAAAGTTTACTTACCCTGTGAGCAATATCAAACATCAAATACATATGACAGGCAAATCCTGTATCCTCAGAGTACCTGGCTCTTCTCCCAGCAGACGTTTTAAGGGCACTCCTCAAGACCCAAAAAGTAGATTCTTTCACAACAACTGCAATAAAAGCATGGAGCAGCCATGTTTAAAAACCTCCTCAATTGTTAGGTAGATGCAGAGGCAAAAATAGCTGCACAGTTAGGATGGCCCATGCATTTCCAAAATATTCCAAAGAGAGAAAGAGGGGAAAAGAACAAATAAGATAACTCCACAACCAAAAATAGATTTTCCCCCAGGGCTCTCTCATAGCTAAAACCAGTCCCATCACTCTGAGTTGTCTTTCATTTTTTAATTGTAAAATACCATAAACATGTAAGAAAAGGGGGTTAAGGTAAATACAAAATTTAACGAATGAAAACAAACCCCCATGTAACTACACCTCGGGTCAAGAAATGGAACCATGTCCAGTGGTATCTCCCTGCCAGACACGCCTCTCCCATGCACAGAGCGAAAATACGGGTGCTATTTTGAAAGTTCTATCTTTACTCAAGGACTGGGATTTATTTTTATGTATTTACCACAAATACCAACTGCTATGACTGCAAAGTGAACAGATTTGGGAAGGGGGGCTGTTTATGGAAACAAACTCATGGATTGTTAATTTACAAAAGCACGTAGGGGGAAAGGCATGGAAGGATGCCCGGAAATAGGGCGGAAAGCCCAGACTGGGGGCCTAGAGAGAAACTCGAGTCAGAATCTGGCACCCTGGGTACGGATAATCTTTCACGGACCACAAAATGACTTCCTGTCACACAATATCATTGGAAAAACTCAATGGAATCATGTGTTTCAAGGGTGAGCAAAGCATCTCACATGTAGGAGATGACGGTCCACAGATACTGGGCTCCCTCTTCTCTCCTTGCCCATGAAAAAGGGGAAGATTGAAAAGGCCATGACTTTCGTAGATTATTTGATTAGAAACTCTCCTAATTCCCAGTTCTCTAAACCCTTTCACAAAGAAGACGATACAAACCCACTTTCAAGTTCTTCTGATGACCTTGACAACGAGGCACCTAGACCAGTCCTGGAGGCCCTCCCTCTGCTCCTGGCTCACATCCCGTGCCTCTCCGTCACTTATCACAAATGTAAAGGCCTAAGTGGACTGTCAGGAAAAAACAACTCGCACCCCAGCAGGGAGCCTTCATCCATCTCTTTGAAGACAAAAAGCAACAAGGTGTGTTTATTTGTACTTGCTGCACACAGCCTCATCGACTGGCTTAGGCTGCACGAAGCCCCTCAACTCATTTAAAAGTAATAATAATAATAATAAAACCCACCTGCGCACATCATTAAGCAGATCACTCCAGGAGAAAAGGTCAAAACCCACACTCCTGGGTACACACTGGGGAAATCAAGCCTTTTCACTGACAGGTAGAAAAGGTCAGGGAGTTCCTAAAAGGTCAACCAGTGAGGAGGTGAGCTGTCTAATCCCCACAAAGCCTGCCCACCGTTAGACATCCTTCAGCATCCACGCATTTAAACCCACTGAGCCCACCTCGGCAAAGAAAGCTGGACCTCAAACAGCCTGAGCCTTTCTCACCGGATACATTAAAAAATAATAACAGTTGAAATTGATGCTTCACTTCCCTAATACAAACAATAGAAACAAAGGAAGAAAAAATATACACACGCATGCAAAGGTGTCTGAGAAGGTTCCTGAAAAATAGAGACCTCCAGATTGCTCTTGAAGTGTCCGTGTCCTTCCAGTCCTACAAAGACCTGAAACCCAGACTAGGCTCCGCTCTGACCCCGAGTTTCTTCACAGACAATCAAAGGGAGAAACAAATCCAAAGTGCCAAAGCACCGGCATTTATCATCTTTCTTGTTAGATCAACTTCCCAAAAGAGGATGGAGGTGGAGGATATGGGACAGAAGGACAGGGTCTTTGGCCCACTACAAACTGACCTACCATGCAGGCTTCAGGAGACATGACCGGCCCTGTTCTCCAGTGACAAGTTAGGGCAAAGCGGAATCCCTGCTAGAAGGGTGATACTTAATATAACACAAAAAATGCACAGACTTCAACCTGCCTAGAGGTTTCTAAACTAGTAACTCACTGTAAAGGTGAGTCAAAACCACACAAGCCCAAGAAACACAGATAACAGACAGTTAGGTGTTTGGTGACTACCACCCCCATCCTTCCCTCCCCGCTATGACTGTTGTTCAGTTGTGTCCAACTCTTTGAACCCCATGGATTGTAGCATACCAGATTTCCCTGTCTTTCACTATTTCCTGGAGTTTGCTCAAACCCACTCTGACTATTCTACTTATTTTAGCCCTATTTTACACGTACACACATATTAACCAGTGCTGACCACAGAAAGACAAAATTAACTTTACAGCTATTTTTACAGCGATGAAGACTCAACGAAAGCCACTCAGTACTAACTGGGAGATGCAATAAATAACAGATTCTACTGGGCCGCAGGCAGTTCCCTGAGGACATGCACAAGACCTGGCTTCTGGACTGTCCTACTTGGGTTTTATCAGGGGACACACAGGGTCAATGCAAATAGAAAGCATGGATCTAGGCAGGTCTTTGTGTCTGAAATGTCCAGGAAACCTCCCAGTTCTAACAGCCTCCAAATAATCACTCTTCCCTACCTGTGACTGCCAACGTCCCCTGGGAACCCTCTCCCTGGGGTGGCTTAGTTCAGGACAAACAGGACACTCTGACCCACACCTGGTTAAAAGTCCACAGCAGCCATCAGCATTCCACCATCCCTGGAAGCCGCAGAAAACCCACAGACATCTAAGCGGGAGTCTTGGAGGAGTGGGGATGATGTCATAGGTCTTAGAGTGGGGGAAGGCTACCCAGAAGATTCTCAGGATGGCCAGGACCAGGGACTCCGAAACAAGGAGGAGGGTTTGTCTTTCCTAGTGCACATCTGGCAGGGAGGGGAAGCCTGGAATTAAGTGAAGCTCAACTTCCCCAACAAACACACCCCCAAAGATACTTCCACCTCAAGTAGCTAGAAGTATCTGGGAGAATCGAGCATGAATTAGACATGTAGATGGCACCAACTTCAAGCAAGCCAGCTTCTTGATGAAGAAAGTTCACGCTGCCCTGTCATCTACTTTCCCGTGCATCAGCTGCCCAGAAATAAATATGGGGGGGTCAAGGGCCTGCTGACCCTAGGAGGGGCAGCTGACAGCTGTGACCAGAGGGCAGGGGCCGGGGAACAGCTCCGGGTTGGAATCTGGAGCGTGTCCACATCAGCAGAAAAGTTCCAGGGAACGTCACGCTACTCCTGAAGACCTCAGGGTCTTCAGCCCACGCTAAAGGCAATGCCAGGTTCAAAGGGCGGCAGATGAAGCCTGTGCCCTCTCCCAGGGCATCTTGCCGGACAGGGCGTCCACCGTAGGGCGATTGGGGGTGATCAGATGATTTAAATAAATGTCCTGCTCCCAGAATCAGTGGGAAAGATGAATAATTCCCAGGTCTGGCCCTGCTTCATCTCCCTTTGCCCAAACCAAACACAGTCCCAGGGAGGAATGGATGGGAAGGGCGATACCACCCGCCCCGCGGACCAGGTAGGAAACTGAGGCACGGGGGTGCACACAAGAGAACCCAAAGGGGCCCTGGGGAGGCTATCGCAGCACCCAGCCCCCGCGTCTGGGATGCTGGGATCAGGGAAGCGTTCTCTCCTCTCCCCACCCTTCTCCCTTTCTTCTACACAACACACAACACACACACACACACACACACACACGCACGAACTCTCCAGCTACGCCCAATCGGGGCAGCTGCCGGGCTCCCCAGAGCCGGACTGCACACAAAGCCCCGCCCGTGCACACACCACACAGCACAAGCCGGCGCGCACGCCCACACAATAGGACGGCGCGCACCCCGCCGCGGCCCCTCGCCGGGGTCCCGGCCAGCCCGGCGCCGGGGTCCGCCCTCTGTGCACACCCGCGCCGGGAGACGCAGCCCGGGCCAGGGGAGGGGGCACGATCGCAGCCCCGCCGCCGCGCCCCGCGCCCCGCAGAAAGTTCTCCGGACGCCCCCCGACTCACCCGCGGCGCTGCTCAGCAGCAGGCACAGCGGCCCCAGCAGCCACATGGCGCGGCCGCCGCTCCTGCTGCCCGGCGCCGTCGCTGCCCCCGCGGCCTCGGCGACGACCCCGCCCCTCGCCGCGCCGGCCCCGCCCCGCGGCCCCGCCTCCCGCCCGCCCCGCCCTCTCGGCCCGGCCGGCTCGGCCCGGCTCCGCGAAGTTTTCGCGAGCATCAGGGCCGCGCGCCCCCCGCGTCCTGACCCGGGTGTCCAGACTCAGAGAGGCCGCCAAGGGGGCCACGGAGGGTCCGGCCCTGGCGGCTGCTCGCCATCAACCCCCTCTGGCTGCGAGGATCTAACAGTCCAGGCTCGGTCCTCGCCTTCTCTTTCTCTTTTTCCTCCCACTTCTGTTCCTCCATCCTCCGAGGATGCAGCGCTCACCACTTCCTCAAGTCCCAAACTTGAATTCTTTACAGAACTAACTACGAAATGAGTTTACTCCAGGGAGGGAAAGGAAGAGTTGAAAGAATGGGCCAAGTGTTATGAGAAAAAAAAAAAAAAACATATATATGTATTATTTTTAGCAGCAACATGGAATACGAGGAGTGCTTCTCAAACTTTTCAAATGCATCGGACGCACCGGGACTCTGACTCAGTAGGTATTGGGTGGGGCCTGCGATTCTGCTTTTCTGAGAAGCTTTCAGGTGATTTGGAAACTGATGGTGAACCACAGGTGGAGTAGGCACACAGCTTTAGCCTGTGCTTTATTTCCTCTGGATCCTGTCTGCCTAGACCAAGGGACTTTGGGGCCCCAGTTTGCAGAAAAGGAAAGTATATGTGAAAGTAGAAGCCCAAATACAAAAAGAACAGCTGCTCCTGTGCAGCTGGGGCTCCAGGACAGCACTGGTGACAATTCCTAGAGGATTTAGACGGAGGAAGAATCAATGACGCTTTCGTTGTCCACTCTCCCGCCCCTTCCATCTCCAGAAAAAAAAAGCAAGAAAAAAATGCAAGTCATCACCCCAAACTGGAAATATCCATTAACTGAGAAATGGATAAAGAAACTGTGTCCTGTCACTTAAGGCAGCAACAAGTGCTGCTGCTTTAGTCACTCGGTCGTGTCCAACTCTTGGGACCCAGTGGATTGTAGCCTTCCAGGCTATGTAGTTCTCTGTCCATACGGGTCTCCAGGCAAGAATGCTGAAGTGAGTTGCCATTTCCTGCTCCAGGGGATCTTCCTGACCCAGGGATTGAACCCCGGGTCTCCTGTACTGCAGGCAGATTCTCTACCGACTGTCACAAGTGGCTCAACGTGAATGAATCTCAGAAGTGTGCTAGGAGAAAGAATCCAGGCTCCAAGGGGGCATTCTGTATGACTCCATTTATAAGACATGAGGGATGAGGGCAAGGAGGGAAGCAAAGCCATAGGGACCAAAATCAGCTCAGTAGATACCAAGATCTGGCCTGGGGAAGAAGGACCACTGCAAAGGGTCACAAGGGAACATTGTGGAGCAGTGAGGCTGTTCTGCAACTTGATTATGGTAGCGGTGGTGGCTGTTGTTGTATACAACATATACATAATGTTATGCGTTTGTGAAAACTTAGAGAACTACATCCCTGAAACCCACACCTAAAGCAAGTGCATTTTACTGTGTATAAACCATACCTGTTTGGAGGAGCTGGGAGGGCATGGGTGCTGGAACTGCTGGTAAGGGAAGTTGTAGAGGGGATGCCCACATTAGATTTGAGATGAATTGGAGAAACCACAGAGGATACTGAGATTCAGTGTCTCTGCATTTTAACTATCTGCTCTAGGCTGGAAATATAAAGGTTAAAGTGGATCAGGTCAAAATTTTAAAAATAACAACAACGGTTCAAGGTAATGAGAAAATGTGATGTCATGTAGGCAAGTTGAGCAAGTTCCATATTACAAAGTACTTTGTTAAATATGGAAAACACAAAACCTCCAAAACATTTAGCATCTGGGGGTTTTCTTCTGGGGTCCATGAGGACAAGGGTGCTCATCTCATGGGCTTCAGAGAATTGTAAAATTCCCAATATTTTATGCGCATTTCAAGTGTGTATGAGTTCATACATTTTTCCAGGAAGTGTGTTGTAATGAAACCTCGGACCGCTGATAATGATACAAAAGAAGGCAAATAATTTCTCCTACAGCGGTTCATTTGCCTCTAAACATTAGAAATGTGGAAGAAGCAAG
Organism: Ovis aries; assembly: GCF_016772045.2. Taxonomy (NCBI): domain Eukaryota; kingdom Metazoa; phylum Chordata; class Mammalia; order Artiodactyla; family Bovidae; genus Ovis; species Ovis aries. Next base: position 65,254,177 of record NC_056068.1, on the reverse strand, counting down.
GGACTCTCAAGAGTCTTCTCCAACACCACAGTTCGAAAGCATCAGTTCTCCGGCGCTCAGCTTTCTTTATGGTCCAACTCTCACATCCATACATGACTACTTGAAAAACCATAGCTTTGACTAGGCGTACCTTTGTCAGCAAAGTAATGTCTCTGCTTTTGAATATGCTGTCTAAATTGGTCATGGCTTTTCTTCCAAGGAGCAAACGTGTTTTAATTTCATGGCTGCTTTCACCATCTGCAGTGATTTGGGAGCCCTCAAAAATAAAGTCTGTCTCTGTTTCCATTGTTTCCCCATCTACTTGCCATGAAGTGATGGGATCAGATGCCGTGATCTTAGTTTTTTGAATGTTGAGTTTCAAACCAGCTTTTTCACTCTCCTCTTTCACTTTCATCAAGAGGCTCTTTTATTCCTCTTTGCTTTCTGCCACAAGGGTGGTGTCATCTGCATATCTGAGGTTATTGATATTTCTCTGGCAATCTTTTTTTTTTTTCCCCTCTGGCAATCTTGATTCCAGCTTGTGCTTCATCCAGCCCAGCATTTCGCATGATGTACTCTGCATATAAATTAAATAAGCAAGGTGACAATATACAGCCTTGACATACTCCTTTCCCTGTTTGGAACGAGTTTGTTGTTCCATGTCTGGTTCTAACTGTTGCTTCTTAACCTGCATATGATTTCTCAAGAGGCAGGTCAGGTGGTCTGGTATTCCCATCTCTTGAAGAATTGTCCACAGTTTTTTGTGATCCACACAGTCAAAGGCTTTGTTGTAGTTAATAAAGCAGAAGTCTTTCTGGAACTCTCTTGCTTTTTCTATGATCCAGCAGATGTTGGCAATTTGATCTCTGGTTCCTCTGCCTTTTCTTCCAGTTCTTTGGAATTCTATCAAAAGCACAGGACCCTCAGCTTCCAGAAAATGTAATAGGATCCAGAGCTAATCGTTCAGATCTCAGGGAGCCAATCCCAAGTCTTTTTTTTACAGTTGGTTTCATAAAAATAAAAACCAGAGTGCTTCATGGCTCTTATTTACCAAAAATGAGACACTCTGAGCTTGCATGTGTGCTTCAAACATTGCTTCACATTGTTAAAGAAGGGAGGAGAGAGCTTTGTCTCACTGTGGTCTTTGGTAGAATGATCTATAGTTCTCATGCTTTTTCTCATCAACTCCTCACAGCAGCTCCAGCCACATCACACATGAAGATAGCACAAACTAGACTTGAGCTCAGCTTCTTCTTCACTGTTCAGTCGCTAAGTCGTGTTTGACTTTTGGTGACCCCATGAGTTGCAACTTGCCAGGCTTCTCTGTCTTTCACCGTCTCCCGGAGTTTGCCCAAACTCATGTGCATTGAGTCGGTGATGCCATCCAACCATCTCATCCTCTGTCGTCCCCTTCTCCTCTTGCCCTCAATCTTTCCCAGCATCAGGGTCTCTTCCAATGAATTGGCTTTTCGCATCAGGTGGCCAGAGTATTGAAGCTTCAGCTTCAGCATCATTCCTTCCAATGAATAAGTGTCTTCTTACCTGTGCTCCAGTTCTCTTCACTTCCTAGTCTGTGACTTTGGGCAAATGATAGACTCTCTGAGCTTTAGTTTCCTTATCTGTAAAATGGGAATAATAAGAGACCCTAGATCTTAGGGTTGCTGTCAGGATTCAGTGAGCTATGTGAAGTCGTTTGCACAGGACCTTGCACATAATAATTGCTCAAGAAAAAGTAGATGCTGGTGTGGTTGTGGTTACGGTTCACACTAAAAGGGAGCTGCTGTGGTAGCCAGTCTCCAAGATGGCACTCAGAGATCCTTGGCTTTTGGTATTTGTGCTTTCTGTCGTCCCTTCCCATCATCCCTTTTATATTGGCCTGGCTGATAGTTGTGACCAGTAGATATTGTGGAAGTGGCAGAGGGTACCCTTGAAGGCTGGATCACAAAGGACATAGCACTTTCTTCCTTGCTCCCTCCATCCCTTGCTCTTGACGAAGTCAACCACTGTGTTGGGAGGACACTCAAGAAGTCCTGTGGATAGGCACAGGGAGAGGGACTGAGCTTCCTGCCAGCTTGGAATGACCATCTTGGCAGCGGAACCTTCAGTCTCAATCAAGCCCTCAGATGACAGTGCCTGGACCAATATCTGACCAGCTATTGTAAGAAATCCTAAGCTGGAACCACCCAGCCACTCCCAAATTCCTGATCTACAGAAACTGTCAGAGATCATTAGTATGTATTGTTGTTTTAAACCACTGAGTTCCAGGTGATTCTTTATTTAGCAATAGATAACTAGTACTTCTGCCTTTAAAGCCATCCAGGGGATTGACTCAATGATTCTATAGGACCTTATAAATGACTGCACAATTGGAAAACACTTTGAATTTTGACTGCTGCTTAGTAAGCACTCATATGTTTGTTTTATCGTTATCATGGTTTATTCTGAAATTGCTGTCATTATCATCACCTTTTTTCCAAAGCACCTAGGCCACATTCAGACTTTAAAAAAAGTTTTTAACTCTAGGAAGAGTAAAGATGTGGGTCGAACTAACAAGCAGAGGAAGAGCCGCAGGACACCAAAGAGACGGGGAGAAACTACTTACAAAATGTTTACCAGAAACTAGTAGACATTCGCTTCATAAAAATCATGCAGAGAGATGGTAGATGGCCTTGCTCCCTTCCTCCCCCAGTTATTTCCTTGGCTCACAGTTTCACATTTGCTCCATCCTTCCTGCGCTATGCTCTCCCTGTCATTCACCTGATTTTTGTTCTTCCTGGGATGTGAAGAAAGCAGAAATTCGCTTGAGGATACAGTCACAGAAGGCTCATTCCCCTCCCCACGGAGTGGATGCTGGAATCTGCCGGCTGAGAGGCTGCCTGGTGGAAGAAGATGACTGTGCTCTTCCCGAAATGTATGCTCACTGTCTCTCCGCACACGCGACTATCATGACTCCACAAAGTCAAGTAAGCTACTCCACAGAGGCTTTGGAGCAGCGTGATACACCTGGGCCCCTCGGCCCCACCACTTACTAGCTCTGTGAGGCTGAGAAAGTCACTTTCTCTGTCTTTCAGAGTCAAATTACTCTGAGTGTCATTTTCCTGTGCAGTGGGCGTAACAGTTGTACCCACCTCCTGGGGTTGGTGTAAGAAGCAGGAGGACTCATTGATTCCCTCACTTATTTGACAGTTGTTGAGAGAGAACTGTGTCAAACACTGTTCTGGACTCTGGTTGGCTGCTGTGAACTCACCTTTCCTTGTACTCACAGAGCTCACAGTCTAACTGGGGAGACAGACAGACATCAAATTGACATGCAATACAGTGTCCTTTATCATAAGGGCTATGTGAGGCATGCTGCAGTTTCTGACTCACCGTCTTCATTTGTTCAGCCCTTATTTGCATTACTCACTGAGGGCCTACATTTGAGGGGTAAGTAATACCAGGAAGCATGAAGGTTAAAACTTCAAATATCTGCAGTAGGCAACCTCTGAGATGGCCCTCAATGATCCCACTTCCTGGAATTCACACTTTTACGTCATTCCCTTCCTTGAATGTTGCTGGATCTATGACTCAAGTCTAACAAAGAGAATGCAGTCAAAGTGTTCCAAACCTGTGCTCAGTCACTCAGTCAGGCCTGACTCTTGGTGGCCCTATGAAGTATAGCCCTCCAGTCTCCTCTGTCCATGGGATTCTCCAGGCAAGAATACTGCAGGGGGTTGCCACGCCCTTCTCCAAGATATCTTCCTGACCCGGGGATCAAACCCATGTCTCTTATGTCTCCTAAATCAGCAGGCGGGTTCTGTACCACTGCTGCTTCTGCTAAGTTACTTCAGTCGTGTCTGACTCTGTGCGACCCCATAGACAGCAGTCCGTCAGGCTCTCCTGTCCCTGGGATTCTCCAGGCAAGAACACTGGAGTGGGTTGCCATTTCCTTCTCTAATGCATGAAAGTGAAAAGTGAAAGTGAAGTCGCTCAGTCGTGTCCAACTCTTAGAGACCCCATGGACTGCAACCTACCAGACTCCTCCATCCATGGGATTTTCCAGGCAAGAGTACTGGAGTGGGGTGCCTTTGCCTTCTCCCACTAGGGCTACCTAGATCATACCAACACTCAAGCTTCTGTTTCTTTCTGTCTCTCTCCCTGTCTACCTCACCATTTGCCAATTTCCAAACTGTACTATGGAAAGATTCAATTGGCAAGGAAGCGTAAAGGCCTCTAGCGACAGCTAGTGAGGTACTAAGACCCTCAATCCAATGAGCCCACCAACAACTGAATCCCGCCAACAACCAAATGACTGAACTTGGAGGCAAATCTTCCCCTCAGTCAAGCCATCAGATGAGATCCAACCCTAGCTGACTGCTTGGCTACAACTTCATGACAGACCTTAAACAGAGGGACCCAGCTGACTGTGCCCAGACTCCTGACCCAGGAAAACTGGAGGATTATATGTTTGTTGTTTTAAGGCACTAAATTTTGAGATAATCGGTTATAGACCAACAGATAACTAATACAAAAGCCTTACTATAAACATTGAGTCTGTGAACATTCAGCATTATTGAATCTCACTTACCCATTAGCCTGAGGAAGGCAGTAGGAAAGAATCGTCATTAACCAAGTGTCTGCATCAAACATTGTATATTTATGATCACATCTATCTTCACAGCAATCTCTGACTTGAATGTTATGATGCCTTTTGCACAGATGGGGAAATCTGAGGTGCACAAGTGACTGGCCCAAAATAACCCACAAAGTTAACCAAGATTTAAAGCCAGATCCCTTTGATTCCAAAGGATTCCCACAATACCATTCTGAACCTTGCTGCCTTCTATAGCAAAACAACATCTTATACATAAAACTTAGAAGGTGTTAGCAGCTTGAAAGGTAATGTGCTCACTGGGTTTGGGGCTAGACAGGTAAAAATCCTCAGCACATCAAATGGAGCTTGATTTATTATGCAATACAATTCAACTCCCAGAAAACTTTTCTGGATGCGTCTAATTATAGTAGTTCCCACACCCCTAAAAATGCTGAGTATGAGAGTTCTCCTGGCTAGAAATTAAAGTCATCCCAGAGCTGCCAAATGTATAGATATATTTTTAAATTGTCAGACTAATCTACAGAGAAATACTGCTGGGAACCAGCACAGTTCTTGTAATTCATGTTTAATAAAGTCACTAGCTTGAGGAAGAGAGATCTTCTGACATTTATAAATGAAAAATTTGTACCATCTGAAAGGATGAAAATTTTACCCCTCATTTAGAAAAAACTTGCAGCTTGTTATTTATTTTAATGCCTCAGTTTTACTGCCCCTTGAATGAAGTTGTCTACACCCTTAAAAGAGTTATTTTTCATTTGTGATCAGGCCTGGAACCAATGAACAATTATATGAAAAAGAATTTAACCTGAAATTTATTAACTGGGCCTTGTTGCCAGCTTTCATCACAGACATTTTTTTTTCTTTCTCATTTGGAAAGGGGGGGAAAGGTAGATTTATTAAATGCATAAATCTATTCTTGGTTTATCAGTTTGAGAGGGAAAACTGTCATTGAATTATATACAATAGATCTGCGGTGTGCAATATGGTAGCCTTTAGCTGCTTGTAGCCCCAAGTAGATATACTGAGCACTTGAAATGTGGCTATTATGATAGAAGCTAAGTAAAGCCAAACTGAATTTCAGGGACAGTACAAAACAGAATGTAAAAGATCTCAATAATATTTACACTGACCATAGGTTGAAATAAGGTATTTAGATGTATGCTGCTGCTGCTAAGTCGCTTCAGTAGTGTCCGACTTTGTGTGACCCCACCAGGCTCCCCCGTCCCTGAGATTCTCCAGGCAAGAATACTGGAGTGGGTAGCCATTTCCTTCTCCAATGCATGAAAGTGAAAGGTGAAAGTGAAGTCGCTCAGTCGTGTCCAACTCTTAGCGACCTCATGGACTCCAGCCTACCAGGCTCCTCCGTCCATGGGATTTTCCAGGCAAGAGTGCTGGAGTGGGGTACCATTGCCTTCCCCGTTTAGATGTATAGGTTTATATAAAATAATATTCAAATTAACTCCACTGGTATGTTACTACTTTAATGTGGAAATTTTTAAATTTCATATGTAGCTTGCATTTGGGGCTCACAACATATTTCTTTTCAAGGTAACTGATAATATATGTTTTATCTGATGAATGGCCACATGACATGTCGGCTCTCCTGGCATCATTGTTAAACGTAAGTTCACTTGAAGATCACTGACTTGAGAGAAACTTTCTTTCTCCCAGTTTCTCCATGGAAATAATTTTGTTCCCAACCCCTCTTAACCTCATATTCTAGTCATCCAAGTCAATGAGATAAAAGTGATTTTAATGTCATAATTTCAATATTACAAAGGCACCAGAGGGTCCAAAAGAAGGAAGGGAAGGAAATGAATAGAGAAGAAGGAAGCGTCTTTTTAAACATTATGAACATTTGGTGCTTGGGTTCTGAAAAGAACCCAACACTCAGTAAGATTTCCTGAAGTAAGATTTCAGTAGGGAAATTTATACAGTAATTAACTAACAAGCCAAAAATGATAGGAGATATTCACTCAGTGATAAATGGGAGACAATGTTTCCAGCATGCCTAGGTCTGATCTCCTTCCTTAAGCAACAGACTCTTTCATAGACAAACAGGTAAGCAGTAGGCTTTAACACAAGTACTGAAAAAAAAAATCATCTGGAAGGTAAGTAGGTTTACATTTTTAATCTGACATTATTGGAACATTCTTCCTGCACCATGAAAACTCTGCTTTAATAATTTACGTTGTTTTTCTCTGTTCACCTCAGCCTCTTTTAAACAGCCTTCTTTTAAATACCTCTTCAAGTTAGATTCTCTGGGCTTGATTGATTTTAATGTTTAAAAGCTTAATTTTGGGGCACTGTCTGATTGCCTGATCTGGAGCTGATGCTGTGTGGGTTTGCAGTTCAGTTCTGGAGGGCAGGGTTGTAGAAAAGAGGGATTTTTTTTGTGTGTGCATCTTTCAGTGAATTCCCACCCCCGGAGTGGAAGAGAAGGAACAAAAGGGACAAGAAAGGGAAATTTTTTTCTTTACAGTTTCTAGGACCCTTCTACCTGCAAGTAATGAAAACATGGTAGAATTACAGGTATTGTTTGCTTCTGTTAGGCATTGATCACAGCTCTTTAAGACCAGCTGGCACTTTTACCTTGTTATTCAAGCCATAAATCTGGGGATAACCCTGGACTTCTCACTCACTTTTCCCCAACAATGTCAGTCACTGAGATTTGTTAATTCTACCTACTTAATGCCTCTTGAATACAATTCACCCTTCTCCTACCCTCCAGCCACTCCCTTCATTCAGATCCCCTGCACCTCAACCTGAGTTGCTTCAACCTTCTTCTCACTGGCCTTCTCGGGTTTTGTTTTGCTGCCATTCAATCTGCTTAAAACTTCCAGGGCTCCCTATTACCCATAGGACAAGCTCGGACTTCTCAGCTGAATATATCTTTCATGAGCTGCTACTGGGGCTGTCATGGGGGTTGAAGGCAGAGAGGGGCGTAAGGGTGAGACCAGAGGAGTGGGCAAGAGATCTGGGGCATGTTAAGGAGTGTAGTCTTTATCCTGGGCACAATAGGAAGTCACAAATGGTCAGTTTCAAGCTGGGTCATGCACGAACAGAGGTGCTCTGGTTAAAAGCAAGGGTTCTGGGATCAAACTTGGCTTCAAAGCCTGAACATGGCACTTTAGCTATGTGTCTTTGGGCAAGTTACTTAACCTTTCTGAGCTGGTTTTTTTCAACTGTAGAAGGGAGATCAAGACCCCATGAAACAGATACAATCATGACACTTAAATGAGGTACTTACTATGTACCTAGCACAGAATAAGCACTTGACTAACCATAACTAACATTACCACTAACTCTAAATCTTCCTACACTTCCTCCAAGAAGCACTCCATGAACCCTCAAAACTGAGTTAAGCCTCATCCCCATGTGTTCTTGTAACACTTTGTATTTCTCCTTGTTGGTAGGACTTATGAGTCTGTATCTTAGTTGACCATTAATATGTCATTTCCCCCATCAGACCATGATCTCCCTAAGGCTGGGAACTCTGGCAAGAAGTTACTTTGACATTTACTAATTGAACAAATACCTTAGATCACCTCCTACTTTGATTCACCTGATCTCTTTTGTCCTATCTTTATTTCCACCTTACAGTTGAGGAAATAGAGGCTCAGAGGATCAAGCCATAATTCCACAGTCCTACCATCAGTGACCATCAGAGCTGTGATCCGCCTCTGGCCTCATATCTCACAATGGCCAGCTGGGCAGGAAGAAAAGCTGAGAGCAGTAACGCCCTCTAAAATGACCTTCCCGGAGCAGGACGAGTGTCCTCACTCAGCCTCACGAAACGGCAAAGTGCAGGAATAAAACATTTCAGCTGGAAAAACAATAGATAGCCAGAAATCAACCCCAATTCTACCAGAAGTCATAATTCCAGAAAACAGAACTACATACGCAAACGGCAATATACTCCAAGATACACATAATAAAATCACCTTGGCAATGCCTGTGCCCTTGTGGCCAAACCAGGGAGGGATTGAATTTAAAAGAGAACCAGTGAAAGCAAAAGGAGAAGTGGGAGGCAGAGGATGGGATAGTTAGATAGCATCACCGACTTAATGGATGTGAATTTGAGCAAACTCCAGGAGACAGTGAGGGACAAGAAAGCCTACTGCAGTCCATGGGGTTCCAAAGAGTCAAATACTCCTGAGTGACCGAGAACACAACTGGAGGACTTTTACCCACACGAGCCCATCCAAAGAGGTGTGCCTGTCCACCCACAAGGTTCAGCTCCCTGCCACGTAGCCAAGAGCCCGATCGTGGTGAAATGCCAGAGTAATTACAATGAAAATTTCCAAGGGGGAAAGATCAGGCCATGGTAATGCTAGAAGCTGTCTGCATGGGCCAGTTGGCTCAGCTCTCTCAGCTTGGGGCCAATAAAGCCAAAGTGGAGGCTGATAGTGTTGGGGGCCAATTGGCTTTGCCCTGAAGGAAAAAATAATGTTCTCTGGTCACTGGCTAGAGTCTTCATCCTGCTCAGATTGTCCTGCCAGTGCCGGTATCCGGGATCAAAAATGGCTAGGGCAAAGGACTCTGGAGAACCTACTGCCAATCTTGACGACCAGGGCTGACATTCAGGCAGCACACACCAGTACAGAGAGCTGACTGTTGGAATACAGACCCTGAGTCCCCTGAGTGTCCCTCACATCGCCCCAGATGCCCAGCTCCTCCCCAAGGCAATACTGAGAAGCGGCAGAAAAGGAGGAGAGATATAGAAGCTCCCAGCTTCCAGTATTTGGGGGGAGCAATCTGACGTCACAGAGTTTGCTAAATGTGTAACCAAACAAGGCAATGTTTATCAGTTTGTATGTTTCTAGATTTAAATAAACTATCAAATGAGGGCAAAAAATGTCTCAACATTCATCTTGAATTTGAGTTCCAAAATTAGTCTTCCTGAGAATAGAAAAGCTTTTCCATAAAAACCACAAGTAGATACTTACTGAGAGTTTTCTCAGTTGGGATTCCCCCAAACAGCAGAGCTTGAGATGAGAACGTGGACCAGGCAGTTTCATGGGAGGTGATCCCAGGAAGCAGGGAGGGAGTAAAGCCAGAGGGATGACAGGGGACAGAAATCAATAAAAGGAGCATTTGTTGAGCTGGTTAACACTCTGAGCAGCTGAGACTCACCCCTGGTGTGCACCCTCTGGGATCCATGGAGACCACACCTCAAATTATTTCTCTGAATTCGGAAATGAGACATTTATGCATAGACTCCTGTCCCTCATTGGTTGTGTTAACCATGTGAGCTTGTCCCACTTTGGAAAAACTCTCGATGCAGCAAAACCAAGAGGCTTGGTGATGCTGGAGGTAGGATCCAGCCAGAGTGTGGGCAAAGTTGCCTGCTATAGCCACAGCCCAAATCCCATGGGGCCAAGTGATGAGGCTTCTGATACGCCAGGCATCTTACATTCCACAGATAGGTCCTGTCCTTTTCTTCATTTTCATAAGAACAGGCTGAGACACAAGAAAGGTAAAGGTCGCAGAGCTAGGAGATGGCTGAAGACTCAAACCTGCCTTTTTCAGCTCCTGAGTCAAAGCATTTAACTTCATCAAAGTATTTCCTAAAATGGGACTTCACAAAAGATTCTTTTAAAAGCAACTATTTGTGGATGTGTGGGAGGGAGGAAGAAACAATAGCAGGGAAGATTTTATAAACACACTCCCTTCTTTTTATAGAAATAAGGAAGACAGTCAATCTGGCCATAGATTTTTTAAAAACTCTTAAAAATGTCTTCGAATGACTTAAAGACAAAGAATGACAAACAATCCCCTAACCCCAGTACTCAAAGATGCTATTTATTTAAAAGTACAAGTTGCTTATTGAGCTTCCCTGGTGGCTCAGTGGAAACAAATCCGCTGATGCAGAAGACCCGGGTTAGATCCCTGGGTAGAGTAGATCCCCTGGAGGAGGGCATGGCAACACACTCCAGTATTCTTGCCTGGAGAATCCCATGGTCAGAGGAGCCTGGCCGGCTACAGTCCGTGGGGTCGCAGCTTAGCAATTTAAAAATAACAACAAAGTTGCTATTATCCTAATGAAAGCCCAGTGGATACTGAGGGTACTGTTGCCCCACCTCAGCACTAGGAAGGCTGTGGACCAATTATTTAGTGTAATTCTTTACACGATCTATGATTCTTCTGGGCTTGGATTTTTTTTTAAGAGGCCAAAACATGGCTTTCTCTGAAACAAAGCAAAAATGTTTTGGGTAAAGTTATAGGTATGTAACAATTAGATGAAGAAGGAGAGCTGATACAGCCAGTGTGAAGCTGGCCTACCTAGAATCAGAGTGGATGAGAATTAAAATTTGGGATGAATTTACTATCTGGGTTCTCATCCTACTGGGAACGTGGGGGTAATGTTATGCATGCATGTACCAGTCATCCTCAGAGTTAAGCAAACCCAGAGATCAGGTCCCTGGTAGACGGTCTCCAGGAAGGTGAGGGGAAACTTTTTACACAGACAATAAAGGCCACTAAAATGACATGGTTCCTCTCAGAGCTCTTTGGGCTCTGTCTCCCCAGTATCACACCTCGTGTTCACTGTCTATTTGATTTCGCTGAAAGGTTCTGTGAGTAAATCTCTAGCTTCTGAGGCATGACTGAAACCCAGTTGGTTGCTCCCATTCTCTACCCTTGCACTGTCTTTCCAAGTTTTCTTAAATTTGATGTCTGCCCTGCTTTAGATAAGTTGGCAATGTTGCATCTGATACTTGTTCTTTGAAGACTGCACTTCTGCTTGGTAATTTACAACTAGGAAGTCCCTATGTGCACTTTGGAAGAAAAGCTATGACTAACCTAGACAGCATACTAAAAAGCAGAGACATTGCTTGCTGACAAAGGTCATCTAGTCAAAGCTATGGTTTTTCCAGTAGTCATGTATGGATGTGAGAGTTGGACTATAAAGAAAGCTGAGTGCTAAAGAATTGATGCTTTTGAACTGTAGTATTGGAGAAGACTCTTGAGAGTCTCTTGGACTGCAAGGAGATCAAACCAGTCCATCCTAAAGGAAATCAATGTTGGAATATTCATTGGAAGGACTGATGCTGAAGCTTAAACTCCAATACTTTGGCCACCTGGTGCGAAGAACTGATTCATTGGAGAAGACCCTGATGCTGGGAAAGATTGAAGGCAGGAGGAGAAGGGGACGACAGAGGATGAGATGGTTGGTTGGCATCACCGACTTGATGGACATGAGTCTGAGCAAGCTCCAGGAGTTGGTGATGGGCAGGCAGACCTGGCGTGCTGCAGTCCATGGGGTCGCAAAGAGTCCAACATGACTTAGCAACTGACCCAATATGCATTTTTTTATCAGTGGATGGAAAAGAAACTGAACCATCAGAAAATGCTTCAGAGTTCCAAGATATGCAAAGAGGAAGAGCTATGTAGGGTTGACAGTAAAAGAGATAGTAATTATTTCCGTTAAGTGACATTATGTTAGCCACTACACCATAAGATCAGTCCCAAGGGGAAGTACCATTTAATAAAGCCCAGTCCAGACAGACAAAAAATAATCTACAAGGTCTGAACTGAAGACTTTTAGAAATTAAAAAATTCTAATTTGTGAAATCTCACCCATACCCAACATGCCTCATGATCACTTTTCTTTTCTCCCAGCTTCCCTACACCACACCCTGCCTAGCACCCTCCTCCTGAAATTTCCTGGAAACATTCATTATGGTCATTTGTTCGGCACATATTTGCTCCCTTCCCTTTCCAACTGTGGGGAAAGAGACCTCTCCCCGACACTGACGTTGGCCTGGGCCAGGTGCCTTGCTTTGGCCAGTGGAGTATTAGCAGATGTAACTAGAGCAGGGGCTTCCGTGCTGGCTCAGTGGGTAAAGAATCTGCCTGCGATGCAGGAAACAAATGATACTCAAGTTCAATCCCTGGGTCAGGAAGATCCCCTGGAGTAGGGAATGGCAACCACTCCCATGTTCTAGCCTGAAAATCCCATGGACAGAGGAGCCCAGTAGGCTACAGTCCACAGGCGCACAAAGAGATGGGCATGACTGAGCAACTACAAACAGATGCAACTGGAGCAGGGGCCTTAAATTTACTTGTGAGTTTTGCTTGACCTCGTTTGTTCTGGTGAGCTAGCATAAGGACACATCTGGGGATTTTCTGCTCATTCCATACAGGTCCTAGATCAGGGATACTTGAGGCAGACCTGACCCCATTCACAGTCTGGATCTAAGCTTAGTCAGCCCACAGTCTGAAGCAGAACCACCCATCTAAGTCCAGCCCCCACCAGCCTGATTGTAACCAAAACCAGGTCCATGTTCATTGCTGCCATCAACTGTACTTTTTTCTCTCATTTGTACTAATTCTAAATAACAAAAGCCCCCCGCCCCCGCCCACCAAATTGCAGCCCCCTTTCAGAGGAGATTTAAAGGGAAAGAAATGTGGTAGAGCAAAATCAAATTTTTCATTAAGACACAGAGGGAAGAAAAAAGGCTGGAACTGTTCATGTGTTGATAATTCTAAAGCTGTGAATAACACCTATGATAATAGCTACCATTTATTTGTTCTGTGACAGGCACAGTGTTAAATAGTTTATAAATCTGAATATATTTAATTCACTCAATGCCCAAGAAGTCAGAATAACTATCACCATTTGATGGAAAGAAAACTGATGCTTAGAGAGGTTGCATATCTCGTTAAAACGTGCCAGAGCTGGGATCAAAACTCAGGTTTAAGCAAATCCCAATAATTATTGAGCAACTTAGGTAGTGCACCAGTCTTAAAATGAAATGCCATTCTTCAGTGTAACAAATTGGCAAAGATTAGAAACACTCTAATACTGAATACTGGCAGGAGAATGGCATCTCATAAAATACAGGGGCGAATGTAAATTGGTGTAACACCCTGGAAAGCAACCTGGCAATATTTGTCAAGAACCTGAACATTTGCACACCCTTTGAATCAGTAATCCCACTTCTTTGATTATGTTCTAAACATCTATTCAGAGATGTGGCTGAAGATTCATGTATAAGATTGTTTTTCAAGGCATTTCTGAGTTTGGTAAAAATTTGGAATCAACTGAAATATAAAATAGTTTCAAAATGGTTAAATGGTTGGTATTGCTACAGGCTAGCACAATATGCCGCCAGTGAAAAATCATAATTTTGCGGTGTGAGAAAAACTTGTGCTATGGTCTGAATATTCGTCACCTTAAAATTCAAAAGTTGAGATCTTAACCCCAGTGTGATGGTATTACAAGGTGGGTCTTTGGGAGATGACTAGGTCAGAAGGGTGGAGCTGTGACAGATGAGATCAGTGCCCTTATGGAAGAGGCGCCAAGACAGCTCCCTCCCACCTTCGTACAGGTGAGGACACAGCAAAACGATGCCATCTATGAATCAGGAAATGGATTCTCACCAGACATCCAGTTTGCAGGCATACTGATCTTGAACTTCTCAGCTTCCAGAACCACGATAAAGACATTTCTGTTGTTTATAAGTCACTCAGTCTCAGGCATTTTGTTACAAGTAGCCCAAATATGGACTGGTTCCAAATGGGAAAAGGAGTGCATCAAGGCTGTATGTTGTCACCCTGCTGCTTTAACTTCTATGCAGAGTACATCACGAGAAATGCTGGGCTGGAAGAAGCACAAGCTGCAATCAAGAATGCCGGGAGAAATATCAATCACCTCAGATATGCAGATGACACCAACCTTATGGCAGAAGGAGAAGAAGAACTGAAGAGCCTCTCAATGAAAGTGAAAGAGGAGAGTAAAAACGTTGGCTTAAAGCTCAACATTCAGAAAACTAAGATCACGGCTTCTGGTCCCACCACTTCATGGCAAATAGGTGAAGAAACAATGGAAACAGAGGCAGACTTTATTTGGGGGGCTCCAAAATCACTGCAGATGGTGACTGCAGTCATGAGATTAAAAGACGCTTACTCCTTGGAAGGAAAGTTATGACCAAGCTAGATAGCATATTAAAAAGCAGAGTCATTACTTTGCCAACAAATGACTTCATCTAGTCAAGGCTATGGTTTTCCAGTAGTCATGTACGGATGTGAAAGTTGGACTATAAAGAAAGCTGAGCACCAAAGAACTGATGCTTTTGAACCGTGGTGTTGGAGAAGACACTTGAGAGTCCCTTGAACTGCAAGGAGATCCAACCAGTCCATCCTAAAGGAAATCAGTCCCGAATACTCATTGGAAGAACTGATGTTGAAGCTGAAACTCCAATACTTCGGCCATCTGATGCGAAGAGCTGACTCATTGGAAAAGACTCTGATGCTGGGAGGGATTGGGGGCAGGAGAAGAAGGGGACGACAGAGGATGAGATGGTTGGCTAGCATCACCGACTCAATGGACATGAGTTTGAGTAAACCCTAGGAGTTGGTGATGGGCAGCCAGGCCTGGCGTGCTGCAATCCATGGGGTTGCAAAGAGTCGGACGCGACGGAGCAACTTAACTAAACTGAAATATGGACTAAGCTTGTAATACACTCTAACTAGAAAAAAAAGACTAGGATATAATACCGTGACTCCAGTTTGGAGAGTAACACGCACGTGTGCTTGTATGTGAGGCAATACAGTGGTGGGTAAACATGCATTATTGTTGCATGGTGACTATCATTTTCTGTTGGATTTTTTTGTATTTGCTAAACATGGTTTATATTTACTAAATTTTATACAGTAAGAAAATATTACTTTTGTTCCCAGAAAAGCATATTTTAAATGATTGTTTGGAAAAGCCAGGAACTATTTTCCCTGTTGAATATGAGGACCGAAGTTTTTATCTGTTTTGCTCACTGAAGTATACTCAGAGTAGCACCTGGCTCCTAGTATGTGCTCAGTAAATATTTGTTGAATGACTGAAAGACATACCCTGCAGTGTGTGTAAATCCACTGTGCATGCTGCTAGGCTTATCTATAGATTCGGAACCAGCCAACCCTCCCCAGATAACAATCATTGTAATAGGCTCATGCATTCCCTAGAGAACACTTAGATAGGACACAGTGGGATGACTTATCTCTCTCCCCATGTCTGGGGCAACCTTGTTACTTTTCTCAGTAGAATAATTAATGAGGCAAAGAAAAGACAGTGAGGAATGCATTCCCAGGTCCATTTCCCACCCCCTTCAATGTTAACAGAAGTCTTATTGAAAGCAGTTCCTCTATAGGGTTTGAACCTGTGACCTATGAAACCTGAAGCACCCCCACTGCCCAGTCTTCTAGAAAGGCTTTTGTTTTGGTGGGTGGAGTCAAATTGACTCTGGAGATGACACTAGCTGGAGGTGTCTTCAAATGTTAAAAGCAGAAAACATCTGGAGGTTTCTTCCCATTCAGGATGTCAACCGAAGCGCCCACGCATGTGACACTCACGCATGCACACCCACCCACACACACACACACAGTGTCTCCATCCAGCCTGGTCTTCCACTATGGATTCTGCATGAGCAGAATGAACCTTTATTTTGTGAAGCCACTAATACTTTGGAATCTATACAATAAGATTGTGGACCAGAGTCCACCTTAGCCTGAACTAACATTTCCAAATACAGAGCTATGTCACTTAATGAGAGGCACTTGACTTGGACTGCAAGGAGACCAAACCAGTCAATTTTAAAGGAACTCAATCCTGAATATTCACTGGAAGGACTGAGGCTGAAGCTCCAATACTTTGGCTACCTGACGCAAGGAACTGACTCATTGGAAAAGACCCTGATGCTGGGAAAGATTGAGGGCAGGAGAAGAAGGGGACGACAAAGGTTGAGATGGTTGGATGGCATGATCAACTCAATGGATGTGAGTTTGAACAGACTCTAGGAGATAGTGGAGGACAGAGGAACCTGGCACGCTGCGGTCTATGGGGTCACAAAGAGGTGGACATGACTGAGGGACTAAAAAACAGCTTGAATTTACCTTGTCTTCTGGTCTCGGTCAGCCTGGAGGCCAGTCTGAAGAATGTCTTTCTGTTCCATCACAGGCAATTTGGAAAACTGGCCTTCCACTCAGCATGTCATTTGAGACATACACGTCTTGGACCAAGGTGCCTACCCTGCCATTCATGAGCCACATGTAAGGTCTTGAATATATTACAGGATTTTTCTGATCCTGTTTCTCATTTGCCAAATGAGAATGAGGATTGCCATGAGAATTAAAAGGGACGAGTTATCTTTTATAAGGCATTTTTCAGAGCATAAGCACTTATTCAGTGTTAGTTGTGGAATTCGTCTTATTAGTATACAGTGTCCCTAATCTCTTGATCTGAAGGCTAGGATAGGGTCAGCTATGCACAGTTAAAAAAAAAAAAAAAAGTCATCATATCCAGAGAGGATTTAGCATCCTTTGCATGTGATAGGGGTTAAGGGACAACAGACAAAAGGAAGGCATTGAACTCCTAAACCCATAGATAAGAAGCGAGGAGAAAGACTTGTTCTTTTGATGTATTATACACCTACTTATTTATATACACCGCTTTGCTCCACAGGCGAAAAGAGAAGGCAGATTTCATGCCGTCTCATAATTTGGAAACAAAAACAGGCACTAAACCAGGGATGGGAATATAAAATAGAAGCAGAAAGTAGCTCAAAAACAGTCTCACCATGGGAAAATTCCTGCAGACTGGCTGAGTGCTAAGTTCTCTAGCTGACGGTGCAGAAGGGCCTGGTTGTGTCTGCCCAGAACAGTTCTTCACTGCTGGTCCTGACTTTCCCAAGGGAAGGCTAGAAGACAGCTCCTGGTAAAGGTGACCTGAGTGACTGGCTGGGTACCGTGGCCAGCACTGTGCCATGCAGACTGGGTGACCCCAGAGTCCAAGACATGACTGCCAGGCTCAGTGTGGGTGGGGGAGGGCATGGTGGGAAGAAAAGACATATCCAATTTTTGTGTTCATCACCATCACTCAAGTTCAGAGGACAGAATGTCTATCTAAAAATTTCTCTCTGGCTTGCACTTTTTAGGCCATTTAATTTTTTATTGTTGAGCATGAACAATGAAACGGAGCAGTTTCCTGTTTCCCAGCCTCCACTCTCTACTGCTGGGGAATTTGGGTTTAAACTGCCTAAGAGGAACATTTAAATTCTATAAATTAGCCTCGCTAAAGATGCTTAAGCGTTTATGAAAACATTCCTATTTTATACTCAGCTTTATAAAATCTTCAAGAAAAAAAAACCCCAAACTGCCATGGGAAGCTAAACTGGCATAGAGCGATCTGTTCAGTGCAAACATGCCAACAGCTTTACAGACGAGGCTATGCCACCAGGATTAAGAGTCTGCAGATCATTTATCAGTGACAAAACAAAGGTTCTCAGCCTCTGTACTCCAGTCTGTGGAGACTCCCACAGGCTCAGTAATGCACCTCAGAAGCAATAGACAGTATTAACTCACTTATGCCCACCTTAATGCTGGCAAAAGAAATCCCATTGTGCCAGGTCTTGGGTGCCCCCAGAGAGGTGTGTGTGCTGTGTGTGCTAAGTCACTTCAGTCATGTCCAGCTCTGTGTGAACCCATGGACTGTAACCCACCAGGCTCCTCTGTCTATGGGATTCTCCAGGGAAGAATACTGGAGTGGGTTGCTACGCTCTCCTCCAGGGCATCTTCCTGATCCAGGAATCGAACCTGCATCTCATGTGTCCTGCATTGGCAGGCAGGTTCTTACCACTAGCACCACCTGGGAAGCCTGTCCCAGAGAGGTATTTTTATGCAAAACAGAGTTTGGCTCGAGGGAGACCTGCGGTTAAGTTCTGGCTTAGCTACTAACCAGCTAGTGATCTTGGACGATGGACTTAACCACTCTGAGGTTTGGTTTCCTTATCTAAAAACAAGACAATCATAACAAATTCCCTTGGTATCTTCACTTATGGGCAAACAAACAAACAAACAAACAAAAAAGGAAACAGAACTGCAACTCCATTGTGTACGAAGTGAAGTGAAAGTGTTAGTCACCCAGTTGTCTCCAACTCTTTGTGACCCCATGGAGCCTGCCAGGCTCCTCTGTCCATGGAATTCTCTAGGGAAGAACACTGGAGTGAGTACCCATTCCCTTCTCCAGGGACCTTCCTGACCCAGGGATCGAACCCGGGTGTCCTGTACTGCAGGAGGATCATTACTGTCTGAGCCAATAGGGACGCCTGTCTTTGTGTATACGTTAAATAAATGTGACGCCTATCCATCTTTCATCACTAAAAGGAGAGTGTGACAAAGAAAGCAAAAGAGAAACTCTGGTTAATTTCCCCTTTTTCTCCTGTCCTTATTTTTTGGACTATGCCTGGACCTTCTCCGGTTCTAGGGAGAAGAGGTCACAGACAAAATCAAAGAGAGACTAAAGAAATGAATTTGGGCTTGTGATTCTGAAGGTGTTGGTTTAAGAATCATTTTGACTCTTGACTTTATAAAAATTGCCCTTTAAGTGCTTACTTTCACATCTGTGACCTCCCTATCCAGAGAGCAGGCCCCTACCCTCCAGACCAACAGACCCCAATCATGACTCCCTTAACCTCAGGGCAGCAGCCCAGGGGATCAAACACTGGTGTCCTCTGGCTGGTAGACATAAAGCCTGTTCTGCAGCCTAACTTCTTTGGACATCAGAGACCTACAAAGAGGGTATTAGAGCTGACATGGTAGCTCCTGTTGACTAATACTTAATAAAACATCCTAATTGTTTCTTGTTTTTCCCACCTAATTCACATCTTTTCTGTCCATCAGAATTAGGTGATCACCCAAATGGATAAACATTGTCTCTGAAGTTTTACCCTGAGCAGCGCTTAGAAGAGGAGAATTTCCAAGGACAAATCCCTTATTTAATAAGCATCACTGCCACCCACCTGCTATCACTGTTTGCACAGTTTTACCTTTTCTATGACATGTTTATTTTCATTATAATCTCAGCGGACAAGGGTTTAGCAGAGAGGCATTCTCAATTCCAGTACCTGCTCAGTGATGAGCTAGACCAGTCTTTCCCAGTAGAACTTTCCAGGACTCTATCCTTTTCTACCTGTGTTGTCCAGAATGGTAGCTACTCGCCAGGTATGGCAACAGCACTTGACCTATGCCTACTACAACTGAGGAACTGACTTTTAAATGGAATTTAATTTTAAGTAACTTAGGATGAAATATAATTGCCATGTGGGGCTATTTACTACTTTATTGATGAGCACAGCAGTAGACACTACCCAATTAGGACTTGTGCTATCAGTGGAAATATAATGCGAATCACATATATAGCTTAAACTTTCCTAGTAGTCAAATAAAAAAAAAATAGAAAAGAGAAAGATAAAATTAATTTCAATAGTACATTTTATTATTATTGGCTATTTAAAATACTGTTATTTCCACATATTGAATATTCAGCACATTGAACATTAAAATGCTCCATAAACATTAAAATGTTAATGAGGTTTTTACATTTTTTTTCATACTATGTCTTCAAAATTCAGTGTATATTTTATAATTACAACAGATCTTAATTTGGATTATCCATATTTCAAGAGTTCAACAGAAACTTCTGGCTAATGGCCACCATATTGGATAACCCAATGCGGATATTAGCAATGATGAGGCTAATTTTTCTATCTGTAACATAGGCATGTTTACAGAAACTATAATCAAAAATACTCTTGTGTTTCCCTAGGGGTGCTGAAGAGTTTTCAACCCAAAGTGTTAAACATAAATGCCAAACTTGCTATATTTATTTTTAAGAAAGTATGCACAGTAATGCAAAATATCTGGTATTTCCTTTCCTTTCTAAAGATGTTTCTTCCTTTGCTTTGAGTTAAGTTAATTAACTAATTTCACCAACATGTCAATATTTACTGCTAATTATGCAGGAACAATTCTACCACTTGAAGAAATGGAATGCTGTTGTGTATCATAGAATTCGTAAGCTCAGTGTCTGGTAATTTCCATATCAATAATTTCCATTAGTGTAATGGGACACAATAGAAGCTGCTCCAGGATTAAAAATGTGTAACGAAAAAAAAGCAATCATAGAGAATCATTTAGCAGCAAAGTAGATAACCTATAAGTCAACGACTTGATCCATGAGTATTAGCTACACTAACTGCAGAAGATGATTCAGAAGTGTCCATTAGCAGAAATCCTAACAAATAAATTACATAAAACTAATCAATACAATTAGCTGACAATCGACAGTGGATCCGGAAGCAATTTCAAAGGTTTGCATTTCTCACACTTGAATGCCTTTTCAAGTTGTAGGTTGCAAGCTAGCCCTCCTCCCTCATCTTCCCTCTTTAACGCTTTTCCTAAATTAGCTTGTTGTGTCATCCTTACCATGTAGTAATGAAAAATGGATAAAGGCCGTCGTGGATTTGCTCTCTCTCCAGAACATACCTTGTTGAAACATACTCAATATTTGCTAATGGCTTTGGAGGCAAAAGCTTTGATAGTACAGTCTTTGCTTTTGAAGACAGGGGTAATGACAGGGGAACTTGAGGGGGAGGTAACACGGGGAATGGGCAGGGGGGAACACTGGATGGATACCTTTTAAAAGTAGACAGAAAAATTGTTTCGTTATGATTGTCCAGAATGTCAGCCTGGCTCCTGACTGAAAAAAAAGGGAAGCAAAATACAATTCCTGTGGCCTTGTACTCTGCCAGACTGATCAGAATCACTCCTTCCGTTTTACACAGTTTATGGAGTCCGACTGGGTAGGCCCAATAAGCATTCACACATTACCCAGTGAGCAGACTGGACAAGACTGTATACTGATAGAGCTGTTATGTACTGTTTAACTGGTGTATGCTTTCATTTATTTCTCTGACCAAAGCAAGATTTTGCTTTGCTTAGGAAGGCAAGCAGGAGCTATGAGCCATACTCGCTTAGGAGACATTTGTCCTGCCTTCAAGGGGCTTGATCCCAAGGTAAGGAGGGAACCCATGTCTTTTCTCTCGTGGCTCTTCACCACAGTGAGGCTGGAAAGGACGAAGACAGCTGCTGTTTACTGAACACCTACCATGCTAAGCACAAGTAGTATTCCTTAATTTTGCTGACATTTTTTCCCCTCGAAATCACTGCTAGTGGTGAGAAAAGAGCTTCCTTTTGAACACCAAAAGGAGAAGATTCTTTGTACATCCCAATATCAAAATCATAGAATATTAGGATTCCAAGAGAAAGTATCAGCAGGGACCTTTGATAATTTTTTGTGCGTAGCAAGGAAGTTAATCAACAGGTGGTAAGGCGGGGCTGTTATTTGCCCCTTTTAATGTTAAGACAATAGTAGTGGTATTGGGTGCCAGGACTGACTCACTTAAAGTGAGATCAGTAAAATCTAGAAGCACCATCCTTTCAAAACAGCAAATGGTGTTCTGCATCAAGAGGGACAATTTGAATACTTGTTTGAGGTAATTTCTGGAAATGGGAAAGAGCCCTTTAGTTATGCATGTAAAAGTAGGCAGCACATCTGTTGTAAGAAAAACTATGAAAATAATTATTGGAAAAGTGATGCCAAAGGACTTCCCTGGTTATCTGGCGGCCATGACTCTGTGCTCCCAGTGCAGGGGTCCCGGGTTCGATCCCTGGAGGTGGAACTGGATCCCACGTGGTAGAACTGGATCCCACATGCCACAACTAAGAATTTTCACACTGCAACTAAGACCTGGCACAGCCAAACAAATAAAAATTTAAATATATTTTAAATGTAAAGTTAAATGAGAATATTTTTAAAATCATGACTCATACAAATAAAAAATGAACACGGGTCAGAGATTTTGTTTGACTCCTTCATTAAGAGACTGTTAAAATGATACAGTGGGCTGAAGGGAGAATTGAAAAAGCAGGTGCGTACACATATAGGCTGATATAAATTTGTTTCATAGATATAAAACAGGCTTGATGGAAGCTGGTGGGGACAATTTTCACAACTATTTGCATGTTGGGGTAGGAAGAACTTTGAGCTGTCTGCCCCCTGGTGTATGCGTGCGAGGCTGCCAACACTCTTTGAGATCATAGGGACTGTAGCCTGTCAGGCTTCTCTGTTTATGGGGATTTTCCAGGCAAGAAAACTGGAGTGGGTTGCCGTGCCCTCCTCCAGGGGATCTTCCTGACCCAGGGGTTGAACCCACACCTCTTATGTCTCCTGCATTGGCAGGCGGGTTCTTTACCAGTAGCGCCACCTGGGAAGCCCCCCTGGTGTATACATCCTGAATAATCCTCTCCCCTGGAGCATGGGCACGACCGAGAAAACTGTGACTATGATGAATTTCTTATGATTAGGTTCCATTAGATGACAAAGGTGAAGTGAAGGGATTTTGCAGGTGTAATTAAATCTCTGAGACTCTGAATTAATAAAAAAGGAAGTTAGCCTGAATGCATCTGACCTAATCAAGTGAACCCTCAAAAGATACTGGACCCTTCCTGAAGGAAGAGATTTGAAGTATGAAAGATTCTGCTGGCCTTTGAGACACAAATTGCCAAGCAGAGGCCACCTGACCGGAAATGGCAGGCAGCCTCTAGAATCTGAGAACTGACAGCCAGCAAGAAAGCAGGATTGTAAGATGAATCCTGCCAGCCACCAGCAATCCTGGAACCCAAGGCCCAGATGACACTGGGTCAGCACCTGGACGTCAGCCTGATGAGAACTTGGGCAGACGACCCAGCTGACAACCTGGACTCCTGAACTACAGGAAATTCAAGACACTAAACTGATGTTAAAGTAAGTTATTAAATTTGTGGTAGTTTGCTAAGAGGCATGGAGAAGGCAATGGCACCCCACTCCAGTACTCTCGCCTGGAAAATCCCATGGACAGAGGAGCCTGGTGGGCTGCAGTCCACAGGGTCGCTAAGAGTCAGACACGACTAAAGCGACTTAGCAGCAGCAGCAGCTAAGAGGCAAGAGAAACTTCTTACATACACCTATAGAAAAGAATCATTTGCGTTGGCATTGATTAGTTACCACTTACAAAGCAGTAAAACAGCTCAATGTAATGAAGGTACAGAGACCCCACAGGATCAAATAACCTAGAAGATAACACCTTGATTTTTATTGAATGTACCTAGGAATCTATTTGGTCCCTACTGTGAGAGATGTTTCATTTGGTAAATTGCTTGTTTCACAAGCAATATTGCTTGATTTTGTTTTTTATTTAAAGAAAACCTTTTTTCGCTCCTGAAGAGATTTAGACTATACTTTAATGTACTTTGGGCTTTGAAGGGGTGAGGGGTGACTAGCTACCGAAAATTAGAATGGAGACTCTATAAGGCTGCTGAAAGCACCAGCAACTCGGAGCTCCCCCATGCACCAGTCATCAGTGCGAAAATGGAACTGCCTGAAACCCAACCTGGACTGTGAGGCTGATGCTCTTTGTGAAGTAAAAGTCAGGCTGATTCCACCCAGTCAAGCATTTATTCACTCAATAAACAAATCCAGTGCCTACCGGAGACTAGACAGAGGTGCATCGGTGAACAAACACCACCAAGGTCCCAGTCACACAGTGTTTGCATTTCAAAGCAGGGAAAAATAACCCAGATTTGGAGATCTATACTGAAAAGTTCCAGAATTTGAGAACCATACTGGTATTTGACCACTGTGCTCAGCCATGAGGAAATTTTCGAGGTAGTGGTTGAGCTCATACCTCTTCAGGAAGCGTTTCCAAGAAAATTCAGTTGTTAATCATGCTGGTAAGAGGCAGATCCAAGTGCAGAGAATTAGGTGATGATGCTGGGTTCTTAGACAGGCATAAGGTTGGATACACAGGCACCCACTATGACAAACATTCACATTCCCAAGGAAATACAGACTTAGTAAGGAAATTGCCTTCATGCTGGGATCAGCCCTTGTCTGCCACATAGAGGTGATCCTGTGCCCTGGGTAAAGAAATATAGAAAATACAGTAATGTTCTACCAAGTTGCTGCATTTACTTCTGTGGTTAGTAATAATGATAGCTAATACATACAAGTACTTACTATGGTCCAACAACAATTTACTCTGAGCTAGTCATTTTTCTAAGCACTTTACATATAATAACTTATTTAATGCTCACAATGTGTGTGTGTATATGTGTGTGTTTGCTCAGTTGCTCAGTCTTAACTGACTCTGCGAACCCATTAACTATAGCCAGCCAGGCTCCTTTGTCCATGGAATTTTCCAGGCAAGACTACTGGAGAAAGTTGCCAATTCCTACTCCAGGGATCTTCCCGACTCAGGGATTGAATCTGCATCTCTTGTGCCTCCTGCATTGGCAGGCATATTCTTTACCACCAGGCCACCTGGGAAGTCCTCAATATATACAAGTCCTTACTATGAGCTAGCCATTTTTCTAAGTACTTTATTTACATATATGAGTTCATTTAGAGTTTGCAATAACCCAGTACTACTATTATTCCTAACTTACAGATGAGGAAATTGAGGCAGAGAAAGTCTAAGTGGTATGTCTCCAAAGTCTCACAGCTAGTGAGTATGAGAGCTATGATTCACACCCAGGTAGTTTGGCACCAGAATCCTAGTTCTTAACCCTCACTAGGCACCATTTTTGCAATAAGGGTCCCCTTGGTCATAGACATAAGTAATTCGGAAGTACACTCCACCTTGCAATTTATTTCTATTACTCCAGTGCTTCAGTATTTTCAACAGCAGTGGCCCGTCTTTAGCAGTACTAGAGGAAATGAAGGGATTTTTAAATTTTCTTCTGGCCACAGTGTGGGGCCCTGCTGATTGTACACCAAGTAAAACTAAGAGTTATTTTACCATTCTGGCAAATCTGTCTCCTACTTTAAAAATGCTTCTTTCCTCATTCCCTGAGCCACATTTCTACTTTCTTTTTGAAGAAGTTTCTCCTCTGAGTGTTCTGTCCTAGAAATAGACACCGCTCATCTCCCCACTAGGATTCAACCCCCCAGGCACAAGCTCTGTGATGGTGAATCCCCTGCAGCTGCCCACAGACAATAAGTAATACAAAGGATGACTGAGGGTTTCAAGTTTCCTGTTTACAACCTCCATCCAATGGGGATCTCTCCGGGAGAGATGTAAGGCTGGCAACAAATTAACAAGGGTTCAGTTATTTTACAAGGGCAAACAATGGTTCCTCTGACCACTTTTGATTCATTCCATTTCTGGTTTCCATGGAGCATCACAAAAGGATCTATGTGTGTGTCAAGAGAGTGGAGGAAGAGAAGTGGCCCAGAGCTAACAGGGGAAGAAGCATCCGCCTGATCAGTCTCCCTGGAAAGAAAGTATCTCTGATCCTTAGTGTCCAGTTCCTATGTCCTGGGCTGCTCTGTCTGTGTGATGATCATCAAATCTGGTAACACAGCCCTCATTCCTCCCTGGAGATCTTTGTCCCTGGGTTCTGGTCGCTTTTAGGCTTGGTCTTGCCTCCATCTTTCCCCTTATATCATCAGCTTTTATTCCCACTAGTTAGTTGGAAAAGCTCTATAGGAAATTAGATGTGCCTGATGAACTGCCTCATTGGGGAAACAAAGAATCCTCTGGAGCTGACTTGGGAAGTTAGGGGTACTGTGGCAGTCATCTGTGGATTTTTGGTCATTCAGAATCCATTCCCTCATCTTTTGACAATATCACCTCTAACAGAGAGTGGGATCTGGCTTCTTGCCACTCAAAAGCCATTAAAGAATGAAGGTTGGTGGAAAAGAAAGTTTGCTTTATTTTGGATGCCAGCAACTGGTGGGGAGGGTGGACTTCTGTCCAAAGGCTGATTGCCCACCCCAGACATTTAATGGGCAAGAGCTTTTATAGGCTAAAAGAGGGGGCTACATGCAGAAACAATACAGTCAGCTCTGATAGTCATCTTGAAATTGGTCATTAGTGGTCTGATCAGCGCCATCTTGATTGCTTTAAGTTGGTCTTGTCCCAAGGTTGGTTTGTTCCCATTTCCTTAAGGCCAGTTCTCAAGATTGTAGCAGCTTATGTCAAGGCTACAGTCTGGTCCTCATGTAGTTAACTTCTTCCACCTGGTAGGGGTTTCAGTATCTATAAGACAGCTCACAAGATAAGGTTCAGAATATTATCTATAGCCCTTGAGAAGGAATTAGAGGCCCTTGATTATGCTTACCATCTTCCATGATAGCTCAGTTGGTAAAGAACCTACCTGCAATGCAGAAGACCCTGGTTTAATTCCTGGATCAGAAAGATCTGCTGGAGAAGGGATAGGCTACCCACTTCAATGTTCTTGGGCTTCCCTTGAGGCTCAGCTGGTAAAGAATCTGCCTGCAATGCAAGAGACCTAGGTTCAATCCTGGTTGATCATTCTTAATGACCAAACTATTATTATTTGGTCCCCTTGACGGTTTGCCTTTGTTTCTGCATATTCTCACTTCTCTGAAAGTTTTTCCATGGACAGAAGGCAGGCAGAGAACTTGGGGACAGAAGGCAAGGACCATAAGTTCCTGCTCCATTTCACACCAGCCCTTACCCTTCTCAGTCAAGTGATTCTATAAGGATTAGAGCCCAGGCTCAGGAATAGAGACTGTGATTTAGGCCTAAGCAAATCAGAGCATTGAATTTCTTTGGCTGCCAATGATTGGCTCACTGATAATCATGTGACTTAAGTAGAGCCAATTAGGAAGGCAATGCAGAGTTCCCTGAGAATTCTGGGAAGGAAACTCCCACTCTACCTTGCTGCACCTGAATGAGAGGTGTGAGTTGGAGACCCTGTAAACATCTCACTATGGATAGGGAGTTCCTGTCTGCAAATATTGTCAAGGCATGAAAAGGAAGAGATTCTGGATCTTGAAGACAGTGCTTGAGCCTGGGAATTGTTCTATCTCTGAAGCAAGCCTTGTTTCAAGATGCTCAGTTATGTGATTCAGGAGATTTTCCTTGGGCTCCTACTGTCTTGGGTTGGATTTTGTTGCTTGCAACTGAAAGTGTTATCTCCCACTAAGAGAAGTTGAGAGGAAGCTCCAAGAATAAGAGCAGCCAGAGGGGAAGCAGATCACAGTCCTTCAAGCAGGAAAGCAATTCTCACCCGAGAGTATTTGTCCCTTTACATTTATCATGAGAAGGCAGAATCTACGAAATGTGTTTTTAGAGCCATTAACCTTTCCTTCTCTTCCATCTAATGCTGACATTTTTATGGGGTAGGGGAATCTTTGTAGTTCATTATTCAAGTGATTGCTGGGCCTGCCTTAAAGTGAACACAGACATGGGTTGGATTCCTCAAAAGTCATACATGTCATTTCTTTGGTCACTATGCCTTTTAAATGCTTATGTTACCATCTGGATTCCATCACTTTTTGTAGCTGCAGGATGGTATACAAAGACATTTGATCAGGAGACCCCAAATCACTTGAATCCTGCCTTGGCCTACCAACTACATCTCCCTGCAGTGCCCCTATGCAGGCAACAAGAAACAGTTTATTTTGAGAGAGAACTTTAGTTCAAAACCTAAAGCAAATTCAAGTAAGTAAGGACGGACTTCATGGTCTGTCTTTCTCCTTATCGTTTGATTTCAGTTCTCAGGTGTAACCAGTGTGGATTTCTAGTTCCATATTTTCTGACACAGATGATGTATGTTGGATCAGGTTTTTTATTGTTGTGGTTTGGTTTAGTTTTGATTTTTGGTTTTTGACGTATGTCAGGGAAGGAAAAGAAAGCGTCGTGTCACTTTAGCTCAGAATATTTGCCCAGTGGCTGCTCAAGTCCTGTGTTAATAAAATTCAACTGAATAAGTTTTAAAAGATCTTACTGGCTTTAGTCAGCCATGCTGGAATCAGGCAGCATCCAGTCTAGCAGCTGGAAAGGGGTTCCAAAGCGTGGTTCAAGGCAAGAGATTTTTGTAGACCAAAGTGAATGAGAACAAGCAAGTTGTACTGGGCACTTATTGATTGGTGAGAGCAGGGTTGCTTCCCTTACGTGGAGTGAAAGGAAGTCTTGGAGAAGGTAACTTATGTCAGATAACTTGGGTTGAGCAGGAAAGTTCTGACTGGTTGACCTAGACCTCCCTTTTCTGGAAGAGCTAAGCCTTGAAACTTGGGTAAGTTTCCATTTTTTGATGCGGTGCTTAGCATGAGTCCCTCAGGCTCGGGCCTCATCTATATACTTTAACACCTGTCAGGCTGAATCAAGGACTCTGAATCTGCTTCCAGGTGGGTAGATAAATCTGTGTCCAAGGAGAGAGAAAGTGAAGGGGTGGGAAGAGGGGAATGTAATATTGCCCTGCCGTTCTGGCTGCAAGGAAGAGCGAGAAGAGGAGTCTGTACCTATGTTACATGAGCTGTGACCTTATTTCCACTGAAATGTCACCAGGAGAAAATGTGAGCTAATAAATGTCTTGGAACCAGTCAGACTGATACCTTCCTTCTCAAAGGAGAACAAGGCAGAAGGTAAAAAGAGAATTTCTGAAAGCTTCCTCTTAATAGTTACCATTATCCTATTAGTTAGGATAACACTGCTGTAACAGCAAATTATGTCCAGAATTTTAGCAGCAGGTAATATAATAAAAGTTTATTTCTTGTTCATATAACAATCCAAAGTGAGACTTCTCACTGACAGACAGCTTTCCTACACTTAAAGATTTAAGAACCCATGTTCTTTCCATCTTAAGACTCCACTTTAAGGCAGCAGTTTTCAACTTTTAACTGCACTTTGTAATTACCCAATGAGCTTCAAAATGCTAATGCATGGGCCCACCCCAGGAGACTCTGATTTCACTGGTTCTAATAGCAGCTTGGGCATCAAAATGTTTAAAATGCCCCCCAGAGAAATATACAATGCAACCAGTATTTCACTAGGGCATTACTATAGGGTAGTGCTTTCCAGGGCATGGTCCCCAGGCTGGCAGCATCAGCAACATTTGGGAGTTGTAAGACTTTCAGACTTTCAGATCCCAACCAGATCTGCTGAATAAGAACTCTAAGGATGGGGTGCAATCTATGCTTTAAGAGCCTTCCAGTTGATTCTGATGTATAGTCAAGTTTGAGAATCACTGCCTGTGAACGCCAAAGTTCTCTGATCCAAGTGGAAGGAGAGAGAGGGAGCTTGAAGGAACACACCTGTTTCTCCACGACGTCCAGGTCTCTTGGCAATATCTCCAGCCATGGGCCCAGCTCGAGCCAGAGAGGACTGGGAAATGGAACCCTAACTGGGCAGCCTGTGTCTGCCACAGTCATACACTCTTGGGTTTTCTATACTGTTCCTGAATTTGACAGCGATTCTGGATTGAAGGAAAATAAAAGGCAATTTTAAATTCTAGGTGTAACCCAAATGGTCAGGATTCCCAGGTTCTAGGAGAATGAGACTGAACAAAAACTTGTAGGAAGGCACAGGCATAGAATATATGTTGATGTAGAGTAGAATGGATTCATTTAGATAGAAAAATTAACACATAAAGCTTGCACAAATTTATCAGCAAATTTCTATCATGCTTTGGGCATGCGTGAGTGTTCAGTCATATCCAACCCTCTGCAACCCCATGGACAGCATAGCCCATCAGGATCCTCTGTCCATGGAATTTTCCAGGCAAAAATACTGGAGTGGGTTGCCATTTCCTACTCCAGGGGTCTTCCAGATTAAGGGCTGAACCTGTGTCTCTGGCATCTCCTGCACTGGCAGGCAGATTCTTTCCCACTGTGCTATCTGGGGAGCCTATCATGCCTTGTAATAGCAATTTCTACACCAAAGTGATAAAATCTCTTAAGTTCTTTTCCTGACTGTATCACTCACTTTCTTCCTATTTCTTTTCCCCCAGAAACTCAACAGCAGCTCTGAGGCAGAGATGAAAGGTTGTGAATCTGCTGGGAGAAGGTTATTTCAGATGCCAGTCCTGAGAGAATATCCCAATCCATGACTCCACTATGCTATAATGAAGGAAATGGTGACCTGAATGTCAGGCAATTGAGGGTCCATGTCCTGGCTTTCCTGTGTAGCTTTGGGTGAGACACTTAACTTCTCTGAGCTTTAGTTTCCTCTTCTCTGAAAGACATAAAAGTCCTGGCTCGTCAAATTATTGGAACTACTATAGGGAAAATAACATAGGTAAGCAGAGGAGCCTGGCGGGCTCCAGTCCAAGGGGTCACAGAGTGGATACGACTGAGCGACTAAGCACAACAAAGCTGCTTTGAAAATCTCAGCTGTTTTCATCTGCATTTGGGTTGCCTTGACAGAAAAAAATCAGGCCACTCTTATCCTCAACAAGCCACATGCAGGAGAAACAGATAAGATGCTTTGAAATGGTCTGAGGGTGGCTCAGCACAGCCCATTCTTGTTAAATCTATTTATAGCAAGAAGCCATTCAGGTCGGTCCTGCCTTTCCAGTCTGCCTCGCTGGCATCGTGGTGGGCCCGGGGCTTTGACTCCTCCGTGTTCCTTGTGGTTTCTGTCTGCTCTGGCTATGGTGGTTTCTTTCATTCAGACTAGATGCCAAAAGGACGATACGGTCCAGAGAGCTAAAGGACAGACTGGATATCGGGGGACTTCGTGTTTGTCTGTGACACTTCAAAAGGCGACTCAGTTAGCCAGTGGTACAGAGAAAAGAGCACACATCGTCCATGTGAAGGTGGAGGCAACCCTGGCCATCTGAATGCTCGAAATA
Source organism: Ovis aries (assembly GCF_016772045.2). Classification (NCBI taxonomy): domain Eukaryota; kingdom Metazoa; phylum Chordata; class Mammalia; order Artiodactyla; family Bovidae; genus Ovis; species Ovis aries. The sequence continues at coordinate 65,223,132 of NC_056068.1, read as the reverse complement.
CATATCAGCCTCTTGAAAAGCTAAAGGCTGACTTGGGCTCCACAATTTAGAGTCCAAGTGGCCCTCAAGGGAGGGCTTAGGGAGGGGATGACACCAGGCAATTACTGGCACTTACAGTTTTGTGCATCTAAAATCAAATAAATAGATTCTAAATGTTTTCAATGCCAGGTCTTAGAATCAGTTCAGAGCGCGTAACAATACAATGATAGATGTAATAAACTCATATAGGTGTAGTGTTTTCCAATTTACAGACATTTCATACACTGTAAGAATGCTGATTTTTTCCATCTCCTAGGAGCACATATGTTATCACACTTAGGTGTTTTTGGTTGCATGGAATGCAGACCCACTCAGGGCACCAGTTGCATGCATGAGAGTCCGGTGGCTTCCCTGTGCCTTCCTAAGTACTATGGCCCTGCATCAAACTGGTGTTTTTCTCCCTGGTCTTGCCCGAGGCTGAGGTTTGGCAGTCCGTGCTTGCCGGCAGGTTTACAACATGGTTGGGATGGTGTGAGCTCTACAGAATTCATGTGAAAGGTAATCCACACTCCCTCTCTTGTGGCTGTCCTTAAATTTACAAGGACACTTTCCTTCTAGGAGTCTCTGGATAACCGACTAAGATTGTCACATGCCATTAACACATTTCAATTCTGCCACTTCTCTGATTGGAAACCCTGATTCAATATTGCAAACTTGTTTTTGGCAACTGCATCAGCATCTTCCCCAAATATATTAGAGTTGCCATTGACAGATGGTCTGAGATGGGCCCAGGGAGGCTGTTGACAGATATCTTGAGATGGATCTTATTACATTGACATAGCTGGAGAACGTCCCGTGGGAAATGTCTTTGCAGGCCCGGAGGCTGACAGAACAAGATGGAAGCCCTTCAAGAGAATTGCCAATAAAGAGACTGAAAATGGGCACCGCCTTCCGGAGGTAATTTGGCAGTATGTATTGAGACTTAAAGCATTCACACCCTTTGACCTATATTCATCGTCTCAAGTTTTAGCTGAAAGTGCTACTGAGACGTGTGCGTGAAGATTTATGCATAGAGACTTTCATTGCAGCATTAACCATACAAAAAATCTGCTTATCCGAAAACAGTTTAACTCCTCCCTCTTTCTATAACAGAAGTACCTCTGTGGGCTTAAAATCAGGGACATAAAACTAACCCCCAAAGTTCACCAATTTAGCAGACTTTTTTTAAACCTACAGACTATTTGTTAAGAAAATTTAATTTCAGTGTAACTCAATTCACTGGAGAGAGGGAATAGGGATTTTAAAAAATCAGTGCGTGAAAATCTCAAGCATAAGGAAGCAGTAACAGTAGTAAAAGTATTTCTTCGATGGATGCAAATGTGAAATTGAGGATGACAGTACCACGTGAGAGACTGTGGCTGAGGCTCTGACTTGATGTCCATAATGACAATGACCTCAAAGGAAATTTAGGAAGGTATGAAAATTCAGTATTTAAAAATCAATTCTGATTGAATTGGTGTGGAAAACAAATCTACTGCCCTGCAGAAATAATGCCAAAGCTTCAGTTGTTTTAATGAAGCCTGCCTCACACAATTCAAATCAGAATATTACTTTCATCAGAGAATCATTTTTGTTCTTCCATGAAATAGCACAGGAAATATATTATGCAGTTACTTGCCAAGGTCAAGAAAACTCACAATCTTGACAAGAAGAGGGAAAAAAAAGAATAATTGTGCCTCCATCTAAACTGGTAGTTCTCAACTGGGGGGCATTTTGCCCCTTTAGGGATCATTTAACAAGGTCTGGAGAGATTTTGGGGTGTCACAATTGGGGGTGGGCGTGGGGGGGGGAATGCTACTCTGGCCTCTAGTGGGTAGAGGCCAGAAATGCTGCTGAACAATCTACAGAGCCCATGACAGCCTCCTACAGCACAGCATTGCCTGGTCCAAGGTGTCAGTAGTGCCAAGGCTGAGAAACCTTGGACTAGACAGTGATGATCTGGGAAGAAGTGACCAAGTGCAGAACCCATGCTGCTCCGTTCTCTACTGGAGGTGGTGAGAGTGAGGGCAAGGCTAGGGGATGGACTTTCTTCTCCTCCATCTCCGTCCATGCCAGGCCTGAGGCTAAGGGAGAAGGCTGGCTCTCAAATCCTGATGGCTAAGGCCTCCTATGCATCTTTCATCAGGACTAAATGAAAAAAACCTAAATCTTTACTGGAATTTGTATAGACAAATCCCCCAGTTTTGCAGACATTTTTTTTTTCTTCTACAAGGAAAAAGGAACAAAATATATGAAAGAAGAAGCTTATTCAAGGAATTTCAAAACCATTTCCTATGATCAAGGACAAATTCTACCCAATCTCCTGTTTTGTTTTCTGGACAATGGGAATTGGGGTCCAGAATATTTAGCCTGAGGTTCAGCCTGACCCTCAACTATCAGAAAAGCATTAAATCACATTCAGAGTAAGCTGTGTTTCTTAGGGCAGGAAATTCAACTCATACCTTTCAGTAAGGTTTCAACATCAAGCATTGATGTGAAAAGGACTTTATGGGTAACTTCAAGATAACCTGGAATCTCCCATTCCCTGGGCATTTTGACTAATTGGGGTTTTCCTGTGGTTTACATTCTTCAAGATGTTCACTGGCAAGATTTACAGGAAGGTCTCCTGACAGTATTACGAAGTCCAATCCAAACTTTCCCTTTGTGCATTTTATGTCTGTAATGTTGGAATGCCTGAAAATAATGTGTGACATTTGTTCATAATGAAGAAAAACAAGTCAACTGCTTTGTTTTTTATATCTAAATAATACAAAGAAAACATTCACTGGGTGGAGAAGCATTTACTGGTCTACAGAACAGCAGCGGGGGATGAGGGGAGGCAGCTTTATGTGTCTGCGACAATTTTAACTTTGGAGAGTTTTGATCTAAACATTTGCATGATTGTCTTGCTAGGAACAAACCGCGTTGAAAGTGTTCGGTTTTGGCTGATTCTACCTAATCTCATTCTGACAGGTTCCCATACGAGCTGGGAACAGCCGTGACTAACTCTTCTCCAACATTATTGCTAATTGGCAGCAGCAAGACAGCCTGTGAGCTCAAGTATGTGGAAGATGGGGGAAAACAAAAACAAAGCCAAACTCTTAAGACTCCAATCAGCTTTAATTAGTCAAGAAAAATCAACAGCCTAAGAATGTACACCTACTGAGATAGTCAGAAGCAGATGGCTATGAAGTGTTTCTAGGTCCAGCTAAGGATCTCATACCCATCACTTATCTACCTGGCATTTGGGTTTTCCACCTTTATAAACAGGGTGCTAAAAATTGCTGTTTTTTATTTCTACCAAATGTGGCAATGATTCATTTAGAAAATGCAAAAATATCTTAATAGACCTGGTGCTAGGCGGTCATCCTCCCCGTCTCTGTCTCTTTCCTTGAATATGCAAAATCTTTGATATTCATGTGGTGAATACTCATAACAGCCAGAATCAAAAGTTCATTAATCAGAATCCACCTAACAGGGCAGTCCATCAAGGTACTTTTCCTTTTCTGTATGAAAATATCATAGTGGAATAATAAAAACATCATCAGCAGTGCTTCTCCTCAGACCAAGGTTTAAAATCTTCCTCCCTTTAACAAAATCAATGAGCTTCTTTGAAACTCCACTTCCTCATTTACTAAATGGTTTTATAGTGATTGCTGCATAGTATGTGGTGAGGATTAGAGTAAACAATACATGCAAAGCAAACTGCTGGAACTCAATACGTGTTAGTTCCATTCTCTGTCTTTCCAGCAAACACCTCCCACAGCACTGACCGGTTAGCGCCATCCGTACTGTGAAGTGTTTTGTTTAAATACACTTTAAGGGAAAAGAGTTAAAGGTTTAGAAACTGAACCAATAGTTAGGGTTTACATCAAACAAGGCATCTTTTGTAGCAGCTTCTGGGGTTGAACTTATGACAGGTATGGTTTTCTGTTTTCTGCACACAAAGCTCTGACTAATAAGAACTGAAAGTTTTTAATGATGACCCTAAAACGCTGTAGTCCTCAGTCACTCCAGAAAAGAGCTGTGCTCTCTTGTATGAGTTAGGACCTGGTTGCAAGTAGTGTGAGCTACCTCCAGCTAGCTTGGATCTGGATGGGGTGTGTGTGTGTGTGTGTGTGTGTGTGTGTGTGTGCATGCACATGGTCATGCACACACATGTGTGTCTGTGTGTAGTGAGGGGATTTCAAGGGGACCTCTGGAACCAAAATATGCATCTACTTCTCTGTGTATATTTCATTTTCACCTTCCCCCAGATCAGCTTTTCTTAATATCCCAAATCACAGGAAAACAGCTGCCTGACAACTCTGGAGATTTTGTGTTACAGGCCCCACAACAGGAAGAAACTGATGCTATCAAACAGTGCCCCATTCCAGATTCCCAGAGAAGAGAAGCTGATTGGTCCAGCTGGGGTCCACTGTATACACCTCAGCTCCAATCATCTATTGCCAGGAGCCAGCGTGAGGAATCCCACCCGTGACAAGGTCATGCGGCAGAGATCTGATGGGCAAGGTCAAGTCAGATCTCAGGTTTTCCCCCTGGTATTTCCTGAGCGTGTACCCCCAAAAATAAGAATATGCCTGCCTGGAAAAAGTCATCTCAAGGCTTTAGTCTTCTGCATTTGAAAGGGTGTTTCAATCCGAAAACCCCTCTGATGGCTTTCTAGCCTGCCTACAGGACTCGTACAGCTGCGCATGTGATTGTTTGAGGCCTCCTGACCGCAGGAGGCACAGGAAGCTTAAAACATCCTAGGAATGTAGGGGCTTCCGAAGAGTCAAAATCATTAGAATAGGACTGATTAAAAGTTTCATTTGTTGAGCCAATACTTGCTGCCAAATTTTCATATCCTTTATTTTTAGATATAGTTGGTATATAGAAAAACAAGTAGTAGACCTGGTATTAGCAACATTAGATCTTTGAGTACCTTCTTTGTTATAACCCACTGCACCTTTGTTCTATAGAGATGTAACTTTAGTGCTTTAAGGAGATGCAGATTAAAGAAAAACACTTAGGGGAAACGAAATTAACATTCATTAAGAAAGAGAGCCAAAAAGTGTTAACAAGCCTCTTGGCCAGAAGATAATGTAAATCACCTGAGACCTTTTGTATACAAAACGATATACAGAAAGAGTCTGGGCTGCTAACGCTACATAATTTTGTATTACCCATTGATCTCTATGTATAATCAAAAGTATAAAAGGCCTTGAAGGACAATAGAACGAGAGCCAGTCGCTGGACTTGTTTCCCCCGTGTCTCTTTACTTTAATTTCAGGCTGAATTCCCATCTGGGGCGCGGAGGCTCACCAAGTCTACTTACTTGCCCTGGCTGTTAAGACCCGCTCAAAAGGGAGCCTAAGGCGAGGCACCCTTAGATATTCAAGCGAGCGCCGGTGGCTCAACGTAGATGGTGCAAGTTCCGTGTCTGGAATTGTATTGGTCCTCCACATAATCCAAGTTATTCAGCCCTCTTTCTCCACTTAATCTTCCTACTACACTATTGTTTCTTAATCTAATCTTATATTAATAAACAAATAAGTTTTTCTCACGCCAACGCCGTCCCCGCTTCGAAATCCCTGGATCCACTGGGGCTGGACCCCGGCAATCTATGACCAAGGAAACAGCAGCCCACTGTACAGACATGGGCTCACGCCTGCCATCCCGAGGATGGAGATAAAGGAGGAGGTCTCAAAGTGTGGGAGAAGAGGAGTGTTTCCGTGTGGAGGCACTCAAGGTATCATTCCACTTTACACAGTAGGGCAGAAAGAGGGCTAATGCATTTCAGAATAATTTTCAATAACCAAGGTCACAATCTAAAAGATTTTCTGCACATACCACAGTCAAGCCAAAAATTCAATTTAGCTAAGCATATTTTGCTCTGCATCCCAAATGTAGCAGACACAGATGGTTGCCCGTCTAACAGCCTGTTCCTCCTTCTTAACTAGCAGGATCCCACATATATTTAGATGTCCATTCCTCCCTCATGTCAGTCATAGAAAGCTTACGTTATCCCTGTGTTTAGAAGGAAATTAATCTAATGGTTGCATTGTGACCCGTTTTGGCTTAGGCATGGCCATATGACACAATTGTGACCAATGAAACACGATGACAGATCTTCTGAGGGGCCTTCTGCATAGATGTTTTTCTCACTGATAAAAAGAAACTCATAGGAACACTTTCTAACCTTCTACCACTTTGAGTCTGGATGTGATGCCCAGAATGCTTATGACTATAAGGGGACCTAGCCTGAGGATAAGAGAGTCAAAATATGGTAAGAACTTGGGTTTTTGATTACGCAGTTGAGCAACTGGGTTAAACTACCTGGGACTGCTTTCCCTCTGGGGTTCCTGTTTTATTTATTTTAAAGATGAAAGGATAATTAACATGTAACATTATATTAGTTCCAGATATGAAACATAATGATTTTTATATTTGTATATATTATAAAAGGACAATGTCTATTTAACATCTGTCACATACAGAGTTTAAAAATTTTTTTCTTGCGATGAGAGCTTTTAAGATCTAGTTCAATATTATTGATCTAGTTCAGTATTGTTAACCATAGTCACCATATTGTACATTACACCTTAGATTCTTGTTACTTGATAAAAGAAGTATTATTTAAATCTGTTAAGTTGATTTTTAATTTTTTGTTGCTTGCTACCCCAAACATCCTAACTGATACACCTCCTAATTAATAGAAATGAGACATGCTTTAATAAAACCCAACTTCCTAGCTGGAGCATAATTTCAAAAAATGCTTCAGCGAAGGTGTCCCTTGGGTAATATTGATACATATAGCCAAGAGATCATTTCTAAGGCTCCCAGAACCATATCAAGACAGAGTATTTTGCATGCAGACCACCATTATTTTTTTGTATTTATAGAAAGCAACTCAAACAACTTGTTTAGAGTAGCTTTTTTTATGCTTCAAAGTCCTTGCTCTTCTAGATGTGAAGTCGGACAAGTTTAAAGTGGTTTCATTGTGTTCTCTGCTTACTTGAGTTTGATCGGCTGTGTTCTCATGACAGGTCTATCCCTGCAGTGACTGTCCGGGATGCTTTGATGTGGGGTGCATTCGGACAGCCTAATACTTGGGGAAAAATGTGCTGAAATTGAACAAGATTGCTTTCTGCCCAGCTGTTCTCTAAAGGCTCAGACATTTTTAGCACTGAGCTAAGAAGCTTGTATTTGTTTTGACAGTCTTGGCAGGGAGAACAATGGTTGATTATCCCAGCACTTTACTAACAAATAAGACTGCCTCCAGCAGAGATAAAATATGGGTCTTGACTTGATTGCATTTCATGTCCAAGGGAATTATCTTCTTTTCATTCTGATGCCCTTTCGTTATGCAATGTATCTTTTTCTTTCTTTATCCTTGCCCCACGTGATAACCCATGGCTTTCACTCTGAGAAGGCAGAGTCCCGAAATCATCAGGAGAAGGGCAGTTTGGTTATCATATAAAACATGTATTTTCACTTCTCCAATTTGATTTCTTAGAAACTATTTTTTGTTGGTTTGTTTTCGGTTCTCCAGATTTGTATGGCTTGTTCCTTTTCTAATTTTCTGCCTGCTTGCTTTGGGCGTTTGCTTATGTGTCTGTAACTGTTTCAGCATACACATAGAAATCTAAGATTTTACATCACACCTACATTTAAAAGGTCTACCCCAGGGGTTTGCTGCACCCATACAGTGAAATGCTTTATCCAGGTCAATTATGTTTTCTTCAAAACAAAGGGACTTTTAAATAGTTTTATGAAAACATTTTTATGTATCATTTTCTTTCCAAAAGGTTTTAAGAACTAAATATTTTGTAAGTGGTATAACATATGCAGATAAGGGTACAGCTCAACGTATTTTCACAAAGTGAACACATAGTTGTAACTGTTGTCCCCTCAGGCCCCCTCAGTCATCATCTTTCTGCTCTATCACCACCTGCCAATCTAACAACTGTTCATCACAGAGTAATTTTGCCTCTTTGCTCAATGTTATGTTCGTATGATTAAATCATGTTATCATGTATACTGGTACTTTCTTCTATTTTTTTTTTTTTTTTTAGAAGGAAATGGCAGCTCACTCCAGTATTCTTGCCTGGAGAATCCCATGGATGGAGGAGCTTGGTGGGCTACAGTCCATGGGTCGCAAAGAGTCGGACAAGACTGAGTGACTTCACTTTCACTTTCTTCATTTTTACTGCTGCGTACTATTCCATTGTGTGAACATGCCACAATCTATGATGATGGACATTTTGTTTGCAGTGGTTTGGGGCTATTACAAATAGTAATGCTATCATAATTTTGTGCATGTCTTTGGATGAATATATACACATAGAGTTTTAGTTCCCTATTATGAGGGGCAGACTTGCTGGGGGACAAAGCACAAACATCCTTACCTTTAGTAGATTGTCCCAATTTACATTCCCACCAAAAGGATGTGAAAATCCAGTACAAATTCAAATTGTTGCCACCACTTGGTGGTATTAGCCTTTTAAGTACAGTGATTCTGTTAAGTGTGTAGTGGCATTTCACTGTGGTTTTTATTTTGCATATTCATGATGACTAATGAAATTGCATGGATTTTACCATTATTGGCCAGTTAGGAATTCTCTTCTGTGAATTACCTGGCACAAGTTTTGTTCTTCTTCTAATATATATAATATATGTATATATTATATCTATTTCTTTTTAATTTGTTAATATTTATCTATTTTGAAAATGAATTCTTTGTTGAATATGTATATTATAAATAGATTCTCCCATTTTTTGGATTGTCTTTTTACAGTTTCATGGGATCTTTTGATAAATAGAAATTAGGGATGATTTTAAACTTTTTAATTTGAAATAACTTTAGACTTTCAGAAATTTTAGACTTGCAAAAGTAAGAGTTCCTGTGTGCCCCTCATCCAGCTTTCCTTAAGAGTAACCTATTACATAATCATAACGCAGTTATCAAAGCAGAAAATTGATGTTCTCACCATACTGTTAACTAATGCACAGACGTTAATCTCGTTTTCTGTCTCATTTTTTCCTTTTCGCAGTTCAGGATTCGATCTAGGATTTACACATTGCCTTAAATTGTCACGTCTCCTCGGTCTCTTCCACTGCTGCTGCTGCTGCTAAGTCGCTGCAGTCGTGTCTGACTCTGTGCAACCCCATAGATGGCAGCCCACCAGGCTCCCTTGTCCCTGGGATTCTCCAGGCAAGAACACTGGAGTGGGTTGCCATTTCCTTCTCCAATGCATGAAAGGGAAAAGTGAAAGTGAAGTCATTCAGTCATGTCCGACTCCCAGCAACCCATGGACTGCAGCCCACCAGGCTCCTCCGTCCATGGGATTCTCCAGGCAAGAGGACTGGGGTGGGCGCCATGGTCTCTTCTAATCTGGGGCAATTCCTCAGTCTTCCTTAGTCTTTTATGACCTTGACACTTTTGAATAGTTGTTTTGTACAAGGTCCCTCAATTTGGGTTTGTCTGGTGTTTTCTTATAATTATTCACACTATTTTAAGCATTTGTATCTATAAACATGGTATCTTTAAGAAGTTTTGGTTTATTGGGGGGTTTAGTCACTCTTTTTAGCATTTGGTTCTGAACTTGGATAAATATTTACAGTCATGTAACCACTACCACAATGATCATGTAGAACAGTCTCTCAGGCCCCCTAATATTTATTCATGTACCTTTGTAGTCAGCTTTTTCCCCTCAACCCCAACCCCTGGTACCTACCTATCTGTTTTTAATCCCTGACATTTGCAGTTTTGATTTTTCAGAATGCCATATAAATAGCTTCATACAACATGGAGCCTTTTGAGTCTGGCTTCTTTCACTTAGCATCAGGCATTTTAGACAGATCCATGTTGATATATCAGTAGTTTGTTTCTTTTCATTGCTGAGTATATTCTGTTTTGTGGAGGTACTACAATTTGTTTATCCCCTCAGCAGTTGGTGGATATTTGAGTTGTTCTGCCTATTACAAATAAAGCCATTATAAAAGTCTCTGCACAAATCTTTGTGTGGGCACAAGTTTTAATTTCTCTTGGATGAATACCTGGGCATGGAACTACTGTGTCATATGGTAAGTGTATGTATAACCGTATGAATAAGTAATTGCCAAACAGTTTTTCAGGGTGGTGGTGCCAGTTTGCACTACCACCAGTAATACACAAGAATTCTGATTTCACTACATCCCCAGCAGCACTTGATATTGTCAGGTTTTTTTTAATTTTTTGCATGGTTGGTTGAGATTATGTGTTTGGAGGGGATAAGAATACCATGGAAATGACATTGTGCTTCTCAGCACAACACATCAGAAGGTACATATATTGTTGCATCTTATTATGTGCAGGTTGCCTTTGGACAATTGATTATGGTGATGTGTGTCAGGATTCTCCAAAGTAAAGTTACTATTTTTCTCTGTGTAAGTAATAGGTATCCCCTTACTTTGTAAGTAATAGGGAGCCACTTTGAGACTATGCAAATACTCTGTTCTTCATTATATTTTCACCCACTAATTTTAGCATCCCTTGATGATTCTTGCAAACAATAATTATTACTATGCTGTTTCAGTTCAGTTCAGTTCAGTCAGTCAGTCGTGTCTGACTCTTTGCGACCCCATGGACTGCAGAATGCCAGACCTCCCTGTGCATCACCAACTCCCAGAGTTCACCCAAACTCATCTCCACTGAGTCGGTGATGCCATCCAGCCATCTCATCCTCTGTCGTCCCCTTCTCCTCTTGCCCTCAATCTTTCCCAGCATCAGGGTCTTTTCAAATGAGTCAGCTCTTTGCATGAGGTGGCCAAAGTATTGGAGTTTCAGCTTCTACATCAGTCCTTCCAATGAACACCCAGGACTAAACTCCTTTAGGATGGACTGGTTGGATCTCCCTGCACTCCAAGGGACTCTCAAGGGTCTTCTCCAACACCACAGTTCAAAAGCATCAATTCTTCGGCGCTCAGCTTTCTTCACAGTCCAACTCTCACATCCACACATGACTACTGGAAAAACCATAGCCTTGACTGGACGGACCTTTGTTGGCAAAATAATGTCTCTACTTTTTAATATGTTGTCTAGGTTGGTCATAACTTTTCTTCCAAGGAGTAAGCATCTTTTAATTTCATGACTGCAGTCACCATCTGCAGTGATTTGGGAGCCAAAAAAATAAAGTCAGCCACTGTTTCCCCATCTATTTGCAATGAAGTGATGGGATCAGATGCTGTGATCTTAGTTTTCTGAATGTTGAGCTTTAAGCCAACTTTTTTACTCTCCTCTTTCACTTTCATCAAGAGGCTCTTTAGTTCTTCTTCTCTTTCTGCTATAAGGGTGCTGTCATCTGCATATCTGAGGTGATTGATATTTCTCCTGGCAATCTTGATTCCATCTTGTACTTCATCCAGCCCAGCATTTCTCATGATGTACTCTGCATATAAGTTAAATAAGCACGATGGCAATATACAGCCTTGATGTACTCCTTTTCCTATTTGGAACCAGTCTGTCGTTCCATGTCCAATTCTGTTGTTTCCTGATCTGCATACAGATTTCTCAAGAGGCAAGTCAGGTGGTCTGGTATTCCCATCTCTTTCAGAATTTTCCACAGTTTATTGTGATCCACACAGTCAAAGGCTTTGGCATAGTCAATAAAGCAGAAATAGATGTTTTTCTGGAACTCTCTTGCTTTTTTGATGATCCAGCAGATGTTGGCAATTTGATCTCTGGTTCCTCTGCCTTTTCTAAAACCAACTTGAACATCTGCAAGTTCACGTATTGCTGAAGCCTGGCTTGGAGAATTTTGAGCATTACTTTGCTAGCGTGTGAGATGAGTGCAACTGTGCGGTAGTTTGAGCATTCTTCGGCATTTCCTTTCTTTGGGATTGGAATGAAAACTGACCTTTTCCAGTCCTAGTAGTAATTTTCTACTTACGGGCTTCCCCTATGGCTCAGCAGGAAAGAATCTGCCTGAAAGTGAGGAGATGCAGGAGACATGGATTCAATCCCTGGGTCAGAAAGATCCTCTGGATGAGGGCATGGCAACCCACTCTAGTATTCTTGCCCAGAAAATCCCAGAGACAGAAGAGCCTGGTATGCTCTGATTCATGGGGTCTCAAAGATTCAGACACGACTGAAGTGACTGAGCACATATGCAATTTTCTACTTCCATAATTCCCTCCAAATTTATTAACTAGAAATTCTACTGTAAGTAAATGGCAACCCACTCCAGTACTCTTGCCTGGAGAATTCCATGGGGGGAGGAGCCTGGTAGGCTACAGTCCATGGGGTCGCAAAGAGTCGGACATGACTGAGTGACTTCACTTTCACTTTCACTGTAAGTAAGGACTTTTTGCTCCCATTTACCTATTCAATTGTACTAATATGGATTCATAGACATTTATTTTATTCTATGAGTTATATTCCTTTTAAAAAATATTTAATTATTCCTCAAACTGTCACAGGTGTAATCAATGGGAACGCTTTCAAGTTGGCTTTTGTGTCTTTTCAGCATCACCGATCATTTTTTTTCCCTTGGCAATTCCTTCATTTCTGTTTCCATATGACCTCCGTGCTCACCTTGTACTTTCCCTTTCCAAATCCTAAACTCAATCATTTTCCCAAGAATCCCTCATTCCTTGAACTATACATTAGTATTTAGAATCAAGATCTCAGTGCTAGGTGTGCTCATCGCTACTGGAGTGTCACTGCTTTTAGGCCCTCTCAACAGAAAGGAGTAAGAAGTATATGCAGGCATGCATAAATCACACATACATCTATGTATATGTGTTGGTGTATTAAAAGTCATGAATTTATGCTGATATATAGATTCTATCCAACACCACAGGGCTCATCCGATCCTTCCTGCTTCTCTAATTTTTATCTTCTTTCTCTGATGTTGAAAAACATGGCAGTTTTGTGACCTACAATGTACATAAATACTTGTTCAAATGTCACACACACATAATTTCAGAATTCCTAACCCATGCCCTTTATGAGAAACACATTCGCGTAACTAGAGTACAGCATTTCTACAGAGTTCTTTTTGTCTTTAGCTTTATGGAATATAGTCATCATCCTATTTTTCAAAGTAACTTGTTAGTACTTTTCTTCCCTTCTCTTATCAGTGGGATTATGTTATTCAAGAAGTTGCTAGTTTTAATGTAGTCATATTGATCAATCTACCAGAAATCGATTTTTGGTAGCCTTTTATTACAATATAACATAAATAGAGAAGAGTATACAAATCATAAGTGTAGAACTTGGTGTATTTTCACAAACTGAAACTTCTTGGTAACCAGCATCTCAGAAGCTCAGTCATGCCCACTTTTAACCACTATCCACTCATTTCAGTAACCACCATCTAACTTCAAACACAATAAAGTCTTTTACATACTTTATATAAATAGAAGGTTTTACTATGTACTTTTCTGCATCCTGTTTGTCTCAACATTGTGTTTGTGAGATTTATTCATGTTACTCAATGTGGTTGTAGTTTGCTTGTTGTCATTGCTGCTTAGTAATTCATTGTGTGAATATACAACTTTTATTTACAGCGTTGACATTGACAAGCATTTGAGTAACTTCCAGTATGACGCTGCAAGTGGACGAGTATGACAGTGCACGCTTCACATGCTTTTTGAGGAGCATATGAATGCATTTCTGTTGTATATCAGAGCAGTCAAATTTTCTGGGTTGTATCAGGGTTGTATATGTTCATCTTTCATAAATACTTTTGGTTTGTAGTCCCATAAGCCATATACAGGCTTATAGTTGTTCCACATCCTACCAATGCTTTGTATCATCTGGCTTTTTACTTTTACTCATTTTGGTAGATGTGATGTCACATTGGAGTTTTGGTTAGCACTTCTCTGATATCTAATAAACTTGACCACTTTTTCATATGTTTAATATCCATTTTGCTAATCATTTTTGTGAAGTGTCCATTTAAATCTTTGCCATTTTTCCAACAACTGATTGACTTGTATGTTTGGTTACTTTCTTATTGATTTGTAGGAGTTATTTATATATTCTGAATACAAGTCCTCTTTTTGAATTGTGTTGCTGCTGCTGCTGCTAAGTCACGTCAGTCGTGTCCGAGTCTGTGCGACCCCATAGACGGAAAACCACCAGGCTCCTCTGTCCCTGGGATTCTCCAGGCAAGAACACTGGAGTGGGTTGCCATTTCCTTCTCCAATGCATGAAAGTGAAAAGTGAAAATGAAGTCGCTCAGTAGTGTCCGACTCTTAGCAACCCCATGGACTGCAGCCCACCAGGCTCCCCCGTCCATGGGATTTCCCAGGCAAGAGTACTGGAGTGGGGTGCCATTGCCTTCTCCTTGAATTGTGTTACACATATCTTATCCCACTCTGTGGACTTCCTTGGCACTCATTCAGTTATGTTTTTAGAAAAAGAAGAGTTCTTCATCTTAACATAGCCCAATTTCCTTTATATTTAGCACTTTATATGTCCTACTAAAGGAATATTAACTACCCTCAAGGCACAAAGAGGTTCTCCTACTTTTAGAATCTTTTTGTTTTGTCTTTCGGTTTGGGTTGCAATCATTTAGAACTGCTTTTTATATGTAATGTAAAGTAAGAATCAAGATTGATTTTTCCCTAAAACATTTCTATTTGCTTTAGAACAATTTAGGCAAATCTGTTTTTCTAGTATATCATAAGTTAAGTGACCGTATATGTGTGTATCAATTTATGGAAGTTCTATTATTTTGGTCTATTTGCATATATTTTGAAATAATTCTATACTCTCCATAACATTATAAATCTTGATACCTGGTAGTTTTAGTCCTATAGCTCTGTTCTTCCTCAATATTGTTTTGGTTGTGCTTAGCAATACATGAACCATGAACTTCCTGATGTTCAAGCTGGTTTTAGAAAAGGCAGAGGAACCAGAGATCAAATTGCAACATCCGCTGGATCATGGAAAAAGCAAGAGAGTTCCAGAAAAACATATATTTCTGCTTTATTGACTATGCCAAAGCCTTTGTGTGGATCACGATAAACTGTGGACAATTCTTCAAGAGATGGGAATACAGACCACCTGACCTGCCTCTTGAGAAATCTGTATGCAGGTCAGGAAACAACAGTTAGAACTGGACATGGAACAACAGACTGGTTCCAAATAGGAAAAGGAGTATGTCAAGGCTATATATTGTCACTCTGCTTATTTAGCTTATATGTAGAGTACATCATGAGAAATGCTGGACTGGAAGAAACACAAGCTGGAATCAAGATTGCCGGGAGAAATATCAATAACCTCAGATATGCAGATGACACCACCCTTATGGCAGAAAGTGAAGAAGAGCTAAAAGCCTCTTGATGAAAGTGAAATAGGAGGGTGAAAAAGTTGACTTAAAGCTCAACATTCAGAAAATGAAGATCATGGCATCCGGTCCCATCACTTCATGGGAAATAGATGGGGAAACAGTGGAAACAGTGTCAGACTTCATTTTTGGGGGCTCCAAAATCACTGCAGATGGTGACTGCAGCCATGAAATTAAAAGACGCTTACTCCTTGGAAGAAAAGTTATGACCAACCTAGATAGCATGTTGAAAAGCAGAGACATTACTTTGCTGACTAAGGTCCATCCAGTCAAGGCTATGGTTTTCCCAGTGGTCATGTATGGATGTGAGAATTGGACTGTGAAGAAGGCTGAGTGCCGATGAATTGATGCTTTTGAACTGTGATGTTGGAGAAGTCTCTTGAGAGTCTCTTGGACTGCAAGGAGATCCAACCAGTCCATTCTGAAGGAGATCAGCCCTGGGATTTCTTTGGAAGGAATGATGCTATAGCTGAAGCTCCAGTACTTTGGCCACCTCATGCGAAGAATTGACTCATTGGAAAAGACTGAGCTGGGAGGGATTGGGAGTGGGAGAAGAAGGGGATGACAGAGGATGAGATGGCTGGATGGCATCACTGACTTGATGGACATGAGTCTGAGTGAACTCCGGGAGCTGGTGATGCACAGGGAGGCCTGGCGTGCTGTGATTCATGGGGTCACAAAGAGTCGGACACGACTGAGCAACTGAACTGAACTGAGCACTTTGCATTTCCATATGTATTTTAAAATGAGCTTGTCAGTACTCACCAAAGACACATACTCTCACACAGAACAGCAGGGGTTTTGCTTTGGCTTGCACTGATTTTTGTAGGTCAAATTTGGGAACACTGTCATCTTTATAATACTGTGCTTTCTGATCTATGAAGATGGTATATTCTTCCATTCATGTAGGTTTCTCACAATTGTTTCCCAATTGGGTAGTTATCTTTTTGTCATTTTTTTCTACTTCAATTGCACTGTAGGCCAAGTGCAATTGGTGGTTTCAATTCTTTTAAATTCATGGGGATTTGCTTTGGTCACGAATATTGTCAGTTTTGGTAAATAGTCCACGTTCACTTGAATAAAATGTATAGTCTGCAGTTGTTGAATGTGGTAGTCAATACAGATTAAGCGTATTAATTTTGCTGTTCTATTTATTGACAATTTTGTCTACTTTATCAGTTAGTGGGAAATAGGTTTACCTATTTCTCCTTTTAGTTCTTTTAACTTCCATTTCATATATTTTGAGACTATTACATGCATAAAACTTTAGCAGTGTTATGCTGAACAGAGGAATTAATTCTAGTGGACTGACTCTTTTATCATCATCAAATATCATTTCTTTAGTAATATTTAGTATGCTTTAAATATTTACTTTGTTATATATAGCTACACTATCTTTGTTTCGCTTAATGTTTGTATGCTCTATTTTGTTCCATCCTTTCACAGTTGACATTCCTATGTCCTTATATTAAGGCGCATTTCACATAGTTGAGTTTTTGAAATTCAGTCTGACAACTCTTTACGTTTCAGTCGAAGCATTTGGTCCATTTACCCATTAGTATAAATACTGAAAAAATTATATGCTTGGTTTAAATCTACAACTTATAATTTTTCTTCTCTGTTCCACTTCTTTGTTGCCTTCTTTCCAATTATTCAAGTGTGCTTAATCATTTCTTTTCCACCCTCTATTACCTTTTAAGATATTACATTCTTTTATCTTTTTTTTTAGTGGTTGCCCTAAAAAATATACCATACTTTCTTGACTTAAAACAGTTTAATACAAATGAATGCTTTTGCTTCTTCCTGGACAATGCAAGGACTTTAGTAGAATATTTTAACTTGATATATTTCTTTCCACTCAGGTAGGTTTTGGGAGATAGTTTTGAAGATAAACTGCTAGTTTTCTAGGTAAAAATGCAAGAGGAAGACATTCCATGTAGTAAGAACAGCAAGTCTGGGTGCTGACTGTCCTTTCCCATCTGGGCCGTTCTTCTTTCTTTGTGAGCCATGAGCTGACCTCTATGACTACATCAACAGACTTGCCCTCTGGCTTTCTATTTCAGGGCCCATGAGAGGCTCTGGCAGGGGAGTGCAAGGTAAGAGCCAGTTGAAACACTTCTTTGATCCCTCTAAGCCTACTACGGTTTTGACATCAGGTACATACTGTCCCCCACCCCCTAGCCCAGCTCCTGCTCCAAGCTCTGACTCCTACCAGGCTCTGCTGGTATGACTTCTTCCTCCTGTCTCTCAAGACCTTTCCAGGTAACGGCTCCCTGCTGGTCCCTGGGTGATTCACCATCTTTGTTGTTTGCTCTAAATCAACTCTTACCTTTCCTAGGGTAAAGTCCCTCAGGTAAACTTCCTGCAAGGAAGTATTTTTCCCGTTGTAACCCTTGATGTTGATACGTGGAGGAGAGAAAAGTAGAACGTATTTAGAGGAACAGGCATAGTTTGATGTGGTCTGACCATGGGGTTGAGGTAAGGGAGGCCCAGAGACAAGCCTAGGAGTGAGAATGGGGACTTATGAGGGTCTGCCAGTCCAGTCTGGGCACCACCCAGTGGGCTGTGGGATTCACTGGTAGTTTCTAGAGTTAACGAGGGACATGGCCAGACCAGCCCTTTACAAGGGTTACTCAGGTGCAGCAGAATAGAAGAGGGACTGGGGAGGAAGAGATTGAACAAGGAGAGACTGGTCTGGAAGCAGTTACAATAACATGCCACATTTCAGTGGTTGTGCAGTACAGATAGTCACTCCAAACTCTTAACTGTGGTCTGCAAGGCTCCGGTTGGTTTGGCCTCTGTCTACCAGGATCTCAGCTGTTCATTCCTCTTTGCTCACTGCATCTTTGTCAACTGTCCCTTTCTCCTCTGTTCAGTAAACATGTCAGGCTCCTTATGACCTCTGGGACTTTGCAATTGCTGTTCCCCTGTTTGGACAGATTCCACACTTCTCATCATTCAGGTCTCAGCTCAATAATATATCCTCAGAGAGGACTGTAGCAGCTACCTTCTTTATAGTGACTTCCTCTGGAAGCCCTACATTACTAGAGGTTTTCTCCCCATAGGACTTATTACTGTCTGAAATACTTTCTTTATTAGTTGTTGACTAATTATCTGCCTCCCTTCTCTAGACTATAGAGTTCATCGGAGAGGGACTTAGTCTTATTCACCAGTATATCTTTAACTCCTAGAAGACTACCTGGAACATAATGCTCAATTGATATTCCTTGAATGAATGAATTAATGAACTTAGCATTCTATTTGGCTCCCAAACATTACCCGACCTTCCCATGTATACATGTAACCCTTTATCACCTCCACTCCACCCTTAACTTTTACTTACAAACAAAATAAGAACCTTTTTGGGGAAAAGACCATTATTCCTAATAATAAAAGATGACTCCACCAGGCAAGGTTTCCTTGTATAATGTGGAATCTGACAGGGTCTTCAAAGAGAGGCAGGAAGCACGGGTGTAAGAAACCATCTATCAATGAATTCAAGTCTTAGACTATCAAAACATCGAACAAAAATAAAAAATCCATACTAAAACATTCAAAAAATAAAAACACGTAGATGTTGTTAGTTTTCTAGTGCTGTGTAACTAGCAGCAGCTTAAAACAATACCCACTTACTATCTCACAGTTTTGTAGATAGAGAATCTAGGCAAGCACTTCTGAGTTCTGCTCAGTGTACTCCTAATGTGAAATCAAGGTGTCAGCCATCAGGGCTCTCATCTGAAGGCTTTGGGGACGATTCCACTTTCAAACACATTCAAGGCGTTGGCAGAATCCAATCCTGAGGTTGTAGGACTGAGGTCTTTATTGTTGGCTGTCTGTAAGCTGCCATGCATATTCATTCTTATATAGCCCTTCATCTTCAAGTGAAAAATAGCATGTTAAATTTCTTTTGCTTTTTAATCTCTCTGGTTTTCCTTTCTGCCTTCCTCTTCTACTCTGAAGGGGTCATGTGATTCTATTGGCCCAACCCAGTTAATCTAGGATAATCTTCCTATTTTATAGCCCACTGATTAGTACCTTTAATTACAATGGCAAAGTCACTTTTCCCATGTAACATAAGATATTCATAGGTGTAACACCAGGAGTAAAGGTCATGAGGGCCAAAATTTTATTGAGTATAAACAAGAAATGGACAAAACCAGCTCTTAGAAGGGACTGAAGGACCCCAAAGATGGGGCCAGTCTATAAAAGGATAAAAGAGCAACTGTCTTTTTGATTTTGCAGTCAAACTCTCCCTTCATTTCTCAAAAAAAAAAAAAAAACTTTTATGTCCAACTGACTAGAGACAACCATGGTCCTACTAATTTTTCAAGTGATAAGTATGAACTGACCTCCTCTCTGAGATGCTTTTCTAACCTCTACCTGGAGTTCCTGCTGCTGCTGCTAAGTCGCTTCAGTCGTGTCCGACTCTGTGTGACCCCATAAATGGCAGCCCTCCAGGCTCGCTAATCCAGGTCTAATGGATCTACTGTAAAGGGTAATATTCTTTCAGCTTCTCAAAATGTGATCAGCAGATGGCTAACTCACAGGGCACCCAGTGAATCAGAATTGCTGGTGTGAAGCTTCAGTTTGTATTTCTAGCTCAGTCTCTAAGTAATCCTTAATCCCTCAGATTTGAATCACATAGTTCTCTTTTTCTCCCCTGTATTGTAGCAAAATTCAATCATCTTGAGTGTCAAGAGGAGGTCACAATCCAGTTTCTTAGAGAAATGAAGGGAGTGCTAATGATTCCTAGCTCACAGGAGGCCACCTTGACTTCCATGTTAACGAAGAGTAAGAAAGAGAGGGTTAACAGGAGGGGACGAACACTGATGAGTGAGTGCCTGCTGTGTACAGGGAAGCATTTTCTCCACCTACACGGACAGGCAGGTAGATAAGCACAGGACACAAGGTTCCCTCATCTTATGATCTGTCCTGAGGCTGGTCTGTCTGACTTCATAGATGGGGTTCTTCCCTCTCCTGACAGTCAGAAGGAAGCTTTCTCTCCATCTCCTCTGAATCCCTGCTGCTCCTCAGGAAGCCCAGCCCAGCCCAGTGGCAAATCCGGCCTCAGGAATGTCACGAGCACAGGTGCCTCTGGATTTACTGAACTCCTGCCTTGAAGACAAACCAGCTGGGTTTTATTGCATCCCATTTATCCTGCTTCCTCCATTGCCGCTTTGCCCACACATCTTTTATCCAGGTTTGGCATAGATGTGGGTGCTGGAAAAAGCTATCTGGAGGTGCCTGGGAGCGTGCAGATTCAGGGCTGTCAGCTCACTACCTGTTTAAGCAGCTGGCCAGCACCTGGGTGATTTTTCTGGATGTGCCAAGCACACATCTAAAGCTGAGAGAACAGGGAGAGGGTGGTGGGAACAGGGCGGCAGCTAGATGCTGTGGAAAGAGGACTTTGGAGACATTCGGGCCTAACTTTTGAACCCACATCTGCCACTTCCTGTATGACCATGGGCAAGCCACTTAACCTCCCTGGGCTTCATTTTTGTTATCATTATAAGACAAGGGTTTGATCTGTTCCTTGCAGATTTGTTTCTGGATTGAAGGAAATAATCTTAAAGTATCTGTTGGGACTTCCCTGGTGGCTTAGACAGTAAAGAATATGTCCACCATGCAGGAGACACACGTTTGATCCCTGGGTCAGGAAGATCCCCTGGAGAAGGGAATGGCTACCCATTCTAGTATTCTTGCCTGGAGAATCCCATGGACAAGGAAGCCCGGCAGGCTGCAGCCCATGGGGTCGCAAAGCGTTGGACACAACTGAGCAGGTAGTACACATGCTTCCATTAAGATGCCTGTCAGAGTGTAGGTCTTCATTTATATTAGGACCTTTCCTCCAATATGGAAGAGACTTCCCTGTAGCTCAAACAGTGAAGAATCTGCCTGCGAGCCAGGAGACCAGGGTTCGATCCCTGGGTTGGGAAGTTCCTCTGTAGGAGGGAATGGCAATCCACTCTAGTATTCTTGCCTGGAGAATCCCATGGACAGAGAAGCCTGGCGGGCCACAGTCCGTGGGGTCGCAAAGAGTCGGACACGACTGAGTGACTAACACAGTCCAGTCCAATATGAAAAGCCTGCTTGGCAAGTTAGTTAACTGCTCAGTGCCTCAGTTTCTTCATTTGTAAAGCAGGGATAATAATCGTCCCTCACAGCTGTGTAGTGAGGCTTCAATAAATTAATGTATGCAAAGCTCTTAAGCACATGGCTAAGCACATAAAAAGTTTTCAAGCAGCATGAGTGAGGAATGACATGCCTACATTGTATTCACAGCTTCTGTGGGAGACGCTAAGGAGAAAGTTGGAAACCAGAGATCCCAAGATAGGCCTAGTCCCCCCTAAGGACAAAGTAACTGCCCTTCTGGTTCTGCAGACAAACCCTCCTTTCCTCTCTGGAATGAAAGGAGGAGGCCCAGCTAACTTCTTTGTCTTTCTGCATACACTCAAGTGTACAGACAAATTTTTAAAACTCTCTATTACTGAATAATAAAATGCCCCCAAACAGAGTAGTTTTAAACAGGCATTTATTATCTGTAGGTTTCCAGGGGCCAGGAACGTGGGAGCAGTTTAGTTAAATGGCTGTGGTTTAAGGTCTCATATTAGGTAGCCAAGGTTCTGGCCAGAGCCATAGTCATCTGAAGGCTTGACTGGGACTAATGGGTCAATTCCTAAGATCGTCATTCATTTGGCTGTTGGCAGGAGGCCTCAATTCCTTGCCACGTGGGTCTCTCCAGAAGCTGCTGTTTCATCTTAAAATGTGGTGCTGGCTTCCCACAGAGCAAGGGAAGAGAGATGGATGGAAGCTGCAGTGTCTCTCTTTCTAGCCTCCACACGAGCACATGATCATTTCTGCAGTATCCCATTTATTAGAAACCAGTCACCAAGAACAGCACACTTTCAAGGCGAGAAGAGCTGGGCTTTATCTTTTGAGGGAGTGCAGTCAAAGAACTTGGGGATGTATTTTAGTCTTTTCCATCAGTGGTTGTTCTGCAGACAGCTGTGATTTCGGGGTGCTCATGAGAGGCGGTGAGCTCAGGGCCTTTCTACTCCATCATCTTGGCTATTCTCTCCGAGGACATGTTTTAAAACACTCTCCTATCATAGGAATGATAGGTGCATGACAGATTTGGGGGTTGAATCCCAAATGAGCCAGTGTCTCTGTTTTGGGTTCCTTTAATTACCCAGTTTACCCCTCCTGGAAAAAGATTTGACATTTCCAATTTCCAGCAGAGCTGAAAATAAGCCTAGAATTGGAACAGAAAATGGCTGTGATTCAAACCACAAACTCTTATCGAGCGCCTTCTATATGCCACGTCCTATGTTGTCTGTTTGAAATAAAGAGATGATTAATATGAATCTCTGCTCTAGAAGACCTGATGTCTAATGGAAAGAGAGGTAAAGAGGACATCAGAGTTAAATCATATAGATAGTCTTTACCTCACTCCTTATATCCTCTTCCTTCCCAGTTCTTAGTACAGACGATTTTATCCACTTATTTGCTTCTTTTACTTGTTTATTACTGTTTTCTTTCCACTGTATCCCCAGGGTTTGCTACATAGACGTATTCAGTAATACTTGTCAATGACTAACAGAGATGTGGCAAGCATGGCGTGCTATGGCAGCAAATAGGAGGTCACTTCCTACCGCAGGCTGGAAGGAAGGCTTCCTGGAGGAAGCAAGCCAGCATTGAGATTTGAAGTATGACTAGGAGTCAGCAAGGTGGAGCATGTGTGGATTGTTGCTGTCCATAGGAACAGCATCCCCCAAAAGAGAGAGTCCTGTGCATTCAAGGGGCTGCAAACACTTTTGTGTGCTAGAGCGGAGAAAGTGGTGGGGCCTGGGGAGAGGAGTGGAGAGAGAATTGTGGAGGGAGGAATGAGAGACGAGAGTGAAGATACAGTAGAACTAGGCTGGTGAGAATTTACCTCGTAAGAAAATCTGGGAAGAATGGACTTTATCCTAAAAGCAATGGGAGAACTATTGAAGGTATTGAAATAGGGGAAAGATGAGGTCAGGTGGGCTGCCGTCTCTAGGGTCGCATAGAGTCGGACAGATGCGACTTAGCAGCAGCAGCAAGGATTAGAAGGGCTGCCCTTGACCTGTGCCCTGTGGTTTGTGTAAGAACGACAGGCATCCCAGGAGCCAGAAGTTACATTGTAGGAGTTATTTTAGACCATCTTTCTGCAGAAGGCCCAGCCTCCCCGCATCTACTCCAGGGGCAGGGACAAGAGTAAGGAACAGCAGCGTCCTCAGGCCATGAAGCCAGCCTCACTGGGCTCCTGTCCAGCCGCCCTCACAGCTTGTAGAAACCTAACCCTGCTCCTCCTTGTTCTCTGGCTCCCTTTCAGAAGTGGAGTTGCAGTGGGTGCCCCAAGCCCAATTACCAGAGCGTAAGAGACCACGAGCTGGCAAACACATTTTCCCAGCAACAAGAGAAAACGTGCTGCTTCCTAGGATCCCCCCACTGGAATCATCCATGGAACGTGCAGAATGGCAGAAAAGCAGTTTTTTCTTGGAAACATATGGAAAACAGTTTGTTTGCTTGGAGGAAAATCATAGCTTGTTGTTTTTCTTCCCCCCTGGAGGAAAATGAAAACTCTCACACATTTAGTCTTTTCCATCCCTTGTTTGTCTTGTGCTTTTGAACCAAAATGCAGGCCTGGGGAGAATGGTGCTTGTTGCTGAACAGGAAATCTTAATTAGAGCGTTGGTTCCACTAGCCAAACTATAGGAATTCCGAACTCAAATTGTCCATTCATGGTCTCGAAGGCAAGAATGGAGTCATTAAGCCCTAAAGCCAAATGACACATGTTTTGCAGAAAGGAGGGTGGTGGTGGTTATATGGTGTGTATGTGGGGTGAGGGTGGGCGGGGTGCAGAATGATAGATATTGGTGAAATGTGAAATATCCAAATGTAATCTCCAAAGCAGTCTTGAAATAATCCTCCCTTTGGAGACCTGTTCTTCTTAGTCACGATGAAAACAAAAGACAAGAGCCTGTTTTTCATTTGGTTCACTGGTCCGGAAAATGTGCCCCAGGAAGATGAGGCAGAACTGGGCATTTGAGGGGAATGGAAAGAGCCAGGAGGCATTTGCTAGGGATTTCTTTTGCCCAAGAGCCTCCTACATCTGGTCTTCCCTTCCCAGGAGGTTCCCTTGGAGCCGCCTTCTTCCCCTCTTCAGCACTGATCTTTGAACAACCTCGGAAGCTCTTTCCTTGGTAACATGCGAAACTACGTGCAGGGCTTTAAGGATACATTCCAAATGATGATTTATGCTAGGTCATTCACAACCTCCCGCTCCCCAGCAATAATTCTCCCAGAAAGCATTTAGCTGATTTGGAAAATGTATATCAAATCCCCCAGAGAATAGTGCGCATTTTAATTGTGGATGAATGTAATTCTGATCATTCTCTGAATGCTCAAAGCTTTACAAACTGAGTAACCCAAATGTGCAAAGAGAAAAAAAAAAAAAAAAAAAACCTACTTGCCAGCCTCTGAAGAGAAAGTTGATTACCCTAAGGGGAAACTGGCAATGGGAGGAGGCGATGGAGTTTGATTCTCTGGATAGGCCATTTGATAAGACTTGTGGGTATTTCCAGAAGTAGGACTCAAGTGAGCCAAGTTAATCATGCCTGTGTCCTTAAAAACCATCTTACTAAGCACCTAATATGTTCCAAGAGCTTTACTTAATGCTTGTAAAAATTTACAGAAAGCATAGCCAGTGAACCTTAAGCAAAGAAAACACATAAAGTGAGCTCCACATTCATTCTCGCTTTCTGCCGTGGGACATGTTCCAAATAGTGTCATGAGAAAGTAGATGTTAAAAGACACCCATGGTCTCATTGGCTGAAGGCAACAGAGCTGCAGCTGCTGAGGTGACCGGAACTGATGGAATAGGGTACTAAAGAAGCAATAAATGGACAGAGAAGTTGCCCCAGAAATCTACATTCACGTCCCCTTTAGGTTTTGGCCAAATACAAAGCTGTACATGTATGGGCAAGACCCTGCCTGGCTAGGCAGAGAATAGCTACTGAGAGACGATGAATTTATAGAAATTCTTAAGTTTACACAGTGGTGGGGTTATTGGGCTTCTGGTCAATCTCAGGGTAACTATGTTACTGAACACTCTGGGCATTTAGCTGAGACCCAGTGGCCAGTCCAAGGAACTGGAGTACTAGAGCCGAGCACATGAACTATTCTTGACCTACATTAACAAAACTGAAAAACAAGCCTCAACAGGATCAAAGCGAATGAATTAAGTGCTTGCCAAAACAATACTCAACACTCAATAATCAACATTCTTTAAAGGAAAAGGACATAATCCAGACTCAGCATTGCAGCATTTGTAATGTTCAGTATTCCAAAAAGTTACTAGACATCCAAAGTAGCAAGAGAAGGTAACCCATAACCAGGAGAATAAAGTCATTAGGAACAGACCCAGGGATGACACTGATGTAGTCAGTAGCGGACAGTGATTATAAAATAGCCATTACAAATAAATTCAAGAATTTAAAGGGGGAACTTCCTTGGGAGTTCAAAGACTCAGACTCCACACTCGCAATGAAGGGGGCCTGGGTTTGATCCTTGATCTGGGAACTAGAGCCCACATGCCACAACTAAGACCTGGTGCAGCCAAATAAGAAAATTAAAAAAAAAAAGAATTTAAAGGAAAAGATGGACATCTTGCTATAGGAATTTTAATGGAGAGAGACTTTAAAAAGAATCAAATGAAAAGTGCAGAACTGAAAAACACAATTTATAAAATGAAAAACTTCATTAGCTGCACATGCATGAGAAAAGATTCAGTTCAGTTCAGTTGCTCAGTTGTGTCCGACTCTTTGTGACCCCATGGACTGCAGCATGCCAGGCTTCCCTGTCCATCACCAACTCCTGGAGTTTACTCAAACTCATGTCCATTGAGTCAGTGATACCATCCAACTATCTCATCCTCTGTCGTCCCCTTCTCCTCCCAGCTTCAATCTGTCGCAGCATCAGGGTCTTTTCCAGTGAGTCAGTTCTTCGAATCAGGTGGCCTAAGTGTTGGAGTTTCAGCTTCAGCATCAGTCCTTCCAATGAATATCCAAGACTGATCTCCTTTAGGATGGACTGGTTGGATCTCCTTGCAGGCCAAGGGACTCTCAAAAGTCTTCTCACAGTTCAAGGCATCAATTCTTTGGTGCTCAGCTTTCTTACAGTCCAACTCCCACATCCATACATGACTACCGGAAAAGCCATAGCTTTGACTAGATGGAACTTTGTTAGCAAAGTAACGTCTCTGCTTTTTAATATTCTGTCTAGGTTGTTCATAGCTTTTCTTCCAATTAGTAAGCATCTTTTAGTTTCATGGCTGCAGTCCCCATCTGCAGTGATTTTGGAGCCCCAAAACAAAGTCAGGCACTGTTTCAACTGTTTCCCATCTATTTCCCATGAAGTGATGGAACCAGATGCCATGATCTTCGTTTTCTGAATGTTGAGCTTTAAGCCAACTTTTTCACTCTCCTCTTTCACTTTCATCAAGAGGCTCTTTAGTTCTTCTTCACTTTCTGCCATAAGGGTGGTATCATCTACATATCTGAGGTTATTGATATTTCTCCCGGCAATCTTGATTCCAGCTTGTGCTTCATCCAGGCCAGCGTTTCTTGTGATGTTTTCTGCATATAAGTTAAAGAAGCAGGGTGACAATATACAGCCTTGACGTACTCCTTTTCCTATTTGGAACCAGTCTGTTGTTCCATGTCCAGTCAACATTGAAGAAAAGATTAGTGAACTTGAATACAGATCAAGAAGAATTATCTAAAGTATCTAAGTTATCTAAACAGTTCATTTAAAAAAATGTACAGACTTGTGACTTGTGGGCAAATATCAAGCAGTATGAGTGTAAGCAGAGTCCCAATAGGAGAAGAGAGGGGAAAAAAGAAGCAAGAAAAGAAATGAAAGAATTAATGACCAATATTTCCCCAATTAGGTGACAAACTGTCAACACTCAGATTGAAAAAAAAAAAACACACACACACACACACAAAACCTCAATGGAACTTATTCAAGATAAGCACAAAGAAAACCATACCTAGTCATTCATGAGCAAGTAGCTGAAAGTCAAAGATAAAGAACATTTTAAAAACAGCCAGAAGAAAAAAAGACAGGTTACAAAGGAATAAGAATACTGCCGATTTCTCATCATATCAGTCATAAAACCAGACAGAGGTATGAATTGACATCTTTAAAGTTCTAAAATAAAAAAAAATAAAATAAAACCCAAAGTTCCCAGGCAACCTAAAATTCTGTCTCGGGCAAAAACAACCTTTAAAAAAACAGAGGCAAATAAAGACATTTTCAGATAAGGTGGATTATTCACTAGCATATGTGTACGCTACAAAATATTAAAGGAAGTTCTTGGGCAAAAGGAAAATGATTCCATAAGATATCAGATCCCATAGAAAAAGAGTAAAAGAAATAGAAAATATGTTGGGTACAAATATAAATGACATTCTTAAAATTTCTTTAAAAGACATTTGACTGCTTAAACCAGAGACAGTGGCAAAGTATTGTGAGGTATATACTGTATGTAGAAACAGGGTGGAAAGCAACAGTATCATAAGAGATAAGAAGCGACAGATAAAAGTATACTCTGTGAGGTCTTCTTTTCCATTACATGTGAGGTGGCATAAAGTTACTTCATTATCACAGGTAGACTGATAACCAAAATATGCTTCTTTTAATCTCCAGAGCAACTGCTAAAAACTAAAACAAAGAGGCATAGCTAAAAAGACAAAAAAGAAGAAAACTAGAAAATACTAGAAAACATTTAATTAATCCAAAAAAAAAAAGGAAGGAAAAGAGGGAAATAAGAAAGAAAGCATGAATGTGGCAAAGAGAAAACAAATAGCAAGGTGGTAGAATTAGATCCAACCAAATCACTGATTACATTATACTTAAATAGAATAGACAGTCTAATTAAATGAGCAATACTGCCAGACTGGATTTCAAAAATGAGGTCTAATTGTACAATGTTTATGAGGACACATACAACTAAAAGAAAAAGAATAGAAAAGGACAGCCAAATAATGATTAATTGTGAAAACACAGGAGTAGCCATATTATCAGACAAAGTCAAGAACAATTACAAGGGATAAAGGGGAATATTACATGATAATGAGAAAGTCAATTCATTAAGAAGACATACAATTCCTACGCCTATGTGAAAAATTTCTTAGCTAAATTAAAGAGATGTCACACTGTACCGTCTGAGCTACCAGGGGAGCCTTGTCACACTTTAAAAGGATATAATACATCATTACCAAGTAGAGTTTATCTCAGCTATATATAAGATTTGTTTAACATTAGAAAGATTGCAAGATTCTAGGCCAATATATAAAAATCAACTGCATTTATGTAAAAGAACAACAAACAGTTGGAAAAGAAAGTGAAAAGCTCAATATCACTTACCTTAGCATTAAAAAAATCAGAATACTTAGGGACAAAGATAATGAAAGATTTTAAAGGTTTTTATGTAGGAAGGTACAAAATCCTGTTGAGAAATATTAAAGATTTGAATAAATAGATATTTTATGTTCAAGAATGGGAAGATTCAACATTGTTAAGACATCAGCTCCCTGGAATTAATCTTTAGAAATATTACAATTAACCATCCCAATAGTCCTTTTTGGGAGGAGGGTATAAATTGACAAGCTGATTCTAAAATTTATGTGGAAATGCAAAGGTCCTAGAATAGTCAAGTAATCTTCAAAAAGTCCGTGGTTGAATGACTTACACCATCTGATTTCAAATCCTTTATAAAGCTACAGTAATCAAGAAAATGTGGTATAAGAATAGAAAAATAAATCAATGGAACAGGTTAAGGAATCTAGAAATAGATCCAAACATATATAGCCAAATAAGTTTTTATATTTGAACTAAGACTGCTCAATAGAGAAAGAAAAAAAATTTCTTTTTAAGGTGCCAAAATAACTGGGTTTTTATATGGGGGAAAAAAATAAATCCACAGTATTCTTGCAACATACCCCGAATTAATTCATTGTAGATCATAGGCTTAAATTTAAAAGCCAGACTATAAAGCTTCTAGGAAAAAAAAAAAAAGGAGAATATTGTTCCTAATTTGAGAAAGGCAATGATTTTTTTTAGAACAGACACAGAAAGCACTAGCCATTAAAGAAAAATGTAATAAACTGGATCTTATAAAAATTAAAGATACCATTTAAAAAGTCAACAGGAAATCCATACACTGGAAGAAAAGTGTGTAAAATTGTGCTCTTTGGAAAAAAGTATTAGTTTGAGGACTTTAGGAAACCTCTCCTGGACCTCAGAAGCCTCTCTAATCCTATCTACCTTATAGGCCCCCAGAGTGAGCTTTTTAAGAAGGAAATCTGGCTGTGAAACATCCCTCCTTAACACATTTCAATAGACTCCATTGCCTTTAAGATAAAAGTTCAACTTGACAGGCTTAGAGAGTCCTTAATGATTGGGCCTCCGCTTACCTCTTCTGTCCCTTCTCAGGCTTCTTTACTGTCACTTCTATATTCCTCAGCCCTTGTCCCAGGCACACTGTATAACAAACCACCCCCAAATTCAGTGACATGAACCAGCCATCCTTTATACTCATGGATCCGAAGGTCAGCTGGAGCAATTCTGCTTCAGGCTGTGGCACTTAGATTGGGTGATCTAGACTGGGCTTGGCTGAACCCCTCTATCTCTAGACGCAGCTCTGTGGACTGGCCTGAAGGCCCTGCTCCATGTGTCTTTCATCCTCCTGGGACCAGCACAGAAGCTGGGGCAAGTTCTTCTTATGGAAGTGGCAGAAATTCATGGAGGTGAAAGGAACACTGAATGTCTAAAACCTAGGCTCTTAAGAGGCCTCTTAAGATCGACACACTGACACGTCTACCAATTTCAAGGCCAAGTCAAAGTCAACCAGAAACAGGTACCCTTCATCCTGCCGGGAACAAGGTTGAGCCTGCAGAAAGTGAAGCACTGGGGCCAAGAGTTCAATTTACTCTAAACCCCTATCCTCTGGACCAACCAAACCACTTTCAGCACCCTTCCAAGGCACCATCTGCTCCTCCTCCTGCGCTCAGGCTACATCCCGCGCTCTATAGACTCCCACCCCTTCCCTGTCCCTTGACTCCTCCTTGCCCTTCCCTGAGTCCTGGTCAGGCGAGGCACCCCTGCTATGTTCCTCTCACTTCCCCCTCATGACCCTTACTGCACAGCACTTAGCAGCTCACTAACTGTAGCCCCTACCCTTTATCTTCTTCCAAGGTGTAGATATTGTCTGATATGTAAGGTAGGGATGGAGAAAGTTTGTTCCTGTGTACGATCTTTACTTCCTGGAAATAGAACACAGGGTGTTTCATGCACTGGGCCTGAAATCTTTGGAAGGTTTGACATATATTTTTCTTTGGGCTACAGACAGAAACAGCATAATGGATTCCTGTTGCTTTTGCTTGTCCACATCTTTTTGGCCTTTTAAAAATAATAGTGGCTGGCCTTTGGGGAATAACTCCTATGACACTCTACACAGACAGGCTTTGTCCCTTGTGTCCTATGTGTCCCCTGGGTCAAGGTTGGGTTAATCAAATGTTCTTGCCGAACAATTTGAACCAGGTGGAGGAAACTGATGGGAAAATAATTTGAAAAGGCCTTTCTCTAAGGCAGTCTTTGATGCATTACGCATTTTCCAGAGCTACTAGATTCCTGGTCCCCAGATTCCCAGAGCTACTGGGGCTTCTACTCTTGATGAAGTTATGTTTAGCTTTTCCTGGGAATCTCTAGGCTAACACAAATTCTTTCAATAAATGCTAGCGTTTCATTTTAATTAAATTAGCCAGAGTCAATTTCTATTATCTATTATTAAAAACTATTATAATTGAAATTACAATCAGATGCTGAAAACTTCAGACTCCACTGTGTCTCTTCTCTCTTCCTTTGGTTCACCAGGAAGTGGGTGGGGACTGTGCCAGCTCTTATTTGGGGCTAATTGACCTTTGAGCTCTTGTAAAGCTCATTTTGAGAGGCAAATCTCCAGCTAATTTAAGGCTGTCAGCAGCTGGGACTCTATGTGTAGGCATCTTTACTTTGCCAAGGAGCGAAAACTTCCTGCGGCAGCTGGAGTAATAAGTGGCTACTGTGTACCAAGTCTTGCACATTAAAAATCTACCCCCATAATTACCCTTGCAGAGCAGGTCTTCTGAATATTCTTAGAGCTTTGAGGAAGGAGAGAGTCACTAGAAATTACTGGGGTTGGTGAGCTCAAAGATAGGCTGGGAGCCATGGTGTTTCATATTCAGATAAATCCCCCTGGTGTAGAGACTCTCATTGCTTCACTGATTCATCTATCTGTTATCTATCATTACCTATCTACCACCTATCTATCTATTATCTATCATCTATCTATCTACCTATCATATCTATCATCTGTCTATTTATGTCTACGTCTACCTGTCTATCTATCAATCATTAGACTTGGCCACACTTTGATGGGCCCTGGGCATTTTCACACTCTCCATAAGCTCGACAGCCTGTAAGATGAGAGTTAGGGTTGTTAGCCCAGCTTGCCGAGTGGAAGGCCTGAGGCACATTTCATTGTGAGCTGATTCTCACTTTGTGATTAAACTCCCACTTGCTGGATCACACTGGAGAACAAAGCGTCCACCCATTAGTTCCCGCGTGCTACCCATGTAAAAACAAATGATGGAATCCTGTCCTAATTTGAGACAGAAGACACCTCTTGTTTATTCTTAATTGTCCTTCTATGCAAATTTTTCTTTTCCTTTCTAATCTGTCATGTGAGAAAAGTTAAATTAGCCTGAACATGTGGGAACAGATTCTACTAATTTTGAGCTCTTCCCTTTCTTTCCCTTAGGCATTTAATCAGTTCTGATTTTTTTTTTTTTTTGGAGAAGATTTGTTTGGCAAGTGGAAGAGAAGATAACAAGCCGGGGGATGGGGGAGGTAGGTTTTTAAAGATAGAAGTACGAAAGGAGCTGCCATCTGAGTCTCAAATTAGGATGGAAAGCACATTCTCTGCAGCTCTATGTTACCGTAATGGAAAGTTTAAAACAAAATGGGTTTGATTTG
The DNA here is from genome assembly GCF_016772045.2 of Ovis aries. NCBI lineage: Eukaryota > Metazoa > Chordata > Mammalia > Artiodactyla > Bovidae > Ovis > Ovis aries. The sequence goes on along the minus strand of NC_056068.1, from coordinate 65,190,691 downwards.
AATCAAGAGGCTGCAATTAAATTTATTTTTCTAAGAAGTGCACTCTCAGTATATGATATAGTCTTAATGCTTGCTCTTCACAACTAACTTGGAGAAAAGGGTATATTTCATTATGAATATATTTCATTTCAAAGAGTATGTTTCATTAATGGAAAAGTTTCTGAGAGGCAATAAGGTAGAGTGGGAATTGCTTTAGGCATTCAGAAGACCTGGATTCTTGCTCCTTTCCTGGGCTCTTATCTGCTGGGGTGACTGTATAAGTCTCTTACCTCTCTGAGCCACAGTTTCATCTTCCATGAAAGAAGAATCGCTGCCCCACCCTGCCAAACCTACAGGGCTGCTGAGCTCAATGAGGAGAAGGTTTTTGTAAATGGGAGCTGGTCATAGGCTTTGCAGGAGGGGTTAACTGGGAGTAGGACCCACCATTTCCAGCAGCCACCAATCAACTTGACTTGGACAGCTTCAGTTCAGTTCAGTTCAGTTCAGTTCAGATGCTCAGTCATGTCTGATTCTTTGCAACCCCATGAATCGCAGGCGGCAGGACTCCTTGTCCATCACCAACTCCTGGAATTCACTCAAACTCATGTCCATCAAGTCAGTGATGCCATCCAGCCATCTCATCCTCTGTCGTCCCCTTCTCCTGCAGCCAATCCCTCCCAGCATCAGAGTGTTTTCCAGTGAGTCAACTCTTCGCATAACGTGGCCAAAGTATAGGAGTCTCAGCTTTAGCATCACTCCTTCCAAAGAACACCCAGGACTGATCTCCTTTAGGATGGATTGGTTGGATCTCCTTGCAGTCCAAGGGACTCTCAAGAATATTCTCCAACACCACAGTTCAAAAGCATCAATTCTTCAGCGCTCAACTTTCTTCACAGTCCAACTCTCACATCCGTACATGACCACTGGAAAACCATAGCCTTGACTAGATGTACCTTTGCTGGCAAGGTAATGTCTGTGCTTTATAATATGCTATCTAAGTTGGTCATAACTTTCCTTCCAAAGAGTAAGCGTCTTTTAATTTCATGGCTCAGTCACCATCTGCAGTGATTTTGGAGCCCCCCAAAATAAAATCTGACAGTTTCCACTGTTTCCCCATCTATTTCCCATGAAGGGATGGGACCAGATGCCATGATCTTCGTTTTCTGAATGTTGAGCTTTAAGCCAACTTTTTCACTCTCCTCTTTCACTTTCATCAAGAGGCTTTTTAGCTCCTCTTCACTTTCCGCCATAAGGGTGGTGTCATCTGCATATCTGAGGTTATTGATATTTCTTCCGGCAATCTTGATTCCAGCTTGTGCTTCTTCCAGCCCAGCGTTTCTCATGATGTACTCTGCATAGAAGTTAAATAAGCAGGGTGACAATATACAGCCTTGACGTACTCCTTTTCCTATTTGGAACCAGTCTGTTGTTCCATGTCCAGTTCTAACTGTTGCTTCTTGACTTGCATATAGGTTTCTCAAGAGGCAGATCTGGTGGTCTGGTATTCCCATCTCTTTCAGAATTTTCCACAGTTTACTGTGATCCACACAGACAAAGGCTTTGGCATAGTCAATAAAGCAGAAACAGTTGTTTTTCTGGAACTCTCTTGCTTTTTCAATGATCCAGCAGATGTTGGCAAGTTGATCTCTGGTTCCTCTGCCCTTTCTGAAGCCAGCTTGAAAATTATGGAAGTTCACGGCTCACGTACTGTTGAAGCCTGGCTTGGAGAATTTTGAGCATTACTTTACTAGCATGTGAGATGAGTGCAATTGTGCAGTAGTCTGAGCATTCTTTGGCATTGCCTTTCTTTGGGATTGGAATGAAAACTGATCTTTTCCAGTCCTGTGGCCACTGCTGAGTTTTCCAAATTTGCTGGCATATTCAGTGCAGCACTTTCACAGCCTCATATTTCAGGATTTGAAATAGCTCAACTGGAATTCCATCACCTCCACTAGCTTTGTTTGTTTGTTTGTTTCCTAAGGCCCACTTGACTTCACATTCCAGGATGTCTGGCTCTAGATGAGTGATCATATCATCATGATTATCTTGGTCGTGAAGATCTTTTTTGTATAGTTTTCTGTGTATTCTTGCCACCTCTTCTTAATATCTTCTGCTTCTGTTAGGTCCATACCATTTCTGTCCTTTATCGAGCCCCTCTTTGCATGAAATGTTCCCTTGGTATCTCTAATTTTCTTGAAGAGATCTCTAGTCTTTCCCATTCTGTTGTTTTCCTCTATTTCTTTGCATTGATCTCTGAAGAAGGCTTTCTTCTCTCACCTTGCTATTCTTTGGAACTCTGCATTCAGATGCTTATATCTTTCCTTTTCTCCTTTGCTTTTCACCTCTTTTCTTTTCACAGCTATTTGTAAGGCCTCCCCAGATAGCCATTTTGCTTTTTTGCATTTCTTTTCCATGGGGATGATCTTGATCCCTGTCTCCTGTACAATGTCATGAACCTCCGTCCATAGTTCATCAGGGACTCTATCTATCAGATCTAGTCCCTTAAATCTGTTTCTCACTTCCTCTATATAATCATAAGGGATTTGATTTAGGTCATACCTGAATGGTCTAGTGGTTTTGCCTACTTTCTTAATTTAAGTCTGAATTTGGCAATAAGGACTTCATGATGTGAGCCACAGTCAGCTCCCAGTCTTGTTTTTGTTGACTGTATAGAGCTTCTCCATCTTTGGCTGGAAAGAATATAATCAATCTGATTTCGGTGTTGACCATCTGGTGATGTCCATGTGTAGAGTCTTCTCTTGTGTTGTTGGAAGAGGGTGTTTGCTATGACCAGTGCATTCTCTTGGCAAAACTCTATTAGCCTTTGCCCTGCTTCATTCCGTACACCAAGACCAAATTTGCCTGTTACTCCTGGTGTTTCTTGACTTCCTACTTTTGCATTCCAGTCCCCTATAATGAAAAGGACATCTTTTTTGGGTGTTAGTTCTAAAAGGTCTTGTAGGTCTTCATGGAACCATTCAACTTCAGCTTCTTCAGCGTTACTGGTTGGGGCATAGACTTGGATTACTGTGAGATTGAATGGTTTGTCTTGGAAACGAACAGAGATCATTCTGTCAATTTTGAGATTGCATCCAAGTACTGCATTTTGGAGTCTTTTATTGACAATGATGGCTGCTCCATTTCTTCTAAGGGATTCCTGCACACAGGAGTAGATATAATGGTCATCTGAGTTAAATTCACCCATTCCAGTCCATTTTAGTTTGCAGATTCCTAGAATGTCGACGTTCACTCTTGCCATCTCCTGTTTGACCACTTCCAATTTTCCCTAACTCATGGATCTAACAGTCCAGGTTCCTATGCAATATTGCTCTTTACAGCATCAGACCTTCCTTCTATCACTAGTCACATCCACAACTGGGTGTTGTTTTTGCTTTGGCTCCATCCCTTCATTCTTTCTGGAGTTATTTCTCCACTGATCTCCAGTAACATATTGGGCACCTACAGACCTGGGGAGTTCCCCTTCCAGTATCCTATCATTTTGCCTTTTCATACTGTTCATGGGGTTCTCAAGGCAAGAATACTGAAGTGGTCTGCCATTCCCTCTACAGTGGACCACATTCTGTCAGACCTCTCCACCATGACCCATCTGGCTTGTGTGGCCCCACATGGCATGGCTTAGTTTCACTGAGTTAGACAAGGCTGTGGTCCGTGTGATTAGATTGACTAGTTTTCTGTGATATGGTTTCAGTGTGTCTGCCCTCTGATGACAGCTTAGTGGGAGCTAAGCTACATTGCTTTTGGAGGGCATTTGGTACATTCTTTATTAAAATTAATATTTGTTGTTGTTTTTTAGCGGCTAAATGTGTCCTACTCTCTTGCAACGCCATGGACTGAAACTCAGCAGGATCCTCTGTCCGTGGGATTTTCCAGGCCAGAATAATGGAACAAGCTGTCATTTCCTTCTCCAGGCAATCTTCCTCACCCAGGGATCGAACTCACGTCTCCTGCTTTGGCAGGCGGTTCTTTACCACTGAGCCACCAGGGACCAAAAAGTTTATTCAGGAACTTGAATGAACTTTTTGCCCAACCCAGTATAATTAGGTACCTATTCTGGTGAGATATGTGCCCAAGTGCATAAGAAATAACCACAGTTGTCGTTGCCTCTGTTTGCTAGGTTCTAGGTACTATACGGGCTTCCCAGGTGGCACTAGTGGTAAAGAACCCACCTGCCTGTGGAGGAGACCTAAGAGACACAGATTCCATCCCTAGGTCAGAAAGATCCCCTGGAGGGGGGCATGGCAACCGATTCCAGTACTCTTGCCTGGAGAATCCCATGGACAGAGGAGCCTGGTAAGCTACAGTCCATGGGGTTGTAATGAATCAGACACAACTGAAGCAACTTTGCATGTTCACAGATACCGTATAGGTGTTAATTCATTTAATCCTACAACAACCCTCTAAGGTTATTAACCCCAATTCTTAGATGAGGAAACTGAGGCACAGAGAAGTAAAGTAACCTGCCCTGGCCACCATAGAGCTGGTAGGTGGCCATCTTAGTCTTGCTCTTGAGCTGCTATAACAGAAGACCACAGACTGCATAGCTTATTAACAACAGAAATTTATTTCTCATGGTTCTGGAGCCTGAAGCCCAATATCAAGGCGCCAGGATGGTCACCTTGGAAGTACCTTGAAAGCACTCTCGCTGATTCGTGAGGGCCACCTTCTGGCTGTGTCCTCACCTGGTGGAAGGGGCAACAGAGGGGCCTGTTACGCCTTATTCATGAGGGCTTACCCTTAGGACCTAATCATCTCCGATAGGCCTCACCTCCAAATTCTATCACAATGGAGATTAGGTTTCATCATACGAATGTTGGGGGACACAGTCTATCTCAATGGCTCACCTGAGATTTGAAGCTGTTCAGTCTGGCTTCAGACACTGTATGTCCAGCTACCACAGAGGTATGAATCCAAGTTTTGTAGAGTCTGAAGCTTGTGTAATTTTAAAGTATCTCTTGAAAAAAATTACAAATACAAGTCATGCACAAAAATGAATAGTTATTTACAATGAGAAAATAAATTGCAAAAATTATGAATCCTAAAAAGTGACAACATGAGCATCACTAAATTCAGAAAAATAACATAATATTTTTATTAATTTACTGCCTGATGCACTCTTATTATGCTTTCTTTGCTATGTTTTATTTTTGGATGCATATTCTTTGATCTTCTTTTTCATATGATGACAATTTTGAAAAACTTTTATAAAGAAAATAAGAAGATAATGGAGTCTTTCCCATAGCATGGTAAATTGAAATTTGTTTTTTATTATTATTGATAACTTTGATGCATGAAACATGCCTCTTCCCACAGACATACTCGCTGTTTGTACTACTTGTACACATTCAAGCCCTGCAAAAACAAAAATTTTGATATAGTCTATTCTCCATGATTTTCATCAAAAAAGAAAAAAAACATATGGTAACAATATATGTTGCATTGTCAGATATGTTTCTGACAGATTTTGGTGAGAAACAAAACCGCTTTCATACCTCTGATGATTGGGAGAACTTTCTGTCGACTAGCTTCTGGCTCTGTGCTTTTCAGACAGTTTCTCTTCTACTCCCTACATAATTCTGTCCTGTTGTCCATGCACATGTTTTTACTGAGTCATGACCTATGGCATTTCTATCTTGTATCTTGACCCTATGGGTTGGTACTGTGGGTAGTAGGAGTATTTCTGGAAGCTATTCTTAGATGGTGCAGCTAGCAACTTTTGACACACATCCCTAGATGTGTTTACACTAAGTGTGTCCCGTAGAAGAGAAATAGGAAGGAAGGCGGCAGGGCACAGCCTTTGAAAGAATGACCTAAGAGGGAGGGGACATATGTATACTTATGGCTGATTCATGTTGTTGTACGGCAGCAACCAATACAACAATGTAAAGCAATTATCCTCCAGTTAAAAACAAATAAAAAATTAAATAAATTTTAAAAATCAATAAGCATCAAACTAGACTTACTGAAAGAAAAGGACATAAGACATAGGACATGACAAAAACTGGTTAGAACCAACTAGATCCAAGATGGTGGAAGATTTAACTCCGGATAGTCCTTGAGCCTCATTGTGTGCTCATTGTAATACATTAGCAGATTCTGAGTGACACACTCACCGAGGCTATGACAGTTCCAAGGCTGACCATCAAAGATCAAAAGGTGGACAGTGATCCAATTCCTAGAAACCTTCACCTCTTCCCCCACATAATTAGAAGAATCCTGCCATCTCTTAAAAACTGACCCAGCCCATAAAAACTGACCAGGCCACATTTCGGGGCCTCTCACCTTCTGAGATGGCCCACACTCTGTCTGCAGAGTCTGTTTCTCCCACGGCCATTCTCACCTTTTGAGACAGATCATATTTTGTCTATGGGATGTGTATTTCTCTGGATAAATCCACTCCTTAGCTATCACTTTATCTCTCACTGAATTCTTTCTGTGATGAAACATCAAGAATGTGATCTTCATTAAGTCTTGAGGCCATGTGTGTGATTTCAGTTAAAAGACAGTGGGTTCAAGTTCCAATCTGAGTTGCGTGGTTTCAGCAGAGGGTCTGAGATATGAGGGGCCAGAAGCATCAGCGTCTTTAGCATTTGTCACATATAACTATATAAGAAGAATGCTCAGCGCAGCTTCTTTCTAGTGGTGAAAAACCAAGAGAATCTAAATGGCCATCAGCACAGGACTGATTGGACTGTGGATGTCCATATAATAGAATCCTTTGCAGGTCTTAGGAGAAATAAGCTAAATGTTCAAATGTGGTCAGGAAAGGCATTCTTCACTTCATGGTGAACTAGAAAACACAAGTTGCAGAACAGTAGTGCCATCCTGTTTGTATATCTTCAAAAATTTGTATATTTGTAAATGCACAGACACATTTTGTAAGCATATGTAAGAAACTGTAAAGAGTGACAGCCTCTGGGGAGTTTAGACTGAGAATTGAGGGTGTAAGGAGGAAAATTTTTAATTTTCACCTTATGGTTTTCTGTTGTTTAAGTTATTTGACTTTGAGTCTGTGTTCACATACACACTCACTTGCAGATGACAGAATCTCAACTCAAGAGATTAAGGGGAAAGGGGAAATGTCTTAATTCATACAACTGTGGCCAAGGACACCAGGCGGCGCTGGATCCAGGAGCACAAAAGGTGTCAGTGGAAATGTGACTTTGGGCATCTCTTGGCTCATCTTTCCTGCTCTTCTTTATCCCTAGGTAGGCTCTCCTTTGGGCTTCCCTTGTAGCTCAGCTGGTAAAGAATCCGCCTGCAATGTGGGAGACCTGGGTTCAATGGGTGGGGGAGATTCCCCTGGAGAAGGGAAAGGCTACCCACTCCAGTATTCTGGACTAGAGAATTCCATGGACTATACATGGGTTGCAGAGTTGGTCATGACTGAGCGATTTTCACTTCACTTCGGGCTCTCCTTTGTAATGGCAAATGCCCTCCAGCCACTCCAGGTTTATGCTTTTTTCAGCTCAGCAGTGTCAGTGGGAAGAAAGAGAGTTCCTCTTTCCTAAAGGTTTCAATGGAAGTCTAGAGTTGACTCTCATTGAATCAGGTCTATGCTTGTGTTCACCCCTGAACCATTCACTGGGGCTAGAAAGAAGAATTAGGCTGAAATCACCTTCCAAAATGGAGGGTGGGATCAGCTTCATCCAAACCACATGGGTAAGCACTGGGAGAGGAAGGAGAAGGGATTCCACCCAGGAAAATTGAAGTGCTACCATCTAAAGACAAAAAGAGGACACTGACAGGCCAGAGCAGCCATCTACCACATGTGCATTCCACTTAAAATTTTAATGACAGAGAATTTCGAAAAAGAGAGTACAGATTGTCAGAGGAAAATCTCAGAGCAAGTGAAATCTCATCCTGTTTTGCTAGTAAAGAAAAACCGAAATTGTTGAAGACAACAATTGAACACAGAGTAGAGAAAATTCTCTTTTGCTCTCTTTCCAAAATAAGCTAAAGCTGCATTTGTTTGCTGCAAGAATTAGGCCAATTGAATAATTAGTGGTTAATGTTGAGCTGAATTAAATATATTATTAGTATATCCATATGATGGGGACTATGCAGCCATTAAAATGATGTAGTGGATGAATATTAATATAAAAAAATTGCCTGTAGTTACTTTTTGGGAAAATGAGTGTTGCAAAACAATGCTAACAACACAATCTCACAGTTAAAAAATGTGCATATATGTATGTATAGTGGAAAGACTTGAAAGTAGTATTTCTCAATTGGCTTTTCTGGGTTGATATGTTATGAATGGCTTTTATTTTATTCTCTTTCCATATTTGTATTTTCTGAGCTTTCTCCAATGAATATTTATTAACTTTTTAAAAATAATTTAAATTTTTATCAAAGTTATTGCCTACTTTAAAAAGTCAAACAGTCCTATGAAGCTTATAATAAAGCTTCCTCCTGTTTACCCCAGTCCTTTCTTTCAGAGGCAACCGCTTTTAACCCTTTTAGATGCTGCTTCTAGCATTCATTCTTAAATCACTTATTTGCATTGCTATTCTTAATTTTCTAGGTTCATATATCACATGTTGACTTCCTAAATAAGAAAGATGAAGATTCAACTCTAATATAGCATCCTCGTCTGTATGGCTTAAATCGTCACTTTATTAAACTCATATTTGTTGTTCTCATGATTAAGGATCATGTAAATGTTGTTCACTGCTGACCAAGTAATGTATTTACATTTCATTTCCTAAATGCCTATTCCTTTTACAGATTTTAATTTGATCCTGAAAACCTTACAAACAAGTGAAGAGCTGTTAAATGAATGAAAAAAAAATTCCATTAATTTAATTGGGGAAAATATTGATGCACCCCAATGCAACCCCAGAAGATATTAAGAAGAGGTGGCAAGAATACACAGAACAACTGTATAAAAAAGAGCTTCACGACCCAGATAAGCACAATGGTGTGATCAGTCACCTAGAGCCAGACATCCTGGAATGTGAAGTCAAGTGGGCCTTAAAAGCATCACGTCAAACAAAGCTAGTGGAGGTGATAGAATTCCAGTTGAGCTATTTCAAATCCTGAAACATGAGGCTGTGAAAGTGCTGCACTCAATATGCCAGCAAATTTGGAAAACTCAGCAGTGGCCACAGGACTGGAAAATGTCAGTTTTCATTCCAATCCCAAAGAAAGGCAATGCCAAAGAATGCTCAAACTACCACACAATTGCACTCATCTCATGCTAGTAAAGTAATGCTCAAAATTCTCCAAGCCAGGCTTCAGCAATACGTGAACCGTGAACTCCCTGATGTTCAAGCTGGTTTTAGAAAAGGCAGAGGAACCAGAGATCAAATTGCCAACATCCGCTGGATCATGGAAAAGCAAGAGAGTTCCAGAAAAACATCTATTTCTGCTTTATTGACTATGCCAAAGCCTTTGACTGTGTGGATCACAGTAAACTGTGGAAAATTCTGAAAGAGATGGGAATACCAGACCGCCTGACCTGCCTCTTGAGAAATCTGTATGCAAGTTAGGAAGCAACAGTTAGAACTGGACATGGAACAACACACTGGTTCCAAATAGGAAAAGGAGTACGTCAAGTCTGTATATTGTCACCCTGCTTATTTAACTTCTATGCAGATTACATCATGAGAAACGCTGGGCTGGAGGGAAGCACAAGCTGGAATCAAGATTGCCGGGAGAAATATCAATAACCTCAGATATGCAGATGACACCATCCTTATGGCAGAAAGTGAGGAAGAACTAAAGAGCCTCTTGATGAAAGTGAAAGAGGAGAGTGAAAAAGTTGGCTTAAAGCTCAACATTCAGAAAACGAAGATCACTGTATACGGTCCCATCACTTCATGGGAAATAGATGGGGAAACAGTGGAAACAGTGTCAGACTTTATTTTTCTGGGCTCCAAAATCACTGCAGATGGTGATTGCAGCCATGAAATTGAAAGATACTTACTCCTTGGAAGGAAAGTTATGACCAACCTACATAGCATATTCAAAAGCAGAGACATTACTTTGCCAACAAAGGTCCGTCTAGTCAAGGCTATGGTTTTTCCAGTAGTCATGTATGGATGTGAGAGTTGGACTGCGAAGAAAGCTGAGCACCGAAGAATAGATGCTCTTGAATATTTGTGTTGGAGAAGACTCTTGAGAGTCTCTTGGACTGCAAGGAGATCCAACCAGTCCATCCTAAAGGAGATCAGTCCTGGGTGTTTATTGGAAGGACTGATGTAGAAGCTGAAACTCCAGTACTTTGGCCACCTCATGCAAAGAGTTGACTCATTGGAAAAGACCCTGATGTTGGGAAAGATTGAGGGCAAGAGGAGAAGAGGGCAACAGAGGATGAGATGGTTGGATGGCATCACTGACTCGATGGACGTGGGTTTGGGTGAACTCCACGAGTTGGTGATGGACGGGGAGGCCTGGTGTGCTGCAATTCGTGGGGTCGCAAAGAGTTGGACACGGCTGAGTGACTGAACTGAACTGAATGCAACCCCAGGTACCCAAACAATTTTTACCTGCAGAAAAATAAGTCAATTGAGCAATAAAAACAAGTTTAAATAAATATACATGATAACATGATAGTAAATATACCTTGTGTTTGTGTATTTATATACATAGGACTTCTCAGGTGGTGCTGAGAAGAGCCGCTTGCCAGTGCAAGAGATATGAGAGATGTGGGTTTGATCCCTAGATTGGGAAGATCCCCTTGAGGAGGGCGTGACAACCCACTCCAGTGTTCTTGCCTGGAGAATCCCATGGACAGAGGAGCCTGGTGGGCTATGGTCCATAGAGTTGAAAAGAGTCAGACATGACTGAATCAACTTAGGCAGGCATGTGTGTATATACATATACACACATACATACATATATAGTATATACATTTTATACATATATATAAAACAAGTTTATATATATATAAACATACATATATATAAAATGTGGGCTTCCCTATGGATTGAACCCAGGTCTGTTGCATTGCAGATGGATTCTTTACCATCTGAGCCAGCAGGGAGGCCTCAATATATATGTATGTATGTATATATAAAATGTGCTTAAGTCTGCTCTTCCTCCTTTGGTGAAAAAAAAAATATATATATATAATGTAATGCAATATATATATATAGTGTAAATAAAATATATACATAGAACATGAATTAAAAATATATATATATATATATGATATAATTATTTTATTATTTTATTTTATTCACCAGAGGAGGAAGAGTAGACAAAAGCTTGCCTGTTGCAGGAGTCATTATCTGGAAGGTATGTTCTTGCTGTACCACTTTCTTCACCAAAGTTTTTGGGCTCATGGATGTCTCTCACTTAACCTGCACTTAAATTTGGAGTATGTAGAAATGCTTCTAGAACTAAGAGAAGGCTAGAGATGAGAATGCTTGGGAATACCAGGAAAGAGCAGGCACCTGTAATAGACTGAGATGTTGGTTAAGGTCTTTCTTGTTTGGCATTCCTTGCCTAACAAAGCACCTGGGCTCACCCAAGCATAGTAAGTATCTCACATTGGTCCAATATGCTAGTCTCTGACTGGAAACTGTTTACTCAATTGGGAAGTGTGTCATTGCCTAGCATTATAATGTCAAACTTACGTTTGACACCTCCTCTGCAGAGTACATCATGAGAAATGCTGGACTGGAAGAAACACAAGCTGGAATCAAGATTGCCGGGAGAAATATCAATAACCTCAGATATGCAGATGACACCACCCTTATGGCAGAAAGTGAAGAGGAACTAAACAGCCTCTTGATGAAGGTGAAAGAGGAGAGTGAAAAAGTTGGCTTAAAGCTCAACATTCAGAAAATGAAGATCATGGCATCCGGTCCCATCACTTCATGGGAAATAGACGGGGAAACAGTGGAAACAGTGTCAGACTTTATTTTGGGGGGCTCCAAAATCACTGCAGATGGTGACTGCAACCATGAAATTAAAAGATACTTACTCCTTGGAAGAAAAGTTATGACCAACCTAGATAGCATATTCAAAAGCAGAGACATTACTTTGCCGACCAAGGTCCATCTAGTCAAGGCTATGGTTTTTCCAGTGGTCATGTACGGATGTGAGAGTTGGACTGTGAAGAAGGCTGAGCACCGAAGAATTAATGCTTTTGAGCTGTGGTGTTGGTCAAGACTCTTGAGAGTCCCTTAAACTGCAAGGAGATCCAACCAGTCCATTCTGAAGGAAATCAGCCCTGGGATTTCTTTGGAAGGAATGATGCTAAAGCTGAAGCTCCAGTACTTTGGCCACCTCATGCGAAGAGCTGACTCATTGGAAAAGACTCTCATGCTGGGAGGGATTGGGGGCAGGAGAAGAAGGGGACGACAGAGGATGAGATGGCTGGATGGCATCATGGATTTGATGGATGTGGGTCTGAGTGAACTCCGGGAGTTGGTGATGGACAGGGAGGCCTGGCGTGCTGCGATTCATGGGGTCGCAAAGAGTCAGACACGACTGAGCGACTGAACTGTACTGAACTGATGGCGTGTATATTTAGTGTGCTCCTGGGTGAAATTTTGTTGTCTCAAAAGCAAAAATAAAATGAAAGGCAGAAAATGCTTATTGTCTGAAAGTGGTATAGTTTGTCAACAGATATTATGGAGAGAAAATTTTAAAAGTTCTTTTAGGAGGTACAATGTTTTTTTTCTTGTACTTCAGTTCAGTTCAGTCCCTCAGTCAGTCGTGTCTGACTTTTTGTGACCCCATGGATTGCAGCACGCCTGGCTTCCCTGTCCACCCCCAACTCCTAGAGCTTATTCAAACTCATGTCCATTGAGTCAGTGATGCCTTCCAGCCATCTTATCCTCTGTCGTCCCCTTCTCCTACCATCTTCAATTTTTCCCAGCATCAGGGTCTTTTCCAATGATTTTATTTTCTTGTACTTAATTGCTTTAAAAATTGTTTGGTGTTCTTCAAATTTCTGATGAAACCTTCTGTACAACTTATGGAATGGCTCCTCTCACATTCAACTGTGTCAAATAAGCCACCATTTTCATTTTCGCTCCTAGGGTCACTCTGCTCTTCTCCTACTCTGTTCTGGATGGATTTTCCTCTTTGGGTGCCATACAGCTGGTTTCCTTGTCATCTCTTTTCCATCCTCCTGATAATCCCCTTTCTCTGCCATCCCGTGCTGGGTGAATGACTTTCTGATTCCATTCCTCTTTCTCAATTTACTCCTTCATTTCGATGGAGCACATCCTTCAGTACCTTCTTTCAAATGGTACGTTGGAGGTAAATTTTTAAAGACAGTGTAGAGCAGCAGTTGATGAGAATGACTGATGGTGTTGGACAACCCCCAGCCTTTCCTTCCCACCCCATCCTCCTCTCACTGCCGCAGTGGCAATAGCATCCTAGAAAGAGCACTGACTTCAGAATCAGGCACTCTGGGGACTGGAATCTTAGCTCCAATTTCCGAATGCGTCTATTCTATATGCATTCCTGACTGACGATGCACCTGGCCACAGAATTTAAGTTGGCAGTCATTTTCCTTCTGAATTTTGAAAGCATTGTTCTATAGTCTTCTATTATAGTTGTATGCCACTGTAATCTCTAACTATTTCTCCTTGACAGCTTTTGGGATCTTCTTTATTCCTGGTGATAGGTAATTTTGGAGTGCCTGGCTTTGATGTGAGAATTCCTTCATTAGGCTAGGTTCTTTGAAGGCTCCTTCCATCTGGAAAATTACTTTCTTGAATCCTAGAAAATGTTCTAGTACTTTCTGTACTTTGTTTTCTTTCTTGATTAGCCACCAGACAGAACACACTGTTTTCTCTCATTTTGCATCTCTGTTCTTATGTTTGAGTGTCTGGAGTATGTCTTCAACTGTATCATCTCATTTATCAACTGCATTTTTATTTCTGCTCTTACATTTTGAACTTCCAGACGTTCTTTCTTGTTCTTTTTCTCTTACTATGACCCCTTGTTCTTGTTTTATAGTTGTAAAATCCTCTCAATATGGCTGCTAATTACAAATTTGGTGGAACTGTTATTTTGCCTCCTGCTTTGAATTATTTGTCTGAGTTCATTTTCCATTCTTTTTTCCTCCCTTTCTTCCATTTTCCTTCCTTTCTCTCTCTCTTATCTGCCTTCCTCCCTCCCTTCCCTTTTTTCCTTTCTTTTGGATTGTTGTTTTAGCCTCTGTCTTCCAGAATCCGTCCCCTAATACCTGATGGACCTCTAGGAAAGAGGCCCTGAACTGCTAACTGAGGTCCTCTGCTTGCCAGTGTGACTTGTCAGCTGCTGGACTTTGCTGAGGACAGATTGGTAAGACCTGGCTCTCTCACTGGGACTCCTTCTGTGCATAACATTTTAAAAATGTCTTCATTTGGCTGCGTTGGGTCTAGTTGTGGCACACAGGATCTTCACTGCATCACGCAGGATCTTTCATGCTGGCGTGGGGGCTCACTTGCTCTGCAGCATGTGAGATCTTAGTTCCCCAGTCATTGGCAGGCGAATTCTTAACCACTGGACCACCAGGGAAGTCCCCTGTACATTATGTTTTAATTTAAGAAAGCAGCATATTATCTTATAGGAAAAGGCAATTACACACCACTTACATCAAACCTCACCTTATGAAGACCAAATGATTTCAAGAGCACATACATCCGGGCACTGCAGGCTATCTGATTACTCACCCAAAAAATGTCCTGTCAGTGGAGAGCTGTGACCAACTTCTGGAGCTCTGGGCTCTAAAGAAAAATGAAAATAGGTTTCCTGAGGACATCATAGCCCTGTCACCACTGAAGTTGCCTCATACATCACCATGGCTACAACTTTCTACTCTGAAGCTATTACACCGGCTGAAAGCTAGGTGATTGTCCTTTTGTGAATTGAAAGTCTGATGAATAAGCCTAATCTTTTTTGGCCACAATGATTCAGCACTCACTAGGTTCCAGGCCTTGTGTCAGATGCTTCTAACACAATATTTCATCCCTGCACAATCCAAGGGCCGTCACTGACTTTGTGGTCTTATGATGGCCACTTGGATTTGTGCAGTGCACAACCTGAGCAGCAGTACATGATGGCTCAGACTTAAATCCTCCCATCAATTCAACAAGGGAGTTACTGTTCAGATGATTTAACAGATGACAAAACTGTGCTTCAGAGAAGCTAAGTGATTTGCTGAAGTTCTCCCAGCTGCCAAGTGTTAGAGTTAAGATCTCAGTCTTCAAACTGCCTGGTTCTGAAGCCAGTGCTCTTCCTAGGACACTATTTTCACTGTGGCAGAGGGTGGGGGCCGGGGTGGGTGGTGGGGAGGGGCACGATGTGGTGGGATGGAGAGGCTGGGGACTGTCCAGTCCCATCAGCCATTCTCATCAGGCACTGCTCTGCTCTGGAAGCCACCTTGGGGGGCCTTGCCATGTTGGGAAAGTCCTTCAGAAAATCTTTGTCTTTTAAACTCTGGCTCCGTGATGATTGTCCTGCTCATTGTGTGTCTTCTCTCCACCTGGGACAGGCACAGATTCGGGCAGCTTGTGCTGCCAAGCACTCCCCCTGGCAGTCTCTGTGTCTCTGTGTCTTGAAGTCATGAGTCCCTTCAAGAAGCCTCGGAAGGCTGTCTGAGGCTGTCAAGAGGGCCATGGGGAGGGACAGAGAGCCATGTTTGGCCGGGACAGCATCTAGGAAGGACCCTGAGTGTAGTCATGCTGCTCAGGGCGCAGTTTCTCTCCCAACAGCAAAGCAGTTGCCCTGCCACAGGGTCCTTTTCCTGGGGGTGGGGGCAGCCCCTTGTGCGTGATTGTGTATGCTCAAGCACCTGTATATGTGTGTTGTGTTTACAATACTTGTGCACTCATGGATACCCAAAGATAGAGCTTGGAATAATTGTGATGGGGATTAAAACTCATGAACTCTAACTTCTATATGAACGTGATGGTGTATGCGTGCATGTATACACACACACACACACACACACACACACACACACACACACACACACATGCAGGGGCTTCCATACCGAAGCATCTTGCCACGTGAGTTTTATTTTGTCTCTGACCTCAAACCCAGGCAGATTTGAAGGTTTTCATTCTTTCTGTTGACCTGTTCTCAAGCTTTTGGGTAGTAACAGTCAGTTCCATTCTCACAATAGCAAGATAACTGTTGGTTATTTTCTTCCTACTCTGAACCAGACACTGTGCTCCGTACTTTACATGCATTATCTCATGACCCTCCCCTCAGCAGGAATTCTCAGTCATTCAGTTGTGACCCCATGGACTGTAGCCCACCAGCCTCCTCTGTCCACGGGAATTCCCAGGCAAGAATGCTGGATTGGGTTGCCGTTCCCTTCTTCAGGGAATCTTCCCAACCCAGGGACTGAACCAGCATCTCCTGTTGTCTCCTGCATTGCAAGTGGATTCCTAACCCTCCTTTCTGGAACCCTATAGAAAAGACGTTATACCCAATTTACAGATAAGGAAATTGAGACTCAGAGAGAAGTAATGTTTCTAACCGGTTGAACACACATTCAAACCAGATCCAATTCTAAACATGGGCTCATTCCAATGGATTAATTGATTCAACAAATATGCTTTGAGCACCTACTGTGTGCCAGGCAGTGGACAATCAGAATCTTATAAGAGGGGACTGATTGCTGGTGATTTAGCAGTGAATGAAAGAGAAAAAAAAATCCCTGACATCATGAAACTTGAGAAACAGATAAACAAATTAAGTAGTAAAATATATCAAGTGTAAATAATAAGGAGGAAAAAAATAAAATGCAGAAAAGAAGAGCAACCGTTCGGAGTGACTGATACTTCTGATACACTGACCAAGGAGAGCCTCGTGGAGAAGGTGACATTTGTGTAAAGATTCAAAGGAAGTGAGAAAGCAAGCCATGCAGAAATGTATGGGGAAAGAATTCTAGGCAGAGGAAAGAGCCTGTGCAAAGGTCCTGAGGTGGGGGCACGGCAGCTGTGTTTGAAGAATATTGAGAGAACCAGCATGGCTAGAGCAGAGGCCATCTGAGGGAGAGCAGTGGATATCACGCTTCTCTTAGTGATGAACACAACCCTGTGCGTTACCATCGGTGTGCTCTGACCGAGCATTTTCAGCACACTCTGCACTACTCTACACTCCACTTTCCTGGCATCTTTCACCAAAGTCTGCAGAGATTGGAGGCTGGGTGGTGTTTTCAGAGAAGGAGGGAGGGAGCCTCTCGATTTCCACTGCTGTCCACTTCAGCGGGAGGGACGTGCAGGGTTAACAGGGGGAGGGAAGGTCCTGTGGGGAGCAGGAAAACCTCAGCTCTCTCATTGCCCTGGTGTTGCCCTCAAGTCACTTGGCAACCTGCCCAGCAGCAACTGTGCAGGCCCCTGCCCAGTTATACCTCTGTAGCCCTGTCTGTCTCTTCTTTGTTGGAGCCAAAAGAGAAGCTCTGTATAATTCTTCGGTTCAGTTCTTAAGACCACATATTTAGCTAACCTACTCTGGCCTAAGTGATATTTTATGAGGAATTAATCTAACGGCTGATCATCTCTCACCCTGACAGTGGCTAATGTGTCCTGGGAAGCCCTCACTGCCGAGCCAGCTTCTGTGTTCTTGGCAGGGACTGGGCCTGGACTAGGGAGGTGGCTCCAGATTCAAGCTGGGTCTAGGGGTTTGGGAGGTTTTAAGGAAATCAGGGCCAACCCAGAGGAAATCAGGCACAGAGGAAAAAAATAAATAAATTGCATTTTTTGAGGAAATTGCTTTTTTTCTTTTGCCTCTCATGTCTAGCTCCCTTTAATTTGCGGTAACCCTGTATGAGTTAGTTACAGGCAATCAACTCAGTATTTTCCACCCATGAATCAATAAATATTAAAGAATCCAGTTTGGGGATGACTAGTGCCCCAGTGGCACCCCACTTCAGTACTCTTGCCTGGAAAATCCCATGGATGGAGGAGTCTGGTAGGCTGCAGTCCATGGGGTCGCTAAGAGTCGGACACGAGTGAGCGACTTCACTTTCACTTTTCACTTTCATGCATTGGAGAAGGAAAGGCAACCCACTCCAGTGTTCTTGCCTGGAGAATCCCGGGGACGGGGGAGCGTGGTGGGCTGCCGTCTATGGGGTCGCACAGAGTCAGACACGACTGAAGTGACTTAGCAATAGCAACGGCAATAGTGCCCCTGGATGACCATAGTTCCAGGAGGTATGCTGTGCCGCCATCTCCTTTCTGGAAGTTCTCTGCCCTCAGCTGCTGCTGTGGCACTCTGTGACTCCCATCTCCCTGGTCACAGAGGGATTGGCCACCTTGCCTGGGGACAGCCAATCCTTACTCTAATCACCAACCTACGAGATGGTCTCGGATCCAGCAAAGTCAAGGATGACTAGCCGGATTGTTTCACTGGGAGAACTTGATGTCAAGGCCCGGTTGGAGGAGCTAAAGAAGCAGAGACAGAGTGATTGAGACTTGTTTAGACGAGGTGGCGAGAACTGCTTACGGCATGTGCTGAATTCTGGAGGGCTCCCTCTTCCTTCCGCTGTTCTCTCCCCATTTCTCTCTAACCCTCTCTGCTGTCTTTTCCTCCACCCATCTTCAAAATCTGCTTCCCTTCATGTAGTCATACATTCCAGTGGCAAAAGGCAAGAAGAGGATGAGGGAGGTGTGTCACCAAATGATCTCAGTGCCAGACTTCCATCACACTATTTGGAAACTCCAGCAGAAGAAAGCTTCTGTCTCCTGGAACCCACATATAAAGTCACAGGGCAGGTCCCTGATTGGTCAGTGTGGATCACATGGCCCTCTCACTTGGCAAAGTCCCATGGGCAGGGGGCTGGTTTGATTTGATTCCTCTGGCTTACGTCATATGCCTAGAGCCTCCAGGCAGGAAGCCCCACGAATCACAAGAAATGGAAGATGGGCATAATTAAAAGATCCTGTCACTGAAGTTACCAGAAAAAGAGGCTGAGTGGTGATGGCTATACCCAGACTGACATGTCGGCTCTGTGTTTGACAGTCCACCCTGGCCTAGGCACCTGTGGGGAAGGTGGTATGGCCACAGCCCTCTTCTGTGTTGGAAAAGATGGCACACTCACCAGAGATGATGACCAACACTTCTGAAGCAACTGGAGAACTGGGATTCCTGAAAGTCAAGGGAATGGTCTAGCCATTAATTCGATTCCATGCCACTTGCCCTACTGATTCAGAAAGGCCCCAGTGCTGTGAGATGAGTCTGTGGCAGGAAGGTCAGAACACTTCTGTATCACCTTGAACAAATTCTTAGGCTGCTGGTCACCTAACAATTTGAGAAAAAGAGGTAGTTGGGGTGGAGGGAAAGAGTACAGGATATCACTGTCTTCTCCCGAAGCCATCCAGGAAAGGGCCCAGGTGGTCTCGGTGACTCTGCCAGGGCAGCCTTCCCTGCCTGGGGGACAGGGTGTGGGGAAATGCTTCTGTGAAGATGGGCTCAGGGGTTACACAAACCAGGGTATTGTACTGGAAGGTGAAATGGAGTTTCCCTAGCCTGGATGACCTCATTAAAGCAGGCCACTAAGTGTGGACCTAGAATGAAGGCCTGACCTGGAAATGGTAGGCACATGTCTGCAGCTCCTTGAGTCGGGGAAAGAAGGCAGGATGGGTGTGGGGTGGTGACATCTAATTGATAGAAGACTGCAGTACTTGGATATTATTAGGAAGAAGGGCCATGCTATCAGATCTAGGGTGAGATGGAGGAGCCACTCAGAAGTGGGAGAACTGAGAGCCAAGGAGGCTGGAGAGGTCCACACCTGGGCTGCAGAGCAGATGGGGCTCTGACCTGGAAACTTAGAACAATAATATCTTTTATGTGCCAAGTTTTATACCTTCAATTAGTTAATCCGTGTGTGTGTGCCTCTCATACACCCCAGGAGAAAGGCAGCATCAGTCACGGGGCAGAGGTGGGGAGGAGGAGGCCAGACATGCCTGGGTGCCAGGAGTCAGCGTGCAGGCAGGAGGTGATTGGAGCGGGAGACCGTGCAGAAAGTTAGGCTCCAGGCCTCACTGAAATGAAGACCCACCGGCCTGCACTCGGTGGTGGTTTAGCTGGTAAGTCATGTCCCACTCTTGCGATCCCGCGGACTGTAGCCAGCTAGGCTCCTCTGTCCATGGGATTTTCCAGGCAAGAATACTGGAGTGGGTTGCCATTTCCTTCTTCAGGGGATCTTTCTGACCTAGGAATCAAACCCAGGTTTCCTGCACTGCAGACAGATTCTTTATGGACTGAGCTACCAGGGAAGGCCTGCACTTATAGAACACAAATTTAAACATAAAACTATTAAGACTCTCAAGACAGTGACTAAATAACATTAAACCCTAAGCATGGCCCTTCTAAGTATAGACTATAGTTTTCTGTGTGTCTGCATAGGTGGCAGACCTGGGAAGCTGGCCCCACTCAAGCACAGCAGAGGAGAGAATTTTAGTGCCTGGAAAGCTGTCTCCAGAATTCTGGGGAATGAATTATATTTGAGTTGGAGGCAATGTCCCAGGGGCATGGGCTTTGGCAAAAACCAAGGTGACGGAGGACAAAGCTAAACTGATCTGAATGAGTTCAGGAGAGCAGTTCTTTCTTAGTTTCAGAGAGGAGCAGGGAGAGATGTGCCCATGAGAAAGGAGAAGCTGGCAACCATGTGAATGTGTAGGGAAGACTGGCGGAGACAGGTCCCTGGTATGATGGTGGCAGCGGGAACTTGAAAGCACTGGGATGTGTGACGTTGAATTTTAAGTTCTTTGTAAGTCTGTGGTGACAATTCTTTTCCACTTCTCCCCTCCAACTTACCCATAGATGCTTAGAAGAAGTGGCGTGTGTGTGTGTGTCTGTGTGTGTGCATGTTAGTGCATAAGTCGGCTGAGGAAGGAGTTGAGTTTCACATCAGATTCAAAGTGATACTGACTTTGTAGGCACAAACAGAAACAAAAGTCTTGACACTATAAATCCCCCTACCCTGAGAGCCTGAGGAATCACAGCGAGAGCTTTGAACTTCCATGGGATGTTGAAGCAGGAGAGAGGACGTCCAGGCCACTCTGATGTAGATCTCCAGGGGCTGTATGAAATGTGGGCCAAACAAGTGTTCATGATCTAGGATCAAAGTAATCCTGAACTTCTAAGCAGTGGTGGTAGTGATGATGGTGGGAGTGGTGGTGATGTTGATGAAGGTGATGATATTGACAATGATGGTAATGGTCAGATCAAACACTTAATATAATTCTCATGCCATCCCATCAAGAAGGAACTCGTTGTTGCTCTTTTATTAATGAATGTACCGAGGCACAGAGAGCTGAAGCAACTTGTCCAAAGTCACATATATAGTAAATAGACAAAGTCTATTCTGATGGACCTAGCTGGAGGGAGGTAAATCTCTTCTTGAGATTTGCCTGTCAGGATGGTCTGTGGACAGGTCCTCCAATACTGCTGTGCGCTGCACAATCCAGGAATGTCATTCCTATTTTAAACTATGTCAGTGTTCCCTGTAGGTGTTCAGTACACAACCTGAGTCACTTCTACAGTAAAGCATTTTCTCGCTATCTTGATGATGAAGTAAGCACCGCATAGCTACCTGACTCGTTCAATAGCAAACATGTATGGAGAGCAACTGCAGGCTGGAAACTGCCGGGCCCTGAGGATGCAGACTAGGTGGTGTGGTTCCTGGGAGAGACTGTCACATGGGGCTGTGTTTTTATAATTATCCAAGTATGGGGGAGGGGATAGAGAGAAGGCAGCATCTCATTCTGTCTGGAGAGGGTGGTTAGAAAGGGTTTCAAGGAGGAGGCCATACTTGTACTGAGCCTGAAAGGATGAAGAGTTCGCCAAACAGACCAAGAATGATTGAGGACCCATCCTTGGCTGGTGAAATAGCACAAACAAAGGCAAAGAATTGTCGCTTCATGCCCTGACTAAGGGGAAAGCAGTTTACCTACGCTAGTTTGCAGTGGTGATAGAGTAGTTCATGTGCATGATTGAATAGGTAAGTGGGAATTTGGATCCCAAAATGCTTTTCGTGTCGTGCTAATGGGTGAGATCTCCGCACTAAGGAGGCGTGCTGTGAGGCCAGGCCTTCATCGCCCACCTCTAAGAGGTGGATTATGACACTGGCAGTAATGCGAAGGGAGACGGAGAGCTTCTTACCAGGAGCTTGACGGGAGAGGTATCAAACAATGAGTTTACCACGTGCCTACTCACTAAAGGGCCCATATTTACTAGGTCTTATGATGAGTTAACAGGGCTTCCCTGATAGCTCAGTTGGTAAAGAGTCCGCCTGCGATGCAGGAGACCCCAGTTCAACTCCTGGGTCAGGAGGATCTGCTGAAGGGATAGGCTACCTGCTCCAGTGTTCTTGGGCTTCCCTGGTGGCTCAGCTAGTAAAGAATCTGCCTGCACTGTGGGAGACCTGGGTTCAGTCCCTGAGTTGGGAAGATCCCCTGTAGAAGGGAAGGGCTACCCATTCCAGTATTCTGGCCTGGGGAATTCCATGACTGTATAGTTCACGGGGTCGCAAAGAGTCAGACAAATGACTGAGTGACTTTCACTCTCTGTAATGATGAGTTAACAAATGGCAACTGGGCAAGTAGATAATGTCAAAGAGTGAGGCTGGCGGGCATCAGGGCTACCGTGGAGTGGTGGGGACCCTGGTGGACTGATGCCTGCATGCCAATTTAAAGCGGGCAGTCATTACTCATCAGTTGTTTCCATGAAGGAATGTAGGCCCAGTTTTGCCAGAGCTGATTTTTCAGGAAAAGCCAGAAATCCAGATTTTTAGGACATTCTTCTGTGCTTTAATGAGGATTATTAATTCAAATATCATATAGGTGAAAAAAACACAAACATGACCAGGATTTAGCTAGCCACCTAGCACCCCTATCTTCCTATTTACCACCCATTCATTCATTTACCTATATTTCCATCCACCCATCCAACCAGCCAGCCAACCCACCATCCATCCATCTAGTTATCACTTTGTCCATCTATTTCTTCCTATCCACTTGTCTACCCATCTATTTGCCCTCCCATCTGATAACCCACCTATCTACCCACAACACACACACACACACACACACACACACACACACTCATGCATCACCCACTTACTTATCCAACTATCCATCCATTCATTCAAGGAGATCAAAACCATCAATCTTAGGGGAAATCAACCCTGAATACTCATTGGAAGGACTAATGCTGAAGCGGAAACTCCAGTATTTTAATCATCTGATGCAAACAACTGGACTCATTGGAAAAGACCCTGATGCTGGGAAAGGCTGAAGGCAGAAGGAGAAGAGGGCATCAGAGGATGAGATGGCTGGATGGCTTCTCCGATACAATGGACATGAAACTGGGCAAATTTCAGAAGATGGTGAGGGACAGAGAGGCCTGGTGCGCTGCCATCCATGGGGTCACAAAGAGTCTGAACCACAGCTACAACACTTGTACATTCAACCACTTATCCACTTACCCATCCATCCACTTACCCATCCATCCATCCAGCCATCCATCCATCTTTCTTGCACTGTTAAAGTATACTTCCTCTTAAATCTTCACAGGATAAGACGGAAACATTCATTTTGTTTCTCCTGCCCCTGGCCCTTAGAAAGTCCTATTTCCCTCCAAATTTAAACAAATGTTAAGTTTGCAACATGGTGCTAATGTGAGCAGCCTTGTACCTTCCTCCTTCTACAGGAGGATTTTCACTTTTGAGTTATGTCCTTGCTGTGCTGCCTGGAATAGAAGGGTATT
This sequence comes from Ovis aries, assembly GCF_016772045.2. NCBI lineage: Eukaryota > Metazoa > Chordata > Mammalia > Artiodactyla > Bovidae > Ovis > Ovis aries. Next base: position 65,167,021 of record NC_056068.1, on the reverse strand, counting down.
TTTTTCTCCCCTTGGATCTGAGCCTTCACAAGTGTTCCAGAATAAAATTAAACCAAGAAGAGAGTTAGGTTCCCTCCCTTTTCTTGGAAATCTCTTGCCACTGGGCCAGGCTCACTGGGAATTAAATAAGACTTCTAAAGGAGATCTGAAACATATTTCTCAGCAGGGGTTCTAGACATCAGTAAATGGATTTATGGAAAATGGATTAGGATTCAGTTCAGTTCAGTTCAGTCGCTCAGTCATATCCGACTCTTTGAGACCCCATGAATCACAGCACGCCAGGCCTCCTGGTCCATCACCATCTCCTGGAGTTCACTCAAACTCATGTCCATCAAGTCAGTGATGTCATCCAGCCATGTCATCCTCTGTCATCCCCTTCTCCTCCTGCTCCTAATCCCTCTCAGCATCAAAGTCTTTTCCAATGAGTCAACGCTTCACATGAGGTGGCCAAAGTACTGGAGTTTCAGCTTCAGTGTCAGTCCTTTCAGTGTACACCCAGGACTGATCTCCTTTAGGATGGACCAGTTGGATCTCCATGCAGTCCAAGGGACTCTCAAGAGTCTTCTCCAACACCACAGTTGAAAAGCATCAATTCTTCGGCACTCAGCTTTCTTTATAGTCCAACTCTCACATCCATACATGACCACAGGAAAAACCATAGCCTTGACTAGACAGACCCTTGTTTTGGCAAATTCTAAATTGCAATATAATGAATGTGCAATATATCTGTACAAATATCCCTTCATTTTCTCCTTCTCCATATCCAACTCAAACTCCTCCTTAATGTCTTGCTTCAATCAACCTTCATTTCTTGACCTAAATATCTCTTCCAGCTGGAGGCTGGTGGGTTTTGTATTCCTGACTTCAGTGGCATATAATTTGGCATGAGCTACATAGCAAGGCATAAACTACATTGAGAAATTCTTTGAGCTTCAGTCTCCTCATCTGTTAAAATGATACAAAGCTTTCCTATCCCCTTCATCACATAAATATCCTCAGAGGGGCTACCAAGGTGTCTGACAACACCGCTGGGACTCGCCCACCTTCAAATGAATGAAAACTTTGCTGAAATGTCAATGTCCTGGGAGTTCTCCCCATCATCAAATAAGCTTTTATTTTTTATTAACTCAAATGTATTAGATTAGGAAGCCCATGAGGAGATGGAGCACAGAGTAGGCGGTGGTGATGGAGTGTGATGGAACCAGAGAAAGTTCTGCACAGAAGCTGCAGGAGGGAGAGGCTGATCCTGCAGACCCTGGAGATCCTCAGGGGTGGATTAAACATTGCCGGGTAATGGGATGGCAATGGAGGAGGGACACCTTTCCTACCATCTCTGGACCACTTGGCCTGCTACTCTCTCAACTGGAACTCTTTCCTGTCTGTTCAGCATCACAGTGTGTCAAACAGAATGGCGTCATGGAGGCTGCTGAGCACGTCTTGTTATCCATGACCCTCAGTCTCCTTGTCTATCAAAATGACAGGATCGCTGTATGGGACTAAACGAGATGAATCAAGCTAGTGTCTGTGTGGGGGTCCTGTGTTCTCCACCAAGCGGCTGCTTCAGACCAGCCTGCCAAGCTGGGGTTGGGGTTCTCCTGATACCAAGGACTAAAAGGCAGAGTGCTCGGTCACTGTGCAGTTCTTTGTCGCCCCATGGACTGTAACCCACTGGGCTCATCTGTGCATGAAGGCAGAGAGGGGGTCTGCACAGCTGGGACCAGGTGCGAGGGCAGGCCAGGTGACCTGATGGCTGTATCCACCTGCAGACTTGGGGGGTGGGAGGAGGAACAAAAGCAGCAACCTTTCATGTTTATTTGATGCCAAGAACTTTAAAAATATAATTTCATTTTATCTTTTAACAACCACTGGAAGTAGGGACTTTCCTGAGTCCCATTTTATAACATGGAAATGGTGGCAAACACAGGGATGAAGCGATTTCTCCAAAGCCCCAAGAAATGGAGTAATCAGGACAAGAGTAGCGGCAACAGAGACCATATGAGCCGCAAAGCCTTAAACATTTACCATCTGGTGCTTTAGAGACAAAGCGCGTGGACACTGCTACGGAACAGAGCATCACCTCTGATGCTCTCTCTCCCCTCACCGTGTTCTATTTCTCGTCAAAGCGCTCATCCCTACCTCATGTTATCTATGTACTGTACACACACGTGGATGAGTATAGCATGCATGCATTTTATGTATGCACACAAAAGCACATAAAGTATATACAGAAAGTCCCAGACAAATGAAACTTCAAGTTACAAACCGTCAAAGACGTGAACATGCCTCCCAGTGCCTGTATGCTAGCTGTTGTATTGTACTACTGTACTTTTCAAGGTACTGTACTGTAAGATTAGAAATGTTTACTTTTTGTGCTTGTTTTTATGTATGTTTATTAGTGTGAAAGTATTATAAACCTGTGACAGTATAGTACTATATAGCTGGGGCTTCCCTGGTGGTTCAGTGGAAAAGAATCCACCTGCCAAGCAGCAAACATGGGTTCAATCGCTGGGTCAGGAAGCTCCCCTGGAGAAGGAAATGGCAACCCACTTCAGTATTATCGCCTGGAAAATCCCATGGACAGAGGAGTCTGGTGGGCTAGAGTCCATGGGGTTACAAAACAGTCAGACACAACTTAGTGACTTAAACAACAATAGCAATTATATAGCTGACTGTGTTAGCTAGGTACCTAGGCTAACTTTGTTGGACTTAAACAAATTGGACTTAGGAACATGCTCTCAGAACAGAACTTGTTCATATGTAAGGGACTTATATACAGTACATATGTATGTGTGTGTATATATCCATGTACCTGTTTATGGCTTATTACCTGATGTCTACCCTGCCAGCCCAATTGTCACTCCACCCCTTGTACCCCAAAACATCAATCTGCTCAAACCAAGCACTCAGAATGTACTGGTTGACTGAAGGAGTGAAATAATTTTAGTTGCTTTTAATCATTTCTTTTGCTTTCACCTGTTATGGACTGACTGTTGACTTCCTAAAACCCAGTGTGATGGTCTTAGGTGGTGGGGTTTTTAGGGAGTCTTCATGAACGGGATAAGGGCCCCTTTTCCTAAAAGAGGCTCTAGAAAATTCTCTTACCCTCTCTGCCATGTGAAAACCCAGAAGAGGGCTCTCACCGGAGCCTGACCCTGCTGGCACACTGATCTCCACCTTGCATCCTCCAGAGCTCTGACAAATAAACTTCCGCTGTTTATAGGCCAGCCAGTCTATGTATGGCATTCTGTTTTAGTAGCCTGAACTAGGGCCCCCTGCCTGCCAGCCAGTAAGCACTCAGATTGTGCCAGGTTGCTCTGATGAACGTAGGAGTTTTGGACACACATTTGCAAGCATATCAAGGACTGAGAACCCCCTGGCTCTGGGGCCCTGACGCTCACACCTAAATCCCCGATGCCCTTTGGCTCCACCCCTCGCCCTGGGCCCTGGCTTCCTTCCCTTTCGGATGAGCTCACCCTCCTCATTTCCTCTCCCTGTGGTCTCAGGAGGCAGGTGAATGGGGGCAAACAGCTGCACTGCCAGCAGCACCAAAGGCAGGGAAATGTGTGCCATTTCCTCAGGAACACACAGGAGAGCGCGGTTCACAAAGAGGAGGAGAGAGGAGCTGGGAGGCTGGCCAGCGGGCTGGCTTCGTTTCCCAGGGCCCCTGCGGCCCGCAGAGCACAGTGAAGTCACGGTGAAGGCGCTTCCTCACAGGCCTCCGACTGGAAGCGTTTGGTGAAGGCTGAGGACCATCTCCGGAGAGGGTAGCAAGCCAGCTCTGCACCTTTCAGGGAGGCTTACATTGGCTGCTGTGGTCCCTGGGTTTTCCCAGGAGATGCATCCCGGTATCCGAGTCACCTGGGAGTCCATTTCAGCTCATGAACCTCAGTCTCCTTTTTCTTGCTGGAGCTGACAGGCCTATTACAGTTGGAGCCGGTCCCCAAATTACCTACTCGTCTCTTGAGGCTGCAGAGAAAATGTAGTTTCTCCAGTTGTCTGTATCTACTCGGATTTTTTTCTTTTTTTTATAAGCTCCCAGCTGCCGGATAAAATATTTTCTATCCAGTTCTATAAACTTAGTTTAATGCAAATTTTTAGAAGTCATGGTTCGCCTCTTTAAGTAAAACAAACAAGTGAACTAACAAAAACCCTCTCAGCCTCTCGGACTGTCCCACGCCTCTCTGAGACAATGCTTGGGTGTGGAGAATGACTGTGGCCACATGCACGCACCAGGGGGAGGTGGCGGCCTCCGCATCCTTGCACTGGGCCTACTGAGGGATGGCTGTCCACGCTGGGCCCCAGGCGCTGGCCAGGGACACCTGTGGCTGCTGGCCTGTCCCCGGCCCATTTCTTGGCTTGGTCAGACCCTCGGCCTGCTCTCTGCCTGCACCAGCCCTATCTTGGTTCTCATTTTGAGTGCCTGCCGGGTTCCCCATCCAGCCTCTGGGCTACAGAGCCAAGAGCCAAGTCACGTTGATTTTGCTTCCCAGTGACTTCCCTCGTGGCCCAGTGGCTAAGACTCAATGCTCCCAATGTAGGGGGCCAGGGTTTGATTCCTGGTTAGGGAATGAGATCCCTCATGCCACAGTGGAGACCCAGAGCAGCTAAATAAATAATTTTTTAAATGTTTGCTTTTCATCTGTTGTTTTCATTCATTATGATTCTTCTATGGGGAACTTCAAACCTGTGTTATTTCAATGAGCGTCCTTACCAGAAATGAATGTTATACTCAAAAAGCATTTTGTTGAAGAGATCCGAATGAAGGGGCTGAGGAAAGTGTGATTAGGTTCATGGAACCAGAGAGGGGAAGCGTGGCCCCCAGGGAGCAGCAATAGTGGGGACTGTTACCACTACGTGGCTTGCAGGGCAGAGACCATTGAGAACTAAACATAGGAGAAAGGGGCTGACCGATGGGAGCTGCATCAGACGCAGGGTTCAGTGGACTACAGCCCAAGGGCCAAATTTGACCTGCTACCTGTTTCTGTAAGTAAAGTTTTAGGGGAACACAGGCATGCTTATTCACTTACATAATATCTATAGCTGCTTTAGATTGCAATGGCAGAGTTGTGGTGATCAAGACCATATTGCCCACAAAGCCTAAAATACTTACTCTCTGGCTCAAATGTACTGATCCCACCTCCCCAGAATTTCACAGGTTGAAGTCTTAAATCCCACTACCTCAGAATGTAACTGTATCCAGAGAGAGTGCTTTTAAAGAAATAAGTTAAAAGAGTCATTTGGTTAGGTCATTGCTGCGGCTGCTAAGTCACTTCAGTCGTGTCCAACTCTGTGTGACCCCATAGATGGCAGCCCACCAGACTCCCCCATCCCTGGGACTCTCCAGGCAAGAACACTAGAGTGGGTTGCCATTTCCTCCTCCAACGCATGAAAGTGAGAAGTGAAAGGGAATTCGCTTAGTCATGTCTGGCTCTTTGTGACCCCATGAACTGCAGCCTACCAGGTTCCTCCATCCATGGGATTTTCCAGGCAAGAGTACTGGAGTGGGGTGCCATTGCCTTCTCCAGGTTAGGTCATTAGATTAGGCCTAATCCAGTATCGGACACAGGTCCATCTAGTCAAAGCTATGGTTTTTCCAGCAGTCATGTATGGAAGTGAAAGTTGGGCCATAAAGAAGGCTGAGTGCTGAAGAATTGATGCTTTTGAACTGCGGTGTTGGAGAAGACTCTTGAAAGTCCCTTGGACTGCAAGGAAGATCAAACCAGTCCATCCTAAAGGAAATCAGTCCTGAATATTCATTGGAAGGACTGATGCTGAAGCTGAAGCTCCAATACTTGGGCACCTGATGCGAAGAGTTGACTCATTGGAAAAGACCCTGATGCTGGGAAAGATTGAGGGCAGGAAGAGAAGGGGACAACAGAGGATGAGATGGTTGGATGGCCTCACTGACTCAATGGACGTGGGTTTGAGCAAGCTCTGGGAGTTGATGATGGACAGGGAAGCAGGGAAGCCTGGCGTGCTGCAGTCCATGGGGTTGCAAAGAGTCGTACACAACTGAGAGACTGAACTGAACTGAATGCAATATGACTGGTGTCCTTACAAGGAGAGGAAAGAAGGATCCCTAAAGGTACAGAGGGAAGACTATGAGAAGACACCGGGAGAAGGCAGCTATCTGCAAACCAAGGAAAGAGGCCTCAGAAGGAACCCACCCTCCCACCACCTTGATCTAGCTTCCCAGAACTGTGAGAAAGAGGCTTTTGTTGTTTAAGCTGCCTGGTCTGTGGCACTTGTTATGGCAGCCCTAGCTGACTATTACCGCTGTTATAGCAGAACAGAGCTTTCAGAATCTCAGGAAGGCAGTGAAGAAGCGAGGGGGACTAAGCACCAACTGCTCTTTCCGCCTCATCTGCTGTGGTGACCCCCTTCGGCTGGACCCAGCCAGAAACCAGCCGACAATGCAAGTCCAGGGGATTCTCTATCAAGACTGGCCTTAAAGGTACAGAGCAAGGCAAAGCAGAACAGAGAATAGACCTAAGGGCAAAAAGTTGGATAACCAGTGAAGTGAGTGAAAGTTGTTCAGTTGTGTCCGATGCTTTGCGACCCCATGGACTATAGCCTGCCAGGCTCCTCTGTCCATGGACTTCCCCAGGCCAGAATACCAGAGAGGGTAGCCATTCCCTTCTACAAGGAATTGAACCAAGGTCTCCTGCATTGCAGGCAGATTCTTTATCATCTGAGCCGCCAAGGAAGCCCAAGAATACTAGAATGGGTAGCTTATTCCTTCTCCAGTGGATCTTCCTGACTCAGGAATCAAACCAGGGTCTCGTGCATTGCAGGCGGATTCTTTACCAGCTGAGCTACCAAGGAAACCCAGTGTATACTTGGAAAAATGGAGAGAATGGTGTTGCAATAAACCCCCATGTACCAATCACTCATCTTCAATAACTACCAACATATTCCATCATGGTTTCATTTCTAACTTCCCCTTTTTTTCTGGAGTATTGAAGGAAAATCCCAGGAATTTATAGGTCAATATGCATTTAGACAGGGCTTCCCCAGTAGATCAGTAGTAAAGAATCTGTCTGCAGTGTATGACCTGTAGGAAACACGGGACATGGATTTGGGCCCTAGGTTGGGAAGATCCCCCGGAGGAGGACATGGCAACCCAGTTTAGTATTCTTTTTTCAAAAAATATTTATTTATTATTTGTTGGGCTGCATCAGATCCCAATTCTGGGAGCGCATGTCCTCAGTAGCCCCATGGCATGTGGGATCTTAGTTCTCTGACCAGGGATCAAACCCGCATCCACTGCATTAGGGGGTAAATTATATTCTTAACCACTGGACCACCAGGGAAGTCCCCCACTCCAATATTCTTTCCTAGAGAATCCCATGGACAGAGGAGCCTGGTGGGCTACAGTCCATAGGGTTGCAAAGAGTCAGACAGAACCAATGCAGCTTAGCACACACCCATGCAGGCATTTATACTAGATAATAACTTTAAAAAAACATGATAGCATGTCTTATAGCTAATAAAATGAACAAAAACCCCTTAATAGCACCATCTCATCCTAGTCTATACTCAAACTGTCCCATTGTTTCAAAAATATCTTTCAATACTTAGTTCATTCCACTAAAAAGTCAAAATTCATACATCACAATTATTTTTTGGAAAAGTTGGGTTATTTGTTTTGTAGTAGAATCTCTTATATTTTGGGCTTATCTGATCGCATCTTTATGTTATTTTAAAATTTGTTCCCGTGTTCCCTGAATTTCCCGTAAGCTGGTCATTAGATTCAAAGGTTCAATTCAGTTCAGGCTTCCTATTCACAGGGGGGCGCCTATTGTACCGCATCACAAGAAGAGAATACCTGCTTCACTCACTCTCTGTGATGTTAAGAATGATCACTGGGTTCATTCACGTCAGCCTCCACTGTCCAGTTCCCTGTCAACCTTTTATCTAATTATGTTGGTGTTTATTGATAATCACTGCTAAATCTATTATTTCATTCCAGTTTGCAAACTGGTGAAGTATTAGGGGTTTTCCAAAGAAACAGAACCAAAAGCGTTCTGTAAAGGGATTCATTATGGAGATTGGCTCATGAGATCATGGAGGCTGAGAAGTCCCACGCTTTCCCATCCACAAGCTGGACATCAGGAGAACCTGCTGTGTCATTCAACCTGAGTCCAAAAGCCTGAGGCCTATGGGAGCCTATGGTGTAAATCCCATTCTGAAGGCAAGAGAAAATCAATGTCCCAGCGCAAGTAGTTAGGCAGAAGAAGCAATGAATTCTTCCTTCTTCTGTTTGTTTGTTTGTTTGTTTTTTTAATGATTGTTGTTCTATTCAGGCCCTTAATGAATTGGATGATTATTTTCTTGGGCTCCAAAATCACTGCAGATCGTGACTGCAGCCATGAAATTTAAAAATGCTTGCTCCTTGGAAGAAAAGTTATGACCAATCTAGACAGCATATTAAAAAGCAGAGACATTACGATCCCAACAAAGGTGTGTCTAGTCAAAGCCATGGTTTTTCCAGTGGTCATGTGTGGATGTGAGAGTTGGACCATAAAGAAAGCTGAGCGCTGAAGAGTTGCTGCTTTTGAACTGTGGTGTTGGAGAAGACTCTTGAATCCCTTGGACTGCAAGGAGATCAAACCAGTCAATCCTAAAGGAACTCAGTCCTAAACATTCATTGGAAGGACGGATGCTGAAGCTGAAACTCCAGTACTTTGGCCACCTGATGCAAAGAACTGACTGATTGGAAAAGACTCTGATGTTGGGAAAAATTGAAGGCAGGAGGAGAAGGGGACATGACAGAGGATGAGATGGTTGGAAGGCATCACTGATTCAATGGACATGGGTTTGAGCAAGCTCTGGGAGTTGATGGTCAGGAAAGCCTGGTGTGCTGCAGTACATGGGATCACAAAGAGTCAGACACCACTGAGCAACTGAACTGATGCTTACCTACTCTGGGGAGGTTGAACTGCTTTACTCAGCCTACTGACTCAAATGTTAATCTCATCCAGAAACATCCTCACAGACATACACAGAAATGATGTTTAGCCCAGTCTTTGGACACCCCATGGCCTGGTCAAGTTGACACATAAAATTAATCATCACAGATTATTTTTTAAATCTATTATTCCTTCTGCATTTATTAGGTAGAATTCTTTTATTCAATATCTCTATCACCATCCACCACTATCTAAGGGCTGACAAAATGCATAATCTCTCTTTATAGAATCCTATATTACATATACTACATCGAACCAAAGAACACATTTCATAATACCACCAAGCAGGTGAGACCCATTGGCCTCAAATCAAAGATGCAGTCTTCATGTCCCTCATCACCAAGGGATGACCAACCTGATAAAAAATGGTGGAATGGCTTAGTTAAATGTCAGCTAAAAGGCCAGATCAAGCTGGTTAGGACACTGGTATAGGGACTATAGTCTTTATCCTTCCAAGTCCCTGACCAATAAGTTGGGCCATTCACTACTGATGAGGAGTTAATATCCGCACACACATTAAGCCAACTGCTGGTAGTTCTGGCTGTCTGGAGGGGTTCTTTCACCATGACTTCTGGGGGCATCTTTAAGTGGTGCTTTATTGTGGCAGCAGCCCACTTTTGGCTAGAATCGACATTCTACTCATGCTTCTAGAGCCAAGTCAAGTCCTACTGTATGACTCAGAGGAATGAGAATTTCCTATGAGGTTTGAAGCCAAAAAGCCATAAAGGGCTCCCTGCTTGTCCAGGCAGTAGTGTAAACTTCCCTGACATTTAGGCTATATGACCCAGCAGCACTGATAATAAGAGAGGTAACTATGGCAGATAATGATGCTGTGGAGTTTTAAATAAACTTTAGTAAGAGAGATGCTCTACAGATTCCCAGGCTTCTGCAGTGAGGCCATACCTTGATTCTTGGCTCTACCCATGACTAATGCCTGACCATGGGACACCAAGTGACTAGGCAACCACAAATGTTCCCTATGATCTGAGTATTATCAGAGCCAATGAGTCACAAGGTTGGGCGGATACAGAAGTAATCCGCTGTACGGTAAAAACGATACATTTGGGATTCAGCCTTACCACATCCAGATGGCTCGAGTGAATGACACAAACAGGTGGTCTAGACTCCTACAGCATCTGCCTCTTTTGCTCCAATACATCTCTCAGCAGAGGAACAATAGGGGAAGTTTATTGCTTTCCTAGCCATGTAAAAGAGAAATGCTTTTCACCTTCCTATTATTAAGAATGAAGGAAAAAATAATTCACCCTATCAACAGTCACATATCAAATATCAGAGCTATCACAACTGCCAAGGCAGCTGGGCTGCAGTTGCGGCCACCTGATTACGCTCACAGGCATTTCCCACCACCATTCTCCAAGAAGAGTCTGGCTCCTGCAAAGGCTGGAAAAGTGAATTGAATAGCAGTGTGATGGGAGCTACTGCCCCTGCATCTTTTAAGTCTTCAACAGTAGCATGCATTTCAGTAATTCCTCTCAAAATGTCCTTTTGTTTCTAATTCACTGTCTTGACCAGGATAAGATAGCTTCCACATGGCCCTTCCTATGAAAATGGCTTTTATCACCCCACCCTCCCCATCAGCCAGGGAACCAGTGTGAAGGACCTCTTAAAGATATTCATCCCATTTTGCATTCTAACCAAAGCTATCATTGGGAACCAGAGAAATAAACAAGGGGTGGATCCAGAGACATTCAACCCAAGGTACTATATTACCCTGGCAAAAAGCAATGGGTCTCTTTGGGGAAAGATTGGAAAACTACTTCCAATATATGCTCAAATTGGCATTACAGGGCCCTTCTTTAAGGGGACCTGGTGGCTCAGAGGTTAAAGCGTCTGCCTCCAATGCGGGAGACCCGGGTTCAATCCCTGGGTCGGGAAGATCCCCTGGAGAAGGAAATGGCAATCCACTCCAGTATTCTTGCCTGGAGAATCCCATGGAAGGAGGAGCCTAGTAGGTTACAGTCCACAGGGTTACAAAGAGTCGGACACAACTGAGCGACTTCACCTTACCTTAATCCCTCATTTATGGCCTAAGTGTTTGTGAGTCTGACTTAGATCCACAAGGGGATGAAGGACAGGTATCAGCCTTTTGCTCTCCAGCTATGGGTACTTTTCCTTATGAGCAACACTCTTGCCATCTTCCTAACTACTATGAAGTGTACTAGCCAACTCCATAGATCCCTGCAGGTCAAGGTGCCTTGAATGCCACTCTGGTCTTCTGCTAATTTTAATAATCAGGCCTCTTGTCCTGGTGTTAGGTGCTGCCACACGTGTTTGTTTTGCCACTCCAGAATCCCACCTTTCCTGCTGATATTAGGAAGTCTAGTTCCAAGGTGACATCCCTTATTGTCAGCCTGGCCTTCAAAGATACCAGCGCCCCTCTCACTAGTGAACTCTCTGTTGCCTTAGGGAATGAGCCATTGTCTGTGTCCTCCAGGAGCACATTGTCTGGCAATGAGTTTTCAGTATCTTACATCCTAAGTCCCTTCTACAACTCATGTTTTCCTGAATCTTTTGGCTTCTTTGACATTCTGCCAAGGCAGTTCTGACTTCTGACATTATTACCTCATTTACTGAATGCTATTGTCATGTCCAGATTTCAAGGAACCATTCTAGGTAACCATCTGAGACTGGTCTCAGATACTTTGGGTCCCATGTCACAGGTGTGTGCTCGCATGCATTAGCTCCATATTCTGCCCCTTTCCCCAGTCTAATATCCTAAAGATCCACTCCCATATATATTTTTTGAGTCCTATTCGTACAACTCAGCCAGTTCCTAAAATTTCTTTTGGGGGTAGGCAATTTCCTCCTGCAGTAGGGATTAAAGTTCTCCACTCAGGCTGTCCTGGGATCTGACCACTAGCACCACCTGGGAAGGCCAATACACCACTGAATGCAGTTTAAGATTTCTTCACAGTTCTTTTTAGTCCTTAGGATCTACCCATTTAAGGACATGCTGTCAACATCCTGTTTTATAGAGTCATTTGCAACAACTCTTCTTTGGGTGGCTAAACCACCTATCTAATATGCCATGATAATTATGAATTTCCATTTTTCCAACCTTTATAAATTTCTTCATCTATGATTTTATTTTTATTTACAGCATTTACATGGCTTCAAAGTTAAAACTATACAACAAATTACATGCAATTAAGTCTCCATTAGGCTCCATCTTTGCCCTTCTATCCTGTTCCTTCTCTCTCCTTAAAGGTCCCCCATTTTTATTGGCTTTTTCTTCCATTATTACCTTTTGATAAGATAAGAATATATGTTTCTATATTCATATTCCCCCTTTCTTAAATAAAATATACTATAAACCCTATTCTCTAATTTTCTCATCTTAACACTACGTCCTGGAAGCTATTTCATGTAAGTATGTAGAGAGCCTTCTTACTTAGTTCTTCAGATGTATGATACTCCATTGTATTGTTGCACCAGTTTATTCCACCAGTGCCCTCGTGATGGACATCTGGATTGTTTCCATCCTCTTACTAATGTAATTACTGGCAGTGGATAACCTCTACTATGTCACTTTATATTTTTACCAGTTTACTTTCTGAGATAGATTCCTGGAAGTGGGATTGGTGTGTTAAAGGTTATGTGAATTTGTAATTTTGCTGGATGGTCCAAATTCCCCGCCATGGAGTTGTATCCTTTGCACTTCCACCAGCAATTTATGAGAGGACTTGTTTCCTAAAAGTCGTATTAACAGAATATGTTGTTGGAATATGGATTGTTGCCAATCTGATAGCTGAGAAATGATATAGAGTGTTACCTTGCATTTTCCATACTCAGAGGAAGTTGAGTTCTTATCATATATTTGCACTGGGGTCATTGCGTTTCCCCTCTGTAAAACCACTCATAAACTCTGCCCATTTTTTCTGTATGGTTTTTGGTGTTTTTCCCCTCAATTTTTAGAAGTTCTTTATGTGTTAGGAATGTTCCCTTTAAGCTACTGCAATCAGTTTTAAAATTTTTCTTGTTACCTGAAGATGCTTTCCTACTCGAATACAACCATCTTTTTCTACACATCAGGGTATTATAAACACTTAGTGAAAGGATTTTCTCTTCCGCTAGGCAGGTCAAGAACATCAATTCTTTACCCCAACCACTATCTGTCACCTCTTTCATTCCCCTCATAGTTTTTCATTTTCCCCTCTATGGTTGGCTCCTTTTCCAGTGATGCAGCTATAAAAATGTAGGATCTGATGCAGAGTCTAATATGAGTCCCTCCAAGACACAAGAGTTTCCAGGGGAGCAGAAAGAGGATAGAGTAGCTCCATTTCTTTTTTCCTTTTTTTCTTTGGAATGAGCCCTCTGAGACTAAAAGGTGTAGCATGGTTGCCACAACTCTGTGTGCCCAGGAGATATCCAAAGAAACTGTGAATTGACTGGGATACGTCTGGAGGCTGGGCCCTGAGCTGGCCTCCTCTGCTGCCTTGATGGTGTGTCTTATTGGGCTCCCATCCCCTTGGCCATAGAAATGGCAGGTCTTCTCTCCTGGCCTCAGGGCAGCTCATGTATTTCAAGAGCTGGGTGCTTTGGCTCAGCTCACAGCTGTGCTTACCTTTTCACATGGAGGATGCCAGATTTAGAACCAACACCCATAGACTCTATCATGTAAAAATGAAAGTACCAGCACCAGTGGCTTTAAATTATAGGATATTTATTGCTACATCATTTGTAGTGTTTTTTTAAAAAAAGGCGGAAATACCATCAATCGCTGTCAATAGAGCCAATGAATGATGGTACCTTCAAACAATGGGGCATTGTTTTTCTCCTAAAAGATTAGTTAGAGCTGGCCCTGTTGACCTAGAGAGATAGCAGTGATATCCTCTACTGGAAAAGCTCCTGCAGTGAAATGTGTCCTGTGTGTTCCACTTTTCTGGTTAATTTTAAATGACTGAGAAACCTCCTTTGTTTGTGTCTAGGTATTTGTTTATATGTTTGAATATTTTGTATATCTTGGACCTCAGTTGCTTCATGCGTAAACTGAGGATAACACTAGTATTTCCTTTTTTAAAAAAAGTCTTTATTGGATTTGTTACAATATTGCTTCTGTTTTCTTTTAATATTTGTTTGGTTGTTTGTTTTTGGCCCCAAGGCACATGGGATCTTGGCTCCCTGACCAGAGGTCAAACCTGCAACTTCTGCATGAAAGGTGGAATCTTTCTGGACTTTCTGGACTGCCAGAGAAGACTCCAGTACTTCCTTTAAGGTTGTTGTGAGGATTAAACAAGCTAGAGTAGATCATATGGTGAAAAAAAAAATGTCTGCTTTGCAATAAGCATTGAGTAAGGATTTTGCTATTATTATTTGCTCTTATTTTACATGAACATAGAGATGCAGACGGATGCCCCAAGCTGTAAACATGGGTCACAGCATGGGGGGAAGAGAAAGTTGGAAGAAAGAGAGATAAACTGTGATTTTCACAAAATGTAAATATTATTTATGATAAAAGTTAAAGTGAAAATGAAGAAATTAATATCTATAATGTTATGAGGAATATGAAAGAACTATATATGCATGTGGAAAAAATAAAAATAGTGACTTAATTAGGCATAGGCAGCATAGGCATGAAGCATAGGCAGTTTTATCTTAGATCCTGTCACTATGTCAACATTGTTTTTCCTAGCAACTATTTAAAAAAAGAAAAAGGCCTCACATAGCTCCTGATTTCCTTGGTCAAATGGTAAAGAATCTACCTGCAATGCAGAAGACCTGGGTTCAATCCCTGGGTTGGGAAGATTCCCTGGAGAAGAGAATGGCAACCCACTCCAGTATTCTTGCCTGGAGAATCCCATGGACAGGGGAGCCTGGTGGCCTATAGTCTACAGGGTTGCAAAGAGTTGGATACAACTGAGCAAATAACACACACACATAGCTCCTGACATACAGATGCTCAATAAATGGTAGCTACCGCTAAAATAATTTCATTATAAGAACTGCTTCTCTAGCAGGTTCCCTTCTAAAACATTATGGGATCCGTTAATGAACTCCCCTCTCCCTAATGGTATATCTGCTGCTGATTCCTGTTTGCAGGGTTGTTTCAGGCCTGTGCCACTAAGCCAGCAGAGAACCATGATCAACATGGCTGCCAATGACAGAGCTGCAAAAGGCAGCAGGGCCTGACCCGGAGGCCCTCCACCTACTCCAGCCTCATCTACACAAGGGACATGAGAGGGAAAGCCTAAGGTACTGTGTGATATAAGACAGAGCCAATTTTCACATGGGAGCTCCACCCCTTGGGAAGTCACTTCGGAAAGAATAAAATCTCAGTCAAATCATCTTCTCCCAAGAGGGCACAGCAAGTTCTAGTAATGCAGATCCATAAAAAGCAGCCCTAGGAGGAACAGAGAGGCCAAGCATGGGTGGTAGAAGATGGGGTGATGAATATTGGTCAAGGCCTCGGGACCAGCACAGCGGGGAATGCGGCTTGCTCTCTTCATCTTCTTGCCTTCAGTTCTACTGGAAATTTAGACTGGCTGTAACCATGAGGGGACTTTGTAACTGACCGGATTTTACCTCACTAATCAGGGAGAAGCCAGGGCATCTTGTTCTCAAAAAATAACCGCATGCCTGGAAGAGGATATAATGGAAGGGTCTGGTGGATCTGAGACATTCAGAGGTGAAATGTCTTGGATACATCTCAGGGACATCCTCAGATTCTCCTGACTTCACTGTCTTTCTTGGATTCTTTTGGCTCCACCAAGGGGCTCCACTTGGCCTCTCAGCTGATTGCCCTGTCTCGGCCATCACTCCCCCGTAGGCCTGCTGAGGCTGAACAAATGTTCATAGAGTGTCGGGTTCCTCCCATCACTTCCAGGCTCAGGCACAGCACCACACTGAAGGGTCTTCCAAAAAACTCTCAAAGGTTCCCAAATGATGCAGCCCGAATACGTGTAGGGATTCACTCCGTGTGGGGCAACCGTTGATCAATGGGAAATAAGAATTGAGAGGGGACCTGGCAGATAAATTCCCTTTCATTCCTTCCTTCAACTGACTGCTCCAGAAACAGCGTCTCCAAATAGTCTGCTTGGAGACTTCCGCAGGTCTGGACCATTCACCCACAGAGCAAGCTGCTGTGTCTTTTCTCAACACATCCTGGTCTGCTCAATTATCGTCATCTTACATTGCTTTGCATTCTTGTTGCTTGGTAGCTCAGTCTGTAAAGAACCTACCTGCAATGCAGGAGACCCAGGTTTGATCTCTTGGTCAGGAAAATCTCTTGGAGTAGGGCACAGCAACCTACTCCAGGATACTTGTCTGGAGAATTCCATGGACAGAGGAGCCTGGTGGGCTACAGTCCATGGGGTCACAAAGAGCAAGATATTAATGAGCAACTAACATTTTCACTTGCTTTACTTCCCTTTTCCCTCACTCTTACTGCCCTAGTGTTTATACATAAGGATAAAATGAGCAGCATATAATCCTTACCTTATGCTCTATTTTCTAGGGTACATTAGTAGAGAGAATAGTGGCCCCTGAAAGATGCCTACATACTAATCCCAGGAACTTGTGACTATGTCACCTTACAAAGTAAAATCAGTTCAGTTCAGTTCAGTCACTCAGTCGTGTCCGACTCTTTGTGACCCCATGAATCGCAGCACGCCAGGCCTCCCTGTCCATCACCATCTCCCGGAGTTCACTCAGACTCACGTCCATCAAGTCTGTGATGCCATCCAGCCATCTCATCCTCTGTCGTCCCTTTCTCCTCCTGCCCCCAATCCCTCCCAGCATGAGGTGGCCAAAGGACTGGAGCTTCAGCTTTAGCATCATTCCTTCCAAAGAAATCCCAGGGTTGATCTCCTTCGGAATGGACTGGTTGGATCTCCTTGCAGTCCAAGGGACCCTCAAGAGTCTTCTCCAACACCACAGTTCAAAAGCATCAATTCTTCGGCACTCAGCCTTCTTCTTAGTCCAACTCTCACATCCATACATGACCGCAGGAAAAACCATAGCCTTGACTAGACGGACCTTAGTCAGCAAAGTAATGTCTCTGCTTTTGAATATACTGTCTAGGTTGGTCATAACTTTTCTTCCAAGGAGTAAGCGTCTTTTCATTTCATGGCTGCAATCACCATCTGCAGTGATTTTGGAGCCCCCAAAATAAAGTCTGACACTGTTTCCACTGTTACCCCATCTATTTCCCATGAAGTGATGGGACCGGATGCCATGATCTTCGTTTTCTGAATGTTGAGCTTTAAGCCAACTTTTTTGCTCTCCTCTTTCACTTTCATCAAGAGACTCTTTAGTTCCTCTTCACTTTCTGCCATAAGGGTGGTGTCATCTGCATATCTGAGGTCATTGATATTTCTCCCAGCAATCTTGATTCCAGCTTGTGTTTCTTCCAGTCCAGCGTTTCTCATGATGTACTCTGCATAGAAGTTAAATAAGCAGGGTGACAATATACAGCCTTGACATACTCTTTTTCCTATTTGGAACCAGTCTGTTGTTCCATGTCCAGTTCTAACTGTTGCTTCCTGATTTGCATATAGGTTTCTCAAGAGGCAGGTTAGGTGGTCTGGTATTCCCGTCTCTTTCAGAATTTTCCACAGTTTATTGTGATCCACATAGTCAAAGGCTTTGGCATAGTCAATAAAGCAGAAATAGATGTTTTTCTGGAACTCTCTTGCTTTTTCCATGATCCAGTGGATGTTGGCAATTTGATCTCTGGTTCTTCTGCCTTTTCTAAAACCAGCTTGAACATCAGGGAGTTCACGGTTCACATATTGCTGAAGCCTGGCTTGTAGAATTTTGAGCATTACTTTACTAGCATGTGAGATGAGTGCAATTGTGCGGTAGTTTGAGCATTCTTTGGCATTGCCTTTCTTTGGAATTGGAATGAAAACTGACCTTTTCCAGTCCTGTGGCCACTGCTGAGTTTTCCAAATTTGCTGGCATATTGAGTGCAGCACTTTCCCAGCATCATCTTTCAGGATTTGAAACAGCTCAACTGGAATTCCATCACCTCCACTACCTTTGTTCGTAGCAATGCTTTCTATGGCCCACTTGAGTTCACATTCCAAGATGTCTGGCTCTAGATGAGTGATCACATCATCATGTTTATCTGGGTCATGAAGATCTTTTTTGTACAGTTCTTCCATGTATTCTTGCCACCTCTTCTTAATATCTTCTGCTTCTGTTAGGTCCATATCATTTCTGTCCTTTATAAACCTTGTGAATATGATTAAATGAAGCATCTTCAGATGAGGAAATTATCCTGGATTATCCAGTGAGCCCAAAGGAGCCACAAGGGTCCCTATCAGAGAGAGACAGGAGAGTTAAAGAGAGGAGGTGATGTGGTTATGGAAGCAGAGTGACGTAGCCATGAGCCAAGGCAGGTAGGTGCTTGGAAAGGCTGGAAGAGCAAAGGAACTACCTCCCTGGAAGTCTACAGAGGTAACCCTAGCAACACCTTGTGCCCAGAAGACTCCTTTCAGACTTCTGACTGCCAGAACTACCAGAGAACTAATTTGTTTCATTTACCACTAAGCCTGTTGTAATCGTTATAGCAGCCATAGGACACTAATGCAGGAATCTTGGCTAAACGCTCTGGTTTTCTGCAAAATCCTATTTTGCATGACTAAGGCTTGGTGTCACGTTGTACTTTGCCTTTGAATTCCTTCTGTGAACATATTCTAATCTCTACTCAGGTAGATATTTGCTCCGGGTGGACTCAGGCACAGATTTAATTCTCTGGAAGGCAACTGTTTACCTATATGTTTATATATCCATAAAGAACAAAAACAGGAAGACCGGAAGAAGATATTAAATAATGGCAGCAGGTGACTTATTTCCTGCTTTCAACTGTTATGGATTTTCCAATTATCTTTGACAAACAGGCATTTATTTTTACAATAAAAACCATCCATTTAAGTGATCAGATATGAGCATCTAAGTATTTACATCATTCTCTGGTACTTGAGCAGTTAACCCAAAGAATAGGCCACCATGAGCTAGAAGGATCTGGGAGGGTTTCGTGGAGGAGGGAAGAATCTGAGCAAGGCCTGGAAGGATGGATATTTGAGAGGTAGAGCAGTAAGAGGAAGAGGCATGATGTGAGCCAAGAAAAGAGTGAATCTTCCTAGGTTAATAAATAAACCCATTTGACTTCAGAGGAAGGTCTTCAGAGACTATAATAACAACACAAAGAAAAAAATGATTTATCCGGCATATACTTTTTGCTGGATACTGTAATAAGGGCTTTGGTAGATTATCTAATTTAATTCTTCCTCATGAGGAAGGTTCTATAAATATCCTAAATGTATAGATACAGAATAGATGTCCTTAACTCACCAGCAAGTGATAGAGTTCAGATTCGAATCCCACAATCACACCAGAGCTTAAGTTTGAGAGGTGGATTGGAGATGTAGGATGACTAAGAACTCTTAAGGTCTTGAAATATCAAGTGTATTTACTTCCTGCTGCTGCATGCTAGGAACTGAGTATTTGCATCTTCCCCAAGATTCATACGCTGAAGCCCAACCCTCAGTGTCATATTGGGAGGTGGGGACTTCGGGAGGTAATTAGGAGATGAGAGAAGAAGCCCTTGTGAATGCCCTTACAAGATCAGAGGCCAGAGAGATGAACTCTCTCTCTGTCGCATAATTCACAGCAAGATGAGAGCCATGTGTAAACCAGGAAGAGGATCCTCAGGACCTGACCATGCTGGCAACCTGATCTTAGACTTTCCACTTTCCAGAACTGTGAGAAATGATGTTCTGTGGTTTAAGATACCTAGTCTGTGGTATTTGGTTAAAGCAGCTTGAACGAACATATAGCATAACAAATTGCTAAAAACTTAGCAGATTGAAAGGGCACTGCTTATTATATAATAGTTGTGTAGGTCAGAGATCCTGAGGTTCACCTGGGGTTTCTGTTTAAAAGTCACAAGGTTGAACTCATGGCCTTGGCCAGATTGGGCTGTTATCCAGATGGTCTGGGGAAAAATCAGCATCCACGCTCCTTCAGCTGGTGGGATTCATTTCCTTGTGGTTGTGGGACTGAAGTTCTTACTTCCTTGCTGGTTATTGTTGAATCCTCCCCAGGTTTCTGATCTCTGAATTCTCTTCTGCTACTAGCTGAGAGAAAACTCTCTGCTTTTAACAGGCTTATATAATTAAATTGGGTCCACCTGGGTAATTTCCCTTTTGCTTTATGACATAATTATGGAAGTGTTAGCTCATCCTATTAACAGGTTCCACCCACACTCAAAGGAGAATGAATTATACAGGGATGAGTGTCACTGACTCATTTTTAGAACTCTGCCTACCACCACTAGGCTAAGAGTTTGGGCTTTTGTTATGGTCGAAAAGAATTTTTGTTGAGGGATGCACTTTGCTGAGCAGTGGGGTTTAGAAAGACCATGGGGTTTTAGTGTACAGATGGGGCTGAGGTGAGGGAAGAGTAAAGAAAGGGAGACCAAAAGAAGCAGAGAGGGGATGATGATGGCCTAGGCTGGGGTAGGCTTGGGGGAAGCTGAGAGAAGACAGACAGGAAAGACATGGAGAAGGGAGGCGTGGTGATTCATTCTCTAGGACTTTGACCTTTTGGAACACGTCTGCATCCGTTACTTCATCTGCTCCTCAGAGGCAGAGGAGCAGCTGCCACCTGTGAGGCAGAGACACCTGTCAAAAGATTCTCTCCTTTTGACAAATGAAGAAACTGGCAAATCCCCAAACACCCTTGTACTTCAAAGGTCGTCCTGTGGCTCTGCAGTCCTGGTCAGTTGTCTCAGCCCTCTTTCTCCTGGAGCTCGGGAGAAGGAAATTGCACAGGATGGATTCATGGCCTTATTGTCATGTTTCAACCCTGTTCCTGCCATCTACCCTGCTAGAGCCCATGGCAGTTCCTTCCTAAGTGAAACAGCTGTGGGGATCTGATGGACGGGCATGTGGCTGAGGGTAGGAGAAATTCCGTTTACATCCTAGAACCCCCAACAATCTCAGCAAGACTGTGAGGAAGAGGGAGGGAGGAGAAAGGAAAGGTGAGCATATCGTCATTGTTCAGTTGCTCAGTCGTGTCCAACTCTTTGTGACCCCAAGGACTGCAGCAGCCAGCCTTCCCTGTCCTTCACCATGTCCTGGAATTTGCTCAAACTCATGTCCATTGAGTCGGAGATGCCATCCAACCATCTGGTCTCTGTCACCCACTTATCTTCTTGCCTTCAATCTTTCCCAGAATCAGGTGGCTAGGGTATTGGAGCTTCAGCATCAGTCCTTCCAATGCATATTAAGGGTTGATTTCCTTTAGGATTGGCTGGTTTGATCTCCTTACAGTCAGAGGGACTCTGAAGAGTCTTCTCCAACACCACAATTCAAAGCACCAATTCTTAGGCATAGTGAGATTTTTCTCAGCCCTGTTAGATACAGAGGAGATGGGGGAGAGAGAATGTTTTATTTTTTAAAGTCATCACTTTGAAAAGGGAATGAAAAGAGTAAAAGTGGGTGGAGAGTTGCCCGATGATATCTGTGCTAACCCATGACACCTATTGACTTTAGGGGATAAAAGACTGTAGAAGAAACATGAGACATTTTTCTCAAATGGAACAAAAAGTGGGGAAAAAAAGGCACTCATAAATCCACCAAGTAGAAATAACCCCTTTTAAGATTTTAGAGCCAAAGTTTCCAAGTTTGGTATGTGAATATGTGTGTCCTACATCAGGTACCTACTGTTCTAGAAATCTGCTTCTGTGATTGATCAATACTTATGACAGCTGACAGGGACAGGTCCCTGGGGCCAGTGGGAGTCGATGTCTCTCCACGCAGGTTCGTGCAGGGGCTGTTCCCCCTCCCTTACCACATCCCTCCTGACCAGCAGACAGGAAGCAAGTAAGCCCTGTCTTCCTCTTGGTCCAGGAAAGCAGTCTACTTAGCCGGCCCCAGACTGCCTATTCTTCAGAAACAAATCACTCCAACAACAACAAAAATCACTCCATTAAGAAATTCAGCTCAGTAATCTCAGCCCTTAAATGCTTGCTTTTTCTCCAGCCTGTCTGAATAGGAGAAAAGCAGAAAGGAGAATTTTAAATGGCACATATTGATTGGCTTGGCTCACCAAAAGAAGGCACTTTTATCAGCTTTTCAAATTACAATTTATTCAATACTGAGAAAGTAACTCCATTTGAGAAAGAGCTCTGACACCCTTAGGAGTTGCTTTCTCACCATCTGACTTTTGTCATTATCACCGATCACTCATCATCCTCTGGGAGCCACTGGGCAAAGCACAATTCTTGGCACCCAGGAAGCAACTGAAAGGCCATTGAATTAACGAGACTATAACTGGCAGGGAAATTCAAATTCCAGGGACTTGGGAAATTTGATGTGGACTGAAATGAGAAATGCTTGTGAGGTTTATCCCCTTTGACAAGTACTGGGAGGATCTCAAAGGTTAGGATCTGCTACCTTAGGTTCAAGTCCTGCCCCCTTTACCTCTGCGAATGTCATATCTCTGAGCCTTTCTTGGCTTTCTTGGGACAGGTATCTTTCCTGCATGCTTCTTGTGAGAATTCAGACAGATACTCCTCATCAAATGCATCTGCAGGACAGAACAAAGATGTCAAAATGGTTCTGACATCTGCACCTTGCAGACTGGTGCTTCTAGATCCTGTTTTAACTGGAGCCCGGGGTTTGATTCTCCATGGAGGAGGCAGCTCTGTCATGTGTGTGCTGTGAGCTAAGTTGTGTCCAACTCTGTGTGACACTATGGACTTTAGCCTGCCAGGTTCCTCTGTCCATGGAATTCTCCAGGCAAGAATGCGTGAGTGGGTTGCAATGTCCTCCTCCAGGGGATCATCCCAACCCAGGGATCAAACTCACGTCTCTCTTATGTCTCCTGCATTGGCAGGCGAGTTCTTTACCACTAGCACCACCAAGGGAAGCTGTCTCATGATCCCCTTAAAATAGTTGTTGAATTTTTAAAATAAGTGTTAATTCTCTTTGCGTCTCACTTCTTCCCTGCCTGCAATTCCATAAACTGCCATTAGGGCTACAGCAGAGAGTCCACTCAAAGTTGCAGTGAAACACTGGATTTATGACTTGCTGCTGCTAAGTCGCTTCAGTCATGTCCGACTCTGTGTAACCCTATAGACAGCAGCCCACCCGGCTCCCCCTTCCCTGGGATTCTCCAGACAAGAACACTGGAGTGGGTTGCCATTTCCTTCTCCAATGCATGAAAGTGAAAAGTGAAAGGAAAGTTGCTCAGTCATGTCCAACTCTTTGCGACCCTGTAGACTGCAGCCTACCAGGCTCCTCCGTCCATGGGATTTGCCAGGCAAGAGTACTGGAGTGGGTGCTGACTTGAGGAGTGCATAATTTTTATATAAAGTCCCTCTCCCATTTTCTGTCCTCAAATGATCTTAATTTCTTTACCCAAAATAGAAGAGTCTGTTTCTACATTAGTTTTTCAATTATTTCATTGTCAAAGTGAGATGCAAGTTCAATCCCTGGTCTTTGTGTCAGGAAGATTCCCTGGAGGAGGGCATGGCAACCCATTATAATATTCTTGCCTGGAGAATCCCATAGACAGAGGAGCTTGGCGGGCTGCAGTCCATGGGGTTGCAAAGACTTGGATATGGCTGAGGTAACTTAGCATGCTTATTTACTGTCCCTAAATATGATGTTAGACAAGGACCACAGCCTTGTCTAACTCCATGAAACTAAGCCATGCTGTGTGGGGCCACCCAAGATGGACAGGTCATGGTGGAGAGGTCTGACGGAATGTGGTCCACTGGAGAAGGGAATGGCAAACCACTTCAGCATCCTTGTTTTGAGAACCCCATGAACGGTATGAAAAGACAAAATGATAGGATACTGAAAGAGGTACTCCCCAGGTCAGTAGGTGCCCAATATGCTACTGGAGATCAGTGGAGAAATAACTCCAGAAAGAATGAAGGGATGGAGCCAAAGCAAAAACAACACCCAGTTGTGGATGTGGCTAGTGATAGAAGCAAGGTCTGATGAGAGCAATATTGCATAGGAACCTGGAATGTCAGGTCCATGAATCAAGGCATATTGGAGGTGGTCAAACAGGAGATGGCAAGAGTGAACATCGACATTCTAGGAATCCGCAAACTAAAATGGACTGGAATGGGTGAATTTAACTCAGTTGACCATTATATCTACTACTGCAGGCAGGAATCCCTCAGAAGAAATGGAGTAGCCATCATGGTCAACAAAAGAGTCTGAAATGCAGTACTTGGATGCAATCTCAGAAATGACAGAACGATCTCTGTTCATTTCCAAGGCAAACCATTCAACATCACAGTAATCCAAGCCTATGCCCCAACCAGTAACGCTGAAGAAGCTGAAGTTGAACTGTTCTCTGAAGACCTACAAGATCTTTTAGAACTAACACCCAAAAAAGATGTCCTTTTCATTAAAGGGGACTGGAATGCAAAAGTAGGAAGTCAAGAAACACCTGGAGTAACAGGCAAATTTGGCCTTGGAGTACGGAATGAAGCAGGGCAAAGGCTAATAGAGTTTTGCCAAGAGAATGCACTGGTCATAGCAAACACTCTCTTCCAACGACACAAGAGAAGACTCTACACATAGACATCACCAGATGGTCAACACCAAAATCAGATTGATTATATTCTTTGCAGCCAAAGATGGAGAAGCTCTATACAGTGGGCAAAAATAAGACCGGGAGCTGTCTGCGGCTCAGATCATGAAGTCCTTATTGCCAAATTCAGACTTAAATTGAAGAAAGTAGGGAAAACCACTAGACCATTTAGGTATGACCTAAATGAAATCCCTTATGGTTATACAGTAGAAGTGAGAAATCAATTTAAGGGCCTAGATCTGATAGACAGAGTGCCTGATGAACTATGGACAGAGGTTCGTGACATTGTACAGGAGGCAGGGATCAAGACCATCCCCAAGAAAGAGAAATGCAAAAAAGCAAAATGGCTGTCTGAGGAGGCTTTACAAATAGCTGTGAAAAGAAGAGAAGCAAAAAGCAAAGGAGAAAAGGAAAGATATAACCATCTGAATGCAGAGTTCCAAAGAATAGCAAGAAGAGAGAAGAAAGCCTTTTTCAGCGATCAATGCAAAGAAATAGAGGAAAAGAACAGGATGGGAAAGACTAGAGATCTCTTCAAGAAAATTAGAGATACCAAAGGAACATTTCATGCAAAATGGGTTTGATAAAGGACAGAAATGATATGGACCTAACAGAAGCAGAAGATATTAAGAAAAGGTGGCAAGAATACATGGAAGAACTGTACAAAAAGATCTTCATGACCAAGATAATCATGATGATGTTATCACTCACCTAGAGCCAGACATCTTGGAATGTGAAGTCAAGTGGGCCTTAGAAAGCATCAATATGAACAAAGCTAGTAGAGCTGACAGAATTCCAGTTGAGCTATTTCAAATCCTGGAAGATGATGCTGTGAAAATGCTGCACTCAATATGCCAGCAAATCTGGAAAACTCAGCAGTGGGCACAGGACTGGAAAAGGTCAGTTTTCATTCCAATTCCAAAGAAAGGCAATGCCAAAGAATGTTCAAACTACCACACAATTGCACTCATCTCACATGCTAGCAAAGTAATGCTCACAATTCTCCAAGCCAGGCTTCAGCAATACGTGAACCATGAACTTTCAGATGTTCAAGCTGGCTTTAGAAAGGGCAGAGGAACCAGAGATCAAATTGCCAACATCCGCTGGATCATGGAAAAGCAAGAGAGTTCCAGAAAAACGTCTATTTCTGCTTTATTGACTATGCCAAATCCTTTGACTTTGTGGATCACAATAAACTGTGGAAAATTCTGAAAGAGATGAAAATACCAGACCACCTGACTTGCCTCTTGAGAAACCTGTATGCAGATGAGGAAGCAACAGTTAGAACTGGACATGGAACAACAGACTGGTTCCAAATAGGAAAAGGAGTACGTCAAGGCTGTATGTTGTCACCCTGCTTATTTAACATATATGCAGAGTACATCATGAGAAATGCTGGGCTGGAAGAAGCACAAGCTGGAATCAAGATTGCTGGGAGAAATATCAATGACCTCAGATATGCAGATGACACCACCCTTATGGCAGAAAGTGAAGAGGAACTAAAAAGCCTCTTGATGAAAGTGAAAGTAGAAAGCGAAAAAGTTGGCCTAAGCCTCAACATTCAGAAAACGAAGATCATGGAATCTGGTCCCATCACTTCATGGGAAATAGATGGGGTAACAGTGGAAACAGTGTCAGACTTTATTTTTGGGGGCTCCAAAATCACTGCAGATGGTGACTGCAGCCATGAAATTAAAAGACGCTTACTCTTTGGAAGGAAAGTTATGACCAACCTAGATAGCATATTCAAAAGCAGAGACATTGCTTTGCCAACAAAGGTCCATCTAGTCAAAGCTATGGTTTTTCCAGTGGTCATGTATGGATGTGAGAGTTGGACTGTGAAGAAAGCTGAGTTCCGAAGAATTGATGCTTTTGAACTGTGATGTTGGAGAAGACTCTTGAGAGTCCCTTGGACTGGAAGGAGATCCAACCAGTCCATTCTGAAGGAGATCAGTCCTGGGTGTTCTTTGGAAGGACTAATGATAAAGCTGAAACTCCAATACTTTGGCCACCTCATGCGAAGAGTTGACTCATTGGAAAGGACCCTGATGCTGGGAGGAATTGGGGACAGGAGGAGAAGGGGATGACAGAGGATGAGATGGCTAGATGGCATCACCAACTCGATGGACATGAATTTGACTGAACTCCGGGAGTTGGTGATGGACAGGGAGGCCTGGCGTGCTGTGATTCATGGGGTTGCAAAGATTCGGACACGATTGAGCGAGTGATCAGAACTGAAATATTGTATTTGGTTAGCTCTTGCTGTGTAACAACTTCCTCCCCTAAACTCAATGCCTTAAAATATGAAATGTGTATTATTGCCAGTGAATCTGTCAGTTTCTTGTTTAAGGAGGCCAGGCAGGACTGAACGAAATGTACTCTGTTTTCAAGGAGCCTGTAAACTAGGCAAACAGTTGCAATATAGGTAAGTTCACAAATCTTTGCATAGGTTGTAGGAGCTTGTGAGTGTGGACTAGAACGAGCTGGAGAACCTGAGTGCTAGTTGGACTGTGTCATTTGGGGCACATTTCACCTCTCACTGTTTCTCAGTTTCCTCATATATAAGGGGAGGAGTTGGATCAGGCAATCTTGAGACTTTCCTCCGGATATGAACTCTCTTGAATACATGTAATATGCCTAACTACCTGTGTCTTAAACAAACAGGGAGTTATCTGTCTTACAAAACCAGAGTCAAGCAGTCTGAACTGAGGTGGCAGCTGAATGACATCATACTATTAAGTTCTTTTCAGTCTCTCTGCTCTGCTGCCTTTAGAGGGTAAGCTGGTTGTCTCATGGTGCCAAGGTGGTCACTGAACCTCCAGACATCACATCTTTGTTCCTAAGTGGCAGAGGGAAAAGGCAAAAAGATAAAAAAATATTTATACCAATGGTGTCTGTTCCTTTTTATAAGGGAAGCAAGTTCTTCCTCGGGAGCCTCCTGATGGTTTATACTTATGTCTTATTAGCCAGAACTGAGCTGGATGGTGACTAAGATTCTGAATGGGAATTGGATCAGGCAACTCATGGTGTCAGCTGCAAACACTTACTACAAATTCATATAGTGCGGAAAGGGCATTATTGGGTCAGCCACAAGGAGCTCTGGCCAATCAGCTGGTATCTGGTAGCCTGCAGAAAGGTTGTTCTCCTGGTAACAGTTCTCACTTAATGGCATGGGACTAGAAATTCCAAAAGACAAGGATATTGTTTGCTTGATCTCACTTAGAGCTTTAGGACCTAATCCAAGACCTGGTACTTGGTAGCTGCCTGACAAACATTTGTGAATGAATGAATTGTCCATCAATGAGGATGGATTTCAGTGGGCTGGGGCACTCAGGGAATGAGGGATCAGGATAATTGGATTTTCTGGCAGCCTGAGGGTGAAGCAGAAAAGCTTATGATTTCAAATTAATTCCAGCAACACTAAGTGCCTTCTACATCCAAGGCTCCAAGGTAAAAAAAAAAAAAAGAATATCCCATGTGCTATATATGTGTAATGGTCAGGATCTTGGCAGAAAAGATGGCATGACCAGGGTAGTTCAGGAGAGCGTAATGAAAATCCTCTTACAAAGGTGTGAGCCAGGGTATAGGAAGCCAGCTGCGGGTGGTGAACTCCCTTGGGGCTGGTGATGCCAGAGAGCTGTTACCACCCTGCTGACAGAGGACGGGGAGGAAGTGGAAGAAGTGGATTCCAAAAGAAGACGAGAGATACGGCTGGAGCTGGAGCTGTCAGCCTGGACTGTCTGGGAGGAGCTGCAGCCTGCTGTAGGGGAGGAGCGCCACTGTCTATGGCTGTGGACTGGGCCCTGGCTCAGGGAGCTGGGGACACACACCCCCTGCCTCTCTCTCCTTCCGTCTACTGCTCACCTCTTGGAGTATCCCATCCCTGAACCCTCCTGGGGGCCAGCGCAGAGCCCTGTTGATGCAGTATGCCCTGGGGCACAAAGCAGGGAGGAAAAGGGTGGAGACGGGATCTGGGGTGAGCTAGGTGGAGAAAATCCAGCACAATGTATTAATGTTACATTTGCATGATTACTCTTTGAGGTTCAATATTGCTGTGTCCACTTCTAAATGGTAGAACAGAGGCTCAGAGTAGTTCAGTCTATCTTAAGTACACATAGCTCGTCAGTGGCCGAGCCAAGACTAGAGCTCAGGTCCTGTGACTCTCAGTCCAGTGTGTGTGACTGATTTCACGCTGCCTCCCACTCCAGCCTGCTGGGGAGAAAGGCTGCTCATTGCTTTGCCCTCTGGATTCTTGTTGGGAACAAAGGGACCAGAGAGGGAAAGAACTGCCCTTCTGAACAGGAGAATAAATTCTGCCAAGTGTAGGATTGGAATTTGGATGCCAGGGAGGGGGTTTTCGAGTTAAGCCTCTCTAGAGTGGCAGGAGAACTAGGTCAGTGGCCAGCAGGGCTGAGATCTAGGAGGCCCCCACTAATGACTGGAGGCACAAGACACTGAGCCTGTGTTATGTACCAGGCACATAAGTGCTTCACACTCATCCTAGCAAACCCTCAAATAATAAAAACAAATTGTTATTCCCCTTACTGGCCCCCAAACAAAAGCACAGACTGCTTAAATTACCTGTTAACAGTAGAATCAAGACTGGATGCAAAGGCCATGCTCATCCCTGATTTTTGACCCACTTGCATCCCAAGATTTTTGTAAAAAAATAAAACCAGTATCTAATATCTTAAAATTGTGTAATTTCACATAAAACCCTGAATTTTTGACTTCTACTGAAATGCCACATATAGCAACTTGACTGAAACTGAGGGACAGCTGACTCCTTCAAATGAAGAATTTGTTCTCATTGTTGCCACAGTCCCCACTACTCCTATTGACCCAACACTGAGGCTGAGAATCAGCTGCCATTTCTCAACTGTCTATACCACTGATTCTCCTACATTCAGTCCACTTTACTTACTTATGTTGCCTGCCTGGCTCTGACAGGCATTTGGGCTTATGTCTCCAAAGTGCCCACTTCAGCAATGGTACAAGATCACCTACTGGGGTGAGAGAAGCAAATACTGGACCTTCTGTTAATAAATATGATCTCATCCATTTTACCATTTATTTTCATGTTTTATAATGTAATTAATAGAACAGTAGTCATGGCTATATTTTATAAATAAATTATGCATATACATTGGGGGTATTTGCTCAGAATTCATTTTCCTGTTACGGCTCTGAGATACAAAAGGTTTTAACATCACTGCTCTTTTTTTTTTGATAAAAAATTACTTATTTTTGGCTGCACTGAGTCTTTGTTGTATCTCACGGGCTCATTGGTTATGGGGCCTGGGCCTCATTGGCTCATGGCATGTGGAATCTTCTCTGACCAGGGATCAAACCCGTGTCTGAAGCACTGGCAGGCAAATCCCCAACCACTGGACCACCAGGTAAGTCCCAATGAAGACCACTGCTCTTCATCACTACCTTTGTACTAGCTGTGCAACACTGTAAAAAGTCCTTTGACTTCCTAGTTCTAGATTATATTTTTCCACTGGAAAATGGAGATATTGATACCGTCTACCATGAAGAGTTGTTTCAAAATTCTAAGCCCCGAGCAACCAATAAAGTGCTGAGCAATAGAAGCAGAAAGCCTCCCTGGGAGGAGGCACTTGGCACAGCCAGCCTCGTGGTGGCTGCTCCTCCTATGTTAACATCAACCTGGAAGACGAACTGAAGGTTCCCTGTAGGGCGTCCAGTTGTAAAGCCTGGGCTGCGGGCTAACCCAGTCCAACCTCCTGCACAGCAACAAGGATTGATTTCCAAGTGTATTAGCGCTGTTGATGTGTTCCTGGGGCACACAATGGCTCTGCTCTCATTAACGAGAAGCAGCTGCCCCATTTCTGTTCACCTTCCCCTCACCTCTAACCTACAGCTGGCATCCTGGGGAGAAATCCTCCCATTCCCTTCAACCCCACTGGCCTCCTTTGTCCTTGGGTTCATTTTGGCTTGGGGAGAGTCAAGATTTCAAGGGGGGACTCAGAAACACGGGGGAGGGTGTCACTGGAGCACTCAGCCTAATGTGGTCATGTCAAAGCTCCCTCACCCCAGAAGGAAAGAGGTGACCCTGAGACCAGGCACTTCATAGATTCTCAAGGGCAGCTCTGCCTTTGTGTGAGCTCAGGGTTAGAGGGACCCTGAGAGCTGATTGAGTTTCTGGGACACGATGCTCCAGGAGCTCACTTTCTGCTGTCCAATCACCAAGGACGGTTGCAGAATGAAAGTATGGAGAGGTATGGTTAGTCAGAACCATTGCCCACCAAGGAGTTGAGTGAGGATGACCAAATGTCCTGCTTTGCCTGGGCTTGAAAGGTTCCCTGGCATGTGGCACTTTCAGTGCTAAAACTGGGACAGTTCAGGGCGAGCTGGAAAGATTGGACATTGCAGATGGAGCCGGAACTCATATCCTCACCATCTGTCTCCAAAGGACACATGCCTCTGCAGGGCCCCAAGTGAGAGAGAGCCACTGGGGCGTGTGCAGCGTGGCTGGCAGTGAACACCTGGAGGAGGAAAAGAAATAGCCTCAAATGCATGGACCAGTTCTCTGTGTTGCTTTTTTGTTTTAGAGAGGGGCGGGAGAGAGGCGAGAGGGTGCCTCCATACCCAGTCTGTTGGCAACATGAGATTCCAGTAGGAAGATGGCCTGAGTCTCTGCAGACCCTAAAAGCTACTGTTTATGAAGCATCTTTCCATTTAAATTTCAGTCGGGCCCTTGGGAGGGCTATAGCAAGCTGCTATAGCAAAACAGCATAGAGTGGGAAGCTTATAACCAGCAGATGTGTGTTGCTTACAATTCTGGAAGCTGGACATCAGAGGTCAGGGTGCCAGCACAATGGGAGGAGGGCCCTCTTCTGGGTCACAGGCATCTCATGATATTCTCACATGATGGAAGGGGCGAGGGAGATATGTGGGACCTCTTTCATATGAGTACTAACCCAAATCACAAGGGCTCTAGTCTCACGATCAAATCACTTCCCAAAGCCCCCACCTGCCACTGCTATCACCTTCAGGGTTAGGATTTCAACATACGAATTTTGCAGTGAGGACACAAGCAGATCATAGCAGCACCGTCCCCCTCACCCCTGCCCCTGCTGAAAGTGTACTTGACCTCAAGTCTGCTTGCTGCCAGTGTCTGTACGTTTACCATCAGGCAACACGATTTCTCCAGGAGGACTTTCGTAAGACAGCAAATCATTTTGGAAGATTATTGTGAGTCAGGAGCTGGCAGTGGTGGGAAGTAGGTGGTGGGGAGCTTTTGTTAAATCTTCCTGTGCCTTTTGAGTATTCTTGAGTTTCCACTATTGGTTGGCTGGAGTTAAGGCAGAAGAAAGTGAGCCAAACTTCAGTATCTTCTATTTCCTACTTATTAACACCTGGTCAGGAGAGAAGGTCAACACTGTTGAGTGCAACAAGGTCTTGGAGATGTCTGTGGATTTCAGTTAACCAACAGAAGCTCCCCCATTCCCAACAAACCCAGACAGTTTTCGGCTGAATTTTGCTCAGAAGGTGCAGGAGGTGGAGGCTGCCTGAGCCTTGTCTGAACATTTTGGAGATCAGCGAATGGTGTTAGCACACATGTATGTGCTCTGGGTTTAATTTATCAGTGTTACTGACTGTAAAAAAGAAAGCTAGACTTTACAGCACTGCCTATGGGCAAGCACTAAAATTAGTGTTATTTAAAATACAGTAGAGAAACGAATAGTTATTTCAATAGCTTTAAAAAGAATAAGACTCCATTGGCTGTAAAATACTACCTTCTTGGGAGATCCATTTCAATGAAGAGAATTTTCCTAGGTCCTGAAAATATATGTTTAGGTGCAGTCTTCTTGTATCTGAGTAAAAGTGATTCATTTAGTCATTCCACAAACATTTATTGAATGTCTCCTATGAACCAGGACTTGTGCTCAGTGCTGTGAGGATATAAAGAAAGATGAAATTGACTAGGATCTTTCCTTGAAATTGACTAGGATCTTTCCTTCACAAGTCCTCAGGTCATTAAAGGAGATGAGACACAAAAATTAATTTACTACTGTACAGGAGACAGGGATCAAGACAATCCCCATGGAAAAGAAATGCAAAAAGCAAAATGGCTGTCTGGGGAGGCTTTACAAATAGCTGTGAAAAGAAGAGAGGCGAAAAGCAAAGGAGAAAAGGAAAGATATAAGTATCTGAATGCAGAGTTTCAAAGAATAGCAAGAAGAGATAAGAAAGTCTTCTTCAGCAATCAATACAAAGAAATAGAGAAAAACAACAGAATGGGAAAGACTAGAGATCTCTTTAAGAAAATTAGAGATACCATGGGAACATTTCATGCAAAGATGGGCTCGATAAAGGACGGAAATGGTATGGACCTAACAGAAGCAGAAGATATTAAGAAGAGGTGGCAAGAATACATGGAAGAACTGTACAACAAAGATCTTCACGACCCAAATAATCATGATGATGTGATCACTAATCTAGAGCCAGACATCCTGGAATGTGAAGTCAAGTGGGCCTTAGAAAGCATCACTACGAACAAAGCTAGTGGAGGTGATGGAATTCCAGCAGAGCTATTTCAAATCCTGAAAGATGATGCTGTGAAAGTGCTGCACTCAATATGCCAGCAAATTTAGAAAATTCAGCAGTGGCCACAGGACTGGAAAAGGTCAGTTTTCATTCCAAT
This sequence comes from Ovis aries, assembly GCF_016772045.2. Lineage (NCBI taxonomy): Eukaryota > Metazoa > Chordata > Mammalia > Artiodactyla > Bovidae > Ovis > Ovis aries. The sequence continues at coordinate 65,133,796 of NC_056068.1, read as the reverse complement.
TCCAAAGAAAGGCAATGCCAAAGAATGCTCAAAATACCACACAATTGCACTCATCTCACATGCTAGTAAAGTAATGCTCAAAATTCTCCAAGCCAGGCTTCAGCAATACGTGAACCGTGAACTCCCTGATGTTCAAGCTGGTTTTAGAAAAGGCAGAGGAACCAGAGATCAAATTGCCAACATCCGCTGGATCATGGAAAAACCAAGAGAGTTCCAGAAAAACGTCTATTTCTGCTTTATTGACTATACCAAAGCCTTTGACTGTGTGGATCACAATAAACTGTGGACAATTCTTCAAGAGATGGGAATACCAGACCACCTGACCTGCCTCTTGAGAAATCTGTATGCAGGTCAGGAAGCAACAGTTAGAACTGGACATGGAACAACAGACTGGTTCCAAATAGGAAACGGAGTACATCAAGGCTGTATGTTGTCACCCTGCTCATTTAACTTCTATGCAGAGTACATCATGAGAAATGCTAGACTGGAAGAAACACAAGCTGGAATCAAGATTGCTGGGAGAAATAGCAATAACCTCAGATATGCAGATGACACCACCCTTATGGCAGAAAGTGAAGAGGAACTAAAGAGCCTCTTGATGAAAGTGAAATAAGAGAGTGAAAAAGTTGGCCTAAACCTCAACATTCTGAAAATGAAGATCATGGCATCCGGTCCCATCACTTCATGGGAAATAGATGGGGAAACAGTGGAAACAGTGTCAGACTTTATTTTTGGGGGCTCCAAAATCACTGCAGATGGTGACTGCAGCCATGAAATTAAAAGACGCTTACTCCTTGGAAGAAAAGTTATGACCAACCTAGACAGTATATTCAAAAGCAGAGACATTACTTTGCCGACTAAGGTCCATCTAGTCAAGGCTATGGTTTTTCCAGTGGTCATGTATGGATGTGAGAGTTGGACTGTGAAGAAGGCTGAGCACAGAAGAATTGATGCTTTGGAACTGTGGTGTTGGAGAAGACTCTTGAGAGTCCCCTGGATTGGAAGGAGATCCAACCAGTCCATTCTGAAGGAGATCAACCCTGGGATTTCTTTGGAAGGACTGATGCTAAAGCTGAAGCTTCAGGACTTTGGACACCTCATGCGAAGAGTTGACTCACTGGAAAAGACTCTGATGCTGGGAGGGATTGGGGGCAGGAGGAGAAGGGGACGACAGAGGATGAGATGGCTGGATGGCATCACTGACTCGATGGACATGAGTCTGAGTGAACTCAGGGAGATGGTGATGGACAGGGAGGCCTGGCGTGCTGCAATTCATGGGGTCGCAAAGATTAGGACACGACTCAGCGACTGAACTGAACTGAACTGAGAGATGAGGAAAGTAGATTTCCAACCACTGAACCACCAGGAAAGTCCTAAGACCTAGATAATTTTTGCATGTGTATGTAACTGTTGTACGGAGAAGGCAATGGCACCCCACTCCAGTACTCTTGCCTGGAAAATTCCATGGACGGAGGAGCCTAGTAGGCTGCAGTCCATCAGGTCGCTAAGAGTTGGACACGACTGAGCAACTTCACTTTGACTTTTCTCTTTCATGCATTGAAGAAGGAAATGGCAACCCACTCCAGTATTCTTGCCTAGAGAATCCCAGGGACGGGGGATCCTGGTGGGCTGCCGTTTACGGGGTCGCACAGAGTCGGGCACGACTGAAGTGACTTAGCAGCAGCAGCAGAGATGAGGAAAGGGAGAGCATTCCAAGTAGGGGGCAGTGTTCTGAGCAAAGATCCCAGAGGATGGAAAACAATATGGTAAAGAATTCACCTGCAATGCAGGAGACCCAGGTTCAATCTCTGGGTCAGAAAGATCCCCTGAGAAGGGAATGGCAACCCACTCTTGTATTCTTGCCTGGAAAATTGCATAAACAGAGGAGCCTGATGGGCTACAGTCCATGGGGTTGCAAAGAGTGGGATATGACTGAGCGACTAAGACTTTTACTTCACTTTCACTTTCTTGGAAAGCCGGAAAACTGTTCTAGCTCACAGAGCACATGAGATGAGAGAACACAGCAGGAAAGAAGTATCCCATGATGTCATCAAGAGTTAAATGCTGATAAATCAGAACCCAAAGAATGATACAAACTTGGGGAACTGCCAGACAGGGGGCACAGAGGACAAGGTCAGAAGTTCAGCTAAGAGAGAACTTGGTAAGGGCTAGAGGAGATGTAATCTGTTTTAAGGTCAGATTAGAGGATGGGAAGAATTTCTTTCATGGGAGAGAAGGGCTAAGGTCATTTTGAGCAGAGAAATTGCCCTAAAAGCATGGGGATGAAGGAAGGAGGGAGGCGTGGACTGGGGAGTCCGTGGTTTGGCAAGCACAGAAAGATGGTGCTGTAGCTTCCTCCCCTTCTGGATGAGTGGCAGCCTGTGTGATGAAGGGCAGCCCAGGCTCTGGAGGCAGGCAGATCCAGGCTGGGCTCAACTCCAGCTCTGTCATTCACTCATTTTAGGGCACCTCTGTGTTTCTCCCTGGCTTTGGTTTTCTTATTTTCAGAAAGGCCTTAACCAGGTTTCCCTAGTGGGGCTGCTGTGAGAGTTAGAACCTTAAGTCATTTAAAGCATCTTAGGCACAGGTCTTAACAAGTTTGTTCCAGGCTGTCTTGCCTTCTGCTTTGCCTTCCCAGGTTGGCTCCCTCCTCAGGAGCCCAGGTCACATCCAGGCACCTGTTTCTCTAAAACTATTAAAATAGCAAGTTATTTTACCAGGAAAATTTTGCAAAGAATTGCAATTCAGGACACGCAATCTATGGTGAAACATACGCATGTCTGGTGAACAAAGGAAGGGAGCTTGCTCTTATAGGAAAAAGCAGGGGACTAAGAGGGGCTGTTGTGAAGGAAAGTTCATTGGAAAAAAATTAAAGTTCAGGAAAAGTAGAAGTTCAGTGTTGCATTTCTCATTGGCTGAGCAAGAAGAAAGTCTTCCCTGGGGAAAGTCCAGTAGTTGCACTTCCTGTTGGGAGTGCAAGTTTATGCCTCTTCCTATGGGTCATGCAGTTGACCTTGAGTAGCAGGGCATGAGAGCACCCCCTCTGGCCTCCTGACTCCATTGTAAAACTTTGGCTATGCCGCTTTGCTGCACGTGGGATCTTAGTTCCCCAACCAGAGATCGAACCCACGCCCTCTGCAGCCAAAATGTGGAGTCTTAACCGGGGGACTGCTAGAGATGTCCCCTGACTCCATTTTAAAGGAAGTTCCCGTTTATTAGTTAATGTTAATTTAATGATATCAATTAATAATGACAATTACAAGTAAAGATGTTAATAAGTCAATTCACACACCAAATGGGGAAAGAGGAGAGGTAATGCCTTGGAACCTTCTAATGGCCCTCTTCCGACTCTGAGAAATCTCCCAGAAGCCCCAGCAGGTCACATCTCATTCTGAACCACTCACTGACAAAGGGACTTCCTTTAGACCAATCAGGCCCTATCCCTGGAGCTAGGAGGTGGGGCATATTCCCAGCCCTGGGAAGGGGCAGGTGGCTGCTACTGCACTCTTCGTTAGGTAGACGATCTGAAACACCCATTTCAGAGACACTGCAAAATTCTCCACACACAGTAGATTCTCAGGTTGAGGAGGTCACAGGTAACTGGGCTTCAGGGGTCTTTTCTTAACTGTGCATGGGGTCATTAAACCTCTAATTAAAAGGGAGAGGAGAAAGTGAAGTGAGATGCTAAGAGAACCTGAACAGCTCAGAATGTTTAGCATCAAAATCATGTTGTAAACTTCCTTTGAATCTGTATTTACTGATTAAAAAAAAAATCTCTTAACATATCTCTCATCCAAGGCATAGCTGCATGCCCCTTTTCATTTCGCACTGAGAAGCTCCCGGTGTCTCGCGGGACATTCTAGAGTCCTTCCTGTGACCCCCTTGTGCCGCGTGGAGGTTTCTGCGTTGGGCCCACAGGGTCCAGCTCCCTGAATACAAATCTTAGCTCCAGCACATAAAGGTCTCTCTCTGCCTTTTTCCTCATCTGGAAAAATAACAGTACCTAACTCTTCAGATTGTTTTGAGGATGTCTTCTCTCTCTGGCAGAGGCAGCCTGTTGAAGACAGAATTTGTGAATCCTGGGAGGCTGGATTCTCCCCACTTCCTGCCATCTCATCAAAGAGTAGAACGTAGAACAGGACCATGAGAAGGCAAGGAATGTGCAACTTAATGAAAAGCATGCATTCCATAATTTAAGAAAATTAGAGTATTATTACTCTCCAGCACAGCAACAAGATATAAATAGACACTAATAAGTAAAATTAGGTTAATTGATGCAAAAAAGCATTGATATGATCCATAATAGGGTTACATTATAGAACTGTTTGCACCTGGTAAAGTCTGTTAATATACATGGACTTTCATTGTTGCATTGGAATGGAAACTTGTCGACTCTGCCGCCACTAGCTGTGTGATTTCAGGCAACTCTCTTTACCTTTCTGAGCCTCCATTTCATTGGCTATGAAATGAGACTAACAATTTCTTTCTTTCAATGAAGGACCAGATGAGGTAATGTGTGAAAGGGCTTTGAAAACTGGAAGGCACAATACTTTCCTTAGGTAATTAATAAGTATTGTACCTAATAATCAGCCACAATAAAAATATATTCAAGGAAAATGTAAAGACTCATTGTTTGAAACACCAATCTTAAAAAAGATCCATAAGTGCTAAACTCATGCTCTTCTTTACCATAGCGTCTATAAGACATTTATTTTGCTTTTTTAGACACTGACTTTTTTTTAAAATTAACATCACTTTTGGATCTCGTGGCATCTTCTTTAGGGGCAGAACAGTAATTGATAAACTGTTTCAGACAGAAATCTGGACGATCCAAGCTCTTGGATTAAGGTAACTCCCTTATAGAATGTATTTTCTGTGTAAACATGAAAACAGGATTAAGCCAAGCACTTCCTTGTAGATAAGGAAAATCGATGCCATGTGGGCTGAAGTGTTTGTAGTCTTGCTACAGAAATGGATGCACTATTTGTACCTGTGAGTTGTGCTATCTCAGACCATGGCTCCTTAGCTCCTCACTGCCTGTGCACATAGCCATAGTGATAGTCAGTCACTGTGGGTTAAAAGCAACTAATGTCAGACCCCTGCTGGCCTAGTCTGGCACTGCATGGGCAAACACAACCTCCAGTTCCCATTAGTGAGGAAACTGGCTACAGGGACAGGAGACTCGAGATGCCAAGGATTCAGTCTTATCTCACTTCACATGTAGGTGTCGATATTCATCAAAAACTGTGTCAAAATGGGAGCTAGAGGAAAGGTCAGACTTTACTTACAATAGCTCTTAAGAGGCAGCCAGGGATAATCCTCTCCATTCAGGGCAGTTTGAGGCTGGAATCTGCCTGTCCCTCCATTGCTAACGGCGCTTAGTATAGCAGTTGTTTTTTCAATATGCTTTCCAGCTCAGTTTGTTGCATGCTCTTAACTTCTAAAGGGGGCAGAGGTCTTCTCTCCAGCTTTTTCACTTTGCCTCTGAAAGGCAAGGAGGAAGAACTGTAATGGGTCAAGGTCAAAATGGAGTGCTCAAGGATATATTTAATGGGGCCATTATAATAGGAGGTAGAGTTTATAGGTACAGACTGCCCGAAAGGGGCTTCCCTGCTCTCTCCTCTTCTTCATGAAATTGAGATAAAATGGAGCCTGCCTGCAAGGAAAATGGGGTCCAGGGAGAGGATGTACAGGGTAACCCAAGGATAGAGAAAAAACACAAACGAAAACCTCGGATGAAGAGTGATGGCTCTTGTTTTGAGGAAGAGGCTGTTGATTAGTGCTCCTGGCTGGTAGAAATGAGACACAGCAGGAATGAGGATTTACCTTGGAGGAGCAAAGGCTGGCAAGTGGCCAGGTGGCTGAATCGTGTCTGGCTCAAGCCACAAGCTAGTGTTTCTGGCTACAGGGAATAGGTAAACCCCAGGGAGAAGACCAAGGGATTGGGATTTCAGAGCCACAAGGGACGGGGAAAGTCATTTCACTTTCTCTGTTTTAGTGGCCAAAGAGAAGAATTTTTCTTCCTCTCATGGTAGGGAGCTCTGAGGAGCATTTCCAATGACCAGAAGTCAGGTCCTTAACTCATTTCCTTCGCTCTAGCGACCCCAGTGACTTGAAGGTCACAGGAAGAAGATGGGATTGCACTAGGAACCTGGGCATCCTTCAGCCAAGCCCATTAATCCCTTCCTCTTCAGTGTTCAGTTTGGCTTGAGTGATGCGAATCCATTCTTCCCACTAAAACGAATTCATCTCATTAGCATCTCAGAGAATATCCTGTGATTGCAGGAAGGAAATCTATGATTGCCAGTCTAAATACAGAGGTCTCGGTGATTTTCAAAAGAATTGTTGGCTGAGCTGAGCAGGCGGTGAGAAACCCACCTCGATTTTCTGTAAGGTAGTCCTCTACATCAGTGGTCGCCACTAGGGACTGGTTTCGTGGAAGACAGTTTTTCCACAAACCAGGGCTGGGAGGATAGTGTGGGGATGATTCCAGTGCATTATATTTATTGGGCACTCTACATCAGCTCCACCTCAGATCATTAGGCATTAGATCCTGGAGGTTGGGGACCCCTGTTCTACATGGAAGAATTCTAAAATAGTTAGCTAGTCTTCTGTTGATGGATACTTAGGTCATTGCCAGACATTTGCCATTAAATACAATGCTACTTGGACACTCTCATGCAAAAACAAAAAACAAAAAACTTAACATGTCATATTTCTTTCAGTTAGAGTTCTAGACATAAGATTAAATATAGCCAAATTTCCTTTCCAAGCCCTTTTCCTCCCCAAGTCTTTGTTATCCTTCATCAATCAATTTATTATTATAATGCTAATATTAATCACAACTACCTTATTTCTTGAGGAGTTACTATGTGCCAGGCACTATAGTAAACACTTTCCATGTATATTCTTATTGGTCATCTCATCAACCCAGAAAGGTAGGTTCTATTATTATCCCCATTTTAGAGGTGAGGAAATAGAGGCACAAGGCCTGTAAGTTACTTGTATAAGTGACTTATAAATGTGAGACCCAGCCCAGGCATTCTGATCTATTATTTCACTCAAAAAAGAACCTATCTTTATTTTAGAAAGAGAGAGTTTGGGTAAAAAGTACAGTGAACTTGGCCACCACTGCAGGGAAAGGAATCCAACTGGAAGCATATTATTGGACGCATCAGCATCTTGAGCCTTCATTAGCAAATCTTTGGGTTTGGTGTTAGTACAAGGACCCTAAGCTCAAGGTCACACGAGGATTTCATTCCAGCTGTGCCTACAAAACCTCTTTTTGAAAATGCATAATCCAATTGACCCAAGTAGTTGTTTCATTTAATCTCTGCAAAACAATTGAAGTGATTTTTCCCCCTCAGTTCCCTGGCTGTCTTGTTGTTCTGTTCTGTCAGGCTAAAAGACCCTGAAATGAGATGGTGGTAAATCTGGTTCAGGCCATAGGTGATGTGCATTCCTAGGAACAAACTTCTTGAAGGACGCACATCACAATTAGAATTGGGGACCACTCAGGCAATTGCGTTTTCCAGGCATGTTTGTGTCCATGAGCTCCTCTGGTGATGTACCTTTGTCCCTGGGAGAGAAAGGGTCAGAAGCAGCTAAGGAAAGGGGTGAGAAGGAGGTGGCGGAGGAAAGACAGCTGCTCCAGCAAGCGGGGATATTTATTCCTTATTGTTGAGCAGTGCCCTCGTTACGTTCCAGTGGATCTAATAATCGCCTAAGAAAATACCACCTTGTGTCTCTTCTTTACTTGGAAGGGCATGAACCCTATTAGGAGACAGCCTGTGACCACACGGGGAGTGTCCCGCATGCTTTCTATCTAAGGAACAGTGTCATCACTAAACCATCAGCCAGACGACACACACACGTGTACATAACTCATGTCCACTTGGTTGGGGTGAGCGCCGGTGTCAAAGTGTCACTAAAACTGTAATGAGGTAGAAAACCATACTTTCAAGAAGTCCGTTCAGGGAGATACTTGTGTGGAACTGCAAGGGATACCCTAACAGCCATTTGGAAGTGGGTAGGACGAGACCCCAAAGAGTAATTTGGAATAACAACAGATGGTCTTTTCTAAAAAGGGGAGTCAGGGCTTTTGTCTCTATGAGTGTGTGGAATGCAAGTGGGAACTGCCTCAACTGCCTGTGCACCACACTCAGAGAAAGGTGCCCGCCCCCCTTTCCTCTAAGTACATGTTGACCTCATACCTGAAGAATGGCAATTTGGAGGGGTGCCAAGTGAGTATTCTTCCCAATGTGCTCACATTTTCCTCCAGTGTTGCATGCACGCACACGCATGCACACACACACAACACACACACATTCACTGACATCTCCCATTCCTGTGCTGCTGCCTGCCACACTGATGCCCCCACAAATGCATCTGAAGGTTCAAGGCTAAAGCGCCAAGGAAGGCATTTGAGAATGGTCCATAGTCAACTCTGTTAGAGGCCAGACACAAATGCCTTTCTTTAGTGACCTTAATTTCCCAGTGCTGGAAATGGATGTAACTGTTAAGCTGGGAACAAAAGGGCTGACCTATCCACAAGGCTTACTGAGCACCTTCGCCCTGATGCTTGCTATACTGTTACAGTTCAGTTCAGTTCAGTTCAGTCGCTCAGTCGTGTCCTACTCTTTGTGACCCCATGAATCGCAGCACGCCAGGCCTCCCTGTCCATCACCAGCTCCCGGAGTTCACTCAGACTCACGTGCATCGAGTCCGTGATGCCATCCAGCCATCTCATCCTCTGTCATCCCCTTCACCTCCTGCCCCCAATCCCTCCCAGCATCAGAGTCTTTTCCAGTGAGTCAACTCTTCGCATGAGGTGGCCAAAGTGCTGGAGCTTCAGCTTTAGCATCATTCCTTCCAAAGAAATCCCAGGGTTGATCTCCTTCAGAATGGACTGGTTGGATCTCCTTGCAGTCCAAGGGACTCTCAAGAGTCTTCTCCAACACCACAGTTCAAAAGCATCAATTCTTCGGCTCTTAGCCTTCTTCACAGTCCAACTCTCACATCCATACATGACCACTGGAAAAACCATAGCCTTGACTAGACGCACCTTTGTTGGCAAAGTAATGTCTCTGCTTTTCAACATGGTATCTAGGTTGGTCATAACTTTCCTTCCAAGGAGTAAGTGTCTTTTAATTTCATGGCTGCAGTCACCATCTGCAGTGATTTTGGAGCCCCGCAAAATAAAGTCTGACACTGTTTTCCACTGGTTCCCCATCTATTTCCCATGAAGTGATGGGACCAGATGCTATGATCTTTGTTTTCTGAATGTTGAGCTTTAGGCCAACTTTTCACTCTCCACTTTCACTTTTATCAAGAGGCTTTTGAGTTCCTCTTCACTTTCTGCCATAAGGGTGGTGTCATCTGCATATCTGAGGTGATTGATATTTCTCTTGGCAATCTTGATTCCAGCTTGTGCTTCTTCCAGCCCAGCGTTTCTCATAGTGGTCTCAATTTGGTGGCTTGTGTGGCTTTTACTTGTCCCAACAGTAACCCCAGAAGGCAGCCTGGAAAAGAGAGCCCACGTGTAGGCGAGAGAGAGAACCAGAGAGAGAGAGAACTATAAATATGTAGGGAGAGCGAGCAGGAAACAGCTTGGTTCCAGCTGGTGCCACTCTGACAAGGAAGCTTGCAGAAGGCTGAATGCTAATGTCTGCTCTGGACCGAGACTAAGAACCCCAGCCTATGCAGTGCTTCTCTTCGGTATCAAAGAAGGACTCTTGGGGCGTCTCCTAGAATGTTCTAATGTGGACTCTTGGGCCAATAAACAGACTTTCTCTTCTGGGAGAGTGTGGCTAAAGCAAGGCAGAAGCTTAGGTTTCCCAACAGCCAGATGACCTTAGGCAAATCATTTAATCTCTTTAGGCCTCAGTTTTTTCACCAGTTAAATGAGGTCAGCTGGGCTCAGCCCTAAATCAGCGCTTCCTAAAATTGTTAGAGGGAATGCCTTAAAAGAATACTCTACTCTTTCTTGAGGTTCCACAGTGCAACTGAACGTATGAGAAGGTTTGGGAGGTCCCACAAGAAAGAAACCCACTCAGCATCGTCTAGTCTACTCTTCCGCTCGCCCGTCGACTCAACTCCTGCTGTTTGCCACGGCTTATGCAATCTGGTGTCAGTCCGCTCAGCCTGCGGTAACACCGCACCATGAACTGGATGGTTTTCAAGAGGAATTCCTCCATTTCTCACAGCTCAGCAGGCTGAAGTCTGAGGTCCCAGCCAGGTCCTGGTGAGGGCCCTCCAGGGGGCTACAGAATGCTGACTTCTCCTTGAACACTCACGTGAGAGCTCACACTCATGACCTAATTACTCCATAAAGGAGTAACACCATTACACTAGGGGTTAAGATTTCAACATAGGAATCTGGGGGTATCTGGGATATTACGCCCAAAGCATTTGGGCAAATGTCACTCTCATGAAGTCTACATGAGTCTAATTCTCCTGGGCAGCCCCAGTTCAGGTGCTCCTCCCCACCCCACCCCGTGCTCACACATCTGCATGGACACGTCCACACACACACACAGAAAGGAGGGTTGGGATCCTCAGAGGAAGCATCTTTCCATTCGCCCTGTCACTTGTAGTTTTGTTATGACCTTACAATGTTAGAGCTAGAAGAGACAGAGATCCTCCAATCCAGCTGACTCTAGCCCACATTTTATGAGTATTGAGAGCGGGCAGCTGACCTGCCACATGCTGCACAGCTTGCTAGTGGCAGAGCAGGGCTGGCCCTTAGGTTTCCTCTCTCTTCCCTCTTCTGAAGGAAGGTACCTTTTGATGTCACCAAGCGCATTGGGCACTCATGCTGGGGTAGATGTCGCTAAAGGTGTTGCCCAGTTTTCTGCATCAAGATGTAATATCTGGAGTAACTACGGATACGAATGCTATCAAGATGTCAGTCCACAAATATTTTTGAACATCTATTTTGTGTCAGGCAGTCGGTAGTACAGGGGTGAACAAACAATACAAACTTTTAAGAGGTACAGATATGAAAGTGTAGTTGGGCAGGTGTGTAGAGAGGGCTAGGAAAGTAGCCCCCAGGGGAGCTAGAGGCTGATGAGACAAGCCAGTGTGGAGCAAAAGGAGGACAGGCTCCATCCACAGCCCCAGGGCGGGCTCCATTTTGACGACGGATGGTCGTCACAATACATAATGGTGAGCTACCACTTATTAAGCCCCTCCGATGTGTCGGGGACTGTCTAAGCCCCATAGGTAGATCCAGCTGCTTATTTAATTCCTCAGACTTACTTAAGAACAGAGCCAGTACTAGAACCCAGCCTGTCTGCTTCTAAAACTAGGTCTCAGGAGGAAGCTCATTCCATTTCCTGAGGACAGAGGACCACACAGTGTTCTTTATCCTGGAGCTGTAACACTGGGGTTAAGTGGTTCTTAATGTTACAGTTTCGCCCTAATAATTTAGGCTACATTTTGCTTTTCACTTCATTTCATCACTCTTAGGTCCACCCTCCAGAGACCATCCTCTTCCTCAACAGATGCCACACACAAAATCAATTACATCCTATTATCTGATGCCAGTTTTGTTTATACCCTAGGAGGGAGAAAAATATGTTTTTATGAGTGCAGACTTTATTTTTTCCGTTCTGTCCCCTCCCAGGAGGGAATTTCAATATTTCTTCTGAAACCAGACATTGTGTGGGGGTTTGGAGTGGTGAGGGGATGGATACATACCCCACCTTATTTATTTTCTCTTCTGTGGAAGGGTCTCAGCTGTTTTTCCTCCCAAATTGAATTCTCTTACTCTTGAAGAATGACCCAAGCAAAGAAATTTCCCAAACATCTGAAATCTGAGAATTGGTGCCTGGAATCCATGAGGCTCATAGTTTCCAGATGGGGAGGCCGGAAGAAGAGGAGGCGGAGGAGCAGAGGAAGGAGGGCGGGAGGATGAAAGGCAGGGGGAGCCTGAACTCTGGCTCACTCTGCCTGCCCCGTGAGCCAGGCCAGCCTCTCATGTGTTCCGCAGGTCTGCCATCTGATGGCGTGCCAGGCCCGAAGAAACTGCCGCGGTTGTGCACGACCTCGTGAGACCATTCCAGTCATTACTGGGAAGTAAGTCATCATGAAATTGTCTCTTCTGAGGGCGGAGACTGGCTTCTGGAGCACAATATGAAAGAAAGCCCATGGCCTGGCTATCAAGAAGGGCATAAACACTCCAGATGGATTTTCTCACCATCTCAGAAACTGCAAAAGACCAGATGCTTCTAGAAATCTTGACTTCTCTACACCACTTAACCAGATGCAAGAGTGGACCCCCAGGTGACCTAATTCTTCCTCTGCATGTCTTGTCCTCATGCCAGAGGCGGGGAGAGAGGCTTAAAAGGCAACCTAGCTTTGAGTAAATGAAGAGGCAAGTATAGTTTGGCCATAAGTGGGCTAGGTACAGCCTCAGAAGGAATACCCTTTTTTGATCAGACAGGCCAGTGTCTCAGGCCAGACAGGCCAGAGGGAAAAAACGAGTTTGGGGAAAATAGATCACACCCACCTGTTGGCAAATGGGAAAGTGGTTTAAGTGCTGAGGAAAAATACCCATTTTTATCGTTATCAGTGTTTTCTTTACCATCATTTCCACCCACAGTCACCACACTAACTCTCACCACCACCGCCATCACCCCTGCCCGCCCCCCCACCCGCCCCCCGCCCCGCCAAACCAAGGAGCAATCTTACTTTTCTCTCATGGTTCTTCCCACTTGGAACAGGCTCAGTGTGACCCTGGGATATAGTCATACAACTGGGTCAAAAGGTCCTAGAAGCCTGAACGTGTGGAGAGAAACAAAATACAGAAAAGTTCCTTCCAGTTAACACCTGCAGTTTCCAGATGTCCTAATATAAATGGTGAGGCAACAAACAGCCACCCTTAAGCCAGAGGACTACACCTGGACTCAGTGTTTTCAAGAGCCAAGCATTCAAGCTCCTCATAACCTGAACTCCTGGCCTGAGACATGTAAATGTTGAACTACTCTCTGGCTTGGGGAGAGAGAGCAGGCAGGGGTGAACGTAGCCTGTAATGGCATGACTTCAGCAGACCATTCATCTCACCCTGAGGTATGCAGGGAAACTGCCTGCCTCCTCAGACTGAGCAGTGCCCAGAATTTATGAACTTCTTCAGAGTATGATGTGAATCTGGGGTCTGAGCCAGGCATTATCATCAGGAAAAGGTGGACAATTTCCCTCTCGCTCCCCTCTCCTTTTCCTATTGCTGACTATATTGTTCAGACACAAGCTAAGATTTAATCCCTTCTGCTGCTAAGGGTGTTACAGAATACTGGTTGCCATGTAGTCATAAAAAGTACTCAAGTAAAAGAAAGAATGAATGAAAGAAAAGAAAATAGAAAAAAAAACAGTAGCAAATGACAAAACTCATCATTACTACAAGCGAAAATTAGATAGGCAGGGAAAAATCCTTGCCCATATACCAGGTGGAATGCAGTTGATTAACTCAGATCATTTCTATCTATAATCAACATGGCATGTGCTTTTGCAATCATGCAGTGTTGAAAGAAGTGCGTCTTGGAAGAAGGGATAGTTCCAGTCCCATGCTTATAAATTTCTTTTATCTTAGGGTCATCAGATGAGGGCTGAGTTGCCATAAAGTGCTCAGTGACCCATGGGAAATGAATCATGTTTCCATTCTAGGGCTTAATACATGCATTACATCACTATTAGAAGCAAGCGACTCTGGTGGATGGCTCTGACGTGGATTAAGGTCAAAAGTGGCCCTGGAGACCAAATTCCCTGATGAGAGTTTGCCACACAGCTCCATGTGTCCTTTGCTTCTGAATTCTTTCTTTTCCTAGCAACAACTACTAAATACCAGCTTCCCAGGCTGGTTTTATGAGGTTTATTCTTCTTGCAGCAAAGAACTGGAGAAATACAAGTGAGACTCTGTTATTACAGGTTAAATAGTGTTATACTCAACTTGTGGAGAGGGTCCAGTTTCCTTTTATTATACCCCAATTTTGCTGTAAAGACTGTTGCTTGAAATAAATGAGCAATTGACAGGGGGTTAAACATAACAGGGATGCTTGAGTGATTTTTATGGTAGCAGTATTTGTTGTAACAGAATTTGACCTGTATTCTGGTTATTAGTTTTACTCATCACATTGGAAACTTGGCACTTCCATTGTTCATGCCGTTATATGCAAAGCACTGTAGCATGAAAGTCACTTACAAAGCTATGAAAAGAAACTCTCTAATCACAAGAGGCTCCTGGAACAATAAAACCTCGGGTAGGGGGATGTTTTGTTTTGTTAAGCTAAATGTTCTGGATAGTCCCAGGTTTATTCCTTTAACCCCTAAAAAGGAAATTAGTTTCATTCTTTTGTACCATTTGTGATGGAAATATTTCTAAAATTTGATATGGAAGTTCTCGCTTTCTTCTGAGCATAATTTAGTTTCAGGGTCATCATTTTGAGTATAATTATATGGTCCTATGATATGAGCGTTTAGAAATTGAGATGTGTAAAGAGCTATTTTTGGCACTAAATGCCACCCTGGAGTGGTTCTTGAACTCTTCAGTCTATTTAAACTTTTTGTGTGTGTCTTCTGTATTGCCGTCAGCTCTTTTTCCTTCTTGATTTAAGTTTCTGCTAGATATCTGTTTCCCGCCCTTAAATTTAATCTGCGGTAGTCTTGGAAACCAGACAGCAAACATTTACAATTATGTGTGAAACAGGAATAAATAGGTTCTGCGTAGGTGCTTTATGGAGAGACAGATGGCCTTTCTCTTATGTGTTTGCTTCATGCGATTTATTTCAACTCATCAGGAGCCTTGTCTACTCACTTCTTAGTTCTCAGTCATTTTCGAATGGGTCCAGCCAAGGTTTCAGATCTTTCCAGTTCTGCCTCAATTACTCATTGTCAGACCACTTGTGTTGTGTATTTTGTTTAAGAAGTAGGGATAGGTGAAGCTGGCTGAGCCCTAGGAAAATGAGTTGTGACTGACTCCCTAAACTGGTGTGAAGATTGTGGACCATTTTGGTAAGGCAAATCGTATGCTATGGCCGAGATGGCTCAACTCAGTAAATGAACTGTAAAACAGACAAGCTCCCTTTACAGTCCCTTTCCAAGAATATGAAGCTGGCCTGATGTCAAGCTGTGGGAGACGCCTTCAAGATGTTTAATTGGATGACAGACTCGGTGCCAGAGATGGCTGACTTTGGGTATTCTAAGACTAAAGCCCAAGAAGCCAAGGCTTTGCCTCTGCTGGTGATTTAATGATTTCTGGCCTTGGAAGAAAGGAGATAAGGCAAGTCTAGTAATTCCCTCCTTCTGGAAGTGCAGTTTCAGGCCGGAGAGGATTTCACTCTTCTCTTTAGCCTTCCTTCTCTCACTGTACCTCTGCGTTTCACAAACTGTATAAAACAAGGCCTAAAAGGACAAATTCCTTTGCCCCAAGGCCACACTGCATGTGTTTGTGGGGAGGATGTGCATGGGTGATGTTGTTCACTGGCATAAGGTAGAATCAGTGCAGCTAGGAGAGGAGAGATTGAGAGCTGGGCTTTTATGTCAATTCCTGCTGTGCTATGCTTAGTCGCTCAGTTGCGTCCGACTCTTTGTGACTCCACGGACTGTAGCCCACCAGACTCCTCTGTCCATGGGATTCTCCAGGCAAGAATACTGGAGTGGGTTGCCATGCCCTCCTCCAGGGGATCTTACCAACCCAGAGATTGAACCCAGGTCTCCCGTACTGCAGGCGGATTCATTACCATCTGAGCCACCAGGGAAGCCCAAGTCAGCCAGATCTGGGTTTAAATCCCACCTTTTCATTTATTGGGGTGTGACCTTGGGCATAGCTTTTAACTCTCTGATGCCTGAACAATAAAATAGAGAATAATATCAGTGTGATGAGAATTAAATAAGATAATGTAAAAAGCAATGAGGACAGTGCCTGGTCTGGAAAAAGAGCTCAGTAAATGGTAGCTATTATTTAACAAAATGAATGATTTAGCCTGCAAGACTGTCACATTGAACAAGGAATTAGTGCAGACACTCTGCTCAGCCAGTTATTGACTTTGTTTCCTTTTCTGTGCCGTCTTCTTTTCTTGCTAATACCGGCAGCCTGACTTTCGGCCGGGTGTACCCACCTCTGGTGTCTCGTTAAGGCCAGGAGATAGTCCAAACCAGCTGCAATTTCACTCTTTTATGAGTGTGAAGGAACTGGGGCCACCTGTAAGTTGGCCAAGCCAAGATCAATGAGACAAAATAAAGAGTTGTAGCTATCAGAGGGAAAGACGATAAAATGAGAAAAGGCTGGGGCAGTGGGCTGTGGTATTGAGTTGCTGGCACCAGGAAGCAAGGAAGAAAACCTCCAAACACACTGTGGTTTGTTAAAACACCAAGACTCCCAAGTACCACAGTGCTTGGCAGCCCCATCTCGCCAAGGCAGAAGTGTCCTCAGCAGCTGGGGAGGTTATGAGAGATGGGAGGAAGTGGGCCTAATGGTTACTCCAGGAGACAGAGAGTCTGATGGCCTGGCTCACTGGGTGACCTTACTTGCTCTAGAACCCTTACTGGAACAATTTCTCCAAAGTTCATACAGCCCCCAGCTAACTGAAGGGGTCTGATGGACACAAATCTGTTAAAAAAAACTGTTTTAGAGCAGGGCTCATACAAACACTCTTGCTGGTAGGTTTTAAAAACTGAATTTTAATACCTTTAGGTAGGACTTGTACTTTCTAATTCATACAGCATCTACTACCTTGAGTTTTCACATTTGCCTCTTGGTTTTAATGCATCCTTGGCTCCTGGTATTACAAACTGGATGAGAACTGCTTCATTTATAACTTAATTCTATCTCTTCATCAGTTGTATCAAATGTGTACTTCTAAGATTCCCCAAAGATGATTTTGCTGGCCTAACTGTAATTTGCTCTATGAAATTTTTTTTTTTCCCTAGAAAATATGGTAAAGATTAAAGTTTTCCCACCCCCTTGGGCGAATCCAAATTGTAAAGCTTTAACATTATTTGAAAACATCATTCAGGACCAAGCATTCTTTACTTTATAATCTACTTTGCTGAGAACATTTAATGTAGGCATGGATCGTTTCACTTCGAGGAGAAAACGTCTCTTTAAATAACCATGATTTTCATTCTGTCCTTCTGTAACTCCCAGAGACCTCCTAAGTCAACCCCAGAGAAGCCAGGACGAAGCAGCATCCCGTCTCTCACAACCAAAACACCATCATCTGCGGCATGATCACGGCTAAGAGTGCAGATCACTGTGAATATTAACACCTAGCACGTCCTTTGTGCAAAACTCTGAGAGACAAATGGTATTTCCAGGAATAGTTTATTGATTTCCAAATGCACAGGGGCACCGAGTCCAAACATCCTGGGATAGCGGTAAATCTCTCTCACAAGATAATTTACAGCAAGAAAATGATATACTGCAACATTAACTCAAACGTATAATTCCCTTGAAAGATTGAGTGTTCCCTTGTTTAATGTAAAGGGTGAAAGGGGAAGATGACTCAGGAGGGAATGTGGCAGTGTACAGGAAAACAGGCAGAGGACGATGGATTCGTTGGTTCTCCCCATCCACGAAGTGGGTGCAAGACCGGTCACTGGAGAAAGACTGGCCGCTGATACTCCCATGAAGGATAAATCTACTGTCCCCTCAAGGTCATACCAAGCCCAGCATGATATGACCTGGCCCTGTGGTATTTTTGTACCAGTATACCACAAGTGTTGTAATTAATTTATTTTTATTTTCCTGCTCTGGCACCGGTTCTGCTGTTTCTGGTGTGTTCTCGGGCCTTATAGCTCTTGGAATGAGCTGGCGTGGGACTTCCAACACACTGTTGGGTAAGGCAGTATTAATGAGATCTAAAGTCTCCTCTATAGGCCTTTTTTTGTTTGTTTGTTTTTCTCAGGGCTAGGCTGAGCCCACTCATAATGAGATCGATTTGTTTTTTTAATCATAAGATTTTAGATGTGCTAGGCACATAGTAAACAAGCAACTGATTTTCTTATGGAAAAGCATGTGTTGAACAGCTATTATGTGAGTGTGCCAAGGTACGGGCAAGAGAATATTGTCTAGGTGGAGGAAAGAGCTTCCTAAGCCCTACCACTCTTACCAGTTATGAATTCTTCAGCCATGCCCTCAGGCCTGACTGCAGTGGTCAGACTCCCAGGTCACCGAAATGGCTGGGTATCCAAATTTCCCGTATCATTAGACCTCCTGGAGTAGGGCTGGAGTGTAAATTCCTTCAGGGCTGTCACCTTGGCTTAGCTTTAGGAGCTGACAACCTTTGCTGAGGCACAGCTCTTCCTATAAGCATCTCTTGAGCAAGCACCACAGCTCCATTACCTGGTGACGCTTGTGATCAGAGCCGGCAGGAACCTCTGCGTGGTATGTAAGATCATGAGGGGACTGCTCTGCAGCTCCCTTGGTTGTTAAACTGAGTGTGTGTGTATGTGTACATATACACATCAGGTATTTGCAGGGACGTCCATATTCACTGGACTTTGAATTGCTGCATCCTCACAGGGCACAGATGAGCTAGGTTTACTAGAATATGATTTCCTTTGCAGCAGCAGGCATTTTCAAATAGAGAGCGGAACACTGCTCACTTTCACTATTTCTGAGACGTTCCACACTCCTAAAGGCCTAGAAACACTTTATTTATGGGCTGTGTGCATGTTCAGTAGTATCTGACTCTGAGCCTGGACTGTAGCCCGCCAGACTCTTCTGCCCATTCTCCAGGTAAGAATACTAGCGTGGGTTGCTATTTCCTTCTCCAGATCTTTTCCACCCAGGGATCGAAGCTGTGTCTCTTGAATCTACTGCCTTGGCAGGCAGGTGCTTTACCAGCTGAGCCACTGGGAAAACCCAGTAACTGGCCTAGATGGCTCCAACTCCCCCTTCTTTATGAGGGATGGCACCGAAGAGCAAAGGCCTTCTCCCATTCCTGGGGGCAGGCTCAAGTCAGCAACATGTACTTAACGTATCTGCTAAACTGGAAGAATAAGGCTACCCTGATGCCATTTCTGGGCCCAAACTACTGCCATGAAATGTCACTGTGAAAAAGAATCCTTAGAGTGGAATGGTCAGACTGTAGCAGGGGAACCCACAGCCTTTTCTGTATTTTAGGGATATATAAGAGTTAGGAAGGGAGAAGGAAATGGCAACCCACTCCAGTATTCTTGCCTAGAGAATCCTGTGGACAGAGGAGCCTGGAGGGCTGCTGTCCATAGGGTCACACAGAGTCGGACACGACTGAAACAACTTAGCATGCATGCATGCATTGGAGAAGGAAATGGCAACCCACTCCAGTATTGTTGCCTGGGGAATCCCAGGGACAGCAGAGCCTGGTGGGCTGGCATCTACGGGGTCACCCAAAGTCATACACAGCTGAAGCGACTTAGTAGCAGCAGCAGCAGCAGCAGAGTTAGGAAGAGCCAGGTACAAAAATCTGGCTCCCATACTTTCTAGCTGCGTAACTCAAGACAAATAACTCTTACCTACAAATCTGTATTATCATCTGAGAAATGGGGCCTTGGTGCAGGGTCCTAAGTATTTAAAATCATTTCCCTATTTGGGCTGTCAGAGCAGAGACTCCAGGTACTTCTTGGAATTGCCCTGGATGTAATGTCACCAAATCAAAGGTCAGACCTCCTTGTAGCCTCGGATATCCAACCTTTGGAAGGCATCCAAGGATTGCTGTGAGGACCCAGTTCATTCTGAAGACAGTCATTACCTGTCTCCCTTGCTGACATCTCCCTAGGGATGTCTGCAAACCCTGCAGCCAGGCAGGACACAATTTGGAGCAACTCTACTGACCTGGTAGGAGGGAGGCCTCCTCATGCTGGGGCTTAAGGCCAAGCAGCCTGCTCCAGCTTTGGGGAAGCTGGTGCCACTGCAGGCAGCATCCTAGCTCTTGTGTTGATAGATGCTGCCAGCAGGAACTCGGGAGCCTGGGCAGAAGCTGCTGTGCCATGTTTAATGCTTCCCTGGTTAAAGTTTTATCAGGTACTGAAGACAGCGGGAGCCCATAAAGCAGATCTGAAATCCTTTCTAGGTAAAAGCCAAAGTGCTTTCCTCGAGGATTATAGAGATATGATAATTTATTGAGACAGGCTGGTATGTATTTTTATATTTCCATTCATATCCATTGCATAAATGCCTGGGTTTCCCAAATACTGATTTAAAGTAATAGCTATGATCAGTTATGGAGGAGCCAATAAGCTGTCGATCGCTAAGATAAGGCTACTACTTGGAGATTAAACAATGGTTACTGGGGAAAGACAACACAAGCTTCCAAATCCTACAGTCTTCTTAATCTTTCGATTTTTCAAACTCTTTTTGAGAATGGCCACTGGTCTTCCTTTAAAGGTAGTTGCATTGGATGTGCCTGGGGGATGTAATTAGTGGTCTGCCAAAATCTCCAGTTTTTTGTGGGCAGAAAGGTAAAGCACCAAACATGTCTCAGCCATTTGTTGGCCACCAGTTTAAGATACAAAATTTAAAAAAAAACAGAACAGCCAAAACTACTCTCAGACCCCAGTGTCCCTCATGAGTTAGTAAGCTGGGGTACTCTTAACTGAGAAGCGTATATGCCTGGTAGCTTCCTGGCATCAAAGAAATAGTCATTTCATAGCATGCACAGGACTGAACAGTGATATAAACAGGATTCCGACAGTAAGCACTATTTCTATCTCAAAACCACTCTGCATACACACATCAGTTGGCCCTAAAGCTTTGTTGACAGGTGTACAGGTCACAGGCAGGCAGGCAGGAAAAGAGGAAGATCCCGCGATGCAGGCCCCTGTGGTTCTGCCTCAGAAGCACTAGGAGTCTGGGTCCCGACTCAGCAGAAGCCCCAAGGCTCTTGGATGTATGCAGTTCCAATTGTACTTCTCAGAAGCGAACACCCAAATACCACCGACGGCAGAGGAGGGGGAACGCACAGCCCACTTGCAAACAAAAGTCCTCTGCGAAGTCTCCCGTTTTATCTTTACAGTTTATGTATATGAACATTCTATTTCATAATGTAAG
Organism: Ovis aries; assembly: GCF_016772045.2. NCBI lineage: Eukaryota > Metazoa > Chordata > Mammalia > Artiodactyla > Bovidae > Ovis > Ovis aries. The sequence goes on along the minus strand of NC_056068.1, from coordinate 65,112,771 downwards.
TGTTTGTTTTACCCGAAAATAACATCATGCCCTGACTCCAAAACATTTGTTCAGTCAAAACTGCTGCTGCGGAAGATGCATGCTTCTCAGTTTCCAGTTCTGTGTTTCCTAGTACATCACTGCTTAGTTGGGAGTAAAAAGCTTGGCTGTAAGGAAATGTGATTTGGAGTGGGGAGAGGCCAGAGTCCAACCACTGTGTGTCTCTGCTCACAGTGTGTAAGAGGGGAGAGGCAGTGGGTGGGAAATGACCTGGATGTGGGGAGTGCTGGGGCCGGAGGGGTCCTCCCCTGGAGTGAAAGGAAGGTCTGTCTGCCAGGGGGTGGAGCTCAATTCACACACCACAGAGGGCCAAGTATCCTCCCCACTCTGCATTGAAGCCAAATCAGGCTAAGCTAGGGGAAGAGGAGCAAAACCTACAGAGCAAATTCCCATTTGTGACACACATTCCAGACTTTCATGATGTGACGAGACCCATAAAACCTCAGAATCCACTCACATAATTCAGGTTCCGTCAGATCCTTTACTGACTATTTTGGAAACCTAGGCAATTTGAGTTCAGAAATATTTATTTCGATTTCAACTTTTAATCAGATCTTTTTGGTTCCTCCCTCTTTTTTTTTTTTTTTTTTAAAGTCATTTCCTTTCTACCTCTTCAATCTTTTTTTTTTTTTTTTTCATTTCCACAGGATTGAATTATGAATCTGAAGTCCAGGATAACCTCACGTACTAAAAATATCTTTATATATTTCTAACTTTTAACTCTGTCGGTTTTCAAGCCATCCATCTTATTTCATGAAACCACATTTTCACAGATGTATAATTGGACTTGTGGAGACTAATTACATGGGTTGATTCAGCCCTACTTTCCCCCTCATTTATTCCATGCTTCGATATGAATAAAGTGGGGGGGTGATTAGCAGGGAGGGAAACAAATCCTGACTGCCCTTCAAGATGATTTCAGCTCCTTCTTAATGAAGTGATACTGTTTGGGTATACACCATTGCAGGGACTGGCTTTCCTGAGGAAGTTCAAAGCAGCTGTTGAAGGAATGACCTGAGGACCCTGTAATTGCTCCTGGTGGAGCGCGGGGGCACTTTTCCTTTTCCTGCCACAAGAAAATGAGAAGCACAGTCAGTGGCAGTGAAGCTGGTCATTCCCTGGAGAGCTCTGCGCCTGCTGCGGGTCTGGGGAGGCATCTGGCGGAAGCACGTTGCTTGCCGGGCAGCCTTCACAGGGGTCAGAAGCCGTTGCACACACGCCGTCACATACGCACAAAGGGAAGGGGGGGTGTTCCACCGGGGCGGGGGGGTGTTCCACCGGGGCGGGGGGGCGGGCAGGCCTTCATGTGTCCTCGTCTTCATCGGCACCACTACAAAGAAAAGGAGAACCAGTGAGTTCAGACATCACAAGACGGGAGGCGCACCTGTCTGCTGACAGCAGGCATAGGCTCTGCCGTCAGAGCCCCCTGGATTCCAGCCCTCACCCGACCACTGCGGGCACTGCGGCCAGCGGCATGCTTCTGCACCTCTCCATGTTCTGATTTCTTTATTTGGCTGCAGAGATAATGATGATAATGAAACCTACTTTCTCAGGTTACTGGAGGAATAAATAAGAAAATACAGGTAAAATGCCTGTGCCTGGTACACAATAGGCGAATAGCTATTTAAAGGAACAAGTGATTTGTCATAGTATTTTTTTTTTAAATTGTAACTTGACAAAATAAATAGCTGGTAAAAATTGGGAGTCTGACTTCCCCTAAGCCTTAAAGCCAGGGCTTCCTCGGTGGCTCAGTGATGAAGAATCTGCCTGCCAATGTAGGAAACACAGGAGATGCAGGTTCAATTCCTGCGCTGGGAAGATCCCCTGGAGGAGGAAATGCAACCCACTCCTGTATTCTTGCTTGGATAATCCCATGGACAGAGGAGCCTGGCGGGCTACAGTCGTGGGGTCACAAAGAGTCAGATGCCACTGAGCACACACACAAACCCTAAAGTCACCTATTGTTAGAAGAGAAAAGCAAAAAGAAGCTGCCATTTTGTACACCCAATGGCACTTCTCACTTGGAATAAAACCAAGGTTTCCATTCATGCCACAGGGACAGTCACTGGATTCAGGTGTCACCGCCTCAGAGAAGGTCCCCTATCTCAGTCAGCCTCCTTGGTCACGTCCATCTCCATCTTATTTTTTCATAGCCCTTATCACGTCCTATAAATCATTTGCTTGCTATTTACGCCTCCCTCTACCCCCGCTAGAGCATAAAAAGAGGAGCAGTACTGTCTATTTTATCGACGACTGTTTATCTGGCACTAATACTGTGCTACGCATACAGAAGTGTTCAATAAATAGCTGTTTCTAAAAGGGAGTGAGAAATAAAAATGGGAAGGGAGGAAAGGAAGGTGCTGAAAGGAACAGTCATTCAAAGCTGCCTTGATCAGGGCATCTTGGGTGCTGGTGGTATGTCAGGGGCCAAAAAATGAGTTGTGAGTCTTAGAAGCACAGCTAGAAGCTCAGCTGCTCAGGGTTAGAGCCTTGCTGGCTTGGTCCTTGGAGAGAACACTGTTGATAAAATACTAACGCAAGAAAAAGGCAGGGTCACTAAAAGCCTTAGAAAAGTAGCAAACTTGCCTGGTTTCTCCTCATCCACCACTTCTAGGGGTCACTATCCCGAAAATAAAGAAGGCTGAGCACCGACGAATTGATGTGTTTGAACTGGGGTGCTGGAGAAGACTCTTGAGAGTCCCTTGAGATCTTCATCACTGAGCAGGCAGATTCTTCATCACTGAGCCAACGAGGAAGCCCTGGCTTTAAGGCTTAGGGGAAGTCAGACTCCCAATTTTTACCAGCCATTTATTTTGTCAAGTTACAAAAAAAAAAAAAAAAAAAAAGCAGGAGATCAAACTAGTCAATCCTAAAGGAAATCAACCCTGAATACTGGGAGAACTGGAAGAACTGATGCTGAAGCTGAAGCTTTAATACTTTGGCCACTGGATGTGAAGAGCTGACTCAGTGGAAAAGATCCTGATGCTGGGAAAGATCGAGGGCAAGAGGAGAAGCGGGCAACAGAGTATGAAAGGGTTGGATGGCATCATCGTCTCAATGGACATGACTCTGAGCAAACTCTGGGAAATAGTGAAAGACAGGGAAGCCTGGTGTGCAGCAGTTCATGGGGTCATGAGAGTCAGACATGACTCAGTGACTGAACAACAGCAACGTCCTGAAAATAAAAAGAGCTTGATCAAGTGTGCCGGGGCACCAAGCTAAGTGCTCCTCGCCCATTCTTTCTATTACTCTTCACAACAATCCTAGGATGCAGGGACTACTGTTAATATTATTATGTTCCCCATTTGGCAAATGAGGAAAGCAAAGCTCTGAGAGACGTAAAATCCTCGGCCACAGAGTAAGGTCCATGTCCTTGAAACTTAGGGATTAGTTTTGGCTGGAGAAAGTCTCAGAGTCAGGCTAGGATACTTGGGAGGGAGGGAAAATCTCCTTCCTGTGGTCAAGACAGGAGTTAGGAAGAAGAAAGGCCTGGGGTGCCTTAGCTCCCAGCTATGACCTAGAAATTTGTGTTTTGTTTTTTTTTTAACCTCACAACAGATTATCTATGTCTATATAAAATCAGGGCTGTTTTGCATCCACTTGGGAAAGACTGTAAGGGAAAAATACCCTTAACAACAGACCTGTAGAACTGCTGCTCAGGGCGAAAGCACCTTAAGACACGGAGCCTGAAATTAAGGCAAGTGTACTCTAGGAGCCAGAAGATCCAACCCAGCAAACTTCACTATCCAAACTCTGCCCTATTCCATTTGCCCTATTCTATTCCCTCTTTCTGCCTGTTGTCCAATCTTGGGAGGAAGGGTGCACGCTTGGAGGGGTTGGTCAGTGAACTGTCATTAAGGAGCAGTGTTTGGTGGCATCCGTCCCAAAGGGAACAAAGGGTCTTTCATGAGAGTGCCTTGGCATAATCAAGGCACAGTTGGAACTGGCGCCATAGTCTCCCCTCTGGTATTATATCCAAAGCAAGCTCAATGTTCTTTTGTCCATTTTCCTTCAAATATGAGAGGTCTAGCATCAGCATGTGCCCTTCCCTTAAACTGCGGCTCACTTTTTAGCATTCTTAACTTGAGATACATAGTTTAGAGGGTTCATGAACCTACTGAAATTGTATACAAGATTGTGTCTATGTGTTCCTTGTCGGACAGAGGCCATAATTTTCATTATACTCAAAAAGGGGTCCATTAAAAAGAATTCATTTGAATCAGTTCTGATGAGATGGATGAAACTGGAGCCAATTATACAGAGTGAAGTAAGCCAGAAAGAAAAACACCAATACAGTATACTAACACATATATATGGAATTTAGGAAGATGGCAATGACTACCCTGTATGCAAGACAGGAAAAAAGACACAGATGTGTATAAAGGACTTTTGGACTCAGAGGGAGAGGGAGAGGGTGGGATGATTTGGGAGAATGGGAATTCTAACATGTAGACTATCATGTAAGAATTGAATCGCCAGTCCATGTCTGACGTAGGGTGCAGCATGCTTGGGGCTGGTGCATGGGGATGACCCAGAGAGATGTTGTGGGGAGGGAGGTGGGAGGGGGGGTCATGTTTGGGAACGCATGTAAGAATTAAAGATTTTAAAATTTAAAAAATAAAAAAAAATTTTAAAAAAGAAAATAACTAGTCAAAATGGAACATAAAAGACTAAGAAACAAAAAAGACTAAGAAACAAAAAAACAGAGCATGGTTGATATTTACTACATTAGCAAATGAAAAATTTGTAACTAGCATCCAAGAAGGAAAGAAAATATAGAATAAATCAGAACTATTTGAAGAAATAAAGAATTGTGAATTTCTAAACTGAAAAAAAAAAGGGGTCAACAACCTCCCAAAATTAAGTATAATGAAATTATAAATAAATTTAAGTTCCTTTCAAGTGGCCAGGTCCCTTACTATGAGACATGAGGAGTTGACTTGGGGAGAAGAAGATCAGAAGCCCTGACTGATAAAATCTTTTCTCATTATCCTGAAAGAGGTCTGTTACGGGGCCTGAATGACCATGCTCACATCACAGTTTAAAAGCATAAGACCTTGGGATTCTAGCACCAACTCTTTTGTGACCCCATGGACTGTAGCCTTTCAGCCTCCTCTTTCCATGGGATCTCCCAGGCAAGAATACTGGAGTGGGTTGCCATTCCCTTTTCCAGAGGATTTTCCTGATCGAGGGATTGAACCCACATCTCCTGCATTGGCAGGCAGATTTTTTACCACTGAGCCACTAGGGAAGTCCACGTCACTGATTAATCTGACTGTATACTCTGTATTAGTCAGGGCACTAGGCGCAATGAGTAAGATGAGATCACTGTAGTTGCCCTCATGGACTTTACAGTCCAGTAGGTGAGGGAGGGGGAAGCGGAGGGGAGGGATAAGGGGAAAGAGAGAGAGAGATGGGGGGTAGAAGGAGAGAAACATTTTTGTCCAGAATAGCATCTTCAAATAAAGCATCTTCTTTTTCATAGTTAATAACCGGGCTTTTATACAACAATAAAGAAGAAAAAAATATAACTGAATCTATAGCACAGAGCTCTGTTCACCTTGCGTGTGATCTCTCCTGGAGAGTCACACAGTATAGCTGGTGTGAGATATCATCTGAATGCTCCTTCTTGACTCTCTATATGAGCTGATCTGTGTTCACAGGATTTTAACTTAGTCTGTAGGAGCCTTTACTTTCTCCAAGGGAAGAAACATTGTCTTCCATCTTAGCCACTTACCATCCTCTGCCCCTCACACTGGATTTATAATTGGAGTGATACTCAGAAATTTTTTAAGTGTTTGTTTTGTTACTGCTGTTTTGAGAATAAACTAAGGGTAGTAGATAGCCCATTCTGTAGTGGATATTCACCACGAGAGAAGCAGCACTATATAATGGCTTTGAAGTCACCAAACCAAACTAGGTTGAACATCCCACTCTGGCACTAATGAGCTGTGGGACTTGGGGTGAGCTGATCAGCCTCTCTGGGTCTCAGTTTCCTCATGGCAATGCTATATATCTTACGGGCTTACTGTGAGAGTTCTATGCATTTTATGCCATATAAATACAATGTCGGCTCCCTTCTTCACCCTGCCTTTCTGCTCCAGAAGCAGCACCTGCCTAACTTTCCTTCCACGCTGCTCTTCTAGCATCTGAGATGCTGCATTGCAGAGCATGTGCGCTCCTGTCCCCAAATGTCCTTAAAACATCCCTAAAGTTCTGGAGTGCAACAGTCTATCCAGAGACAGACCTATGGATACTGAATAGAAAGAAAGGCTGAGCGCCCTGCTTCTGACCCTTCTGCTTGACTCAGTTGTGTCCGACTCTTTGCGACCCCGTGGACTGTACTCCGCCAGGCTCCTCTGTCCACGGGGATTCTCCATGCAAGAAGACGGGAGGGGGCTGCCAGGCCCTCCTCCAGGTTCTGTTTGACAGATCTCTAGAAAAGTCAGTCCCTTAAAAACATTGGTGAGGACAGACACTGTGAATCCAGTTCACTGGCCTCAGTCACAGACTGGCCTAGTTAGAGAGTGCTGGTGTTTCTAAAGGCAGAGGTTTTGAGACCAGGGTACACATGCCTCTGTGGTACCTAGTGATCTTCCAGGAGGTTATCTGCTGCTGCTGCTAAGTCACTTCAGTCGTGTCTGACTCTGTGCAACCCCATAGATGGCAACCCACCAGGCACCCCCATCCCTGGGATTCTCCAGGCAAGAGCACTGGAGTGGGTTGCCATTTCCTTCTCCAATGCATGAAAGGGAAAAGTGAAAGGAAAGTCGCTCAGCCGTGTCCGACTCTTCATGATGGTCACGGCTAATTCAAAGGAAATTAATGTCCAGATCTGTACCTTCCATGTATACCCTTTCTTAAAACCGACCTCTCCCAGAACATGCTTGTATCTACAGGTTCTGTCTTCAGTCACTCTCACTTTTTACAATCACCTTACCTCCACCTCAGAAAAAAAATGCATACCCCTCATCCTACTGAATCTCACCACAGTACAATTTTAAAAAGCCTTGCTTCTATGAGAACAGGGTAGGAAATAGTGAAGGATATAATCCCTTATTTCATCCGGGTAGTAAACTCCTGGCAAAGCTGTGTGCCTTTATCTGTCTATCCACGGATCTAAGAATTCATATTCAGAAGTCAGACACTTGTCATGAAATGTGTACTAATATGTTCATTTTTAATTGAAAAAAAAAAAAGAAACCAGACTTGGATCTGACAGAATGCAAAACTGATTTGGCTGGATGGTTTGACCATTTAAATCATCTTTGCCCATGAGAGGATACAGCAGATCTTGCCTATAAATTTAAAAAGCTGTATCTGTAGTGTCAAAGTTTTGACAAAAATGTATATAAAGCAACACACTACGTCAGAAATAACATCCTTTTCAACTATCTAAACTTGATGTATAATTTTAGGAGTTAAAATGGGCAAGAAGACACATGATTTTTTTTCTAAATTATTTTTTGGGGGTGTAAGAACAAAAAAAATAGCTAAAGGAACCGAGAATTTCTAAATTGTGACTGGGTGAGTGATTTGACATTTAACACCTGCTGGGGGTAGGGCTCCAGGTGACAGAATGCGACTAAGAAGCCCCGCCAGCAGACCGCTGTGTCTCCTCTGCCAGCGGGGTGCACCTCCCCAAGAACAATCCCTTCTGTCTTGTGCTTGTGAAACTGAAGGCATTGTTAGAGGCAGGCCACAAGCCCCTGTCCTATTGAGCCTCTCAACACCCGCTGATAAAGTGATTATGATGGAAGAGTGTTTCCCTGCCTAACAAGCTTTTAGACAGTCCATATAGACAGGCAGTTCAGATTTTCAGCTTCCGTCCCCAGAGATGGACACTTATACGAGGAAGTTAATAAATGAGGTGGGTAAGTACTCTGATCTCGCAAGTTACTTTCTTTTCCTGAGACTATAATACAACTTAATTCGATTTGGTATCACTTACACTGCCGAGTCCTTGGCTATTTATTATTATCGCTGTGAAAAGATTTTTCACTCATGAAGATGGAGAAATTAAGAGGTATCAACAAGAGAGGAAAGCTAGACTCAGCTGGGATTCCAAACGATAGATGTGGTGTTCTTCAAAAATGAAGCCACACAGGTACTGTATGAGGAACTAATGGGAAGTCTCCATTCACCATCTAAAGCTGCAGTGGCTCACTTCCAGTGAGTGAGTGTTCAGCCCAGCTGGGGGATGGGCTAAACACCCAGATCAGAAATGCTCCTCCACCAGCCAGAGGACAGCTGCCACTCCTGTCTCCCAACACACCTGTCCCAACAGCCTAGGATGCAGGTGAGGGGGTTACTGTGCCAGAAGGAATCAGAACTCATATAATTAGCTGCAGCCATGGTTTTTCCGGTAGTCATGTATGGATGTGAGAGTTGGATATAAAAAAAGCTGAGTGCTGAAGAATTGATGCTTTTGAACTGTGGTGTTGGAGAAGACTCTTGGAGTCCCTTGGACAGCAAGGAGATCCAACCAGTCCATTCTAAAGGAGATCAGTCCTCAATATTCATTGGAAGGACTGATGCTGAAGCTGAAACTCCAATACTTTGGCCACCTGATGCAGAGCTGACTCATTGGAAAAGACCCTGATGCTGGGAAAGATTGAAGGCAGGAGGAGAAGGGGACAACAGAGGATAAGATGGTTGGACGGCATCACCAACTCAATGGACATGAGTTTGAGTAAGCTCTGGGAGTTGGTGATGGACAGGGAAGCAGGGAAGCCTGGCGTGCTACAGTCCATGGGGTTGCAAAGAGCCGGACAAGACTAAGCGACTGAACTGACTGACTGACTGAGGACTAATACAAATTAATTTTAAGAGATATAAGTGTAAATTTTAAAGCAATACACATATAAAGTGAAATGTCCTAAGTTTATCCTGGGATAACGGAGAAATACATGAGAGGACCCCACAGTTCTAGTCCTAGTTTTGCTGTGGGACTGCATTTCCTCATCTGGTGAATTTCACTTTAGTGAAATTTACAAAATTTCAAACCAGACAAAAGTGAAGCTCCTTTGGGACTTACACACTTGCTGGGCTAGTTAATTAGCTCTCACTTATACTGTTTTTTCTCTTCCTTCCTGTGCACTACCCTCTTGCTCATGCTTCTCCAACTCAACCTGAAGGCTGACCTCAAGTGTTGAAGTTCTTTCACTTCTTTTTCTGGCTGGGCCCAAATACCAGGTTGATGAACTGTAGTGCTTGCTCAAGACCTAGGGCAGACCCTAGTTCAGTGAGCTCTGGTAACCTAATTCATCGTGGTTCTGGAAGTCTAAAGTGGCACCAGCCTTGTTGCATCTTTGTTTGCAAATTACAGGGAACAGGGAGAAGAGCACTTTCCTCTCTAGATCCCTTTATACTTTATCCCATGAATCTTCTCTCCTTCAATAGTAATGACTGTTCGCAGATGGGTGACTTCATGTTCTAGGCACTGGGCTAAGCAATTTATATATACAATCTCACTAAACCCTGATAGTGACTTTAGAATACGTATTATTATCTCCATCCTACAGATGAAAACACTGAGGCCAAGAGCAGCTACATGACTTGCTTGAAATACACAGCTTGTAAATGGTAGATCTAGCCTATGAAGATTCCAGGACCCTCAGATATGAAACTGCACTCGTGTAAAAGGAAAGACATAAACCTGATCCTCTGACCCTGGGGCCCCAGATGGTATGAGACAGCCATTTAAGAGCTCTAGGTTCAATTTTTACCAGAAAAATGAGATGATAATTATCTACCTTCAAGGGTTGCTGTAATGAATTGGAAGGTACATGCAAGTTCTTTTTTAAGATGAAAAATTTCCAGTTAAGGGTAGGACGACTATGGAAGGAGAAGGAAATAGACACTGGGTTTGTCTCTCAGCCCTCACAGCTGCCTCTGCTCCTATAGACTGATGTAGGTACCTCTGAGAGAGGCTTGGGGTTCCAGTGGCCACAGATTCACACACTGACCACAGTGCTCAGTTTGATCTCTATGCACCTTGCAACCTGTTTATTGTTTGACAGGTGGCTGCCCTTCTCACACTCCACAGAGGCTGTGTGGGTGGTGGCCCTTTTCTATGGAGGACGGACAGGCACCAGCAGGCCTGTTCAGGCAGTGCCCTTTGATAGGGAGACCCCTGAACAGAAGTGCCGGGCAGGCTTCTTAGCTTGCCAGCGTTCCATCTGTTCTCAGAACTCCCTTCTGCAGGACTGAGTCTTCTGCTACTGCTGCTGCTGGGTTTATAATGGGATTAACCCCAACCATTTTTCTTTTAATTAAAAAGTAACTTTTTGTTTTTTGCTGATCTGTACTTTCTGGAGCAAACAAGTACTGCTTTTGTAAAAAGGGGGGAAAAAAACCCATGCTGTTATCCACTGGTGATTAACACATAGAAATATATTCATTTATATCCCTCTGTGCATGCTAAGTCACTTCAGTCATGTCCTACACTTTGCAGACTCCCTGGACTTTAGTCCACCAGGCTCCTCTGTCCACAGCGTTCTCCAGGCAAGAATATGGGAATGGGTTGCCATGCCCTCCTCCAGGGCATCTTCCCGACCCAGGGATCCAATTGGCAGGCGGGTTCTTTACCACTAGTACCACCTGGGAAGCCTCTATACCCCTCCTACGCATATGTAAAATCACATATTTCAGTAAGTTCTTTCATAGTCTACGTTTTTCTTTCAACTATCAATCCCGAATACTGTTCCTTACCAAGAAATACAGTTCTATAAGGTTATGATTCATGATTAAGTTGTACAGATTTATCATACCTAATATTGGACACAAATTATTTCTACATTTTCACTATTTCCTATATACGCTGGGATCCATATTCATATTGGTGAATCTTTAGGTTCACCCTTAATTATTTCCAAAGAAAAAAACTGCCTGAAGGGAAACTCCTGGGTCAAAGGAAAAATTACAAAGATAGTACAGAGGGTTCCAATATCTAGTTTCCTTTAACACTATTATCTTACATTAGTGCATTTGTTAGAATGAACCAACAAATTTGGTATACTAGTTTAATACTTATATAAACTAGTATTAATACTTATATAATATTTAATATAATATTAAAGTATTGATATAGGTATTAATACTTATATAAACATATATCATGTCTGCATTTGATTCAGATACCCTTAGCTTTTTCCCTAATGTCCTTTTTCTGTTCCAAATTTCACTCAAGATACTACATTATATTTAGTCATTAGGTCTCCTAAGTCTTGTTTTGGCTTTGACAGTTTCTTAGACTTTCTTGTTTCTGATGACCTTGACAGTGTTAAGAAGTGCTGGTCAGATATTTGGTAGAAAGTCCCTCATTGGGGATTTGTCTTAAGTTCTTCTCATGGTTGTGGGTCTTAAGAAGAAAAATCACAGAAGTAAAGTGCTGTTCTGATCCCGTCATATCAAGGGCACGTGCTATTGATATGACAGTGCTGTTGATGTTGACCTTGATCACCTGGCTGAGCTAGTACTTGTTAAAGGTTTTCCACTGGAAAGTTACTCTTTTTTCCCCTTCACCTACTGTACTGTCTGAAAAGAAGTCATGATGAGCAGCTACACCTAAGCAGTGAGGAGTTATGCTCCCCTTGGATGAAGGCAGAGTATCGAAAATCATTTAAAGTTTTCTGAACATGAGATATGTCCATTCTTCATTTATTTATTTATGGATCATTTGTTTACATCAGTATGGACTCACAGATACTTATTTTTACGTTTGGGTTATAATCCAATGCTACTTTATTTTGTTGCTCAAATTGTTCAGCGTTGGCCTTTGGGAGCTCTTGTATTAGTAATAGTCCAATCCTGTGACCTCTGACATACCCTCATCAATATGAGGTTTGCTTTGAGGTTTTGCAGAAACACTTCCTTACTTTCTGACATTACAATACTACAGCCTCATTCTCTATATTTCCTGTCCCAGTCCAAGAATCAGATATTACCCCAACAAGCAAAGGATATGCATTTTTAAGAGTATTTGATCTATTGTTGTCAAAATGCGCTCCAGAAGTCATTCCGTACTGATTTACAATCATTACTCAAATAGGAATGAGAATGCCCATCTTCCCCCCACCCTTGCCAACGTGGGGCAGTTCCAGTGACTGTGGGGATGAGATGGTGTGTGCTTCTTCTCTCTGCATTAACTTCTATGTTACTATTTGGTTTTCTGTTGAACTTCAAGAGGGAAATGCCATGCGGGCTGTAAGCTTTCCCTTTTCTCTGCCAATCTGTTGGTCTTCCCCAACCTCCCCTCCCTTCCACTACTGCTGGATTTCACATAACTGATGACCTCCTGTCGTGAGGGCTGAAAGGAACTCTTCCCAAAGCCTCCATTAGGCCCTGGGCAACTCCAGGGGGTAGGGGTTTAGAAGCAGAAAATAGCTCAAGGGTTTACCTTCCCTGCTTCCAGCACCTTCAGGAAATCCACCTGACCCAGTTTCCTCATCTTTTCTTGGCAAGTGCATAATAGAAACCAAATCTCTCTCAAGCAGTTTCCTTCCACAGAAATCTTAAACATAAGATTTAATAAAATGCTGGACTTCAAATTTCCTGTTGCCTCAGCTGCTGTATCTTACAAGTTACCAAAGGGAGAGGAGAAAAGATCAATAAATAAATACACTCTTGACATAAATCTCTAATCTCTGTATGAATAGTAGGCTTTTTTCCCCAAATGTCCCATATTAGTTCTCAGCAGTTCTGAGTCCCAAGATGACCTTAAATTGAGGTCCGGAAGTTGTAGAAAGTTGGAAACTGGAAGCACACCAACTCTCAGAATCTACTTCTCATGTCACAGAGGGTTATGAATGTGGATTTAAGAGTTAGGAACACCTAGGTTTGAGTCACAGCTTTGCCATTCACTAGTTGTGGGATTTTGAGTTTAGTGCTCCTACCTGGAAAGGGAAGACAACTTAGTAGCTACCTAGAAGAGTTACTGGAAGGATCAGCTGAGGATTAACGTAGAGAGAGACTGCGGGACCTATGTAGAGAGAGCTGGGCATGGAACCTGGCACCTAGAAAGCGCACAGTACATTGTATAGTTATAGATGAAGAAATCAAAGCTAAGAGAGGCCACAAGTTAAATAGGGCCTCTGTTGAATATGAGATGAATTGAACACGAGTTTCTGGTTCCTGAACATATCATCATATTTGCAAGCCTCATTTTCTCTAAGAATGGCATTTATTAACAAGAGAGAAGAGACAACGCCGCTGTCACACATGCATGACAGGCATCATTCTGCCGCTTGAATGGGTTCAAGATTGCTTCTCAAGCTTGTTCTCTTGGTGTTTGATAACAGGCTGTTGGCTAATAACAACAGTCAACAACTATAATTTATTGAGTGTTTTATGTGTGCCAACCACTGTGCTCAAAATCTCCCTATTCCACTGAGTCCGCCAGCGAGTTCTGTCCACTCCCTCTGCACTTCTAACCTGTGGCTGTCCATTCCTCTTCTCCAATGCCACCATCTCCTGCTTGGACGGCTGCAGTTGACTTTGGACTGGTTTTCCTATTTCTGTTCTTACTTCACTTCTGTTTGGTTTTCAAACTGCACTCAGAGTAATAGTTCATAAGTGCACAACAGATCAAGTCACTGCCCACTTAAAAATCCATCAATGGCTTCCTAGAGCCTTGGAATAAAGTCCCTGGCCTACATGGTTTGGCCCCTACCTGCCTCTCTGACCTATTTCATGCCACTTGCCAGCCACACTAGCTCTCTCTTTGCCTCCTCAGATAAGCAGAGCTTGGTCCTGTCTAAGGCTTGTGCATTTGCAGTTAGGTCTCAAAAGCTTCCCCCCTCACAGCTTGGAATGACTGGCTCCTTAACGATTAGGGCTCAGCTCCAGTGTCACCTTTTCTGAGACTTTCCCTGACCAAGCAATCTAGAGTAGCAGCCCCACCCCTGTGCTGTTCCATTAGATTCTCCTGTTGTCTTCACAGCACTGATCACTACCTAACATTGTTTCGAGATGTAAAGGTCCTTAACTATTTTGTCCCCTGCTATGTCACTGGTACCTGATAATGAGCCTGGCACCAGTGAAACTTCAACACAGTTATTCTGAGCGAATGATCAAAACAACCCCATAAAGAATTACTGTTCTAGAAACATTCCAAGTCTCCCCAGGCAACTTGCTGGTCTTAGAGATACTGCCCAGGAATCTCATGGACAGCTTACTCACAGGTGAGCCTGGGATCCATTTCTTTCCTAACTCTCACTGTGATCACCAGGCACAAATAACCACCGGGGACACCAGGTGTGGATTAAAATGCTGTATCATGAGTGATGCTTATGTTTACAAATGTCTAAGCCTTACTGGTAAAGAATGTGCATGTCTGATGGAAAAGGAATGCTGTCTCATTAAGGATAAAGCAGAAGCAAGTTCATGTCCAGTTCCTCCCAAGCAAAGAAATCTGTTCAGTTCAGTTCAATTGCTCAGTCGTGTCCGACTCTTTGCGACCTCATGAACCACAGCATGCCAGGCCTCCCTGTCCATCACCAACTCCCGGAGTTCACCCAAACCCAGGTTCGTTGAGTCGGTGATGCCATCCAACCATCTCATCCTCTGTCGTCCCCTTCTCTTCCTGCTCTCAATCTTTCCCAGCATCAGGATCTTTTCAAATGAGTCAGTTCTTCGCATCAGGTGGCCAAAGTATCGGAGTTTCAGCTTCAACATTAGTCCTTCCAATAAATACCCAGGACTGATTTCCTTTAGGATGGACTGGTTGGATCTCCTTGCAGGCCAAGGGACTCCCAAGAGTCTTCTCCAATACCACAATTCAAAAGTATCAATTCTTCGGCTCTCAGCTTTCTTTATAGTCCAACTCTCACATCCATACATGACCACTGGAAAAACCACAGCTTTGACTAGATGGACCTTTGTTGGCAAAGTGATGTCTCTGCTTTTTAATATGCTATCTAGGTTGGTCATAACTTTCCTTCCAAGGAGTAAGTGTCTTTTAATTCCATGGCAGCAGTCACCATCTGCAGTGATCTTGGAGCCCAGAAAAATAAAGTCAGCCACTATTTCCACTGTTTTCCCATCTATTTGCCATGAAGTGATGGGACCAGATGCCATGATCTTAGTTTTTAAGCCAACTTTTTCACTCTCTTTTTTCACTTTCATCAAGAGGCTCTTTAGTTCTTCTTCACTTTCTGCCATAAGGGTGGTGTCATCTGCATATCTGAGGTTATTGATATGTTCTATCCTCCTTATAAAATGGCTGCATGTTTGGCAACTTCCAGCCCTCTGTAATCCAGCTGTGAGCTGACTCAAGGCAGGTTTGGATTCTAAGGCTTCAACTGTTTGCCCCTCACCCTAATGGTCTATGGAGGGAGAGTCGTCCAGGCCAAAATGGGAGTAAAGGGGAGTTTATTCAGTGCCCCTCTCCTTCCCGTGGTGAGATGCCAGCTGAGGTGGAGATCCAGGAGTGGGAGAGCTGGGTGGTTCCTGTGGTTGTAGTGACGGTACAAAAGCACACAACTAAGAATCAGAGACGTGGCTTCAAACCTCATTCCAGTCGCATCTAAAGTACGACCTTGAGCAGTGGGGGGGAACGGGTACATGAATATGTATGGCTGAGTCCCTTTGCTGTCCACCTGAAACTATCACAATATTGTTAACTGGCTATACCCCAACACAAAATAGAAAGTTTAATAAAAAGATTCAATTAAGCCCTGTGATATGCTGTGAAATCAAATGCAAACTTCATATTGAAATCATTTACTAATTCAATTATACTAAAATTATCAGAATTACTACATGTTTTGCTACTTTTAATATATAGTTTTCTTCCTAGCTGTATTTCAAAATTTGCATAGAACATTTTAAAGACTTTTGTAAACTCTGATATCAACATTTAAAATTTTTTATTTTAAATTTATATTCTATATTAAAAAATTTATTGACGCTTGAAACAAACTATTTTATTAAAATATCATTTCTGAAGTAAAAGTCTTTTGAATTGTGAAAAAAAAAGAAAAGCAGTATGACCCTGGGTGAAAGACCTCTTTAAATTTTCCATGTTTGTTTGTAAAATGAGGATAATGATACCTGTAGAAGGGAGCTTGCTCAGTCGTGTCTGACTCTTTGCGACCCCAAGGACTGTAGGCCACCAGGCTCCTCCATCCATGGGATTCTTCAGGCAAGAACACTGGAGTGGGTTGTCATTTCCTTCTCCAGAGGAACTTCCCAAACCAGGGATCGAACCCGAGTCTCCCTCATTGTAGGCAGGCACTTTACCCTCTGCGCCACTGGGGAAGCTGTAAGTACTCACTAAATGGATGCTACCAGTATTTACTAATGGGCTTCCCTGGTGGCTCAGATAGTAAAGAATCTACCTGCAGTGCAGGAGACCTGGGTTCAATCCCTGGGTTAGGAAGATGGCTTGGAGAAGAGAATGGCCACCCACTTCAGTATTC
The DNA here is from genome assembly GCF_016772045.2 of Ovis aries. NCBI lineage: Eukaryota > Metazoa > Chordata > Mammalia > Artiodactyla > Bovidae > Ovis > Ovis aries. The sequence continues at coordinate 65,096,311 of NC_056068.1, read as the reverse complement.
TTGCCTGGGGAATTCCATGGACAGAGGAGTCTGGCGGGCTACAGTCTATGGGGTAGCAAAGAGTGAGATATGACTGAGTGACTAACGCTTTCACTTTTCACATTATCTACTAATAACCCTAACCTTAACTGTAACCCTCTAGAACAGCACCACCACTCCAATTTACAGATGAAAAAAAGTGAGAAGTAGAGAAATGAATGACATCCCAAGGGCAGAGCTGGAATACAACCAAGGCCTGGCCCTTGCTTTCAACCATGGACAGGGGACTCAGTGCTGAGTGAAGGCAGCTATGCGGGGGCATGTGAAGTCAGCTTGGCCGCATTTATTCAGCCAGGTTACTGGTAATGCCTCAATACCAGTAGCATAGGTTGTAAACTTTGCTGACTGCTAAAGACTTTGCCAAGGCTTTGGCAAACTCAAATCCAAACCAAGTACTAGAAAACCACCGCCCTGCCTAGAGGATCCCAAGAGTCTCTTTTTAAAAAAAGATACAGCTAGACGTTTTCAGTTTTTTCAACCACAGCCAGTCTGTGACTTCCTTGTAGCAAGCCAGCTGCAAGTCAGCCATTTCCCTCTGATTCTCACCTTGGTTCTTGTGAGCTTCAGCAAACAGCCATACAAAAGGGCCCACCCCTAAGATACCATCGCGTGGATAGAGTCTCTCTGGGTCAGACATCAGTTTCAATTTCAATTCCACTTGTCTTGAGGTGACAGGCACCCAGGTCCTATTTAATTAGGCTGCATAGAAAATATCCTTCAAGGCTTCAGCTGATTTCCACTCCACCCCACTAGAGAAGAAAATCAGTGTTAAGTCGAGATAATGCCCCACTCTCTGCCTTCAGGGAACTGGTGATGAAGGTGGTCTGAGGGATGTCTGCTCGGCCTGTGCAGCCTGTAAGGGGTTCAGGGATTCAGCACGCCTTTCCGTGGCTGTATTGTAAATGTCAGTCTTTGCTACTTGGACTCCTTGGAGGCTGGATCTGTTTTTCATTCACTGTTTACCCCGTGTTCACCAACATGCCTGGCACTTATGACGAATCTGGTGATGGGTACACAGTCTTTCTCACAACCTGCCTCGGCCAAGGAGAAGGGAGTCAGCTGGTGAAGGGAGCGGTGGGGAAGGTTGACCTTCAAGTAGAAGCTAGGTGCAGCAGGAAAGCAGATTTTCCTCCTAGGATTGCTAAGATCCACCTGCTAGGAGAACGCCTACAGGAGGTGGTGTGACACGTTAGGATCGCCCACTCTGGAGGAAGACCAGAATTCCCACCCAAGCCCTTCTGAGCTGTGCGACTCTGGCAAAACAACCTCTCTAAGTCTTCATCTCCTTATCTGCGAAACAGGGAGCCATTCATTCGTTCACTCTCTCAGTGAGCAAATGTTTACTGAGTATTCACAATATATTTAGGTTCTGTAACACATGATAGCATGATAGTAGTGAGCAAGACTGACAAAGTCTGGTTTTCATGAAGCTTAACTTCTAGTAAAGAAATAAGGGAGTTACACAAATTAATGCTTTCAGATGGTGCAGAGTACTATGAAGATAACGGAGCAGGACTCTGAGACAGTGAATGACGGGGGCACGTGTGTTGAGGGGCAAAAGTATCGGGGTCTACTGCTCAGAGTCGAAGAGTAGTAAGTGAGATAACAGACGTAAACGAGTCAGCATCCTCACTAACAAGAAATGAGCCCTCAGCTGAAAGTCAACTGTTTCATGTTACTTCATCCTGAGGTCAGCTGCTTTTCTCTCAGCTCACAGCGGCTGAGCCCCTGCTATAGGCAGGTGATGGGAAGGCAGGGCGGAATCAGATACGAGCTCAGAGTCGGGCAAAGAATGTAGCCTGTGTGTTATGAGAGAAGGAAGAAGTGGTAAGTTCCACCTATAGAGTCAGCAAAGGCTATCACTTAATGTTGACAGATGGACTGGTATGATCCAGGAAGACTATGGGGCCAGAAGAAGGGCATGCCAGGTGGAGAGAACAGCTGGAAAAAGCTCTTAAGGATGCAATACAGCTTGGCATGTTCAGGGAGCTGTGAAAAACTCAGAATGGCTAGAGATCGAGTGCAAGAGGGCACGCCGAGAGGAGAAGCATCTCATCAGCGGCTCCTAATGCTTATCTTCATGGGTCTGAAGTCTCTCCTAAGGAGATGCGGCGGGGGCTGTGGACGGGAAAGAACAGGAGATGAGAAGTGTGTCAGAGCGCCATATGGCGTCTACCACACTGCTAGCACTCCACTCCAAAATGTGAACAAGGGCTATGTTGAAAATGTGCAGCCTGGATTCTGTGTGACACCCCCTCCAGCAGCACAAACAGATGTTTCGAGGAGGGGGAAAACCAAACACCCAGTGGTAACTCAATATAAATCCCGTGCCGGTGGAAGGCAGGCATCGGGCTGCTCAAATAGGACTGTTATCATCAGCGCAAGCCTGAGACTCAGCCTAGAGGAGGAATGCAGGTGACAGTGAATGATGCTGGGGGTCTGGAGTGAATGGACTCTTGTTCCCAAGAAGAACCAAGGACTCCCTCTTTGCCAAAGCCAGATTCACTTGTCCAAGGGTCTAAGGCCCATGGGGGAACTTTCTATGAGAGGGGTGTGTAACAGGGAAACAGGAAACTACAATGAGGTTGCTTGTGCCAAGTTAGTAACTCAGGCACCTCTGCCAGCCCTTCTTCTCTGAGATGAGTGCAGAGATGTCTGTGTAAGGGCACCGTTCAGACAGAGGCCTGGTTCCCTGCCTATTTATTACTGCATCCTGTCCCTGCCCCTGCAGGGACACGCTCTTCTGTCAGGAGTCTCCCCAGGAAAAGGAGAAGAAATTAAGAACGTCTCATCTCCGTTCCCAGTATTCCGAAGGCTTATGAGACAGTCAACAGGTCTGGCCTGTAGGAATCTGCCCTTACTGGGAGGAAGGCTGCTTGAAGCAGACAGCCAAGGAAGGAGATGAACCTCACGTCCAATATGCATCTTACCTGAGGCTCTCCCCGGAGTCCAGCTCAGTTTGTTGGAGACAGAGCATTCGTCTGGCCAGAAGAGGGGAGGATGACCCCACACATGTGAACACACCCAGCAGGAGAGCCGAAGCACAGTGAGAAAAGGGGAATGAACACGACACGCCCGTCATCTTTCTGCCTGCCACTGCCCAGAAGGCGATGGCACCCCACTCCAGGACTCTTGCCTGGAGAATCCCAGGGACGGGGGAGCCTGGTGGGCTGCCGTCTACGGAGTCGCACAGAGTCGGACACGACTGAAGCGACTTAGCAGCAGCAGCCCAGTCATAAGACTGAACAAAGACCACGGCTCTGACTCAAAGGGCTGCCCTAGGCATTGGAGGAATGAATAGATACCCAACATGACATCATGCAGAAAGCAGCCATCGCCTTCATTACATGCAAAAGATCTCCACATAAGCCATTAAATCTAAAGATCTTATCAAAGTCCGAGAATTAAAAATCAGTAGATATGACAAGACAACAGTAGGCCATGGGATCACCATAAGCACTTGAGCACAGATCAGTTTTCGGGTGAGTCAGCTGTCATCTCAGAAGCTGATGGGTTGAGATGGACGGTTAAGTTTCACTGGGGAAAAAGAAGTAATACTCCTTAAAGGGCCAGGACTAGGGTATAAGTACAGGATGCTAAAGGAAGCAGATAAAGATTATTAAATATATGTTCTGTCTTCTAGGTTTTCCTGAAGCCAGCTCTGCCGTGACACTCAAATGACATAACCCTACCACTTCAGACTTGGTTCATCCGTTTTCAGAAGAACCTGTCTGTGGCTCAGTCTCAACATATATCAGATATTTTAAGACTGATTTCTGATACCTAGAAGGCAACTGTTCTCCACTGGCCCAGTCATAGTGCCCAGCTAGCCGGAGCAGACAACACTCTGACTACCTGACGCAGAGAGCTGACTCACTGGAAAAGACCCTGATGCTGGGAAAGACTGAGGGCATGTGGAGAAGCGGGTGAGAGAAGATGAGATGGTTGGACGGCATCACCACTTCAATGAACATGAGTTCGAGCAAACTCCAAGAGATAGTGAAGGACGAGGAAGCCTGGAGTGCTACAGTCCATGAAGTGAGAGTCGCTCAGTCAGGTCCAACTCTTTGCAACCCCATGGACTATACAGTCCTTGGAATTCTCCAGGCCAGAATACTGAAGTGGGTAGCCTTTCCCTTCTTCAGGGGATCTTCACAACCCAGGGATCGAACCCAGGTCTCCTGCATTGCGGGCAGATTCTTTACCAGCTGAGTCACAAGGGAAGTCCATGAATACTGGAGTGGGTAGCCTTTCCCTTCTCCAGTGGGTCTTCCCAACCCAGGAATCGAACCGGGGTCTCCAGCACTATAGGTGGATTCTTTACCAACTGAGGTACCAAGGAAGCCCAGTTCCCCGGCCTCAGTTTCCTCACCTGTACAACAAGTCTGTACAACAGGCTCACAGGTTCTTCATGAACCTAAGAGGCATATCAGTTCAGTTCAGTTCACATGGCACATGGCAAATGCTCATTAAGCGGCTGTTCTTGTCAGGAAATGGTGTGCACGACAGTACCTGCAACTTTCCCCACTCAGCTCTGCTCCCTTCCTCCTGCCTGGATCAGATGCTCTCTCAAACTCCACATTCGGAGTCCCAGTCGGAATTAAAGTTTACACAGGACAGTAAGCATATCAGTAAGCACAAGAAAATAACAAAAGTACACAGATCTCCTGCTTTCCCTACCCGCTCACCCTCTCACTACTTAGAACATGCCACACAGTCCTCACCCAGCCCTGCACAGATAGGTCGGAGGGCCAACAAAAGAAATATTTCAGCTCATCACCTTGGGGAAAAGATGAGAGAATCCCTTTAGGGGTGGTTTCTAAATTAAAAATAAATTTTGCTGTGAGACAATAAGGCCACTCTTCCCTAAAAACTAGTTTTATGGCTCTGGGCTAAAATATATACAAAAAAGAAAAAAAAGAATAAAAAGCTGAGAATTCTGTATAGAAGAATTTAAGAAAAATCTATGGAACTACTTGACCTATGGAAAGAGAAAGCTCTATTCCTTCTCACATGGCTTCTCCAATCTCTCTGAAGTCTGATTTCATTTCACCTTTCCTGATCTCTATTACAGACATCACAGACACAGGCTATTGTGTCATTTAAGGTATACAACGTGACGATTTGATACATGTGTATATTATGGAATGTTTCCCATAGTAAGGTTAGTTAACACATCCTTTGCCTCGCATAATTAGACTTTGCTATTGTTGTTATGATCTAAGTCTGATTTCTGACAGTGCGCAGAGCCCAGTGGGACGAAGGACTCTGGTGGCTACTCAGACCTCTGGCCCATGGAGGAGGATGGGAAGACCAGTCTCTAGAAATGGCGCTAGATTAACTGCAGGAACCCGGCACCAAAGGCTGGAACCACTGGTCTACAAGGAAGACAACATGATCACCCACTTAGCTCTGATTTATTTTAAATGGCATAAATAGTGGCAGGGTAACTGTAAAGGGCACTCTTGCTAAGGGTAAAAATGAGACTCTCTGATGAGCCTCAAGCACAGGAATGTGAAACACGTCTAGAAAAGGAGAGTGGAATGACTCCACGAATCTGACATAACTCCATACGAGAGGCTTTATTTTCTCGCTTTCATTCCAACTCCTCCTCCCCTCCCCTCTGGTAAAGAACAGTAATAGCATTGAAATCCACAGATAATCCTTAAATCTCTGTGGCAGCTCCAGTTCTAAACTCCTCCTTCACACTGACGGTTTTAACAGCTGTTAACAAGTCATAACAAGGCCCTCTCTTGCTCCAGCCTGGAATATCGATATCCTTTCTCTTGCCCTACTCAAATCATACCAGCCTTCAAGTCCACATGTTCCACGAAGCTGTGCTGACCCTCCAGCCTACATGTGTGCGTGCTCAGTCATATCCAACTTTTTGAGACCCCATGGACTGTAGCCTGCCAGACTCTTCTGTCCATGGGATTGTCCAGGCAAGTATACTGGAGCGGGTTGCCATTTCCCCCTCCGAGGGATCTTCCTAACCCGGGGATCAAACCCACATCTTGAGCGGCTCCCACACTGCAGGTGGATTCTTTACCACAGTGCTACCTGGGAAGCCCTACAGAGATGCCAGCCTACAGAGACTACTCAGCATTCCCCCTCAGACTCTCAGGGTCTGGGTCCTGTCTGTAGGGCCCGGGGGAACTTAGCAGTTCCACAGCTCATGGCAGAGTGGTAGAAATACAGGATCCTGAGGGTGGGTGGATAAGACCAGGCAAGCCAGAAGCAGCCTAGTTCAGAGAACATGTGCGAAAATTGCCATGGAGGCAAGGCACTGAAGGGGCAGAGTGGCAGCTGGAGCGGTGAACCATGTCTATGAACAGGATCACTCATTATAAAGCCCAAAGTTCAGAAGGTCCACGAGGGCTAGGAAGTAGAGTGCAAGGTGAATAGGACTCAAGTGTTCAGGAGGGGCGCTGTGAACACAGTGGGCACTGGAAGCCTCTTTAGGCCATCTAGGCTGTGTGAGTTGGGGCAAAGTGCCTGAAAAGTTCAAGAGTCACAAAGATGGGGATGAAGCACTTAATGTGAAATCCACTTTCCTGGCACCGACCCCCCTCCACTACAGGTACCTCCTGCGGCGCTATTAATCTGGTAGGATGCTTGCCTTTTCCTCCTCTGGACAGCTTGCAGCCTCTCAAAGGCATATATTGCGACTTATCACAAATCTGATGAGCAGTTTTGTGTCTAAGAGTTGTGAAATGGAGGTAACGGTTTTGTATTTTCCCTCCATTTCCTATACGTCAATCACCTTCCCCTTGGTGAAGAGAATAGGAATTAGAAGATTAAGAAAAGTAGGAGGCAGTCTAGACCCCCACCCTGGGGTGGGGGGGCAGACCATGGGCTGATGGCTGGTGGGCTCTAGTGATGGCGGGATACTCCTAAGGGCGCTGCACGCCTCTCACGGGGGTAACACGCACCCTGTGGAAATGTACTTCTCGCTGCACTGCACTCCTTATCTCTGTTTTCATTTTGCTTGGGGTTGTTTAAGAACAAAGGAACCTTACCCATCCCATAATTCTCTCCTGATTATACCTCCAGACACGCTGGACAGAGGGAGACAAGGTGGGAAGGCGTCTGGAGCCGTGCCTCCCGCTGCCTCCCAGGTGCTCTGGGACCCATCGTCTTGCTTTGCCGGAGCAGAGCCTGGCTGCCTCCTCCAGTCCCCACTGCTTTCCCAGAGGTCAGCCACAAGTTCACATCAGCAACAAGCAGTGATTACAGGTTGCTTGCCTGCTGAGAATATCCTTCCAGTGTCAAGCGACTGTTAAAAGCACTTAAGGAAATCACAGGTGGGAGGTGAGAGAATACATTGGGAAGGGATGGGATAAGGAGGGCAGAAAGGAAAGCAGCAGCCCACCTCCTGCCTTGGAGGGAAAAACAGGCCAGAAAAAGCAAAACTGGTTCTAAAGAAGGGGCCCTCCTTTGGGAAACACAGAACACTGCATTTTTCAACTACTGAACTGCTAGGGCCAAAACATTTCAGGGTGCCTGGGAAACCTTTTGCTGATACAGAATAAGATGAAATTTTAAGCAACTTTGTATTTCTTAAAAATTACTCAACGGCATATATTATAATAGGTATTTATATACAGTCTCTCATCCAATTTGGACTGCATCTTTGTGAAGAAGACATTTTCATTCCCCATTTTACAGATGTGTAAACTGACGTTCAGAGAAGTCAGTGGCTCAATCATGTTTGGAGTTCAAGTTTGTCTGACTGCAAAGCCAATGTTCTTCCTACCAAAAAAAAAAAACAAGAAATGTGAGCTGTGACTCCTTGCCAGGGCTGCCTCATTCTGACCTACCTTCTGTGAGTTACTCCTGGGTTAATCAGGTATTAGCGTGTGCTGTGGGGTCTGTAGAGCACAGTGGCCTTTCCTGGGGTCCATTTAAAAGAAGAGCGAACCTATCCATCATAAGTGGGCTAACTGAGTCTCTGATAGACTCTTCAATCATCCAGGTGTCAATAACCACCTAGAAGAGAAGGACTAGGTTCTGAGATAAGCAGACAATGAAACCTAGGTCACTTTCCTCTTTGAGTTTAGTATCCTCATCTGTAAAACGTGTTCAATAAAACCTTTATAACTGAGTAGTTGTGAAATCTAAATAAGACACCTTATTAGAATCCTTAATATAATACCTGGCACAAGGTAAATACTTAATGACAGCTATTATTGCAATTTGTTTTTATTTCAGACAGTTTTGGAAAATACATATGTTTAGCTTCAACTAGTTCCCATTCAGTAGATACTATTTATTATTGAAAAAATTTTTTAAATCTTGAGTTTGTTTCATAGCCAAGAACAACTATTACAAAAGAATGGCAGTGGAAGCACAGACAACTTGAGTTCAGGGAACAGAGTCATATCCTCCTGGGCGCCGGTCTTCTCCCTATCTGCTCAGTCATCTTTGTTGCTCAGTCGCTAAGTCCTGTCTGACTCCTCTGCGACCCCATGGACAGTAGTAGTCTGCCAGTCTCCTTTATCTGTGGGATTTTTCAGGCAAGGATACTGGAGTGGGTTGTCATTGCCTCCTCCAGGGGATCTTCCGGACCCAGGGCTCCAACCTGTACCTCCTGAGTTGGCAGGTGGGTTCTTTACCACTAAGCCACCAGGGAGGCCCATCAGTCATCTCAGAGCAGACTGTAAGTACAGCTACTTAGAGACTAGAAACTTATGCTACACATACACACACATATATATGGCAGGAGCCTTGAGCACTTCAGGAGGCAAAAGACATGTGTAGGATGAATTAATGCAAGTGGCTCTGCTTCTAGTTATACAGTCCCCCGAAGGCACATTTACTTGAGGAACTCTCGTAAGATGGGCAGCTCCTCGGGAGGGCAGTTTAGGCTGCTTCCCTGGCTTGTCAGCCAGCTTAGTCGAGCAGGGAGCAGTGAACTGAAGGAGAATCAGGCTGATACAGTGTCCTATCTCCTGCTCCTCACTCTGACCCCAACAGGGGCATGAAGACCTAGATTCCTCTGTGGGTTTTAATCTCTGATACTTCTGACTCAAAGCTGGTGGTAAACTGCATCTTGCTCGAAGCCCATGGAAACCTGAAGCCACTGCTGCAGGAGACAGCTTCTATCTGCATCCTCATTCCTGCACCCCTTTCAGAAAGGCTTTCCAGGTTGAATCAAGACTAAACCCTGCCGCAGGGCAAAAATAAACTGTGCTTTATATCACTGCCCCTGAGGAAATGGTGAACAAGCTTTCTCTTACCGTTCGACTCCTTTTCTTTTCGAGGATACAGCAAGCCATTCCAGTTGTTTGAATTTGCAAGAATGGAGACTTTGAGACGCAAGAGATTCAACTCAGAGCTAGATTCATTTGTGTTTTAACTAAACCCCCAAACAGTATATTTGGTTCTACAGAACTTCCTGTAAAATAGACTTTTCAGTGTAGGACAAGTTCAAGCAGCTTTGTGGCATGGAGGAAGGGAAGAGCAATAACTTCTTTGAGTACTGCCCTGGTCTTAACCGGGCTTATACTTGAAGGTAGATTTGGGGAAACTAGTTCTCTCAAGGCTGTCTTTCAGGTATTGACAGAAGAGTCAGGGGATGAATTGTATAAAAATTAAGGCTCCAGAGACTCAGAGGGAAAAGCGCTCCCTATGAAACAGAAAAGGAGAGATATTGAAATTCCATGGCCTCATTTTTTTGATAGATTTTCAGCAATAAAAATCTAGTGAGATTTAAGATTACTTAGAGACTAGAAAGAAATTTTGCCCCCCGCCAAGCCAAATTTTAGAGTCATGTTTGCCCCTTTTTTATTAAAGGCAAAACCAAACATTTCCAGACCCCTGCCAATATTTGCATTTTGCATATGTGTGTACAAACACGCACGCCCACACCCGTTACCCATTCTAAATTCAGTTTGCAACCTCTATTTCTTCTTTAATTTGCCTTGCAATCACTGAGTGGCCAATTTTTATTAACAGGCAACTCCTGAATATCTAAAAGATTTCGCTGAAATAGGTGCAGTATAAAAACATAGGATTTTATAGAAATTTAGGATACTCTTACATTCTGTAAACCACCACATCACCTCCTTTAAAATTCCTAGAACCTTTGAATGGGGATTCACAATATTGGGCCTGACAAGTTATCTTCTAGGTACCCTTTAACTGCTGAGATCCCAAGCCTTGGAAAGGATATGTTTGGTATCAATTCAGTTCAGTTCAGTTCAGTCGCTCAATCGTGTCCAACTCTTTGCAATCCCATGAATCGCAGCACGCCAGGCCTCCCTGTCCATCACCAACTCCCGGAGTTCACTCAAACTCATGTCCATCAAGTCGGTGATGCCATCCAGCCATCTCATCCTCTGTCATCCCCTTTTCCTCCTGCCCCCAATCCCTCCCAGCATCAGAGTCTTTCCCAATGAGTCAACTCTTCCCATGAGGTGGCTAAAGTACTGGAGTTTCAGCTTTAGCATCATTCAGATATACCTAAAAACATATCACCCTAAGAACCCCCTGAAGACAGCAGGCTAAATGTCTAGCACTTCTTGGCCCACAAATTGTTTCAAATATAGGGGAGGCCTGCCCCAGCCTCTCTCCATAAAGGCAACGTTCTACTACTATTGGGCATTTCAGACTCTGTGACTATTATCATCCCTCTATTTCATAGACAGACTCTCACCATAAAGATCAGGTCACATAATTAATTCCAAACTGAGCACATTCTGCTCCCTGGTGGGCCTGTCTCACTATTTACCTTCAATGTCAAAAAGGCTGTGACGGTGTGTGCTGACTGATGAGACTGGCTGGTACCAAGCACATCAACCTTGCTGGCTATACACATGAGGTCAAGTAGAGCTTCAGTGTACCCCCAAAACTGGACCCCTCAATCAGCAAGGCTCTCTCTCTGCCTTTCTAACAATGTCTGACTATAATTTATGCCTACTGGGTAGGCCCTTCTATCCCTTAGGCAACCTGCTTGCATAGGTTTGCTGATGTTCACAGCACATTACTTCCAATGTGCCCTTCCAGGAAAGAGCCAGACTCCTACTTCAGGCACACAATTCATTCTGACCCAAACATCCTATCTGCTGCATGAATGCAAAAACATATGCACACACACAGGGCGGCCCTCATTTCTCTGGAGTAATGGGAGCCTGGGCAATACTTTAAGTATTCATTTCCCAACATAAATTAGAATGGAGCACTGAAAACACCAGTGACATCTGCACGGATCCAGAATGTATTCATTATGGTTGGTGCTATTACAATGAGAGGAAATGCATTCATAATGGCAGGACATTTGAAATAATGTGTTGCTGGATTCTGTGTCCATAAAGCAATAATGAAGAAACAGGAGTGGGTCAAAAATAAATTAGAAGGAGTAAGAGGGGCTTGGGATGAGGTGGCTTCAAGGGCTCTGGGCAATGTCAGTGAGCTGGCACATTCACTGGGTTCATAGGGAGAAAGTTATGAGAGTTTCAAGGTAGCAGAGGCAAGAAGGGCATCAGGCTGACACTCCGGAGAACTGAGGTCTGAATCCTGGCTCTGTTGTATGCTAGCTTTGTGATCCTGGGCAAGGCACATCAGTATGCCCTTGATTATGTCCATACCTGGACTACTCATTTCTAACAAGAGGAGATAGACCTCAAGGACTGCATGAGGAGGAAAGGAGAGACCATATGTTAAGTGCTCAGCTAGAGTCTGGTGTGTAATAAGCATATGTCAACATTAGTTCTCCGTTTTCTTTTTTTGTTATCACTAAATAAATGTTCAACTCTGTGATTTCAGGCACTATCTAGCTCTCCAAATCTCAGTTTCTTCTGCAAAGTGGAGCTAATAACACTGGCTCTTCCTACTGTGTGAGCTTATTACAAAAAGCAAGTGAAATGGAAAGTTGGGCAAGATACTATTGATTGGCTGAATCTAGTCATTCTCAACTCGCTCTCCCTGCTGCTTTCTACTTTGGGGTGAGGAAGGGTTAAATATCTGCATACCAAGCCTGTACTGCAGTGGGGGATGGGGACACGGAGCCCAGTTCAAGCCTCTGACATAGAAGGATAAGTCTTCCGGTTGTATGTGGGGGGCTGTTTGCTGGAAAAAAAGTGTTCACTTTTCTGATTAATGCAGACATGGCCCTTCTTCATGCTTGAACATGGATATAACACCCAGAGCTGCTGCCCTTTTTCAATCATAAGGCAGCGAGCACAAAGGAAAAGCCCAAGGAGTTTCACAGGAAGATGGCAGTACGGTCATCATTAGCCACTGAACCAAAGCCAGCACTCACCTCCCTCCAAACTTATTATGTGAAACAAATAAACCTCTGTTTGCTTAAGCTACTGATACCAGAGTTTTCTCGTACTCAAAGCTGAACACAATTCTGATACAATGCATTAAGTACTCTGGAGAATTAAAAGCCCTATATATAAGTACATGATCCTTGCTCTGCCAAGAACTTCATTCCCTTGGACCCATCTGGCTAATTTATCTACGTCCTTTAAACTTAGGTTTAGTAATGTCTCCTCTAGGAAGCTCTCCAAGGCCCTATCGCTTGCCTTTCTCCTGCCCTCTGGGCTTCTCAAAGCCCTCCATAGCACCAGGACCAGCACACGCTCCACTGCTTTGTAATGAGCCATCTCCTCGTCTCTTTGCTCCACCAGATGCTTTAGATGTCTCAACAACAAGGATCCCTATTTTACCCACTTAAAAAATGTCATAGTGCTTCTCATTAATACCTGGCACACAGAAATAATTCATTAAGGATTTATTGAAATACTGAACAAACCAACGAAAGAATGACCTGAAAGGACATGGGAAGTAAATGAGAGCCTATAGTCTCATTGTCCATTCAGACTTTTGAGATACTGCAAATAGCTTTCTAATTCCTGTTATTACTTTAAGGGTATCCGGGTTGGGACAGCCTATGTTAGGTCTAGGCAGTGATTTATTGCTTTAAGTCACTCCACTTGATCCTAGTTTGAGTTCATGACAGTCCCCTATTCCTACCTCCTAAACTATTTTTTGCTGTGTATTGACTGAGTCCATACTTACCTACACAAAAAGAATTTTATTTCCTTCCTTGTGGTAACCAGGCTATCCTGGTTATCCTGTGATAACCAAAGGTATCCTGGGAATGATGCTATATAGCACCAAAATAAATGTTCACACCCCCCGGCAGCCTGCCTCCTAGGTGTCTGAGTTCTGTCTGTGTGTGGCTGGGTTTCTGGGAGCGCCTGTCTGAATCTGCCATACCTGGGTCCTTGCCACCCTCGAACGTACAACGTGAGGTCCTCAGGCTCAGCCTGAGGTATGTGGTTCTCTAGAAGGAAATATAGGTAAACTCGCATGTCCTCTCTTTGTTGATAAAGCCAGCTTGTCTCCATGACTTGTAGCGATCATAGCCTTCTTGAAGCCACATTACTAACCCATTGCAGAATACCGAGAAAAAGAGCAATGCCGAATAATGTAATAGTATGATTCAGATTATAAATCAGAAACATGTTCCATTATGAGGCCTGTTATATTTTCAAAAAGTCTGAAAGGTGAAGTGGCCTGCTGCGACGGTCACCAGCGGCCAGCCTCAAGTCTGAACTCCCGATCCCTTTGCCCCTAATGCTCACATGCCCATTTTTGCTTGGCTGGCCCCTTTGTTCAGTCAGGTTTCGGCTCAAAAGTGACCTCCTTAGCCCTTCTTTGAACACCTTATCTTTACCAGCTTCTTCTCCCCAACCCCCTTCTACCAAGTCACGCTTTTTCATTTCCTTTCTAACACTGCTATCTGAAATTATTTTCTTCATTTAATGGTTTACTAGTTTTTTTGTCTATCTCTTCTCACTAGAATTAAATTCCACCAGGGAAGGGATCGTGCCTGTCTTGTTCATCATGTATCTTTATTCACAAGAGCTGTGTCTGGCATAATAGAGGTGTTTATTAAACATGCGTTGAAAATGAGTAAGAAGAGAGTGGGCAGCGTGTATTCACCCAGGAAATCCACTTTGGTGTCCTTTACTTGAGTTTCCCTTTGGGAGTGAGGATGAGGATGGGGTTGAGGGCCAAGAGGAATCCTTAGGAGGGAGAGGTTGGCTGTGGGATGCTCCGTGGAGACATGGAAAAAGCCAGAGTTCTCGTTCTGCTACTGTCTTAATTGGAACATATCCCTTGATCTCGCTGAGCTTCAGTTTTGTCATCTGAATGGTAAACTGTTTCAGCGGATCAGTGTAACAATTAAATAAGACAGCAGTGGCCTGCAGTGAGTAAGTTTGTTCCCCTCTGCCTGGCCTTTGAGGCTGTAAAAGGAGGAAGCAGTCCAGGAGCCCTGGGAAAATCAGGAAAGTCGGCTAATGCTTTTCCCCCTTCTAGTAGTCACCTTAGCAACCGCAACAATCCTTCATGGAGATAATGCCAACCTGCTGTATCACGGAGGCTAGCCCACGGGCCAGCTGTGAAGTCCCGAGAATGTTCTGAAAACACTGAGCATGAGTCTACTTTGCAAGTTTATTAGAAATGCATTCCTCTCTTCTCAACCTTACATCAACCTGCGTTAAACTGAGGCCGATGTTATTGCACAGAGGTAAGCTTATCCATCTGCTTAAAGAGCTTTGGGTGCTGATTCTGCCAGAGCATGTGCTTACTGCAGTCTCCTCAAAACCAGACATTCAAAGCCATCAAAAATTTGTGGTCTCCAGGCCTGCTAGACACACTTCTGGTGACTTCTTCTTTGATAGATGTTTACTGGTTTAAACACATTTAAATCCTTACACTCAAGTTTTTCTACCTGTTCATTCGTTAATTCAACAAGCATTAACTCAGTGCCAACTGCATGTTTAACCCTAAGAGTTAACATATTCTCACAGTTATTAAATGGTAAGCACCGTGCCTAACCTTTATGAACATCAGATCATTCGATCTTCATTTCACCCCACAGGCATTATAATTATACCCATTTTACAGACAAGAGAGCTGAAACCCAGGAGTTTACGTAAATTGCTTTCATGGACAATTCATGGTGACCAGAACTTTAACCTAGGTCTTTCCGACAATACTTTCTGACAAGAGTTTCACAATACTCTAGCAAGTAAGTCTTAAAAAGGCACTTGGTGCTTATCAGGTCCTAGATACTTTCATGAATTAAAAAGAAACAATGCTAGACTACTTGACCCTTCTCAGGAACTCTGTCTTACTCTTCTTTGCGTTCCCAACCCCTTAAACAAAAATTAGAATGTGACTCCTGTTCTCAAAGATACAGCAGAGCCAAATAGACAAGTGTGCATGAAAGACCTTAAGAAGAAGCCTAAGACACAAACTCTGTAGGGTACAAAATGCGTGTGTGACTACCACTAGCGGATGGGTTTAACTTTATACCTAAGCAACAAAATAAGGAGACTGGATGGGCCTGGGCATCAGAGATCCCAGTGCTTATAGGGGCCCCACAGGTAACATGAATGAATGAGGCAAACAAACTGGGCCACGTGGAGTCTGGTAAACTGCAAAGTACACACCCCTTCTAAGGAGCCAGCTGGTCAATGTCATGGGTAAATACAGATTCAGTACTGCTAAAAATTCTGAATTTTCAAAAAGAAGTTGAAAAAAAATCTGCTTTTTGATGTGAAATCTTTCCATTTTTAAATGCTGGTCAGTTGGGAAAAATACTTTATGAGGCAAACAAAACACCTTTGGGCTAGATTTGGCTGGCTGATGACCCATGACTTTGCAGTTTGGGGATTAGGCTGCATTTCATAATCTTCACCATCAAGGACCCCCATGTACCCTCCAAAGGCTTCAGAATTTGAAACTCTTTGTCTAACATACAACATTTTTAAATATTTAATTAGTTTTCTTGTGTGAATTAAATAATCAATAACTGACAAATTAGGTCACCCTGGGGTGAAAAAAGTTAACATAATTCTGCTCTGTTGCAGTTAAATGTAAGATTTCTCACTACAATTTTTGAAATACTGAAAATAGTTCATAGACTTTTATTTCTATCTTCACAGATCCTTTTGGGGTCTGAAGAGCCTAGGTACAAATTAAACATGTAGACTCTTAAGATCTGGTGGCAGTAAGGCATAGTGGGGAAAATGTGGGAACCAGAGTCAAACAGAACTGGGTTGAATCCTAGCTCTTCGACTTACTAGCTGAGTGAACTTCAATAAATAAGTCAGCATCTTTTACTTATTTGCAAGAGGGAATAATTTGTGACTCTTGTTTTTCTCTTACCATCATCTAATTAAAAGAAGCACCCAGATAACAGCCCACTTAATACCATTACGATGATTAAAATAGTTCCAGCTCACAAATGAGCAAAGCAAAAGGCTCCCTGTCGTGAACAGGAGTCACGATGACGTGCACGCTCATGGAGGAGCAGCGCACCCATGACCTTCCATTATGCATTTCATCCGAGGAACTCCAAGTGCACGATGACAGCGCAGAGAGGTAGAAAAGCAGAAACTTGGTGTGTTTACAAGTCCTGCCAGAAACCGTGCATGCCCTGCCTTAGATGACCGTGCATGCCCTGTCTTAGATGAGCAGATGCCAGAGGGTCCAATCCCTCAGTAACTCATGCTAAATATCAACCAAAAAGCTATCTTGGTTGCCACCACTAACATAATCGATTAATAACTGAACTCATCAGTATAGTGTTTTATTATTCACAGAATCATTCAACGCGCATTATCATATGTTTCTCACAAGCATCTAGAGTGGCTGGGGAGGTACAAGTCAGCCCCATTTTGTGAATCAGAAAACAGATTCTAAGAGCTTAGAAGTAGTTCATGGCCACTAAATTAGCAAGAAATGGAAGTAACTCCATGTGATGTAAAATTCATGGTTTTTCTCATATACCCTGACCTTTGGGAGGCAACAGCAAATGAGAAACAGGGGTGCTGTTAAGAGTCACATGTTGGTTGAGTGTGCATCTTCCGTTTATCTGTGAGATGCTAAGTGTATAAGAAATGAAATTGTTCTGCAACAGACACCTCCAGGAGTTGGTGATGGACAGGGAGGCCTGGCGTGCTGTGATTCATGGAGTCGCAAAGAGTCGGACATGACTGAGTGACTGAACTGAACTGAACTGACAGGCACTTAAGGGCACTCTGCTGTCTAACTATAAAAAAACTGTTAAGAAAAATTAAATTGTCATCTTTGATTACATACCAGTTGGCTTCTCTAGGGGCGCATAGCAGAATACTGTTCAATTTTTGCTTACCTTTTTCAATTTACCCTTCTGTCCTGTCCCTACCTGGGGGAAAAAAAGCCCTACAAACCAGATGACTCCTCACCCCCCACCCTCACCCCCCTTCTACAGTAACTGATGAGACAGGCATGACTACCTAACTCAAGGGTAGCTAATTAATAGACATGAATTGGCTAGATTTTCTCTCAAGACTGTGGTGAAGCAATGTTGAATTCTGCATCGGAAAACTGCGCTATAGCAGGGACCAAAGTGCTGCCAGGACAAGCTGAGATTATAGGGAAGGAGGAGAGACAAAGCAAACAGAAAGTCTGCTCTGTGGGGTGGAGGGGGAAGCAGGAAGAAGAAAGAGAGAAAGAAGGAGCAGAGGCTGCGAGAGCAACTTTTGGTCTTAACCAGTTTCCATGCTTACACCCACCAGGTACAGAAACGCTTCCTTTGATCAAGTCCTATGAAAAATGTACCATATCTTTTCCATATCCCACTGTGTTATCTGAACTGGTTGGGGTAGATTTCTGTTCCTTACAATCAAAGAGTCTCTGGTTAATACAATGAGAAACAGGAGCCATAGTTATAACAGAGAACAATTTTTTAAAAAATGGAAATAGTTAAAAGGAAATTAAATCTCTTTCTTTTAGATGGCAGAGAACGAGAAGAAGAGAAAGAGCTTCAAAACTTCAAAACTCTAAATCATGGCTCCTCAAAATATGCCAAGTTTATTTCCATTATGCCTATGCTCTTTCTAAAACCAGAAGGATAAGTGTTGGCAAAGCTCTCTTCTTATAAAATAAAGCACAATGCTGACAAAGGACTTAAATAGTGATATAGTACATACTTTCTCCTCGTGTGCCACAGTTCAAAATTCCCTTGTCACTACCAGAACGTGAACATACAATTACGATGCCCATTCTCTAATCTCCATCAATCAACTTACTATTGAATAGCTCAGTTCAGGCCACTGGTTCAAATGGGTCAACACCTGTGAAATCCTCCCTAATTCCCCAGGAAGAATTAGCCACTTTTTATTCTGCTTCCCACAGCACTTAGCACATCTGTCTATGTGGGTTCTCATGCCAGTATATTATAGTTCTTTGCCCATGAGCTTCATTTCTCAATCGAACTGCAAGTGCTTTAAGAGTAGGGCCCGTGGCTCATTCTTTAACCCTGTTGCACCTCACACAGTATCAGACATACACACTGATGGAATAATGCAAGGCTCATTAGCTTTGCCCCCTGGGAGACTTCCTAGAAACAATAATTAAGATTTTAAAAATTTTGTAAAGAATCAAGTGGGGTTACAACTACGCACGCAAATTGCGTTTAACCATTTCAACTGAATTGGCCTATAATTTTAGCTTTTAAAAAGGTACCAAAATCATGTCAGAATTTAAACACCTGCTTGTTAAACGGTTATATTTCAAAACACTGGCTGTAGTGGAAGATAAGAAGGAGGTTAAAAACCTCAAACTATTCAGTACAACTTTCATCTTTGGGAACTTAGACTGTACCATTAATTTAATACTGACATTTCAAAGCAGTCATTAAACTAAAATGACCATATGAAAAGAGCACTGAATCCAGCATTTTGGGTGAAGTGGCTAAAAATATCAGGATATAAGAGGGAACCCAGTTTCCTGGAAACAAAGTGTAGAGGGCAGGCAGACACTGGTTGATGGCAACTCAGCTTTGATGCAATACTTATGACGCACAATAAACCAGTACCCTCTTTCACAGCTGCATTTTCCTGTGGGCAAAGCTGAGGGAGGGGGACAAGAAGCCACTACCAAGTGTGAGGGGATGCTGAAAGGGTCTGCTGAAGACCATGATGTTACTTGTTCACCGTCTTCTCCACTTTCAAACAAGGAGAGCAGAGACTTCAGGAGCTAAACTATGATCAAGGTATTACTTTTGTTAGTGGAGACCCAATTAATATAGTGCCGAGATTTCTAAAGCTACAGTAGGTGCCTCCTGCCACCTCTCCCACTAAATTAGTGAAAGTGAAAGTCGCTCAGTCGTGTCCGACTCTTTGCAACCCCATGGACTATACAGTCCATGGGATTCTCCAGGCCAGAATACTGGAGTAGGTAGTCTATCCCTTCTCCAGGGGATCTTCCCGACCCAGGAATGGAACTGGGGTCTCCTGCATTGCAGGTGGATTCTTTACCAGCTGAGCTACCAGAGAAGATGCCCCTCCACTAAATTATTAAAGTTATCTGAATTCCAGGGAAGAAGTGACTTAATTTACTTAATTAGTCATTGATGGGGAAGCTGGAACAAAGACCCACCTTCATCCAAAAGAGACAATTTCCTCCTAGTCCTCTTATTTCAGTGGAGAGCAAAGAGCAAGGAAGGTACATCCTGCCTGAACCCAGCGATTGAAGAAAGCAAAAGAGAAGAGAGAAAGACAGAGCCATGCTGTCTTTTCAGGGCAGTGATTGCTAACACATTAACCCTGTGTAACTGAGAGGAGAGGTCAAATAATTGCCAGACTCTCACCAATCAGACAAGTTACTCCTCTTCCCAAGGGAAGGAGTGAGTACAGGATAAGAGAGGCTGTAGCATGCCCTTGAGAAGGAGGAAGAGTGGCAGAAATGTCTAATTCTGTGGATACGTGGCATGTGATAGGCTGGGGCAGGGGGGATAAGGATTCCTCTTAAACAGACTCCCAGGCTGACACTGTGAAGGTGCTATCATAACATGAAATATGCTGAAGGATAGAAAGATGCCAGAATGCCAAAAGATGCTGGAGAAACACTGTCCATAAGGCTACATTAGTCCCATGACCTCAAGGTGCTATGTGTTTCCAAGGACCCCATTTTGGAGATGAAAAAGAAATTCTATTTCCTTTTTGGATTCAAAATGAAGCCAAGGAGAAAGGGAGCTCTAAGCAAAATCAAAGAGGAAAGGCACACAACCCATTGGGCTGAGACAGATGCAAACTGGAGTCACTCTAACACCTTCTCTCTAAGCCAGCCTTCCTTCCCATGAGCACCACTCCCAGTGGTCTGTGATCTCCTAAGACACAGACTTCAGAGTCAGAGCCAGAAAGGGACAGAGCTAGAGGGAACCTCAGGGGCCACATCAAACTCAGGTCTTTCATCTTATAAACGTTGAACTCAAAGCCCAGAATGGTTCCATGACCTGCCTGAGTTTACGTAACTAGGTAGCAGCAGAGCAAGCCTTGGAAGCCAGTGCCCCTGACCGAGCTCCGTCTTCCTCCTCTATTCTCAAATGCGGCCACTCACTAAGTTCTCGCCAGTCCCCATCCCATGCTTCCCCCACCTATTCTCTTCTCTGCATGGCCGCTCTTCTAATCCAAGCCTAGAACTTCAGGCTCTTTCATCTGAATCACTGCAAAAATGTTCTCATCTTGCAAGCCTTCCGGACTCTTCTCTCCCTCTGTCGCTTGCCTCAAAAGTGAGCCCCTGCTCTCCTGGGGTGAGCTGCACCATTTTGCCACTGCTCTTTCCCCTTTGCCGGCCAGCATGTCCTACACGGGGTCTGCTCTTTAGCCTAGGTCTTGGAATGAAGGAGAAGGGGGCAGAGCTAAAGCTGATCCACAGGGGACACGCAGTATGTGAGAGAAGTAAAGGCTTGCTGTTGCCACTAAGACTTCAGGGGCCTTTTCCATATCCCATGCACTCAGAACAGTGCCTAGCTCAGATTTGGCACTCAAAAGATTTTTTTTTTAATGAATGATCTCACTAATCCTCTCATTAATCTTAACTATAGATACTGTTATCATCTCTATTTGGCAGATGAGAAAAAAAAAGCTTAAGGAATTGAAATAGTAGGGCTAAGGTTATATAGCTAGTAGTGATGAGGTTGGAATTCTGACCCAGAACCTCTGACCCCAAAGTGTATTCTTTACCCAGTGCATCACATTGATTCTTTGAACTCTTAAAGTGATAGAGTATAAAACACGCACTCAGTTTTTAATGAATGTTTTGTCTTAAAGCTGTCTGATTATTTCATATATTACATCATTCCTCCGTATCCACAGGGGAATTGATTCCAGGATCTCCGTCAGACACCAAAATCCACGATGCCCAAGTCCCTTATTTATATATAATAGTGGAGTACACACATATAACCTCCTCTGCCATTTCCCCTTAATTGCAGGCAGAGTCTCTCCTAAAGACGTCTTTACTGACTGATGCTGGTTGATTCAGGACAAGAGTTCACTCTTCCTACTTCCAGTTCTCATGGAGTCAGAAGGCTGACTTGAGTACTCCTCACCTTGACTCAAGAGCTCCACAGGCAAAGACTGAATTTTAAACAACTCTCAGGCCTGATGGAGATGTAACTTGTAAAGAAGTAGATCACTTCTCCTTTTTCCCAGATGTCAGCCCTGTCACTCAAAGGCAGGTAGGAAGAGAAATGCCTTCTAGAAAGATTGTTTTAAGAGAAGAAAGAGGAAACAGGCTTCAGCTGGAAAAGCAAGAGTCAGCACAAAACCCCCCTATTTGGGGAACTATCTCACAGGGGTACATGTGAGTTCACACCCTGTTTTTCCAGACAGCAGCCTCTACTAATGCTGGCTCAGAGAGGCCACTGTTCTCCAACTTCACCATCACAAGGCACACAAGTCCACAGCTAAAAGGGCGGCCACTGACATGAAGGCACCTCTGCAGCCCATCGCTCTTCAAGGACAGGGAAAGAGCACCGCCCAAATCTCTCCACGGTCCTGAGAGCGCAGTTTACTCCACGCAAAGCTCTCATTGCTGCATCCCTACCCTTCTCAGAAGGCTCACACAGAGCAGAAGGGCACGTGTGCAGCTTTAAATGAAAAGAGCCAAGAAACTAGCCTTGAATACTTAAGATTAAAAGCCTTCTTTAGCACAGATGCACCAAGCTGAGCTTTTGTTTTTTTAAATATTTATTTACTAAATCATCTACTTATCTATCTATCTATCTTGCTGTAAGCCTACACTGAGGATTTGCAAAGGTAGAAGAGTTGGTTAACAATACAGACTCCACAGCCAGATGGCTTTGGTTCAAACCCTGGCTCCCTATCATTTACTGGCTATGTGACCTTGGGCAAAGTATGTACTCTTTCTGTGCTTAATTGTCCTCATCTGGAAAATGGGGCCAGTAGCAGCCTCTCAGAGAAGGCGATAGAATCCCACTCCAGTGTTCTTGCCTGGAAAATCCCATGGACAGAGGAGCCTGGTAGGCTGCAGTCCATGGGGTCGCGAAGAGTCGGACATGACTGAGTGACTTCCCTTTCACTTTTCACCTTCATGCATTGGAGAAGGAAATGGCAACCCACTCCAGTGTTCTTGCCTGGAGAATCCCAGGGACGGGGGAGCCTGGTGGGCTGCCGTCTATGGGGTCACACAGAGTCGGACACGACTGAAGTGACTCAGCAGCAGCAGCCTCTACTCCTATGGGGCTATCAAAAGGATTAAATGAAATCATGACACGTAACACTTAGAACAGCACCTGGCCCATGGTAAGCCCTTTTATCAGTGTTTGCTATTATGGCCATGATCATTATTATCTAAGGAATAGCCAAGGCTTCATGAGTCCTAATCAGTCATTTTCCAAGCCTGGAACATGGCTAAGTATTGCTCATGTATACAGTTAGCGAATGGAATAACAGACCTGCTATGGCTCCTTCTGAGATGAAGAAAAACCAAGTACAGCTGCCACCATTCAGAAACTCACAGGCTGTTTGAGGATAACAAAAGCAGATTCGCAAATAATGGCTGAAGGTAAATGACCTGCACGAGGTGACAAGATAATCCAGTGAATCTAAGGTTTTCCTATTCCAAACCAGAGTTCTCTCCACAACTTCAAAAACAGATTTTGCATAGCTATTTATTCAGATTAATTGTGTGCCTATCACTTTCCAGACACTGAGAGAACAGTGGTGAAGAAGACAAAGCTTTTGCCCTCATGACATTTACTTCCAGTGGGGGAAAAAATAAGTTACATGTATAATCCATTTTAACATAGTGGCAAGTATAGCAGAAAGCCAAAGCAGGGAAGGAAGGAAGGAATGTCCCAAGAGGCAACGTTTCAGCTGAGGCTTAGACACCCAGGCAGAAGTGAACCCAAGCACGAAGGCCCTGAAGTGAAGGACCGTCCCCTCCGTCTGAAGGACAGTGAAAGAGCTGTGTGGCTGCAGTGAGCACGGGGGTGAACAGCAGGCGTGAGGATGGTAGAACCCCCTCCTGTGTGACTTTATAGGTCCTCTTCCTCCAGGGGATTCTGAAGCAAACTCTAGACATGATATATTTCATCCTGGGGCAGTCTAAATAATTAGATGACCTCCTTTGTATCCTAAGAGAACCTTTCAGTATCTACGTGGAGAATGGATTGGGCGGGGGTGGGGGGTACAGTGAGGGAAAAGATGAGTAAGACTGGCCATAAGGGAATGCCAGTAGAATGCCTGCAGAGAAATTACGTGGCCTGCACCAGTATGCAGAGTGGGTGGAGGAGAGAAGTCCTTGGATCTGATGTATAGATGAGGGCAAATCTGACAAAATTACTGATTAATTGGACGTGGAATGTGAAGAAAAGAGAGATATTGAGTATTACTCTTAGGTTACTGGCTTGAGACATGATGATGCCATTTACTGAGAAGGAGAAGTCAAGGGTAGAACATGCTGGAGAGGGAGGAGAAAAGCAAGAGCAATGTTCTGAACAAAAGCAGCTGTGAGGGCAAAGATACGGGACGGAGAGCAAGAAGGCCTTACTGCAAGTTCTGACTCTAGGTGCCTCTACTTCTAGCTGGGCGACCCTGAGCAGATCACTTACTCTCACTGAACTTTCTCATCTAAGTAACATGGGGGTAAACAAAACTACAGCTTAGGTTTGTTTGAATAAGGAAATAAGAAGTCTATGTTGTTGTTTAGTCACCAAGTCGAGTCCAACTCTTTCGTGACCCTGTGGACTGTAGCCCACCAGGCTCCTTGTCTATGGAGTTTTCCGGGCAAGAGTACTAGAGTGGTTTGCCATTTCCTTCTCCAGGGGATCTTCCCAAGCCAGGAAGCAAACCCACATCTCCTGTTCAGCAGGCGGATTCTTTACCACTGAGCCACCTGTGTATATCATGTAAATTGTAAAGGTGCTGAATCAAAGGTAACCTACCTGTTTCTTTTGTTACTTCTGATAAATGTCTGTTTAAATAATTCATATATGAACCTCGGGTTACATCTTAAGTAGTGTTATGAAAAGGCTTATCTTTATGTCATTTTGCTTGTTTAATGCTTATACTTTCGAAGGGCACGAAGCATCATTGACATTTCTTATTTGCATTCATTATATACCATTGTTCACATGTTTTCTCACTTAATCGTTAATACAGACAGAATGGGTGCTCTATGGGCCCTAAACGACTGATGAGAAAATTGAAGGACGGAGAAGTTCTATCAAAGACCTGACATCCTAGTCTCACGGCCTTCCTCTCTTTAAGTCAGAATACTGCAATCCTGTTAAATAATTCACTTGGCATTAGGGCTGGGTCATACTGGGGCAATTTCTGACACACAGAATATTGAGCGCTTCCATGATCACTGGTTAAAAAAAAAACAAAACACCAAACTCCAAACACGACCGCTCCTTAGACCTAGCATGTAACAGCTTGAAAGCTACTTCTATACATATAAATTTTCTTGGTTCCCTCAACTTGTGATTAAGCATGGCACTATCATATGACAAAACGATACACTCACTTTATACACTGACCCAAAACTGGAAAAATGGAACTTTTCTGTATTGCTCTATATTTAGTAACGTTCCTTGTCATTGTCTGTCTCAGTCATTCACTCAACCAATATCTGAGAGTCTGCTCTGTACTATACAATATGCTGGTGCTTGGGATATGTAGGAATTACAACTTTTTTATTGTTAAAGAGTGAAAGGAATTATGTTATTAAGACCAGAAGAACAAAAAACTGATTTTTGATAGACAAATTATTTTTGAAAGGAATCATGGACATCCAAGTTTAATTTGCATGTCAATTAAAAAAATTCCCACTGGTCCTCTTCAGGCTTTCTTTTCCCAGGAAGATGTATCAGTTTCCATTGTTTGAACCTCTGATAGCTACACGTCCATTTGTATTGGACATAAATTAATAATAGTAGAGAAATGGTTCAGAAGACCTAGTTTTTAAAAATACAACAAGATTTCAGCCTAAGAGATGTGGACTCCTACTACATTGTCTTTCATTTCTTATACCCTCTTTCTAGATGGCAATTCATCAGCAACAGTTCTTAATATCTAGTGGACGATAAGCCACCTTCCTCCAGCTGAGGAACACTGCTGCTAAAGGGTATTTATGTGATAGGAGATAAAAGATTCTTATGGTCAAGAAGTTTGGGAATGCTGGGTTAAACAAAGTAAGTCAGTCTTACTATTTACAGGAGTGCTCAAAGCCTTTATTATGCCATGGTACTTGTGGAACTTCAAGAGCTGGGTAAACAAGCAGCATTTGCCAGACTTATTGGACCCTAGAACCCTAGTTTAAAAGACTAAGTCAACAACTCAGATAATCAGTGTTCAGTCTAATATACTTGGAAGCCCAGGGTTAGGGGATTTCCATTTATAACTGCACGTGATGAGTATCTTTTTAGTAAGGTGCTGATTCTTTAAGACTGGAGAGTTGAACAGGGAACAGATGTATGGCTCTGAAATGGGGAGGAGAGACCAATTGCTATAAGGTATGGGAGATGGTGATGGACAGGGAGGCCTGGCGTGCTGCAATTCATGGGGTCGCAAAGAGTCGGACACGACTGAGCGACTGAACTGAACTGAAGCACCATGCAAAAAGGGACTCTTTTGGCTTTTGATTTCTATGACAGTTTCAACATCTAGCACTGCCTGGCACATAACAGACATTGGATATAATTTATTTTAATAAATGGATAAGTGGAATGAAACCTACAGAAATTTTTAAAAAAAGGTGATATAAATTTCAGAATGAGTGACTGTGTTGTTTTTCTGTCTTCAATGATTTCGATTTCCATATCTAGACTCCTAGACAGTGCTTAATTTATTTTCTTAGAACAAAAGGCTGAGAATTATTCCAACTGCCTTTTGCATCATGACCCTGCAATAATCTAATAAGAAAGGTTACACTGCTTTTTTGTAGATGAACACACATTAATGAGATCTCCTTGAAGTAATCCTGCTTCCATTATGCAGACAAAATTACATTTTCCAGCATAATTATTGTGTCAGTCGAGCTCCCAAATTTTGATATTAATTGTTTCATTTGCAAAGGCAACATCAACTTACTAGTTTGTCAAACCTCTGAAAAACTGAAGGGAAGCTCATTGTTTTTAGTGGTGATTATCCATCTATGCCTCTCTTGTAGTCTATCTTTTGCACATTTTCCTACCAGCCAGAAGGACTGGGCAAGTTTTAGCTCTTGTAATAGGTTTTAAGAGAAGAACTAATGGCTTTCTGGATGTGAGAGTTGGACTGTGAAGAAAGCTAAGTGCCGAAGAATTGATGCTTTTGAACTGTGGTGTTGGAGAAGACCCTTGAGAGTCCCTTGGACTGCAAGGAGATCCAACCAGTCCATTCTGAAGGAGATCAGCCCTGGGATTTCTTTGGAAGGAATGATGCTGAAGCTGAAACTTCAGTACTTTGGCCACCTCATGCGAAGAGTTGACTCGTTGGAAAAGACTCTGATGCTGGGAGGGATTGGGGGCAGGAGGAGAAGGGGACAACTCAGGATGAGATGGCTGGATGGCATCACCGACTCGATGGACGTGAGTCTGAGTGAACTCCAGGAGTTGGTGATGGACAGGGAGGCCTGGCGTGCTGCGATTCATAGGGTCGCAAAGAGTCAGACACGACTGAGTGACTAAACTGAACTGAACTGAAGATGTGTTTTTAAATTATATACCATTTACATTCTTCAGTCTTTACTTGAGATTTCAGACTATAAGCTCTTTGAGGGCTATGTGGACCATGAATGCTTTGTTGAAAACTATATTCTGCACACGAAAGAACAATGCCTGGAACAAGGCGCTGTAAGTTCTGCATGAATATCATGTTTCTCCTTTCACTGAGACTCACCATTTTAAAGTAAAATCTTTCTCTCTCCCTTCCCCACATTTTCTCCCTCTCCCCTCCCCCCTGCCAACTCTTTATTTATTTCTCTCTCCTATCATGTATGTGCATCACACACACATACTCTGGAATACAGGGAGGTCTTGCTATACACTATGGCATTTTCCCCATGAAAAATACATAAAGCATGAAAGTTTGGTGAAAATCTATCATTAGAGGAGTTTTGGACAGTTACTTTTCATTATGCAATGTCACCTCCTCGTCCACGCCTTAACCTGCCCTGAGCCACAGAACAAGTCTGGAAGAAATCCTGACTCACACTCAAGTCATCTGATCAGAGCTGATTTGCGACACAGGGCTAATCTGTGAACCACGAGACCGAGAGATCTCAAACCCACGACAGGACATTCTCCAGCACTGCTGATCTAGTAATTTTTATTTTGTAGCTTATCTTTATTTTACTAGAAAAAACATATTTTCCTTTTTATTGTAAACTGTTTGTATCTACTTAAGCCTGATTTTACTCTAGATTGGGACCATGACATCCCCATAGAGTACTATAGGTGTTACTTTAAAAACAAAAATCAGTAGGATAATAGGATTCAGTACATTGCTTTACTAGCTCTGTGACCTTCGGTAAAGCACTGAACATGTGTAAGTCTGATATGAGAATAATAACAGCACTATTGTCCCAGGCTGTTGTAAGGATTAAATGAGATAGATGATCCATGTGGAATGCTTAGCTCACGTCCATTACTGCAGTCTCTGGGGAGCTGATAGGTGAATAGCCATGATGATCAATGACCTTAACAAGTTCATCACTTCTGTAAGTTTTCTTTTTATTTTCTTTCTAATAAGCTACTCTCCTGGATTCCATCCACAGAAGTAGAAGCTCACAATGGGTATGCCTTGTGGGTCTTGTTTTATCTCCAGGCATGAATTCCTCCTGCAGAGTTTAGATAGCTTTTCTGGATTGCTGTTGGTTGGGTGATGTCATTTAGGGTAGTCATTTATCTGGCCCCCTGCATTTCTTTCTTACAGCCTATATAACTTCCTTTTTCTTTATTTGGTACTTTAAGAGTCTCGATTGGCTGGGGACTCGACCCTTCATTTTCATTTATCAAAAATTCCTAACCAGAAGGGATGAACGCAGAGTTCCAGGGGCATGCTGAGCTGGGGCATCTGTGCCTGGCCTTTTTATCTGTGAAGCTTGCTGGTAATTGCTAAGTTTTCCCTCCTGAAACAATTATCCCCCCATTTCTCTCCCCACCTCCACCCCACCCCCCAGTTAATTATCAGTTCTGGAATTAAACTGCTTGCCTCTCCTGCCGTTGTCATGACAACAGTTGGCCTGCACCTGCCACTGGGTGAACAGTGGCTCTTTCAGAAGAGGCGATGGCAGTTGCTGGCTCCACAAAAGCCAGGGAGTAAACTAATGTTTACCTGTCTAGGGAGAGAAGTTTCTGTTCATTCCACCTTAGGCGGTTTCCTGGCAAGTTCCACCTCGACTTCTGCCTCATACAAACTGCTGTTGGCATTCGATACAGAAAATGAAAACAACATTTTCTGATAAAAATGCCAAATCCCTAGTGGCTTGTCACCATTCTATCCATTAACTTTACTTATTGCCAGCCAAGATGTTGGAAGATACGGATCTTCCATCTCCTGAGAGTGAGAGTATAGTGTGCAGGTTAAAAGCACAGAATTTTAAGCCTAACAGATTGGGGTTCTAATCCTTTCTAACTGTGTGTCTGTGGCCTAAGAACTTCTTGTAATATCAATTTCTTCATCTGTAAAAAGGGGATGGGAATAACTAAATTTAACAGAGGTTTTTTTTTTTTTTTTAAAGCTTTGAAATAATATATGTAGGTCTGACTCCTATTTTAGGTACAACACATAAGCAGGTATCATTATGACAGCTGCTTAGGTGCTAATCCTGAATAGACCTGAAAGTCAGGGCAAAGTTGGCAGCTCGGTTGGTTTTAACCGGTCCTTGTCTGAGTGGCAGTATCTGAGAAGCAGGAGAATACGGTACTCTCCTCCACAGCATCTGAACCGATGCATCTAGCGGCCACAGACCGCTGAGAAATGCTTCTTTGCCTACCTTCTCTGTAATTCTGTCAGCTCCTCCTTCTCTCTACTGTTTTTCTCACGCTCAGTCTCACTTTCCTTTAAATAGAATTGATAGAACCAGGGGGCGGGGGGTGAAGGAGACATGTACTCACCAAGGAAACAAAGCACTTTTCTGTTTTACAACCACATTACAACCTACAGGGAACAATTGGTAGTGGTACTAAGGAGTGGGGGAATGAGGCATTTAGGTAAGGAAGTCTTTTTCTTTCCTAATACCCCTGCTTCTGGCTAAAGAAGTCTCTTTATTTTTATTTTTTTTAAATGAACCTATAACCACTCACAGTTAGGTCCCAGGTCCAAATAGGACAGGCACAAGAGTACTGTGCCTGGCAAAGATGTCACCATTTAGGGTACCCCAGCCTTAGCTCAGCCTTCGGCTACCTTCTTCATGTTCTGAAGCTCCCTCCTTGTAGTTCTAGTTTTAAAGAAACCTGAACGCAGCGACTCCAAAACTTCATCCCATCTTGAAAAGAAAAAGCCCCAAACAAAAAACACACCAGCTTCTGCTCCCAGCATCTGGTACAGACACCTGCTGTGGGTTTCTGGGTAAAGAGGTGAATGCAATTCAGCCATGCAGAGCTTACAGAAAAAGGAAGGCTCCTTGGAAGTTACTGGGGAAAGAGAATTATTCACCTCTTGCCTGCCTCTCACTGAGAGGCAGTAAGAAGATGCTAGAGACCAGCAGGTTTCTCCTAAAATGAAAAAGACACCACTAACAACATTTGGCTGAGGCTGCCAGGGGTGAGGAGGGGGCAGAACCAAGGACATCAAGTTTACTTATTCTTAAAACACAGACTGGAGTTTTGTGACTCCCTAACATCTATCACTGGCTTAGTGCCAGTCCAAAATGTTTATGAAGATTAAACAAGGAAGAAGAGAATTAGGCTCCAACCAGACTATTCAGCACCGGAGCTAACTCAGGGATACCTGTGACATCAATTGAGTTCTTTGACTAGCTTCTTGGACTGCAAGGAGATCCAACCAGTCCATTCTGAAGGAGATCAGCCCTGGGATTTCTTTGGAGGGAATGATGCTGAAGCTGAAACTCCAGTACTTTGGCCACCTCATGCGAAGAGTTGACTCATTGGAAAAGACTGAGCTGGGAGGGATTGGGAGTGGGAGAAGAAGGGGATGACAGAGGATGAGATGGCTGGATGGCATCACTGACTCGATGGACTTGAGTCTGAGTGAACTCCGGGAGTTGGTGATGGACAGGGAGGCCTGGCATGCTGTGATTCATAGGGTCGCAAAGAGTCAGACACGACTGAGCGACTGAACTGAACTGAGATGAGGAAACATCTAGAGCCTTAAATCTGTTTGGAAAATGCTGGTGCTTTAGTATTCCTTGTCTTCATTAATTTAGAAGGAACCAGGTATCTAGTCTCCAAATTTGGCTTTAAGTTAGAGGAAGGTGGGAGCTGTCAAAACAGGTATAAAGAAGATAAAAACAAACAATTTCCTTTTAGAACTATATCTCAGTTGCTTTTCTGTATAAAAGAAGAAACCTAAAAGGAGAATACTTTCAATGCTTCATAAACTACTTGTCCTTTCAGTATAGCTTAAGATGTGCAATTTGATGGAAAAACTGAGGCACAGAAAAAGCAAACAATTTACACATAACAACTCATGAGCTATGACTACAGGAGGAGACCCATACGATGCAAAAGTCCATCCATTTCTTCTGTGAATAGGGAGGGCATTGCTGTAGTCAAGAAGCAAAGCCAAAGGAAGTGGTATAAACCATCTGGTGCCTCCAATGGCACACAAGACCCTGGACGAGGGAGACTCAGCCACCCTTTAGTCCCACCTCCTGCCTCAGGCCAGTCATGCAGTTACTCACCCTTTACCACACAGCACAAGAGCTCACATCCCTCTGAGCCTTCAGAAAGGCTGATCTCTGTGCTCGCATGGCCTTCCCACCCTGTCTGTCCAGAAAAGCTAATCCCTACACCCATCCTTCAAAGCCAGCACAAACGCTATTTTTTCCAATTCTCTATTTTGAGTTAATTGTACCTGATTCTACATCCAACATCTTTATTGTAGAGAATCATTGTGCTGTAGTGGTCAAGAGCCCACAGTCTCACATCAGAATACTTGAATTTGAATACTGGCTCTACCACTTTTCAGCTGAGTGACCTTGTTAATGCACATACAACCTTTCTGCAACTCGGTTTTCTCATTCAGATGAGAAATGAAGATAACGTATTATCCCCTTATTAGGACTGTTGTGAGAAATTAAAGAAAAAAATGTTTAAAGTACTTTCTGATACATTGGAAAAGACCCTGATGCTGGGAAAGATTGCAGGCAAAAGGAGAGGGGCAGCAGAGGATGAGATGGTTGGCTAGCATTGCTGATGTGACTGTTGCTCGTATCCGACTCTTTGCAACCCCTTGGATGCAGCACTGCAGTAAGGGTCCTCTGTCCCCCACTATGTCCCAGAGTTGGCTCAAATTCATGTTCATTTAGTTAGTGTTGCCATTCAACCATCTCATCTTCCATCGTCCGCTTTCTCCTCCAGTTCTCAATCTTTCCCAGCATCAACAACATTGTTGGCATTCAATAAATGCTTTTTTATAATAATTTATAATTATAATTACTATATTGCCCTTACATGTGAAATTAAAATTGTTTACTTAGTTCTCTCTTTTGAACTAGACTTTGAGATCTTCAAATACAGAGCCAAAGTCTTTCTCCATCTTCATATCTCTGCAGCCTAGCATGGGGCCTGGCAACAGAGTAGACAATTGAAAATGTTTCTGAACAAACGAATGAAAAAATTCCTCTGAAATTTTACTTGCTAAAGAGATAAGAGAACAGAGTTCCTAAAAGTGACTGTTATTCTGATGAGCTCTGAGGTCAAACATATAAACAAGGTAAGCCTGCCACGCATCATAACTACGCGCTGGATGGCAAACCAAAGTTGATTTAGCACAAAACCACGCTATGAAGAGTGACATCCAGGTCTCTTCCTCCTGGGCCTTTTTTTCTTAGCATTATTAAGCCAAAAAAGGCAGGCTGCTCCTAGCTAGCATTCCCACTGTAAGGTAGGTAGAATAAGCTAGAGTCACCTTGGCTGAATTTTCCAGCTGTGAATGGATTCTCTGGTTATTGGCGAATATGCACAAAATAAAATATAGCTGTGGCTCTCACAGGCAAATATATGAAAATCAATTACTTTAGGAAGAAGGCTTGCTTTTTATTAAAGATCGGCAGTACAATGCATTGTATGGCTTCATCCTTCATCTGGATGAGGAGAGGATGAACAATTCACATCAGCAGAGGAAAACAAAGTCAGCTCAGGCTCCATAAGAGGGAAATGTGAGAGCAAAGACACTCTCTGTGCTGAAGACCAGCATAGATGTTAGAACCCCACGTGAGGATAATGGGCAACCTTGACAGTTCCACTCAGTGTCACAAGCATCAGAGCCATTTTCTTTGGCATGAAGACCATGTAAATACCAAACCACAAATTTACCATCAGAGGATAAAAGATACCTAAGTGTATCACTGACTTAGTGCCCTCTTATCCCTACAAACTAAGTAATTAGGAAGACAAATGCCAGATTTGAGGACATGCATATAGTTGTTATTTTAGGGTGTGGGGGGAAAGAGTATCTAGTATACAGAACGAAGAAAATTTTTAAAGAAACAACATTGAGAAACGTAGGGGAAAAAAACTCTACCAAATTATAGAATCTATAATCTGCTATAAGCAATTATTTTAATTTCATATTCGATATGTGACTATTCCTGCACACACTATATTCCCAAACACTGGGGGCAGAGTAGGGCAAAGAAGGCTAGGATTTACAGGAAAATAAAACCCAGCTACACAGAGACAAAGAGGTTAAATGACTTGCCCAGGGTCACGCAGTCGGTCCCCTACCAAGAACAGAAGGTAGGTCTGCTAACTCTCCTTGAGCTCCTACTTCCTCAGAAGTTTGTTGGATCACAGAATGAGCATGGTCAGATTCACACTGATCTCAGTGGGAGCTCTTTGCCTGAATAAGAGCCAGCTCTGAAGATGAAAAATTCTACAGAAATCCTCAGTATGGCTGTTACTATTTAAAAAGCCATTTTCCTTTTAGTTTAAAAAAAAGAAATCAGAGAAAATCTCAATAGCAAATGAAAATTTAATATTGATCTTGCTACTTTCTCCTCAGAACACACGAGTTTAAGGGTCCTTCCCTCTCTGACTTCCTCCCACTACACAACAGCTTTCAAGGCAGCAGAACCTATTGCCGCCTCCTCTCCTTGAATATATATTACTTCTCAGCAGGCTCCGGCAGGAGTAGGGAAGGAGCCAATCTGTGAGGGAGCAAACACAAGATCTCCCATAATAGCATAGAGAAGACAGAAAATTGCTGCCAAAAGTGTAAATTGCTTTTTTTTTTTTTCCCTTTGGCTTGGGAAAAAAAAAAACCACTATGGGCTTTAAAGATACCCTCTTAAAAGGTGATTCCACAGTGGTTAATATCCATGTTCTACACATTAGGACTTCTGTTCCTCCACTCCCTCCAAGAATCCTTGTCATCTGTATAACTGTATCATGGATTTGAAGAGGGACTATCGAGAAGTGAGAGGCAGCGGATTCTGCAGGGTCAAAGGAAGGCTTGGTTGCCTGCTCCCGGGGGAGTCTTAAAGCACCCCTTTTACTGCTGACCCTCAGGGGGCAGTGTGTGAGGATGAGATGAAGAAATAGCTCCTCATAGTGACAGAGGCTAAGGAGAGGAAAAGTAGCCTGCAGAAAACAGAGGCCGTAACATTTGAACGTCAGCACAAGTAAGAACTCCTAGGTTAGAGGAATGAGATCAAAGTGATGCTCTGACAAGTGAGTGTGAATCCTCAGGCCTTTCATTCAGGGTCACAGAGAGAAGTGGGCTGGCCCCTGGGAGACAGTCCGCATCATGGCTGAGGGCATGAGCTCTGAAACCAGACTAGATTTAAATCCTAGCTCTGCTTCTGCTAGCTGTGTTAATCATCCTGAGTGTTAGTTTCCTCTCTTTTACAAGTGAGATAATAGCTCCATCCTAAGCGTTACATGAGGGTTAAAAGAGAATATATAAACAACACTTGCGCACAGTAAAACTTTAAAAAATGGTATCTTTGATGATCCTTGTTGTTAAGTAGCAGGAAAAGTACACAACAGAATTCAGAACAAGGAAGAGACATAACCCAAAGCACGAATACTCGGCCACCTCAAATCTAACGAGGTTGGGAAATCAAAAGTGAAAAGAAAAAAGAAGGCAGGGAGGCTCTAGCTGGCAGGAATGGAGGAAAATATAGATCTATTTCAGACAAATGTGTTTCAAAAGGACAGGGTATTTTCCTTTGTTCCGACCACCATAGAGAGTGGCTGGAATCCATCTCTCCCTGGACTTCTGTGCAGAGTGGGGAAGGAGCTGTGTGGTGAGAACACTAGCAAAGGAGACCCAGGCGTGAAACTCCGAGCAGACCTGGAGCACAGCGTCTCCAGATTCATGTCTCTTCCATCCCCCGTGCGGGAAGACCCACACTTCCTTCTGTCTTCCTTACACATCAGACTCTCATTTAACACTGTCAGCAATACAGAAGCCTTTGGAACAGAACTCTGGCTGACTGAGATGGTAAAGTGTATATCATAAATGTGAGAAATTTCAGATCAAAGGCAATCCGCCCTGAGGTGTTAATTGGAATAAATTGAGCCAAATGATAGTTCAACGCAAACTGTATGGAACCAGGTAGGAATTTAAAGGGTAAAAGGAAAATTTGACTCCTCTTTCTGCCATACTGGAACACGCTTTTTCAAGTGCTCATTTTACCAAGTAAGTCCCAGTCCAACAGATCCCTACTGACGTCCATGGCAGCGTGGCTGGAGGGAGAAAGCTTGCTGTCTTGGTTGCCAGTAAAGAAACTCTATTTGTTGTTGTCGTTTAGTTGCTAACTCATGTCTGACTCTTTTGCGACCCCACCCCCACCCCCCATGGGCTGCTGCCTGCCAGGCTCCTCTGTCCTGGAATTCTCCAGGCAAGAATACTGAAAGGGGTTGTCATTTCCTCCTTCAAGGATCTTCCAGACCCAGGGATCACACTCACATCTCCTGCATTGGCAGGTGGATTCTTTACCACTGACCCACCAGGGAAGCCCAAAGAAACTCTAAACACTTCACCACTATCTTGCCAAAATGGCAGGAAGGAATCTGCGATTAAATTCTGAAGCCAGTATCTCATACTGAACAGTATCTCTGAAGGGAGTTAATCTCTTCATAAGGTCCCTCATAAGGTCAACCTGACTCTGGCATGTGGTCATAAAGACAAGATGAACGTGTCCCTCCTAACCAGGCGCTCACAGAAATGCCATTTCTATACGCAGAATATGTACACGACATCGGCTGAAGTGTTTTCTTTATATTGGTCCTGCTTGAATCCTCTCTCTGGGGAAGAAAATCTCTAGGACTCTGCTTTGTCTGGATTTTAGGGAGCTAGAGCTAGTTTGAGAGAAGAGGTGGAGTTTCTCTAAACCAAAGGTCACAGATAATCTCATGAGTGTCTAAATCAAAGGTCTGTGTAAAATGGTGAAAAATTGGTCAATAACTAGAGAAGACGTGGATATAGGCTCCCATCATCACGAGCCTGATATAACTAGTCTCCCAGGCTCTGAAACACCTCTCATTCATTTCCCTTTCTGCATGCAGACGAGCATGCAGACGAGACTTCCAAAATGCAAATCTACTCAGGTTTAATTCATGTTTTAAATTATTTAAGCCTTCCCACTTCAAGAGGCCTGCAAGGGCCCCTAGTGAGCTGGGCTCTGCTTTCTTTCCTGCACTCTTCTCTTGTCTAGAGCTAGTCCCCAAGTTGTTCCCCGTCCCTGTAACAGCCCTGTCTCCGCCTCTCCTCTGCCTGCCTCCTCATCCTTCAGACCTGCATTTACACAAAATCTTTTCTGGTTCAGTTCAGTTCAGTCGCTCAGTCGTGTCCAACTCTTTGTGACCCCATGAATCGCAGCACGCCAGGCCTCCCTGTCCATCACCAGCTCCCGGAGTTCACGCAAACTCATGTGCATCGAGTCGGTGATGCAATCCAGCCATCTCATCCTCTGTCGTCCCCTTCTCCTCCTGTCTCCAATCCCTCCCAGAGTCAGAGTCTTTTAAAACGAGTCAACTCTTCGCATGAGGTGGCCAAAGTACTGGAGTTTCAGCTTTAGCATCAGTCCTTCCAATGAACACCCAGGACTGATCTCCTTTAGAATGGATTGGTTGGATCTTGCAGTCCAAGGGACTCTCAAGAGTCTTCTCCAACACCACAGTTCAAAAGCATGAATTCTTCAGGGCTCAGCTTTCTTCACAGTCCAACTTTCACATCCATACATGACCACTGGAAAAACCATAGCCTTGACTAGATGGACATTTGTTGGCAAAGTAATGTCTCTGCTTTTCAATATGGTTTCTAGGTTGGTCATAACTTTCCTTCCAAGGAGTAAGCGTCTTTCAATTTCATGGCTGCAGTCACCATCTGCAGTGATTATGGAGCCCCCCAAAATAAAGTCTGACACTGTTTTCACTGTTTCCCCATCTATTTCCCATGAAGTGATGGGACCGGATGCCATGATCTTCATTTTCTGAATGTTGAGCTTTAAGCCATCTTTTTCACTCTCCTCTTTCACCTTCATCAAGAGGCTTTTGAGTTCCTCTTCACTTTCTGCCATAAGGGTGGTGTCATCTGCATATCTGAGGTTATTGGTATTTCTCCCGGCAATCTTGATTCCAGCTTGTGCCTCTTCCAGCCCAGCGTTTCTCATGATGTACTCTGCATATAAGTTACATAAGCAGGGTGACAATATACAGCCATGATGTACTCCTTTTCCTATTTGGAACCAGTCTGTTGTTCCATGCCCAGTTCTAACTGTTGCTTCCTGACCTACATATAGGTTTCTCAAGAGGCATATAGGTTTGTCAAGAGGTGGGTCAGGTGGTCTGGTATTCCCATCACTTTCAGAATTTTCCACAGTTTATTGTGATCCACACAGTCAAAGGCTTTGGCATAGTCAATAAAGCAGAAATAGATGTTTTTCTGGAATTCTCTTGCTTTTTCCATGATCCAGCGGATGTTGGCAATTTGATCTCTGGTTCCTCTGCCTTTTCTGAAACCAGCTTGAACATCTGGAAGTTCATGGTTCACATACTACTGAAGCCTGGCTTGGAGAATTTTGAGCATTACTTTACTAGCATGTGAGATGAGTGCAATTGTGCAGTAGTTCGAGCATTCTTTGGCATTGCCTTTCTTTAGGATTGGAATGAAAACAGACCTTTTCCAGTCTTGTGGCCACTGCTGAGTTTTCCAAATTTGCTGGCATATTGAGTGTAGCACTTTCACAAAATCATCTTCCAGGATTTGAAATAGCTCAACTGGAATTCCATCACCTCCACTAGCTTTGTTCGTAGTGATGCTTTCTAAGGCCCACTTGACTTCACATTCCAGGATGTCTGGCTCTAGGTGAGTGATCACACCATCGTGATTATCTTGGTCGTGAAGATCTTTTTCGTACAGTGAGCCGCCCCTTATTCTCTAAGACTGTCTCAGGAGCCCTTCCTAAAGCAGCCTAAACTTCACTTAATCATAGCACTTCCTCCAGACTGTAAGTGCCCAATCATGTGCTTGTCTCTCCTACTAGACTTAGGACTCCCAAGGGCAGGGACCATGTCTGTCTTAGTTTTCACATATGCTCAGTGTATAGCACAGTGGCTGACACACAGTAGGTTCATGAGAAAAAGAGAGTGGGAGAGAGGGCGAGAGGAAGGAAGGAAAGAAATGAACCGCAACACAAAGGGAGCCTGTTCCTGAGGATGGCTGGAGGATGGGCCTGAAGGGATCCCCTGAAGCTCTCTGGGCTTAAAGCAGGGGCACCTGTACCACTGGGCACAGAGGACAAGGAACGAGACTGAGGCTGAGAACTAGAGTCCCAAGGAAGGAAGCAACAGGAAATACAGATGTGGGATAACATTTGGCACTAAGACAGGGGCTCAGGATGTGTGGAGGGAGAAAGGAAAAAGAAGGAACTGTATTTGTAAACAAAAACAAAGAAGGACCAAATCCTGGCACCAGGCAGGTAGCCTTGGGCAACTCACTTAGCTTCTTTCAATGAGAGGCCTGCATTAGATGAGTGACTTTCAAACTGAGTTCTCAGGAACCCTAGGTTTGTGAGAGAAGTTTCACCAGTAGATGTGGCCCCAACTTTAACCAGACAAAAAATGCTTTGTATACACTCTACCCAAGGCCCATCTGAAAAAAAAGCTGTTTCTACTAAAACTAAAGTTTGAATAGCAGTGGCCTGGATGATCTTTCTGACAACTCCCAGCCTTAACAGTCCTGGATTCTATGTGACAGAGGGGGCCATCTGGACATTGCATTTTACTTTGTACAAATGCCCCTTGAGCGTATTCATAGCAGAGGTGCAGCATCGCCTAGAGCCTGTTCTCACTGCTGAGCAGAGAGAAGCAAAGGTAAGCAAACTAAAATCCAGGTTCACTGAGGCAGAGGCAATGAAAAATTGCACTTTTAAATCTCATGTGGTGAAACAACAGCACAAAGAAGCATTTTTTTCTTCCTAAACAAAGTGTTGTATACCTATGACGTTGGGTTCACTGTATTGGTGTCTTGAGTCAGACACAAGGCTGTTATGGGTCAGAAATAAAGAATATTGGATCCAGAGTCCATTCAAAAAAATAAAGGCAATCCAATTCCAATCAAGAAAGAACAATGCAAAAGTTTATCTATTCAGTCCACCTGATACCTAATTACCATTTAAATATAGTACCTACTGGTCTTAACAAGGTATTCGGAGTGTGCTACAGAATAAAGCAGAGTTATTGTCATTGTATGCTTTAAAGCTTATCTTTATCTGAAGGTTACAGACAGGAAATAGCATAGATGGGGAGGGAGATGGGAATCTTACAAAATAAGATCTTCAAAGCCCCTGGCTTAAGATGGAGATCCCTTATCTGTGCTGTTCCTTGGCTGGTCATATTTCACGGGGCCTTCAAAGGCCACAAATGTCACTCTACTTCAATTCTGAGAACACACAAGCCACAGTAACGTGATCTTACCCGGGTTCTTCCTCGTTGCCCTGAAAGAAACAGAAAGAAGCAACATAAGAAATCAGGATCAGTAGAGATGGATTGAGATTTTTTTTTTTCCCTCTTCTCTCCCAATCTGAAAGCAAAGCTTGTACATTTATTGCAACAGAGACAAGCTAGTTGACATCTAAGTGCTAAGACAAGGGCTAATATAATCCTATGTTCAAACTGCCCAGCAGAGATGAACTAATAATTTGTCCTTGCAAGCAGAGAAGTGAATGCATAGACCTAGGGGGCCTAAATAATAGCCTTGCCTTTTATTTGTATGGCTGGCAGTATTTAGTTTTGAGCAAACTGAGAGCCCAAAATAGCAGCAGGTCTCAGGCAAAAGCTGACCAGCTCCAAAAGCATCAAGCTGTTCCCCTCAAAGGCACACTTCAGCCTCAGCCTGGCATCCTTTCCCTCCAAACATGAACACAGAAGCTCTAATAGAGAGCACACCATGTGCACAAGGCTCTAAACTGGGGCTCGGGAAACTGGAATTCTAGTCCAAGCTCCGTTATTTATTAGCTATGAGCCCTTGGGCAAGCCAGCTAATTAATCAGGACCTTGATCTTCTTTGTAAAAGGACAGTTCTGGCATTTGATGAGCCACACCATTCTCCAGCCAAACAATGACATTTCTCTACTTATCCACTCTTTACAAAAGCAATGTGTCATGGTGATTTTTCCAGGTACTGTATTCTGTGAGCCTAACTTTATCAGTGATCACAGCAGATTTCTTTCAGCCTCTTTTTGTGACCAAACAAGATTTTTCAAATGACACTCAAGCCTTCTCCAAGGGACCTCACTTATCCTTCTAGCGACAGAGTATCTTTGATGTCCTCCTCTTTAGTCATTCAGGATTGGTTTCAATAGAGACTGTATCTCTTAGCTGGAGATAACTCCCCAGGAACTTATTTGATTAATGGACAGATTGACTGATTGATCTTATAGGTATAAAGGAGAATGAGCTCTGGAGTCAGATACTTGGTTCAAATCTTCACTCCATTCCTTGCTTGCTGTCTTACCCTGGTCAAATTATTTTGCCTTTCTTAACTTCAATTTTCTAATTAGTAACATAGGGGTAAAAATTGTCTTTATAATATACAAGGTAAGCATGAAATTAAATGAAATAATGTGTACAAATGTCAAACACAGTGCCTAAGACACAGAATGCATGTAATAAAGGTTATTATCAACATCACTAACGATTCAGTGTGATTCATTAGGAAGCTCTTACCTCAGGGCACTGAAGATAATAGACAAAAAAACCCATCGTGATCTATCCTTCTAGGAGCTCCCATTCCGGAGTAGGGGAACTAGATAGAAAGTGAACTATGCCTAAATGTCTTAAGGGTGCCACCAAAGACATACACAGAAGGCTCAGAGAGTCAGAAGAGAAGTGATAAACACAGCCTCTCCTGGAGAAGGAGGAAAAGGCCCCACAGAGAATGTGGCATTGTATGCCAAGGCTGTATACTGTCACCCTGCTTATTTAATTTATATGCAGAGTACATCATGAGAAACGCTGGACTGGAAGAAACACAAGCTGGAATCAAGATGGCCAGGAGTCTGCAGGTTTTTCCAGTGGTCATGTTATGGATGTGAAAGTTGGACTGTGAAGAAGGCTGAGCGCTGAAGAATTGATGCTTTTGAACTGTGGTGTTGGAGAAGACTCTTGAGAGTCCCTTGGACTGCAAGGAGATCCAACCAGTCCATTCTGAAGGAGATCAACCCTGGGATTTCTTTGGAAGGAATGATGTTAAAGCTGAAACTCCAGTACTTTGGCCACCTCATGCGAAGAGTTGACTCACTGGAAAAGACTGTGATGCTGGGAGGGATTGGGGGCAGGAGGAGAAGGGGACGACTGAGGATGAGACGGCTGGATGGCATCACGGACTCGATGGACATGAGTCTGAGTGAACTCCGGGAGATGGTGGTGGACAGGGAGGCCTGGTGTGCTGCAATTCATGGGGTCGCAAAGAGTTGGACACGACTGAGTGACTGAACTGAACTGAACTTGAGGAATAATAATGATTTTCTCAGGTTGAGAACAGAAGTAAACAGGGAGAGCACTGGAAGAGCAAGAGCAAAGCCACTGCGGTTTATAAAATGCAGGTTTAAGGAATTTTGAGCTCTGTGAAACTAGAGAATGGGGATGTGTATGTGCGTGTCTTGGGCAGGAGATGTCGGGGTGGCAGTGGTGTGGGGGGGCTGGGGGGGCTGGGAATGCAACAGAGGTAATGGGACACAGCCACTGCACAAGCCTCTCAAGGACACCTGTGGTCAGAAAGGTGATTCTGAACAGATTATGCACTGGAGGTTGGATAAAAAAGGACACTTTTAGAAGACTGTTAAGAATCTGCACTATTGCTGAGGGTGCTAATCATCCAATGAGAGGCAGGGCAAGTGGTGGAAGGAGGGTACCAGGGTGGTGGAAACCTTCTCTTGTAGTTTGTTTGACTGGCATGTCTTATGGGAACTATAATCTAGTGGGAAAAAATCCACATAATTTAAACTTAATATGAGCTACATAACTATCAATGACATATTTAAACCTCAACACAATTTTCCAATTATCTTTGGGTGTTAAAACATAATTATCTAGGAGAACTGTAAGGAAAAAAGTATCCAGACTTCCTTCCATGAATGATTCAGAGGAAGTCTTCACAGTCACCTAACTTGGTATAATGGTCAAGAGACAGGCTTTCTAAGTGAGAGAAACACGGCTTTGAATTCTGGTTCGTCAACTCCAACAGCGAAGCTTTTGGCAATTTACTTAACTTTTCCAAGGTTCGGTTTCCTCATCTGCACGTGGAAATCCTAATTCTTACCTCACAGGGTGGCTACACAGATTCATTAAATGAGAAAATGTGTATACAACATTAAGCAAGTGTCTAGCGTAAGTGCTCAACAAATGGTGATCATTATTGTACTTCTCTGAAATGTTATTTGATAACATTTCTAGGGTTAGTGGCAAAGAACAGAGAAGATGGGCTTTGCTTTCATTCATCCATTTCTGCTGCCTATAGGTAGGTGATTGTTTTTAAAAAACAATAATCACTATCACAAAGCATAGGAAAAACAGGGTGAGAGTTTCACTTTTGAAGAAATGAATAAATGAATGCGAGAACAGATGCACATACATATAAGGCAATTTTGAACCGGTCAGCAGACATTCAGAGGATTAGTAATCTTGCTAGTAAAAGGTGAGCCCATTTCGTCCCACTACTTGAAATGCCCACTCCAGTGTTCTTGCCTGGAGAATCCAGGGACAGGGGAGCCTGGTGGGCTGCCGTCTATGGGGGTCGCACAGAGTCGGACACGAATGAAGTGATTTAGCAGCAGCAGCAGTATTCTGAGGGCTAATTCCCATCCTTAAAGGTCAAGCCTCACTTGGAAAATTTTCCTCAATAGCGGTACAAATGAACTTACTCACAGAACAGAAAAAGACTCACAGACATAGAAAAAAAACTTATGGTTGCTAAAAGGTAAAGGGGTGGGAAGGCATAAATTAGAAGCCTGGAATTAACAGATACATACTTGCATTCATGCTAAGTTGCTTCAGTAGTGTCTGATTCTTCGTGACCTATGGACTACAGCCTGCCCAGGCTTCCCTTTCCAAAGGATTTGCCAGGCAAGAATACCAGAGTGGGTTGTCATTTCCTACTCCAGGAACAGATATATACTATTATATATAAAATAGATAAAAAATAAGGATTGACTCTATAGCACAGGGAACTGTATTGAATATCTTATAATAATGTATAATGGAAAAGAATATATTTATATATATAAACATATATGTGTATATATATCAAACTGACTCAGTTATATAAATATATCAAATTTATATATATAAGTATGATATATTTATATAACTGAATCACTTTGACATACACCTGAAACATAACACTGCAAACTAACTATATTTCAATTTAAAACTGGTATAAAAAAAGGATTCTACATTCAACTTTCTTCAAATGTTATCCTCCTCACTTAAAAAGGGACTGAAACTGGACCTTATAAGTGAAACAGTATGAGTATGGTTTATGCCAGAAATGGGACATTCCACTCCAAAGAGCAAACTCATACTCTCAAAGAAAAGGCCTTAACTTGGAATCAAATAAATATACTGGCTATATATTTTGCTGGCTATATATTATACTGGCAAATAATTCACTGGCTTTAGAATAACCTTCATGAGAAAAAAAGCAAATAGCACTTGGGCAGGTAGGACACCTAGACATATTGTTTTTATCAGCTTTATTGAGGTATAATTTTTAATACTGTAAAATTAACTGCTTTAGAGTTTATATAAATAACTTTAAATTTAGAGTTAAGCAACTATTACTACAAATGTGCTTAAAAACTCTACATACATACACACAAGCACACAGACATGAAATTATCTTTTTCCTTCTTAACTTCCTTAAAAGCACAGTTTTAAGCTAAAATTATAGGTCTTGCAGTGTTTATTACATATATAAATTATATACATATGACAACTATAACATAAAGGATATGGAAAGAGGGTCAATTGACCTATATAGTTTCAAGCTATCTGCACTTTATGTGAAGTGGTTTAAAATTAATTTTAAGTAAACTGAAAATTTAAGGATACATACTACAATCCGTATAGAAACCACTAAAAAATAATGCAAAATAATAGAGCTAAAAGGCCATTGGATATATTACAATGGGATTCAAGGAAATGTTTCAAAAATCCAAAAGAAAGCAAGAAAAGACAATGAGAAGAACAAAAACAGAAAACAAATTGTACAATGGCAGACCTAAATTTAACCATATTAA
Organism: Ovis aries; assembly: GCF_016772045.2. Lineage (NCBI taxonomy): Eukaryota > Metazoa > Chordata > Mammalia > Artiodactyla > Bovidae > Ovis > Ovis aries. Next base: position 65,052,037 of record NC_056068.1, on the reverse strand, counting down.
TAATAACATCAAATGTTAATGGACATTACACTTCAATTAAAAGACAGAGATTACCAGAATGGATAAATGACTAAGACCCAGCTACATGTTGTCTATGAGAGACATAAGTTAACAATATAGACAGACTGAAAGCAAATGAATGGAAAGAGATAAACCACAAAAACAGTAAGCATAACACCAAACTGGCTTTACTAACATTAGATAAAATAGACATCAAGACAGAGCATAAACAGAGAAAAAGGGAATGTTCATAATGATAAAAGGACTAGTTCATCAGGAAGATGTAACCATCATAAATATGTATTTGCTTAGTGACAGAGCTTCAAAATATCTGAAGAACAGTTGACAGAATTAAAGAAATAGATGATCCCTAATCATACTTGAAATGTAACATCCCTCTCTCAGCAGTAGGTTGAACTAGACATAAAAATAAGTAAAAACATAAATTATCTGAACTCCTAATTGCTATTTAAAGCACACCACACTTCAGAATACATATTCTTTTTAGGTGTGGATATGCATTCAACAAGAAAGACCATATGACAGGTGATAAAGCAAGCCTCAATGAGTGTTAGATGATTGAAATCAGGCAGAATAGGTTCTCTGTTGACAATGAAACTAAACCAGAAATAACAAGGTATGTAGGAAAATACCCTGTATTTAGAAACTAAGCAATACTCTCCTAAATAATCAATGAACAAAAAGAAGAAATCACAGGGTAAATGAAAAAATATTTCAAACTGAATGATAAAGAAACCACAACATAACCAAGTTGTATGATTCAACATAAATATATATTCATAAAGATATTAAGATATTAAGAAGAGGTGGCAAGAATACACGGAAGAACTGTACAAAAAAGATCTTCACGACCCAGATCATCATGATGATGTGATCACTCATCTAGAGCCAGACATCTTGGAATGTGAAGTCAAGTGGGACTTAGAAAGCATCACTACGAACAAAGCTAGTGGAGGTGATGGAATTCCAGCAGAGCTATTTCAAATCCTGAAAGATGATGCTGTGAAAGTGCTGCACTCAATGTGCCAGCAAATCTGGAAAACTCAGCAGTGGCCACAGGACTGGAAAAGGTCAGTTTTCATTCCAATCCCAAAGAAAGGCAATGCCAAAGAATGCTCAAACTACCTCACAATTGCACTCATCTCACATGCTAGTAAAGTAATGCTCAAAATTCTCCAAGCCAGGCTTCAGCAATACGTGAACCGTGAACTCCCTGATGTTCAAGCTGGTTTTAGAAAAGGCAGAGGAACCAGAGATCAAATTGCCAACATCCACTGGATCATGGAAAAAGGAAGAGAGTTCCAGAAAAACATCTATTTCTGCTTTATTGACTATGCCAAAGCCTTTGACTGTGTGGATCACAATAAACTGTGGAAAATTCTGAAAGAGATGGGAATACCAGACCACCTAACCTGCCTCTTGAGAAATCTGTATGCAGGTCAGGAAGCCACAGTTAGAACTGGACATGGAACAACAAACTGGTTCCAAATAGGAAAAGGAGTACGTCAAGGCTGTATGTTGTCACCCTGCTTATTTCACTTATATGCAGAGTACATCATGAGAAACGCTGTGCTGGAAGAAGCACAAGCTGGAATCAAGATTGCCGGGAGAAATATCAATCACCTCAGATATGCAGATGACACCACCCTTATGGCAGAAAGTGAAGAGGAGCTAAAAAGCCTCTTGATGAAAGTGAAAGAGGAGAGCGAAAAAGTTGGCTTAAAGCTCAACATTCAGAAAACGAAGATCATGGCATCCGGTCCCATCACTTCATGGGAAATAGATGGGAAACAGTGGAAACAGTGTCAGACTTTATTTTGGGGGCTCCAAAATCACTACAGATGGTGATTGCAGCCATGAAATTAAAAGACACTTACTCTTTGGAAGAAAAGTTATGACCAACCTAGATAGTATATTCAAAAGCAGAGACATTACTTTGCCAACAAAGGTCCATCTAGTCAAGGCTATGGTTTTTCCTGTGGTCATGTATGGATGTGAGAGTTGGACTGTGAAGAAGGCTGAGCGCTGAAGAATTGATGCTTTTGAACTGTGGTGTTGGAGAAGACTCTTGAGAGTCCCTTGGACTGCAAGGAGATCCAACCAGTCCATTCTGAAGGAGATCAGCCCTGGGATTTCTTTGGAAGGAATGATGCTAAAGCTGAAACTCCAATACTTTGGCCACCTCATGTGAAGAGTTGACTAATTGGAAAAGACTCTGATGCTGGGAGGGATTGGGGGCAGGAGGAGAAGGGGACGACAGAGGATGAGATGGCTGGATGGCATCATGGACTCGATGGACGTGAGTGTAAGTGAACTCCGGGAGATGGTGATGAACAGGGAGGCCTGGTGTGCTGCGATTCATGGGGTTGCAGAGTCGGACATGACTGAGCGACTGAACTTAACTGAACTGAACTGATGATTCAACAGTGATTAGAGGAAAATGTATTGCTCTAAAAATTTACATAAAAGAAGAAAGTAGTAAAATCCACAATCTATTTAGACAGAAAAAAGAATAAGGTAACCTCAAAACAAGTAGGAAAATAGCAGATGTACTTAAAATAGTAAACAGAGTAAAATTAGCATATCCAAAAGTCAGGTCTTTAAAAAGACTAATAAAATTAATAAAATATAAGTTAGACTGATCAAGGATAAAAGAGGGAAAATCACAAATTATCAGTATCAGAAATGAAAGATGGGTTACTACTCTAGAGACTGCTGCTGCTGCTAAGTTGCTTCAGTTGCGTCCAACTCTGTGTGACTCCATAGATGGCAGCCCACCAGGCTCCTCTGTCCCTAGAGACTATAGACAATTAAAAAAGATGAGAAAATATATAAACAACTTTATACTAAAAACTAAAACAACTTAGGTGAAAATTACAAATTCCTTGAAAATTACCTATTTTAACATTTCAAATCAATGTAAGATGAAAAAATTTGACTAGGTCTATATCAAAGAACTTGAATTGACTATCAAAAACCTTCACATAAAGAAACTCTATGACAGATGGTTTTGCTTACAAATTCTACCAAATATTTAAGGAAGAAATAACACCAATCTTACAAAAACTCTTCCAGAAAAAGATGAGGAGGAAATAACTTCTTAGGTTGTTTTCTGAGGCCAGCACTATCCTAATACCAAAGCCTGACAATGACATTATAAAAATATAAACCTACAAATGAATATCCCTCTCTGAAGAGGGCTTCCCTGGTGGCTCAGACAGTAAAGAATCGGCCTGCAATGCAGGAGATCCAGGTTCAGTCCTTGGGTCAAGAAGATCCCCTGGGGAAAGGAATGGCTACCCACTCCAATATTCTTGCCTAGAGAATTCCATGGGCAGAGGAGCCCAGTGGGCTACAGTCAATGGGTGCACAAAGAGTTGGACGTGACTGAGAGACTAACGCTTTCACCTCACATCTCTCTCTGAACACAGACATAAAAATCTTTAACAAAATATTAATGAATTGGACTCAGATAATACATAATGACCAGGTGGGAGTTTATCTCAGGAATGCAAGGTTTAGTATTGTAATGCAAGATTCAACATTGTAAAATTAAAGTAATCAGCCATCACACTGGAATAATGGAAGAAATTCACTTGATAATTTCAGCGGATAAAAAAAATATCTTACATCTAACCATGTTCATCTGAATTATTTTTTCCCATGTCTAATGTCATTTCTCTTTCATTTCAAGATTTTTTCTTTGTTGTAAGTTTTTGGAAGTTTGATTTTGATGAGTCTAGGTATGGATTTCTTAGGTTTATCTCTCTTGGGTTCATTCGGTTTCTTAAATCTTTGGGTTTATATTTTCAACCAAATTTTAGAAGTCCCTTTTCCTCCCCTTGCTGGACAAGTAACATATATATCAGAGCTTTCTTTATTATCCCATAGATCTCTGAGATTCAATTCAATTATTTTTCAATATTTTTTCTCGGTTGTTCAGACTGAGTGTCCATTGCTGTGTCTTAAATTCACTGATTCTTTCCTCTGTCATTTCCTATTTGCCATTGAGCCAGTCCAGTGAATTTTTCATGTCTGTCATTGTATTTTTCAGGTTAAAATTTCATTTGGTCCTTCTTTATATCTTATATTAATATTTCTTTCCTGAGATTTAAAAATATTTTTCATTTGTTTCCAGCATTGGTTACTGCTTATTGAGACATTTTTATAATAGGGATCTTAAAGTTCTAGTCTCATAATCCCTAGTACTGTGTCTTCCTGGTGTGGCCATCTCCTGATTTTCTTTCTCATTAGAATTGAGGTTTCATTGGTTCTTGGTATAATGAAGAACTATATCCTAAACATGATAAGATCCAGTTACTAATTATATCTATTCTAGCAGACTGTCAACCTATTTAGGTTCAGAACACATTTCCTTGATCGCTTTTACGGCTTATGGTTCGCATGTCATGTGAGTTTATTAAACTTCTGCAGTGCCATTCTGGTCGCCTTCTTCAGATGACAGAGCTCCAGTCTATAGTCTCCGTCAGTGCCAGCTCAGGAGGAGGAGGGGAACCAATGCATCATTACCAAGTAAAAAGGAAGGTATGATTGCACCCACTGAGTCAGCTGGGGAGGGGTGCTGCCTAGTTAATGCAGGGTGAGAGGGAGGCGTTAAAGCTCCATCTACAGTGCCCACATGGGAGGGGTGATATGAAAGTGAAAGTGTTAGTCACTCAGTTGAGACCCCATGGACTATATAGCCTGCCAGGCTTCTCTGTCCATGAAATTCTCCAGGCAAGAACACTGGATGGGTAGCCATTCCTTTCTCCAGAGGATCTTCCCAACCTAGGGATTGAACCCAGGTCTCCTGCATTGCAGGTAGATTCTTTACCGTTTGAGCCACCAGAGAACCCCACAGGGGACAGTTTGCTATTTCCTTCCTATTATTGCAGAGGAGAGGTAGAAGTCAGAGTTCCACCTTCAGGCTCCATAAGAATTAGGCATCACGTAATTACTGTGATGTAATTACAGTGCAAACTTTTACCTAAAGACTCCATGGAGAAAAAATGGCACCCCATTAGTCTGGGTGAGGGTGCAAAATAGGGTTTCCCTCACTGGCTCCACTACTGTGGTATCAGCTGGGGCTGGGAAGGGATGCAACTTTTTTCATGGTGTCTTCCACACCAGGAAGACACAGTATTAGGGATTATCAGATGAGAATTTTAAAGTCACTATTATAAACACCAGAATAGGCAGAAATGATTAAAGGGTTTCTCTTCCATTGAACTGCCCTTTTCCAAGTCCTTTGGCTAGAGAGCAGGTTTTCTCTTGGAGATGTTCTTTTTGTCTGTGCGCATTAGTATTTCTAGCTTGCAGAACACCCAGGCCAGGATATATAGGAAGCAAGAACCCTGCCTCCACTCCCCTCAAGAAAATCCTTGTGATGTGGCTCCTCATATCCCAAGATCCCTGGTCAGTCTGCCATCTTTTCTCCACTTTTGAGAATCTTCTAGTAGGTGACTCAGTATTTTGTCTAGGAATTTTTGCTGTGATCAGTGGGAAGGAGTACAGTGAAAATGAATTTACTCCATCTTGTCCAGAACCAGAATGTGCAATTTGTTTTTAAATGTGAAGAAGAACTGAGGTTAGAAGGTTGGAAAGATGGCTATATACATAAAATGAATCAAGTACAGTAAACTGTTAACGGCAGAATCCTGGTGCAAATATATGGGTGTTCTCTATAAAATTCTTTCAATTTTGCTATATATAGGAAATTGTTCATAATAAAGTGTTGGGTAGGATTTTCTGATCAAAATAAAAATTCAGGAAATTTTTAAAGACCTATACAATGCAAAGAGAAGCAAACAATTCCTCTGTTGAGTGAAAGAGAGGTACTGGAAATTTGCTCTGATCAGTAAGTTACCACATTAGCTGGAATGAGCGGCTATTAGAGAATAACAGCTTTGTGTAAAAGCTTTAGCCAGATGTATGCTACTTCTCATTTTTAATAGCTTACTGTGTCCATCGCCTGGTCCTTAGGGCTTGTCATCTTTGCACCCCTCAGAGCAATTCCATCGGAGTTAACAAGCATAGTGAAACTGAGCTACTCAAGTAGTTAAAGGACAATTAATGTTGGGGAGGGGCTAAACTTCATTTGAAATGAAAATAAGAGAGAGAGTATCTCTTCAAAATGGAATCTTTATTTCTGAAAAAAAAAAAAAAATAATCGACACACAGAATAAATGTGAAGGGTCCAATCTGAGCTGAACTGGGGACAGAGTTATGTCAATGACCTCTTAAGGCTGAACCTTTGTTTGTTTGGACTTGGGACACAAAGTCCACTCCATTATTAAAGAAAAATTTTAAATAAATTAATTTTAAAATAAATGTATTATTATTTATAATTAATTTTTTTAAAGACACACAGTGACCATTTCCACAGAGTAAAGGGTCTTAGGAATGCAAAGCAGTCCAGGACACTGATCCTCCTTATTCTTCCCACAGATATAAACAGGACATTTGGCAGATGGTAGGGAAAAGCACAGGCACGGGAACAGGATGGACTGAATCCTGGCTCTTTTCTGCTAACTAAACGACACCCGGTCAGTGTCTACAGGTCTTGGCATCTCAACAGCCCATGTGTAAAATGGATAAAATGAACACTGAAATAAAGATTAAGTGAAATGATAAATATAACATGCTCTCTCACCTATCTAGAAACGTATTTAGGCACACACTTTGTTAATTCTGGGGAGGATGAAATGAAAAGAACAAGCGCTATTCTATTCTGTTCACACACTGATGACAATTAATCAAGAACTCTAGATGAGTGAAACAACGGTCTCCCACGTTCCCTGCCAGGACGACACCAGCAGTACCCGCCTTCTAGATGGACCCTGGCTGCTTTGTTGGCTGGATTATTCTGTGGCTGGGCTCTCCTGGGCCAAGGCAAAATTATTCGTTAAGGCTGAGCTGACTGAGTCAGCAGCTATACTAGAAAGTTCATGGGACTCTCCTAGGTTTTCTTCTAGAAAGGCCTACCCTAAACCTACCTGGCATGAGCTTAACCAGATTTTTCAACATAGTGGTATGAAACCTCATCAACAATAGCCTCTCTCCAGTGGCTGAAATATAAGTTTTACATGTGGGCTTCCCAAGGCGGCGCTAGTGGTAAAGAATCCATCTGCCAATGCAGGGGCTGCAAGAGATGTGGGTTCAATTCCTGGGTCTGGAAGATCCCCTGGAGTAGGAAATGGCAGCCCACTCTAGTATTCTTGCCTGGAAAGTTCCATGGACAGAGGAGCCTGGCAGGATACAGTCCACGAGGTCGCAAAGAGTCAGATGCTACTGAGCACATGGATTTAAAAAAATGGCCACCTTAATTTTTTTTTTTAGCAATAGATTCTAAATGGCTGAATATGTTGTTTGGTAAAATGTCTTAAGATTCTTTTATTCTTGTTACAAAATAACAATGAATGTAGTGACCAAAACTGTCATTTAACATTTACCTTGAGTCTTTCACTGCTATCTTTGATCCTCACAATGCCTGAACCCACACGCCCCTCAATCCAATAGTCATGCCCCCAATTTATGCAATTAGCTTCATAAAAAGACCAGCTGGAGGCACATTTTCACCATTCACAAAATGAGTCCAGTCTTTTATTTTGGCCTGCTTTATGCTCACTTCCTGACATTCTCATTCAGCCCAGTTCTCATCCCCATGGTGACTTTATCTATAGGCTCGTTTAATAATTGGGAATCTGTCAATTGTCCTCTTCTTTGGCTCTGATTTCTGGCTTCCCTCATTACCTGGGAACAGTATCTGGCCCACTGACTACACTCTTTTAAGGCACAGTGTACACATATTTTGCTAGGCCTAGTTTTTGAGTGCAGACCTGAGCAGCCAGTATTTCCAAACTGGTTTACACACCAGTCTAAACACTTTCACTTTTCACTTTCATGCACTGGAGAAGGAAATGGCAACCCACTCCAGTGTTCTTGCCTGGAGAATCCCAGGGACGGGGGAGCCTGGTGGGCTGCTGTCTATGGGGTCGCACAGAGTCGGACACGACTGACATGACTTAGCAGCAGCAAACACTTATGTCCTATTGAAGCTTTCAATCCATTCATGTTTAGGGACCAAAATGGGGGAATTTCCAGAATTAACCAACATGGCAGTCAGTTTCTGCCTATTTTTCATGCTACTGGTTTATTACAGGCATTCTCCTTTACCTCCGCCTTTGGCTCAGCTGATTCATTAGAGGTATCAAGTTGTTCCTTGGCTTGGGCCATCTGAGTCATCAATCTATCCATATGGGACTGGATGTCAGCCAGTATCTCAGTCACATGAGCTGTGGCCATTGCTTCCTGGATATCCACTAAATGAAGGGCCTTCTGCTCTTCATCCGCAATCACTTTTTGAACTTTCTTAAATTCTTGCTGTATAAACGCCTTCATCTGGTCCCGGGTTACCTACAGAACAGAGACAAATAAGAATATGTTGGACACACACAGACATGGGAGAGCAGGGCTATTATTCTAAACGCTAGGTAGCCATGGCCACAACACAAACCGTGGGTCCTATTAGATCCCAAGGTTTTGGGAATATCCTCAGAACAATGTTTCTCGGATATTGTTGATGAATTTCCTGCTACTCTTTTTGCTTTTTTCATTCTTTAGGAAGTGATTCCTTGTCCTTCCTTTTCACTTTTTTTGTTTTCATACCAGTAATACATTACTTTTTAAAAATTTAATAGATATTGTTGTTCTTGTTTAGTTGCTGAGTCGTGTCTGACTCTTTGTGACTCCATGGACTGTAGCCATTCAAGCTCCTCTGTCCATGGGATTTTCCAGCAAGAATACTGGAGTGGGGTGCCATTTCCTTCTCTAGGGGATCTTCCCCACCCAGGGCCTGAACCCATGTCTCCTATATTGCAGACAGACTTTTTGTGTATATTTAAAAAGATAGAAATTCCTCTTCTCTCTCTTTCCCAATACCATTTTCCTCCTCAGTGGGTTAATTACTGTTAACAGTCTGATACATGCCTTTCTGGTCATTATGTGTGTGTGTGTGTACATATATACATATATATACAGGCATACCTTGGAGACTCACAGGTTCTGCTCTAGACCACCACGGTAAATATTACAATAAAGAATCACACAAACTTTTTGGCTTCCCAGTACATATAAAATTTATATTTATACTACACTGTAGTCTATGAAGTATGCAAGAGCATTATGTTTACAAAAATAATATATATACTTTAATTTAAAAATAGTTCATTGCTAAAAAATGCTAACCATCATTTGAGCCTTCAGCAAGTCATAAACTTTTTATAATGGTAACATCCAGATCACTGATCAAAGATCAACAAGATAACAGACATAATAATAATGAAAAAGTTTGATATGCTGCAAGAATTACCACAATGTGACATAGGGACAGAAAGTGAGCATACGCTGTTGGGAAAACAGTACTGCTCAATGCAGGGCTGCTGCAAACCTTCCATTTGTAAGACACGGTATCTGCAAAGCACAATGACATGAACCACAGCAAAACAAAGTCTACTGTACACATACAGACAATGGCATTGCTTTTATGTAAATGGATCATGGTGAACATATGGTTCTGTGTCTTGATTTCCTGCTTAAAAAGTTAGTATATACAGAGCAACTTCATTCATTGTATTATTTTTAATGCATGTATGAAACGGGTATATATAGGTATGGACATCTATATTTAGAGAGATAAAAGAATAAATATATCCATTAAATATTTCCCTTCTTTATAGAAATACAAGATATTTCCAAACTTTTGCTTTTATGAACAGGATAGCAATGAACATCAATGGCCATACCTCTTAATATTTGCATATGAATTTCTTTATGCAACACTCTTTGGAAACACTGAATCAATTTATATATATATTCTAAAACTACTGACTGACACTGCCAAACTGTCCTCCAAAAAAAATGCACCAATTACATTCCCACAGTGTGTGAAGTATGCATTTTCCTACACTTCCCCCAAGAGTGGATAATACCAAGTCTTTAAATTTTTACTCTCTGATGAGTGAAATATATTATTGTTTTAGTTTGCAACAACTGTGTAGAATAAATAAACTGTGACTCCGCTGCATTTGGCTAGGGCATAAGGCAAAGAAAATGAGAAACTACCAAATCTGAACTTCTAAATGCCATATCTTGCCAGCAACTACACGTATTGATGTTTCCTCATAACCATGTTTATTTTATGAGTATTTTTAGGCAACTATGCATACTGAGTAGCTAAGCTAGGAAATAGGGAAGAGGCAGAACAGTAGACAAAAGGACAAATGCCAGTAGAGAATTTCAAAACTGAGAGAGAAAGTAGCTGCCATCTAAGCGAACCCCCGTCTTTCACAGATGAGGAAGCAGACCCAGCTGTAAATTTGTAGGAGACACTGAGTTCTCCAATCTTCCCGCTCCCCGTCTGGTGCTCTGTTCACTATAACTGTCTGTCAGAAGGGAAGTCAAACTGGGAAAACCTAAAAAGGAGACTAGGAGAGAAAAAGACTACAGGAGAGAGGAAGAAGAGGCCATTTTCTATTAGCCTCTTAAAAACTGAAATAGGCTTGATACTTTAAGCAGCTTTTGTAACACTGCCATAAAAAACGTCAAGGCAAAATAAGGCCTGAAGGACACGTATCCATTCACACCGCAAGTGACGAAGTGACGTAAGCCCTCATGAATTCACATACTCTTTGCAGGAACTCTCCCCAGTGCTAAAGAAAAGGGGAGAGGGAGTGTTACATGTTATTAATGTCCCTCCAAGTTCTTTATCAGATTGAGAACTGTGATGTGTTTATTTATATAATTCCTTTTTATTTTTAGTGAATATATTTCAAGGGTGTTATGCTTTATGGTAATCATTTATCAGTGAATCTGGATCCCTACCCTTGAAATAAATTTAGTCTTATAAGACCTCTCTTTAGAGACTAAATCTTTAACTAAGGCATAAACTTCTTGAATTCCTAAGAACAGCTATTCCAAGTGACTAAAAATGGAGAGCCTAATAAAAACTGACTTGTAACCTACAGAGAAGGCTCTTGCAAGTCCCTTGGACTGCAAGGAGATCCAACCAGTCCATCCTAAAGGAGACTAGTCCTGGGTATTCACTGGAGGGACTGATGTTGAGGCAGAAACTCCAATACTTTGGCCACCTCATGCTTAGAGTTGACTCATTGGAAAAGACCCTGATGCTGGGAGGGATTGGGGGCAGGAGGAGAAGGGGACGATAGAGGATGAGATGGCTGGATGGCAGTACCGACTTGATGCACATGAGTTTGGGTGAACTCCAGGAGTTGGTGATGGACAGGGAGGCCTGGTGTGCTGTGATTCATGGGGCCGCAAAGAGTCGGACACCACTGAGTGACTGAACTGAACTGAACTGAACCTATTTCACTAGACATCGCATACACATGTGATATGAAGTTGAGAAGCTGACATCACAGTCAGGAAAGGTGGGGATTACATTACAGTAGGTGAATAAATCATGGTTTTTAAATTTAAATTATCTCTTTTCCTTTACTTTACATAGGTTTTTCAACCTTTATTTTATGCAATTAATTTTTATACAGATTAGGTCACAGATTTGAAGGCAGAATACTTTATAAAACCTTTATGCCTTCTTCTCACTCCGATTCTCTACTAATCAACAATAGGTATTCTCCAGCCTAGTTCAAAATGGCAAGAACAAACTTTTGGGTCATGGCATGCATTTAAATCCAGAGCCCAAGGGAGAGACTCCTCGGAGGATTAGGCCACTGGTAGGTTAACAGGTTGAGTACTCTGGAGAAAGGACCCCTACCAATTGCAGAAATGAAACAGCTTTCAAAACTTCCTTTCAGGTTTCATTGTACCCCATCATCAGAACTCCATCCTGCTATAAACTTCACAATTCTCCAGGAGAAACCAGCCCTTCATATCAGCACTGATGGTTGGGAGCCACTGACATCATTTCTGAGTAGGCTTCCTAGAATTTAGGTAGTCTCCATCCTACAGGTTCCCAAAGATGACAGTGATAGTCTCTACTCTTGACTATACTACATGCAAATTATGTCAAAAGAAAAAGTTCTTCATAAGCAAAGAAGACAGAAGGCCGGATGTATCACAGAATGATAAGACTGGTGATGTAGAAGTTTCCTTTTTATAGAATCTACTAGTAATTGTCACACCTTTTAAAAGCCACAGAACTTCCCTTGCCCCAAACAAAGTCTTAATGTAGAACCCCGAAGTGTAATAGAGCCCAAAGTAAAATCACTCTGGTTAAAAGGAAAACCTCCTCTTCCTCCCTGAAGTGCTTCCTGGGCACTGGAGGTGCACTCCAGGAAAATTGCACCTGAGTAGCCTGGGTCCCCTACACAAGTGAAACCATAAAAAGAGTTTGCTCTCTTTGGTCAACTGATTGTTCCCTAAGTTGTCAAAACTTTAAAGCCCTAGGTTATACACAAGTTGATATATCTTTCTTATAGGTGTATTCGGTGAAAAAAAATTAGCATTTTCTAAAATTACTTAAACACAGCATATCAAAGAATAAGCAGCTTATTTGTGAATGGTCAGAACTAACTAGTGAACATCTGATTGCTCTTACTAGAGCTGAGTCCAACTTTCTGGTAAGGAAAAACAAAAAGCCCCAGAGAGGTACAGTCACAAAGTATGGTTTAGAAGCCAACTTGCCTCGGGTCTAGGTCTGGTGTACCTTCTGCCGTAACATGTTGCCTCTAAGGATCCCTTTCTTCCTGCTTCAAGTTCTTCATATTTATTTCTTCTTAATTGAGATATTTCTGCTGTTAACAGGTTGCTTCTGTTATTATCCCCACTAGGACATTATTTTCCCAAAGTGAATCTTGGGAGGAAGGATGTACATTTGCAGAGTTAAGTCTCATCCCGTGGTACTTTCCATATGCTCTTATAGTTAACATTTCTAAGCCAGACCAGACCCAAGAGGTATGCAGACTGGCACTTTATATATACATAATTAAACACATAAAACCCTGAATTAAGAGCTTGTACTTGGAAACACTACCATTCAATGGGTTTGACATGAACTGGAAGTCATTAACTCATTAGCTGGCCTGTAGGAAACCAAGGATTTATTTACTTTTTATTATAGGAAGATTATAAAAACAACAAGCATACTAGCTAGAAAGCATCATGATGGCTTAAGAAAGATTTGTTCCAGAAAAGTGTTGCTGAGATGAACTGAGAAAGATGGAACATGGTCAGGAACAGGAAGCTACACAAAAGCAACACATCTGACTCTACCCTGATTGAAGCTTCCAGAAGTACTTGCTCTATTAGTCAAATCTTCTGCAAATAACTTTAAAGTAGCCCATTCCCCCCCCCCCAAAAAAAAAGGTTTCAGTGGAACTTTTTCAATGCTGTAATCTGTCCTCACTCCCACAACACAGTACCCTTTCAGCATGCCAGTTTCCACGGAAACTTTCAGGTAGGCAATCTCAAAGTTAAGGCTGCCAGTATAGCCTGTGGATTTATTCTGGCATTTTTGCCTCAAGAGAGCTCCTTGCAAACCTCTGCCAAGCTCCAGTGAGGGCAGACAAGGGAAGAGCTTCATCAGCAAGGAGGACAGAGTCTTTTTTCAGTGGATGCCTGGATCTCCCATCTCCTGTGTCTTTTGTGTATGAGGGGAATAGCCAATATTTATGAATAAAACAACTGTCCATTCCTAAGGCTTGGGAAATTATCTAACAGAAGCTTCCCTTGTGGCTCAGACAGTAAAGAATCTGCCTGCAATGTAGGAGACCTGCGTTCATTCTCTGGGTTGGGAAGATCCCCTGCAGAAGGGAATGGCTACCCACTCTAGTACACTTGCCTGGAGAATTTCATGGACAGAGGGGCCTGGCGGGCTACAGTCTATGAGGTGGCAACAAGCTGGACACGACTGAGTGACTAACATTTTCACTACACTTCACTTTTAGAAGCATAGCAGATAAGAACTATGGAAAAAAAAATCCCCCAAACTATGAACCACATTCTATTACCAACATTCTGAGAGATGACAAAAATTTTCCTGACAATGGTTAGAAGCTTGGATTGCTTGGATTTTACAATGGGGTATTGAGAAGCATAGTGAAAAGGTTATTAAAATGAACATTTAATCTCCTCCCAAGCCATTTTTCTCATCATCAGAAGCCTCTAGACAAAAGTAGTCATTAGTGTCTTCTTTACCTTCTTTCCTCTTTGTTAAGAGTACCACGGGATCACTACCTCAGCCATCACTTAGTTATTTCAAGTATCCACTCAGCGAAATAATAATGATATTTATTGTTCCAGTTATTATTTGTATTATAAAGACTAGAATAAACATGGCTTCCCTGGTGGCTCAGTGGTAAAGAATCTGCCTGCCAGTGTAGGAGATGCAGGTTCGATCCCTGGTATCTCCTGGAGAAGGAAATTGCAACCCACTCCAGGATTCTTGCCTTGAGAATTCTGTGGACAGAGGAGCCTGGCAGGCTACAGTTCGCGGGGCTGCCAAGAGTTGGATACGACTGAGTGACTAACACACACCAGGATTCTTGCTTGGGAAATTCCATGGACAGAGGAGCTTGGCGGGCTACAGTCCATGAGGTCACAGTCAGACACAACTTGGTGACTAAGCTACAACAGCAAACCAAACACATCACAATGTCGGAGGGCGGTTATGTCTGAGTGCTGGAATTAGGAGTACTTTTCTTTCTTTTTCTTTACTTTTAAGTTCACATTTTCTACAATAATGTATCATACTTTTTCTTTAAGAGTAATTTTTAAAAAGAAATATGGCTCAAAGAAAGTTAAGTCCTCAATAAGACATTAGCAAATCAAACCCAAAAATGTATAAAAGGAATTATATACCACAACTTAGAGGGATTTACCCCAGGTATGCAAGGCTGGTTCAACATTTGAAAATCAGTTCATCTAATCTATAATCAACAGGCTAAAGAAGAAAAAAATCACATGACCATATCAATAGATACAAAAAAAGCACTTGACAAAATCTAATATCCATGTATGATAAAAATCCTCAGCGGACTAGAAATAGGGAAGAACTTTCTCAACTTCATAAAAAGGTGTACCAAAAAAATCTACAGTCAATGTCATATTGTATGGTGAGAAACTGATTTTTCCAGCTAAGATCAGGAACAAGGCAAGGACGTTTTATCTTACTTCTCCTTTTCAAAAGACAAAAGGAAATAAAAAGTTTATAGGTTGAGAAGGCAGAAATAAAGCAGCCTCTGTTCACAACTGACATGATTATTTATGTAGAAAATCTGAAAGAATCATCAAAAAAAAAAAAAGCTCCCAAACTAACAGGCAGTTATAACAACGCTGCCAGACAAAAAGCTAATATATAAAAGTCAATCACTTTCCTATACATACCATCAATGAACATGGAACTTGAATTTTAAAACACAATACCATTTAAATTAGCACCCCCAAAATTAAAGACTTAGGTATAAATCTAACTAAATATGTACAAAATCTGTATAAGGGAATCTATGATGAAAGAAAAGAGAAAATAATAAAAGTAAAGACAGTACGTGTTCATAGACAGGAAGACTAAAAATTGTCAGGGTCTAATTAGCTGATTCAGTGAGTGGCCTGCAGTGTGAGGTCACTGACTTTTAAGAAATACCAGACACATCAATGACATATAGACATCACCACAATATAGTGGAAAGATATCTGCTTTAAGACCTTGTATAACTACAGCAACACCAACCCTCACGATACTGCTCTTATGGCAGAGTAAGGAGATGGGGTGAGGAGCAAGGCTGGGTGACTCAGACAGCATGTCTAATGTTGGCCTGCTTTCTGTCGCTGGACATTCTCTTGCCCCTTAATCTGTGACAGAGACAGGGTCTTATGAATCATAATAATGAAGATGTTAAGAGGGACCATGTGCAAGCAGTGTTCCAAGTGCCATCTCAGACGTGTTTCTGATTTAATCCTCAGGGAGGCAATAATACTTTCATTTTATGGGGAGGGGACATTGAAGTCCCCTCTGATGAAGTCACTGATCTGGTGTTACACAGCAGGTAAGCTATGGAGCAAAGATTCACCGCAGGCCAGCCTGATCTAGGTCATCACACTGAAAACCACTCTATCTAGTAACCTCCTTCCTCTGAGAACTAGGATGAGACCCCTGGAAAGCAACATGGCATGGAAGAGAGCACTTGCGATGGGAAGTCAGCGGCCGGGATGGCATGCAGGTGTGTCTTTAAGAACTAACCAGCTGCGTGACTTTGGATAAGTCAGGGAATCTCTCAGGGCCTCAGGCTCCTGAGCTATTAAAAGTGAAAAGCTAAACTCAGTCTCCCTTTTATCTCTAAAATGATAGAGCTGCACAAATGCTACACTCTTGGAACTAATTCACTAATCCAGATTTGCCTCTAATCACATTTGTTGCTAAAACAAGAGGGGGCATCAGAGGAGTAGGAATCTGACCTAGAAGTTGTTAGCCTGATACACAGTCAAATTGAGAAGCAAAGAAGAATGCAGAATTAACACTTTTCCTATGGCAACGCTGCCCTCTCAAGAGATCGTTCTCTCTCCTACCTTTAACCACCAAGCTTATTTGGAAAGTCACATAAAACTTGCACCCCGGTCTCCTCCAGCGCTGAAGACTGTCCTGGCTGCTGACTCCCTCTGCTCTCACGATCAGCCTCTCTGTACCATACGCCACTGCTGAGAGCCCTCAGTCTTCAATTTCTCTTCTCCCATGGTTTCTGCGACCTAGACTGCCCTGGCTTTATGTTCATCAGCTTCGTCCCCACAAACTTTACACATACTCTCCAGATGACTGTGACTGAGGAAACTACAAGGGTTTTTCAGCCTTGGCACAAGTTACATCTATTGTTGGTATTCGCTGTGGGAGGAAATGAACTGTGCTTTGTAAAATAGGAAGCAGCCTCCTTGGCCTCTGTGTAGTAGATGATACATTGCTCCCGATCCCCAATTAATGCAAACAAGAGTCTTCAGACACTGTGAAATGCCCTCTGGAGACAAAACTGCTTTCTCTCCATAACTTCCTGCTTATTAGTTTCATCTCATCTTTGCAATTCAGCTACCACCTAAATGGAGATGGCTCCAAAGCCTGGGTTTTCTCTCTGCGTCTCCAGTCTCACAATTCCTTTTGATGTATATCTCTACCTGGATACTTTCCTATTACTTAAACCATCAAGCATCAAACAGAATCCTCGTCCTCCTCCTCATCACTGCTACCCTTTTGAGCACTTACATATTAGGCACTATTTTAAACACTTTACATGCTGTTTCAATTAATCATCACAATGATATCATGATGTAGCAATTCTTATCATGTCAGTTTTATAGATGAAGAAACTAAGGTTGAGTGGGGGTAAGAAACCTGCCCAAATTCACACACAGAGCAGGTGGCAAATTTGGAGCTTGAACTCACATAGTTCGATTGCATAATCTGCTTTCTAAACACAACAATATTCTTTCATATCTTCCATTCAAACCTTGTCTGTTCCCTTCTCCCTGTTAACAATATCAAAGTTTAGGCAGTCACCCCAGCTTTAAACTCTGGAGTCAGGTTTTATTTTCTCCACTAGATAATAGGTGAACTTAATATCTGGAAAAAACATTATGACATCTTTGCTTAGGGTCTGGCACATAATGGCAGTCAATCCTTCTGACCAAGTGTCAGAAACCATCCCACACCTGTCTCTCCACCACAGGCTGGCTGAAGAAGCCTGCCCCTATACAAAGGAATCCCTTTTCTTGCACCGTCTCCCATTACTCCCCACTAAATAACTCTACCCAACTCTCTAGACTCAAACACTCCACTTAAGCTCCACCTACCCCCATCCCCACCTAGACCTACCTACGGTAAACTAGCCCCACTCTCACTTACACCACTAATTTTCTGAAACAAAATTCTATGTCACAAAGGGCTTCTGAGTGATTTGAAGAAACTCTTTAGGATTCCAATCCTACCTCCAACCTGTTTTCGGCCAGCTTTTTCTCCTTTCTCATTTTCACTTGGCCCAGAATCCTTGGCTTTCTAATCTTGACCTCAAATCCCACCTTAACCCTTTCAGACTTGGTAACTACATATGTCCTTCAAGCTCTCCTTCTTGGGTGTTTAGACCTTAGATTTGCCTTACAGAATCTTCAGCTAGGCTTGTATCTTTGACTTGCAGAATCACATTCTCATGGATAGGAGCCCCACATTTCAGCTGGAATACTCCAGCCTTCCTCTATTTCTGCCAGAGTGCTTCTTCCTGAGATTATAAATGTTGGTGCTTGAGCCTAAGTACTCTATTGTTCTTTATCAGCTTCATGTATAAGACCCGGCAATATGCTTCTTCTGAATATCCTCCCTTTCGTGGTTTTTCCTCAACATACATAAACACACGTGTACATGAGCGCACACATACACAGAATGTTAGAGACTCAGGACTATGTTTTCTAAAGGCTTGGTGCTGGAAAGATCCTAATAAACACCTGAATCTGCTAATCAGCTGTGGAATGGACAGCAACTGTGTGCTCTAGTCATCTGAGGGACACAGTTAGGGCAGACCAACAAGCAGCCCCACACGAGAGATGGAGAGCTAACCACCATGGTTAGGGCATCAATGCAAGTGTTCTCTCCTCCCAGGACTGCTTGCTCATGCTGTCGGCTGCTGTGAATTTCATGCCATGAGAACTTGATGTGGAACCTGGTGTCATGGCACTGAACTGGATGCACCAGAGAACAATTCAAGAGGGATGCTGGGCTCTCTCTGAATGGTACTGCTGCTTGCCCTTAAGATGCTTCTCTCTGCCTGACTCCAGGGTGGCAACAGAGAAAGCAGTCATGAGCTTCTGAGGAACACTTGGCTTGAGTGGACAGAAAAAAATTCTGGGTGCCCCCTGCAGAAATGTGAAAGTAGAAGAATGGGTCCCCAGAGATCTTTAGCACATGTGAATACAAGTGAGAGCATCTACTCCACCTTGTTTTCAGCTTTATTTCTACCTTAACGTATATAGAAACCAGACAGATGGCTTCTGTCTCAGGAGTCATTGTTTAGGAAATGGGAGGTAGGAACTGACCCTGAAAGTTTCAGGGGCAACTAAACAAAAATTATACTAGTTTTAAACCTCTTAGACTTAAATATACAAATAAAGCCTATTTTATCTGTTGAAGATTGAAAGCAATTTCAAAACAAGACCCACCTATCACCTCCATTCTGGTTCTCTACCCAAACATCTTTCTTGCAAAGATAATGCCTGGCTATCCGCATGCCATAGAGACCAACAAACCAACACAACCCGAGCTACCAGGAACCCTCAGGAAAGGACACTGAGATGCAGGGCTCCTGTTTTCTGGGTCTTCTTTGCTATAGAGGGTCAGAATGGTAAAGCTGGTGGAGTCTGTGATGATAAAGAAAGCTTTTAGTGTTGGCCCTGCTCTGTGCTTCTGAAGCTCAGAAAGGGGTAAGTTTTTTCATTTGTAAAATAGGGCTAATAATATGGCTCTCATAGACATTTCTGTGACATTTATACAAAATAATACATGGGAAGAACTTAGCACTTTCTGGGAACCCAGATGTACCAGCAGAACTGTTCTGCTGGCCCAGTTAACAGTAACTGTGATCATGTAGGGGCTTCCTGCCTAGCTCAAATGGTAAAGAATCCACCTGCAATGTCAGAGACCTGGGTTCAATCCCTGGGTTGGGAAGATCCCCTGGAAAAGGGCATGGCAACCCACTCCAGTATTCTTGCCTGGAGAATCCCATGGACAGAGGAGCCTGGTGGCAACATTTATCGTGGGTTTTTCCTTTGGTACCCACTGAGCTCTCACAGATACACAGCTCCAGTCAGTTCTCCCAGAGAAAGAGAGCCCACACCCTTGGGAGTAGATTCTAATTTCCCACAGGAACCCGGGAAGGACTTCCCCACAGACCCTAGGCACTGAAGAGGATGGAGTCAAGCCAGAGGTTCCTTGCCTCAGTTTCAGGAGATGGTCAAATTGTCACGAGCCTTTTCTAGTTTGATAAGATTAGATACAATCTGCTTCCATGACATGGACGCAAAGCACAGAAAGCACAGGAAGGACAGGTCACACTCTGTGCCTCAGCACCTACACAGAGCCTGAGGGTAGAGTCAGCTGCTCAAGGTCACAGCTCGCCTCTATCACGTTTGCTCTCTTTGGCTGACTCAAACCCTACGACACCTCCTCAAGCAGCTAACAATCTGCTAACCTAAGAACCACAGGGCCTGTTAGATAACTACAGTTTTGAGAATTATTTTCGGGCGGCCAAAAGCCCTGAAACCAAACTTCGTCATTTCTTATCTGCCTCTCAAAAGTTCCTGTTTTCAGGGTTCAGTTCAGTTCAGTTCAGTCACTCAGTCATGTCCCACTCTTTGTGACCCCATGAATCGCAGCACGCCAGGCCTCCCTGTCCATCACCAACTCCCAGAGTTCACTCAGATTCACCTCCATCAAGTCAGTGATGTCATCCAGCCATCTTATCCTCTGTCGTCCCCTTCTCCTCCTGCCCCCAATCCCTCCCAGCATCAAGGTCTTTTCCAATGAGTCAACTCTTTGCATGAGGTGGCCAAAGTATTGGAGTTTCAGCTTTAGCATCATTCCTTCCAAAGAATCCCAGGGTTGATCTCCTTCAGAATGGACTGGTTGGATCTCCTTGCAGTCCAAGGGACTCTCAAGAGTCTTCTCCAACACCACAGTTCAAAAGCATCAATAAAAACATAGTATGATTAGTTTCAGTTCAGTAGGTCAGTTGTGTCCAACTCTTTGAACCCCATGGACTGCAGCATGCCAGGCCTCCCTGTTCATCACCAATTCCTGGAGTTTACTTAAACTCATGTCCATTGAGTCGGTGATGTCATCTACCATCTCATCCTCTGTCGTTCCCTTCTCCTCCTGCCCTCAATCTTTCCCAGCATCAGGGTCTTTTCAAATGAGTCAGCTCTTCACATGAGGTGGCCAAAGTATTACAGTTTCAGCTTCAGCTTCAGTCCTTCCTATGAACATTCAGGATTAATATCCTTTAGGATGGACTGGTTGGATCTCCTTGCAGCCCAAGGAACTCTCAAGAGTCTTCTCCATTATCACAGTTCAAAAGCATCAACTCTTCAGTGCTCAGTTTTCTTTATAGTCCAACTCTCACATCCATACATGACCACTGGAAAAACCATAGCCTTGACTAGATGGACCTTTGTTGGCAAAGTAATGTCTCTGCTTTTGAATATGCTGTCTAGGTTGGTCCTAACTTTTCTTCCAAGGAGTATCTTTTTATTTCATGGCTGCAGTCACGATCTGCAGTGATTTTGGAGCCCCCAAAAATAAAGTCTGACACTGTTTACACTGTTTCTCCAACTATTTGTCAAGAAGCGATGGGACCGCATGCTATGATCTTTGTTTTCTGAATGTTGAGCTTTAAGCCAACTTTTTCACTCTCCTCTTTCACTTTCATCAAGAGGCTCTTTGTTCTTCTTTGCTTTCTGCCATAAGGGTGGTGTCATCCACATATCTGAGGTGATTGATATTTTTCCCAGCAATCTTGATTCCACTTGTGTTTCTTCCAGTCTAGCGTTTCTCATGATGTACTCTGCATGTAAGTTAAATAACCACGGTGATAATATACAGCCTTGACGTACTCCTTGTCCTATTTGGAACCAGTCTGTTGTTCCATGTCCAGTTCTAACTGTTGCTTCCTGATCTACATACAGATTTCTCAAGAAGCAGGTCAGGTGGTCTGGTATTCCCATCTCTTTCATAATTTTCCACAGTTTATTATGATCCACACAGTCAAGGGCTTTGGGATAGTCAATAAAGCAGAAATAAATGTTTTTCTGGAACTTGGTTTTTCGATGATCCAGTAGTTGCTGGCAATTTGATCTCTGGCTTCTCTGCCTTTTCTAAAACCAGCTTGAACATCTGGAAGTTCATGGTTCATGTATTGTTGAAGCCTGGCTTAGAGAATTTTGAGCATTACTTTACTAGCGTGTGAGATGAGTGCAATTGTGTGGTAGTCTGAGCATTCTTTGGCATTGCCTTTCTTTGGGATTGGAATGAAAACTGATGTTTTCCAGTCCTGTGGCCACTGCTGAGTTTTCCAAATTTGCTGGCATATTGAATACAGCACTTTCACAGCATCATCTTCCAGGATTTGAAATAGCTCAACTGGAATTCCATCACCTCCACTAGCTTTGTTCATACTGATGCTTCCTAAGGCCCACTTGACTTCACATTCCAGGATGTCTGGCTCTAGGTAAGTGATCACACCATCATGATCATCTGGGTCATGAAGATCTTTTTTTGTACAGTTCTTCTGTGTATTCTTGCCACCTCTTCTTAATATCCTCTGCTTCTGTGAGGTCCATATCATATCTGTCCTTTATTGAGCCCATCTTTGCATGGAATATTCCCTTGGTATCTTTGATTTTCTTGAAGAGATCTCTAGTCTTTCCCATTCTATTGTCTTCCTCTATTTCTTTGCACTGATCGCTAAGGAAGGCTTTCTTTTCTCTCCTTGCTATTCTTTGGAACTCTTCTTTCAAAAGGGTATATCTTTCCTTTTTCTCCTTTGCTTTTCGCCTCTCTTCTTTTCACAGCTATTTGTAAGGCCTCCTCAGACAGCCATTTTGCTTTGTTGCTTTTCTTTTTCTTGGGGATGGTCTTGCTCCCTGTCTCCTGTACAATGTCACAAACACCCTCTTCCAAAAACACAAGAGAAGACTCTACACATGGACATCACCAGATGGTCAACAGTGAAATCAGACTAATTATATTCCTTGCAGCCAAAGATGGAGAAGCTCTATATAGTCAGCAAAAACAAGACCGGCAGCTAACTGTGGCTCAGATCATGAACTCCTTATTGCCAAATTCAGACTTAAATTGAAGAAAGTAGGGAAAACCACTAGACCATTCAGATATGACCTAAATCGAATCCTTAATGATTATATAGTAGAAGTGAGAAATAGATTTAAGGGACTAGATCTGATAGACAGGGTGCCTGATGAACTATGATTAGTCTCACTTCATAATTAAACTGAAGGTTCAGTCAAATTAAATGAGGGAGGTAATTAAGTTCCAGTGCTTGAATAAAATCATCCTGTTCTAATATCTGTGCTCTTTTGCCATAAAAGTAAAGGAAAGCATGGCACAGTTGATTTAACTTTTCCCCTAAAAGTCTGTACAAACTCAGACTGTATTTGTATACTATTCCCAACCCATCTTCTATAAGCAAAAAGTTAATGCTGCTGCTGCTGCTGCTGCTGCTAAGTTGCTTCAGTCGTGTCCAACTCTGTTTGACCCCATAGACAGCAGCCCACCAGGCTCCCCCGTCCCTGGGATTCTCCAGGCAAGAACACTGGAGGGGGTTGCCATTTCCTTCTCCAATGCATGAAAGTGAATATCTCCTATAATTAATGCTAATTCTGTATAGCAATCACACAAAGGCAACTGATTGCCATCCCCAGCCCTGTGGCCTTGGACAAGTCATTAAACCTCTTACATATTTGCTTCTTCAATTGTAAAATGGGGATTATAATGTGTATTTAATCAGATTGACTTGGGAATTAAGGTGATATCATAGAATCTATTTCACCTACTAAAGAAGTAAAACAAAAGCCATTCAACCATGGGATGGTCATCTATTGGATCATGGGGTTGAATGACAGTTCTCCACGAAACCACAGAGACTCAGAGACTTGATGGATTTTGCCCTTTGCCTAAATGCAGGTCTCAACCAGGGGAGAGGCCGGTTTTCAAATTTTACATTCGTGTATACAAACAAGCATCTATGGGGCTTCCTCACTGGCTCAGCACTAAAGAATCTTGCCTGCAGTGCCGGAGACGCAGGTTCGATCCCTGGTTGAACTAAAAGGAAAAGGGGAGGGAGGGGGACAGGAAAGGAAGAGGCCCTTAAATAAAACTCTGGGTGGTTTTTTATCACTATTATCACAGTAAAGTTTTATATCTAGATACCCAGGCTCCTAAATTAAATGTCAAATACAATCCTGCACTGGAAACGTGAAGTGTGGCTGCTGTGGGAGAGTCCTGACAGCTCCATTGCCTTCTTCTCATTGGCCACGTAATAGGCCTTTTAAGCTCTGGCAGAGAGTATATTATCAAGGCTCCTGCCAGTGCAGAGGAGCTGGAGCAGGGGGGAGAAGGACATCATGATGTGTTAATTTTATTAAGCCATTTAAAGCTCAATTCCTTTGATTTCTAACACTGCTCCAGCCCCCTGGGCGGCTCAGAGACCATGTACACCTAGTTTTAAAAAGCCTGGAGTGGATTTGTATGGTGCTTCAGTTAGGAGCTCGGGTGCTCCATAAGAAAGAGAACAGTCAAAAGGTAAGGCAGAAGGGGAAGGGGAAGTAGGGAGGGAACCAGTATCCCAGGGGTATTTACTTTAAAGTGGGGTATATTTCCTAGTATGTCTCAAATGCCATACTTGATTTCTTTCGTGGCTCTTAATTTCTTTATTTCTATCTTAATTTGGCACCAGATAGTTATGCTAACTAGAGTTTGCTTCATAACAATAAACATAATTGCTTCTATGCATTGATTTCTTATTTCTACTGGGAATCTATGGACAAACAGTCACATACTCCCCGAGGCAGATATGTTTGCCTTGACTTGAATGGGCAATAGACACTGAGTCAACAACCAGCAAGGTCGCCCTGCAAAGCCCACAGAGTCAGCCAGCCAGGCAACAACACCTAGCGGTCTCAACTCAATTTATTTAACTCAATTTATTTGCATGTTATTATCACTCAAAGAGGTAGCAATGGCCCTTTGAAACCTGCAATCTGTAAGTGTCACTAATCCTGGGAAGTGTTAATTGACGTAAGTGCAGAATCCAGTTAGTTATAAAACAGGTGGCTTATTTCTCTCCACCAGTATCAGAAGGTCTTCTGAACTCTTGGAGGGGTTGAGGGAGGAATCTACACCCACCGTGAACCCTTGCCTTTCCGCTGGAAACAGTGATGGTTCTCAGACTAGGAGACAGCTCGCAGCAGCCACCATTTACGGGATGTTGTCCTGTGCATTTTAAATGGATTACCTCATTTAATTTTCCTAACAACCCTATGAAGTATGTACTATTATTCTCTATTTTGCAGCTGAAAAAACAACAACAAAATAAAACCCCTGAGAAATGGGGAGGTTGAACACAGGATCTACTCAAGACTGCAGTTATCAAGGCATCTGTCCCAGGGAGCTCTTAGTAACTATATAGTGTTGCCTCCCCTAACAGAGGCTAACGTTAGATCTCTGACCTTCACTCCTGCTAGAAGAGGAAAGGGGAAAGAAAAAGACTATTCACTGATGACATTTCAAGTGAAGGGCTGAAAAAAGAGTGACTCAGACAATAATCTCTCAACAGCTTTCCTGAGATATAATTCACATGTCATATAATTCAGTGCTTTTTAGTACATTCACAGAATTGTGTGATCATTACCACAATCAATTTCAGAACTTTAGCAATCACTATCTCCCCATTCCTCCATCTCCCTCAGCCCCAGGCAACAAGTCTAGTTTCCTTCTCTAAAAATTTGCCTATTCTAGACATTTCATATAAATGGAATCAGGTGATCATGCAGTATTTGGCCTTTTGTGACTGACTTTCACTCCACATGTTTCCAAGGAGTATCCTTGTTGCAGCACGTGTCAGGACTTGCTTTCTTTTTATTGCCAAATAGTACTCCACTGTATGGACATACCACATTTCATTTACCCATGCACTGGCTGGGTTGTTTTCACATTCTGGACAGTATGAATAATGTTGCTATGAACACTGGTGTGCAGTTTTTGTGTGGATGTATGTTTTCATCTCTCTTGGGTTTATACCCTAGAATGGAATTGCTGGATAACATGGCAACTGTTAGGTTTTAACTTTTGAGTAACTGCCAGACCATTTTCCAAAGTGACTATACCATTTTATATCCCCCCAGAAAGCTCAGTTGGTGAAGAATCCACCTGCAATGCAGGAGACCCTCGTTTGATTCCTGGGTCGGGAAGATCTCCTGGAGAAGGGATAGGCTACCCACTCCAGTATTCTTGGGCTTCCTTTGTGGCTCAGCTGGTAAAGAATCTGCCTGCAATGCGGAAGACCTGGGTTCCACCCCAGGGTCGGGAAGAGCCCCTGGAGAAGGGAAAGGCTACCCACTCCAGTATTCTGGCCTGGAGAATTCCATGGACTGTATAGTGCACGGGGTTGCAAAGAGTTGGACACGACTGAGCAAATTTCACTTTCAACAAAGTTATGAGGATTCTAATTTTTCCACATCCTTGTCAAATGGACAAAACTTCTCTTTATTGGAAAACTACAGAGCTGTAGTCCTAAAAGCTGTCAGCCTTCTCTCACTCTGCTGTAACTGCCTGGGTGACCTTGGACAAGAACCTTTATTCCCCTGGCACCTCAGTGTTCTCATCTACAGAGTGGAGGGACTGGAGCTGATGGCCTTGGATGTCCCACTGTGCTCTGCATTTATTCATTCAGCCCCATGATGGGAGACAGCCTGACCAGTGCAGAGACAGATACTGTGAAACAGGTAGCTTGGAGCTGACTACCCAACTGTGTATCTGGCTTTGCACTAACTCAGTTTCCATTGTGCCTGAATAACCTTAGACTGTGACTATTATGCTTGCCTCAAAAAAACAAATAAACTCACAGAATCTGCTTACACTCTTAGGGAGAAAACAGAAATGCCTTATTAGGTAAAGTTTCCATTTGGCAATAAAGGCAGACTGGCATTCAGGACTTGAGCTTTTGAAACTGGGGTTCAAAGATAGAAGTGAATTCAAATGATAAAATATATGTACTTATAAGGAATAATGTCCAGGAGATAAAAGCAGGATACAAATTAGGTATGTATGTGTGTGTGTATACAGCTATATAGTTTTACATATATATAAACGCACACACACACAAAGAATTCTAACAGGTATATATACCATTGTCTCTTAAATGGTGCTGTGGGCAACCCTCTGTTGAAGTTGGGCTGAAGGTCCCTGTCTGGTTCAGAGTCAGCCCTCCACATACAGGATTCTTCCATACCCGCCATTCTGGGTTCTGTGGGCACAAATCCAACCAACTGCAGCTTGTGTAGAACTATAGTATTTACTACTGAAAAAAAAAAATCCTTAAATAAGTGGAACCTCGCAGTTCGAATCATGTTGTTCAGAGGTCAACTGTACATAGAATAATAGGACTATTCTATCTAAAAGGCCAAGCACCACAATATTAACCAGCTTTTTCACTGGTGTGTTTTGAAGTTGACGGCATGCATCAGGCTGCATACTAAAAAAGCAGAACTGTGAACTACCAAATTAGATGTTCTGAGTGAGGCTCAAGAATCCTCAATTTTAGAAAAAAGTACTGAAAGCTTACAAACCACTGCAGGCAGCAGCAGACTGGCAGACTTTTTCCCTTTTTCATTACAGTTGTCTGTACTTTCCATATTTTTCTACGAAGAACATGTATTACTTTTTATAACCAGCAGATGAGAAAAGGGGAAACTGTTTTGTTTTTATAAAGGCAGGGAGTTGGTGAAAGATGGCAAAGAGCCTGCTTCTCTTTTTTTCACTGCCCCAGTATCTACATGTGATGAGAAGAGGCCATATTTTCTTCTGGGTCATTTCTATGCCTCAGAGCCTAGACTGGACCTGAGAAAGCACTGGTATGTTTCCTAAAAGAAGGGTGAGAGGGAAAGAAGGTAAAAGAAGGATGTGAGGGAAAAATAGTGAAGAGTCATATCACTAGACAGGCTATGTGTATAAATATCAACTCATCCATGGGTTCAACAATAGTATGGGGTATGTAACATGAAACAGGATGAATCTGAAGTTAAGCTATATTCCCATCACTTACTAGCAAGCTGTTTAACACCTCTGAGTCTTATATTGCATGTCCATAAAACAGGGGAAATAATAATATTTCTTTCCATATGGTTGTTGTAGTAGATAATGGTAAAAGAATCCACCTGCCATTGCAGGAGACATGGTTTCAGTTCCTGGGTCTGCAAGCTCTTCTGGAGAAGGGAATGGCAACCCAGACCAGTGTTCTTGCCTGGAAAATCCCATGGTTGGGGAGCCTGGTAGGCTATAGTTCATGGGGTCACAGAGAGCCGGATGTGACTGAGCAAGCACAAGAAGAAGAAAATCTATTACCATGTGCCAGGTACCATGCTCATAGGGCTTGAGGACACAGAGATAAACACAATTCATGTCTTCCAAGATTACTATTTATAACTTTTTTATTTAAACTGAAGAACTAGGTCAACAATTCTAATAACCCTCCAACCAAGGAAACACTTTTGACTGTCTAGAAATTTAATAACTGGGGCATCTTAATTATTTGCTTCAGATGGTTGATTAAATACTGCCTCAGTGAATACTTCTATCTTGTGGCAGGACAAGGACTGGCACAAGGCCTGGCTTGACCCAGCTGATAACAAGACACTAAGAATTCAAGTTCGGTTTGGCTTCTATCCATTACCATTTGTACATGCAAAACCTATCATTTTAACAATAGTCTGATTAGCACTGGAGTGAAGGTCTGGGCTATGTTCTATGTCAATGACATCAGCTATTAAAAAGTACCATAAAGTCCTCTTTCAATTATAAAATGCTCTGTAAATGTTAAATAAAAATAAAACAAGAAAACAATCCTCAGTTCTATTTAATTTCATGTTGCTAGACAATTCTTTGGTTTCACACTTCAGTAAGAATAACTTTAGAGATCAGAGAAAAAAGGAAAAGAACCTGATTGTATTCTAGACAGTCTTAGTATGATTAGATCCCATGTTTAATTCCACTCCATTAAGAGAGAACAATGTGAGCCACTTGGCTCAAGTTAAAGATGCTTTTTTGAGGATAACTTCTTAATAAATTAGTATAAATTCTAGATACACAAACATGGTTTAACTGTTTGTTTCAAGCACACCAGCTATAGGAAGCAGTCAATGGTGCCTCTTCTATGGAAAGAAAAGTAATCAATATATAATGGAGAAAATGGCTATCATTAACTGCATGATGAGAGGTTGGTTACACTGAGCTTAGCATGTTATACTTTTGATTCAATGCTTTCTGGGAGACTGAACAGAGGGAAGGAAAGGAAAGGAATCGATGTGTTTTTTAAGTTTCAGGTTTCCCCTGGGTGAACTATGAAAGATGATTGCATAGTCACTACAAAGGAAAGCTGTGACAGAACTCATGTGCTTTAAATTTCCTAAAAATCCAGCCTGGACATACACACACATACAAACCCCTAATTAACTACATCTTTTAGTTTCCCTAAAGTCTAGAATAAATGTAAGAAATCTAGAGACTAAAATCCTGCTTTGTGCAACAGATGTTTCTGAAAAGTTTGGCTGCAAAAAAATGTTTGCAAACTGGATCATGTCAAACACATGAGAATTACTTGATAGACAACTTCCAATTAAACATAATATAGATTGCTATTAAAAATAATTTCTTTCCACTGTACACAAGTTCTGGATCCCTGGAGGTCTGTCCCCTTTAAAACTAGGCTCACCCCAGCAACACACAGACACACAACCTCACGTGGACCTCTGCCTTCTTTACCAACCATCACCAGTGCTCTTTCCCATGCTCAGGCTCAATCCTAGTAGCTGGGATTTGATATCTCTTGCTGTTCCTCTGGTCTTGGAACTCAGCCCACTCCTAGACCATGACACTTTGATCATCCTTCCTCACTCCTGACCAGAACTCCTTTCCCCTTTATTTGGCTTTGTTGCTTCCCTGTTGGACATAACTGTTTAAAGGAACCCTGTCCTCTCAGGGAGCCTGAGCTGATGACTCAGCTCACCTCCCTTCCCCTCTCTTACTCCTTTGCTGCCTCAGCTCAGTTTGTTTTCTAAGCCTAGACTTTTATGTATTTCGTTTTTTCCAAGTTTGAAATCATTTGGACTTATTTACAAGGGCTCTTCTGGCTATTTGCAGAAAAGAATGAAAAAAAAAAAAAACACAAGAGGGCAGGAAAATAAGGAAAGTCCAACACAGTTTCTAGTCCCCCCAAGATTCACTGAATCAGAAACTCTGGGTTGGGTCCAGTATGCTATATTTTAATAAGTCCTCCAAGTGATTTTCATGCACACTGAAGTTTAAGAACCATTAATCGGAAGAAAAGAGGGTGTCTGACTAATATTTTGGACAAAATGAGGCATCTCATTTAGAAGTCTATATTACTGACACTGAAGAATGTTTTAGACATTCTGTGTCTTAAGCCATAGCTATGGTATAATTTTTGTAAAATATCCTAGAAACGTTTATTTCTACATGAAAAAAGGTCTAGAAGGTTACATAGCAAAATGTTAACAGTGGTTAACTTGAGGGAAATTCATTTTAATTTCCTTTATGAATATCTGTATTTTTAATCTATAAGCATATATTATTATTTTTTTTTAAAAAAAAGGTTAATCTAGGCATCTTCCACTTCTCTCTGGAAAAACTGAGATGTGAAAATTAACTCAGTCCCCAGCAGACCTCAGTGTCTGGACTAATCAAGTTTTGTGAGGCTTTAGGGAATTCCTGAGGAAGTGAGGCAGAGAGAGTGCTCAGTGCTCCATGACTTAATCAGTGCTTCTACGTAAAGCTGCCACACCCGGAAATGACAGGTCCCAAAGCCTGAGAGATTTTGCCCTTCTTAAATAGGCCAACATAAGAAAGGGGTGGTAGGGTTAGGAGGGAAGACAGAACAGACTAAAAACGCACGGATTCTTTTGGAAGGCACCAGTTTATTTCTGGGAAATTTTTCTTTGTTGCAGAAATCATGTATTTAAGTGTCCCATTTTTCATCCCCTCTTTGTGACCTGACAGTCATTCTGCAATGACCTTGGTCCTGCTTCGAGCTGGCTCCAGGTAAAAAACGGCACACACAGATGGTGGGCGAGAAAGGGGCTTGACAATAAAACAGACTGGCGGGAACTCATCCAGGATGAGATAAAGAGAAGATAAAGGTGAGTGTGTATAAATATCCTCAAGATCAAGCGAGGTCCTAACAAATGTCCTTTAGCTTATGATGCATCGTGGGAAAATCCCAAGGCTTCTGTGGGTTGCTCGCAGGGGACTACTCAGTCCTTTAAGCTCTGGCAAGCTTCCCATCAGATGCACTATATGCATCATAAAGAATCCCAAAGCACTTCACCTGTATTGTCATCAGGCACAGAAGCCACTCAGTGTAATCGGTACACATCTTCTTGCTCTTCACTGCCTATAAGCATGTGGGTATGGCAGAAAGAGGAAATACATTTGTTTCCTTCAGGATAGCTGTTGTCCCAGAAACCAGAGAAATTTGGTTAAAAAATAAAAAAGGCTTTCTGCTATCTTTAATAATTAATTGGTTCACTTTCACTAAAGGAAAACTAATGTAAGTAGTTTTGAGGGGGTCTTTCTACTCTGAGCTACCAAAATTGACAAAAGTTACTCCATGGGTGTGTTTTTGTATTAAGATGCTCTGGAACCCTAAACACACCAGAAGGCAAGAGGTGTTACTGATGTCCCAAGAACTTTCAATGCTGTATAAAATGAAAATTATTTTGTAGACTGGTGACTGCACACCTTTTGAGGAGCCTGTCATTGTCTGCGGCTCTGCCTCATACAGTGTTTCACAATAGAAAATGGAAGCATAATGTGATTATATAGGAGAATGGAGATGAAACCCAGTGCTTGCAGCATAATAAAAAAGAACACAAACACTGGAATCAGATTTTGAATCTCAGCCCTAAATTATACTCTAGTTGGGGCTAATGGCCCTCTCTCTGAACCTCAGTGTTCTTATCAATAAAATGGGAATAAAAGCTAATGTGCAAGGTTACTGCAATGATCACAAGTGTGTAAGAGGAGAGGGAGAATGAAGTTAGTGCTTCATGGCACAGTTTCAGTTTGGGATGATGGATAAAGTTCTGGAGATGGAGAGTAGTGATGCTGCATAACAAAATGAATGTACTTAACGTCATGGAACTGAACACGTTAAAATGGTAAGTTTCATTTTGTATATTTTACCACAATTTTTAAAAAAGGTATGTAAAGATCCTAGCACAGTGCTTGGCTCTTAGTAGGTGCTCAGGAAATGCTAGTCTAATTCCTCTTATAAAATTTTTTAATTAAAAAAAAAAGAAAATACAGAAAGTCAAGTAAAATCATCTTCCTTTCTCTCTTAAATTGTGAGAGGCTCTGACTCTCAGGCAAAGCCAACTGGCACCAGTACCGGGAGCGCCACAGCAAGCGTCTGGGTAGGAGAAGGGAGGCTGCATGAGTCATAATCCCTCAGGCATGTTCAGTTCCCCATCCACCCCCAAACCCTGGTATGGCACCTCCCGGAACACCAATCCTAGAGCACCCCCAACATCTCGCAAAGAAAGCTGGGAAGCTTAAACCATTTCCCAGACCAGACTCCAGGTCATGAGGACAAAGGCATTCACTGTGGCAGCTGGTTCCTGTAAGTGGGAGAGTGACAAGACGCTAGTACTGAACACCAACTGCATAGGCCTGAGCTTATTCCAGTCCCCAGCATTAAGCTGATTGTATCTCTGATGCCTGTGGCTGGATTTAATGGACACAGGGACCAGTAGTCTCAAAGGCCCAGTAAAGGAAGATTAAAAATGCACTTGTCTGCAGTTCAGAGAAAACAATTAATGATTATGTGTTGTAAGTCATAAAATAGAGAAGGGGAAAAATAGATGACTTATCTCTAGGCACATTAGAACACTGCTTTTGATGGGCAGGCTTAATTAATCTTGATGCAATGTTCAGACAGACTGTCATTAACATCCCTCGAATTTAGCCCAAGGAGAATGAAATACTTGGGGTACCAATATCCAATTAAATCCAAAACAATACTTACTTTAGGGTCTGAGCTCTTGAACTTTAACCTTTCCACCAACTCTATCATAGCCGCCTTCAGTCCGCCTGAGTCTTTGCTCTAGAAGAAAGGAAAGTCAGGGGTCATTAGACAGCACTTTGTTACTCACTAGAACACAAACAGTATTTCAAGGGACAATGAAACGGAAGGCATTTTTTTCCCTTCCTATCAGCAAGAAGACTAAACGACTAAGGAAAGCTGTGTTGCCCCTTTTCCTCTTCTCTATGGACAAAGGCGGTTGGGACATAAATTGCCCAGTGACCTGAGAGAACAATTGGAATGAAAATTAAACACAATTTGTATAGGGTGACTCACTGCTTCATCTCAGGGCTCAACCGTGCCATTATCCCCTGAGGGCCAAAGCTTTGCAAGAGATTTCTATCCAAGATGTCTATTTTATGACTAAGCGATTTTGATTTTAAACTTTTACATCACAAATACAGATGTATGCAATACTAAATATTCTTACAAAAATAAAAACAAACCAAAAAAATGCCCCAAGATTTAACTGGAAATGGCATTTCAGGGTGCTGGTTGAACACAGGTTTTGGAGTCAGACATAAAACGTTTCAAATTCGGGGGTCTACGTTAACTAGTTAACTAACCTCAGGCAGGTTACTGACTCTCAAAACCTCTTCCCTTTTCAACAAAATGAAGATTATAACAAGGGTTATTTTGAAGCTTAATTGAAATGGTGTTTGTAAAGGCATGAGCATAACATGTAGCACCAAGTGAGAGCTCAATAAATGTCCCCTATTATTATTGTTGTTGTTACTGCATTATAATGATTTAGCCTAGCACAGTCCAATAGAAATATAAGCCAAAAATGCAAGGCACGTATATAAGTTTTCAAGTAGTCAAAATAAAAAAAAACAAAAACGGAAATTTAATTCGAATACATTTTACTTAACTCAGTATACCCACAATATTATCACCACAACATGTGGTTTCAACATGAGGTAATGTTATACATTTTTTTTTTCATACCAGAGCCTTGGAATCTAGTGTGTATTTCACACAGCCCAGTTCAATTTGGACTCACCAAGTTTCAAGTACTCTAAAGCCACGTATAGCTAGTGATCGCTGCACTGGTTAGCACAGACTGAACGCACAGACTAAAGCTGCACTGCCTGGTTCAAGTCCCAAATCTACCACTAGGTCTGCGTGACCTCAGGCAAATCACATAGCCTCTCAGAGCCTCAGCTGCTTTCTCTCTAATATGAAGCTAATAACAGCACCCATTTCAGAGGGCTGTAGTAAGATAAAGCAAGCTCACATACATCAAGGTACTTGGAACAGGGCCTGGCACGTGGTAAAGACAATGGATGTATGAGGCGTGTTTATTATTATTGTCTGTCTCCCTCACAATATTTAAAACTCCTTAAAGGTAATAACTCCATCTTTTCTCTGTATCTGCGTCCAGCATCAAGGCATTTTAAAAAGTATGCTGAACAAATGAATGAATGAATGAATATGCAATCTTAAGATACAAATGCCTTAATAATAATACATGTGTATAGCATGGGATGGAAAGTCACATGAATTAGTTTGTTTTCTTATCTCAACTCCTTGGGGATAGGACAGGATCTTTACCCTCATTTCACCAGTGATGGAAAGGAGGTATGAGAAAATCAAGTCATTTTTATGGGTAAGGAACAATAAATAAGTGTAATATAATCAAACATGACAAATATCTGTTCTTCAAAATTGGCCTCAGACTCAGTGATATTTTCCCAATTTGGGAGGAAAATTCCAATTTCTCCAAAACAGGGCATACTTAGTAAGTCTCCATCATATAGATTGAAATAGACTAAAGCCTAAATCCTTTTCCCCCTCTCTACCCTCCATTCTCTCCCAAGTCTACAGTAAAAGTCTGATGTAACCTAAGATGGATATCTGCTTTAGATGTGCTCTCCAGACGCAGCTGACATTCCCACCCTAACTGTGGTTCTAAGCTTTAGTTCATATTTTCAAGATGATGACATCACTTCCCAAATTTCATCACCAATTTAAATCTTTAATCTCTGGTCTCACAGCAGACAGGTGGAAAAAGGACTCTGGAGGTCACATACCAAGAAGTGCGTGAGACCCAAAGTACCTAAAGAAGGGTTAAGTTGCCAGACACAATCCCGCTTTTATGAGATGATCAGACAATAACGCCTGTCTGGTGATATCATTCCTCTAACCTGCTTCTCATTGGCTGAACAAGCAGGTCACTTGTCCCTGGAAAGCTCTATTCCCCCACATCCCAGCTGCTAGCACCCATTTTAAGCTCTCAGCAAGACCGCTGATGTATTATGACTTCCTCACCGTCCTGCCTCCCCCCACAGCTTAGAGAACAGAAAGGAATGCACTAAGCTGTGTCTCAAAACACTCAGAAGAGAAGCAGGATGATGAAGGAATCCCTAAGAAGCAGACAGCCTGTTTGCCGGCAGATGTGCCTTGTGAGGGGAGATAAGGGAACCCTTAGACTTCTTTCATAAAAATCCAGTGGGTCAGCGGAATCCTTCTTCCTTTTCACAAAGCAATAGCAGCACTGCCTGCCAGGCAAGTGATAGAGGATAGGCAGAGACCCTTCCTTCAGGAAATTCACCCAGACTACTCCCCACCCCGCTCTCTTTGAGAATATTCTCAAAGATAACTGGGGTCTATATGGAGCCAGCCTCTAAATGAGTGGTGAGAGAAAAAAAAAAAAGTCCCTAATGGCTTAAAAAAAAAAAAAAAAAAAAAAACAACTACCCTCCCTCCCAAATAAGCAGTTGGGAGACTCTCCTCTGACAGCTGCAGGGCTGAGGCAAGAGTTAAAATGGACTACCCTGGCCCCAAAGCCACTGCCTTTCTTTTTTCACACACCCCGGTCCCTTCCTGCACCTCAACAAGCCTTGTACACAGATGCCCTGGCTAGTACCCCCAAGTTCTGGGAACATCTCTCTCAAACAGTCACCCTGGGCCACACCTGGAACGTAAGAATGCACTTATCAGGGGTGGGGTCTATTGGTTTGATTCATCTTTTGGAGGATGGGCTCAGAAAAAGCCTCCGCAGGCCCTGAAAGCAGGGTCAGGACATTTCATTAGGTAATTCTTGGATTCTGGATACTTAGGAGAGTGGTCTAGAAGGGTGGGAGGGCGGGGGGAGGGTGGTGGTGGTGGTGTAGTCGCTAAGTTGAGTCCGACTCTTGCAACCCCATGGACTGTGGTCCGCCAGGCTCCTCTGTCCATGAGATTCTCCAGGCAAGAATACTGGAGTGGGTTGCCATTTACTTCTCCACTAGAAGGGGGCAGGCATGGGCAAAAGAAGGGCCCTCTAAGGCACAGGGCAGGGGCACAGGTTGTCTATGCCTAAGGTGGTATTTGAGTATGAGTGTCTCCAAAGCATCTCGTGGTATTGTATTTTAATAGTTTGCTGAGGGCACCCATCAGTCAAAAGCTAACTGGAATAGGTCATACTTACATACTTCCCTACTGTGGTGGAATGGAAGAGGTACCTCTGAAACTTGTGTTCTAACTGAGAAGTCAGAAGAATTCTAACTTTGGACACATGTGGATCCATAAATGGCCAGATTCTACTATGTCAGTCCTTGGGGCAAGCACTGTGAGTGGTGATGAAGTGAGTGTCTCCTGACGCTGCTCTTCCTCACCTCCTTCCCACATGTGAGCCTATCCTTGTTTATGAACCTCTCTCCTCCCCCAAGAAGAGTGTAGATTAAAATAAGACAAGTGCTCTGTTGCGACACCCACCCCTCAAATTACAGAGCTGGTCAGCAGCAAAATCAGGATCAAAAAGATCCAAATGACAAAGATTTGTCACATATACAAGAGAAGAGGCTGGTATCAGGAACACATGGAAAAATACATAAGGGATTCCTACAAATAAGAAAAAGCCAAATAAGCACAAAAGAAATCCCAACACAGGATATGAACATCACAGAAATGTGAAATGGCTAATACACATATGAAAAGATGTTAAAAGATGCTCAAACTTACTTGTAATTATGATATCATTTCTTATCCATCATACTTATCCAAATCAAAAAAAAAAAAGTTTTGATTTGATAACACCAAGCGATGAGAGACTTTGGGGAGGTAGGGAATTTTCATATGTTGCTGATATAACAAAGCTACTTTGAAATCACATGCCAAGGGAGTTCATTTTTCACCTTCTTCCCTTGAGAAACACTAACATGTGTCAAGGAGGTATGCCCAAAAATAATTATTGCAGCACTGTTTTTAATAGTAAAAACCTGGAAATATCCTAAGCATCCATCAATTGTGGGTGGCTAAATAAACTATGGAATCAAAAATGAGGTCTGATATGGCAAATAAAAAGAATGATGTAGACCGGTATATACATGGCAATGCACAATGCTGAATTTTAAAAAAAAACTTGCCAAACAAGGCATACTATATCATTTATTTAAAGAAATATAAAACTATTCTATGGGTTACATATGTATGTAAAAGATTAGAAAAGCAATGACTTGGGGCGACTGGTAATGGGAATACTGGTAGGAAGAGTCTTAGACTTACTTAAATGTATTCCTATTGTCTAATTAGGATTCAATACACAAAAAGGAGTAGGGGGGAGGAAGGGAAGACTGACCCAGAGTTTCTGCTTTGAGTGTCTCTCTCTTTGAATTTGCCTAAGTATAAATATCAGGGCACTGTTCCCTTTGCAGCAAACATGAACCAAAGGTATAAGAGAAGATTCTCCACCTAGGATTCGTATATTGATTTCAGGGAGTTTGAAATCCCCAAACTATACACAAGGTTTGGAAAGTACATGCACTATTCTATGAAAAGGGACTGGCGCATTCCTCAAAGATCCCCCAAAGTCTAATTTTCCGAGTGTAAAGGGCACTGCATAAAGAGAAGGGAGAATCAGGCTTCATTCCTACTAACTGCTATGTGAGCTTGGAAAAGTCATTTTATATCTCAGAGTTTCTGTTTCTCAACTTGTAAATGA
The DNA here is from genome assembly GCF_016772045.2 of Ovis aries. NCBI lineage: Eukaryota > Metazoa > Chordata > Mammalia > Artiodactyla > Bovidae > Ovis > Ovis aries. The sequence continues at coordinate 65,014,201 of NC_056068.1, read as the reverse complement.
GGAAAAGGGGCCAAATCAGAACCTACAAATTCACAGGTCACAGCTGACACAACTTTTGTTTTGTTTTTAGAGTGTTGTCCCACACTAGCATGCTAGCAATTTAAAATTAATCGCCAACACTTAAAAACAAGGAGATATGACATCATAAAGATTGCTAGCTTCTTCTGAAAATCTGAAAGGTCTGACTGTACTGGGTTCCCTTTCCACACAGCAGCAACTGGCCGAAGCTGAGTAGCAACTACCCACTTCAGGCGAGGCAAGCTCCCTTCAGTACGTCGCAGTTACCCTGGATGGCTTCTCATTTATATTACCTTGCTGTTCCCTGTAGACATCTGAAGTTGCCACCTTTAGCAGCAACTCAGAGAGTTTTTTACCTCTAAGGGTTTTTGTATTTGAACACCAAGAAAGGTGGCATGTCTTTCCTCAAAGGGATTCAGAATACCTCATAAATACATGTCCATCCAAAACACAGAAGTAATATAGTTCATTCTAATGTAAACATTCTTCGAAAAATGGGCAAGAGGTAGAAAAAAGGTGGAATATGGCAGGTAAAGGGGTCATCAGAACAGGAAGTGTTTGTTGACAACCAGTCTCTATACTTTCAGAGGAGTCAGTCTAGTCTAAAGCCTATTACCACCTGGGGACCAAAAGAAAAGTCATGTGTCACTAGAAATGTAAAGATCACTTAGTATCTTAAACTGGCTCCTAAATACTAAATTCTGTATTACAAAGAATCAGAAGATGCTGGGTTGCAAAAGAATATTGGCTGCCTGTTTGTTGTTGTCGTTTTTTTCTTTTCTATCCCAGTGGCCTTGCATTGGTACCATGCTTTCAAAAAGAAAAAGAAAAAAAAAATCAATCTAACTTTCTATCATTTTCACAAAAAGTTTTTTTGGGGAGAAACAATGGAAAAGGATTGAGAGATAGACGGTATAAGAAGTCCTCCTAAGGAATCCAACCATAAAGCAAAGTCCTGACAAAATTAAATTAAACCGAATTTAGTATCACCACACCATGTCCAAAAATTCTCTTCCAAGTTCTTCACATGACTCGATTTTCCAACTCCAAATCCATTCCTATGTTAGGTAACCACCTTTACACAGTTGCTCAGACCCCAAATCATTTTTTGGGTCTGAGAAAACCTATCACCAAATCTTTTCAGACCGAACTCTAAAACCTAGGCCAAGTTCAATTACTCTTTTAGTCTTCCCTGGTGGCTCAGGCGGTAAAGCGTCTGTCTACAATGCGGGAGACCTGGGTTCGATCCCTGGGTCGGGAAGATCCTCTGGAGAAGGAAATGGCAATCCACTCCAGTACTATTGCCTGGAAAATCCCATGGACAGAGGAGCTTGGTAGGCTACAATCCATGGGGTCGCAAAGAGTCGGACACAACTGAGCGACTTCACTTTACCATCTCGACTACTCCCTGCTTGTTTGAGGTCCAAGAAGCAATACCGCTCCCCTCACCTACCGTACAGTCCCTTCTCCACACAGGCAACAGAGTGAAATTTAAAGGTTAAAATATAAAAGGATATATATGACTTCCATTCCTCACACACATGAAGTCAGAGTCTATCATTCACCACAAGTTATACCCCACCAGGGTTCACACAGACCCAAAGGGTGGAGGGGAGGACAATGGGGGTGCCTATAATGGCTTTCCCCGACTTATCCCCATTTCCTACTGGAAAGAAAACGGAGGCTATTTTCTAAGCAGAAAGAAAACGGTGTATTGCCCCTGCCTCCTCTCTGCTTCTATAAAAATTTCCCACAGTTCAGAATGTAAAACAGAATTTAAAGAGGACAACCAGCAAGACTTGTGAACCTAAAATTAGACATACCAGCTGTGTTTTGGTTAGCTAGTGCATAAGGCCCCAGCAGGACACTGAAATATACAGGAGCCTCTTCTCTGAAGACAGGTTTTTCACCAGCCTTTCTACCCACCAGAACAGAGCAGGCAGAAGGAGAGGGGGCTGACCAGTTTCCACCCAAAGAAACTTGGTGTCCGAACTTCTACTTCTGTCAGACTCACTGGTCTGGAATTGAGCTCAGAATAGTGGCTCCGTAGGTGTAGGAAGAGTCACTAATGGCTGAGGGATTATAATATTCCAGGCACTGTGCTAAGATCTTTCCGTGTATTATTTGTTTTCACTACAGCCCTAAAAGGAGAAGTAATTATTATGGCCATGTTACAAATGATGAAACCAAGATTGAGAGAGAGAGGATGAATTCTCCAGCATGACAGAGGTAACAAGCAGCTGAGCCAGGATTCAAACCCATGGAGGGTAATGCCAATTAAGGCAAGACAGCTTGGTCCTTCATATTCATCCTGCCATTTCTCCTTAGTAAGATACTCCAGTTTTAGCTGGACACACCTTGGCCTGAAAAAAAAGACTGTTTCCTAGCACCCTCTCTTGCAACTAGATAATGCCATGGGGCTGAACTCTGACCACTGAAATATAAACAGCAATGTGTGCAACTTCTGGAAGGTTCTCTTAAAATAAAGGGTTCTCTTTTGTTCCTGTGCCTGCCATCCTGGAATTCAGATGTATTGACTGGACCTCCAGTAGTCATCTTGGTCCATGACAAGGACTAAACCCTAGAGGTAGAAACAGCCTAGATGCCTAGTAACTTCATGATTCCTCCATACCAGCTTCAGACAGCCTTATATACAAGAGAGAAAACATCCGTCTTGTTTGAGCTGCCATTATTTTGGAGTTTTCCACATTACTTCACCATTTTAGATGAGGTTGAACTTAATGTAAACATTGATGTGGCAAATCCCTATGCAAGTCTCTTTGATGCCCTGTGATTATTAGAGATTATACTTCATATCATACATATACAGAACATATCATGTACATCTACTCTCCAGCAGGCACTGTGCTAGGCGGAAGGAGAGAAAGATGACATACAGTCCTAACCCTAGAAGAATTGGTAACACAGGACACAGGCATGTTGGGAAGAAATAATACTGATATAATATACTGTGCACAGCCTGTTGCTATGGGAACACAGAGGTCAACTGCCCAGCACTTGAGTGGTATCTACCCAGTAAAAGCGCACCCATCAAATACCCACCTCAAATACCGCTTTCTCTAAGAAAGCATTGCTGATTACGTCTCCAGCTGAAATTAACTTCTCTTTCCTCTGAGCCCCCATGCGTGCATGCTGTTTCAGTTGTGTCCGATTTTTGCGACATGGACTGTGGTCTGTCGGGCTCCTCTGCCCCCGTGACATCCAATTTGTACCTCTTTTCTAATATTTACACACAAATAGGCATGTGAAAGAGAGTATGAGCTTTCCGATGTCAGGAACCTTTCTTTTTCTCAGTATCTGTCACATGGCTCACCCTAAGTGCTCCAAAACTCACACAAATAAAACCAGCTTAAAAACACCAGGTTTTGACAATTAAGCTAACTATATGTTATAGTCTGGATATATTTTCTCTAATATTCTATTGAAGTTAAAAGCAGATTACTCTATCTGATCAAAAACTAGCTAAATATATCTGACCTGAGTTTAATTTATAAATACATGTTCAACAGGAACAATTTAGCATAACACAATGCACATCAGAGTCACTGCCCATATGGTTATTTGCCATAAATTATGGATTTAACGCAGTGTAACTGGAAGCTGTTGCTTGCTTGGTTTTATTTTTTTCATTCTTCATTAATTTCTGAGATCTGTAAAGGGCATCAATATTGATTTTTTTAATCCTGATATCATGTTGGCTTGATCCCTAGCATAGTCACACACACACCCATTGGCTTGATCCCTAGCATAGTCACAGACACACACACACATCAAGATTCTCATCTCTACCCCACATATCTGGACTAGAGTATTTGTTTCACCCCTTCTTTGTGCTGCCTCCCCTTCCGAGAGGTCATGAGCATCTGTGTTCCTTCCTGCCACATGACGGGTTTAGCCTCTGGCTCTGGATATTAAAACACACAACAGAAACAAGAGCGTGAAGCTGAGCCAGGTATCCCAGACTGAACTGTAACTTCAAGCAGAAGACACACCGACACCAACAGGTCTCTAGCTTCTCAATCGTGGGTGAGATGCATGGGAAGAGAAAAGGTGGATGTTATCAGTGGATAGACAGGGCAACGTCCGTTTGTGGGCTATGTCAAGAAAAGGTGACACCACAGGCACATAGTCCTTTATCCCCAGAGTGGCTTAAGAATTACACACCTACTGCATTAGCAAACTGACCCTGAAAAGCAATCGTCTGATAGCACAGTATGTCTATTAATCCACTCTATCCTGATTGAAAGGTTGGGGCAGAGAAAAAGAGGGCACTTCCTGGGAGAGAATGCGAGGGAAGTCTGGATCTTTTCTCACAAGAGTCCCCTTGACAGTATGTACCCTTAATTCCACGGTCTTCCTTCTACAAACCAGTAACTCCAGTCTAACCATGAGATGAAGAGATGACAAATCTCAAGAGAAAGACATTCTACAAAATACCTGACCATTCCCGAAGATTCTGATTTTAGGCTGGGGTGAGGCCAGTCACAGGTACTTTCTGGAGAACCCCACTCCACAGGTGGTTCCAGAATGCGGCAACAAGGTGAGGAACACACCGTCCTGTCAAGCTACTTCCTATTCATCTTTCATTCCAGAATGGCCTTCTTGCTGTCCTTCCAGTACCCCAAGGTCACCTCTACCTTTTTTCTTAATTCCTAGACTATAAGTGTCATTTTAATAATAAAGATTGGGGGAAGAGTCATACCCTTAACAGAATGTGATGGCTTTTCCCCTGCACTTAACCCTACAGAAGCTCTCTAGGCTCTCTCTAATGAAGTTCCACCCACCGTGAGGGCTGAATCCCCTTTCACCTTAGTCTTAGCTTTCGTCTTCTTGTGTCTTCTTCTATACAAATAAATGGGGCTTCCCAGGTGGTGCAGTGGTAAAGAATCCACCTGCCAATGCAGAAGATGCAAGAAACGTTGGTTCGATCCCCTGGGTCAGGAAGATCCCTGGAGGAGGAAATGGCAACCCACTCCAGTATTCTTGCCTGGAAATGCCATGGACAGAGGAGCCTGGCAGGCCACAGTTCATGGGGTTGCAAAGAGTCGGACACAACTTGAGCACACACATACAAATAAATGACACTGAGTGAAGGACTGTATAGCCAATGTTTTATGGTTTTATTAGAAGATACCCCAAATCCATTCAGTCAGGAATAGAACTATAAATAGGGACATCACAGCAGAAATTCAACCTTTCGCCTCCCTCCCAGAGCTGCTTCTTAGGAGCTGACTACACAGGAAGAGCTACTGGCCTTCAGGAGACGCAGCAGCGGCATGCCCCCACCTCCAGCCCCGCCAGTCACAGCTGTTCTGAGCGTGCGCCCAAATCCCCCCAACCACCTGCTACCAGTGTCCCCACCCGGGCTACCCCCTGCAGTTGTTCCCACTGCCACTTAACCAAACATTCTTCCCTCCTAATGTCCATCCATCTTAAAGACATGTCCAAGGACAAAGGGAGTGGCTTCAAAACCTTTGGATCTGTCCATAGCAAAGCAACATTAAAAACCCCACAGATGCTTGTAAGTACTTGCTGGATTCTGTCAATCACTTCCCCCTTTGGCATTTTATGACTCCACCTTTCCTTCGGGTGATCTTAGAATGAACTAGACAAGTGCATTTCAAACCATAGAACTTGACCCACTAATGTGCAATGAAATCAATTTATTGGGAGAATCCAGAATTTTTTTTTTTTTTTGGACAGAAAAGAAGAGAAACAGAGCAGAATATATCATATGCAGTAAGGTTAACAGTGTTCCATTTGTGTTAGTTAAATGTGTATGTGTGTGTAAACTAGATCACAATGTAAACTATATTTCCCCTACTGTAAGTTATGTTCAAAATAATTTTTTAACCTGCTGGTCTAGAGTTCTGAATATATGTAATTGCACTTACATTGTTCAACCAAAACAATTCATTAACTATAGCTATGAATGCAAATTCCCATGGCAACATAATTTTCATATGAAAATATCCATGAACCAGATCAAGCTCCTTTGTTAGACTCCATGACCTATTTTCAGAATTAGAAACTATGGTCACAGTAAGAGAAACGTGCATATCTGAGATGAGAGGTTCTGAGCCAGATGAGAGGTCATAATAAGGGCTGTGTAACTATATTTCTATGATTAAGCTGGAGCACAGGCTCAATACAAGTTTGGACCCACAGAATCCTTTGGAGACCAAATCCTCTGGAGCCAAACTGGAAATACAGCACAGGAGGAAAGGCAAGACTTCAAAAGTCATTTCAGAGATTAAGGGTTAAACTTATCCTTTCAGGGTGTTTGCCTTAGTCCTTCTGGCATAGCCTTCAGGTTGCCTTTGCCTAGATCCCCTCTTGCTCTACCATCACCCTGGTTTTTTGACCATTCTGGCCTGCCTACTCTTAAGTTTGCTTCACTCTAGCCCTTGGCAACAATTTGATCTTCTACTGCCAGCATAAGCCACTCACGGTCTAGTCTGGCATTGAGATCTCAAAACATATATTGTTTAAATTCCTCTTAACTCTAAACTCATACATTTAGCAAGACTCCTCCTATAATAATAACAAAGACAACAGCTAACATTTAAAGAGCACTTACAATGTGTTAAGCATTGTTAAAGTTTTATCACAAACTAGATTATTTTACTCTCACAAAACACTATTTCTTAACTTTATACCCATTTTAGAGATATAAAAACACAGCCAACTGTTAAGTAACTTGTCCAGGGTCTAAAAGCCAGTGGCAGAACTAGGACACTTCTGTCCCTCTCTAAACCCACAGTGTTGTTTCATTTTTTCTTTATATCACTTACTACATGCTTATGTGCCCATTTGTTCTATTTCCTTCCAATACAATGTATACTCCAGCAGAAGTAGACTTTTTCCATCTTGCTATATTTCCAGCGCTTAGAAAGCTCTCGCCCTCGGCTGACGCTCAGTAAATATTTGGTGAAAGAATAAATGCAGCATAAAAAAGATTCTCTTCTCTAGCCATTATCATGCCAAAACACTTTTAATATTTTAAGAGACCTACTCTCTTGTCAATAGGAAAAATGTACACTGTCCTCAAAATACATGAAACCAGTCATGAAATGAAGCTAATTAATGCTGCAATCGGCTCTGACCAAGTTCAAATTTTTACTGGGTAGAAATGATCAGCCCCTCATCCTAGCTGCCTTATGGAGCAAATGGTATGCCCTTTGTGAGGGGTTAAAATATGACTCTAGTATCTAGAGTTCTTTTAAACAGAGTGTCTAACTTTGAATGAAAAATCATGAGATGAAAAATCATGAAAATATGGCATATAATCAAGAATCAGACCCCCAAAGATGGAGAGAAATGGACCTTTCAAAAAAAAAAGCCAAATAGGTGCTCTAGAGTTGAAAAACAATACCATAAGTTAAGAATTTAATGTCTGTGTCTCCTTTCCTGCCCTGCGTATAGAACCATCATACCATCTTTATAGATACCAGGAGGTTTAAAAGGGAAGGGACATATGTATACCTATGGCTGATTCATGTTGACGTATGGCAGAAACCATCACAATATTGTAAAGTGATTATCTGCCAATTAAAAAAGATTTTTCCAAAAAGCTAAAAATAATTAATGACTGACACTCATTAGGGTATTTTCAGCTGAAATAGGTAAGTAAATAAATAAATAGGGAGGTCTATGGAGTGACTTCCAAGACATACTACTAAGTGAAAGAAAGCAAAACATTAAAGAGAATTTCTATTGCTCCAGAATCAAGTTTCACCATGAAAAAAACATCAGAGAAATCCAAACTGAGGGACAGTCTACCAAATACCTGACTGGCACTCCTCAAAACTATCATGACCAAAAACAAAAAAATATAATATGGCAAGAGGACCCTGGTACTGAAGTCATCAGAGAAAAAACTGATGAAAAAATTCTAATAAGGTTTAGTAGTACTGCTCCACTGTTAACATAAGCAGAATATAAGAAACAGCTCTACTGATCTGAGTACATTTACTGATCACAAGAAACTGGGATGTGCATTTGATTATAGGCAGAAAGTGATGTTGGGGGGAGGGGGCTGCCACTTCAAGAGTACATGAACTGAGAACTTTCAGAGTTCAAGCTGGTTTTAGAAAAGGCATAGGAACCAGAGATCAAATTGCCAACATCCGTTGGATCATAGAAAAAGCAAGAAAGTTTCAGAAAAACATCTACTTCTGTTTCATTGACTATGCTAAAGCCTTTGATTATGTGGATCACAACAAACTGCGGAAAATTCTGAAAGAGATGGGAATAACAAACCACCTGACCTGCCTCCTGCAAAACCTGTATACAGGTCAAAAAGCAACAGTTAGAACCAGAAATGGAACAATGAATTGGTTCCAAATTGGGAAAGGAGTACGTCAAGGCTGTATATTGTCACCCTGCTTATTTAAATTACATGCAAAGTACATCATGCAAAATGCCAAGCTGGATGAAGCATAAGTTGGAATCAAGATTGCCGGGAGAAATATCAATAACCTCAGATATGCAAGAGACATCACCCTATGGCAGAAAGCGAAGAGGAACTAAAGAGCCTCTTGATGAAGGCAAAAGAGGAGAGTGAAAAACTGGTTTAAAACTCAACATTCAAAAAATGAAGATCATGGCATCTGGTCCCATCACTTCATGACAGATAGATGGGGAAACAGTGATAGATTTTATTTTCTAGGGCACCAAAATCACTGCAGATAGTGACTGCAGTGAAGCCTTGCATACTGCAGTCCACGGGATCACAGAGTCGGACAGAACTGAGTGACAGGAGGAAAACAACAAAGGGGTCCTAAACAAGCTGTACACTTAGGTCTTAGCAGAAGCAAACTCAAATCCTCTTTTGAAGAATCTAGCTTCATGCCAAGGCTTGGGAAATCCCCCCAAAAAATTTTTTAATGGTAATGGAAACTTACTCAAATATAACAAGCACAGGGGGAAATAATGAAACCTGCTAATCACCACCAAAAACAATAGTTAGCAGAGAGAGATCTACAAAGTCTTCACCTACTGGAAATATCAGTGACAGATTATAAATCAACATGCTTATTGTTCTTAAAGGAATAAAGAGGATAGCAACAGTATGAAAAAAGATAGCAAGAGGATATGATTCATAAATCTATGCTAGCATATTTGAAAATTTAAACAAAATGGACCAACTTCTAGGAAAATCTAACTTATCAAAATTGAATCAAAGGAAAATAGACAACCTAGACAGGCATATAACCATCAAATAAATTGAATCCATAGTCAAAAATACCATAAAAGAATAACAAAATAAATTCTTTCTCTCTCTCATTTCAGATGCAAATGGCTTCCCTGGTCAGTTTTATCAATCATTCTAGGAAGAAATATTCCAATCTTATACAAACACTTCCAGAGCATTAAAACAGGAAGAAAATATATGAGAAGCAATACATCCTGACTCATACTATGAAGCCAACATAACCTTGATAGCAAAATCTCAAGAGGACATTACAAGAAAGGAAATTTACAAGCCAATTTCTCTCATAAATATAAATGAAAACTCCTACATAAATTATTAATAAGTTAAATTCAAAAACATAAGGATACTTCATCAAATTGAATTTACCCCAGAAATGGCAGACTGTTTTAATTGAAAAATATAATAATAATAATGAAGGGATGAAAATAAGACTATATATATGTACACACCTATATCTGCAAAAAGAAACAAACACTTGAACAATAAGTGAAAAAACTAATAAAAGCAGTTACCAAAGGTGAAAAAGAGGTTTTTGAGACATATGAATATAATACTGATTTTCAAATTATTAAGCATATCACTTAATGCAATTCATCACATCAGCACAGCAGAAGAGTAAAATCACATGACATGCAACAGATGCAGAAAAAGCATTTGATAAAATTCAATATCCATTCAGTACTAAGAAAAACCCTTCAACTTGGACTAGAAGGGAATTTTCTTAATCTCATGCAATGTATCTGTGGGAAAAAAGTTACACCACACTTGTAAAATGTTATGAATTATCCCTCAATTAAGAACAAGGCAAAAATACCTACCATCAGTTTTATTCAACATTATATTGGCAGGCCTATCCACAGCATCAGGGCAAGGAGGAAACAAAAACAAGCCTAAGGACTGAAAAGAAACAAAAACTGTCCCTCTTGAAAATAATATGATCATGTGTGTAAAATAAATTTACAGATTTATTATTAAAATAGTAAGTTTAAATGAAAATCAGTATATAAAAGTTAATCATATTCCTATATACAATTAGGGAAAAAATTAAAAACATTTGTTACAATACTATAAAACTGTTAAGTACTCATGAATAAACTTCCCAGTAATGTATAAGATCGCCTAGAAAAAAAATTATAAAACTTTATTGTGAGGCAATGTAAAGGACTTTAAAAAATGGATCAGATGACTACATTTTGTAGTGACATTAATTCTCCTTGTATTGGTTTATAATTTCAATACAATGTTAAAAAAAAAGTCTTGCAGACTCTTTTTATTTTTAATATATAACTTCGTGATATGATTCTAAGACATGTAAAAGGCCAAGACCGGTTAAGACACTCTTTGAGAAGAACCAAGTGGACAGACTTGCTCTACCAGATATTAAGACATGTTACTAACTTACGGTAACTAAGAAAACATGTTGCTCATGCAGGAATATACTGACAGATCAATGGTACAAAACAGAAGTGCCAAGAAACACACCGCACACATATGGGCGGGCATTTGATAGATGACTGGTGGCACAGCGGATCAGTACAGAAAGGAAAGGCTTTTCAATAAATGCTAGAGCAACTGGCTATCTGTACTGGGTGAAAAGTGAGGTTGAGTCCCCACCTCCACTGCCCAAAGAATCAATACTAAGTGGAACAAGACACAAAAAGAACTAATGATAAAGGAAGTTAATGATAAAGTTTATTAACTTATAATGAAGAACTTCTCTGTTCAAGGCATAATTTTTTAAAAAATGAAAAGAAAAAGAGGGTAGAAGATTTTTGTAATCCATAAAACAAAGAAGTTAGTTATATATATGTGTGTGTGTGTGTGGGTGGGTGGGTGGGTGTGTGTACAAATTCCTGTAAATTAATGAGAAAAAGATAACCCAAATGAAAAATGAGCAAAAGACCTGAATGAGTAGTTTGCAAAAAAAAGAAAAAACACAAATGACATTCAAAGTAGCTTTAAACTTTAAACCACAAGAAGAAACCATGACCCATCCATATGACCGACAAAAGTTAAAAATTCTGTAATAACAAGTATTGGTGAAGATACTGAGAAAAAGGAACTCTCTTACACCCTTCATGGGAATGCAAATTGGTACAACTTTGGAAAACAGTTGGCAACATCGAATATTACTGAAGATATGCATAGTAAAAGGCTGATATTCCATTTAAATGTATGTAGATGTCCAGCAGGAGATATATACAAGAATGCTCACACCAACACTATTTACAATAAACAGAATCTCCAGAATTTGGAAATCAGATATTCCTCCTAAACAGAACAGGTAACTTGTGGCATTTATAAAATGGAATTCTACACAACAGTGAATATGAACAGTCACCCACTGGATGAATCTCACAAACACAATGTTGAAAAAATGAAGCAAATTCCAAAAGAATGCATGATAACAGTACAATAGCAATATCAACTGTGTCAAGTTCAAATAAGTTTAGAAATGCATAAATGTGGTAAAACTATAAAGATGAGCAAGGAAATTACCACCACAAAAATCAGGATAATGGCTACCTAAGGGAAAGGGAGATGGCTATAACTGGAAAATTATAAAAAGGGCATTAGGCTTCAATAGTGCTACTAATAATCTATTTCTTCATCTAGGTGGAATTTACATCAGTATTTGCTTTACAGTTGTTAGACTGTGCATGTTTTTATACACTTTGAGTGTGCATTTTACAATTTTAAAAAAGAGGAAAAATCCTAATATAGCAGATTTCGTTATCAAAGTTATTTCCCATCCCAGTGGCAGCAATTGCAAGGTTGCTTAGAGAAACAAAAGATGTCACAATGACAATAAGCTAATGAATTAATCACTTAATGAACTGATCACTCACTTTCCTGCCTGGTTAACTCCAGATGTCTCTCTCACTGATTTGTAAGCATCCACAGTATAAATAAAAGGCAAATCATCTTCAAATTCATTCATCCAACAAATATTTATTAATATTTATAATATTTCCATACACTGTTCCAGGGGACCAGCACGGTTCAAGATAAATAAGGCCCTGCCCTCCTGCAAAAGATAAAGGACAGGGGAACCCCCACTCCCAGCCAAATTTTGCCTCCACCCACTCATTCTTTTTTCCAAACAAGTATCAAAGATGAAGAACTAAAATGGACCTCAGGAATACACATGAAGTTATCATCAAAACCTAACCTTAGGGAGTCTCTTCACTATAGAGGAACCACATGCTTCCGTTCTCTGGCTAAACTATGGTTTGCCACGTTTTCAAGCAGGCAAAATGACTGCCTTATCAAGAACTTTAAGTCAAGGCACTCGTCTCAACAATGGTGTGCTGTGGGAACTGGCTTAAATGGAGTCAAAATCCCAAGGAATGGCATCCAAAGACCAGAGGCTTGTCATTTTCCAGACACTGTACCCTAGACTTTGCGTGTACATTAATTTTTCTCAGGTCAGAGTCCAAAACTTTCATCTGATTCTCGAGTTCAATCAAAAAGGGGCCATTAAGCCCTGGTCCCAACAAGTTGAACAGGCCAGCTTTTTAGGGATATGGTGAATGTGAATGTGGCCACAGGAAGGCCACCTGAGTTGAAACCCATGTGTCCTGACCTCTGGGCCTATGCTCCGAATGACCAATACTTACTCTTAGTTCCTCGAAGGCTTCATCGAGGGTGGAGAGATGGTGGCCATGGTGAGCCCCAATGACTGGGCAGAGCACACAGATGAGCTGCTTGTCTTCCTGGCAATAGGTACTCAAATCAAGCCCATGGTCCGGACACTTCCTCTTGGCCACTCTCTCTGCTTCCATTTCTATTTCCGGGTCAAATTCGCTTTCCGCCTCCGTTTCTCCCTCGGCCTCGGATTCTCCTTCTTCCTGGTTGTCCTCCTCTGCTTCGCTCTCTTGCTCGTCCTCCATTTCTTCCTCACTGTCTTCCTCGCTCTCATCCTCGCTCTCTTCCTCTGTCTCGCTCTCTTCTTCGGGCTCACTGTCTTCCTCGGACTCGCTCCCTTCCCCCGCCTCGCTTTCTAGGGCTTTCTCATTCTCCACCGGGGCCTCGACTGCTTCCTCCCCGGCCCCATCCCCGCGGGCTCCCGGGGTCCAGGCCTGGGCAGCGCAGTGAACGTACTCGGCCAGATGGTGTCTGGGGAACTTCTGCCCGTGCGCCTCCGCGTGGTGGCGGCAGTAGCAGAAGCCGCATTCTCGGCACACTTCCTCGGCCCCCGGAGCCTCGTCCGGCTCGCACTCATCACACGTGCCGTCGTGCGGCAGCTCCTCGAAGGCCGCACCCCCTCCGGAGGCCATGTGGAGGCTCTGCCGCGGCCCGGGTCTCGGGGCTACCGATCTCGCCGTCTAGCCTCAGAGTGGCCTCCTCGCGGCCTCCACCCCAGCCCGGGCCCGTCCCGGGGACTGGCCGCGCCGTGTCCCGCAGCCTCGGGGCCGCTGCTGCCTGCTCCTGGCAGCCCGCGTCCGGCGGAGGAGCGAAGGGCCTTCCCGCCGGCTCAGCAGCTCGGCGGCAGCAGCGCTTCCTCCCGAGGTTGGGGCACTTCCGGCGCGGCTTCCCCGCGCCGCGCCGCCCGCTCGGCCTCCCGCTGCCCCCGACGAGATCGCGGAGCCGCGGGGCCTCCGCGCCGCCCCGGTTCCACTTTGCCTCCCCCCTCCCCCCAGTCAGGCGGCCTCCTTTCACTTCCTGAGTCACTTAAAGTGGCGATGGTCCTTTTCTGCGTTTCCCGCGGGGGCTCAGCATCCCCGGAAGGAGGGGAAAGATGGAAGAGGTGTCCAGTTCACTCTGCTCACTCTGGAGGCGGGAATTGCGCCCCGCCTCCTCCACTCGCTCTCTGGAGCTGTCAACCTGACTTTTTCAGGTCACTAGGCAGGTGTACAGGTGCATTTCAGCCTCCTTCCTTCGAATTTGTTGCTGACCGTCTCAGCCCCCGCTGCTGCCAGTTCTGCAAGGCGCCAGAACGGTGTTGTTTACCAGACTGAACCTGACCCCTTGGGATTACCGGGGGGAAAGGCTGTGTTTGTTCCTCTAGGCTCAGGGAATCGGGGTCAGGATGAGCAAACAGACATTTTCGATCTAAAGCAATACTATGCTTTGTCTATTTGCAAAGTCTGTTTGCATTCTTGCTCTCTTAGGGGCTCCAAAACTCTAGAATGGTAGCCTCTGCGCCTTTTTTTGAGAGCTTGCCTTGGGTTTGGCTGAGATGTCAGTGAAAGTAGGTAGGGAGAGACAGTATTTGTCGAGTGAGAGTTCTAGCATGCCGTCATTATCCTTTATGTAAGGAGACCATCTGGATTCAGACTGGTTCCTGGAGAAAGAACAAAGACTGTAAGAGCCAGGAATTGAGCTGGATCTTTTTTGGCTCTTTAAAAGCCAAGTTGGGAAGAGCCACTGCCCAAGGACCCACAAATCCTGGTACTACAACTCACTGGCTTTGCAACTATGAAGAAGTTAACTGATCATTCTGTTTTCCATTATATATATATATGCAAAGTGGAAATAATAGTAATACCTACTCATAGGCCTTTTTTGTGGATGAAATGTAAAGGTACCTGCCTTATAGAAGTATTCACTATATTTTAACTGTTATTGGCACAAATTATAATTAGTGCACATAATGACCCTTAACACATTTTGGCTGGCTGCTGTTTTAAGCAACTCCTCACCTCTTCCTCATATATATGTCTCTCCATTCTTAGAAGAGCTTTTGATTTGTTTATTTGGGAGTGGAAATGGACATGTTGATCTAGTCCAGGGAGAAAGTGAGAGATAGTTGAGAAGAAAAAAGGGAACTGGGATGGTGTCTGTCTTTTATTGATTCAATTAGATACATTTGAGCTAGGAGTTCTCGATGATCTTCACAAAAATGCCAGGGGATTGGGGGGTGGTGTAAAAATCATTTAAAATAATTTTTAATACCCATACCTATGCTGCTGCTACTGCTGCTAAGTCGCTTCAGTCGTGTCTGATTCTGTGTGACCCCACAGGCTGCAGCCCACCAGGCTCCCCAGTCCCTGGGATTCTCCAGGCAAGAACACTGGAGTGGGTTGCCATTTCCTTCTCCAGTGCATGAAAGTGAAAAATGAAAGTGAAGTCGCTCAGTCGTGTCCGACTCTTTGCAACCCCATGGACTGCAGCCTACCAGGCTCCTCCGCTCATGGGATTTTCCAGGCAAGACTACTGGAGTGGGTTGCCATTGCCTTCTCCACCTGTATCTATGATGTATGCTTAATTTCTGTGCAGCTTTTGTCAGAGATTTTATTTTGAAAAAAAAACTTTTGTTTTATTAACCTCAAAGCAATTGCTTTGAGGAATCCAAAGGTTCGTTTTGTTCCAATTTCATACACATTTCTTTTTTTTTTTTTACAGTTCATTTCTCCAGAAATTATGCCTTTTGTTGTCATTATTTGGCTTCCCAGGTGGCACAGTGGTAAAAAATTCGCCTGCCAATGCAGGAGAGGTAGGTTTGATCCCTGGGTTGGGAAGATCTCCTGAAGAAGTACATGGCAACCCACTCCAGTATTCTTGCCTGCAGAATTCCATGGACCGAGGAGCCTGGCAGGCTACAGTCCTTGGGGTCACAAAGAGTTGGACAGGACTGAGCATGCATGCTCACTGTTATTATCATCATTATTGTTTGTTCTTAATTTTGTCTGACAGAAAGTTAAAGAATCATATAATTCAGTATCTGACACTTGACAAGCCTTTTTGGAGTCCTCTGTGGTGAGAGGGTCTTAGAGACAGAAGTTAATGGAAATGTTAAAAAGGGACTTCATAAAATTCTGGAGATGGAATATGGCATACTCACAAGATGGGCCATCTGTATCCCCCTGCACAGAAATCAGAATGGTCTGATTTCACAGGAATTGGAAACTTTGGGTGTATGTAGAGACAGAAACGTATTATAAACCATAAACTATAATCCATTACTGCATAAAAATGCCTCAAAATGTAGCAGCTTAAAACAATGAACAATTATCACTTCACTTATTCCTGAGCCAGGATTATAGGAGTGGCTTAACTGAGTGGTTCAATTCAGGGTATCTCAAGAGATTTCAGTGAAATGTTGGCTGGGGCTGTAGTCATTTGAAGACTTGACTAGAAGTGTAGGATTTGCTTCCAAGATGGCTCCTTCACATGGCTGTTGTCAGGAAGCCTTGCCATTTTCTGTTGGGTTGCTTGAATGTCCTCATGATATAGCAGGTAAATTCTCCCAAAGCAAATAATCCAAGAGGGGACAAGGTGAAAGATACAATGTCTTTTTTTTTCCTTTTTTGTCTCCACCACATGCTTGCAGGATATTAGTTCCCCAACCAGGGATGGACCATGCCCGCTGCACTGGGAGCATAGTCTTAACCACTGGAACTCTAGGGAAGTGCCTGCAATGTCTTATATTGGGATGTCTTATAACGTTTAAATTCAGACATGAATTTAATGTCTAAAATCATTTCCAACATAGACTATTAGTTATAGAGAGGACTATTTGTGCAGGTCATGAATATCAAGAGGTGGCAATCAGGGGCATCTTTAAGGTGGGATATCATATTCTGTCCTTTGTCCCCTAGTGATTTATGTCTCTCTTACATATGAACTGAACTGAACTGAACTAAATGCAAAATACGTTCACTTCCTCCCAAGTTGCGTCAAACTCTTAACTCATTATATCATCAGCTCAAAGTCCAGAATCTTATCATCTAAAACAGGCCCAGGAGTGGAAGAGGTTCCTGCATGTATGTGTGTGTGTGTATGTGTGTGCTCTGAGTGACTAGTGCACACAAATACACACATACACACACACACACACACACACACCCCCTAGGAACCTCATCCACTCCTAGACCTGTTTTAGATGATAAGGTTCTGGACTGCGGACCCTGAAGTTCTAACAACAGGAAGCAGACTGACAAACTACACAGCTGCAAACATGAGTTTCTTTTCAAAGAGAAAGGGTAACTCAGAGAGTAGAACCAAGAGCCCAAGGGGTATAAAGTGAAAAGCCATGGAGAATCATTCCCAGGCAGAAGTAGGACTGAGCCCTAATCAGGGCACTTCTAACACATGTCTAGAAGGATTTTTAGGACTGTTATGGAACTCCAACTCTTCTGTGCCTCCTGTCTTTTCTTCTTTTTGAACAGGGGTGTCTGTACGAATTATCTGAAGCTCGTCCCACCATTGTATGTTGGGAGGCATTCAGGTGAAAAGGAGGAGTAGCATATGGGAAACACCTGGGGCCTCCTGGGTAGCTCAACCGGAAAAGAATCTGCCTGAAATGTGGGAGATCCTAGGTCGGGAAGACCCCTGGAGAAGGGCATGGCAACCCACTCCAGTATTCTTGCCTGGAGATTCCATGGACAGAGGAGCCTGCCGGGGTGTAGTCCATGGGGTCACAGAGAGTCGGACCCAACTGAGTGACTTAGCACTCACTCATTCATCCCTTGCTTAAGTCCTCAGTAAGTCTGCTGGTTAAAATATAATTCTCCACTTTTAGGCTGTGAGTCAGTCTCCAGCTGAAATTAACTTCTCTTTTCTCCGAGCCCCCATGCATGCGTTCTAAGTTGCTTCAGTCATGTCCAACTCTCTGCGACCCCATGGACTACACCCCGGCAGGCTCCTCTGTCCATGGAATCTTCAGGTAAGAATACTGGAGTGGGTTGCCCTGCCCTTCTCCAGGGGTCTTCCTGACCTAGGATCTCCCACATTTCAGGCAGATTCTTTTCCGGTTGAGCTACCCAGGAAGCCCCAGGTGTTTCCCATGTGCCACTCCTCCTTTTCACCTGAATGCCTCCCAACATACAATGGTGGGACGAGCTTCAGATAATTGGTACAGACACTCCTGTTCAAAAAGAAGAAAAGATAGGAGGCACAGAAGAGTTGGAGTTCCATAACAGTCCTAAAAATCCTTCTAGAGATGTGTTAGAAGTGCCCTGATTAGGGCTCAGTCCTACTTCTGCCTGGGAATGATTCTCCACGGCTTTTGACTTTACCCCTTGGGCTCTTGATTCCACTCTCTGAGTTACTCTTTCTCTTCTATGAAGAGATACTCATGTGTGCAGCTGTGTAGTTTGTCAGTCTGCTTCCTGTCTCTAGAACTTCAGGGTCCAAAATCTCCTTTTCATTTTGTACTATCTCTGTCCCATTTACTCCATGCAGGCAGTGTTTTGGCCAGTATCATTCATTTAAAAAGTTTGTGAGTCTCCTGTGAATCTAACTGGGGTCTATTCCATTGGACAAAAGTCATACCTGCAAATCTCTGAGGTAAGCTCTTCTGTACTCTGGAGGCTCATTCTGATGAAACTGCTGAGGTACAACACTCATAAATTTCTTTAAAGCCCTATTGTTTGTCTGAATAATTCTCTGAATCACTGCTGTAGATCTTTCTGAGGTTTAAACAAATGGTTTTACAGCCACACTCTTACCTTCATCATCTGATGATGTTTTCTTTGCAGCACCCTAGAGTTTATTTTTAACTGGAAGTCATTTCTTCATTTTAGTATGATTTGCCATCCGAAGAAGACAGGAATTTTCAAATCTAGCAAGCCCTGGGTCCTTTTTTAAAATTGTTTTTTTTTTAATTAGTTTTTTATATTATCTTTTTCTTCCCACATTTTGCTATAATCAGGAAGAAGACTTCAGTCAACACCTTCAGCACTTTACCTGGAAATGTGCTTAACTAGAATACCCGATTAATTAGGCAAATTTCCCACTTTCCACATTATTGCAGATGACAGTGTTGCTAAGTTCTTGCCACTACATAACAAAGACCCTCTTTCTCCAGTTTCCAGTAACATTTTCCTCATTTCCCCTTGAGCCTTTATCTACAGCTTTTTCAAAACCCACCAGGGGACTTCCCTGGTGGTCCAGTGGTTAAGACTCTGTGCTTTCATTGTAGGGAGGTTGGGATTGATCCCTGGTGGAAGAACTAAGATCTTGCATGCCTGTGGTGCAGCCAAAAAAAAAAAAGCAGGATTCTCATAACAGTTTCTTCAGGTTTCTTCAGGCTTTTACGATACTCTCCTCCAAGTACTTCTGTTACAAAATCCTAGCTCGCTCTGCTCACAAGATAGCCAGTGAATCCAATACAAGGTTTTGGGACTACCAAGCCACTTTATTTGGGAGCTGGCTGGCAGAGAAGATGGCAGGGTAACACCTCAAAATAACCATCTTGTTGGGGCCTGGTTGCCAGGTTCTTTTATGGATTAGAGATGGGGGGAGGTGAGTAAACAAAGTAAACAGACTATTCAGTCTTTGCAAACCTTCCCTAGCAGGCCGAGCTTCAGGCAGGGGAATGTGTTTGTTTTACTTCCTTAGAGTCCTTCACAGGTAGGTGGTTCAGGTTATCTCCCTGGGGCAAGCCATTGTGTATGCCTAGGTCACAAAAGCAGCAAGATGGGGGTTAAAGTCACAGAAGCAGAACCAGCATAAATTCAAAACTAACCATTCTTGGTTATAATTCCAGCTTTTTCCCTCTATCTAATTCCAAACGAAGTCCAACATTTTAGGTTATGGTTTTGTTATGGAGTGAGCATGTGAGTGAGTCGCTCAGTTGTTTCCAACTCTTTTCGACTCCACAGACTGTAGCCCACCAGGCTCTTCTGTCCATGGAATTCTCCAGACTGAAATACTGGAGTGGGAAGCCATTCCCTTCTCCAGGGGATCTTCCTAACCCAGGGATCAAACCCCAGTCTCCTGCATTGCAGGCAGATTCTTTACTGTCAAAGCCACCAGGGAAGTCCAAGTATACTGGAGTGGGTAGCCTATCCCTTCTCCAGCCAATCTTGCTGACCCAGGAATCAAACCGGGGTCTCCTGCATGGCAGGTGGATTCTTTATTATTACTTAAGTAATAATAAAATATATATTAGTTGTCTATTGGCTCAGACAGTAAAGAATCTGCTGGCAATGAAGGAGACCCCGGTTCAATCCCCGGGTTGGGAAGATCCCCTGGAGAAAGAAATGGTAACCCATTCCAGTATTCTTGCCTAGAGAATCCCATGGACAGAGGAACCTGGTGGGCTACAGTCCATGGGATCGCAAAGAGCTGGACAAAACTGAGCAACTAACACTTTCACTTTCTCTACATAATAAACTATTCCAAAACTTTGGATCGTCCTGGGGGTACCACACTTAGCACTGGCATTGTCTTCTAGTTTCAGTTAGCAACACCAATACGATACCTCCAAGATCCTCAGCAGGCAGTACATGTGGAGAGTGGAGAAAAGAACAGAAGAGTTTGCATTTGAGACTGTTCATGTGGGACTTTTAGAAATATATGGTGTGTTCCTAAAGTACATAAGAATCTCCTAATTATGTAGGTGATAGCTCTTAACTTATTAGACACTTGAACCTATACACATAAGGAAGCCTAGGTTCAGAGAGGTGAAGAAGCTTGTTACATGTTACCCAGCCATAAGGTAGCTAAATTGGGATTCAAACTCAGATCTACCTGACTCCATCTTGCCACATTCACTGGTGGTATGAACAGGTGATACCTCCACCCCCCAATTGCCTAACCGCTTCCTAGTAAACTTACCTGTCTTTACCTTTCAACTCTGAAATCAATTTCTCTCTCTTTCATGTCTTCCCAAGAGACAATCTCGGTTTAGTAAGATTCATAGCATAGTACATTTAATTTCAGAAAAGCCTCTAGAAGTTGAAAAGAGAACAGGGTGGAATTTCTAAGTCCACTGCTTTAGGGAAGGTATATGCACCCCTCAGCCTATCCCATTCTCATGTAATTACATTGTTACTTTAGTGACTGATTTCATCCCCCTTCCCCAAGCTCCTGAGAGCACCTAAATCTCATCTCATGCTGTTATCATATTCAGTTCAGTTCAGTCGCTCAGTCGTGTCTGACTCTTTGCTTGTACTGCAGCAAGCCAGGCCTCCCTGTCCATCACCAGCTCCTGGAGTCCACCCAAACCCATGTCCATTGAGTCAGTGATGCAATCCAACCATCTCATCTTCTGTCGTCCCCTTCTCCTCCTGCCCTCAATCTTTCCCAGCATCAGAGTCTTTTCAAGTGAGTCAGTTCTTCACATCAGGTGGCCAAAGTATTGGAGTTTCGGCTTCTACATCAGTCCTTCCAATGAACACCCACGACTGATCTCCTTTCGGATGGACTGGTTGGATCTCCTTGCAGTCCAAGGGACTCTCAAGAGTCTTCTCCAACACCACAGTTCAAAAGCATCAATTCTTCGGCACTCAGCCTTCTTCACAGTCCAACTCTCACATCCATACACGACCACTGGAAAAACCATAGCCTTGACTAGACGGACCTTTGTTGACAAAGTAATGTCTCTGCTTTTGAATATGCTGTCTAGGCTGGTCATAACTTTCCTTCCAAGGAGTAAGCGTCTTTTAATTTCATGGCTGCAGTCACCATCTGCAATGATTTTGGAGCCCCCCAAAATAAAGTCTGACACTCTTTCCACTGTTTCCCCATCTATTTGCCATGAAGTGATGGCCAGATGCCATCACATGGGACCAGATGCCATGATCTTCATTTTCTGAATGTTGAGCTTTAAGCCAACTTATTCACTCTCCTCTTTCACTTTCATCAAGAGGCTTTTAGTTCCTCTTCACTTTCTGCTATAAGGGTGGTATCATCTGCATATCTGAGGTTATTGATATTTCTCCTGGCAATCTTGATTTCAGCTTGTGCTTCCTCCAGCCCAGCGTTTCTCAGGATGTACTCTGCATATAAATTAAATAAGCAGGGTGACAATATACAGCCTTGACACACTCCTTTTTCTATTTAGCCAACATCTTATCTTATTAAAGTGAGTGCAGTGAAATATGATATCCCAATCCTCCCAAAAGAGTAAGAATGAAGTCTGTACCACTGGGCCTGACTCTCATAGGCCCCAGAAGCCTATGGAGATGGATACCAGAATGATTCCTTGGCCCAACACCTTCCTGAACAAGTTCATTTTACCCAGTTCTCACATATATACCCAAGTGGTTCCCTGCTTGTTAGTATTGTAATTCTCCAAATACCTCTATCCCTTCAAAAGTAAGTATTTGCAAAGATAGCCCCAGGTAAGCTCTGATCAAGATATTTTAATTACACTCCTTTAGTATGTTACTTGCTAAATAGTGTTAAGTAATTCCTATAACCACCACAGATAATAGAAATATCTCATTTTCATAACCATTATTTCATTCACCCCAAGAACGCAAAAAAAAAGAAAATCCCACTGATGCTTCTTTCAGTTTTCTTCAGATACCTTCAACAAAGCCCTTGCTAGTGGAGTCCTTGCCTTCGTTTGAACGGTATGGAAACTAATGCCAAAAGAGTTATTAAAAAAAAATCCAGTCAATTGTGTGTTAATCTCTGACTTCCTTTGTAATCTCCAGGCCATCTTCCAGATCCCTGAGTAATACTAATTCTTTTTGGCAAAATTGTGTTTTTCAAACTTTTGGAAATGCTTTCTTAGGGGTGGTCTTGGTGTTAATCTGAGTGGGCTGTAGGGAAAGAGGGCAGACACTTAATCAACTATAAAATCAGTACTCTTTGGGAGTGAGAAAAATCCCTAAGTTTGCCTTCCATTATCCAGTTGGAAAAGCAGTCACCTGTGGACAGGAACTAATTAAATACTGTGTATATTAGCAGGTAGAGCACTGCCCTTGTAAATCAGGAATTATGAGAGAGAATCGCCCTTGGATTCTCTGGAGGCTTGCTCTCTCCACTTACTTGTTTATTTTGGAGTGTAGATAGGCTAGTTAATCATACTACTGAGATCGTAACCTGTCTTTAGTTCATGTAATACATCTTTGTTATTTTATTACATTTGATCTAATTTTATTTTTCCTTCATCTCCATACCCCACTCCCATTACTGAAACTTTTTTCCACAGAATCTCTAACATATTTAATAAAAGTTCATGAATACACATTTTTTAAAGTATTTTATTGTTTTGTTCATTTGTATGTTAAACTTTACATGTATGATGCTCAAGAAAGTTTTCTGTTTCTTTCATTTTCTCACTGAATGTTGTGATTGGTAAAATCTTGCATATCTACTCCTTGATATTTGGTTATTCTCTGAACTTCTGATTTTTGTCAGTCTTATGGATATAAAGTGATAACTCATTACAGCATTATATTTACATTCCTTGGGTTACTAATAAAGATAATATAGCTCTTTATAAGCTTGTTATGTAATGTCAAAATAAAACAATTCAGTAACAAGTTTGATATCCTTTATTCAAGGGAAAACAGTCCATAACCAGTGGACCACTCTTCTGAGGGATTTTGAGCAAGAATGAGTTTTACAGAGTGTTAGAAGTGGCAATGTGGAAATGGCATGACTGACTGGTGTTGCATATCTGATCTCATATTTCAAAAGATCAAGGAACAAGGAAATAACTCTACAGTCCAGAGTTGGCTTGGCGTTTGGAGTTGGCTGACTGGATACACTCTGTTTCTGATCAAGTGGAACATTTTCAGGAACAGGAAATTTAGGTTTGCTGATGAGTGAGGGTTAGTCACTCAGTCGTGTCCAACTCTTTGCAATCCTATGGACTGTAGCCCACCAGGTTCCTCTGTCCATGGGATTTTCCAGGCGAGATTATTGGAATGGGTTACCATTCCCTTCTCCAGGGGATCTTTCTGACCCAGGGATCAAACCCTGGTCTCCTGCATTGCAGACAGATTCTTAACTATCTGAGCCACCAGGGAATATGACAACCCGAACAGGAGCAGCTCCATCTTGAGCCTAGAAATGTATTTCAATAGTGAATACCCCATTTTTACCATTTGCGTTTTTTTTAGTTCTCTGCCATTTTCCTACCATTTTAAAATCTTTTCTTGTGCTTTCTAGTTATTAACCCTAGTCAGTTTTAAAGTAAATATCTTCTCCCAGTCTGTTACATGTTCAAGAACATTGCATATAGTAATGCTGTTTTGAATGGAGATCTTATGTTTTGATGTAGTCAAATGCATCCTTCTTAAGTCTAGCTCCACTTCAAGATGATAATATCTTAACTCCAATATCATCTTCTTTTATCTTTATGATTTTACTTTTCACAATAAGCTTCAACTGACGATCACTTTTGCGTGCAGTTTGAGGTATAGATCCAACTTTATTTTTTCCTATAGCATAAGACAGTTTTCTCAATATCCTAAGTCAATTATAATCCTACTCATGAATGAAGAAATTCATATTATGGAAGATACCATGATGAAATGACTGGTGAGGTGACTTCCTTTCCCTAAGTAAGCTTCCTAAAATGGTACCTTTTCAAAGAAAAGTTTTAAGGTAGCACATTGCCATAGTCCTTATTCAGACTGTGATGATGAGACATTAGAGGAGTAGAATTGATTGGAAGAAGAGGTTTTAGTTTAGGGGGAAAAAAAAACAGATAAACCACAGGGCAACTGATATAGTCAAAAGTGGGAGGGCTATCCTGAAAAGTCTTTGGAAGCTTCTTCTGATAAGGGTGAAAGGAGGGGTGAAACCAGGCAATTTCAGACTGGGCCATTCACTCATTCAATAAGTTTTGATTGCTTTCCATGGGTCAGGCCCCCTTCTAGACTCTGTAGATGCAACCACAAAGCAAGACTGATGGGATTGCTGCTGCCAGTGCACTTGTGTTTCTAGAATGGGTTGACATTCCTACATTTCTGTTTTCCCCTCTACACTGCCACCAAATAATTCTTCCAACTGTTAAAGATATAAATAAATTGAACAAGATAGAAAGCAGATTAAATAAGATATGCTGGTCTCATGAACATCCATCAGTAGATTTCTATTGGCCACTGCAGTCCTGGCATGTGATACCCTAGGTCTTCCCTGATTAGACCATATACCTACATTTACAGCTTCATCCCTTAGCTACTTCCCTACCTCTACTGGCTGATCCCCAATAAAATAAATCATTAAGTGTGCTAAACCTCAGGTAATCCAAGACATTACAGCAATCCCACTGTTTTCTCCTGAGAGGACCACTCAAAAAAGCTCTGATGGCCAACTTGAATGCACAAATGTTTGGGGATACAGATGAAAAAATTTTAATGTCTACTTACTATGTTCATGGGGTTCTCAAGGCAGGAATACTGAAGTGGCTTGCCATTCCCTTCTCCAGTGGACCACATTCTGTGTGGATCACAATAAACTGTGGAGAATTCTTCAAGAGATGGGAATACCAGACCACCTGACCTGCCTCTTTAGAAACCTATATGCATGGAACAACAAACTGGTTCCAAATAGGAAAAGGAGTACGTCAAGGCTGTATATTGTCACCCTGCTTATTTCACTTATATGCAGAGTACATCATGAGAAATGCTGGACTGGAAGAAGCACAAGCTGGAATCAAGATTGCTGGGGGAAATAGCAATAACCTCAGATATGCAGATGACACCACCCTTATGGCAGAAAGTGAAGAGGAGCTAAAAAGCCTCTTGATGAAAGTGAAAGAGGAGAGTGAAAAAGTTGGCTTAAAGCTCAACATTCAGAAAACAAAGATCATGGCATCTGGTCCCATCACTTCATGGCAAATAGATGGGGAAACAGTGTAAACAGTGTCAGACTTTATTTTGGGGGGCTCCAAAATCATTGCAGATGGTGACTGCAGCCATGAAATCAAAAGACGCTTACTCCTTGGAAGAAAAGTTATGACCAACCTAGATAGCATATTGAAAAGCAGAGACATTACTTTGCCAACAAAGGTCCATCTAGTCAAGGCTATGGTTTTTCCTGTGGTCATGTATGGATGTGAGAGTTGGACTGTGAAGAAAGCGGAGTGCCGAAGAATTGATGCTTTTGAGCTGTGGTGTTGGAAAAGACTCTTGAGAGTCCCTTGGACTGCAAGGAGATCCAACCAGTCCATTCTGAAGGAGATCAGCCCTGAGATTTCTTTGGAAGGAATGATGCTAAAGCTGAAACTCCAGTACTTTGGCCACCTCATGTGAAGAGTTGACTCATTGGAAAAGACTCTGATGCTGGGAGGGATTGAGGGCAGGAGGAAAAGGGGATGACAGAGGATGAGATGGCTGGATGGCATCACCGACTCGATGGACATGAGTTTGAGTGAACTCCGGGAGATGGTGGTGGACAGGGAGGCCTGGCGTGCTGCAATTCATGGGGTGGCAAAGAGTTGGATGTGACTGAACAACTGAACTGACTGACTGACTGACTTACTATGTTTAACATTAATGTAAATGTGTCAAATTAAATATTACTGAAATGGTAATAAAATGGAAATATTGATTCCTTTGTCTCAAATTTCATGAAATATTTAATTCTAACTCTACATTGACAACTCTGACAACAATGTCTGTTTCCACCATCACTACAGCCATTTTTGAGTCACAGAATGCAGATTTTCAGAATATATCATCTTTTTAATTCTGTGTGTTGTTTGTACACTGAACTTTTTGAAGCCGAGTGATGTGCCACTGGAATCTTTATCACAAGCCACACATATTCATACCCCTTTATATAGAAATAAACATTTCAAAAAGTCTCCGATGGGTGTATATATGTATTCTCCATTATGCAGCTATGTGCTATTTTTAAAATGGTCTTTAAAAGGCCAATTCATGATGACATACCCAAACAATTTTGAAGACATATGCAAACTGTGGTGTTGGAGAAGACTGATGAAACCAGTCAATCCTACAAGAAATTAACTCTGAATATTCATTGGAAGGACTAGTGCCGAAGCTGAAGCTCCAATACTTTGGCCACCTGATGCTAAGAGCCAACCCATTGGAAAAGACCCTGATGCTGGGAAAGATTGAAGGCAGGAGGAAAAGGGGACAACAAGGATGAGATGGATGGATGGCATTGTTGACTCAATGGACATGAGTTTGAGCAAGCTCCAGGAGATGGTGACAGACAAGGAAGGCTGGTGTGCTATCGTCCACGGGTCGCAAAGAGTGAAATGTGACTGAGCGACAGAACAACATCCCAGGCAAAAAAATAGTACTAAATATACTTTAAATCTCTCCCTCCTTCTCTCTCTCCCCTAATGTCATCTTCCCCAAATGGTAATTTATTTTATTTAAAATAAAGTAGCCATCAGGGATGTAATGTACAGCATAAGGAATATAGTCAATAATATAGTAAGACCTTTGTATGGTGACAGATGGCAACTAGACTTATCATGGTGATCATTTCATACTGTGTAAAAATATTGAATCAGTATGTTGTATGCCTGAAACTAATGTAATACTACCAGTCAACTATACTTCAATAAAATAAAATGGTAAAATAAACAAGGGATCACTTCATAAAACAATAGACTTTGGAATAAATAAAATATGACACTTTTCTGAAAAATAAATTTGGGGAGATTTTTGTCTTACACTTGCCCATAGGAAGGATTGGTTACTATGGTTCCCAAACCATGCCATGTTTCCATACTCCCATGCCTTTGCACTTGCTTTCCCTCTGTCCATAATGCACTGCCCCGTCTCTCACTTCAGCTTCTGCCTGCCCCTGCACCCAACAGTGCCTCTGTGATTGTGTTTCATCCATCATAAAGCTGTTACCTATTTCTGCTACCATGCAGTGGACTCTTTGAGGTCAGGGGCTGTGTCTGAGAACCCTGGGGTCCTTAGCACACTTTGTACCATCTAGTGCCTTGTTCTTTTCCGTGAAACAGACCTGAAGTGGTTGACTGTGAGTGAATGGTTGAGGAGGTCATCATATGATTTATCATCCCAACCAGAAAACTTTGTTTGGATGTGAAATGAAGCACTATTGACAACCATGCCAAGACACTAGACGTGGGCCAGAACTGTTCTTGGTAAACCGAGATAGTCAACCTAATAAGATGACCAGGGAGGTGACTTTTGGTTTCTAGTTTGAAAATAGTAGATCAGTATTTGACCCTTCATTTGTCCAACTTCCTTTCTGTTTATGCCTTCTTTCCCATTCCTCTCCCTTATTTTCTTTCTTCTGCTCAGCAAGACGCATACAAACTTGCTGAACCAACATGCTACACTCTCATCCTTCGCTTCACAAGGTTATTCAAGGATAAGAGCCCATGAATCCTGAGAGGCAGTATGTTGGGGTTGGGTGGGAAGTGCCTTAAATATAGTTCTTGTTAAGTTAACCCTCAAGATTTTTTTCCTTCTTTCCTTAAGTCCTAGTGACTCCGAGTATGCGCTCAACAAGGTTAAGGTCTTAAATGAGCCAAACTTGTCTTCTCTGCCTTCGTCCTGAAATCCCCAGTGAACTGAGGGCACCTTTAAAATATGAAAGGCAGAGTTGGGCTGAATGGAATCACTGCATCCTGCAAGATAGAAAAACTTGATTTGTTGCGAACATGCCCTTGTGAATCAGTGGAAGCTGTGTACCATGATGATTAAAAGAGCAAGAATTTTAGAATCAGACATATCTAGATTTGAATTCTGACTCCATCACTTACTTAGCTTGGTGACTATGAGCACATTACTCAACCTCTTTAACCTCATTTATCTTATTTGTAAAATAAGGGGTTGCACCAGACCTACTTCAGAGGCTCACTGTGAGAATTAGATGAGATAATGCATTTAGCACTGTGCCACGCACATAATAAATACTCAGTGCAAGCTATTACATTGTATATACATCAAGTAAAGTTGCAAAAGCACTCATTATGTCTGTATATAAACAGTTACGTCAGGTTTGATGATCAGAACAG
This sequence comes from Ovis aries, assembly GCF_016772045.2. Lineage (NCBI taxonomy): Eukaryota > Metazoa > Chordata > Mammalia > Artiodactyla > Bovidae > Ovis > Ovis aries. The sequence goes on along the minus strand of NC_056068.1, from coordinate 64,985,336 downwards.
TAGGTTGAGAATGCAGAAATCTGAGTTCTTACCATACCTCTGTGCCTGTTGAGCTATGTGGCTCTGAGTAGATCATTTAATGTTAGTTTCTCAGACTCCTCTGTGAAATGAGTGAACTGAAGATGATTTCTGTTTCAATTACCTACTAGTCTGTCAAGTGTGTGCGTGCATGCAAAGCGCAGGCACAACCTCAGTCATGTTCTTTGCCACACTATGGACTCTAGTCCTCCAGGCTTCTCTGTCCATGGGATTCTCCACCAAGAATACTGAAGTGGGTTGTCATGCCCTTGTGCAGGGGATCTTCCCAACCCAGGGATAGAACCCGTATCTCTTACATCTCCTGCATTGGAAGGCAGGTTCTTTACCACTAGCGTCACTTGGGAAGCCCTTGCTCTGTCTCACACCATCCCAAAACAATGGCTTAAACCAATAATGATTCATGGCTTTCCTGGTGGCATAGATGGTAAAGAATCTGCCTGCAATGTGGGAGACCTGGGTTCGATCCTTGGATTGGGAAGATCCCCAGAGGAGGGCTTGACAACCCACTCCACTGTTCTTGCCTGGAGAATCCCATGGACCAAGGAGCCTGGCGGACTATAGTCCGTAGAGTCACAAAGAGTCAGACATGACTGAGCAACTAAGCACACACATTGTTCAGCATCTTGGGAATTCTCTGGGCTCAGCTGGGTGGTTCTTCTGCTCTGTGTGATGTTAGCTGGGGTTGCCCATCCATTTGCTTTCAGCTGGGTGCTTAGCTGGGGCCAGAATATTCCAGAATATTCTCATGTGGTTGGCAGCTGTATTTGTCAGCTTCAGTTTTCAAGTCAACTCATCCTCTGGTGCTGTTCTCTCTCTACAGAGCCCTTCCAGCAGGATCCCTATGTCCTATTTCTGGGCAACTAGCTTCTAAGAGGAAAAAAAATGAAAGCGTCAAACTTTCTTAGGTCAGAGATCAGTGTTAGTTCCATTATAGAACGTTTGTCAGAGAAACAGGCCAGCCAAAATTAAGGGTAGGTGAAGAGACTTTACCTCCTGAAGATTTTCAAGTGAAAGTCATTCAGTCATGTCCAACTCTTTGCAACCCCAAGAACTATACAGTTCATGGAATTCTCCAGGCCAGAATACTGGAGTGGGTAGCCATTCCCTTTTCTAGAGGATCTTCCCAACCCAGGGATTGAAGCCAGGTCTCCCACATTGCAGGCAGATTCTTTACTGTCTGAGCCACCAGAGAAGCCCAAGAATGCTGGAATGAGTAGCCTATCCCTTCTCCAGAAGATCTTCCCAACCCAGGAATCGAACTGGGGTCTCCTGCATTGCAGGCAGGTTCTTTACCAACTGAGTTACCAGGGAAGATTTTCAAAGTCACATTATTAAAAAAGGAGCAGGATGAAAGCGATTGTTGTGACTATTTTTCAAAGCAATCACTTCAATCCCCGTGTTCCATGCTAGTTTTGACTGTCCACATTGGAACCGAAAGCTCAGAGGCAATCCAATTTCTTGATTTGGTTTATGGACTCTCTGAATTTCCCAGGGAGCTCCTAGTATGCTCCAGAATTTAAAACCTACCCTGCTCTCCATTTAGCCCCAATACAAATCCAGTGTTTTTGCTATCCAATATCTCTCAGCCTCCTCCTGATAATCAAATGCCCCAATTTCCCTCCAGGAAACTGGTGCAGACCCAGTTGGTTACAACCCAGTGGCCACTCTCCATTCTTCCTTACCAGTAGAACCCTTTTTCTAGTTATTTAGATGTTAGTGTCCTCAGTCTAAGAGCATGAGCTTTCTTAGAGATAAACATGTGACTCAGTGCTGGCTGATGACACATCAAGGCAAGTCTCCTGAGGGGCCTTCTGGAAAAGATTTTCTTTCTTGAGCAAAAGAAAGAGACTCATAAGAAAGCCCTGTCCATTCCTTCCTACTTTAGGATATTATGTGGAACCAGCTGTGGAAGCCACCTTGTGATCATGAAGGGTAAACGCCAAGGACCACAGAGAAGCACTCAGACCCTTGACATTATTAAACTTCAGATTTATCCAAGCTGGAACTCCCTACCCAGTATTTCTTGTAAAGACCCTGTAAATAAGAGTCTGTTAGCTACAGTCAACATTATCCCTCCCCCACTCTTGTGAACCTATATGGTCTAGTGATGCGGACACCACCCCTGAGTCCAGAAAGGAACACATGACCCGTAACTAAGCCATCAGAATGTGCATTCATCTGACCACAGCAGTTACTTCAAAGATGGGCCAGGGACTCTGGCATAACTCATGCAGTTTTCCCTGGCACTTTAGGAAAGAGGAATTCACTCTTTTCTTGTCGGACTTAAATGCTGACAGGAAATAGCAGCTAGAGTTGCCGTAGCTGTTTTGTTACCATCTCACTGACTTGAAGCGTCAACTCAGGGAGGCAGATTCAAGAGAAAAAAGGGAAAACTGATTCTTGGTAAGATCATTTGAGTCCAGGATCCAGGCATACCTGAAGCCCTGATCCTGCATTTTTCAGGTTATTTGACCCACTCTTTTTGGAATAAGCTGTCTGATGAGACTTTTGTCATTTGTAAGAAGACTCCCACCTGAGGACGTGCCGCTAATCATTATGAAACTATCCGTCAAGCTACCACTGTGACTGGAGGGCACTAGAACTTTAGTCTTCAACTTCTGTTTTTTACCCAAGCTTATCCACTGCTATAGATATATTTTCAGTACCTGTACTTATATTATCTAGCCATTAAGAGTAAGACCTTAGGACTATGCTTGGTCTTGGATTTAAACCCAGCACTGCTATGGATTAGATCTTGACTTTGGGCAGGTCTTTCGAACTTCTGTATTCTTTAGCTTTGGCATGTTTAAAATTAGAACTATAATGGTTCCTGCCTCCTAGGGTTATCGTGAGGACCAAAGCAGAAAATATATGCAAAATGCTTAGTCAGCATAATGCCTGGCCCGTGCTGCTGCAGCTGCTACGTCGCTTCAGTGCAATTTCTTTTTTAATGAAAAACCTAACCTAGTAGGGTAGGGCAGAGTAATGACTCCATGAAAATAACCATCTCCCAAACCTTCAGTTCATTTCAGTCGCTCAGTCATGTCCGACTGCGATCCCATGAATTGCAGCATGCCAGGCCTCTCTGTCCATCACCAACTCCCGGAGTTCACCCAAACCCATGTCCTTCGAGTTGGTGATGCCATCCAGCCATCTCATTCTCTGTCATCCCCTTCTTCTCCTGCCCCCAATCCCTCCCAGGATCAGAGTCTTTTCCAATGAGTCAACTCTTTGCATGACGTGGCCAAAGTATTGGAGTTTCAGCTTTATCATCAGTCCTTCCAAAGAACACCCAGGACTGATCTCCTTTAGAATGGACTGGTTGGATCTCCTTGCAGTCCAAGGGACTCTCAAGAGTCTTCTCCAACACCACAGTTCAAAAGCATCAATTCTTCGGTGCTCAGCCTTCTTCACAGTCCAGCTCTCACATCCATACATGACTACTGGAAAAACCATAGCCTTGACTAGACGGACCTTTGTTGGCAAAGTAATGTCTCTGCTTTTGAATATGCTATCTAGGTTGGTCATAACTTTCCTTCCAAGGAACAAGAGTCTTTTAATTTCATGGCTGCAATCACCATCTGCAGTGATTTTGGAGCCCAAAAAAATAAAGTCTGACACTCTTTCCATTGTTTTCCCATCTATTTGCCATGAAGTGATGGGACCAGGTGCCATGATCTTTGTTTTCTGAATGTTGAGCTTTAAGCCAACTTTTTCACTCTCCTCTTTCACTTTCATCAAGAGCCTTTTGAGTTCTTCTTCACTTTCTGTCATAAGGGTGGTGTCATCTGCATATCTGAGGTTACTGATATTTCTCTTGGCAATCTTGATTCCAGCTTGTGCTTCTTCCAGCCCAGCATTTTTCATGACGTACTCTGCATAGAAGTTAAATAAGCAAACCTTAGAACCTGTGAATATACTATGTTTCATGGCAAAGGGGAATTAAGATTGTATAAGGAACTGAGGTTGCTAATCAGCTGTCTTTACAATAGAAAGATTAACCTAGATTATCCAGGTGGGTCCAATGTCCAAGTGTTCTTTTTTTTTTTTTTTCCACTTTTAAATTTTCTTTTAATTATGAAAATTCAACATATTCATAAGAGATTTGCAAAATACAGAACAAAGTTACACGAAGTTCCACTATATATTGCAATTATCTTTTAAGTAGATAAGATTTTAGACAGGAGTTTCAATATCAAACTCTCAAAAATTAATAGAATGAATACACAGAAATATAGAATGATATAGTAGACCTGAAAAGCACCACAAACCAAGTCAACAAATTAAGATTTATACAATTTTCATACAACATTAGGATATAAATTCTATTCAAGTTCCCATAGACTGTAAACTTGAAGACATTAGAAAATATCCAAGGACATAAAACAAGGTGCAAACATTTCATGGTCTAAATGCATTGAAATCATATAGAATCTGTTCTCTTATCTCTTATTGAATTCTGTTAGAAATCAATATCAAAAGATATTTGAAAATAATCCATATATTTTCAGGTGCAATGTGACATTTACCCAGAGAGGTCTCTGACTTAGCCATTGAAAACCTCAATAAGGTTAGAAGACTGGAAAAACACAGAGGGCAATTACAGAGAAGATAGTATTTAAGTGAGAAATTAATGTCAAAATGAGAAATTAAGATCAAAGATACTTTAGAAACCCCAGATATTTAGAAATCAAATGACCACTTTTAAATGATGGGTATGTCTAAGAAGTCGTAACAGGGAAAACTAGAAAATATTTGTAAAAATGAAGAGAGAATTTACCTGAATTTGTTGCATACAGATGAAGCTGCTCAAAGCAACTAAATGCAATGTGGAACCTTGAATAAGGTATGAAAACAAATAATGGACACTCACATAAAATTTTGTGAAATTTGAACAAAATCTGTACCACAAAGTTTCTTAAAAATAGAAGAAGGAGGCAGAGGAATTAGTCAAAGTGATGTGATGTGAGAAGGACTCAATCTGCCATTTCTGGCTTTGAAGATGGAGAAAAAAGGCTATGAGCCAAGGGATGTGGGCAGGCTCTAAAAGCTGGAAAAGGCAAGGAAGCAAGTCTTCCCCTGGAATCTTCAGAAAGAAATGCAGCTCCGTTGACTCCTTGACTTTAGCCGGGAGACCTTCTACAAACCTTTTCCTCTATATCATCTTGTAATCACTACCAGGGACTCAGCCATTAATGAGAAAGTCATGGCTCTACCCTTATGGAGCTTATGGGAGGGTGCATATTCTGTGGGGTAAATGGAAGTGTTTGTTGCTCAGTTCTGTCCAGCTCTTTGCCAACCCATGGACTGTATGCCAACCCATAGACTTCTATGTCCATGGGATTCTTCAGGCAAGAATACTGGAACGGATAGCCATTCCCTTCTCCACGGATCCTCCTCACCAAGGGACTGAACCTGAGTCTCTTGCATTGGAGACAGACTCTTTACCATCTGAGCCACCAGGGATGCCCATATTCTGTGGTATCCAGGGTTTTATTGAGATCCTATTTGGTAACAAGCATGGGATTTACTATTAAGAATTAGGAGATGTGAGTCAAGGCAATTACCTGGAACAGAGACTTCTAGAAAGGGAAAGTACCAGTGGAGCAGGGATTGTTAATTGGAATAAGGACTGAAACAGTAGATGTTTGGAAGTCCATCTAGGATGCAAGTCTTAAGGTGAGACTGGTCTGGCTCCTCTGTGTGGGTGCTCAGGGAAGAGAGAAACATCAGTTTTGGTAGGAGGGAGCTATGAGAAGAGACAGGAGACAGAAACCCATGCTCTCTATGCACCAAGCACCGATGACATCAAACCTCACCTCAACCTTCTAAGAGGTGTTATTAGATCCCTTTCATAGAGGAGAAAATCAAGGCTCATAGAAATTAAGTATTAATTAAGAAATTTAATTACAGTAAGTTAAAGTAATTAGTTTAAGAAATTTCACCAATAAGTAAACGGTGAAAAGGAATTTTTAAAAATTAATTAGCTTTATTTTTTTTGCCAATAAAGAACCACACATCCTCTCTGTTTCTGCACAGTGTTCGCTTAGCTGTCTCAGTGTTCTCTGTACACTGTGTACCTCACATTGTAAATTACTTGGTAGCCAGAACTGTCTGGGCTTATTTACTCAGAACAGAGCACCAGAAAGCTTAATGCTTAGGACTATTTTTTATCAAATCGTAGATACCATCTATTGGAACATGCATCATCATTTCATAAAGCGTGAAGAAAGAAAACACGCTGGGAGTTGTTCAGATTCCCTGATGGAGAGATGTCAAAATATGGGAAAATGTGTATCTTGGGAGTCCGTGTAGAGTGAAAAAAAATTTTTTTATGATGATGTTGATGAAGTGTCAAATTCCAGTTTGCTAATCCACCTCCAGTCTTACCCATGATTTAGGTTTCTTATGTTTTAGCTCAGCTTGTTTTAAAATGTCTTTAGTAAATTCCCTTTGGATAATTCTTTTGGAAGACTTTCATTGTTCAAAATGTGGTACTATTAAGTAGTAGCTCCATAAACATAAATAATGAACTTGGGCTGCCCAGGTGGCTCAGTGGGTAAAGAATCTGCCTGCGATTCAGGAGATGTAGTTCTATCCCTGGGTTGGGAAGAGCCCCTCGAGAAGGAAATGGCAACCTACTCTAGTTCTCTTGCCTGAAGAATTCCATGGATGGAGCAGCCTGGTAGGCTACAGTCCATGGAGTCGCAAAGGCTAAGACACGAGTGAAGCGACTTAGCACAGCACACAATTTACGCCCTAGACATTGTGCGAAGTGTATCACACGCACTACCCTTTTTAATTTCGCATAATCTTCTCACAAACTTAGGTTTTTATTATTGCCATTTTCAGACAAGACAGTCGAGGCTCATGGAAGTCTAGTACCTTGTCCAAGGACACCCAGTTAGCAAATGCCAGAGATGAGACTCGAGTCTCTGACTTCAGTGCTTGCTTTTTGAATGGCTGTTTTTCATGTAAGCGAAAAGGTTGGAGGGAGCCTCTCTTTTCCTTTATAAAAAATTCTTGAACCATAACCTGTTGCATCATATAATTAATGTCTGCTTTTCCTCAGTCTTTCTGAGCTTACCCAGTTAGACCTCCAAGAAGTGCTTTTAGCTCCCAGTACTCATTCGTTCTTGTTCTCTCAGAAATCAGTCTCCAGAATTTTAATCATTCTTGGCTCACTTTTCTGACAACCTTACCAAAGACATGTGCTGGAACGGGCAGTCAGAAAAATGCCCTGAAAACTTAAACACACACACACACACACACAAACTACAGTGTATCTGATCTACACAGGAAATTAGAAAACACCACTTACTTAACTGGAAAAATACTTGAAATGAAATGAAAAGTGAGGTTTACTGTTATTTAGATTTTGATTAAAAAATGTTTATCCTTTATCTAAGGCTCGGGGACACTGGAAATGAAGAAGCTGGAAGCTTGCTTCATAGAACTTTAATGATCTTCTCTTATTATGTTTTATTACTGTTTCCTAAGCCTGTGGTCAAATACAATAGCTTTATTAAAGCTGTGATTCAGTTAGAAAGGGGAATGAATTTTTCTGCCACAGGAGCACTGGTGAAAGATGAGGGAAGAGCATAGGGCCATTGGGGGAAAGGACTTCACAAGGAAACTGCTTAGCCCACAAGTCTATTCTTCCCTCTGGGAAACAGCCTTCCTGAATCCACAGCTTAGCAGCCTGGGGGTACTTAGCTTCTAGTCCATTGGAGGAAGGAAAACAAAACAAAACAAAGAGGAGGCTAGAGTTACTGTTTGGACAGGAGATAAGGCTGCTTGTGTTCTGTGTAAAGTTCTGACCAATGCTTCATGGACTGTGATCAACACTCTCATTTATTTAACATTCACTGTGGTCCAGGCACTCCACTATGTTATATCATCTAATCCCTTCAAACCTAGACAATATATTTAAATCAGAGCTATCACTTTACTGACAAAGGTCTGTGTAGTTAAAGCTATGGTTTTTCCGGTAGTCATGTATGGATGTGAGAGTTGGACCATAATGAAGGCTGAGTGCTGAAAAATTGATGCTTTCGAATTGGGATGATGGAGAAGACTCTTGAGAGTCCCTTGGAAAGCAAGGAGATCAAACAAGTCAATCCTAAAGGAAATCAGTCCAGAATACTCATTGGAAGTACTGATGCTGATGCTGAAACTCCAATACTTTGGCCACGTGATGCGAAGAGTCGACCCTTTGGAAAAGACCCTGATACTGAGAAAGACTGAGGGCAGGAGAAGAGGGTGACAGAGGATGAGGTGGTTGGATGGCATCACGGACTCAATGGACATGAGTTTGAGCAAACTCTGGGAGATAGTAAAGGACAGTGAAACCTGGAATGTTGCAGTCCATGGGGTCACAAAGAGCTGGACACGACTTAGGGACTAAACGACAACTAATCTCCTCAACAGCCTCATAAGGTGGATACTATTATCATTTGCATTTTATAACAGAGAAAAGAGGCCAAGAGAGTAACTTACCTAAGTTCACTTGATAAGGGGTGTAGCCAGGACCTGATCAGATATTTTAACTCGAGTCCAGACATGTGCTAGGCTGTGATATGACAGGACAGTGTTAAATACCCATCTGCTTTTGCCAGGAGCCATGCACCCTGGAGGCTAGTTAGGCATAGGGGTGGGAGAGCCTCTCAGAACCAATAACCTCAACACAGGCTGAGAAAAGAGGGATTTGGAAGGAAATTGTGACGGTGCCTCCTAACCGATGCACTCCCTTTGAAGGGAGAGAAATAAAGCAATTTCAAAGAGTTGGCAGAGGTTAGAGGTCAAGACTAAGCCACCGTAGCTAAGCAATGGAGAAATGCAAGCCTGTTATTGCCGAAGTGACAAAATAGAATATCAGGGCACATTCAAAACAACCTCCTGTAATTATTATGGAAATCAACTGTTGCTATTTCTGGGACATTTTTGCCAGCCATGTGAGGGACATATGACACCATGAACAATTACTGATAAAAGAGAGGATGAGGAATTGAGACTTGGGGGCAACTGTATGACCTTGGCCAGGCTACTTAACCTCTCTGAGCTCCAGTCCACTCGTCTGTAAAAGGGAGATATTAATAGCCTCTACCTCTTAGCATTCTTGCAAGAATTAAGAGATGATAATGTAGGCAAATCGCTTGGCACCACGCACAGCGCGCAGAAAGTGCCGAAAACATGTGAATTCTCCCTTGTGCTCTCCTGTCAATTCCACCTGCTATAAAACTGAGGCCCATCTGTCTTGAGGGAGATGCATCATTTACCCATGAAGAGGGGGATTTGAATACCAACAAATACGTGTTGAGTGTCCTCCTGGTCCCAGAGTGTGTGCTGGGTGCTAGAGATACCATAGTGCTCCATTTGGGCCTGGTTTTTGCAAACAATCAGGAAGCATTTTCTTTCTTTTTTCTTTTTTTTGGTTGTGCTGCACACCATGTGGGGTCTTAGTTCCCTAACCAGGGATTGAACTCATTCCCCCAGCAGTGGAAGCACAGAGTCTTAGCCACTGTATGGTGAGGGAAGTCCCAGATAAGTATTTGATTCCCAGAATACATTAGGCTCCTACCACATACTCCCAGAACATCCTCTACTGCCTCCATTTTTGCTTATTTTATTTACAATCTTACTTCCCACCATTCTGTTAAGCCTCCCCGAGAAAGGGACAATTCATGCCTTAAGGAGGAATGTTAGTTGGTTAAGGGGAGGGAATTAGAGGTTCCCAGGCAAGCAGAAGAGCTGGGGTGAAGTCTCAGAGCCAGTGTAGAAGGAGGGTTTCCAAGAGCGGACAGCCAACAGGATCCAGTTTAGTTGGAACTCAGAGAGCATGGAATGGTAGATACTGGGTGAGGTTAGAGCCAGAGGTGGGATTACAGAGTTTTTATAGTCCTGTTGTGGAAGCCAGCTCCTCAGGTGAGGCCCAGAGATAAGCAGCAGCCTTCCCTGATAGCTCAGTTGGTAAAGAATCTGCCTTCAATGCAGGATATCCCGGTTTGATTCCTGGGTCGGGAAGATCCTCTGGAGGAGGGATAGGCTACCCACTCCAGTATTCTTGGGCTTCCCTTGAGGCTCAGCTGGTAAAGAATCTACCCACAACGCGGGAGACCTGGATTCTATCCCTGGGTTGGGAAGATCCCTTGGATATGGGAAAGGCTACCCACTCCAGTATCCTGGCCTGGAGAATTCCCCAGTCTATGGGGTCGCAAAGAGTTGGACACGACTGAGCAACTTTCACTTTCATCGCACTGTTAAAAGTCAAGACAATAGACCCCAGTGGTAGAATTCTCCATGTGTGCGTATGTGTGTGCATGTTTGTATAATTCTACCCTGTCAGGGTTCAGTCAGGGAAAACAAAGGTTGCTCAATATATTCCAAGATTCAAGAGTTATAATACAAGGAATCAGAGTTTCACAAAACTGAGGTGAAAGGAGAAGGGATAGGGGAGCGAAGGTTAGAGAAACAACTGATGAGATTCCGGACACAGCAGCTTGGTGTATTGAAAATCTAAACTGAAGGAATTTGGGAAAACAGCAAAGCAGGAGAGGCATCTGACTTCCCCCACTCTTCTTCCTTGAAACAGATCCTAAAACTCCAGGTGGAAGCTACCTTCCCTGTACCAGGAGGCTTTATCTGCAAGGATGGGTAGTTGGGGGGCCAAGAAATCCTTACAAGCAAACCCTGATAAACTCACCTTATCTTCCTAGTTACTTCATCACCATTTACCACCCCTATCCCAAACCCCTCTGCCTTATCAATTCTTCACCAATGTATTATTTCTTTGTCTGAAAGATAAAAACTTTCTGGTCTTGTCACTCCTTCAAGGCTCATTCTCTTGTGAAGGCCCCACGTGCATGTAAAAATTCAATACGCTTTGTGTGCTTTTCTCCTGAGAATCTGTCTTTGTCAGTTAAATTTTCAGACCCAGCCAGGGACCCTAAGAGGGTTTAGGAAAACCTTTTCCTCCTCTATGCAGTCTCTGACCATTTGCCCCAGAGCAGGGGATGTTCAAAGGTCTGCCAGACTATCCAAGATCTCAGGGGGAAAAAATGACTTCTCATCTGCCTTCCTAATACCTCCTTAAGGGCTTTCCCCTGGCCAACCTGAACCTGAAGCCAAGCAGGAAAGGGGGTCTGGCTTCTTCTCTCTGAGGTGCAGAGAGCATCAGCAAAACATCTAATTGTAAGAGAGATAAACTGAGCTTGAGCAAATCTAAGATTTACGCACCATTGAGAAAGGAAAATAACTGCCAATTACAAGAACCCAGTGCTTTCTTGTCATCAACAGTTTGGCACAGCCCATTTCAAAGAGGTAAAAATGTGCTTGTGTGTTTGGGGTGGGGAAGTATCTTTTACAATTGATTTTTTTTTCAATTGACTTTTTAAAATGATTTTAGGAAAAGGTAATAACCACTGACTATTGTGGACTCCTAATTTCCTACTGTGTGCCTTAGGGACACTGAGGCAGCGCTACAGCCGTCTCACCAGCAGGACTGAAGATGCTCTCTGGGTGGCAGCAGAAAGGCTTACTCGGCTCCTGCCATGCGCTGACCACCTGGATCTGCCTCTCAGTCTCCCTCGGAGTGACTGTGAGGAAACCACAGTTGCCAATGGACCCAGACAGCTAACCACCCTTGCTTGCTTCAAGGCCACACTGAAGAGTTTTTTTAAAAAAACTTTTTACTTTTTGTGAAATACAAACAAAAGTAGGCAAAACCACTACCCAGGTATAAAATGCACAGCTGCTAGCATCCCCAGAATCCCTTTGCATTCCGTGTCAGTCTAGACTTTCCCTTTTCCCTAAGTTGTTAGTCACTCAGTTGTGTCCCTTTCTTTCCAGACCCATCGACTGCAGCCCACAAGGCTCCTCTGTCCATGTAATTCTCCAGGCAAGAATACTGGAGTGGGTTGCCATGCCCTTCTCCAGAGGATCTTCCCAATCAAGGGACTGAACCCCCGTCTCCTGCATTGCAGGCAGATTGTTTACCATCTGAGCCACCAGGGAAGCCTTTTCTTCCTAAAAGAAAGTTGAAAGTGAAAGTTGCTCAGTCTTGTCGGATTCTTTGTGACCCAATGGACTAAACAGTCCATGGACTTCTCTAGGCCAGAATACTAGGGTGGGTAGCTGTTCCCTTCTTCAGGGGATCTTCCCAACCCAGGGATCAAACCCAGGTCTCCTGCCTTGCAGACAGATTCTTTACCAGCTGAGCTACCAGGGAAGCCCAAGAATACTGGAGTTGGATAGCCTATCCCTTCTCCAGTGGATCTTCCAACCCAAGGAATCAAACCAGGGTCTCCTGCATTGCTGGCAGATTCTTTACCAGCTGAGCTGACAAGGAATTCTTTTATGCCTAAAGACAGCCACTATTCTGACTAGTGGCTATTATTCATCTATCTATATTCATCTATTATGAGGTTGTATACAAATAGACTCACACACAGTACATCCTCTTTTGGGTCTCGCTCCACACCCCCAACATCACTTGTGAGATTCATCTGTGTTGTGTGTAGCTATGATCCAGTCGTCCTCATTGCTTTTTAGTGTTCCATTTTCTGATATTTGGGCGTTAGAATACAACGTTGAGCACTGGGAAATTTCCATTTGGGGGCTATTGTGAATCGTGCTGCTGTCCTATTTCCAACAGGCAGGACATGGAAACAACCTAAGTGTTCATCAGCAGAGGAATGGGGAAAGAAGATGCGGTGCATGCATACAATGGAATGCTACTCAGCCAGAAAAAAGGAAAAAACTGGGTCATTTGCAGAGATGTGGATGGACCTAGAGACTGCCACCTAAAGTAAACTAAGGCAGAGAGAGAAAAACAGATATCATACATTAACGCATGTATGTGGAATCTGAAAAAAATGGTTTAGATGACCCTGTTTACAAAACAGAAGTAGAAACACAGATGTAGAGAACGAATGTATGGACACCATGCAGGAAAGGGGGTGGTGAGGCGAACTGGAAGATTGGGATTGACGTATATACACTACTGATACTATGCATAAAATAGACAATTAATGAGAACTTACCAGGAACACACAGGGAACTCTACTCAGTGCTCTGTGGTGAACTCAGTGGGGAGGAAACCCACAAAAGAGGGGATGTATGGATATGTACAGTTGACTCACTTTGCTGTACAGTAGAAACTTTCACGAAATTGTGAAACAACCTTGCATGCATGCTAAGTCGCTTCAGTTGTGTCCAACTCTGTTTGACCCTATAAACTGTAGCCTGCTGGGCTCCTCTGTCCATGGGATTCTCCAGACAAGAATACTGGCATGGGTTACTGTGCCCTCCTCCAGGAATCTTCCCAACCCAGGGATCGAACATGTGCCTCCTGCAACTCCTGCATTGCAGGCAGATTCTTTACCGCTGTGTCACTGGGGAAGCAACTGTACTCCAACTGTAAGAATATAGCCCTACCGTCAACATGCTGGTGAGAGCCTTTTGTGAAGCTGTGTGTGCACTTCTCTTGGGTATGCACCTAGGTGTGGAATTGAAGGAGAATCCGGCTTTAGTAGAGTGGGCCCAATTTTAAGTGTTGCGTGCAACTGAAGCTTCCTTGTTTTCATCCCTCAAAGCTAACAACAGCCCTGTTCTAGAACTTTTTCAGAGAAGCTTCCAGCCAAGGACCTGAACCTTGGAAGCATTCTATGGAGAAGAAAGTGACTTTCTTGACAGCAGATGAGAAAAGGATGGAACAGGCACATTCTCTGCAGGCAAAAGAAAGAGTTTGGTGCTGGGGAATATACGAGTGCGTGGCTGCACCTGGAGGGCTTTCTACAGGAAGCGTGTTTGGGGAGGATCAGTTCTTTCTTCACCTTAATTCAGCACTTTGTTACCTGGGCAGATCCACGTTACCAGCTTCAGGAACCTCTATATGCCTTGTTGGATTTTGCATCCATGGCAACGCATGCTTTACATACCATTTTATTTCAGACAACGGGAAATTAAACACTTGACGTGAAGCAATGTCAGGTGGCAGGTTGGAGTGTGGGGGAGGGGGTAAGACTGTGTCTCCAAGTGGCAACTTGTCAGACAGAATGCCTAATGCAACGCGCTTAAAGAAAGGTGTGGATAGAAAGACTCCTTGCTTTGTGTCATGCATACGAAATGCCTCTCACTGCCCAGTTCCCTCAGCCTTCCCTGCCCTTGCATGCTGATTGCATTACAGAATGTAAACTGTGTACACACACACACACACACACACACACACACACTGTCAAACATCAATTCGTGGATGAAACAGAAAAATTAGAGAAAGAAAAGTCACTGATCTTCAGAATGTAGGACGTTTTGGTGGCTTACTGGCAGGGCAGTACAATGGGTACTCACTAACTATTTGGCTAATAAATAAATGAATGAATGCAGCCAGGAGCTCTTCAAAAGAAGGGTGACATTGGTGGTCCCGTTTCACTTTGTGCACTAGTTTCTCTATTATGATTCTTCATGACTCAAGTCTGTGATTATCTTTATGCCCTAATAAAAGCGCTTTTGAACAATTAGGGGTTGTTGCTCTGAAGTTGTATTTTAAATTAATTAGGCAGTGTATTTAACAGCTTCTGCTGTCTGTTAATGACAGCACAGGAGAGTGGCAGGTGAGGAGGCACAGTCCTGTTTACAGTGAGGAGACGACTTATTTCTTTGGCTTTGTTTTCTTTCTTTCTTTTGACTTTTTGTTCCCCCACCCCCAACAACATCAAAAGAGAAGGGTGGAACTGGCTGGACAAGAAATCACTTTTGACGGTGAACATCATGTTGAAAGAGAGCTTCAGGTACGTAAGCTTTAGTGGCTCAGCAGACAGGAAGCCTTTCTCCTCCCTCTGCACCATGTGAATCAGGAGTAGGAGGTCTCAACGCCTTGCCACTTGCAAGGCAATGTTGCATATGGGGGCAGGTTTTTGTTTTTCTAAACATACACACACCCACAAGTGTGTGAATGCCTAATATTTAGAAAGTCAAGCCTGGCAGGTGGAAATGAGCCTTTTTGACAAATCTCTATTTATTGTGTTATTTCACCGTCAGAGGCGCAAATGCTAACTAGCTTTGTGAATAATTTGTGGATGGGAATGTGATCATTTTTCTAAGTCAGCCAGTGGGTTCAGTTCATTGCACACCCCACCTAAAAATAAATTCTCTGGCTGACTGTGAACATACTGATAGTTGCTGCAAGTGAAGCAAACTTATGGGGACCATTAAAGTGCCAGGGCATTGGAAAATAACAGCGAAGTGAATGCTGATTTGCATTTATGTCATAAAATAACTTGTCACCTTCAATTTATCACAGTAATTGGTACCAGAGGAGACTCTATGATGCTTATACTTGGTTCAAAGCCACCTTTCCTCACCTCCCAGTCCCTGCCTCTCCCTCTCCTGAAATAGTCACGGGGCACTTCTGAAGACAAATGGTCTTATTCCTTTTCCTATATCATTGGAATTTGGGAAAGGAGAGGCATCAATGTATTCAAAGAAATTAAATCTCAAAATAATCGAATGCAGTATGTGCTGTTATTATCCCCATATCGCAGATGAAGAAACTGAGGCACAGAGAAGCAAAATAATTTTCCCAAGGTCAAGGTCATATAACCAGTAAGTGGGAAAGCCAGGATTTGTGCACTGACAGCGGGACCCCAGAGCCTATTGGCTTAATCACTGTGCTATGCTGTCTGGTTTAGACTATATATTTCTAATATAAATATTTTGGGGGCATAAAGACCTGGAAAAAGTATTTTCAAAACTATAAGAGAATAATATACTGAGAATGGTACATCATAACCATTTCAAACCAAGAGAGAGAACTGGCCAGGCATAAGCAAGTGATTCCAACTGGGCTTAGAAAAATAACCAGCGGTTTGTAGTTATTACCAACGCAGTTCAGGCATGACTCTCTTGATTACAGGGGAATGCTCTGAATCCTGTGAAACTATTTCCTCAAGCCAACCAAAGCCACACGTGACAGATGGTTGCATCTTTATTAGGGACATTCTTCAGGTTCCTCTCTACCTAGCTATTATCAGAGTACCCGTATATTTCGGTTCAATGAAAGATAAGTTAGACTTGTCCTATTGATGATTTCTAAAATATTTCTTAGTTTGAGTTGCCCAGGTTTCAGAGAGCAGGTGAGTTCAGCTTCATCTGACTGGCACATGAGCACCCTGAAAGAGCAAGGGGTTTTTCAGGCATTTTGGAGTATGTAAATTGTGCTGCATTTAATGACAGGGAGATCAAGGTTTAAACCCTCCATCACTATAGTGGAACCGGGGCAACTGAGTTTACCCCTCTGAATTTCAGTTTCTTTCTCTGTCAAAAGAAGTTGGTGATGCTTCCTTGAGGAAGACAGTAAGGCAAGTGTGCTCATTTAGCTGACATTTGCACGACACTTTATGGATTATGGAAATGAATTCCAAGCTCTGTGCGTGCTTTAATTATGAGTGTGTTTCTTTAAAAATATGTGGTAAAATAGACACAACATAAAATTTACCATGTTAACCATATTAAATGTATACTACAGAGGCATTAAGTATATTTACATTGTTTTGCAATAAGTACATAAATGTTTTCATCTTTTTTATCTTTCCCAACTGAAACTCCTTTACCCATGAAACAAAAACTCCCCGTTTCTCTATTCCTCCAGCCCTCGGCAACCACCATTCGACTTTCTGCCTCCATGAATTTGATTATTTTAGGTACCTCATAGAAGAAGAATCACAAATAATTGCATTTTGGTGTCTGGCTTCTCTCACAGACTTAGCATAATGTCTTCAAGCTTCATCCATGTTGTAGCATGTGTCAGAACTTCCTGCCTTTTTAAGGCTAAAAAATATTCTGTTGTATGTATATGTCACATTTAGTTTATCCAGTCATCTGTCAATATGTGCCCAAATATCTGAGACCCTGCTTCTAATTTTGGGGGTTAAGCTTCCCCCGTGGTGCTAGTGGTAAAACACTTGCCTGCCTATCAGGAGACCTAAGAGACGCAGGTTTGATCCTTGGGTCGGGGAGATCCCCAGGAGGAAGGCTTGGCCACCCACTCCAGTATTCTTGCCTGGAGAATTCCATGAACAGAGGAGCCTGTCTATAGCGTCTCACAGAGTCGGACACGACTGAAGGGACTTAGCACACGTACCCAGAAGTGCGATTGCTGGGTCACATGGTAATTTCATGTTTAATTTTTTGAGGTTGGGTGTCCTTTGTATTTATTATTTGGAGCAGAAGAGGTGTTGAGAGGTACCCTGGGGGGAGTTCTCAGGTGCTTCAGCATGACTGTCCCAGAATCAGTTCCTAAATTAGTTCAAAGACCCACAAGGCAACTCCATAAAACCAAGGGCAGGCTGCTGGGTCGTTTAGGCTCTCTGCTGCCTGCCTGCCCCCACCATTGCCTCTCTTCCCCGGGCCCCCACTTACAGGTGACAGGTTACCAGAGCAGGAGAGAGTAACCCGAAAGACATTAGTATGCAAACCAGGACCGGGGACGATGTGGTTTAAAACTGTTTCCCTACTGTTTTGCTCTGGGTGCATGTGACACAGATCCCACCCCCACACCGCCCCCTCCTCCCTCTGCTGGAAGAGCTCAGGCAAGCACACTGGGGTGTGTTAACCCTTCCCGTGCCAGCATCAACGACTTCCTCAAAGCAGCGCACAGTTCAGCAGCCCTCCCTCGGAGCCATGAGCTAGCTGTGGAGATGACTAGTCACTCGATGACTTCAATTGTTCCGATGACTGCAATTGTTCCATAACTGACAGACACGGAGAAGTCTCATCACCCATAACGGGAGCACCTCATCCATACCCCACCTGTCACGGCAGTCAGGTTGGGCCTTCCACGTGCCCTGAAAAGCCAGCTCTGACATCACACAAAAGGAGAATCCTGCCCTCGAGCCATGCTCTGCCCCCTCCAGTCCAGTCCTCAAAGGCAAGTTCCAAGAGATCAGAAGTCGCCAGAAACCAAACTCATTATTCTTTTGATGTGGCTTTTTTAACCTTTTGCTGATCTTAGCAGAGAGATGAGCTTTTCAGAGGGAAAAACTTAGTGCAAATGGCAGAAGGCTGGGGGGCAGCCCTGGCAGAGCTGCCTTCCTAAGTCACCCAGACAGGGCTTTCTAGGAAAAATCACTTGTTGCTGCGTTGTCGGGGAGCTGCTCAATGGAAGAAGTCACTGGAATGGTGTGACAATCATGGGCTTTGGCAGTAGTGGACTGGGGGTTGCATTTGGATGAATCACGTCACATGGAAAAAGTTACCTCACCTCCCTGTGCCTGTTTCCTCATCAATGAAATGAAGAGGATTTTCTTAAAAATCCTGTTTGCTTTGGCCCCTTATTAGTGATGTGAGCTTTGGTAGATCAGCTTTAATTGAGCTTTAAGTTTCCTTATATGCAACGTACTGGAGAAGGAAATGGCAATCCACTCCATTGTTCTTGCCTGGAGAATCCCAGGGATGGGGGAGCCTGGTGGGCTGCCATCTATGGGGTCGCACAGAGTCGGACACGACTGAAGTGACTTAGTAGTAGTAGTAGTAGTAGTAGTAGTAGTAGTATATGCAAAGTGGGTAGAATAACTCCTGTCTCCAAGAGAGTATTGTGAAGATAAAATAGAATATAGCATAAGTAAATGGTCCGTGGTAGGTCCTCATAACTGTTAGCTATAACTGTTAATGGGCTTTCCTGTTACCGCAGCAGGTAAAGAATCCACTCACAATGCAGGAGGTACCGATTTGATTCCTGGGTCAGAAAGATCCCCTGGAGAAGGGCTAGGCTATTCAGTCTAGTATTCCTGGGCTCCCTGGTGGCTCAGTCTGTAAAGAATCTGCTTGCAATGCAGGAGACCTGGGTTTGATCCCTGGGCTGGGAAACCTGGGTTGGATCCCTACCTTGGAAAGGTGCCCTGGAGGAGGGCATGGCAACCCACTCCAGTATTCTTGCCTGGAGAATCCCCTGAGGAACCTGGTGGCCTCAGTCCATGGGGTCGCAAAGTGTCAGACACGACTGAATGACTAAGCACAGAACAGCATAACTATTAATATTTCACGATGCCTTCCATCTTTTTGATGGGTTGTTTTTGTTCAGTTGCTAAGTCATGTCTGTCTCTTTGCAACACCACAGACTGTAACACTCCAGGCTCCCCTTTTCTTTACCATCTCCTGGAGCTTACTCAATCTCATGTCCACCGAGTCAGTGATGCCATCCAACCATCTCATTCTCTGTTGCCTGCTTCTCCTCCTGCCTTCAGTCTTTCTAAGCATGAGGATCTTTTCCAATAAGTCAGCTCTTCACATTAGATGGCCAAAGTATTGGAGCTTCAGCTTCAGCATCAGTCCTCTCAAGGAATATTTAGGGTTGATTTCCTTTAAGATTGACTGATTTGATCTCTTTGCTGTCCAAGGATTCTCAAGAGTCTTCTGCAGCACCACAGTTCAAAAATTTTAATTCTTTGGTGCTCAGCCTTCATGGGCCAACTGTCACATTCATGCCATACTACTGGAAAAACTATAGCTTTGACTAGATGGACTTTTGTTGGCAAAGTGATGTCTCTGCTTTTTAATATGCTGTCTAGGGAGATGGCGATAAATAATCAGAATGTATATACAGAAAATAAAATCTGGATTCAAGGAGAAAAAAACTCTGTGTTGAGTTTGTCACTGCTATCTCTGTTGGGATATTGAGTCTGATGCAACCTCCCATACCCTAGAAGACAGAAGCTTTTCATAATCTGACTCCCTCTGTCAGCAGACAGCCCAGCTTAAGTGTCTGAAGGGACACCTCTGGCTAAATTATCAAGGATGAAGCCATAGCCCACCAACTTCTAAGCCTTATGATTTTGAATAATTTCTTATTCTCTTTGTATTTCCATTCCCGATCTGTATAGTGGGCATAGACTTGCCTACCTTAGAGGTCATGATTAGATTAAATGAGATAATACCTGTGAAATGCCTAGAGTGGTACCCTCCACAAGGCAAGTGTTTAGTAAACATTAGCCATTATTATTACCCAGAAGCCTTCCTATGCAGCTGCCATAGTTAGAAGGCACGTGGAGGTGGAGCTGGCCCACACTGGCTTATGAGAATTCACGGTACACATACATCTATTCCCAACTCTGTTTTCAGTGACAGTACACTGGTAGCTTGAAATTGGCAGCAGTGGGAATATTTACAGCATGGAAATTAACAAACATTACAAATCAACCTCTCTCCCCTTGCTCTACACAAACTCAAAGGTTAAACGTTTACCAACGTGCTGTTGGTTACAAGGGAACCCAAGATGCCACTAAGTGCCTTCCCACAGCTCCAGGGCCAGGTGAGAACAAGGAGACCAAGCAGGTCAAAGGTTACTACCCATCAAGCTGGTGGGAAGAAGCAGATATTTTTCCTCCCTGACCCTGCAGTCTTCACACCCATCTGTCTCTGTGACAATGCTTTAGGTGCAACATCTATTGTCAGAGAATCTTTCCAGAAATCATTTCTTCTCCTCCTACTTTTTGAATATTCTTGGGATCTTTAATAGTAAACAACAGAAACAAGCTCTGCTAAACCTATGATAAAGAGGGCTTTCATAGTAGGAAATGGTGCACTGATACAGTTGAAAGGAAGAATGAAGAAGTCATTGGTTTGGAACAGTTATGACTTAGGCAGCTGCAGAAAGTTCTGGTAGCAGGAATCCCTCAACTATCCTACCAACTTGAATAAATAGGCTTTAAGCTTTTTATTTTTTTCTTGCTTAAGGAGCAAAGTTTTAAGAGGGAGAATTCAGTGGACTGAGCTTAGATCACATATCCACTTGTTGGCTGAATTGGGACAACTAACTTTAGGACTCAGCAAAATTATCCACAACTGGGTAATTTCCCAGAATAAACCAGATGTTCTTGAAGAAATGTATGCTGTATGGCCACAGCCTTGACAATGTTCACTCTATCTTTTTAGTCCTCATGGTGGGATATGTTTTGTAGTCCCTTTTTGCAAAGAGGGAGGGTCAGGCCCACTGAACTTCATGTGCAAGGTCTTTCACAGGATGTGGGGGCAGCAGAGATGAGTGAAAAAACTCGAGGCCAACTAGACTGCAGAAAATAATAACTTCAAGGGAAACACTCCCTGCCTTTAGCTTGGGTAATCCCAAAGTTCATTGAGTTCATAGGAGTGCAATTCACAGGATGATCTCCATGTGGCATTCTCTGGGGAAAGCCTTTAATGGGTCCTTTTCACCTCCAATTTCTCCTGTTCCTGCCCAGGGTGACGAATGTGATGATGGCTTTGATGACAGCCCCACAGAATCCCCAGGGATCTGTAATCTTGTGATGGCATCCTAGGATGATTTGTTTTCTCCCAGGCCCCTGTGCATTTCTACAGGCACCAACTAAGCACCCAGGAAAGCTTTCTGTAAATCTGTCAGAAGTACTGCTGGGCCTTGCTGGGCCTTTTCTAGTTTGAATTTCTCATGGTGATTGATTTTGGGTGGCTTTTATCCTCTTTGGTTCTTTCTTTAAAAACAGCAACCACAACTCTAGATTATGACCTCATTTCTTTGACTCTGTTTGGATGATCGTCTATCACTAAGTTTCTGTGGCTTTTCTTTTGAGGAGTATGCTGAGGGATTGGTTCAGGAAATAATGGAAATGAATCCCTGAAGACGTATGGAACCTGCTTTTGATAGACTGGGTCATGGGAATGGGGTCAACATGCAAGCTTCTTGTAATGATTGATGTGATAATAACAGATAACACTGGATGTCTTTAAAGGGGATTATTAAACACAGAATAGTTAACCATGTAACAACCTTTGAGTTGCATAGAAATGGATAGAAAAGGAGCCCCTTAATCTGTCTGTGCTTTACTTTTTTCTTGTGCCTTAGTAGTTAGTCCTAATATTTCCTGTTTCCTTACTATGTGCTAGGTGCTTTTATAAGTGCTTTACATGTGTTAGCTTATGGAAGTGTAACTAAGCAGGACCTTATGGGGCCTTCTGGCAACAGAGCCGATCATGTCCTTCATCTGCCTCCTATCAGTGGAAAAACTTTAGCCTCCTAGGCTTTCCTTGTATTCCAAAGAGTACATTTAACCAGAGGTGTGAGAAAATGCAAAAAGAAAGGAAAACATTCAAACAAGATAAAATAATAATAGTGTAGCCATTAAATGAAATCAAGGATATTTATTTCCTCCTCAAAGGCTACAGATAATATTCTGTTGCAGGAACGCAGACCCCTTCCAGGGCCCAAAACTGGGCTCTTGTCTAACACTCGGAAATGAATTGTCCGAGGAGACACATGTGCTGACAAAGCAAGAGATTATATTGGGAAAGGACACCCCGGTGGAGAGCAGAAGGGTAAGGGAACCCAGGAGAACTGCTCTGGCGCGTGGCTCGCAGTCTCGGGTTTTATGGTGATGGAATTAGTTTCCGGATAGTCTTTGGCCAATCGTCCTAATTCAGAGTCTTTCCTGGTGGTGCACGCACCGTTCAGCCAAAATGGATGCTAGCGAGAGGGATTCCGGGAATTGGACAGACACGCGGGGTCTCCTTTAGACCTTTCCTGAACTCTTCCGGTTGGTGGTGGCTTATTAGTTCTGTATTTCTTATCAGGATTTCCTGTCATAAAACAACTCATGCAAATGGTTACTATGGTGTCTGGCCGGGGTGGGTGGTTTCAATCAGTGTGCTTCCCCTAACAGTTAGCCCTAATATTTCCTGTTTCCTTTCTATGTGCTAGGTGTTTTTATAAGTGCTTTACATGTGTTAGCTCATGGAAGTGTAACTAAGCAGGACCTTATGGGGCCTTCTGGCAACAGAGCCCATCATGTCCTTCATCTGCCTCCTATCGGTGGAAAAACTTTAGCCTCCTAGGCTTTCCTTGTATTCCAAAGAGTACATTTAACCCGAGGTGTGAGAAAATGCAAAAAGAAAGGAAAACATTCAAACAAGACGGAACAATAATAGTGTAGCCATTAAATGAAAGCAAGGATATTTATTTCCTCCTCAAAGGCTACAGATAATATTCTGAGCCATATCCTTTGAGCTGTTTTGCAGATACTGAAACCCCCACCAGGTAGAAGAAATTAACTATATGATGCCCATGGGCATGTAGACCCCATACTGGTGGGAACCAGAAGGTTGATGATGTTGACTCCCGATTACCTCACTACCAACCAATCAGAAAAATGTCCACGAGCTGACCACATACCTCCCTACCCTCCTCTCTCACCTTGTCTTTAAAAACCTTTCTCTGAAAGCCTTCAGGGAGTGCCTTTTAAGCACTAGCTACCGGGACTCCTTGCTTGGTGCCCTGCAATAAATGCTGTGCTGTCCTTCACCGTGACTGTCTGTCAATAGACTGGCTTTACTGCATGCGGGCAAGTGGACCCAAGTTTGAGTCCACTATTATTTTGTCCATTATTATTTTGTCAGTAACAAAAGTTAGGCCTTATTATCCCAATTTTCAAATGAGGAAACTGAAGATAAGAGAGTATCAGTAACTCTGCCCAAGGTGATAGAGCAAAAAAGGGGAGGGGGGCTGGATTGAAACGAGAGTATCTCCCTCTGGAATCCAGTCTTTTACCACCATACTAGAATATACGGCTAAGGAACAAGGGTCATGTTATGCGTCTCCTGCCCTTAGTATCTGGCACTTAGCAGATACTTCTGCAGCCTCAAATCCTGCAGTTCTCTTTCTGGGGCCACTCTTTTCAATCATGATCTTCTTATATTTCAAGCTCCTTTTCTCAGGGCCTCAAACATGCACTTCCTCCTGATTGAAATGCTCTCCACTCCTTCTTTTCCTCTCTAACACTGGCTGACTTCCGCTCATTGCTCAATGAGTGCGGCATCCCTCAACCTCCAATGTGAAGTTGTCTCCAATTAACACTCTCATAGGGTCATGTACTTTCCTGTCAGCCCATTTATTACAGTAATGATTTCCTAAATGTCTGTCTCCTCTACCAGTCTCTACACTCCGAAAGATTAAAAACCGTGTCTCTCTAGTTACTGACCTGTCCCCACCATCTAATACTGCCTGACCCGAAGTAAGCAGCCAGGAAATATTTGTGGACAAAGCAGATGCCCATTGTCTGTTTGCCAAATAGATGAAAGCTTTGAAGAAAGCATGGGAACCAAGGATAAGGCTTAGGCTGACAACGCCACTGTTTCAGGAGTTTATATTGTTATACCTTATATGCAGGGATGATATTCATATCACACAAGGAGTGATCAGAATTTACTGTTGGTCTTAGTGCTGGAACACTGGTCCAGGAGACCTCCTGCTGGTCTGGGTGTTAACCTATTAGTGACTGGTTCATAGTGTAGTGTGGGGATTACTCAGAGAAGGCCTGGGGTGCTTGGGAAAGTGGGAGAGGCACTCTGGGAACTCCTGGCAGTAATAAGCATTTATCAACCTTGCTAGAAGTATTTCAGTAGTCTAACAACCAACATAACTGTACTGATATAACTACGCATATCTGGGCCATGAGTAATCACTTGAAAATAACCTAACAGGGATTTCATATGAAGCACCAACTTCTGAGTTACTATATCTAGAGGCATGACAATAATCTGTATGGTATGAGTCACGCACCCAGGATCACAGCATTGGAAAAGAGACACATTTAATGTGGAGTTGGGTCATGACTGTTGTTTTATAAGGAAACTCTGGGTGGGGCTCAACTGTAAAGAGATGGAGGAGAAACGAGCTGCACAGCAACTTTTTTTGAACATCTTATCTTACTAGCTTGATGCCTTAAGAAGTCAAAGATGCTTAACTTCTTCCTTCATCAGCATTTTTTTGACTGTGCCCTGTGGCCTGCAGTAGGTTCCCCGACCAGAACCCATGCCCCTGGCACTGGGTGCATGGAGTCTTAACCACTGGACTACCAGGGAGTCCCTTCATTAGCATTTGTGGTGTTGCTAATCGACCACTAGAAATGGGCTTACTAAATGGTGAAGCCAAATGCGGTGAGCCTGGAAATGCAAGGTTGAGAGTCACATGTGATGGCAAAGGCTTTGTTTTCTTCACAAGGCTGGTAGAATCTAATCTTCAGTGTCAAGGGGTCTGAGACCAAGTGGCATGGCTGAATTTTGCATATGTAAGAGCTGTGGTGGAGGCAGGAAGCTGACTGCAGATGGAAAGTAATTTTCTCTGAAGATCCTTGACCTTCTTTAAGCCTAAGTGTAACCTGCGGAGGTGCGAGCTCTTTTGTCTGCTTTGTGGTGTCACTTTCGCTGGCTCTGAGGCAGATGGAAGGTTAGTCTCAGGGCTAGATGTTCCAGAGGCAAGGGCTGCCCCTTTGACACTCTACCACATGCGACTCTTTTAAACAACCCCTGCTCACTCACCTTTTCTTTTACTCCCCATCTTTTCCTTTCTTCTCCCCTTCTAATCATTTTCCTGCCTTACATCTCGAACTTGCTAGTGGCAAACAGAACAGAATTTGCTACTGACTCCTGGGTCACTTGTTTCATGGATTATTTCAGGTCAAATCCTATTAAAGTAAATGTCTCCACTGTGGGGAAATCTCTCTGAATAACCAAATAGGGCGTCTAATCCTCAAGTAAGGGCCAGCTAGCAAGCAGGATTTGATAGCAGGGTTTAGAAAGAGCTCAGGTGGACTTTGTCTCCAGCAATAAGGCAAACTACATGACCTAAAAACCTTCCCTTGGTAAAACACCTATAAATGTTTTATAAAATATAACAAACATCTTTTTAAATGCATAGCTAAACTCATAAAAATGTAAGGAAAATTCCCAGCGGGTTCCAAAACAAAGAATCAAAATCAGAGTGATAGATGTGAACTGAAATTGGGGCTGCTCGGATGTGTAGGAGTGTGTGTGTGTGTGTGATCTTTGTAATCAGACGATCTGGGTTTAATGTGCCCTGTCTTGCGGATGATGAGGGTGGATTTGGATCTTTCCAAGGCCTTAACAAAGCTAAGTCCCTTAATGGGTAAGTATATCCTTCCAACGAAGGGAAATGTGAGACCGGACTGCTTGTTCTAGTCTGAACTCTGGTTGGGGAAAATAAAACTCTCTGGGAAGACTCTTCTGTCCTCACATATGTTTAGTACTTAAATTTACACTGTCTTTTAGGACTTCGACTTCCAGGCAGAATAATTAATATAAAAGTGAGCCTTTAACCCTGGAGTGCCTGACACAAGGGAATAAAAACGTCTTGGGGAGGACACATCTTCAACCTGAACAAAATGGGAGTGTCACAGATAAAAGCCTGGATGAACACAACCTTCGTGGCTTCCCAGGTGGCGTTAGTGGTAAAGAGCCTGCCTGCCAATGCAAGAGACATATGAGATGAGGGTTTGATCCCCAGGTTTGGGAAGATCCCCTAGAGGAGGGCATGGAAACCCACTCCAGTACTCTTGTCTGGAGAATCCCATGAACCGAGGAATATAGCCTGGTGGGCTGTATTCCCTACTGTCGCAGAGTCAGACATGACTGAAGCATCTTAGCATGCACACACAAACACAAGCTTCAAATCCAGAATTACAAAATACAAAGCTTCTGTGACTCAGATTGCAGATTTAGGAAAATAAAAGAAAATAAGAAATCTAAGTAACTTTGAATTTGAGAAAAAGAAAAAATTTTATTTATTTGTTTATGTCTGTGCTGGGTCTTAACTGTTGTGCATGGGCTTTCCCTAGTTGTGGGGAGAGGGGACTATTCTTCGTTGTGGTGCCCGGGCTTCTCATTGCAGTGGATTCTCTTGTTGCAGAGCATGGACTCCAGGCAGGCGGGCATCAGTAGTTGTGGCTCATGGGCATAGTTGCCCTGTGGCAGGTGGGGCCTTCCAGGACCAGGGGTTGAACCCATGTCCCCTGCATTGGCAGGCAGATTTCCTGCCAATTCTTTACCATCGGACTACAATGGGAGCCCCACAAATAATTTTAATATAAGCATACCTCAAATATTGCATGCAACATACTAAAACTACAATATTAATCTTTATTTATCTAAAACTTAAAGTTAACTGGATGTCAAAATGAAAAAAACTACATACTATATGATTCCAACTGTATGATATTCTGGAATGGGCAAAACTATAGAGACAATAAAGTGGTCAGTAGTTGCCAGGGATTAGGAGGAAGAAGGAATGAATAGGAAAAATAGAGAAGTTTTAGGATACTGCCCTTAATGATACTAATGATGATACTGGTACTACTCTGTATACTATAATAGTGGATATATTTCATTATGCTGCTGCTGCTGCTGCTAAGTCACTTCATTCGTGTCTGACTCTGTGCGACCCCATAGATGGCAGCCCACCCGGCTCTCCCGTCCCTGGGATTTTCCAGGCAAGAATACTGGAGTGGGTTGCCATTTCCCTCTCCAATGCATGAAAGTGAAAGGGAAGTCATGTCCAACTCCTAGTGATCCTGTGGAGCGCAGCCTGCCAGGCTCCTCCATCCATGGGAACTTCCAGGCAAGAGTACTGGAGTGGGTTGCCATTGTCTTCTCTGATATTTCATTATACATTTGTCCAAATCTATAGAATGTATAACACCAACAGTGAACCTTAATGCAAATATGGATTTTGTGTGATGATGATGTGTTAATGTAAGTTCATCAGTTATAACAAATGAATCACTCTGGTTGGAAACTCTCACTTGGAAATGCAGATGATGAAGGAGGCTATGTATATGTATGGCAGGGAGTATATGGGAAATCTCTGTACCATCTACTCAATTTTGCTACAAAGTTAAAATTCCTCTAAAAAAGAAAGTTTAGGGTTTTTTTTTCTTAAAGAACCAAATAGAAGTTTTAGAAATAAAAATAAACTCAAGACAAATACAACAAAACTCCAGGGATGAATAAAATAGCTGCTTAGACACTACTGGAGAGAGAACTAGTAAACTGGAAGAGAGATCTGAGGGAATTACTTAGGGGGCAGCCTGGAAAGATTAAGAGATAAAACATATGTAAGAGAACCTGGGCCATAGAAAATGGTCCTACACATGCCAAATAATATTTCTAGAAGGAAGGAACAGAAAAAATAAAAAAGATAAAATATTTCAGAATAAATACTGAGAGATAATGACTGAAAAAATTTTAAGATTGATAAAAAGGGTTCATTAGACTTAAAAAAACACAGCATGCTCCTATCAGGAATAAAAGATCTACATCCAAATACATCATAATCAAATTACAGGATATCAAGGACAAAGAGAAGATCTTAAAAGAAACCAGTTAGAAAAGACTAACATTTTAAAAACAGGTGGGGGGGGGGGGTGGGGAGGAAAGAAAGGAAGACAAAAGGAAAAGGTTTAACCTGCTCTTTGGAACTTGACAGATCTAACTTCAAGCCACAGTTCCACCCCTTCAAGTCATGTGGGAAATTTACTTTTTTAAGTCTTCGCTTCCACACCTGTACATATTTAATCCATGGTTGTCATTGCTAATTCCGTAACAACCTGGCAAAATGCATAACAGCAAGTCTTGCCTGTTAGCATTTGTTCAGCAAAAAGGAGTTATTACTACTACTGAGACAAATATTAATAATTTCTCTATGATATGAATTTTTACAATATATAATATAAATTTCTACCTTCCTGGGGATCCAATCTCAGGATGACTAATATTTAAGCATATGTCATACTGCAGAAAAAAAGATGGCATCTCTGCTGTAACAAAAGCTTAAACCACCATCATGGGACTCCCTCAACCCTCCAAGACAAACCATAAAGATCAAGCCTCCCTGAAGTCTGGTCAGCAAGACATCTTCAGAAATACAATGAAAATCCCTCTTTTTGTAGCTTCCTTTTCTTCAAGACTTCCTTAAAATCAAAGACAAACACAAGGGCAACTTGTAAGACTTCTTTGGCTCCCCTACCCCAGACTAGTTTACCTGGTCCCACAGCACTTTTCTCCGGAAGATTGAAGGCTGGAGGAGAAGGGGACAACAGAGGATGAGATGGTTGGATGGCATCACTGACTCAATGGACATGAGTCTGAGCAAGCTCCGGGAGATGGTGAAGGACAGGGAAGCCTGGTGTGCTGCAGTCCATGCGGTCGCAAAAGAGCTGGATGCGACTGAGCAAAACCATTGATCACATTGTTTCTGCTGGATTGTTTCCCATCCTCCCCAGTAAACTCTACCCTCCTTAGAGGCAGAGACCTTACTTATCTTGCTCATCATTGATGCCACAGAACTTAGCATATGACCTGAGACTTTTAAGGAGTCTTCAGGTAGAGAGAAGAAACTGGAAGCTAGGGGTCAAATTCATTAGTACATAAAAACACAGCATTTTCTAGAATTGAAAGGGATACTAGAGAACATCTAGCCTTCCCATTGTTTTTCAAGATGAGGAAAATGAGTTCATCAATTGGTGTGAAAAGTATGGAAATCAGACCCCAGTGCAGTTTTGCCAGTTCCCAGATGAAACTGCTTACATTCTGTCATGTTGCCTTCAGGATCATGGCTGGGTAAGAGAAAGAGGCCAGACAAAAAGAGCAAATATGTAGGATTCCAGTTACCTGAAATAACAAGAATAAGCAAGTTTGCAGAGATAGAAAGTAGATTAGAAGTTACCAGAGGCTGGCAGAAAGGAGGAATGGGGATATATGGCTTAATGATGACAGAACTTTTGTTCGGGCCAATAAAAAAAGTTTTGGAAACAGATAGCGGTATGGTTGTACCATGTTGATAGTATATCACTGACTGTACACACTTAAAAATGGCAAATTTTATGATGTGTGTATTTATCAAAACTAAAAAGAAAAAGATAAAGGGTGGCTACAGTCATGGCTACAGTCAGCCCCCACTCTCCCTGCTTCTCTAGGCCAGTTATAGGATGGAGACAAAGACTTTAACAAGCAAGCATTGAAGAAAATTATTAAGGGGAAAGTGTAAACAGGCAGAGATAAACGCATGATGTAGGGCCATCAAATTAAAAGTGACACTTCTCTATTATTAACCCACAATTTCTCAGCAAAGTAAAATCTGTGAGCTGATACTGGAAAAAGGCCAGTTTCATAAGCTATTTAATTTTTTCTGGATAGAGTGTAAAATAACTGTTAAAGCCATAAAGGATACCATATGGCATCAAGGAAGGGAGAAAAAAAAAAAAACTTTTTTGTTGTCACTGTTATTCAAAGAACAATTAGCTCTCTATTCTCCCCCCAAATTAAGGTGCCATTAAGAGAAAAAAAAATCAAAAATATCAAGAAGACATAGCCAGAATGGAAAGAAAGTTGAAAAGATAAATAAAATGAGCATTCCTTTAGCTATATTTGGAGGAATCCTGCAGAGAAAAAAATTCCAGCTAGGCAGCATTGAGACATAGTTTATTAATGCAGTTTCCCCCACAGCAGGACACAGAAAGAGAAATTGGTAAAACAGTCACATTAAAAAATTATGACTCTTACATCTGATCTTTATGAATACACAGAAAAGAAACCGTCCTCTTGAGTCGTCCTTGGGCTGTGTTGAGGCAGAGATGCAAAGAATTTTTTCCCTTCCAAAGCCTCACAACATTTGCGCACATGGTGGGAACAAACTGAAAGCTATATTCCATCCACATTTAGGGGATTTTAAAGGTGTTTATGAAAAGACCCCAGGTGAGATTTTGAGCAGTTCTTCCAGTTATATTTTGCAATATACTTCAGTCTTTTGTTTTTAGAGAATATACAAAATTGAAATCTGCCTGAATTCCCTTTGGGGAAAAATTATAGTAGGTGCTGAACTGGTTATAAATGGAACTTCCCTAGAACCTTGGAGCTTGAAAAGTGAAAAGTGTTAGTTGCTCAGTTGTGTCTGACTCTTTGTGACCCAACAGACTGTAGCTGGATAGGCTCCTCTGTCCAAGGGATTCTCCAAGCAAGAATACTGGAGTGGGTTGCCATTCCCTTATCCAGGGGATCTTCCTGACCCAGGGATTGAACCCAGGTCTCCTGCATCGTAGGAAGACTCTCTACTGTCTGAGCCACCAGGGAAGCTGGGAAGGAGCTTACCAACCACCTAATCTAGTGTTTTGCCTAGGGTAGACTATGCTCCACTGATGAGTTATTAACTCAGTTTAGAGGGTCAGGACTAACATTGGGAGTAGAGGAAGAGGAGGAATAGAATAAAATTGAATTGCATCTAAAAGTGTGTTATATAGACTGTTTTGTGAAAGTTTTGTTTCACTTGTGTGTTTGTGTGCGTGTGCACGCATCCTGGGTTGCAACATAAAGTGTGTCTTACTTGGCATGGTCCATGGTAATTGGGTAGCTCAGAAGCTGCACAGTTCCACAGCTCACTGCTCCCTGGGGCTGATGAGCCACTGAGAAATAGAATCACAGCCTCCCCTGTGTAAAAGATGGGGTTTCATGCGACAACACACACAAGGGCATGTTATGTTGTTAGTCGCTCAGTTGTGTCCGACTCTTTGTGACCCCTAGACTGTAGCCCGCCATGCTCCTCTGTCCATGGGATTTTCCAGGCAAGAATACTGGAGTGGGTTGCCATTTGGTTCTGGTGAAAAACATTGTGAAGTTGCCAATCTAATCTAACACCCCTTGTTCCAGGTAAGATACCTGGAGTCAGAGAGGGGAAATGACTTTCCCAAGTCCATGACTCATAAACAGCCTTCCTCTCTGGGCTTACAATATCCTTTCCATTTGACTTTAATGATCAAAGCATGCTTGGAGGTGGGT
Source organism: Ovis aries (assembly GCF_016772045.2). Lineage (NCBI taxonomy): Eukaryota > Metazoa > Chordata > Mammalia > Artiodactyla > Bovidae > Ovis > Ovis aries. The sequence continues at coordinate 64,953,674 of NC_056068.1, read as the reverse complement.
GTCAATTCTTGCCCTGTGGTTTCCATGCCACTTTGGCAGCTGACATTCGATTCCTTCCTGGAGCAATTCCTGTGCTTTTGGATCAGCTGGACTCCCCTCTCCTTTCATACTCCTGCCAACCTTGCACCACCCAGGATCAGTGGTTCCCTAGGATGGGGCAGGTGTGTGGAGGGATAAATAATCTGTGCCCAGGCTTAGATGATCCATGCCAATTGGGTAGATCAGAAGGTGCACAGTTCCACAGCTTACTGTTCCCTGGGGCTGATGAGCCATTTGAGAAATAGAAGCACAGCCTCCCTGTGAAAAAGAGAGGGTTGCTTGCAACAACTCATACAAGGGCATTCTCAGAAAGAAGGCAACCAGCTGACAACTGTGGGCTTTAGGTAACTCCTGCCAGACTCTTGCACTCTGGCTGGTCTTCCTGAGCCAAAATAGAAGCATGTAGAAAGGGTTCTGTGACTGCAGAGATACAGCAGGATTATGAAAGAGGATCCTGTCTGGGATTCAAAATGCCTATGGTTTTGACTTAGAGAAGAAAACGATCTACCCCATGAATGAGCAAACATTTATATTACATTTACTCTGTGCCAGGCACTGTTCTGAGGATATTACAAATATTTACTCATTTAATCCAAATAATCAACATCTAGGCCTTAAGAGGACTCTCCTAGCTGCAGTCCTAGGCAGAAGATGGAGAAGTGTTGAGAGGTGTTAAAATAATTTGTTTTTCTTCAGGATCCGAAGACAGGAGGGCAAGCACTCTTAATAGAGTTTAGAACTATGTCATTGACAAAGTGCATTAATCAACAGTCAAATCCAGAGAGTAAAGGTCAATTGCCTACTTTCTCTTGGCAGAAGGAATTGGGAGGAGGATTGTTCTTGCAAAGATTCATCACTTTTTGATGCTTTCCAGAAGTGGTGATGGATTTTCAATGAGCCATCTACTCTTGAAAAAAAATCATCCTCATATATTTGCAGTGCAGCTGCCTTTGGTGCAGAGGGTCTGCTTGGGTCCTGAAACCACCCACTCAAGCTCATATAGAAATCAAACCTGTGCCCCTGGCCATACGATCCAGTGCTTTGTTCAGGATCGTATTCTAGAAGAGGGTTCTCAATCATTTAAAAATTAGTTTATTATTCATTTCAAAAAACTGGACCTGTACTCGGAAACTTCTAAATTTGACTTTGATAATGAAAATTAGTAGAAATTTACTGAACTGTAAGAAAGGCAAGAGTTTTTGTTTTTTTTAAGAGCAATAGGAAGTGAGGGTTTTTTTTTAAGTACCTCTATGTATCCTTATGTTTTCTATGTTAACATTTAAATCCCACAATACTCTGATTGAATCTCCATTTCATAGATGAAAGAACTAAATTAAATGACTTGCTGAAAGTAAATAGGTGAGGGACAGAATTCAGAATATAGTCTGCCTGCAGAACTCATTACTCTTTTACATCATGCTACAGCCTGAAAGTCTTTTTTTCCTTCATCTGAAAAATGATTTGGTCCTAGCAGCATTCACTGACCATGCCAAAATGTTAATTGATCTTTTCATGTCACAGCCTACCGATTATCCACAAGGAACAGCAACAGTTAAAACCTCTTCTCTGTAATTTTTTGGTTCCCTTAACAACTCTACCATGTAATTAAACTTATTTCTCAAACAGGCAGAAATGGTTCACTGAAGAATCTGAGAAGAACTGTTTAAATTACCCTTAGTTTCTTGCTCTGAGTTAACCATGGTCAAGTCTGGGCTTGGAACTGAAGTTCAGGAGGAATGTGGAGAATGCTGCTGGCCCAGAGTGTACCAGTGCTGAAGTTAAATGGGAGTCAGGGTGTATTTCCTGTTCATCTGTGAAACTTCTAACTTCGCTCTGCCCATGGTTTTTCTCCACGAACATGTCGGGTAAACATGTAGATTGCTGAATATTTATCCTTTTCTTAGAGCAGCCTCTATTGATTTGGGCAGCAAATCTCACATGGTTATTAATCATCAGAAATGGAAAATGTTTTTTTGAAAGATGTAACTATCAGAGGTTTCACATTAACGTCTTGAAAAAGATTTCCCATTATCACTACCATCTGCGGCTGTATTATGAAAATATTTGGCTTACACCACAAAGTTTATGGATTCTTTTTTTGAGTTGTCTTAGCAGAGGGACTGAAACATAAGGATGGCATTAAATGGTTAAATTACACACTGTGTTGTAATGCACAGTGAGATGGGAAACCCAGAGATTTAATACCATCATGAGTCTATAAAACCCCAGGTTTACAAATGCAAGTCAAATAAAAATCTATTAAAGTAGCCAAAAGTTGCTTTGAGCTAGAGGTCGTTAAATAAAAAGAAGATAACAGGTAAGATTATTTGGACCCACATGTCAAATAAAATGCCAAGATAAAACACCAATGGGCCATTACAAAAATACATTCATAAACTGCCTCCCTCTCCTCTCTCCTATGGGTCAAAACGAAGCTTAAGAAAATACAAAGATGTTTTCTAAGTTTGAAATCTCCAAGAAGTTAAGGGTCCATACGCCATATACAAAGTACTACACACTTTCCTGGTCTGACAATGGCTGCTCTGAGGGGACCATGCAGTTAGTACCTGGAGGGGGCAGGACGGGGAGGAGGGCTGGTGGGGGGGTATTAACCAGTACAATCTCTTCAGAGAGCTGGATGAATCCAGATATTGGAGAGTATGATCTCCTGGATGCAATGGAATTTATGTTGGGAGATTAAAGAGAAGAATTGATTTATGACTTTCTCTACCTGTTTGCAACATGTGCTCAACTTATTATCGGTATACATTGAGATGCACGGTAATTACAGTGTTGAAAAATCAGGTGCAACACACGACCACAGTAGTTAAGCTTAAGGGGGGCGGGCATTTGTCGTATTTCAGTCTGCACATCTGGTTCTATCATATTTGCCAAATGATTAATATAGGACTTTATTACAGTGAAATCCTTTTATATCAAAGTTTTATTTGCCAGGAAATAGAATATTTTCCTTCCATGTCCTTCTCCACCATCCCCCACGTTCTCTGCTGAACTCTGAAATATCCAGCGCTAGGATTCATTTGAGTGAGCAGGACAGGGAATCTGCTCTTGCCTTTGTTCAGCTCTTAAGTTCTGTGGTCACAACTGGGATATACATGCGTCCTTTGTTGTAAAAGCACATCCACAAGGGAGAAACCCTTAAGCTTATTCACAAACCAGGTAGGATGTCAGATGCCTCCAATAGTTAAAACCACAGGAATTAAATTATAAATTTTAAACTCCCTTTTATTGAAATATAAGTTTGTTTAGTATATTTACACCACACTTTATGCACATATATACATAGAAGGCAAATTCTGTCAAATAAAAAAAAAGTTTTTCTTAATAAAAAATAAAAATAAAAACAAAGTAAAGTGCATAAAACGGATTATTTTTTCTCCTTCTGGTGAACATCCTCATTGTCAAAATTTTGGCCGGTTGGGAAGGGGGAGGGATTAGAAATTCATTCTTTGACTCCGTGCACACAGGCAGCCCTGCATTTGTAGCCTTCAGGCCAAGGCGACAAGCTGTTAAGGAACAAGTCAGACAAACTGCCAGGGTCTGCAGGGCTCCCCCCATTCTGTAGGTCCTGCTCCCTTTGTCCTATCGGAGCGGTTCCCCAGCTCTTAACAGTGACCTCACCATCACGGAGCCGGAACAAAGAGAGAACACGGGAACGGGGCTCCACCAGCCAGTGTCAGAGCCCTGCTCCCGGGCCACCAGCGCGGCGATCGGTAGGAAATTGCAGAATTAGCTCAATGGCTCCAATAGAAGTTTTCCTTTTTCGGGAAAGGAAGGGGCGGGTGGAGGGGTTGCCAAGGAAGGGGCTGTATCTCCTACCGAGACTGCCACTCGGGGGCCAAACTCCGGCAGCAGCCAGTTTCTTTGGATGCAAACTCCGTGCTGGCACAGCGAGGAATCCTTTTATAGGCTGGGTGAGCTCATCCTCCCAGAACTTTGAAAGGAAACTGCTTGGGACTGCGAGAAAGGGGCAGGTGGGTGAAGCGGAAGTTTTTGGTCGCCTTCGCGCTCGGGTCTCCGGCTGGGCGTTGGCCGGCTGGTCCGCAGGAGGCGGCAGAGGCGACGGCCCTTCCCCCCATCATCCATCCCCCAGCCAGGGGTCTCACACTCTCTCTTCCTCCGGGTAATGCTAAGTCCCGGGTCGGCGGCCGTACTTAGCCTTACAGTGCAAAATGTGCTTGGCAAGGAAGTCGAGGCGGCGCTGCAGCAGCTGAGCGTGGGGGTCGGCGAGCGCGGCCAGCTCCGGGAAGCGAGGCTCGTGGTGCTGGTAGAGGCGCAGCAGCCGGGCGGCCGCGTCCTGGCCTCGGTGTAGCTCCAGGACGCGCCGCGCCGTCCGCTCTCGGAACACGCACACAGACTGCAGCAGCGGCTCGTTATATTTGTCCCACATGCCTGCCACCCGGTAACCGTGCACCAAGCCCGCCTCGTTGTCCAGAAAGACCAGCGCCCCGCCGGGGCCGCGGTGCAGGTTGCTGGTGGCTCGGTGCATGACCCGCGGGTCCCACTGCAGGCTGAAGAGGTTGCTGACTAGCCGGTCGAAGTTGGCCGTCAGGTAATCGAAGAGGATCAAGTCGGTCCATTGCACCAGGTCCACCAGCTCCGCCCGGCTCCGGTTGGCCAGCTCACCGCCGCCGGCGCGCAGGGGCCGCAGACGGCCGTCCTCGGAGCGCCAGGGCGCGGGCACCACTACGTCGGTGAGGTTAGGCAGCCAGCGAGTCAGGCTTACCACGCTGCCCTCGGTCCAGTGCGCGGCACGAAGCTCCTCCTGCACCTGAGCCCACTGCGCGCCCCGAGCCTCCACCCGAGCCAGTGCCAGCGGCGGCACGTGGCGCTGGAGGCCCAGCAAGCGCGCCAGGTAGTAGGACAGGGCCTCGCCCTGGATCTGCTCCGGGTTGATGCCGTAGCGCACGCAGGCGCGGGTGCCGTCGGCGAAGCGGGCCAGCCGGTTGGAACTGCGCCCGCAGCCCCCGCGCTCCAGGGCCACCACCCGGGCGCGGCGCGCCGCCTCCAGCCACGCCGCCGCCTGGGCCTCCGAGAAGCCCCGGGGCACCTGCTCCTCCAGGCCGCGGCTCCAGAAGACGCCCCCGTGCACCGCGGCGCGTTCCTCCGGCCGGGGCCGCCCGGTTGGCACGTGCCGCCTGCGCTCACCCGGGGGCTGCCCGGGCGGGCCGTCCGCGCCTGCCGCCAAGGTGAGCAGCGCCCGGAAAGTTTTCAGGGAGCCGCCGCGGGCGTCCCGCGCCAGGGGTGGGGGCAGAGGAAAGCGAGGCGCGGGCTCCCGGCCGCCGCTCCGGGCCAGGTGCCGCGGGAGTCCGTCTTCGGGCGTCCGGGAGGTGGGTAGCTCGGTCCTCGGCGGCAGGAGTCCGCCCCACAGCGCCAACAGCGAGCCCAGCGCCAGCAGCCAGAGCCCGGCGGTGGCGGCGGCGCCCCGCATCCTCCTGCCCATGCTCCGCGGCCACGCCGGTGCCGCCGCCGCTTCAAGCCGAGCCCCGGCGCCCGGGTCCCGGTGGCGAGGCGGGCCCGGCAGCTCGTCGGCTCCGGGGCTCCGGGCGCCTCAGCTCCATCGCGGCTGCGGGGACCTGCCTAGCGCTCCGCCCGGCACTGAGAACTCGCCTGGCTGCCGCTTCCCAGCTGCTTTTGTATTTCGCTGTGAGACCCTCCGGCGGGCGCGATTCACAGGCGCCCGGACCACGTGGGAGCGAGGGCGGGGGGAATCCCCCTCCCCCTCCTCCGCCGCCGCTCCCCGCCCCCCACTCCTCCGCCCCCTTCCCCTCCTCTTCCCCTTAAAGCGGCGATGGCTCCTTCCAAGCGGGAGCAGCGGCCCCACACTCAGTCCGGGACTTAGGGGCCGCGAGCTGGAAACCCGGCTGCAGGCGCCCGCGCGGGGGCGTGGGAGCAGGCGGCACGGAGTTGGAGTCGCGCGGGGTGGTAACGACGCGCCGCTGGCTCTCATGGGGGTTGCAGTGGGCGCGGAGTCTCTCCTGCAAGTTCAGAGTAACCCCCAATCGAGCTCCGGGCGCCGCCCGGAGTGAATGGAGGCGGGTCTTCTTGCCTTGTCCGTTTCCAACGGTGTGATTCACTCTGCCTTATATAAATCCCCGGGGAGCTCTCCGAGCCACAGAGGATGTGACTCCAGCCGGGTTAGAAGAACCATCTGTAGCAAACAACTTTGAACCGACACCGCCTTTCCCGAGCGCGCTCACTGCCCTGGTCCTGTGTGCTCTGAGATTGGTCGCTCGCCCTTTCCCGAGGGACTCTCTGGGAATTCGACCTCACTGTGCAAGAACACCTAGGCAGGTTTCATTCAACAAAGCCTCTGTCCTCGCTTCTGGACACGGAGCAGTAAAATCCACAGATGCGGTCCCCTGCTCACGGAGCTCACTCACAGTCTAGGGAGATGTTTAGGTTGCCACGACAGCCTTACAACTCAAGATCCGACCTAGTCCAGGGGACGGGGCCTCAGAGACGGGTCTCTAGAGAATGACACGATTCGGCTCCCGGGGGACGCAGAAGGGATCGAGCTTGCTCAAGACCACACAGGCAGTAAGTGAAGAAACTAAAATTCAAACGGGGGTCTCCAAGTAGCATGCCGCTTGATTTTCCCTCTATCAGGAAAGTTCACTATTTTTAGTCAAGTGGCCAGCATTCTTATTTTTTGAAGGCTCACTGTCATTTAGTCACTTTATGCCCCACATGTGATTTTCAATTCAACAAATGAAAAAACAACATACTGCATTTGACTTACTGGTTTAATGGTTTTAAGGGAAGAAGTGTTTAGGGAAGAGGGTGGAGGAGCAGAAAATGATGATAATAAAATGAAAAACAAAAACCAGCAAACCACATTGTCTTCCAGACACTTTTGGGTTCAGTCCACCAGGAAAGTTATTGGATAAGAACTGGCTCTCCCTCTTAGCTCTGTGCATGAGACTCTGTCCCAGATCCAAACCAAGATTCTCAGGTAAGACACGAGATGAGGGGTGGGGCTGGATCCCACCTCTGAAAGCAAGGGTTTGAAATCTGTTTCCTTTCACCTGTTTCTCTTGCCTTTATCCCCTCATCAGATGCACATGGGGGTTTTCAACTGCATCAGTGCGTCACCTGGTACTGATTATACTTATTTGCCAAAAAATGAATGTTCTAGAGTTATAGGGCAAGCACCCTAAGGTTTGTGACTAAATAGAGGCATCTGAAGACCACATCTAGAGACTTCCAGAGCTGCCTCAGTATACCTTCAAGTGTTTTCATATTGACTGAAATGCGGGGTTTTGGTTGAATCTCTTATGCACCCCATGGTAGCTATATCATGCCTTTATATAGATCTTATCTGATGATGAGATTACTATTGCTGTGCTATCTTACTTCATTCGAAGTTACCATCTTCCTGTTCTGTGCAAGCTCCTTACCCTCATCTTTCCCTAGAAGGCAGAGGACTACATCTTAACAACTTTCTATTTGTCTTACCAGGTAGCATAGTATATTGCACTAAAAAGGTGCTCAGTAGCGTTTAATTTTTTGTCTTTTGGTTTAACTTCTGAGAATTTTTTTTTTTTTTTTTTGGAATGCCTTGCTTTCAGCCTGGTTATAAACTATAAGCAAGATCTCCACCTTGTGGGCGTAAGTAGAATATCTTCTAATTAGAAAAGTATACATTTTCAACAGGCTGGTTAATGGCTTAAATCTGAGAATATTACTTGACTACCGTGGCCCATGCCGTGTCCTGGGGGCTATGGGGACATCCAAAGTAGTTAGTGTCACTGTCTTTTTGCCTGTTAACAGAAACTATAACTATAAGGGATAGTTCACTGTAAACTCTATGAGGAATCTGTCTTATCTTTTATGGCTGTCTGGCACAATACTTGGCACTTAGTCGGTGTTCAGTAACAACTCGCTGAATAAATCATTGGAATGTTACTGAGATAAAACTCTGCAAGTAGCATGTAACAAGTCATTAAAAAAACTGCTTACCATTAAAAGATACAAAATAAGAGCTTTCATTCATAAAAGGGGAAAAAAAATTGGTGAAGGATCCAGTTGATGGAAAAGAAGAGGAAGCACATGATTTTCAGGCTAGGAGGGCTGACTTCAACCCAGTCTCAGAATCTTCCAATCACGTTACTGGTATTGATAAAGAAACTGAAGACTTGAAGCAGTCAGCTAAGACCTTGCACCTCAGAACATGGACTGACCCTATCACAGCCAGTTGCTCATAGACATCCGACTGAATGCACTGGGTTCCCAAACAGGAAGCACTAATAGAAACTTGAACAAATGCATTGAAATGCAGAATTACAGAAAGCTGTAGGAATAAAAGAGAAACAAAAAACAAACCCAAAGTACAAGGAAGTTTAAGTCCATTATGTAAGTGATTGTTTTAGGCAGTGTTTAAAAACACTTCTCTGCTTGTAAGAGGAAGACACTCCCATTCTCCTTTACTTCCTGGCATGAGGACAACCCCCACTGCCATCCCCCTGGGGCTCCTTGGGACAGCTCAAGGCGCTGTCCACCACAATGTGGGACCACAGGCTGGCCCTTCTGGCAGTTTCTTAGGAATAGGGGAGATGCTGTTCATCTGTTCATACACAGGAACCTATTTTCACTGGAGAACTTTCCTACCAATCTTCAGAGCTTCTCCCTGAGCCTCAGCTTCCAACTGCTTCACACTTGTCCACAGTCCTGTTAGAAGAATGATTTGTCTCATAAAAGAGTGCCTGCTGGAGAAGAAGAAGAGGTGGAGTTGAGGGGTGGGTGCAGGGCAACAGGCTGGGGGTTGGGAGGTTTTCTAAATCAAGCATTTCCTCTTCAGTTCAGTTCAGTTGCTCAGTCGTGTCCGACTCTTTGCGACCCCATGAATCACAGCACGCCAGGCCTGCCTGTCCATCACCATCTCCCGGAGTTCACTCAGACTCAGATCCATCGAGTCAGTGATGCCATCCAGCCATCTCATCCTTTGTCATCTCCTTCTCCTCCTGCCCCCAATCCCTCCCAGCATCAGAGTCTTTTCCAGTGAGTCAACTCTTCACATGAGGTGGCCAAAGTACTGGAGCTTCAGCTTTAGCATCATTCTTTCCAAGGAAATCCCAGGGCTGATCTCCTTCAGAATGGACTGGTTGGATCTCCTTGTAGTCCAAGGGACTCTCAAGAGTCTTCTCCAACATCACAGTTCAAAAGCATCAATTCTTCGGCGCTCAGCCTTCTTCACAGTCCAACTCTCACATCCATACGTGACCACAGCAAAAACCACAGCCTTGACTAGATGGACCTTTGTTGGCAAAGTAATGTCTCTGCTTTTGAATATGCTATCTAGGTTGGTCATAACTTTTCTTCCAAGGAGTAAGTGTCTTTTAATTTCATGGCTGCAATCACCATCTACAGTGATTTTGGAGCCCCCAAAGATAAAGTCTGATACTATTTCCACTGTTTCCCCATCTATTTCCCATGAAGTGATGGGACCGGATGCCATGATCTTTGTTTTCTGAATGTTGAGCTTGAAGCCAACTCTTCCACTCTCCTCTTTCACTTTCATCAAGAGGCTTTTTAGCTCTTCACTTTCTGCCATAAGGGTGGTGTCATCTGCATATCTGAGGTTATTGGTATTTCTCCTGGCAATCTTGATTCCAGCTTGTGCTTCCTCCAGCCCAGCGTTTCTCATGATTTACTCTGCATAGAAGTGAAATAAGCAGGGTGACAATATACAGCCTTGACGTACTCCTTTTCCTATTTGGAACCAGTCTGTTGTTCCATGTCCAGTTCTAGCTGTTGCTTCCTGACCTGCATACAGATTTCTCAAGAGGCAGATCTATGAGTACCAGTTTCCACATCTGAGAAATGAGGGTGATAAACCCTACCTACCTCATATGATTGTTGTGAAGTTCATGTGAGATGTTGCTAATAACCGTAACAACATTAACAGCAAATGCTTATTGAGCACTTATTATGGGCTAGGCACAGGTCTGAGCTCTGCACATGTGTTCTCCTTTCACCATCCCGACAAGAAACCAAAGCTTAACCAGTAACTGGCCTGAAGTTACATGGCAAGTAAAGTTGAAGTTAAGTTGCTCAGTCGTATCCAACTCTTTTGCAACCCCATGGACTGTAGGCTCTGTCCATGGGGTTTTCCAGTCAAGAGTACTGGAATGGGTTCCCATTTCCTTCTCGAGGGGATCCTCCCAACCCAGGAATCGAACCTGAGTTTCCCGCATTGTAGGCAGATGCTTTACCGTCTGAGCCACCAGGGAAGTCCACATAGCAAGTAATGATGAGGCCAAACTCTTGGGAAATTATAAACTACTAAGAAAATGACAGATATAAAAAATTTTAAATTAAAGTAAACTCAACTGTATGCAGGTCAGGAAGCAACAGTTAGAACTGGACATGGAACAACAGACTGGTTCCAAATCGAGAAAGGAGTATATCAAGGCTGTGTATTGTCACCCTGCTTATTTAACTTACATGCAGAGTACGTCATGAGAAATGCTGGACTGGATGAAGCACAAGCTGGAATCAAGATTGCCAGGAGAAATATCAATAACCTCAGGTATGCAGATGATACCACCCTTATGGCAGAAAGTGAAGAAGAACTAAAGAGCCTCTTGATGAAAGTGAAAGAAGAGAGTGAAGAAGTTGGCTTCAAGCTCAACATTCAGAAAACTAAGATCATGGCATCTGATCCCATCACTTCATGGCAAATAGATGGGGAAACAGTGATAGACTTCATTTTGGGGGCTCTAAAATCACTGCAGATGGTGACTGCAGCCATGAAATTAAGCTATGTTTGCTCCTTGGAAGAAAAGTTATGACCAACCTAGATAGCATATTAAAAAGCAGAGACATTACTTTGCCAACAAAGGTCCATCTAGTCCAAGCTACGGTTTTTCCAGTAGTAATGTATGGATGTGAGAGTTGGACTAAAAAGAAAGCTGAGCACCAAAGAATTGATGCTTTTGAACTGTGGTGTTGGAGAAGACTCTTGAGAGTCCCTTGGACTGCAAGGAGATCCAACCAGTCCATCCTAAAGGAAATCAGTCCGGAATATTCATAGGAAGGACTGATGCTGAAGCTGAAACTCCAGTACTTGGCCACCTAATGTGAAGAACTGACTCACTGGAAAAGACCCTGATGCTGGGAAAGATTGAAGGTGGAAGGAGAAGGGGACTACAGAGGATGAGAGGGTTGGATGGCATCACCGACTCAATGGACATGAGTTTGAGTAAACTCCGGGAGTTGATGATGGACAGGGAGGCCTGGCGTGCTGCAGTCCATGCGGTCGAAAAGAGTCAGACATGACTGAATGACTGAACTGAACTGAAACTCAACTCAGATTTTGCTCTGAAGTGTTCTCAGGGGTGGCTCTTAAGTAAAATGCTGAAAAGCATGAATCCTCAAACCAAACTGTTCAGATTTAAAATTTATCAATGGTGTGATTTTGAGTAAGTTACTTGACCTCTCTGTGCCTCTGTGTCCTATCTTTAAAACACAGTAATACCAGTGCTATTGATATTACTAGTTACAACACCAGTATACTATCTGATGAGTAATATGTGTGTGTATATTAGTGTCTGACTGTGTGACCCCATGGACTGCAGCCCACCAGGCTCCTCTGTCCATGGAATTCTCCAGGTAAGAATTCTGGAGTGGGTTGCCATTACCTTCTACACAGGTGAGTAATAGGAATTGGTTAATAGTGATAACCTTACAGTTTATCCTGATTAAATTAGCATCTGTACGTAAAGCTCTTAGAAGACAAAGTCCAATATACATGTGTATACACATATGTATATATGCACACACATATATACAGTTTTTCCTTGATGGCTTAGCAGGTTAAGAATCTGCCTGCAATGCAGGAGACAGAGGAGATGCAGTTTCCATCCCTGGGTTGGGATGATCCCCTGGAGGAGGGCTTGGCAATCCACTCCAGTATTTTTGCCTGGAGAATCCCATGGACAGAGGAGCCTGGCGGGCTTCCTGGTGTCCATAGGGTTGCAAAGAGTGGGACACGACTGAAGTGACTGAGCGCACACACACACGTAGTTAATTTGCAGTGTGTTAGTTTCAAGTGTACAACAAAGTGATTCAGTTATACACATATATATGTATATATTTATTCTTTCTCAGATTTCTTTCCATTATAGGTTATTACAAGATATTTGATATAGTTCCCTGTGCTATACAGTAGGTCCTTGTTTTATATATAATAGTGTGTATCTTTTAACCCCAAAGCCTAGTTTTCATTATTCCCTTTTCTTTCTGGTTCTCTATTTTTCTCCTTCTTTTCCTGTTGCTGTCCTGCACCAAGCCTCACTTGAGTCTTGAGAAACATAATGCAGGTGGCGACCCTGCCCAATGTACCCTCTTAAGCCCCAGATGAGCATCATCCCTGAAATATTTTACTCTCTTCCTTCCCTATAGACTCAGTCCATTTGGTCCAGAGTTCCCAGTGTAACTCTTGTTGAAATCCCAGAGCCTCCAACCAGCCTTGAACAGCTGGCTTTCTCTCACTACTCTGCCTCATTCAATCCTGACCTTTTCTGGGTCTTCTGAGTATCAAGCCTTTCTGGGGGAAAGATGCCAACATGCACCCTCCTGAATGCTTCTGCAAAACAGAAAAGAGGGAAAGACCATGTCAGAGATAAGTACAGTATTCCTTGAAACTGGGTATGACTCCTGTTTTAGCTGTTACTAGCCGTGTGACTTCAGGTAGCTTTCAAGTCTCGCTGGGCCACAGTTTCATTATTTGTGTTTCCTGCTCTACTCTGTCTCCCCCTAGGGTACCTTATTTTTCTGCTTGGGGATCATTTTCCTTTTCTTAGTGTCTATTTGACCATGATCTGGATCTCCCAAGAAATGCTTAACTGATTTCATCTTTATATATTTGGCTGTTAGGGACAGGTATTATACACACCTGACTCTAGGTAAATCCTGTTGGATAGCTAGAAGGAGGTCTGGAAACATAGTCTTTACAATCAACCTGTCTACATGAGTGAGTTCTAGTTGTTGTTGTTTTGGCCATATCATGGAGCATGTGGGATCTTAGTTCTCTGACCAGAGATCAAACCCATGATCTCTGTGATGGAAGTGCTGAGTCTTAACTGCTGGACCACCAGGCAAGTCTGAGTCTCAGATTTAAGAACACACTGTGTTTCTGGAAAGAAAGTCAAGGTTGACACGAACCCTTAATTTATGTTGAGACTAATAGTTACAGGATTCTCTTTGTTTCATGTAGCTCTCTTTTTGACCTGCTTTTGGAAAAGGTTCCTATAGCCACTGGTGTTAAAGACTAGAATCTAGAGTTGGAGCCTTGGTGAATTAATTTAGTAAATTTCAAAGCAGTTGCTGATGCATATCTCAGTCATATATCATCATACCCTAGTAAGATGGTAAAATGATGGTAAAAATTCTGGACTGGGCATTTGGGGACATGAATTTCTTTCTCTACTATAACTTAGTTCAACTGACGTTTATTGCTCATGTGGTAAAGGCCAAGAATGAGCAAAAAGCGATGGCATCGGATTTTCTTTTGTCTTTAACACCTGCATCAGGAAACACTGGTTGTCTTTTCTTCACCCTTCTCCCTTCCCTTCCTGCTTCTTGGCAGGTCTCCATCCTCCTCCCTGTGCCTGGTGCTGGAAGGGAGGCTGAATCCTGATTGGGCTAAATCAATCAAGTCCCTTCCATCACCTTGCAGGATTTAGGGACAGACAAATGGCAGCCATTCTAGCCAGTGACCCCAGAAGAGAAGCCCACAGTGAGATTTCTGGAAAAGATGTCTGTGCCATGACAAAAAGACGCAGAAAAGATACGGCATTTTCCTCCATGGCTCAGGTCTAGATTTGAGGCCTGGAACTGTGGCCATCATCGTGTAACTGCAAGGGGAACTAAGTGGACACACTGAGAGGAGCAGAGCAGAAAGAGGGAAGGAAATCCCTGGTGATGTCTTCACATCCTTGGTGATGTCACCAAGCTCCTGGATTAATCCACTCTGGAGCCATCCTGCCTCTGGAGTTCCCTGGAGGTTTAACCCACTCTGTGTTGGGGGTTTTGTTCTTCGCAGCCAAAAGATTCCTAAATGATATACCTCTCACATGGGAATTTGCAAACCAGGAAGAGGGCAGACATATAAACGGAACTCTTCCACCACATCTGTGCTGCTGGGAAAGCAGTGTGCTGTGGTCTTGTGGCGTATGTTCTTGCAGCCAGGCTGAGTCTTGCGCTTATTGGCTGTGTTGTCTTGGGAAAGTCACTTAACCTATTAACTCATCTGATAAAGGGAGGTGAAAACCTCACCTGCCTTGTTATGATGTTGTGTGGATGAAATGCACACTAAGACTTACTAAGTGCTCAATAACTGTGATCAATGGCTCCAGCTATTATGGAAATATTAATGGAAACCACACAAGAGCCCAGAGGAGGGAGCAAGTAATTCTACTAGAGAAGAATTAGGAGGAAGGCTTCACCAAGGAGACAGATGTGAATCTAGGTCTTGAAGGGTAACTGGGGATTTGCAGGTCAGGGTTTGGGGAGGAAGAACGTTGGGGGTGAGCAGAAGGAGGCGTGTTGAGTTCATTCCTGCATTTCAGGAGCTCAGTGTCCTCATCCTTAAAAGCACTTGAATGTGTTGGATTATCTTAATCCTCTTTTCATGAAAGAAACAAATCTCAGATCCGTTCCCTAAACTGAGAAGCTCCAGATGGGAGATTCTTCGTGGCCCCTTTATCACTCACCTATCATTTTTCAACCCATCCTGGGGAAATTCACTCAACAAACATTTGCCACTGAAGAAGGTGACTCTCGCTGGCTTTGTTGGTTTCTTTGTTCATAGCAGCCCAGAGCCTTATCTGCTGTGCAATTAGCAATGCTGTGCTTCTTCAGCTTCCCCAGGTCCCATGCATCTCATCAGTCAGATAGATGCTGACGCTTAATTAAGCTTGTAAAGCTTTCTGATTTCCTTAGATGAAAGGTGGCCCGTAAGTACCAGGTTTTATTTTGGTGGCTCCTGCCAAGGGTTATTATAAATAGGACTGAGTGCCACGTGGCTGAGCTCTTAGGGTGATAATGTGTCAAGACCAATTGAGGCTGCCGAGAGCAGAGATATTATCATAATGGTTCCATCATAGGTGGTGGGTGTTAATGGAAGTGACTGTGAAAAAAATATATACTGGAGGCAGCGAAGCTGGACCAGAGGTGGCTGCGAGTGAAATATCGGCAGTTCCTGGGATCTCCATCATAATCATTAGCTATATTAGCCTCAGAGCCATTCTTCTGCCATCTCTTCTAGACCAGGCTCAAATTCAAGTAAAAATGATGCTTTAACTCCAAATGAAAATATATTCCCTTGCTGCTTTTTAAAATCCATTTACATTAAAATGATGGCCAGTAGGTAAGTAATTTATAACTGGGGGGCTCACTGCAGAGTGGCGGGTGCCGTTGGAATAGCGAGCAGCCTAAGTTGGAGACCGAGGGATTTCCAGGCCTGGCCAGAGTCATCGCTGTTGGCCTGAAGAGGGGCTGCAGGAATATGCAAAAACAAGGGGTAACTTAGGGACACTCCCTGGTAGGGAATGGTGAATGGAGAGGTGGCATTGTATTTCAACAGGAAGGTGGGTGAGCAAACAGAATTTCTGCAGTCATTCAGCCCTTGTTAAGAATGTGCGAGCTTCCTGGCCTCTGGGGTTTCATTTTCTGAAACCCGGCCTTCCCCTTCGATGGAAGACAGTCAACAATATCTGATGATGGTGATGTTGATGATGACGACAATGGTTTAACCCCATTGCTAGTTGAACTTTCCCCATTCTTTTGAGGTCCAGTTAATCTTGACCCAAATTCCTTTTCCATGGCCTGGGAGGGTCCAGAAACATTCCCTCCCTTTCTGAGAGTGTCTGGGCCTCTGTCCCTCAAGCTTGTCTCTCTGTGTCCGCCTCCTGCTTCTCTGCTTGTTGCTTTGACTCCAACACACAGTAGCGTGGATGTGAGGTTCACTGCCTTATCCGCAGACCCCACCCCCAAATCCGCTTGGGCCAAGAGATGAGTTTAATAGGTTTGCTGAAGATCTACAGGGGCTTCTGGGGTGGGGCTGGGGTCACCTCTTTATGTAAAGCCTTCTTTCATCCAGCTCTCCTTTCCCTTTCCTTCTCCCCTTTGTGGAGAAACAGGCAAAATTTCCCTCTTCTCTCATGGCCTGCTCCCATCCAGGCCTCAGCAGGATCTCAGCTTCTTCCACCTCAGGTCTAGGTTTACCTTGGGATCAGGTTGGGAACAGAACTCTGGGGGGCACCACTGAAAGATTCTGGGGGTCCTTTCTGCAGGTGGTGTGATGTGTGAGAGCTTTTCATGAACTCAGTCTTTACGACCTTCCCCCTCTCCACCCCTTGGAGGTATTAGTCCTCCATTTCACTGATGGGAAAACCAGAGTACCATGAGAAGTAAGACTTCTAATTGGCCTGGGACACTTTTGCAAAGTAACAGAAAAATTTCAAATCTAGTCAGCTCAGAGACAGAGGTTAGCTTAACTGCAGTGCCATATGACCTCCTGGAGCTGGGAAACACCCTGGCCAGTTAAGCAAGGGGCCTCCTACAAGGGGCTCATCCCTTCCTGGCATGTTGTCTTACACCAGGCCTGTTGGAAACGTGTATTTACATCTCTCTTTCTCTCTGCTAGGTGATTGAGCCCAGCTCATCTCCTGAGAGGCCTGTCGTAGCACAGAAAGCTCCCCGTGATTAATATCATATGGGGGTGGATAAGGGGGATTGGAAAAGAAGTGGGCTGGACTGGCTGCCTGACCCAGTGGTCCTGAGGACAGCACTCTCTCCATCTCAGGACAAGATTAGCCTGAGTTAAGGTCAGCACTGCAGGGATGACCATCCCCTGCTATAATTTCTCCTCTGATTTCACGCCTCCTGAGAACCGACTCCGAGACTGCGACGCAGAAGCAGCGAATTGCCTCCATGGGGCTGGGCATGTTTGTTATGCACCGGGCACTGAGACTCCCGGCTCCTGAATATCTCTGGTTCCTTTTCATTTCCCCAGAAGAAAACAGGAAGAAAAAAAAACAAAGCAGAGGCCGTTTCTTGCCTGCTTGAGTTTAAAGAACAAGAGCCTTTTAGGGACAATGTGGGCCTGAGGAATAGCAGGAGGAGAGCTGAGGAATAATGATGGTGATATATTTCTAGAGCTCCTTGCAGTTTTGCTGAGTTCTTTCCTGTGACAGTCTTGTTGAATTTTTACAATAATCTGCTAGGGAGGGGGTTGGGACTTCCCTTGTAGCTCAGCTGGTAAAGAATCCGCCTACAATGTGGGAGACCTGGGTTTTGTCCCTGGGTTGGGAAGATCCCCTGGAGGAGGGCATGGCAACCCACTCCAGTATTCTTGCCTGGAGAATCCGCAGACGGAGGAGCCAGGTGGGTTACTGTCCATGCGGTCACAAAGAGTCGGACAGGACTGAGGACTAAGCACAGAGATGGGTAGTAAGGCAAGTGTTAGTGACTGTTGCTATTTTATGAAGGAGAAACTGAGCCTCCTTGTGTGATGGAGGGTTGTGTGATGAGTCCAAGGATGTACAGCTAGGTCCTGGCAGGCCTGGAACTTGCACACGCTTTATCTGGCTTCCACGTCAGAGCTTTTCCATGGCGTTTCATCCCCATGGCATTCACGCTTTGTTCAGTTTAGTCCACATCTGCAGACTTCGTCGCAACCTCTGGTTTTCCACACGGTTGCAAATCCCTGTTGAATGTATGTTACAGTGACCACTAAAACTCCACTAAGGAGGGCAGGAAAAGGAGCCCAGGAACAGTTCCCCAAAACCTGTAATAGTTAAAAGCCCCTCTTGCCTTAAATGGTGCTTTCTGTTTCTCTCATTAGCAAGTGTGACAAAAAGGAGGAGGGAAAGAAAAACCAGAGGGTTGTGGAAAAAGAAAGAGATTATCTTGAAATCATTTTCTTTGCCAGCCTGATTCTGTTAAGAAATAGAAGATTTAATCAATGAGAGTCAGAGGCAGAAAGAGGGGGTAATTACTGATCATTGGATTATGGGAGGGGATAGTTATCATAAAACACCTCTGAGATGGCAGAGAAGAAATGGTGAAAAACAAGAGGTTTTCTCTTACTTCTCTGCTCCTATACTTGATACCCTTGCTCGCACAGGGCAAAAACCAAGCCAAGAGACCAAGGTAGGGCGCTTGACCTTGTTGCCTTTCTCCATTGAGAGGGTCACTTAGTTGGGGATGATGACAGATCTGTATGGCTGTTTAGGCTCAGAGAGGATGCCTAGACTACATAGAAGTCTTCCCGCCTTGATTTTCTTTCTTTTAAGATGGGATGTTAATGCTTGCCTTACAGGAGTATTATGAGAATTGAATAAGGGTATGGGATTTAATAAATAAAGCAGGTGAGATATTCCAATACAGTTTCTGGCATATAGTCGGTATTCAATAAGTATTAAAACCAAACACTCAGCTGCATGGAAACATGCCTGAGAGGACATACTGAGTGCTTAATAGCATTACTCTTTAAGAAAAATATCTGTGTGGGAGCGACACTTTTACTTTTTATCATATATATTTTTTCTTTATCCTTCCTGATGCATTTGAGAAAGCATTCTGTATGTGTTAATGGATGTGTGTGGAGGCTCAAGTTAAAAGTTAAAATCAGATTTAGAGTAATGAAGAACATGATATTTTGATACCCCCATCTTTGTGTGATGGTAAAATTTGTTCTCACTACTCTTGAGTCACTTGTGGTCCCTTTGATGCCAAGTGACAGAAATGGACTGGCTAAGTCAAGAAGCAGGAATGGGATTTGGTAGAAGGATGCTGAAGTAGTTCCCAGCATCAGGAAAGGACCTGAAAATTGGGTATTGGAAAGCACCAGAACTCCACGGCGCCAGGTAGACAAGCAGGAGGGCCTTCCCTCAAAAGTGCAGGTATACCATGTCTCAGCTCCAGTCACCTCCCATTCAAGTGTTTATGTTCCAGGGAGAGGAAATCTAACTGGTCCATCTGAGGACAGCTGTTTCCACCATATTGGTTCACCTGGCCTTTGCACTGTGACAGGGAAGGTAGTATATGAGAAAGCATAAAAGGAAGCAGTTTGGACTTCCCTGATGGTGCAATGGATAAGAATGTGCCTGCCAGTGTAGGGGACACAGGTTCGATTCCCGGTCGGTTGCTGCAGAGCAACTAAGCCTATACACACAACTCCCGAAACGTGCATTCTCCAGGGCCAGCAAGCTGCAGCTACTGACGCCTGCGCCTTAGAGCCCGTGCTCAGCAACAAGAGCAACCACTGCAATGAGAAGCCCACGCGCCGTAACTAGAGAGCAGGCCCCGCTTGCCACAACTAGAGAAAGTCCACACTCAGCAACAAAGACCCAGCACAGCCAAAAATAAATAAATAAATAAAATTTAAAAAAAAAAAGGGTCAGTTCTGAGCTGGACCATGATGTTGTAGGTACCTACCCCACTAGTCTGTACTGTTTGAGTTTTGAAAATTATAATCTTGTGTTATTTTAAAAGTAACATTGAGGAAACTCTTAACCATGCACGAAATAAGGAGAGCTGTTCTGTAAGATCTTAGCAGAATGTATTTTGTGCATCTCTTATAAGGAGCCAATACAAATCATAACCAAGGAGCATTATATGCCTGGTGATACATCATAGGGCAACACATCAGCTCTGGGTCTGCATAAATGCTGATTTTGATGGCAAACACACCCACACCACAAAAACAATGCCTGTCTTTTTGACTCCAACTGTTAGCAGATCCAAAATTTCCATAACTTTTGTCTAGCACTGCCTCTTGAATTAGGAAGGGAGTTTGAGACCTTTATTAGGGTAAAGGAAAGCAATAGGGGATTTCTGATTTCCCTATCACTAGCTGTTATTTTATGGTGTTTAGGAGGCCTGCAGAGTGGATACAAAGGTATGCAGGGTGTGTGTGTCTGTGTGTGTGTGAGAAAGAGAGAAGAGGCAGCATTTCCTTGCTCTCGGGCACAATGATTTAGCCAGTTCTGTCTTGTATGAACCAAGCTCCAATCCAGATTGCATTTTCAATGCTGACCTTCTGTGTTTCCCAGGAAAGAGGAGCCCAGTCATGGGTCCCAAGGGGCTGAGGAAAAAGTGAGAAGCAGGGAGTGAGGCCAGTTCGGGAGGATCTGGGGGAATGCTTTGTGTCCTTGTAGTGCCTCCTGGCAACATCAACACCACAGTGGCTGGCTTGGCTCTCTCCCCTCCTGGCAGCCCCATAAGCATCCTTCCTAGTGTCAGTAAATCTTGTCTTTGGCCATCCACCCCTTCCTTGTGAGTTTTTTCTTTTCTGAAGGTGTTGCTGGGGAGATCAGCAGAAACTACTTAATTGAAGGCAGAAACCTCATCTCTAACAAACAGGGATGGATTGATAACAGATACCATTTACCAAGTCTTGCTAACAAGCCAGGCAGCTCACATATCCTCACTAACCCTTTCGGGTGGGTTTTTATAGACTTTTCTACAAATGATGAAACTGCAGTTCAGAGGGTTTGAGTATGTTACTCAGTTTGGCACAGCTCTTAAAAGAATTAATGCTTTCATCTTGTGGTGCTGGAGAAGACTCTTAAGAGTCCCTTGAACAACAGGGTCAAACCAGTCAATCCTAAAGGAAATCAAACTTGAATATTCATTGGAAGGATAGTTGCTGAGGCTGAAGCTCTAATACTTTGGCCACCTGATGCAAAGAGCCCACTCACTGGAAAAGAACCTGATGCTGGGAAAGACTGAAGGCAAAAGGAGAAGTGGGCAGCAGAGGATGAGATGGTTGGATAGCATCACCAACTCAATGGACATGAGTTTGAGCAAACTCCAGGAGATGGTGAAGGACAAGGAAGCCTGGTGTGCTGCATTTCATGGGATCACAAAGAGTCAGACACTGCTTAGCAACTGAACAACAACGACAACTTAAATGGTAGAAAGTCAAGTTGCTCAGTCGTGTCCGACTCTTTGAGACCCCATGGACTGTAGCCTACCAGGCTTCTCAGTCCATGGGATTTTCCAGGCAAGAGTACCGGAGTGGGGTGCCATTGCCTTCTCCAGGGGATCTTCCCGACCCAGGGATCGAACCTGGGTCTCCCACATTGTAGGCAAACGCTTTACCCTCTGAGCCACCGGGGAAGCCCAACTAAATGGTAGAGCTAGATGCAAATCTGGCCAGTGTGTCTTCAAGGTCACCTGGTCCTGATGCCTGCTCTGTATGGGAAAGCCAGCTCAGGAGCTCCAAGCTTTGTCACCCATCACTGATGACTCTGGGACCAATCACAGAACTATTGAGCAGTCACAGCTTTAAAAAAAAATTTTTTTTATTAGTTTATTCCTTTGTATTTCACTTGTTTATTTATTGATTTATTTTTAATTTTTTTGGCTGCACTGCATGGCATGTGGGATGTTAGTTTCCGGATCAGGGATCAAATCCACACCCCCTACACTGGCAGTGAGGACTCTTAACTATTGGACCACCAGGGAAATTTAGCAGTCTTAGTCTTAACTACAACGAATTTGGGAATTATGAGATAATATAACTCCCAAAGCCAGCAATGTAATGACATAATTTGAAGCCAAGGCTCTGAGTCTGCTCTTTGGGGCCTGGTCATGACTTACCAGGACTGTATAGCCAGCTGGAGAGCCCTCCGAGGACTGCTCTTTCTGAGATGCTCAGGGAAAGCTTTTCTTCTCTCTTCTGCTTCAGATGCTGGGTATCCTAACATCTAAAGTTCCTGGGAACAGAACCATTAGACTCCATAGTTTTATTGGAATTAAAAATATTGTGAATTTTGGGCTAACTGCAGCCGGCCATAATGAAATAAAATGGTATTGCTTTAGACAATACCGTGTGCTAATTAAACCAGTGGAGAATGAAACCACAGAAATACAACAGCAACAAAAATGGGAGTTGTGGGCTTCAGAATACTCCCCTCGCAGGATGCTGGATTTAAATTTCCATTGTTTTGAGTGAATGTGGCCCTGAGGAATCTTGTAGGGATGGTTTTTCATGTGATTTCAGGGCATTCCATCTCTTGTAGTGTAGTAACTTTGATAAAACAGTAGCATGTTTTGTTGGGGAAAAAAAGTATAAAATATATCTATAACTAGGAAAGCATCCAAAAGGACATAGCTAACTATTAGCAATATGTTACCTTGGGGAAAGGAAATTTGAAAAGAAAGGACTTTCTTCTTTTTCCTTAAAAAAAAGTCTATATATTTCTGGTGTGTTTAAATTCATTATGAAAGTGAAAGTGAGAAGTATTAGTCGCTCAGTTGTGTCCAAGTCTTTGTGACTCCATGGACTGTAGCCCACCAGGCTCCTCTGTCCATAGGATTCCCGGGGAAGAATACTGAAGAAAGTTGCCATTTCCTTCTCCAAGGGATCTTTCCAACCCAGGGATTGAACCTGGGTCTCCTGTATTGCAGGCAGAGTTTTTACCATCCGATATGCAGCACAAATATTTTGAACAGACTAGAATGATCAAAGAATTGCTTTACAGTGAATGATTCATGCTTCATGGCACCAGGTTATCACAAGGCAGACAGGTGACTGTTAAGAAATTGGTCCAAATGGGCCAGGAGTTAATACGGGAATGGACTGGGATTGCATGGTAGCCATAGAGATGGAAAGGAAGGGAGAAGGACTTAAGAAGCCAGAAGGCAGGGTGTGATGGTTGATTTTATGTGTTGATGAGACTGGGCTAAAGCATGCCCCAGATGGCTGTCTCTGGAAGGGATTAGCATTGAATCCGTAGGCTGAGTCAACAAGATCACCCTCACCAAGGCGGGTTGGGGAGCTTACTTGCTTGAGCTGGTGCATCCTTCTTCTCCTGCCCTGGGACATTGGTGCTCTTGGTTCTAGGGCCTTTGGACTCAGATGAGGACTTACCTCATTACCTTCCCTGATTCTCAGGCCTTTGGAGTCAGATTGAGTTACACCACTGGCTTTCCTGCTTCTCCAGTCAGCAAAGGACAGATCACGAGGCCTCTTGACCTGCATAACTATGTGAACGAATTCCTGTATTAATTATATGTTCCTACAATAATTATATATATACATTTATATACACATATAAATTTTGTATTTGTATAAAATTTAGAAATTTATATACAAATTTACAAATTTAATATGTGTCAGTTATATCTATCTATGTGTTTCTCTGGAGAACCCTAATACACAAGGGTGCTACCTAAATTGGCTAAAAGCTTGCAAAGTGGTGCTTTTTGGATGAGGGTGGAGCCTAGATATTGGTGCTGAGCTATGGAGGGACCTAAGGGTGTTAGAATTCTGAGTGCGTGGGTGGATGGGTAGGTGGCTGGACAAATGAATGAATTCCCTCATAGGAACTCCTTGCTTTCAGGTTTAGGCCAAACTTCTTTAAAAGCCTACTTAGATCCTGAGGTTAGGTAGTAATTTCTCATACTCTTCCCCTGACCTCAGTTATCCTTCCCCAAACCAGGGAGGCTGAAGGCTTTTCTGAGATCTGGACCATTTCTGGATGCCTCATGGAATCATTTAGGTCTATTTATGTTCTAATTCCCTGGAGTAGGAAATGGCAACCCACTCCAGTATTCTTGCCTGGAGAATCCCATGGCCAGAGGAGCCAGGCAGATTACGGCTCATGGGATTGCAAAGAGTTGGACACGACTGAGTGACTAAGCAAGCATGTTCTAATTATGAGAACTTCCATGTTGAACTCTCTCACCCCAGGGCTGGGAAGGGAACGGAGTGTGGTGGCTGGGATTCCTTCCAATCTGCTCTACAGGAGCACAAGCAGGATCTGATATGTCTGAGAAATAAAGACTTATGACATTACTTTGTAGCATGAGCTGAAGCTGTTCATACAGACAGAACTGTAAAATCACACGCACATGTACTTCAT
The DNA here is from genome assembly GCF_016772045.2 of Ovis aries. NCBI lineage: Eukaryota > Metazoa > Chordata > Mammalia > Artiodactyla > Bovidae > Ovis > Ovis aries. The sequence continues at coordinate 64,929,732 of NC_056068.1, read as the reverse complement.
GTACATGATCACACTGAAGCTTCACAACATCCTGCAAGGCAGTCGTTCTTATCACTGTCTGAGAGGGGAGGAAAGCCCAGTTTGGAGGTGGCTTTCAATACTTTGGCCACCTGATGTGACGAGCCGACTCACTGGAAAAGACCATGATGCTGGGAAAGGTTGAAGACAGGAGGAGAAGGGGATGACAGAGGATGAAATAGTTGGATGGCACCATTGACTCTGTGGACATGAGTTTGAGCAAACTCTGGGAGATGGTGAAGGACAGGGAAGCCTGGCTTGCAGCAGTCCAGGGGTTGCAAAGAGTCGGACATGACTGAGCGACTAAACAACAGCAACACTTCTCACTTCTAGAGGAGAGCTACAGGAATAGCATCCCTTTTCTGCCTCCAGATATTAGTACATCTGGATGAGACATTTGGAAGTGCTGCATAGCCACGTGCTACCAGTCTGAGATCTAGGCCAGTACTGAAGATGGCAGAGTCAAGATGGAGAGAATCTGGGATCCTGATGGTGGGGTAAGTCACTAAACAGCCCATCACAGAAACCTCCAGATACTTCTAGTTGACTTCCTGGTATCCGTTCTGGTCTGCTTCCTTAGTCACGTAAAAATCTGTATTGATGGATGTAGCAATGTACCTGACACAAAACACATTTTCCAGACTCCCGTGTCAATGCAAGTAGCTGATAAGATGTTAAGTGGCCCTTTGCCCTGCCCCTTTTTATCTTCCTGTTTCCTGGGATGGGAGCATGATGGGCAGAGTATAGTACCATTATGTGATCATGCAGCTAACTTGAGGATGGAAGCCATGTGCTAAAGATGGCAGCACCCAAAGTGTGGGTCCCTGCTGACTGTGGAGCTGCCATGCCAGCTTTTGACTGTTTATATCCAGGCTTCTTGTATGTGTACATAAAACTTCTGTTTTATAGAAGCCGCTGTTTTTAGTGTTTTCTGTTATATGCAGCTGAATCTAATCTCAGCTGCTCAGACTGTCTTTCTAAATTTCCTGCTGGGTGAGAATTAATTTCCTTAAAGTCTAAACTGTTTGGAGTGGGGGTTGCAATCAATAGCTTCGTAATTGTTTCCTCTTCAAAACCCATATTGTTAACATCTCTACCGTATAGTCATATAGTCACCTATAACATAGGGCTGTATTCTTCAATTCTCCATTATTCTTGAGGTAAGAGGTCTTAATGTTAGGATATCCTCCACTTTCTACATATCTTTCCTGTCTCTGAGTCCCATCATTGGGCAGTAAATAACTTCCAGAAAGCCCAAACAAAAAGCAGATTTTCCAGTTAGCTGCTACAGGGGTGGTACAGCATTGGTGGGGAATTCCCGTGGTTTCTTTGGCGCTGACCTCAGACTGTCAGAGTAATACCTCCCACCTGAGCAGGGTCTGGCTTTCAATAGCCTCCTGTCTAATCCTTGACCTTCTCCGCTGTTTGTTCCTCCTCGGTTCCTCCACCCGGACCATGTGGTCTGCCTCCCACACAAATCCTCAGAGAGAGGAGCTTTTAATAACTGGCGAGGCAACTATTGACTCAGGTTTTGTTTGTCTGCCATTAAGTTCGCATTTAATAAATGCAAGATTCTTGGTTTAATAGGCTGGTCATTGTGTATTATCAAAATGGTAAATTAATTATTCAGAACTGTGCTTGAGATAGACCAGAGATGGAACCTCGGTGGCCTCCCTCCTTCCTAATTCACAGTGAGCATTGCATTTCTGGCCAGTCAGTATTTATTTAAAACATAATAGCTATCTTGTTAAACTCAAGTCTGTTAAATCTAAATGAAAGTCAGGGATTTGTACCGGAGGGTGGGGAGCGGTTCAGTCAGTCTGTGTTGAGAGCATCCCAAACCACCCGCTTCGTTACTTGCATCTCACTGTGAGGTTGCCAAAGCCAGCTTGTAAAGCACGGCTGGAATAATAGTCCTTCCTTATCCAGGGACAGAACCACCTACCACCCTTAGCCCAAGAAGTTTTCCCTGGGATGTAAACCCATAATGTAATGATAATGATGGCTACCACTTAGCAGGGCCTATCGTATGCCAAGTGCTTTCGATCCATCTTCTCCAGTCCGCACAGCAATCCCAATTTACGCATGAGGATATTGATGCCTGGAGGGGTTAAATAATCTGCCCAAGGTCACACGGTTGTTAACTGGAAGAGCTAATTAGCAGAGTTACTTTTGTTAATTAGCTTCAGAGTTTGGGGATTCAGACTGGGATATTTTGGGTTCTAATGCCCATCCTCTCTTGCTGCAGAGACTCTGAGGGGCTTGAACATGGGTTTTTGTGTCAGCAGAGGGTTTAGTCCCTGCCTCTTGGCTCAGACCCTGATTGCTGGAGCAGTCAGTTGTGCATCCCACCTACTCTCTTTCACCGTTTAAGTCCCCCAGACTTACACACCTTCCCCGTGCTTGCCGTGCTTCCCTGAGGCTGATGTGAGTGGAGGCCGTCTTGACCTGCCTTTGGTTCCATCCCTCCGGTTTCCATCTCTGTGCAGGACTGTGGGGTTCGTCATCGCATTCTAAGGAGAAGGAACAGAATTCTCTAGGAGAAAAGAACTGTTTTTTTAAAGTGCATCTGAGCCACTTTTCTAGATTCTCTACTAGAGTTTGCCCCTGCCCTACATCGTGAGCCTCCCTAGTGGAGGGAACGTAAGACATGAACAGCCAACTTCTTGGGGACTTCAGTGCAGCTCACAGCTTAGGATCTGAGGTGCCCCATGGCATGATGTTGCTGAGCAGCCAGGCCACATGGTTCAAGCCAAGGACCTAATACAAGGACACTCGATTCAGCTTCAGTTGAAGGGAGCCATGCCACATTACTCATGCATTCATTCCACATGTATGTGTTGTGTGTCTCCCTTGCATCAGGCACTGATGTAAAGCATGGGGTCTTTGACTTCACATAAGATAGTCCTGGAATCCCAAGCATAGGACAGAGGAAGGAGCACTGACTGGACAGAGAATTGGTAGCTCTGGGTTTGAGTTAGGATGACCAACTCTCCTGGTTTGCCTGGAACTTTCCTAGTTTTAGCACTGAAAGTCCTGCATCCTACAGACCCCTCAGCATCTGCGGATGGTTGTTTGCCCTAGTTAGAGTGCCAGTTCTGCCATCTCCTAGTCAGTCAGTTAGGGTATATTTCTTGATGGCCCATTACGTGACCGACAGCATTCCATTGCTATGAGAACAACTGTGAGCAAAGTCAAGTTTGTGCTCAAGGTACCCCCTTTCAGTGCCAGTAAATAATACAAGAAAGAGCAAATAAGATAATATAAGGCATGTCTATGGGCTTCCCTGGTGGCTCAGCAGTAAAGATTCTGCCTGCAATGCAGGAGCCACAGGGGATACAGGTGCAATCCCTGGGCTGAGAAGATCCCCTGGAGGAGGGCATGGCCACCCACTCCAGTGTTCTTGCCTGGAGAATACCCATGAGGAGCCTGGCAGGCTACAGTCCATAGCATCCCACAGAGTTGGATACAACTGATGCAACTTTGCATACACACAGACATGCAAGGCATGTCTGAAGAGATAAACCAGGTCCTGTTACCTAGGTTGACTATATGGTGGGGAAGGGGGCTGTTCTAGGTGGGAAGGTCAGAGATGGCCTCAGTGACAATGAACAGACACAGGCCACCATGCACAGCTCTTGAGGGGAAGATTTCCAAATAGGATCGTGAAGGGCAAAGGCCCTAAGATGGGAAAGGATACTGCCAGGTTTGAGATCAGAAGGAATGTCAGAGTGGATGGGTATAGAGGAGGTGGGCAAGGGAAGGAGGAGGGTGGAAGCAGGCCGGGGCCAGGTGACAAAGGACCACGGGCTATGCATTAGGTTTGCGCCCTGGGGGAATCACTTTCAGAGAAGGAGTCAAAATTTCAGCGAAGTCGGTGGAGCTAGAAAACACAGTCCAGAGGGCTGAGTTTAGGCATCCTGGCTTCCCCCACAAACCTGCTGCCTATGTGGTGTTTTCCCTCTTGGTAAGAATATCACCATTCACAGACTTGTCTGGGCTCAGAACTTCAATGTCATCTGGTTCCTGCTTTCCCATCCACCTGTCATTCAGTTAGTCTGAATGACATAAATCACTGCATTCCATGACCTTGCCTAAGATGATAGTACTCAGCATATTTGCTCAAGCTGCAGACTTTCCCAGAAGCAGACTCTGAGGTGAAGATTTGTATACAGGAAGTTTTTTGAAGAGTTTTTTTGGTGTGTTTTGATATCATAAATTAAATTAATCTTCTAGTGTTGAACTAACCTTGCATTCCTGAGGTAATACCCACTTGCTCATGATGTGTTAAATTATATTTGTATTTTTATTACTATATATTATATTTATAATTATGCTGCTGCTGCTAAATCACTTCAGTCATGTCCAACTCTGTGTGACCCCATAGACGGCAGCCCACCAGGCTCTTCCATCCCTGGGATTCTCCAGGCAAGAATACTGGAGTGGGTTGCCATTTCCTTCTCCAATTTATAATTTTGAGAGATTGACTTAGGAATGGAAGTGATAAAACAAGGGACTACTATTTTTCATTATAAAACTTTTAGCACTATCTGATTTTTAATTATTTTCCCCTAGTGTATGAAAGGGCTTCCCTGTTAGCTCAGCTGAAAAGAATCCACTTGCAATGCCAGAGACCCTGGTTCGATTCCTGGGTTAGGAAGATTCCCCTGGAGAAGGGGAATCTTCTCTACCCACTCCAGTGTTCATGGGCTTCCCTGGTGGGTCAGACAGTAAAAAATCTGCCTCTAATGTGGGAGACTTGGGTACGATCCCTGGGTTGGGAAGTTCCCCTGGAGGGGGGCATGGCAACCCACTCCAGTATTCTTGCCTGGAGAATCCCTGTGGATGGAAGAGCCTGGCGGGGTACAGTCCATGGGGTCACAAAGAGTCGGACATGACCCAGTGACTAAGCACAGGACAGAAGCACATTATGTGAAAATCAATTTTTTAAATACTAAAAAAACCCCAAACTAAAATTCAAACCAGTAACTTTCCATGAGTTGATGCTGGTGTGGGGTTTATGTTTGTTATTTTTTGTTTTTGTTTTGGAGTGAGTGGCCTTTGAGAAAAGGTCTTAGATAACTGCAGCTGGGCTGGGTAACAGTTGAAAGGAAATAGTAGGTAGGTCTAGACTTGAGCCAAAGTAATTGTCACCACATAGAAAGCCAGTTTCTGTGTCAGGAACTGTGTTGGCACATGTCATTACTTGATTAAATCCTGACAAGAGCTTTTCTCAATTAACTATTGTTAACACAACAAACCACCCCAAAACGTAGTGGTTTAGAACAATACTGTTTATTTTGCAATAAATAGTAATGCTACAGGCTCCCTTGCCAGAAGCCAGAGAAAGAGATGGAAGGATTAAAGAACACAAAACTTTTCTGCCTGCTTGGCCCTTTCCTTCCTATGCTAAGTCACTTCAGTCATGTCCGACTCTGTGCGACCCCATAGACAGCAGCCCATCAGGCTCCCCTGTCCCTGGGATTCTCCAGGCAAGAATACTGGAGTGGGTTGCCATTTCCTTCTCCATTCCTTCCTATAGCTGAATGCTAAAAGGATGATTTAAGAGAGGACAGTTTGCACCAACTAGATGCATAGACTCACCTATTGGTGGTACAAGATACAAAGGGTCGTCTCTACAAATGTGATTGGCATTCTACATTTTGAGCTGGGCACTTATTCTTTGGTTTTGCTTGGGGTCATCTGTGTGACTGCCATCATCTGCCTGTGTGGCTCAACCAGGATAGTGAAGTGAAAGTGGCTCAGTCGTGTCCGACTCTTTGTGACCCCATGGACTGTACAGTCCATGGAATTCTCCAGGCCAGAATACTGGAGTGGGTAGCCTCTCCCTTCTCCAGGGGATCTTCCCAACCCAGGGATCGAACCCAAGTCTCCCTCACTGCAGGCTCATTCTTTACCAGCTGAGCCACAAGGGAAGCCCTCAACCAGGATAGAATGGTCTGAGAGACTGATTGCCTTGTGGTGACAACATGTATGAGTGATTAGCTGGGGCTGCTGGCTAGGGGTGTCTCCAGTCTCCTCCATGTGACCTTCCAGCAAGATATCTTAGGTTTCTTCGATGGTTGTAGCAGAACTGCAAAAGGGCGAGCCTCAATGTGCAAATACTGAGGTTCCATTGGTGACCCATTTGATGACGTCCAGTTGGTCAAAGCAAATTATATGGCAAAGTGGTTCAGATGGTAAAGAATCCACCTGCAATGTGGGAGACCTGGGTTCGACCCCTGGGTTGGGAAGTTCCCCTGGAGGGGAGCATGGCAACCCACTCCAGTATTCTTGCCTGGAGAATCCCCATGGACAGAGGAGCCTGGTGGGCTCAAAGAGTTGAACACGACTGAGTGACCAGGCACAGTGTCAGTATGGAAGGAAGATATGCAGGGGCATGGATTCTGGAGAAGAGATTCGCTGGGGACATTCAATGTAACAATCTGCCTCAGAGTGCTTTGAAGCTTACATTTATTATTATCCTTATTTTACAGATGAAGAAACCAAGTTAAATAACTTGCCCAAGTTCCTCTCTCATGTCTGGCAAGAAACTCTTCTCCTTCTGACGCCAAAGCCCACACCCTAACCAGTGCAGTGTCTCCAGTGCCCTACCCTGACCTTGACTTCTTTTGCATAGTCCATTGTCCGACGATCTGACTGTCATGATGGTAAGTCATCTAGTCTCAGATCTGCTGCTGCTCTCTTGTGTGTTTGCCCTTGATGGTCCTCCCGGAATACACACACACCCCCTGACACATACACACATACATGTGCACTCAAAAGCACCATGTAAGTGTCATGTTCTCCCTTTGTATATTCCCTTCAGCTACTACATTGAACTTCCCACTTTCGCTTCCTTTGTCCGTGAGATCTGGGGAGAATGGATACCCCGTCACATTCGCAGTGACAACCCTTTGCATCCCGCACCTCTGAACAGATGAGATGAGTCCATGTACCTACTTGATACAAATTGTCCTCTTTTTAATCAACCTTTTGGCAATCAATTACAAGAAGAATATGGCCAAGTGGGCAGAAAAGTTCTGCACTCTTTAATCCATCCATCTCCTTCTCTGGCTTCTGGAAAGGGAGCCTGCTATAATACTTCTTTCCCACCACTCAGCAGACTGGTGGAAAGATGGGAAGTCACGTCCTCTTGTTATCATTGCCACCAGAAATCCTGTAGCATCTGACAGACTGAGACAGATGGCCTCTTACTCAGGGAGGCCTGTTTTGTGGACACGGTCCAGCCTGAAGGTCCCAAGCACCATTTCAGTGTTGTTATTGGCAACATGATTGAGAGGGAAGCACGATGGCTTGTCAACTTGACTTTCACAGGAGTATTAAAGTGCAGCAGGACATAAAATGTATTTTGTTTTCAACAAGGTTTCCTTTCTGTCCTACATGATCAACATGTCATAGAAATATGGCTTCTTATTATCCCTCCTTTTAGGGCACTTTGAAACTGTTAAGAGAGATGCAGGCAAAGAGCTGAGTGTTGATTGTTGCTGATGAGTGTGATGCTGCTCTTTCTGAGATCATTATCTGTGGTAGACACAATAATGCCCTCTCTGCCCCCATGTCCTAATTCCTGGAACTTTTCATAGCAAAGGGAAGTTAAAGTTGCAGATAGAAGTAAGATTGCTAATCAGCTGATTTCAAAACAGGGAGAGTATCCCAGATTATCCAGGTGGGTCCAGTGTACTCAAAGGGGCCATTAAGTGTGGAGCTGCTGCTGCTAAGTCGCTTCAGTCGTGTCCGACTCTGTGCGACCCCATAGACGGCAGCCCACCAGGCTCCCCCATCCCTGGGATTCTCCAGGCAAGAACACTGGAGTGGGTTGCCATTTCCTTCTCCAGTGTATGGAAGTGAAAAGTGAAAGTGAAGTCACTCAGTCGTGTCCAATCCTCAGCAACCCCATGGACTGCAGCCTTCCAGGCTTCTCCATCCATGGGATTTTCCAGGCAAGAGTACTGGAGTGGGTTGCCATTGTCTTCTCTGTTAACTGTGGAGGAAGGAGGTCAAAGAGTCATCCATTGAGAAAGATTCAACTGGTCATTGCTGGCTTTGAACATGAAAGGGGATCACAAGCCTAGGAGCATGGGCAGCGTCTAGAAGTTAGAAAACACAAAGAAAAGAATTTTCTGGAAGGAATGCAGCCCTATTAACACCTTGCTTTTAGCCAGTGAGACCCATTTTGATCTCTAGAAGTGTCAGATGATCAATATTTATCATTTTACACTACCAAGTTTTTGTTAATTCATACAGCAGCAACAGGAAACAAATACACAACATTTCATTAGCTCCTTGTATAATGGTCAGTGTTTAAAGAGCATCCTGGTTGCATTTGTGGAAGACTTCAGCATATGTGATATGTGGGGATATTATCCCATTTTTCATATTTGCATAGAAAACCTGTGAGAGCCACACTACCCTTATACCAGAGAGACTTATCTGGTTGGTGAGGCTGAATCGCAATTACCGAGCACACTCTGCTCAAGTTTCAGTCAGTTCAGTCGCTCAGTCATGTCTGACTCTTTGCGACTCCATGAATCGCAGCATGCCAGGCCTCACTGTCCATCACCAACTCCCGGAGTTCACTCAGACTCACATCCATTGAGTCAGTGATGCCATCCAGCCATCTCATCCTCGGTCGTCCCCTTCTCCTCCTGCCCCCAATCCCTCCCAGCATCAGAGTCTTTTCCAATGAGTCAACTGTTCGCATGAGGTGGCCAAAGTACTGGAGTTTCAGCTTTAGCATCATTCCTTCCAAAGAAATCCCAGGGCTGATCTCCTTCAGAATGAACTGGTTGGATCTCCTTGCAGTCCAAGGGATTCTCAAGAGTCTTCTCCAACACCACAGTTCAAAAGCATCAATTCTTCGGCGCTCAGCTTTCTTCACAGTCCAACTCTCACATCCATACATGACCACAGGAAAAACCATAGCCTTGACTAGACGGACCTTTGTTGGCAAAGTAATGTCTCTGCTTTTGAATATGCTATCTAGGTTGGTCATAACTTTTCTTCCAAGGAGTAAGCGTCTTTTAATTTCATGGCTGCAGTCACCATCTGCAGTGATTTTGGAGCCCCCCAAAATAAAGTCTGACACTGTTTCCACTGTTTCCCCATCTATTTCCCATGAAGTGATGGGACCAGATGCCATGATCTTCATTTTCTGAATGTTGAGCTTTAAGCCAACTTTTTCACTCTCCACTTTTACTTTCATCAAGAGGCTTTTTAGTTCCTGTTCACTTTCTGCCACAAGGGTGGTGTCATCCACATATCTGAGGTTATGATATTTCTCCCGGCAATCTTGATTCCAGCTGGTGCTTCTACCAGCCCAGCATTTCTCATGACGTACTCTGCATATAAGTGAAATAAGCAGGGTGACAATATACAGCCTTGACGCACTCCTTTTCCTATTTGGAACCAGTGTGTTGTTCCATGTCCAATTCTAACTGTTGCTTCCTGACCTGCATATAGGTTCCTCAAGAGGCAAGTCAGGTGGTCTGGTATTCCCATCTCTTTTAGAATTTTCCACAGTGTATTGTGATCCACACAGTCAAAGGCTTTGGCATAGTCAATAAAGCAGAAATAGATATTTTTCTGGAACTCTCTTGCTTTTTCCATGATCCAGTGGATGTTGGCAATTTGATCTCTGGTTCCTCTGCCTTTTCTAAAACCAGCTTGAACATCTGGTAGTTCACGGGTCACCTATTGCTGAAGCCTGGCTTGGAGAATTTTGAGCATTACGTTACTAGCATGTGAGATGAGTGCAATTTTTGCGGTAGTTTGAGCATTCTTTGGCATTGCCTTTCTTTAGGATTGGAATGAAAACTGACCTTTTCCAGTCCTGTGGCCACTGCTGAGTTTTAGAAATTTGCTGGCATATTGAGTGCAGCACTTTCACAGCATCATCTTTCAGGATTTGAAATAGCTCAACTGGAATTCCATCACCTCCTCTAGCTTTGTTCATAGTGATGCTTTCTAAGGCCCACTTGACTTCACATTCCAGGATGTCTGGCTGTAGGTGAGTAATCACACCATCATGATTATCTTGGTTGTGAAGACCTTTTTGTACAGTTCTTCCATGTATTCTTGCCACCTCTTCTTAATATCTTCTGCTTCTGTTAGGTCCATACCATTTCTGTCCTTTATTGAACCCATCTTTGCATGAAATGTTCCCTTGGTATCTGTAATTTTCTTGAAGAGATCTCTAGTCTTTCCCATTCTGTTGTTTTCCTCTATGTTTTTTCATTGATCGCTGAGGAAGGCTTTCTTATCTCTTCTTGCTATTCTTTGGAACTCTGCATTCAGATGCTTATATCTTTGCTTTTCTCCTTTGGTTTTCACCTCTCTTCATTTCACAGTTATTTGTAAGGCCTCCCCAGACAGCAGTTTTGCCTTTTTGCATTTCTTTTCCATGGGGATGGTCTTGATCCCTGTCTCCTGTACAATGTCACGAACCTCAGTCCATGGTTCATCAGGCACTCTCTCTATCAGATCTAGTCTCTTAAATCTATTTCTCACTTCCACCGTATAATCATAAGGGATTTGATTTAGATCATACCTGAATGGTGTAGTGGTTTTCCCTACTTTCTTCAATTTCAGTCTGAATTTGGCAATAAGGAGTTCATGATCTGAGCCACAGTCAGCTCCTAGTCTTGTTTCTGTTGACTGTATAGAGCTTCTCCATCTCTGGCTGCAAAGAATATAATCAATCTGGTTTCGGTGTTGACCATCTGGTGATGTCCATGTGTAGAGTCTTCTCTTGTGTTGTTGGAAGATGGTGTGTGCTATGACCAGTGCATTTCCTTGGCAAAATTCTATTAGTCTTTGCCCTGCTTCATTCCATATTCCAAGGCCAAATTTGCCTGTTACTCCAGGTGTTTCTTGACTTCCTACTTTTGCATTCCAGTCCCCTATAATGAAAAGGATATCTTTTTTGGGTATTAGTTCTGAAAGGTCTTGTAGGTCTCCACAGAACCATTCAACTTCAGTTTCTTCAGCATTACTGGTTGGGGCATATACTTGGATTACTGTGATATTGAATCGTTTGCCTTGCTAACGAACAGAGATCATTCTGTCCTTTTTGAGACTGCATCCAAGTACTGCATTTTGGACTCCTTTGTTGACCATGATGGCTACTCCATTTCTTCTGAGGGATTCCTGCCCGCAGTAGTAGATATAATGGTCATCTGAGTTAAATTCACCCATTCCAGTCCATTTTAGTTCGCTGATTCCTAGAATGTTGACGTTCACGCTTGCCATCTCCTGTTTGACCACTTCCAATATGCCTTGATTCATGGACCTGACATTCCAGGTTCCTATGCAATATTGCTCTTTACAGCATCAGACCTTGCTTCTATCACCAGTCACATCCATAGCTGGGTATTGTTTTTGCTTGGCTCCATCCCTTCATTCTTTCTGGAGTTATTTTCCACTGATCTCCAGTAGGATATTGGGCACCTACTGACCTGGGGAGTTCCTCTTTCAGTATCCAATCATTTTGCCTTTTCCTACTGTTCATGGGGTTCTCAAGGCAAGAATACTGAAGTGGTTTGCCATTCCCTTCTCCAGTGGACCACATTCTGTCAGACCTCTCCACAAGTTTAAGTTTATTTGCTCAAGATTTTTGTGTGACAATTTGGGCAAGACTAAACTGAGACTGCTCATCTCCATTCTATGTGGTATTAGTTGGGTTTTTTCCTGTGTTTGTGGTTGCTTAGCATGTTGATTGGAGAAAGTAATGGCAACCCACCCCAGTACTCTGGCCTGGAAAATCCCCATGGATGGAGGAGCCTTGGTAGGCTGCAGTCCATGGGGTTGCTTGGAGTCAGACACAACTGAGAGACTTCACTTTCACTTTTCACTTTCATGCATTGGAAAAGGAAATGGCAGCCCACTCCAATGTTCTTGCCTGGAGAATCCCAGGGACGGGGAAGCCTAGCGGGCTGCCATCTGTGGGGTCGCACAGAGTTGGACACGACTGAAGCGACTTAGCAGCAGCAGCACCATGTTGATTGGGTGCCGGCTGATGCTGGCTGATGTCATGCACAGATCCAGCAGTCGGTTGAAGTTTCAGCCGGGCTACAGTGTTCATCCACTGGAGTAAGCTAGCTTGGGCTTCCTCCCTTGGCAGCTGGGTTCCAAGAGGGAAAACACAGATATCTCTAGAGGTCTTGGCTCAAAAATTGCACAGGGTCATTCTCCTTCCCATTGGCCAAAAGAAGTCACAAGAGCTGTTCAAATTTGCAAGAGAGCAGAGAAATAGACTGCACCTGTGGGTGGGAGCCAATAGTGCAAAGTAGCACATGTGCAGGGATGGGAAGCATTTGTAGCTGTTGTTTTCAACCTTCTGTGTTCTCCATGGGGCTTCCAGGTGGCTCAGTGGTAAAGAATCCACCTGCCAACGCAGGAGCTGAGGGTCCGGTTCTGGGTTGGAAAGATTCCCTTGGAGAAGGAAATGACAGCCCACTCCAGTATTCTTGCCCATGGGAAATCCCATGGACAGAGGAGCCTGGTGGGTTACAGTCCATGGGGTTGCCAAAGAGTTGGACACAACTTAGTGACTAAAACAGCAATACCCTCTGTCGTTCCTTTTTTGGGCTCGGATGCCTCAAGGTGGAATGCGTTCTTCCTTCTGCTCCTGCCTCTTTCATGCAGTGAGCTCACCAGGGCGAGCTCTGCAGGGGCTGGCTTGGAGTTGTTCATCTGCCATGACCAGGCTAAGTGCAATTTGAAGAAGGAGCGGAAAGCTCACTCAAGCTCAGGGCCAATCCCCGTACAACAGTTTGGGTGGCCAGCAGTTCAACTGTTCTTAGGACCTCTGTCTGACTCCTCTGTCTATTTCTTTATTGCTTTAGAACTTGGGGTGGACAGAATGCATGATTAATTAATACCTTGCTGCTGCTGCTGCTAAGTCACTTCAGTCGTGTCTAATTCTGTGCGACCCCATAGATGGCAGCCCACCAGGCTCCCCCGTCCCTGGGATTCTCCAGGCATGAATACTGGAGTGAGTTGCCATTTCCTTCTCCAATGCATGAAAGTGAAAAGTGAAAGGAAAGTCACTCAGTTGTGTCTGACTCTTAGCGACCCCATGGACTGCAGCCCACCAGGCTCCTCCGTCCATGGGATTTTCCAGGCAAGAGTATTAGAGTGGGTTGCCATTGCCTTCTCTGAATTAATACCATAAGAACTTAGTAATAACCACCTGAAGGAGGTAGAGATAACCAGTGACAAGTAGGGGAAAGTTCAGTACAGGCAAAACCAGGGCATTGTTCTACAAGAGATGATACAAACTATGTTTAAGTGGTAGGTATATGATGGAGAAGGGTTTCGCCATCCATGTGGACTAACTTTGGTGCATGGGGATGACCCAGAAAAATGTTATGGGGAGGGAGGTGGGAGGGGGGTTCATGTTTGGGAATGCAAGTAAGAATTAAAGACTTTAAAATTTAAAAAATTAAAAAAAAAAAAAGAAAATAACCATTAAAAAAAAAAAAAAGTCCAACAATTAAGATGCTTAAAAAACACCGACAAAATCCTGGAAAGTGTGTACTAGTTTTGTATTTCCACTTAAGTCATTTGTTTTCTGCATGATAGTTGCTATATGGACAGGGCTTCCCTAGCGGCTCAGACGGTAAAGCTTCTGCCTGCAATGCGGGAGACCTGGGTTCAATTCCTGGGTCAGGAAGATCCCCTGGAGAAGGAAATGGCAATTCACTCCAGCACTCTTGCCTGGAAAATCCCATGGATAGAGGAGCCTGATAGGCTACAGTCCATGGGGTTGCAAAGAGTCGGACATGACTGAGCGACTTCACTTCACTTCCTGAGACAGCAATGAAGTATAATATAAGCTGGCAGATAGACATTTTCCATCTTGCTAGTTCATCTTCTTAATAGACAACCTGCAGGAATATATATTGAACATACTCATACACTGGTGGCTTAGATGGTAAAGAATCTCTGCCTGTACTGTGAGAGCCAGAGGTTTGCTCCCTAGGTCGGGAAGACACCCTGGAGAAGGGTATGGCAACCCACTCCAGTATTCTTGCCTGGAGAATTTCATGGACAGAGGAGCTTGGTAGGCTACAGTCCGTGGGGTCACAAAGAGTTGTACATGACTGAGCGACTAACACTTTCACTTCTCATACTCATACACAGACATATCTTGACTCTTGTTGTTGATGCAATTGATAATGGGACTCTCTGGGCATGGGTGAGACTTTTTTGGCTAGCACTTCATCCAGAAGTCATTCTCTTCCTACAAAAATGACAGAGAAAAATCAGAGTTATGTAGATGGTCTTGTTCTACATCAGCGGCAGCAGGATGGAGAGAAGGCACTGGTGTGTGGCTGCAGACGGGTTTCTGGTTAGAGCAGCTTAAAGGTGGCACTAGTGGTAAAGAACCCAACTGCCAATGCAAGAGACGTAAGAGATGCGGGTTCAATCCCTGGGTCGGGAAGATCCTTTGAGGAGGGCATGGCAACCCACTCCAGTATTCTTGCCTGGAAAATTCCATGGACAAAGAAGCCTGGTGGGCTACAGTCCACAGGATCACAGAGTCGGACATGACTGAAGCAACTTAGCACGCAAAGAAGCTGTGCATCATGTCAAAATAAGCATGGGTTTTGGTTAAAGATGAGCCTGGGTTTTCTTACTCTTGGATTTACATATCACTCACTCTGAAACTTTGGAGAGGTAATTTCACCTTCTTCCATCTCCATTTCTTCTATAAAATGGGGCTCATGATACTCAAATTCACATGACTGTTGCAAGGATTAAATAAAATGCATTTATAATGTTTTTCCTTATGCTTAGGGCATTGTAGGTGTGCCACAGTGATGGCCACTTGAGAACCAAATTTGCAAGGTTGGTGGAAGGAGTCAAGAGTCAAGCCCTGGCAGGGATCTGTGCAGTAGCTAGTAGGAACAGGGATTGCTAAGGTGGTAGAGATGTGCTTGAAGAAACCTTAAAGGACTCCAGGTTTTATGAAATGCATTTTCATCGATAGCAACTACATAGCAAGAGACAATATTAGAACTAACGTATCGCTTTCAGAGGATTCTCAACTAATGGATCTGACCTGAAAAGCATGGACAAGAGTGACTGGGCTAAGCAGATAAGAGGCTGATGTAGAGCCAGACAACAGCAGACTGAACAGAGCTGAGCACCCTCAGATAGTCAGGGCTAGGCTGGTTTTGAGCTGTGCTTTGTCCGTGGCAGAGGCACAGTTTTGGTTCCCACTGGCTATGCCCCAATCTTTCTTCTCATTGACTTGGCAAGGCTGGTTCCTGTTCTGCAAACCTCAGCTCTGACAGCTCTTGGACTGTTCTAGTGTAACAGGTAGAAGTAAACTGACAAAAATAAAGTGAACTGGCAAACACTCTCCCAGTTGAGCCCCTCAGCTAATCTCTCAACAGCTGGGAAAAACCACTGCCTGGATCAGCTGGTTCCCCCATAAACTGGATTCCTGGGGCCTTTCCCAGCTCTTCGTTCAGCAACCTGCTATAGTAGCAAAAGGAGGGAGAGAGTCAAATGATCTTTCTAGAAATCAGCCTTCATAGTTCTGACTGCTTTGTTACATCACAGTGATGGCTCCTTGGGTCTAGTGACTTGGATGCTAAAAGTAATTGCAGTCTTTGGGACTGTCCCTGAATTTCTCTCTCCCAACAGGAAGGGAAGACCACCTCTCCTTCCAAGGCGTGGAGGTTCTCTCCTGTTCCTCTGTTGCAGCAGCGGTGAGATCTGACTTTACAAGATCAGACTTTACACACTAGGGCTCAGGTGTGCTGAACCAGAAGGGAACTTCCTTGATTTTAGTAACTGATCTCTTTCCACTCTGAAGTCCTCGTAAGAGTCGGGAGAAAAACACAGAAACAGATGTGCCAGTGAAAGAGATCTCAGTCCCTTCTGGTTCAAAATCATCCCGGGTGGGTAAATATTCTGATGTTCTATTTCCTTTCAGGTCTGTTTTCCTCTTTTCGAGAAGTTGTTCTTTGCTCTTTCCCAAGAGGACATGTGAGATGGAGGGCAGAGAGGCCATATCCATCCTCAGGGGAGAGGGGAGGGGCCCTTTCTCTGCGTGTGGTCCCCTGAGCCTCTGGTCTCACAGCCTTCCAGCTCCAGAGCCAAGCCTGGTGTATCTAGGGGATGTTCTCTCAGCCCTCAGGATGCAAGCTCAGCCATCTCCCGTCTGCTGTCCCCAACCCTCCTGGGATTTCACTGGTTCTGCTGGTGCTGTGACTGGGTCGCATCCTCCATCAGGCCCCCAGACCTGGCCAGATCCCTCTGTGGCCACTGTTACAGGACTTCCTCACTTGTGTCTTGCTGAGCTTTCGTGGGCAGGCTTCTCAGTTCTTAATTCTCAGCTCCCTTCACCATTCCTCTCTCACTGGCCCTGAAGAATGTTCCAGAATTTTCTGTGCTGTGGTAGAAGAAGAGAGAGTTGAGAGTTTCAACCTGAACATGGTAGATATTGCCCAAAATAATCTACTCCCCCTATCTCAGTGGGTGAGGATTCCAGGGAGTGGAATATTGTATCCATGAGAACAGGGGTGGGGCTGCCTCTCTCTGGCACGCTGCCCACCCTCCCTTTGAAGGATGCTGGCCTCTGTGACATTTCTCAGTAGCTGACAGTAGCAAAGAGGTCCTATGGCAAACATTAGCCTCCCTCCTGCCTTTGAGGGCATTTGAGGGCTTGAAGCTGCCAACAGCTGTGAGGTACTGAGGGTTATGCCACTGTGTTGCCTGAAATGGAATCTCATTCACAATTCAGTTCATGGTCCAAGAAACAAAAATAATATTTAATGAGGAAAATCTTCTTTGTTTAATTACGGTAAATGTCAAGGTCAAATCCGAGTGCTTTGCTTAAGGTCAAATGCTCAGGGCTATCAAAAAGCATTTAAACCAGAGCGGATAGGCTGTTAAAACCCAGACTAGTTAAAATGAGGCACCATCCTCTCTCAGTGATTTATTTCCCCATCAGAAGCAGTAAGGTTGGAGCTAGAACAATCCTCTTGTGTTTTGTTCTCCTCTGATGTTCTCTTTAGGCTGATGAGGGATTCCTAGTGAAATCAATGCCCCGAGGCTCCCAGAGGGTTACCCCCACAGCTCAGGAATCCTGTTTCCATTTGACTAGTGTTTGAGAAAGGTGCTGATGCCTAAACCTCTCTCTTAGAGCTTCTGATTTAATTGGTCTGGGGGAGACCTGGGCACTGGTATTTTCTTTAGGGTTCCCAAGTGAAATGTTTCTAATATACGATGGGATTTAGAACAACTGGGTTAAATAGTCAACTTAGTCAAAATGCCAAGAGCTGATGCTCTGTGCGCCCTGAGCTTTCTGCAATATTGCACCAGCGTTTCTCATAGTTTTCATTCAATCCAAATTTATCTTCTTCCCCACTGCCTCTTATCCTCACAGCCCAGAGCTGCCTCTTCAGAGACAGCACGTAATGTCAAGCTCCAGAAAGGGCAAAGTTGCAATGCCACGCTCCCCTTGTACTTGGCAATGAATGGAATGGAAACCATCTCTCAGACGTCCCTAGCTCCGCACCGAATGGGTTAGCCAAGATCAATTCTGAAGGCTCAGGAAAGAGATGAGAATTCAGACTCTGGTATGGGTCTCTGAGTAGTCTGAAAAGAAGGGGCAGCAGACCTTTCCTGAGCAGAGAGGAAATCTATGTCCTGTTATTTATGCACAATGCTTCACTGTTCCTTCTTTCTTTCTTGTCATACGATAGAAATAATGATCTTGGTACTGGACTCTGTGCTGCACCAGGACGATTAATCACACACTGAGTCATTTATTTCCTCATACTCCCATCCACCAGGACCATTATCCTGTAGGTAAACAGAGGTACCAGTAAATCATGGACAGAACGCAAGTTGGTGGGAGAATAGTTGATTAAGCGTCTCCATAACTTACAGTTATAGAGCACCTCTCATCCCAGAGGATCTCCAAGCACCAGATAGACTGATGAACGCGCCGCTGCCCAGCCTCTATATATGTCATTTTCTACTCCATTGCCTCGGGGGGCGGGGGAGGTTTATTGCCCTTGTCATATAGTTACTCTCAAAACTGCAGTCATGGTTTAGATGGGAGGTAAAGAAAGGAACTTTTCACTTCCTTGTCCTTTCAGGGAGTAGAAACCAACTACTCACCAGGAACTCAGCAGCAGAGAGTAATGTATATACCTTCCCTTTGGGGCAACATTTTTTTTGGTTCCTGAAGTGCTGCCAATATTTCTAAAGTTGCCAACTTTAGAAGAGCAGGCATTGAGATTGAGGGGTGAACTAGGACAAGAGCTAAACTAAGCTGTATGGCATGGGGAGCTCAGCTCTGTATTCTGTGATGACCTCGAGGGCTAGGGTGGGAAGGAGGTCCAAGAAGGAGGGTATATATGTACACATATAGCCAACTCATCTTGTTGTAAACAAGATTCATTCAGTTGTGTCCAGCTCTTTGCGACCCCATGGACTGCAGCACACCAGGCCTTCCTGTCTATCACAAACTCCTGGAGTTTACTCAGACTCATGTCCATTGAGTCAGTGATGCCATCCAACCATTACTTAAAAATGTATATATATATATATATATATGTGTGTGTGTGTGTGTGTGTGTGTGTGTGTGTGTGTGTTACCAGGGTAAAAATGTTTTAAGATCTGCTAGAATCTTAATCTAGGAGAGAATCACTCTCAGGGAGGATTATTTACTCACAAGACTTTAGAACTATTCATGATAACTCTGCTCTTTAAAACTTAGTAATATATGGGCCCCTTTGAAAGAAGAAAATTTCCACTTTCTTCCCAGGGCTTTCTACAATTATAATGCTTTCAAGCATACTGTTATAGCTCTGATATATGTGGGAAGCAAAAAACCAAGTTATATTCAAGTGAGTTAAATTCAGTTCAGTACAATTCAATTCAATACAAGCTAAAACCAAAAAGCCAATGTGATTCAATTTAACAACATTAATTTAATGGGAAGGATGATGTTGTTTTGCTGAAACCAAATTGCTTCTCAAATGAGAACATGATATTGACTACTGGCTCATTAGTTCTTTCAAGTTTCATATAATTGTCCTACAGGGTGCCGAGTGATGACCCAGTTTTCCACCATTTCTCTCTATTTGAACTGCAATGGAAACTCCCTCTGTGCAGCACACTATTAATTTATTTGGCCTTAATTTGGGGTGAGCATAACATTTCCGTGCAAAGTCTACATATGTGTCGCTGGAACAAACAAGCCCTTTAGGACCCTATGGCATGAGCGACTATGTCATGTCTTTAGAATGATGCAGAAAATGGTAAAACTAAATTTTAATACTATGATCAAAAGGAAAGCCCCCAATTTAAAAATCCTCATACAACTTTTTCAAGACTCTCCTAGGGCTTTGTGTGAGCCATGGACCTCAGGTTAAAATGCGTATGTCCAAAAAAGCAAAATGGCTGTCTGGGGAGGCCTTACAAATAGCTGTGAAAAGAAGAGAGGCGAAAAGCAAAGGAGAAAAGCAAAGATATAAGCATCTGAATGCAGAGTTCCAAAGAATAGCAAGAAGAGATAAGAAAGCCTGCTTCAGGGATCAATGCAAAGAAATAGAGGAAAACAACAGAATGGGAAAGACTAGAGATCTCTTCAAGAAAATTAGAGATACCGAGGGAACATTTCATGCAAAGATGGGCTCGATAAACGACAGAAATGGTCTGGACCTAACAGAAGCAGAAGATATTAAGAAGAGGTGGCAAGAATACATGGAAGAACTGTACAAAAAAGATATTCACAACCCAGATAATCACGATGATGTCATCACTAATCTAGAGCCAGACATCTTGGAATGTGAAGTCAAATGGGCCTTAGAAAGCATCACTATGAACAAAGCTAGTGGAGGTGATGGAATTCCAGTTGAGCTGTTTCAAATCCTGAAAGATGATGCTGTGAAAGTGCTGCACTCAATATGCCAGCAAATTTATAAAACTCAGCAGTGGCCACAGGACTGGAAAAGATCCGTTTTCATTCCAATTCCAAAGAAAGGCAATGCAAAAGAATGCTCAAACTACCGCAAAAATTGCACTCATCTCACATGCTAGTAAAGTAATGCTCAAAATTCTCCAAGCCAGACTTCAGCAATACGTGAACTGTGAACTCCCTGATGTTCAAGCTGGTTTTAGAAAAGGCAGAGGAACCAGAGATCCAATTGCCAACATCCGCTGGATCATGGAAAAAGCAAGAGAGTTCCAGAAAACATCTATTTCTGCTTTATTAACTATGCCAAAGCCTTTGACTGTGTGGATCACAATACACTGTGGAAAATTCTAAAAGAGATGGGAATACCAGACCACCTAACCTGCCTCTTGAGAAATCTGTATGCAGGTCAGGAAGCCACAGTTAGAACTGGACATGAAACAACAGACTGGTTCCAAATAGGAAAAGGAGTACATCAAGGCTGTATATTGTCACCCTGCTTATTTCACTTATATGCAGAGTACATCATGAGAAACGCTGGACTGGAAGAAACACAAGCTGGAATCAAGATTGCTGGGAGAAATAGCAATGACCTCAGATATGCAGATGACACCACCCTTATGGCAGAAAGTGAAGAGGAGCTAAAAAGCCTCTTGATGAAAGTGAAAGAGGAGAGTGAAAAAGTTGGCTTAAAGCTCAACATTCAGAAAATGAAGATCATGGCATCTGGTCCCATCACTTCATGGGAAATAGATGGGGAAACAGTAGAGACAGTGTCAGACTTTATATTTTTGGGCTCCAAAATCACTGCAGATGGTGACTGCAGCCATGAAATAAAAAGATGCTTACTCCTTGGAAGAAAAGTTATGACCAACCTAGATAGCATATTCAAAAGCAGAGACATTACTTTGCCGACTAAGGTCCGTCTAGTCAAGGCTATGGTTTTTCCTGTGGTCATGTATGGATGTGAGAGTTGGACTGTGAAGAAGGCTGAGTGCCAAAGAATTGATGCTTTTGAACTGTGGTGTTGGAGAAGACTCTTGAGAATCCCTTGGACTGCAAGGAGAGCCAACCAGTCCATTCTGAAGGAGATCAACCCTGGGATTTCTTTGGAAGGAATGATGCTAAAACTGAAACTCCAGTACTTTGGCCACCTCATGCGAAGAGTTGACTGATTGGAAAAGACTCTGATGCTGGGAGGGATTGGGGGCAGGAGGAGAAGGGGGATGACAGAGGATGAGATGGCTGGATGGCATCACAGACTCGATGGACGTGAGTTTGAGTGAACTCCGGGAGTTGGTGATGGACAGGGAGGCCTGGCGTGCTGTGATTCATGGGGTGGCAAAGAGTCGGACACGACTGAGTGACTGAACTGAACTGAACTGAAAGTCAATAGGTTTAGGCCAATATTGGGTTTAAAGCTAGAATCAACAAAAAAATTCTGGGAAAAAAGCAAAAGGTGATCAAAAGACATCATAACAATAAAATTCATCCCTAATCAGAATCACGGACTTGAGTAAGAAATCTTGTCATAGTCATGACGGAGACTACTCATTGTCCAAGTGTGTGTCTATTGTCTTCTTTTCTCTTTTTTTTTTTTAATTTTAGTTTTTATTTTTAAATTTTAAAATCTTTAATTCTTACATGCATTCAAGGATACTTTTATTTATTAAAAGAAATTTTTTTATTTGACTGCACCAGGTCCCAGCTGCAGCACACAGAATCTTTGATCTTAGCTGTGGCATGAGAACTTTTCAGTTACAGCATATGAACTCTTAGTTGCCATATGTGAGCTCTAGTTCCCTGACCAGGGGTTGAATCTGGGCTCCCTGCCTTGGGAGCACAGAGTCTTAGCCACCGGACCACCAGGGAAATCCCTCCTTTCTCCTTTTAGTAAGAGGCTCTCCCTTGACCCCAGTGATCTCAGGGAACTTGGATAATCAGCTGGAGGCCACATGTCCCAGCCTTCCTTGAAGTTCCTTGTGGTCATGTTTTCAGACTCTTGCTAACAGAAATGGGAACTGAGAGGTACAACTTCCACATCACTCGTTTACAAGGAAATTGCTTGCTTTCCACTCTGCTTCTTCACTCGGGCAGGACGTGACGCTGCGGAATTAGCACCAACCATGCAGCATCTGGAGAAGGCAATGGCACCCCACTCCAGTACTCTTGCCTGGAAAATCCCATGGACAGAGGAGGCTGCAGTCCATGGGGTCTCGAAGAGTCAGACATGACTGAGTGACTTCACTTTCACTTTTCACTTTCATGCATTGGAGAAGGAAATGGCAACCCACTCCATTGTTATCGCCTGGAGAATCCCAAGGATGGTGGAACGTGGTGGGCTGCCATCTATGGGGTCGCACAGAGTCAGACATGACTGAAGCGACTTAGCAGGAGCAGCAGCAGCATGCAGCACCACCCTGAGAGGACCCAGAAGAAGAAAGTAGAAGGAACTTGGGCCCCAGGATGACCTCATAGAGTGCAGTTGTCAGTCCTTCCTGCTTGCTACTATTCTGCCGTATCAGAGAGACATAAACGTCTTTGTTGTTTATGCCACTGTATTTTGGAGTCACTCTGTTATAGCCTCTGAGTCTATACTCTGGCCGATACAGAAAACGATAGCTTAAGATCCTGTTTCATTCATTCAGCAATGTGCGTTATGCATTATTATGTGCCAGGAATTAGAGAGGAAGGGATTTATTTGAGATTGTGTATTTAGTTAGTGGTAGAGCTGGGGCAAAATGCAGGTCTTCTGCCTTTCAGCCTAGAACTCTTGCCATTTAATGCTTCCTCCTCATCCAGTTTTGTGGCTAATGCTCCAGTCATTGTGATTAATTAAGGGAGGGCTTAGTGTTCCCAGAACTGTGTGTGACCTGGTAGGCTTTATTCTCATGTGGCTTGTTTGACTCTTGTTTGTTTGGGGTTTATTTTTTTTTTTTTAAGGGAAAAATAAGAATCATCCAAAACAAATTAGAGGAGTTACTAACCCAGAAGAAATGTGTATTCATCACTGCAGGACCAACCCTGTCCCCTGTGTACATAAGGATATACAGGGAAGCTCACAGTATTTCAGGGATATGACTTTCCAGCAATAATATTGTTACAGGAAGGCAGAAGCTGGAGTGAACAGACCTAGTGGATATTTATGCCAGGGAAAAAAACAAATGGCAGTCAGTTTCTATGAGTGTCTCAGAAAGGTCTGCGTGATGAGAAAAGGAGCAGAAAACTTGCTCAAACACAACAGCTTCTCTTCTCCCTCCCCTTAAAAGTCCTTGTTTATTTCATCATCCTGCTTTGTTTTCCTTAAGGTATGACCAGATCAGGAACTTTCATCTTCATTTCCTTGTTCACACTTTTATGGTCCATCTCTTTCGAAACACGGCATTTCCATGGCTGACTTATTTACCGTCGATTCTCTAGTCATCAGGACAGTTAGGCCCTCCAAAGCATAGCTGAGTCAATGAAAGAAGTGAATGAATAAATGAGTGAATGGATAGGAAATATGGCAACACAGAAAATGAGCGACGTACATCATGAAACGCACACAGGTCCGTTTCTTTGGTGACAGTATAGCGATCACAGTTTTTCAATAAAGATAAATTGAGTGTTACCTCTGAAAGCAGTGCTATTATTCCAGAGTAACCTTCCTGCCTCACTGACCTCAGAATTTTCATTGTTAAATGCCCCTGCGGTGATCACGAGAATGCTCCTTGCAGTCTTCTACTACAGGGAGGTAGAGTGGGTAATACCACGCTTCCCACCACCAGCCAGCCACTGGCAGGGCAGGGGTACTCAGGTAGACACGTTTCCAGGAGACCCAGGACTCACTGACAACCAACTTTGGCTTAGAGACCTCCTGACAGCTTTTTTCTTTTCTTTCTTTTTTTTTTTTTTAAGCAGCCCCATCTGCATTCTTTTTTATATATATTTTTTTAATTTAGAAAATATTTTTTTAAAGTCTTTATTGAATTTGTTACAATATTGCTTCTGTGTTATGTTTTGGTCTTCAGACCCCGAGGCATGTGGAATCTTAGCTCCCTGACCAGGAATTGAATCCATACCCCTTGCTTTGGAAGTATGGAGTCTTAACCACTGGATCACCAGGGAAGTCCCATCCCTGATAGCTTTGAAGAATTTTCCTTGGACTGAGTGGTGGTCTAAGATGTTCTCACCCAACTTTCCTTATCTCTTGTGTTCACTCAGGGCCAGACTCACATTGCAGCTGATGGGTCTCCCAGCCTTTTCTGACCCCTGTGTTCCCCCAACAAACCCTTGTGTATGTAATCTCATGTTGAGTCTGATTGTTACAGGCCTTGGGCTAACACAGGCTCTGAGAACAGTTCTGGGGCCTCAGGTGGTGGGAAGGCTGCCTAACCACCAAGCACCTAGAGCCACCATCCAATTTTGCCTGCCACAGCCAGATCCAGCTTGAATTTGGAAACAGTAGTGGAAAATCAGAGCTATAAGGCAAACACTATTTATCAGTCCATACTCTAGATACAGGCACTGACATGAAGTGTAAATATCAGAAAAAGGCTGAGAAGTTTAACGGGGAAAACAAAGACATAAAAACCTCTCTTGAGTTCAGATCCTTCTTTACCATGGGGAAGATGTCAACTCTGACAAGCAGTAGCATGTTTATTGAATTTTTGGAGGCAAAAGAAGAGAGACTGGACAGTTTAAATGAGAGTAGCAGCTCTTGGAATGAAGACACTTAAACATACATACCTGTTGACTTTGTGTAATTGCAGAAGTGGGAGGAAATTGGACAGGGCACGTTAAACACTAAATTTCATAGCATGCCTTGGAGAAAGACAGTAAATGCGAACATTTGTTCCTGAGGAATGGATTTTCCAGTTCTGACCTGCCACATTCTCTGGAACACTCTTGGCCTGGAAAGGCGCTGAATTTTTCTCTCTTTTACTAACGGTGAAGACGATTTTTATCAATTTGTAACATAACAAAGGACAATACGTTTATTATTATCTATGGCTGCATAACAAATGGTCCCCAAATCTAGTAATTTAACAACGGTTCTTATCTCCTAGTTTCTGTGGTCAGGAATCTGGCAAAACTTAGCCAGTACTTTGGCTCAAGGCTAATTATAGTCTGTAATCAAAGTATGATCTAGGCTGGTTCAAAATTGGGAAAGGACTACATCAAGGCTGTATATTGTCACCCTGCTTATATAACTTATATGCAGAGTACATCATGCAAAATGCTGGGCTGCATGAATCACAATCTAGAATCAAGATTGCTGGGAGAAATATCAATAACCTCAGATATGCAGATGACACCACCCTTTATAGCAGAAACCAAAGAGGAACTTAAGAGTCTCTTGATGAAAGTGAAAGAGGAGAGTATAAAAGCTGGCTTAAAACTCAACATTCAAAAAACGAAGATCATGGCATCTGGTCCCATCACTTCATGGCAAATAGATGGGGAAGCAATGGAAACAGTGACAGACTTTATTTTCTTGGGCTCCAAAATCACTGTGGATGGTGAATACAACCATGAAATTAAGACACTTGCTCCTTGGAAGAAAAGCTCTGACAAACCTAGATTGTGTGTTAAAAAGTAGAGACATTACTTTGCCAACAAAGGTCTGTATAGTCAAAGCTATGTTTTTCCAGTGGTCATGTATGAATGTAGAGCTGGACCGTAAAGAAGGCAGAGTGCCAAAGAATTGATGCTTTTGAACTGTGGTGTGGAAGAAGACTCTTGAGAGTCCCTTTGACTGCAAGGAGATCAAACCACTCAATCCTAAAGTAAATCAATCCCGAATATTGATTGGGAGGACTGATGCTAAAGCTGAAGCTCCAATACTTTGGCCACCTGATGTGAAGAGCCAGCTCATTAGAAAAGACCCTATTGCTGGGAAAGATTGAAAGCAGGAGGAGAAGGAGATGACAGAGGATGAGATGGTTGGATGGCATCACTGACTCAATGGACTTGAGTTTGAGCAAGCTCCGAGAGTTGGTGAAGGACAGGAAGCCTGGTGTGCTGCAGTCTGTGGGGGTGCAAAGATTCAGACATGACTTAGCAACTGAACAACAACAACTGGACTGCTACCATTTTAAAACTTGACTGGGGAAGGATCCACTTCTGTATGGTTGTTGCCAAGATTCAGTTCCTTGTGGGCTGCTGCTTTGAGACTCTTGGTTTCTCAATGGCGGTTGGCTGGAGGACACCTGTCCTGATGCCTCTCCATGGGCCCACTCACAATGTGTGCCACTGAAGCTCATCAGAGTGAGAAAGTGAGAAGGTCAGAGAAAGGATATGAGCATTGTAGGTGGATTCTTTACCACTGAACCACCTGAGAAGCCCTCTTAAATTTTATGCTTTGCTGCAAAAGTTCACATGAATTGTGTATTCTAGGCTGTAATATAGGGCTTCCCTGGTGGCTCAGCTGGTAAAGAATCTGCCTGAAATGCAGGAGACCTGGGTTTGATCCCTGAGTTGGGAAGAACCCCTGGAGAAGGGAACAGCTACCCATTCTAGTATTCTGGCCTAGAGGATTGCATGGACTGCATGGGGTTGCAAAGAGTTGGACATGACCGAGCAACTTTCACATACAGACTATAATATAGAGGTTTGTTTGAATATAAGAGTATAAAAGCTATGTACCATGGAGCACAGTTAATTTTCCAAGGTGAGGCACCATGTGGATTTAGTTTGAAGAGCCTTATTAAGAGCTCATAGCACCAATTCCTTTGCCATGGGTCATCTCTGCTGAGTCACGGAGGTCCATGTCCTCCGTGACAGGAAGAAACTAATGACTATCATCTGCTGATAGGAAAAACATGAGAGATTTTGCAATGTCTGTTTATTTTCTGTTTTGTTAGGCATCCAGCCTTTGCTTGCTAATCCTTGTGTGGCCTACGCACCAGCCATGTTAATACCCACTTGCTCTTGAGCATAGCAGCTCTTTCTCACCTGAGATTATGCAGACTTACAATTCTCTCAGCCTGAACTGTCTTTCCCTGCCTTGTCTCCCTTTGTGATTCCTCCTTACCCTTTTATATTCCCCTCAGGGTCAGAGTTAGTCTTGGAGAAACAGTGACATTTCATCTGAGTTAAAGGCTATATCGGCCCTGCATTTCTGGAGCCATCCTTGTGCTCCCTCATTTGAGTGTTCTGACAAATAAATCTACAGTGTCTATTCATTAATAATATTTGACATTTCCTCTTCTTGATGTGAGCTGCTTAAGGACAGACTCTGACTTGTCTGCTTTACATCTCAGCTGTTGGTATAAAGTATCCATTGTTTGACATATGTTGTTGTTCATTCGCTAAGTTATGCCCAACTCTTTGCAACTCCATGGACTGTGGCATGTCAGGGCCCTCTGTCCTTCAATATCTCCCAGAGTTTGCTCAGATTTATGCCCATTGAGTCAATAATGCTATCTAACCATCTCATTCTCTACCCACCTACTTCAACTTTTGCCTTCAGTCTTTCCCAGCGTCAGGGTCTTTTCCAACGGATTGGCTCCTCACATCAGGTGGCCAAAGTATTGGAGCTTCAGCTTCTTCAGCAGTCCTTCCAATGAATGTTCAGGGTTGTTTTCTTTATGATTGACAGGTTTGACCTTCCTGCAGTCCAAGAGACTCTCAAGAGTCTTCTTCAGCACCACAATTTAAAAGCATCAATTCTTCGGTGCTTAGCCTCCTTTATGGACCAACTCTCACATCTGTACATGACTACTGGAAAAACCAGAGCTTTGGCTATGCAGACCTTTTTTTGGCAGAGTGATTTCTCTACTTTTTCATACACTGTCTTGGTTTGTCATAGCTTTTCTTGCAAGGAGCAAGTGTCTTTTAATTTCATAGCTACAATTGCTGTCAGCAGTGATTTTGGAGCCCAAGAAGATAAAATCTGCCACTGTTTCCACTTTTCCCCCTTCTCTTTGCCATGAAGTGATGGGAGTGGATGCCAGGATCTTCATTTTTGAATGTTGAGTTTTAAGCCAGCTTTTTAACTCTCCTCATTCACCTTCATTAGGAGACTCTTTAGTTCCTCTTCACTCTACCATTACAGTGGTATCATCTGTATGTCTGAGGTTGTTGATATTTCTCCTGGCAATCTCGATTCCAGCTTGTGATTCATCCAGCTTGGTATTTCACATGATATACTTTGTAAGTCAGTTAAATAAGCAAGATGACAGATTACAGCCTTGATGTATTCCTTTCCCAATTTGAACCAGTCAATTGTTCCATGTCTGGTTTTAGCCATTGTTTCTTTTATTTATTTATTTTTTTAAGTTTTACTTTATTTTACTTTACAATACTATATTGGTTTTGCCATACAGTGACATGAATCCACCACGGGTGAACATGTGTTTCTTGATTCACATACAGTTTTCTCAGGAGGCAGATAAGGTGGTCTGGTACTCCCATCTCTTTAAGAATGTTTGACATATAGTAGATGTTTTTAAAAAATGGCTGTAGACTAACTCAATGGTTCTCAAACTTTTTAGTCTTTTAACATCTCTTTATACTCTTAAAATTTATTGAGATCTCTGAAGAGCTTTTGTTTATATGGATTATATCTTTTGATACTTACCAAATCAGAAACTAAAACTAAATAATGGTAAGTTGCTTCAGTCATGTTCAACTCTTTGAGACTCTATAGACTTCACCCTGCCACCCTCCTTGTCCATGAGATTCTCCAGGCAAGGCTACTGGAGTGGGTTGCCATGCCCTCCTCTAGGGCATCTTCCCAACCCAGGGGATCCAACCTGTGTCTCCTGGCAGCTCCTGCATTGCAGGTGGATTCTTTATGCTGGGCCACTGGGGAAGCCCAGCTAAATAATAAAATCTACTAAAAATTTTATTAATTCACTTAAAAATAGCCGCAGACCTATTACATGTTAACTAAATAGCATGTAATTTTCCTGGATCTTGTATTTTAAAAGCCCGGATCTTTGGAGGAACTTCAATATCTTAAAACAGAGATAAAAGATTTGGGAGAAAATATCATGAGTGCAAAGCATCTTTTCTCCTTCAGGAGAAGTTCTTCTCCAGGAACTGTTGGCCTAAGCTTAGGAAATGGAAAGACTGTTGGTGTTTGTGGATCCTTAGACAAAAGCTAAGCCCAGGGATGGGAAAGAGTGGTTGTACACACCAAAGGCACCAAGCTTCATTCTCTGGGACCATTGAGAGCGTCCTCCAGACTCACTGAGAGAGAAGGAGAGGGAGGCTCTGCGTGATGTGTCTCAGCAGGTGGCGCCTTAGATAGCCTTCCAGTTTTGTATGCTCCAGTGGGCCTGGGAGCAGGAGGATGATTCCAGGCACCCAAATGTGTCAAGTAAGTTGTGGCAAGAGCCCCAGACAAGGGGGAAGGTTCTATTCAGTGGGGATCTGTGTTGCTGACAGCTGTGACAACCAGCTTGGTCTAGGAAAAAGATCAAAGATGGATATTTTTGTAGATTTTCTGATGGTTAGATGATAGGGATGAGATGAGCCCTCCACAGTTTAGCTCTTTTTAACCTTCTCAGAACTAGGTCACAACCACTGGGAAAAGGGCAGAAGGGATTGGGACAATGGAGGTAAATATCTGCAATTCAGATCTAAACAGAGCTCAAGATACCTGGGTTATAGAAAGTATAATTATATTTCTCCATTAAATGAATTTCTGGACAGAGATTTTTCTTTGCTACCACCATTTTATTGACGAGGAAGCTGAAACTTTGAGACAGCAAGACACTCACCCAAGGATTAACAGCTGAGTGGGATTAACAGCTGGGATTCAAGCACCAGAGTCATGGTTCCTAAACATGGATTGTTTTTTCTCCCAGAGGACTCAGCTCAAGGCTGGAGGTATTCAGTGTCCAAGGCCACATGACCATTTGGGGTGGACATAGACTTGGGACCGTATCTGTTGACTTCTCAGCCTGTGCTCTTCTAAGACAATGAGACTCTGTATTTTGAAGGAATGTGGTGACTTCCTATAGTGAGTTCTGTTATATGTGAATTTCTGTTGACTTCTCCAAAGGCCATGAGAAAAATCTGTCGATCAGGCCTGGGTTTTTTAATCCTTTCTTTGCAGACTACTAATTTTGACATTTTGGGAAAGTGATTTAACCTTTCACCTACTTTTTTTTTTTTCTTCCTGTGAATGGGACTGAAGTATTTTTTTCCCATTGCTTCGACGTGTGCTGTGCATAGTCACTTGCGTTCAAAGATTCAGTATGAAAATGGGAAAAAGAGGAATTTTGCAGAAACTTGACACTCTCATCCAGGTGATCAAGGTCACCATCATCAGTGATAAGCCAAGTTGAGAAAGGAACTCTTTCAATGTTTTGCGAGAAAGGCCTTTGACCTCTGTGGGTTTTTTCTGCAAACCCATAACCCCAATTTAGTCATGATAAAAGTACCAGAAAAATCTCAATATTGATCTACAGAATACCAGGTTAATTTCAAGGTCACCAAAAACAAGGAAACTATGAGAAACTTTCTCAGCCAAGAGGAGCCTAAGGAGAAATGATGGCTAAAAATAACATCCCTGGATGGGATCCTAGAATTTAAAAAAAAAAAAAAAAAAGGACATTAGGGAAAAATTCAGGAAGTCTGAATAAAGTATGGACTTTAATTAATAACAACATATCCATATTAAGTCATTAACTGTAACAAAGATACCATACTGATGTAAGATGTTGATAATGAGAAATTGGGTGTGGGGCATATGGGAACTCTTTACATGCTCTTTGCAATTTCCTGCAAATCTGAAACTATTCTGAATTTTAAACAGTTTATGTAATAAAGGAAAAAAGAGAGGATATTGGTAAATGAGAAAATAACAATGGCAGTAACAAGGAGGTGTCCTTGAATATGCTTTACTTTATTATAAGGAAACTAATTCTCAAAGTTAATTTTTATTGTGGTTAAAATATCCATAACAAAATTTATCATCTTATCCATTTTTAAGTGTGCATTTGAATGGTATTAAATACATTCAGAATGTTGTGCAACCATCGCCACCATCCATCTCCAGAACTCATTTCCTCTTGTAAAACTGAAACGCTATGCCCATTAAACAGTTACTCTTCATTTCTTCCTCCTTGAGCTCCTGGCAACCACCGTTCTTCCTGACTCTTGATTTTGACTTGTCTCAGTACCTCATTTAAGCGTATTCATACTCATATTTGTCTTTTTGTTCTGACTTATTTCACTTAGTATAACGTCCTCAAAGTTCATCCTCATTGTATCATATGTCAAAATTTCCTTTCTTTTTAAAGGCTGGATAATACTCCATTGTGTGTATAACTGACCTACTATATCCACAGGTGTCACATTCATCTATTCAATTAACCAAGGATCAAAAATATTCAAGAAAAATTCCAGAAATTTCCAAAGCAAATCTTTAATTGCCACACTCTGACCACTATTTATGTAGCATGTTAGGTATTATAAGTCCTCCTGAGGTGACCTGAAGTATTCAGGAGGATGAGCGCAGGTTATATGCAAATATACTTTTGTATATTCAAACTTACTTGTAATTATTTAGAAACAATGTACTAGTGACATACCTGGAGGTCAAGAAACTCCGGTTTCAACAGATGGGGCAGATGGTGTCTATAAAATGCTTTCTGGTAACTCAGGCTTCTTGATTCAGGTTGTCAAATGGCACCTGAGGTTCTTTTCCTGAATTCAGTCTGTACTCAGTGGGTCCCTGGTGGCTCAGATGGTAAAGAATCTGCCTGCAATGCTGGAGACCTGGGTTGGGAAGATACCTGGGAGAAGGGACTGGCAACCCCCCTCCAGTATTCTTGCCTGGAAAATTCCATGGACAGAGGGGCCTGGTGGGCTACAGTCCATGGGGTCGCAAAGAGTCAGACAGAACTGAGTGACTAACACTGGCACTCAAAGGGAGTTGTATCTGGACTTAGCAGATCATCAGTGCCATAGGAAAACATACAATTTTTAAAAAATGTATTTTGATTAACTCAACATATCTAAACTTATAATTTCAACATGCAATCAATAGAAAAATATTAATGTGATCCCTTACTTTTTAATATCAGTTCAGTTCAGTCGCTCAGTCGTGTCCGACTCTTTGCAACCCCATGAATCGCAGCACGCCAGGCCTCCCTGTCCATCACCAATGCCCGGAGTTCACTCAGACTCATGTCCATCGAGTCAGTGATGCCATCCAGCCATCCCATCCTCTGTCGTCCCCTAAGTCTGGAATCAGTGTGCATTTTGCACTCACAGTACATCTCAGTTTGCAAAGGCTAAATTTCAAGTGCTCAGTAGCCACATGTGCAGTTCGATACTATTAATATCATTTAGTAAAAGAAAGGGCACCAACACACACAAAATCATAATCTCTGAATTTTTTAAATGAAATTTAAGTGAAGAAGGAATGAATTAGCTGCCCTTGTTTGCCTTTGCCTTCATTGTGAATGTCTTGGCAAACCTTGCCGGTTCATAGATGCTGTTTCCCAATTAGACACTTGAGGTGGGTTGAGTTGCATGGTGGTGTCTGGGACAGCCATGCTCCAACCTGTGTTGACTCTTCTCTTCCTTGAGCAGATATCCTTGAGAATCTACATACTAAGCCCTGCTAGATGCGTAACAAATGGTGACAGTCAAAGCCAGCTGGGTTCCCTGTGGCTCTAGTCTACACAATTGACAGGTTAATTACAAAGAAGCTGAGTGCTTCGTGGTGTGAGCTAACGGTGGGACAGGTACAGGCAATGAGGGAGTGTGCTGTCTGTAGTGATAGTGAAGTCGCTCAGTCGTGTCCGACTCTTTGCAACCCCATGGACTGTAGCCTACCAGGCTCCTCTGTCCGTGGGATTTTCCAGGCAATAGTACTGGAGTGGATTGCCATTTAGAACAGTAATAAAACAGATGGAAAGTTGGTCTGTTTTTCTTTGTTGTTTTGTTCTTGGCTGTACAGCATGTGGAATCTTAGTTCCCTGACCAGGGATTGAACTTGTGACTCCTGCTCTGGAAACACAGTGTCTTAAGCCCTGGAGTTCCAGGGAAGTCCCCATGGTCTTCTTTTTATGATCACCATGAGCGTGCAATTCTAAACCATGTCAGTGATGAAACACTCCTCACTGGAAGGCTTTTAAGTACCCAGATTCCCATGTCCCCATCTGGTCCATTAAATCAGGATCCCCAGGTGGGTGGCTCACGCCTCTGAAAGTTTAAGGAGCTCCCCAGATGCTGCGAAGTGAATTGCTGCTGCTGTTGGTCACTAACTTGTGTCTGACTCTTTTGCTACCCCGTGGACTGCAGCCTGCCAGTCTTCTCTGTCCATGGGATTTCCCAGGCAAGAATGCTGGAGTTGGTTGCCATTTCCTTTTCCAGGAGATCTTCCTGACCCGAGGATCAAACCCACCTCTTCTGCACTGGCAGGCAGGTTCTTTACGCCCGAGTCACCAGGGAGCCCGTATGGAGTGAATTATGTACCCCCAACAATCCACATGTTGAAACCTTCATCTGCCCCCCAGTGTGATAGTATATGGACATGGGGCCACTGGATGGGAATGAGGTTTAGATGCGGGCATGAGGGTGAGGTCCTCATGATGGGATTAGTGCCCTTATAAGAAGGGACACCACAGAGCTTGCAAGATGACGACCCTCCAAGACCTAAATGGAGAAGCTGCAGAATGAAACCCATCTTGCTGGCACCTTGACCTTGGACTTCCCAGCCTCTAGAATTGTGAAGAAATAAATATCTGTTGTTTGAGCCCATCAGTCTATGGTATTTTGTTGTGGCAGCCTGAGGTGATGAAGATAGCAGGTCTAGACCAGGAATAATAGGTAGGGTTCTTCTGCCATGCTGGCCGGGAAGAACTTTGAGCACTCAAAGGAAGTAAGCTCTGTCTCATTTAATGGTGATGTTTACCAAGGATGGCAAGGTGGTGGCATGGAGTGAGGGGACTGGGGAAAGTTTTTTCGCCACAAGTGCCATGTATTTTGTTGTTGTTTTCCAGTCACTAAGTCATGTCTCTTTGTAACCCCATGGACTATAGCATGCCAGGCCTCCCTGTCCTTCACCATCTCCGAGAATTTGCTCAAGTTCATGTCTGTTGAATCGGCGATGCCATCCAACCATCTCATCCTCTGTTGCCCTCTTCTCCATGTATTTGCCATCCTCTAATTCTTTAAAGCTGTAACAGCATCTGTTATTTCCTTGAGTCCTCTTTTTTTCATTCTTGATGTTGTAGCCTTGACAACAATGTTAGCAAACCCTCAAAGAACTTGACTTCCTTCCCCTTGACTCACTTACGCTCCTTGGATTTCAAAAACAGATGCTGAAGAGCCAAGAGTCCTTATCTACATTTGCCCTTTTGGTTTATCTTGATTTTTTTTTTCCTGTTTCTTCTCTTCAGAGTTCTGGAACAAGCTTGGGAGTGATTCATTAGTCAAGTGTTCTAACTTTAAAACAAAAAAGTCTCTGGCATTAGAAATAAAAGAAGACAATTAAAGTGTAATATCATCGAATTCCTTATCTTTTTCATTCATTCAGCTGTTATTTTTGAGCATCTTCTAGGAGCGGGTCTCCATGCTACTATGCCCAAGGGACGCTTCAAGTTAAACAGGAGAGCTAGATTTCATACCAAGTAATTACATTATGTTAGGGTCATAATGGGAGGTCCAAGGGAGCACAAAAGAAAGTCCATTTCTGTCTCGAAGGAGGTGGTTGAGGGTTTCCTAGAGTGCTAATCATCCTTCTTCCCCCGTGGATTCAGCAATTCATTGAACAAATAAATACTGAACTCCTTCTATGGACCAAGCTCTGCTCTCGGCATTTGGGAAACATCAGTGAACAAAACAAAGATTCCTGATCTTATCAAGCTTATGTTGTAACAGAAGGATCGAATAGATAGATGTATCAGATAGGCCACTGACATTTCAGATTTAGTAGCTGGTAAAACACTATGGGAAATTGTGCTTTGGGCTTATGTCTGGGGTCAGTTGCTCCTTGTTTCTGCCCAAGTTCCCTTCCTTGCCACCATCTTCAGGGGAGACTAAAGCTGCCTCATCCTGCACAGCTTCGGTTACAACCCTAAGAAAGGAGGCCGTGGCCCTGAGCATACGTGCTTTTTGCAGGGATGGAGGAAGATCAGGTTAGCCTGAAAGAGAGGATTTTTCCTCATCTCAGCATTCAGATGAGCTACTCCTCACTAGGAGAGAGTGTAGGGCTTGGGGATGGGGGTGTGGGATGGAGAGATCAGATATTCCTGGTTTAGGAAAGAATGAAAGAGGGAAGAGTATCTCTTTTACTTTAGATCTGGAAAAAGTACAGGGATAAGGAATTTGATGATAAGAAATTGTTCACCAGGAAAATAGGAAAGAGGGGATTTTAGTTCAAGGAATGAATGTCATATGCTAAACATAGGCTCTGTCAATAAAGCCCCTGTAATGTTGGTATTTTTGCCTCCATAGTGTGGGTGGGGAACCTCCTCTGGGTATCTCTTGTGCTCTCGGGCCCACTGTTTATTCCAGCCATTGCTGCAGTGACCAGCTTGACATAAGGTGTCACCTACCTGACCACATCTCATCCAGGCTGCATTGCACTTCTCTCACTTTCTACTATTGAGGAGGGAAAACTATTCCACTGCACCCTTATGAAAGGTGTCTGGGGGCCTGCAAATTAAAGCAACAAAGGCAGATTAATAAGAGGACAAGTTTATTGGCCTGTGGAAGCTAACGAAAGAAGTAGTCGCTTATTAAATGTTTAAAATTCGAGGCTTATGTACCTAACTTGGTAGGGGAGAGGGCGGGAGGAGAAAAGGGAAGAACAAAGAGACTTCTTTAGGAAAGACGCATGGGTTTTTAAGAGAAATGAATCGGACGTAGGAAAGCTTGTGACAATGTTTGTTTATGCAGGTGTGGGTGGTCTTTTCATCTTTTTTTATGGCCATGAAACTCCCCAGAGAGGGAATTTATGGCAGCCTCAGTACTCAGAAATTGTGGACTGAAGTCACATGAGGGAAACTTTGAGAAAGCTTCTTCCTGCATTTGTTGACTCTCAGTTGCCTTTAACTCAAAATAATCCTTCCAGCAGAGTGGCCTATTTTAGGGTGGCAGATTCTAATCTCCTCCACTGTCTCAGGACCCTCTGACAGTGGCACGGGAAGTCTGCACATGGGAAGCCAAAAACCATGCGGCACTCACGCGTGCGTGATCTGGGTGTGAATGGTGGAGCCCGTCGAGGACTGACTCCTCTTCTGTCCTGTGGGCATTCTGTGCAGCCCTCAGAAGCTCCCTCTACCACTGGGCCTGCTTGCTCACAGTGCTGGCTAACCCTAGGAGACCCCCTTGGAATGGCTTTATTTCTTTTCCTGTTGCACTTATGTTACTTTCCACTCTTTTTCTTAGGTTGTTTCTCAAAAACCCTTGCATAAAAGCCCTCAGCCAGGCTCTGCTTTCTGGAGGAACCCAATCTAAGATAGAAAGTGCAGTTCAAAAAGGGTAGTGATGTTGCCAAGATGTCGCAGATAATATGTGGTAGAAAAGGAACTCAAACCTAGGCTTCACTAAAAAGCAAGTCCTTTTTTCCTCCATCTCTGCATGTTTTCAGGTGTTAAACTATACTTGCATTCACTGCTCGAATCTCCTGGGCTAACAGCTAAAATAAAATGAAATGAAAGGAATGAAAGAGAATTACATTTTGTAAGCTATGAAATTTACATCTGGTTTCTTTGCAATTTCAAGAGAGTCTTTGCCACCAACGGTTACATTTGGAAAGTTTTTCAAAATACTGGTTTTGGAATGGTTTTCTTAAAATTATTTGATTTGAAATCTATTTCATGTGGTTTTCATAACATGTAAGTGGTTTTCTAAGACAGTGCAAGCCTGTTTGGTTTCAAACTATTTCTTGAAACCAGATCACTAAGGCAAAATATTTTCATAACATTTTAATACTATTTAAAAATTAAAGAATTTTTAATCCAAACAATTTAAAACTCTTTAGAAACCTATTTATCTGAGTACCAAGATTTCTGGATAACTTTCACACTGTTTAACGTCAAAACATTTAGTCAGAATAGTCTGGATCCAAGACAGATTTCAAAGCTGTATACTTTCTTTTGTGTGTGTGTGTACTTTCAAAATGGCTCATCTAGATAACATCCAACAATATATGGACCATTTGATTGTCTCAAAACATTGGTTTCCCATCATATAAATGTGAGCCCCAGCAAAAACTTCACAGTATTGCAAAATCAGCTACATATTTTTTAATTAAAACATCTGTGCCATGCACAAATGGATTGAAATGTTTTCTTTATCAATAGTATGGAAACTTTTTTCACAAAACTTTCAGCCCTGCCCCCTCTTTCCTTCCCAGAGGGTTATGACTGTGGATTGCGCATCACTGAGTGGAACCAGCACTTTGTGGATTCACCTGGTGCTTGCTGTTTTACTAGTATTGTCCCTTGTAATTCTCACAACAATGCTCTGAGGCATGCATTATTATTATGACACTCAGGATCAAGAAAGGTTTTAAATAATTTGCCTAAAGTCTTGGGTATTTTTTTTTTTAATTTTAAAATCTTTAATTCTTACATGCATTCCCAAACATGAACCCCCCTCCCACCTCCCTCCCCATAACATCTTTCTGGGTCATCCCCATGCACCAGCCCCAAGCATGCTGCATCCTGCGTCAGACATAGACTGGCGATTCAATTCACATGATAGTATACATGTTAGAATGTCATTCTCCCAAATCATCCCACCCTCTCCCTCTCCCTCTGAGTCCAAAAGTCCGTTATACACATCTGTGTCTCTTTCCCTGTCTTGCATACAGGGTCGTCACTGCCATCTTCCTAAATTCCATATATATGTGTTAGTATACTGTATTGGTGTTTTTCTTTCTGGCTTACTTCACTCTGTATAATCGGCTCCAGTTTCATCCATCTCATCAGAACTGATTCAAATGAATTCTTTTTAACTGCTGAGTAATACTCCATTGTGTATATGTACTACAGCTTTCTTATCCATTCATCTGCTGATGGACATCTAGGTTGTTTCCATGTCCTGGCTATTATAAACAGTGCTGCGATGAACATTGGGGTACATGTGTCTCTTTCAATTCTGGTTTCCTCGGTGTGTATGCCCAGAAGTGGGATTGCTGGGTCATAAGGTAGTTCTATTTGCAATTTTTAAGGAATCTCCACACTGTTCTCCATAGTGGCTGTACTAGTTTGCATTCCCACCAACAGTGTAGGAGGGTTCCCTTTTCTCCACACCCTCGCCAGCATTTATTGCTTGCAGATTTTTGGATCGCAGCCATTCTGACTGGTGTGAAGTGGTACCTCATTGTGGTTTTGATTTGCATTTCTCTAATAATGAGTGATGTTGAGCATCTTTTCATGTGTTTGTTAGCCATCCGTATGTCTTCTTTGGAGAAATGTCTATTTAGTTCTTTGGCCCATTTTTTGATTGGGTCATTTATTTTTCTGGAGTTGAGCTGCATAAGTTGCTTGTATATTTTTGAGATTAGTTGTTTGTCAGTTGCTTCATTTGCTATTATTTTCTCCCATTCAGATGGCTGTCTTTTCACCTTGCTTATATTTTCCTTTGTTGTGCAGAAGCTTTTAATTTTAATTAGATCCCATTTGTTTATTTTTGCTTTTATTTCCAGCATTCTGGGAGGTGGATCATAGAGGATCCTGCTGTGATTTATGTCTGAGAGTGTTTTGCCTATGTTCTCCTCTAGGAGTTTTATAGTTTCTGATCTTACATTTAGATCTTTAATCCATTTTGAGTTTATTTTTGTGTGCGGTGTTAGAAAGTGATCTAGTTTCATTCTTTTACAAGTGGTTGACCAGTTTTCCCAGCACCACTTGTTAAAGAGATTGTCTTTACTCCATTGTATATTCTTGCCT
This sequence comes from Ovis aries, assembly GCF_016772045.2. Lineage (NCBI taxonomy): Eukaryota > Metazoa > Chordata > Mammalia > Artiodactyla > Bovidae > Ovis > Ovis aries. The sequence continues at coordinate 64,890,897 of NC_056068.1, read as the reverse complement.
CCTTTGTCAAAGATAAGGTGTCCATATGTGTGTGGATTTATCTCTGGGCTTTCTATTTTGTTCCATTGATCTATATGTCTGTCTTTGTGCCAGTACCATACTGTCTTGATGACTGTGGCTTTGTAGTAGAGCCTGAAGTCAGGCAAGTTGATTCCTCCAGTTCCATTCTTCTTTCTCAAGATTGCTTTGGCTATTCGAGGTTTTTTGTATTTCCATACAAAGCTTGAAATTATTTGTTCTAGTTCTGTGAAAAATGTGGCTGGTAGCTTGATAGGGATTGCATTGAATTTGTAAATTGCTTTGGGTAGTATACTCATTTTCACTATATTGATTCTTCCAATCCATGAACATGGTATATTTCTCCATCTATTAGTGTCCTCTTTGATTTCTTTCATCAGTGTTTTATAGTTTTCTATATATAGGTCTTTAGTTTCTTTAGGTAGATATATTCCTAAGTATTTTATTCTTTTCGTTGCAATGGTGAATGGAATTGTTTCCTTAATTTCTTTTCTACTTTCTCATTATTCGTGTATAGGTATGCAAGGGATTTCTGTGTGTTGATTTTATATCCTGCAACTTTACTATATTCATTGATGAGCTCTAGTAATTTTCTGGTGGAGTCTTTAGGGTTTTCCATGTAGAGGATCATGTCATCTGCAAACAGTGAGAGTTTTACTTCTTCTTTTCCAATTTGGATTCCTTTTATTTCTTTTTCTGCTCTGATTGCTGTGGCCAAAACTTCCAGAACTATGTTGAATAGTAGCGGTGAAAGTGGGCACCCTTGTCTTGTTCCTGACTTTAGGGAAATGCTTTCAATTTTTCACCATTGAGGATAATGTTCGCTGTGGGTTTGTCATAGATAGCTTTTATTATGTTGAGGTATGTTCCTTCTATTCCTGCTTTCTGGAGAGTTTTTATCATAAATGGATGTTGAATTTTGTCAAAGGCCTTCTCTGCATCTATTGAGATAATCATATGGTTTTATTTTTCAATTTGTTAATGTGGTGAATTACATTGATTGATTTGCGGATATTGAAGAATCCTTGCATCCCTGGGATAAAGCCCACTTGGTCATGGTGTATGATCTTTTTAATGTGTTGTTGGATTCTGATTGCTAGAATTTTGTTGAGGATTTTTGCATCTATGTTCATCAGAGATATTGGCCTGTAGTTTTCTTTTTTGTGACATCTTTGTCAGGTTTTGGTATTAGGGTGATGGTGGCCTCATAGAATGAGTTTGGAAGTTTACCTTCCTCTGCAATTTCTGGAAGAGTTTGAGGAGGATAGGTGTTAGCTCTTCTCGAAATTTTTGGTAGAATTCAGCTGTGAAGCCATCTGGACCTGGGCTTTTGTTTGCTGGAAGATTTCTGATTACAGTATCAATTTCCGTGCTTGTGATGGGTCTGTTAAGATTTTCTATTTCTTCCTGGTTCAGTTTTGGAAAATTGTACTTTTCTAAGAATTTGTCCATTTCTTCCACGTTGTCCATTTTATTGGCATACAACTGCTGATAGTAGTCTCTTATGATCCTTTGTATTTCTGTGTTGTCTGTTGTGATCTCTCCATTTTCATTTCTAATTTTATTGATTTGATTTTTCTCTCTTTGCTTCTTGATGAGTCTGGCTAATGGTTTGTCAATTTTATTTATCCTTTCAAAGAACCAGCTTTTGGCTTTGTTGATTTTTGCTATGGTCTCTTTTGTTTCTTTTGCATTTATTTCTGCCCTAATTTTTAAGATTTCTTTCCTTCTACTAACTCTGGGGTTCTCCAACTCTTCCTTTTCTAGTTGCTTTAGGTGTAGAGTTAGGTTATTTATTTGACTTTTTTCTTGTTTCTTGAGGTATGCCTGTATTGCTATGAACTTTCCTCTTAGCACTGCTTTTATAGTGTCCCACAGGTTTTGGGTTGTTGTGTTTTCATTTTCATTAGTTTCTATGCATATTTTGATTTCTTTTTGATTTCTTCTGTGATTTGTTGGTTATTCAGAAGTGTGTTGTTCAACCTCCATATGTTGGAATTTTTAATAGTTTTTCTCCTGTAATTGAGATCTAATCTTAATGCATTATGGTCAGAAAAGATGCTTGGAATGATTTCGATTTTCTTGAATTTATCAAGTTTAGATTTATGGCCCAGGATGTGGTCTATCCTGGAGAAGGTTCCATGAGCACTTGAAAAAAAGGTGAAATTCGTTGTTTTGGGGTGAAATGTCCTATAGATATCAATTAGGTCTAACTGATCTAATGTATCATTTAAAGTTTGCGTTTCTTTGTTAATTTTCTGTTTAGTTGATCTGTCCATAGGTGTGAGTGGGGTATTAAAGTCTCCCACTATTATTGTGTTATTGTTGATTTCCCCTTTCATACTTGTTAGCATTTGTCTTACATATTGTGGTGCTCCTATATTGGGTGCATATATATTTATAATTGTTATATCTTCTTCTTGGATTGTTCCTTTGATCACTATGTAGTGGCCTTCTTTGTCTCTTTTCACAGCCTTTGTTTTAAAGTCTATTTTATCGGATATGAGTATTGCCACTCCTGCTTTCTTTTGGTCTCTATTCGCGTGGTATATCTTTTTCCAGCCCTTCACTTTCAGTCTGTATGTGTCCCTTGTTTTGAGGTGGGTCTCTTGTAAGCAGCATATAGAGGGGTCTTGTTTTTGTATCCATTCGGCCAGTCTTTGTCTTTTGGTTGGGGCGTTCAACCCATTTACGTTTAAGGTAATTATTGATAAGTATGATCCCGTTGCCATTTACTTTATTGTTTTGGGTTCGGGTTTATACACCCTTTCGTGTTTCCTGTCTAGAGGATATCCTTTAGAATTTGTTGGAGAGCTGGTTTGGTGGTGCTGAATTCTCTCAGCTTTTGCTTGTCTGTAAAGCTTTTGATTTCTCCTTCGTATTTGAATGAGATCCTTGCTGGGTTCAGTAATCTGGGCTGTAGGTTATTGTCTTTCATCACTTTAAGTATGTCTTGCCATTCCCTCCTGGCCTGAAGAGTTTCTATTGACAGATCAGCTGTTATCCTTATGGGAATCCCCTTGTGTGTTATTTGTTGTTTTCCCTTGCTGCTTTTAATATTTGTTCTTTGTGTTTGATCTTTGTTAATTTGATTAATATGTGTCTTGGGGTGTTTCGCCTTGGGTTTACCCTATTTGGGACTCTCTGTGTTTCTTGGACTTGGGTGATTATTTCCTTCCCCAGTTTAGGGAAGTTTTCAACTATTATCTCCTCAAGGATTTTCTCATGATCTTTCTTTCTGTCTTCTTCTTCTGGGACTCCTATAATTCGAATGTTGGAGCGTTTCATATTGTCCTGGAGGTCTCTGAGATTGTCCTCGTTTCTTTTAATTCGTTTTTCTTGTTTCCTCTCTGATTCATTTATTTCTACCATTCTATCTTCTATTTCACTAATCCTATCTTCTGCCTCCGTTATTCTACTATTTGTTGCCTCCAGAGTGTTTCTGATCTCATTTATTGTGTTATTCATTATATTTTGACTCTTTTTATTTCTTCTAGGTCCTTGTTAAACCTTTCTTGCATCTTCTCAATCCTTGTCTCTAGGCTATTTATCTGTGTTTCCATTTTGATTTCAAGATTTTGGATCATTTTCACTATCAATATTCGGAATTCCTTCTCCGGTAGATTCCCTACTTCTTCCTCTTTTGTTTTGGTTTGGTGGGCAACTCTCCTGTTCCTTTACCTGCTGAGTATTCCTCTGTCTCTTCATCTTGTTTATATTGCTGTGTTTGGGGTGGCCTTTTTATATTCTGATAATTTGTGGAGTTCTCTTTATTATGGAGCTTCCTCACTTTGGGTGGGGTTCTATCAGTGGCTTGTCAAGGTTTCCTGGTCAGGGAGGCTTGTGTTGGAGTTTTGGTGGGTGGAGCTGGGTTTCTTCTCTCTGGAGTGCAGTGGAGTGACCCGTAATGGGTTATGAGACATCAAAGGTTTTGGGATAATTTTGAGCTGCCTGTATATTGAGGCTCAGGGAGTGTTCCTGTGTTGCTGGAGAATTTGCGTGGTATGTCTTGTTTTGGAACTTGTTGGCCCTTGGGTGGAGCTTGGTTTCAGTGTAGGTATGAAGGCATTTGATGAGCTCCTATTGCTTAATGTTCCCTGAATTCAAGAGTTCTCTAATGTTTTCAGGCTTTGGGTTTAAGCTTCCTGCTTCTGGTTTTCAGTTTTATTTTCACAGTAGCCTCTAGACTTCTCCATCTATACAGCACCGATGATAAAACATCTAGGTTACAGATGAAAAGTTTCTCCACCTTGAGGGACACTCAGAGAGGTTCACTGAGTTACAAGGAGAAGAGAAGATGGAGGGGGTAGTTAGAGGTAACTGGAATGAGATGCGGTGAGATCAAGAGAGGAGAGAGCAAGCTAGCCAGTAGTCACTTCCTTATGTGCGCTCTATAGTCTGGACCGCTCAGAGGTATTTACAGAGTTATACGGGGAAGAGGAGAGGGAGGAAGTAGACAGAGGTGACCAGGAGGATAAGAGAGAGGAATGAGTAGGAGAGAGACAAATCCTGCCAGTAACCAGTTCCTTAGGTGTTCTCTACCGTCTGGAACACACAGAGATTCACAGAGTTGGATAGAGAAGAGATGGGGGAGAAAAGAGACAGAGGCCACCTGGTGGAGAAAAAGGAGAGTCCAGAGGAGGAGAGAGTGGTCAAGCCAGTAATCTCGCACTCAGGTAAACTTGGGTAGTGAAGTTTGGGTTTTTAAATGTACAAAATTGACAACAAAGATTAAAAATCTGGAGTAGAGGTTGGATTTTCAAAGATACAATATTAAAGAAAAGCAGAAGGAAAAAGGAAGAAAGGAAAAAAAAAGAATTATTAAAAAACAAACAAACAAACAACAACAAAAAAAAAACAAAACACCAACAACCATCCAAAGAGTATATATGGTGTTTGCCTTAAAAAAAAAAAAAAAAAAAGTCTTTTTTTTAAAAAATAGTAATACTAGGTTATAAATATAAATTAGAGGAGAAATAGAAGACTTAACAATTTAAAAAAGCTCGGAAAAAAAAGAAAAAAAAGCAAAAGGCAAAAAAAAAAAAGAATGATTTTAAAAATATTAAAAAATTAAAAATATATCTGGCTCTTCTCTGATGTCATGGGCCGTGTGGGCTCACTTCCAAGGTGGTTCCCTCTGTTTAACTTCTTCTGTTTGCTGGTTTTTAGGCTCACTAGTTCAGTCGCGCTGTGGGGAGGGGGGATGCTGTTTTTGAAGACAATGGTCTGCTTTTCTGGTTGCCTGATGTCCTCTGCCAGCCTACAGAAGTTGTTTTGTGGAGTTTGCTCGGCGTTGAAATGTTCTTTTGAGGAATTTGTGAGGGAGAAAGTGGTCTTCCCGTCCTATTCCTCCGCCATCTTTCCCTCCCTCCATCTAAATAATTTGCCTAAAGTCTTAAAGTTACTGAGGGCAGAACAAGTTTTAGGCCTCATCAGTTTGGCTCCATGTCTCGAGTTCTTAACCATGGTGCTTTCTGCCTCATGCCCGGTAGTCATAACTTTAACTTACTGAACCAGTTTATCTTCCCTGTATACTTCCCCTCTTTCTAGTCTCTGTTCTGGTAGATTACAACCAAAGAATTTCCATGTCCCTGCAATCAGTTGCCAGATATATTATGAGTAATTTATCATCCATAACAAATGCTGATATTAGTGAATCAATTTACAGTGAGACACTACAATGGATTTGGGAGAATCTATAAAGTAATATTGCTCCCATGCATTTCTATTCATATGTGATTCTTGAGTAGGGATAAAGGGGAAAAGGTAGTATTAGAGAAAGAAATGCCATAATCCAGATGAAAATAGCATCTTCTGGGATGAAAGTGGTCACTGGACAAGAACTGAGCACTCCCTTTACCAGTGGTGGCCTTCCCAGGTGGCCTAGTGGGAAAGAATCTGCCTGCCAACGCAGGAGATACAAGAGACATGGGTTTGAGCCCTGGTCCCTGGGTTGGGAAGATTCCCTGGAGGAGAGCATGGCAACCCACTCCAGTATTCTTGCCTGGAGAATCCCACGGACAGGGGAGCCTGGTTGGCTATAGTCCGTGGGCTCACAAAGAGTCAGACAATACTGAGCACACACACATACATGAGCACACACAAACACACCCCTCTACGTTTAGACTGGAGCCAACAGGAAGTCATCTAGAGGCTACCTGAGGGACAAATGTGGGAGCGTGAGAGTTAGGAGTTGGGGGAAAGGAAGGGACACCTCTGCATAATAGCAGAAATAGTACCTTCTTTGTGAGAGAGATTGCTTTGTACATAGAAGGTTATGGGGAAAAATAAAATATTCCTCCTGCTCCTGGTAGGATGACTGCATTGACTCTGAAATTGCTGTTTGTTTTTGGCAATGTGAGTAGCTGTGTTTGATGTCAACAGCTAAGAGCTAGATGGTAAGGAGAATTATGAGGTATATTTCTCACTTATGTTTGTAGACAAATGTCAGAAGATAGCAAAGACATTCTGGAATAATCTGTGGGCCGTAGGGTGGCAAAGGGCAGGGGTGGGTCTCACTGGAGCTCCTCCAAGCTCCCACCCACCCTAAATGAGCTCACTTTGGGGATATTGACTGCTGGCCAATGGATGCTCCGGAACAAGGATCCTGGAACAAGACCAGTTTCTTTGGATGAGGGTAGGGTCATGCCAGGAGAAGGTGATGGCACCCCACTCCAGTACTCTTGCCTGGAAAATCCCATGGAGGGAGGAGCCTGGTGCGCTGCAGTCCATGGGGTCTTGAAGAGTCGGACACGACTGAGAGACTTCACTTTCACTTTTCACTTTCATGCACTGGAGAAGGAAATGGCAACCCACTCCAGTGTTCTTGCCTGGAGAATCCCAGGAACGAGGGAGCCTGGTGGGCTGCCGTCTATGGGGTCGCACAGAGTTGGACATGACTGAAGTGACTTAGCAGCAGCAGGGTCATGCCAAAGGTTGCTAGAAAAATTTATGGGAGAGACTAGCAGGAAGTGCTTTGATAGACCCGAAGACCAGAAAGCAAGCCTGGGAATGGTGGTGTGCTCACGGGCCACGCCCTGAAAGCCTTAGAGACAGGCCATTTCAGGAAATGATTTGTTTTCTCTTGACTCCATTACATCTGATCCTTGTAGATCAGAAAAAAAAATGCCCTGGCTCCCAAATCGGGCCTTAATTAAAATAATTTGTCATGGATAGATACGTCTTAACTGCTGGTTAGGGCTTATCAACCAGAGTAAGCCATTTTGCCTCTGACTTGGTTTAAACCTGTTCAAGTAAGTGAAGAATGAAGACAATTATACAAATAATTTAGTCTTCAAATATAGTTTTCCCTGAAAAATTCACCTAATTAAAGCAAAGGTTTTTTTTTTTTTTTTTTTAACTTGAATTTTCTTCACATTGCTTTTGGGTTATGTTAATAAAACTCCTGTCTGTAGGAGGAAGTACTGCTGGGGGAAGGAGCAGTGGGGATGGGTGATCAAGATTCCTGTGCAGCAGGAAACATTACAATTTAACAAATACAATGACTGGCTGCATGTCTGCATTCCAGGGCACGAGCTGATTGCCTTTGCTTTTATTTTCACTATATTGATAATTAATTTCACCTTAGAAGCAGGCAATTCTTTTGTGAAGGAAATCAGCTTGATAAGCATTGGTGGACTTTTTGAATTGAGAAGGGTAACACCCCCCCACAACTTGCCTATGGCTGAATTTGGATGGGCAGCTGAAAACTGTTTGGAGATAAAATCATCAGAGTTAGGGTTTGGGAAGTTGATAACTGGAGCAGAGTGGAGAAGATCTCCTGGGAGAGGAAGACCCAAGGGTAGAGGAGACAGGAATCCATCCTAGAGGTATTCCCTGCCACAGAGAATGGCCAATTTTAGGGGAGAAATACCCAGTATTAACTTTTGACAATGTGTGATTGTATGTATAATATTTTCATCTACGAAAGGGAACAAAGTCAAACAATATGAAAGGGTCTAGGATAAGTCTTAAAACGTTGATTTGGGTCCAGTACTTCTTAGCAGCATGGTCTTGGGCAGGTGAGTTTCTTAACCTTTCTGTGCTTTCATTTCCCTAACTACAGATGTAGGCCAGTGATGGTGCTCAATGACAGAGTTGTTGAGAAAAGAAACTGAGGTCACATCTGTGAATGGTTAAGAATTTTATTTGACCTTTAATAAGCACTTTTTTTCCTCCAGTAGTCATGTATGGTTGTGAGAGTTGAACTATAAAGAAAGCTGAGCGCCAAAGAATTGATGCTTTTGAACTGTGGTGTTGGAGAAGACTCTTGAGAGTCCCTTGGACTGCAAGGAGATCCAACCAGCCTATCCTAAAGGAAATCAGTCCTGAATATTCATTGGAAGGACTGATGCTGAAGCTGATTATCCAATACTTTGGCTACCTGATGTGAAAAACTGACTCATTTGAAAAGACCCTGATGCTGGGAAAGATTGAAGGCAGGAGGAGAAGAGGACCATAGAGGATGAGATGGTTGGATGGCATCACTGACTCAATGGACATGGGTTTGAGCAAACTCCGGGAGTTGGTGATGGACAGGGAGGCCTGGTGTGCTGCAGTCTATGGGGTCAGAAAGAGCTGGACATGACTGAGCGACTGAACTGAACTGAACTGAGACACTTTATAAGCATCCTATTGGTACTCTCCTGATGGTCCAGTGGTTAAGAACCCACCTTAGAGTTCAGGGGACACGGTGGACACAGGTTCAGTCTCTGGTTAGGGAACTAAGATCCCACATGCTGTGGTGCTGACACAACCAGAGATGCACTATGTGTACATATATATAGCGTGTGTGTGTGCATGCACGCTCAGTCATGTCCAACTCTTTGTGACCCCATGGACAGTAGCCCACCAGACTCCTCTGTCCATGGGATTTTCCAGGCAAGAAGACTGCAGTGACTTGCCACTTCCTACTGCACAGCATCTTCCCAACCCCGGGATCGAACCCGCATCTCTTGCATCTCCTGCACTGGCAAGCAGATTCTTTACCACTAGCACCACCTGGGAAGACCGCACTTACAGTTACTAAATGCTTCAAAGACACGCTCTCAACTCCACGTTTTCTACCAGCTACTGCTCCATTTCTTTGATTCCTTTGCAGCAACATTTGTTCAAGCACTATTTATCTTCTGTCTCTAATTCCTTTCCCCACACTGTCTCTTGAACCAATGTTTCTCAAGTTTTCTTTTTCCATTTTTGTGTCCCTAAGGAAACTTTCTTGCCTTTTTTTTTTTTTTTTAATTGCTTTCTCCTACTAGTGACATCTGAAAAATCCCATGGACCGAGGAGCCTGGAGGGCTATAGCCCAAAGAGTTAGACACAACTTAATGGCTAAGCAGCCACGACATTTAATAGTGCAGATGTTATATAGAGTTGTTTGTGTACTATATGGTTATCTATATTTTATACACAAAACTTTTAAACAAAAATATTTTTCATCCCCCAAGGATTCGTTTCCCCTCCCTTGAGAGTGCTGTCATCCCCACTGAAAACACGTGTCTTGAATCTACCCCAGCCTTTCTTCTCCCCCACTACGCAATAGTTCCTGTTCAAGGTCAGCTTACTGACCTCCATGTTGCTGAAGTGTGTTAGTCGCTCAGTGGTGACCAACTCTTTGCGACTCCATAGACTGTATCCCGCCAGGCTCCTCTGTCCATGGGATTCTCCAGGCAAGAATACTGGAGAGGGTTGCCATGCCCTTCTCCAGGGGATCTTCCTGACCCAGGGATCGAACCCAGGTCTTGTTGCTGGCCAAAATCTTGACCTTCTCTTCCCACCGCAGCTGAAAGAAAAATACAGAGACACAGTTTGGAGAAAGTAGAAATGTGGCTTTTATTCTCAGCCAGCAGAGAGGGGAAGCCAGTAGGCTCCTGCCTCAAGAACTGCGTCCCCTCCATGAGGAGTCTAGAGGCTTCTATAGGGCAAGGGCTTGCAGTCAGGTGATGAGGAACAAAGGTGATAGGATCTTGATTGCCTCCTCTTGCAGGGTTTCAAAGACAATCATAAACGGGCATCAGTAACCCAGTAATTGAGTCTGGCAGTTCTGTGTTTCTGTGGCCTTCTTTCCCATATGTAACTACAAGGGGAAGGGTGTTGTAAGGGTAAACACCAGATAGGGGGTGTATTTAACAAAGAGTCAAAGGAAAAAAATGTGAATTGTAGCTCTTGCAGAGTTAGTGGGTAGAAAAACAAACTCAGTTACAGACATGTAGAGTTAGGAGCAGTTAAAGTAAAACGACTAGCAATGTTCAGGCCCTGCTCACTGTTCTCTTGATCTTCTTTGTTCTCAGGAAAAGGAAAGAGAAAAACTCATTCCTCTTTTTTCCTTTTCACTGCAACAGTCTCCTGCATTGCAGACAGAATCTTTACTGTCTGAGCCACCAGGGAAGCCCCCATGTTGCTAATCTGTGGTCAATTCTCAGTCCTTAGCTTGCTAGACTTCCCACCAGCATTTGCCGTGGTTGATCACTCCCTCTTCCTTGATATACTTTCTTCTTCACTGGCTTCTGGCACATCCCACTGTCTTGGTTTTTCTCCTAGTCACAGTTGCTCCTTCTCAGTTCCTTGCTGGTCTCTCTCTTCTTGCCTTCCTCTTAATACTGGAGGACCCCAGGGCTTAGTCCTTGATCCTCTTTCTCAACTATACTCACTCCTGTATGATCTCATCAAACATCCTGGCTTTAAGTTCATGTATGTACTCATGATTCCTTACTTTGTGTCTCCACCAAACGTCTCTCCAGGACTCCAGGCTCATGTAATAACTGCTTACTTGGTCCCTCTACTCTGGTGTTTGATGGACCTCCCCTACTAATATATCCAAGATTTAACTTTTGAAATTCTTTCTCCAAACTGCTCTATACAAGATCTTCTCTATTTTCCTCACACTCCACCAATCCATTAGAAAATTCTGATACCAAAATAAATCCAGAATGCTCCTTGGTATTTACCCAAATGAACTGAAACAAACCCACATCCACACAAAAATCAGCGTGGGGGTGCTTACAGCAGCTTTATTTGTAACTGCCAAAACTTGGAAGCAACCAAGATGTCCTTCAGGAGGTGAATGGATAAGTAAACTATGGTACATCCAGACAATGGAACATTATTTAGCACTAAAAATAAGTGAGCTATTAAACCATAAAAAGTTATGGAGGAAGCATAAAAGGATATTACTTATGTGAGAGAAGCCCGTCTGAAAAGGCTACAGACTGTGATCCCCACTGTCCTTTGTGCTATTTTTGTGGGCTTTTCCCCTTCTTTGTCTTTTAGCCACCGCCATTCTGGACTCCTTTTCCTATTCTAACTACCTAACACTAAGTGAGAGAACCCAATCTAAATACAGTGATTCCCACTGTACGACATTCATGGAAAGGGAAAGCTATGGAGACAGTGAAAACGTCACTGCTTGCCAGGGCTTGGGGAAAGAGAGGGATGGATTGGCAGAGCACAGAGGATTTTTAGGGCCGTATCAAGGATGACACTACAATGGTAGGTGTATGTCATTACGTATTTGTCAAAACCCATGAAATGTACAATACCCAGAGTAAACTCTAATGTAAACTATGGACTTTAGGTGATAATGACTGATGTTGAAGCTGAAACTCCAGTACTTTGGCCACCTGATGTGAAGAATTGGCCACCTGATGTGAAGAACTAACTCTTTGGAAAAGACCCCGATGCTGGGAAAGATTGAAGGCAGGAGAAAAAGGGGACAACGGAGGGTGAGATGGTTGGATGGCATCACCAACTCAATGGATATGAGTTTGAGTAAACTCTGGGAGTTGGTGATGGACAGGGAGGCCTGGCATGCTGCGGTCCATGGGATCGCAAAGTCAGACACGACTGAGCGACTGAACTGAACTGAGGCATTAGTGTGAGCTTGTGGTTATAACAAACTGTACCTATGGGGTGCAGGACATTGACAGAGAGAGAGGCTATCCATGTTGGGAAGGGGGCAGGGAATAAATGAGAATTCTCTGTGTTTTCTGTTTAATTTTGCTGTGAACCTAAAACTGTTCTAAAAAAGTCTATTAAAAAATTCAGAATCTGCTGCGAGTTTGGTGAGAGCCACCATCTTAGTCCGTCTCCTGAATGACAATAATTGCCTTCCAACTGGGCTCCTGGAAGGCCTTGTCTCACTAGAGTCTGTGCTTTGCCTAGCGGCCTCAGGGTTCTTGCTAGAACACAGGTCAGAGCATGTTATTCTTTTGCTCAACACCTTCCAATGGCTGCCATCTGACTCAGAGAAAAACCCGAACTCCTGATGGTGGCTTTCTAGGCCTCCCTTTCCCACCCCCTTTCTTCTCCTCTCCCTCTTGTTCACTGTGCCCCAGTCACACTGGCTTCCATGCTGTTTCTCAGACACATCAGGCTCCTGCCTCGCGGCCTCTGTACCAGCTGTTCCCCTGAAGGCCTCTTCTTGCGGTATCCTCAGGACTCCCTCCCTCACTCTGCAAGCCTCTGCTCAAATGTTGCCTTTTCAATGGGACTTTACTGTCTGCTTATTTACAGCTGTAGTGCTTCCACCCCCCCTATATTCTGAGCTCTTTTACCAGCTCTGTTTTATTCATAGCACATCATTATTTAATATACTGTATTGTTTACTTTTTAATTTGCTGTGTGGGCGAAGAATGTCACCTGCCATTTCAGTCAACAAAAGATGTGGCCATCAAGCCATCAGCCACTGTAGCCTCTCTCCCCTCCCGAGTATGTACCCTGAGGGGATTCAGGATGGAGAAAAAAAAAAGGATGCTGGCCCTAGATAGCTAAGGTGCATATCAAAGGAATAATTTCATTAAGCCCAGTCTCTTGCATATTCCTCTACATGGAAAAGCAGTAAATTCATTCATTTGAGATGTCTGACTTTTTCTTTAATTAGCAGTAATCTTTTGATGTTTGACTTCCTGATTTGTTTTGTTTGCAGAAACTTCAGTATATCTTGGCTTCTTCCTTAACTCCTTGGAACAGTCCCTCTGAGCTATTTGAGAAGCTATAACCCTGGGCTTCCCTGGTGGCTCAGAGGTTAAAGCGTCTGCCTCCAATGTGGGAGACCCGGGTTCGATCCCTGGGTCGGGAAGATCCCCTAGAGAAGGAAATGGCAACCCACTCCAGTATTCTTGCCTGGAGAATCCCATGGCCTGGTAGGCTACAGTCCATGGGGTCGCAGAGAGTCAGACATGACTGAGCCACTTCACTTCACTTCAATCCTTGCTTAGGTTTTCTCAGGAGGTGCTAGTGGGAAAGAACTCACCTGCCATTGTAGGAGATGTTAAGAGATGTGAGTTCTATCCTTGGGTCAGGAAGATCCCCTGGAGGAGGGTGCAACAATCCACTCTAGTATTCTTGCCTGGAGAATCCCATGGACAGAGGAGCCTGGTGGGCTACAGTCCGCAGGGTCTCAGAGTCGGGCACGACTGAGCGGCTTAGCGCTCACTCACTCATCCCTTGCTTAAGTCCTCAGTAAGTCTGCTGGTTAAAACATAATTCCCAACTTTTAGGCTGTGCGTCTGTTTTTCAGTGGACCGTTTTTTATTTGGTCACCCACTGACAAAATAAAAGGCCCATGAAGACAGTTAAAGTCTGTCTGTTCTGTTTGCTGCTGAATCCCAAGTCCCTAGAACAGTGTGCACGTGTATGGTCAGTTGTGTCTAACTCTCTGCTGCCCCATGAACTGGCTCCTCTGTCCATGAGATTCTCCAGGCAGCAATACTGGAGTGGGTTGCCATTTCCTCCTCTAGAGGATCTTCCCCACCCAGGGATCGAACCCACATCGCCTGCATCTCCTGCATTGGCAGGTGGATTCTTTACCACTGGGCCACCTGGGAATCTCCTCCCTAGAACAGTGCACGGCACATATGAGGTGCTCAGTCAGAAGCTGTTGAATAAATGAGAGTCTCCCTACTGCCTCTGACTCCAGACCTTCCAGGGATGGTCTAGGCAATACAAGCAAATAATTATATTGGGTTGACCAAAAAGTTTGTCTGGGCTTTTGCATAACATCTTATGGAAAACTTAAATGAACATTTTGGCCAGCCCAAGAAATTAAGGCAGTTCTTGTATTTTACTATGCTGTAATTCTGTTGCTTATACACTTCAGTAAAAGGCTGCTACATACAATTTTAACAGTACTTGGAAGGACCGAAGTAATGGGGTGTTCGGTGAAGAGCAGGTAGGATGGAGAGAAGACAAGAGAAAAAGGATGTCAGTCAGGGAATGAAGAGAAATAATTCCACAGAAACACCAACTCAGTAAGAATGACCAGAAGAAACATCTGGTCCCAAAGAATCCTTGGAGTCATTAGAATAATAGCGTATATTGTTATTGCCTGTTCATATACTATGCTAGTTGAGTGAAAACTGAAAGGGCCCCCATCCCACTAAGGCTGGAAGCCTTGCTGATATCTAGACAGCAGTTGTCTTGATGAAACGTTGAAGAATTGCTCTGATTCTTCATTTTATTTGGCTGATGTAAGTATAACCAGGGATATGCTCTCTAATAACTGTTCTCCAGGCTTCAATTTTCTTCTTTTTTTCCATCGCTTTTATGAGATGATCTCAGTTCTGGTGTGCTTAGTTGCTCAGTCATCTCAGACTCTTTGCAACCCCATGGACTGTAGCCCTCCAGGCTCCTCTGTCCATGGGATTTCCCAGGGAAGAATACTGGAGTGGGTTGTCATTTCCTATTCCAGGGGATCTTCCCAACCCAGGGATCAAACCCGCATCTCTTGTGTCTCCTGTGGTGGCAGGCGAATTCTCAGTTCTGGTAGCTGGGACCAAAGGTGTAGGGGGAAGAAAATGGGTCATTGTGGGATTGAGTGAAATTCTGCAGGATCCAATCCTTCTGATCCAGGGACCACCTCCACTCATTCCGGATGCAGTGACTGAAAACTCTAGGACTCAGACTCCAAGGCAGAGCCGGCCTTCTCAGCTGATTTTACATCAGTGCAAGTATGTTTCCTTCTGGCTAAAATGCCTCAGATTGCAGGTCTGGAACATGTATTAGTGGAGTAATGTCTGGGGAGAAAAAGACGATAACACGGAAACACTGACTGCTATGGCAACAGTTGGAATAATAAACAACACTTTTTTCCCCTAGGAAAATCATAGAGTTTGGCCTTGTGGCAACTTTAGGAAAGGAAATAAGTTATACCCAAGTTAGATCTTATGTTTGGCTAGATTTTTCCCCCCGGGTTGAAGACATTTGCTAAGTGCTTTATTGGGCAAATGGAGGATGTTATACGTCATTCAAAACTCATATGTCTTTCTAGAAAATTTTTTAAACAAAAGAAACTCAGAATGTATGAATTGAAAAGTCAAAATTTCCCTCCCCCTTCTCATTCTTCCTCTTTTGGGGGTAACCACTGCACTAGGGATTGTTGTAAAATTTCTCTACATATACAAGTATATTACTAACTGGTTTAGGTTTTTGGTTTGTTTGTTAATAATTAAGTGGGTGAAACTTGGTAGGGTGCAGTCAGCAATTAGTATAATTCCCCCTCCCATTTCTTGCTTTGAACAAACTCAAATGAGTTCCCTTTCAGCATCTCAGATGGTCTCATAGATTTCTGACAACTGGCAAGTATTCAACAGTCCAGGCCAGTATAAATTGAAACTTTATAATCTCTCATCGAATTCAGTTTCTTTCCCCACCACCCTCCCAGGATGCCTGGCCCCAGCTCAGTGCTGACCTGTTGTGGGAGGAAGAGTGGCTGTGATGTGATCCGGTCTTTGACCCTTCCTGCATCGCCACGTCCTTTGTGGCCTTTGTCTCCTGCAGTATGGGGAAGAGGGAATTAGAAAAAAAAAGAGGGGGTCTTATTTGACTGGCACTGTTGTAACCTGTGTGGTTGATGCCCAAATGTCAGCTCTTCAGAGACCCCAGGCCCTTTACTCTATAGAGAAATCAATCTCTTTTATACCATTTAATGAGTTATAGCTCCTAAACTTGCACCATAATAATTCATGCTTTCAAACTGTGGTGTTGGAAAAGACTCTTGAAAGTCCCTTGGGCTGCAAGGAGATCAAACCACTGAATCCTAAAGGAAATAAACCCTGAATATTCATTGGCAGGACCGATGCTGAAGCTGAAGCTCCAATACTTTGGCCACCTGATGCGAAGAGCTGGCTCATCAGAAAGACCGTGATGCTGGGAAAGATTGAAAGCAGGAGGAGAAGGGGACGACAGAGGATGAGATGATCGGATGGCATCACTAACTCGATGGACATGAGTTTGAGCAAGCTCCAGGAGGTGGTGAAGGAGAGGGAAGCCTGGCGTGCTGCAGAGCATGGGGTTCCAAAGAGTCAGACATGGCTGAACGACTGAACGACAACAATGAAAACTTGCGCCCTACCTTGTGTGCCTTCCTTCTCCAGTCATTATGAAAGTATATTTGTCCAGGTAGGATGATAGAACATGTTTTCTTTCTTTTTATTTAGCTTGATTCATGCTTTAAAAATATTTAGACATAGGATATGTGGGCCTCCCTTTGTACTCTTGGTCTGGGACCTGGAAATATTAGGGGATGTCATGGTTCAGCCCATAGGAAACTCATGCCTCATGACATGCTCAACCTTGAGAGTTCAGATGGGTTCTGCTGACACCTTCCCTCCTCTCTCCAGCCTCACAGCGAGCCTCAGCCAGCCTCCCATCTCTTTGCCTCTTCAGGCTAGTGTCTCTCTCCCTGTCCATACCCCCAAACTCTGAGCGCTGCCTTTCAGATTCTTCCAGAACCCTTTCACCCTCTGTTTTAGGTAGCAATACCTAGTGGTGAGCTTGTGTACAGACAATGTACATTAGGCTGAAGGATGAGAGGTAGCTGCTTCTCCTGGCAGACAGACGCACCTACACTCCATGAGTGGTTCTCCCGGGGAGCATCTCCCTCAGTCTGAAGGGGAAAGGAGGAAAAACACGACTTTGCTCTCTACTCCCATGGATTCCCTTCCGAAGATATTCTCTGCTGAATCTCAGCCTTTTCTTATATGACCTGGAGGTGGATGAACAGGATGCATGGGGAAGGGCACCTCCTGGACGCCCTGTGTGGATGTGTCTAGAACTTCTCTTAGAACGTGTGTGTCTTCATCACTTAAGCCTAAACCTTGTACTTTAGTGGAATACAGAGACAGTGGGAAAAGCCCTACCGGGTAACCTTTTACATTTGCACATCTACTCATTTGTTGATTATTTATTGAGCCCTAAACTTGCCTTTTTCATTTGGATGGCCATTTATACGTTCTTTTAACAGCTACATAAGATTTCATGTGGTACATATGTCTGTACCATAATTTATTTAACCATTCTCATATTGACAGTTATTTAGGCAGGTTTTTATATATAGCAAGAAAAACTGCAATGAATAATCCTTTATTATATATCCTGTGCCCTTTTATAAATATTCTTAGAAGTGTGATTGCTAATCTACAGGGTCCACAGATTTTATATTTGGTAGGAAGCACATTTTGTTTAATTGGTGGAGTCAAATTATCCTTCAAAAAGCTTCAGCAATTTACACTCTTACTAAAGTATCTTTCCCTAAACCCTTGCCTACACTGAATAGTGTCACTCTAATCTAATCAGTGACAAATTCTATCTCTTTGCCCTTTTAATTTGGTTTTCCCAAATCACTAATGAAGATGAATACCTTGTATATACTTACTAGCCATTTGCAATTCTGTGAATTATGTTTGTATCTTTTGATTACTTTTTAAAATAATTTTGTAAAAGTATTTATTGAACTTGTTACCATATTGCTTCTGCTTTATATTTTTGGTTTTTCCATCCTGAGGCATGTGGCGTCTTAGCTCCCTTAATAGGGATTGAACCCACACCCCATGCATTGGAAGGCAAAGTCTTAACCACTGGACCACCGGGGAAGTCCCTAGATGACTCTTTTAATGTTTAGAATTCTCTGTTTCAGTCATAACTGCTTGACCTTAACACATGTTGCAAATATTTTTTCTCTGTTATTCTCAAGATGCTTTAATCATAAATAGATTCTTGAGGCCAAAGGATTCTTTTTGTTGACTTGAGTTAGTACCTCCAAAAAAACAGAGTAATGAATTATATATTAGTCAACAAGTTTACTATAACAAATTATCCCCAAATCTCTGTAGCTTCATTCAATGAAAGTTTATTTTTCAGTTTTGCAACACCCCAGCATGGGTGTTCCGGATCAGCTCTTTTCCAAGTGACTCGTGGATCCAGGATCCTTCTACTTTGGGCTCTGCTCTAAATTCTTGACGTCTTCTCCATTTCAGCTGGCAGATGGAGAAGGAAAGAGCAGAGAATTTCACTGGATGTTTTATAGGCCAGGCCTAGAAGTGCCTGGCCTATGCATCACTTTCTCCCTTATTCCTTTGGCCAGGGCATAATCATATTATGAAGAAGACTAGGAATGAGGTCTGGGTCTGAGCCTGCAGAAGCCTCTGCTGCAGTAAATGGTGCAGACCGACATCTCAGCAAATACACTTCTACACAACTCATTGTGTTACTAAAGGAAGTCTAGTGACTCTTGAAAGGAGAGCATAGGGTGATCCTTACCAAACAGGTTTCAACACATAGAGTGCTGTCTGAATGTCAAGCATCATGAGTCCAATGACATCTTACCTCTCTTCGTTATGAAACACAATTTGAAGTCTTCTTCAAAGGGGATATGGAGTCTTCTGAATTCTTCTATAAGAGGAAAAAGAATTCTCTCTCTCTCAATCCTAAAACATTTCTGGAGATTTCCTTGCCCTTCTCAGACTCAGAGGCTTTGAGCTGGGGGATTGGTGCAAGGGCTGGGAAAAGGCATCTCCAGTGGGGGAAGGGGGCAGTTGGCTGAGAGCTCACAAGGCAAGCTAGAGCTGGGGTGGAATTGAAATAAATAAGTTTCCGGGTTGGGGGAAATCATTGTGAGGGTTGCTGAGTGGTGAGCTTTGGGAATGTAACTTTTGTAAGGGGTGACCTTAATGACAGATTAGGGCAGGGGGAGGGGAAGGCAAGAACAGTCTGGAGCATGGATTTCTGATCCAGGTTTCAAATGGGAAGGAGAGGGCAAATGCTAAGACTGGTGATGGAAGCAGCATTCAGAATTGTTCCCCAACAGTGACAGCAGGAATTCCAGACAAAACGTTTAATCATCTTCAGCAGCCTTGACCAAGATAGCCCTTGCACACCTTGGCCGTTGTGATATTCTCTAAACCCAAGCCTTTATGTCATTAGGAAGCAGTGCCTCACCACCTGGACCACCTTCAGGGCTTATCTTGGGGTGCTGTTTGGTGCTCTGGCTCTGAAGATACTTGGCTAGTTGGAGAAGTGCTATGTGGACATTCAGCACCAGGATGAGAGTGAATGCCCTCCGGCCTCATGACCAGTGATCCCATTCCATTAGATGTGCTGTTGAGGCCAGCAAGAGTCACAGCCTGTTTTTTTTAAAATAAGCGGTAATTAGTTCCAGGACCAATCAAAAGAAGACAGCAACGTCTCCCCAGACTTCTCAGGTTCCAGTAATGTTCCTGACCTTGGGCAAGTTGCCTTCTCTCCCTGGGACTGTTTTACCATCTGAAAAAAATGGGGCAGAGTCTGTGGGGGTGATTTCTCTTCCAGCTCTGACTTTCTTAGAAGCTAAATACAAGAAGTAAATACCAGAGTTTTCAGGAAAAGAGGGGTTCTGTCCCAAAGTGATCAGCATGGTCTTCCCACTGGTGAGTTCATATATAACCCAGTAGTCTTTTTGATGCCCTAGACTGCTCAAGGGCTTTAAAGTCTTCCTCATCACTCACACTGCAAGACAAAGCTGTCCCAGGGGGATGCTTTGTGCTCTGTTCACGAGGCCTCACTGCCTGGTACCCCTCCATCCCCCAATCCTACCACATCACTCATTTCTTTCTTGTGGCCTCTCCCTGTCTGAGTCATCCTTTCAAATAAACCCATGTTGATGGTGCCCTGGCTTTAAATTTTGGCTTCCTATCACGAGGTCTCCCATTCTCTCTGAAACAATATACTGGAATCCCAGGTGTCCCCATGGAGAGAGAAATTGGATAGTTGTTGTGTATCACAGCACTTGTCCTGATTTTTCTGTTTGACCAAACTTCAGAGGGTGGCAGATGATGGTCAAATAAAGTTTAGCTCTGAGAGGCCAAGAATCAGCTCTGTGAGAAGGTGATGTGAGTTAATGGCCTTTCCATTGGCTAGGGATTTAGTAGAAGTAGAACATGTACATTGTGGGTCCTGAGGCTACCTTGGAGAATTCATTTACCACATATTTTGCTAAGATGAGAGGAGCTTGACAATCAGATATACATGGGTAGCAGCCAACAGGATCTTGGAACCAGACAGGAAGAGATCCTAGCTGATGTTCCAGTCCAGCCTTGATCTACTATTCTTTGAAGTTGGTTTTTAAATTTATTGATTTATTATTTTTTGGCCCTGCTGTGCACAGTATGTGGAATCTTAGTTCCCTGACCAGGGATTGAACCCATGCTCCCTGCAGTGGAAGTGTGGTATCTTAACCACAGGACCACAGGAAAGTCTCAAAAATAATCAGTATTTTCAGGTCTAGGATATTCCTATAATTACCAAAAAAAAAAAAAAAAATTCAAGATGCGCTATTTGGGGCCTTATATGGGGCTGGGAGTAATCATGATGATTGACAGAACCCTGAGCCTATTTTTCCTTATTCCACCCAGCCCCTTCTATGTCAACAACCAGGAAAGGACACTTTTGTGGAGGGAAGTGTGGTATTGGTTAATTAATTTCTGTAGCATGGCTGGCATATGCTGATACCACTCTCTGCTCTGACCAGACCTTGATTTCCTCCACTTCATAGGGGCACATCTGGAAAAGAAAAATGAATCTACCAACCCAGAGAGACAATTGTGGGAGAGAAGCTCCCATGTGGCTAGACAGAATTTTCTAGAAGAACTTTCTCATCTAGGAAACCTATCCTGGGCTATGGCTGGGTGAAGCACAAGCTGGAATCAAGATTACCGGGAGAAATATCAATAACCTCAGATATGCTGATGGGCTCGAAAATCACTGCAGATGGTGACTGTAGCCATGAAATTAAAAGACGCTTACTCTTTGGAAGAAAAGTTATGACCAACCTAGACAGCATATTAAAAGGCAGAGACATTACTTTGCCAACAAATGTCCATCTAGTCAAGTCTATGGTTTTTCCAGTGGTCATGTATGGATGTGAGAGTTGAACTATAAAGAAAGCTGAGCGCTGAAGTATTGATGCTTTTGAACTGTGGTGTTGGAGAAGACTCTTGAGAGTCCCTTGGACTGCAAGGAGATCAAACCAGTCCATCCTAGAGGAAATCAGTCCTGAATATTCATTGGAAGGACTGATGCTGATGCTGAAACTCCAATACTTTGGCCACCTTGTGTGAAAAGTTGACTTGCTTGAAAAGACCCTGATGCTGGGAGGGATTGGGGGCAGGAAGAGAAGGGGACAACAGAGGATGAGATGGCTGGATGGCATCACCAACTCAAGGGACATGAGTTTGAATGAACTCCAGGAGTTGGTGACGGACAGGGAAGCCTGGCAGTGCTGCAGTCCATGGGGTCACAAAGAGTCAGACACGACTGAGCCACTGAACTGAACTGATCTGAACCCTGGGCTATGGCCTTGATGAGAGCAGGGTCCATGTCTTAGCATCATTTCTGGTGCACCCTGGGTGGCAGCATAGGGAATGAACAGGTGAATCTGGGGCTGCCTCCCCAGTGTCCATGATGAATGCTCCTGGGACTGAGATGCTCTCTTTGTAAGTAAAGCCCTACAGTGCTTGCCCCACAATTCAGCACATACTGTCCTATTCTGTTGTTTTCTAAATCTTACCCCATTCCTTACTATTTGCATTGAACATGGTGTTTGAAATCTAGCCTGATTCCTAGATGTAGATTATGGTTTCTGACTGCTGTGTAATATTTCATTACATATTTATACCAAACTCTCTAGAGATGGATATCTAGGTTGCCTCCGGCGACTAATCAACTCCCAGCCACCCCCAGGCTCACAGTATGTCCTCGTACTTGTCTTCTTCCAAAACGCCATCTGACTTTAGTTGTTAAGTGTTTACTTGAATGGTTTCAATCAGAGTCATTGCTTTCTTAACTAGTGTGTAAATTCCTTTCGAGCAGATAATCACAGTCTCTACCTGTTAGGTGCTTTTGGGTATAGATGAAATTATGTGTTATGAAGTGCTTAGCACATTATCTGGCAAGCAGAAAATTCTCAGTAGATGGTATAATCCCTCCAGAGCCTAGAACACATTAGGACTTTAATAAGTACCAATTACAATAATGAATGTTTAATCACCTCTGGTGATCTGGGGTCTCCTTCTTCATAAAGCTTGGTCCCAGAACACTTAAAACATGAGGTGTTCAGGAGGCAGTAATTACGAGTGTCACCATTAATCCTCCCAAATTATTCCCCTTTTACAGATGATAAAACTGAAACTCAGAGAGGTTTAGCGTCTTGCTTATGATCATTCAGCATCGTTCATGGCAGAACTGGGGCTGAAACCCTGGTCTAACTCCAAAGATTTTGCTTTTAACCACTCTGCTATATCACCACCCCTGAGCAAGCACGCTTAGATTATTACTATTTCAGCAACCGTAGCTTTTATTTTCTCTGTGTGTGGATAACAAAGAATTTAAAATTCAGTTAATGCTTACTGAGACCTCACATGTGCAGGGCCCTGCCAGGACCATGTTTAAAGGACATTTGTTTAAATTACTGAAAGATGCTCCCTGGGTGGATACAGCAGTGGGCGCATGGCTTGGTGAGTAGAAGCCAGGCTGGATTCTGCCCTCTGCTTGTTCCCTACCCTGGCGCCTGTGTGCAGTACACAAACTGCCCAAATGTGTGTCATACCCCTGGGAATATGGCACGTATTTCCTCAAAGCCATGTCATTAAATCTTCTCCACAACAGTCCTATGGGGCAAACACATTTCCGCTGGACAGTTGAAGAGACCAAGGTTCAGAGCTGCAACATTTCAAGGCGACATGATCTTAAGGTATACAGATCCAGGGTTCAAATGGGAGTCCTTTGGCATCAGATCCACAGACTGGCAAGCATAAAGCAGTGTGATGGAGTTCCTTCCATGTAGGGAAGCAAAAGAGATTCAGGAATCACTGGGCAGAATCTGCCAAGTTTGACAACTACTGCTGAGCCGATCCTCATGCTTTGATGTAGCTGCCTCCCCAGTGAGTGATGGATGTGGTCCCCCATTGGAACTCCAGAGGAGACGAAGTTCCAGACAGGCTGAAACCGTCTGGGGAGAGATCACCAGTGAGCATAGCACTGCGGAATGTGAATGCTTGAAGGCTGTTATGAGCTCCTGGAATAGGCTTCAGGTTTCAGGGCCCATACGGCTTCCACTGCACAAGGGATTAGGAAATATATTTACCTGTAGGTACAGAGTAGCACATGCTCAACCGAGGACCAAGAGATCTAGCCAGTGGCTCAGTGGAGAGGGACAGGCTTCTGGGTAGTGAGGTTACGATGAGGACCCCAGAGAAAGTCACACTGGGCTTGCCCTCTGGCACTTATGAGCCAACCTCTCAGAGCCTTGGTGTTCTCATCTCCTCCCTTATTCTTCTATGATTTTTTCTAGTCCTTTGGAGACTGAGCTTATGATCTTCCTGAAGATACACCTATCTCCCAAGGTCAGATCAGGACCTCTGATTTTTGAATGTTTTATGAAATTATTATCTAAGAATGAAGTCTACCCTTCCATGTTCATGATAGCATTAATCACGATAGCCAGGATATGGAAGCAACTTCAGGACCTGTTGACTGCTGAATGGAAAAAGAGAATGTAAGATATATAAAAATAAGTAAGTAAAGGGTATAAAACGTGAAATGAAAGTGAAAGTTGCTTAGTTGTGCCTGACTGTTTGTGACCCCATGGACTATTCAGTGCATGGAATTCTCCAGGCCAGAATACTGGAATGTGTAGCTGTTCACTTCTCCAGGGATCTTCTGAATCAAGGGATCAAACCCAGGTCTCCCGCATTGCAGGCAGATTCTTTTTTTCACCAGCTGAGCCCCCAGGGAAGCCCAAGAATGCTGGAGTGGGTAGCCTGTCCCTTCTCCAGGGGATCTTCCCAAACCCAGGGATTGAACCAGGGTCTCCTGCATTGCAGGCAGATTCTTTACCAGCTAAGCTACCAGAAAAGCCAAATAAAGTGTATATAAATATGATATTCGTATATATATTCAGTTCAGTTCAGTTCAGTCGCTCAGTCATGTCCGACTCTTTGTGACCCCATGAATCACAGCATGCCAGGCCTCCCTGTCCATCACCAACTCCCAGAGTCCACCCAAACCCATGTCCATTGAGTCGGTGATGCCATCCAACCATCTCATCCTCTGTCGTCCCCTTCTCCTCCTGCCCTCAATCTTTCCCAGCATCAGGATCTTTTCAAATGAGTCAGCTCTTTGCATCAGGTGACCAAAGCTTCAACATCAGTCCTTCCAATGAATATATATATATAACATATATATCTGAATGTTTACTATTCAGCCTTTAGAAGAGGAAATTTTGTCATTTGAAACAGCATAAATGAATCTAAAGGGCATTAAGCTAAGTGAAGTCAGACAAGGAAAGACAAATAACTCACAGTATCACTGATATGCGGAATCTTTTTTAAAAAATTGCCAAACTTTAGAGTAGAGAGGGGCTGGGGGGTGGGAGAAATAGGGAGGGGTTGGTTAAAGGGTACAACTTTCAGCTATAAGATGAATAAAGTCTGAGGATCTAATTATAAGACAGTGACTAGAGGTGATAACACCACTGCATGATTGAAATGTGCTTAGATATTCTCTCTCACACACACAAATGATAAATATGTGAGGTGCTGGGTGTACTGATGAACTCTAGCATGGGAATCCTTTGACAATGTGTGTGTATATCAAATCATCAGGTGGCGCACTTTATATATCTTCCAATTTTGTCCGTTACATGGGCCTCCCTGGTGGCTCAGTGGTAAAGACTCTACCTGCTAATACTGGAGACCAGAATTTGATCCTTGGGTTGGGAAGATCCTCTGGAGAAGGAAATGGCAATCCACTCCTGTATTCTTGCCTGGGAAATCCCGTGGACAGAGGAGCCTGGTGGGCTATAGTCCATGGGGTCACAAAGAGTCAGACACGACTGAGCAGCTGAGCACACGTGCCCATCTAGGTAAAGCTGCGGGGAGTTCAGTGGTGGGCCAGGGGAGAATGTTTCTCTAAAGCATCCAGGATTTTTCTGCCAGTGAAGGAGATGTGTGTTTGGATGGGCTGTTCTCAAGATACTCCGCAGGTATTCCTTCCCTCTGAAACTGGGGACTCCCCCATCACACACACACGCACACGCGCGCACACACACACACACACACACACACACACTGTTTGGGGTGCTGGAAATGTCATAATAATTCCTACTTCAGGGGAGTTTATTTACATTTAAAGGGAGACAGACTAACAAGTTTTTATAATCCTAATAAGAGCTAAAATAGGCACGAGAACACTGGAGGAATCAGAGAAGACTTCCTGGAGGAAGTAATATCTAAGCTGAGTCCCAAAGGATGAGTAAAAGGTTGAATGGGAAGCAAGTTCCAGGAGCACGGCACAGTCTGTGCAAAGATCCAGAGCAAAACCAGCAAAGCCAGGTGGTTTCGAGGAACAGAAAGACTGGGAAACAAAAGACCTCACACAGTTGGCTTGTCTGTTTTGCTACATTCAGGCTTTTGGCCTTTTCTGTGGGGCACCAGGAGGGCAGGAAGGAATTTGAACAAGGATTAACATGCACTGAAGTTGAGAAAGATTGCTTTGGCCTGATGCAGAGGCAGGGAGGGTGGGACAGAGACTGCATGAGGGGAGATTTGTTAGAAGGCTATTCAGATGTGGGATTATTTAAGGAAACCTAAAAGCCCAAGTCTAACTGTGCCCATTAGAAGAAAAGCCTTTCTCCTTCCACCCCAGAGGAGCTGCCTTTGGAACCTTTGGAATCTCTAGGATCTTGGAGGCCAGTGAGAGCCTCAGTCCTCCAGGCTCCCCCTGTATAGCAAGAGTGCTCCAAAGTGCCCCATTCCTTCCCCTTCCAAGAATCTTTCCTCCCAGCATTCCTGCAGCCTCCAGACTGATCATGTGTATTTCTTCCTATGCCCTTCCGTTTCACCTCTGACTCTCCTCTGATCTTCTCTTGACCTCCCTGGGGCAGACACAGAGATAAATCTGTTGGATTCTTCGCAGGAGAGTTAGTCTCTTTCCCAGCTCTGGCCTGACACATTCCCTAGCTCAGCAGGGCAGAAGCAGCCCCTTCACTCTGGTCTGGGACCGGGCAGAGGGGCAGGGAAGGAGCTCGGATTGCCAGAAGGTCTTTCTGTGATTCCAAGACAGAAAGAGGAACAGATTCTGGTCCCTTCCATCAGTAGCATAGTGCCCTGTCTCATGGTTCTCAACACAGACTGCAGACTAGAATTGCCTTCTGGGGGACTTAAAAAAAAAATACTGCCTGGTTCCTCAGAGATTCTGATTTAACTGTCATGGGATAAATCCAGGCATCTGTAGTTTTAAAAGCTGCCGGGCTAATTCTAACGTGGAGGCAGGATGGCGAATCACAGCTCTCTTAGCATCCTATTTCAGAGATAAGCTGACACTTAGGTAGAGTGTCAGCTCTGGCTACTTTTTTCTTTGCTGGGCTTACCCTGGGCAAATCATAGCCTCTTTGAGATTCATCTATTCCCTCCTCTGTACAGAGGGGTTAATAGCACCTACCTCTTAAGAGAGCTGTGAACCTGCCAAGTCAATCATTTGCATTGCCTGTAACATAGTCAGTGCCTGGCTGTAGCACTGATGGGTTATTTCTCTTTTTATGATGTCTTCAAGTTAGGTGCTGCCCTGTCCTTTTTCTTTTATTTTGTGCCCAGGGATTTTAGTGTGAGTTGGATGACCAGATTTCTAACATTCAACTGTGAGAGAAGATGTACTAAATGAAGGAGAAAGGTGTAAGGTTAACATTTTTGCAAAATGATTGCATAAAGTAAGTTTGTCTCCAGAGTGCCCACCCCCAGTTCTTCTCCCTGGTCCCTAAGGCTTTTTGGACAGGATTTGAGGCCCCTGGAGGCCTCAGTCCCAAGCACCATCCCCAAAGAGGATGGAGAGAGGATTGTTCTGTAAAATTTTCCTTTCATAAGTGGTTTCACCGCCATTACAAAGTAAGACTTTCCATAGCTTTCCTGCCAAAGTATGTTCTGTTGGTCTCTAGATGTAGCCTGTGTGGTCTTTTCCTATGGGTAGACTCTCAGAGACGCCACCCATTCTATCTTCCTTTTGCTGTGATGAAGGGGGCTAATGCTACATAGCGTGGCTGGGGCAAGAGTGAGTCCTCCCAGGCACAGTTCAGCAAAGAACCCTGTCGCCTTGCTGCCATTGCCTCAGCCGTGCTTTGCTGAGCACAGCAGAAATGTCAGTGGAAGAGAGAAGGTTCAGTGCAAATGCATCACCGCTCCAGGAAAAATCGTCCACAACAGGTTCTTCGTAATAAGAAGAAATATGTCTCTCTCAAAAGATTTGAGACTCAGAGATTGGCAGTGGTGCTCTGGAACAGCTGAAACTGGGTTCCAAAAAGATGCTCAGAGATCTAAGTGACAGCTGCTGGGAGGAGCCCACGCCTTCCCAGTGGTTGTGATAGAATTGTAACTCAAAGGGTGTTGCCTTGCCTTTCCAGAGAGACTGGCTCTCCATTAAGATGGAAAACAAACAGTGCTTTCAAATCTGAGCCCTAAATGGATTAATCTAAAAAGTCTAACAGCAGTTCAGTTTCTGAAAGTCAAGCTATTTTAAGAAGCAGTATATTATCCCAAAGAATTTTTCAATGCAATGACAGCACCTGGATGTCCTAGACACTGACTCACTTCATAATTCAATAAGAATTTGCTGTCCCAATGAGCATCTGTTTCTTCTGCTTTACCACAAAATACATCATAGGGGCAGATCTTCCGAACTGCAGACACTGACTCGTGATGAAACTACTTCTCATACAGGCACTTCTGCATAGCGTGATCCAGGGTGAGTAGCTGCCCAGATTTAATTGTGTGTCCTGTAAACTGTATGACCAATTCACTCTACATAGAAGCTTTATTGCAAAATTAAAAACTGGATTAATACCAAGCTATTAATTCCCATAGCTTGGTATTAATTAATGGTTTTTCCTGTGGTCATGTATGGATGTGAGAGTTGGACTGTGAAGAAAGATGGGTGCCAAAGAATTGATGCTTTTGAACTGTGGTGTTGGAGAAGACTCTTGAGAGTCCATTGGACTGCAAGGAGATCCAACCAGTCCATTCTGAAGGAGATCAACCCTGGGATTTCTTTGGAAGGAATGATGCTAAAGCTGAAACTCCAGTACTTTGGCCACCTCATGCAAAGAGTTGACTTATTGGAAAAGACTCTGATGCTGGGAGGGATTGGGGGCAGGAGGAGAAGGGGATGACAGAGGATGAGATGGCTGGATGGCATCACTGGCTCAATGGACGTGAGTCTGAGTGAACTCCGGGAGATGGTGATGGACAGGGAGGCCTGGCGTGCTGCGATTCATGGTGTCGCAGAGTCGGACACGACTGAGCAACTGAACTGAACTGAACTGAACTGATAGAAAATTAATGTTGATTCAATAATATTTATTTATATATGCATATTATGACATCAACATTAATTTTTATTGTTTTCATAAAACTTATTTTAACAATGCTTAATCACTTCTGCTGAGTCAACCTCGCAGTACAACTAATGAGGTAAAATATGTCAAGTCCTTAGCTATGCCTGACGTTAAAATAAGCTGTCAAGAAATGATGGTTCTCATTTTATCAAGGGAAGATTTCAATTTTTTCAAAAGATAAAGACATTTTGGAAATGACTGGGCTGATTATTTAGAAATCTCAGTATCCATGAAGTTCAGGTCTAGATATTCACTGACACTGTCATTTTGATTGGTTTGCCCTTTCTTGAATGACGAATAGTATTAACAGCAACTGCTGCAGGTATTGGCTTCCCAAGCGGCACTAGTAGTCAAGAATCGGCCTGCCAATGCAGGAGATGAAAGAGATGCAGTTTTGATCCCTGGTTTGGGAATATTTCCTCGAGTAGGAAGTGGCAACCTGCTCCAGTATTCTTGCCTGGAGAATCACATGGACAGAGGAGCCTGGCAGGTTCCAGTCCATGGAGCCACAAAGAGTCAGACATGACTGAGTGACTGAGCACGTCGACAACAACTGCAACTATTATTCTAAATAATAGGCTGAAAGTAGTCATGATGGTCATAATTGTAGTTGGCATCATTTATT
Organism: Ovis aries; assembly: GCF_016772045.2. Lineage (NCBI taxonomy): Eukaryota > Metazoa > Chordata > Mammalia > Artiodactyla > Bovidae > Ovis > Ovis aries. The sequence continues at coordinate 64,861,564 of NC_056068.1, read as the reverse complement.
CCTGCTTCCTCAGTGTCCTAGCCCCCTAATATTGAAAATATCTAGATTATCCTTTAGATAAATATCCCTCCCAATTGGCTTTGGTCTTGGTTCAGATGTCAAATTGTACACCCTCTTTTGGAAGGTGACCCAAAGATAGTGGGACTGATTAATCCTTACAGCAACACCTTGAAGATACCATGCAATGATACCTGTGACTTAACTGGAAACTCTCCTATCTCCTGCTTCCATCTAAAGCTTGGCCATTCAGCCTTATCCTTTGATTTTTGTCAACTGTCTATCTCAGAGCTACTCAATATATTTTCTTTTTTCATAAGTTAGCAAAGTGATTTGCTTTGCTTGGTAATCAAAAATCCCTAAGTAATAAGAATTTTCCGGGCAAGAGTACTTGTGGATTGCCACAAGTGGGTTTCCATTTCCTTCTCCAGGGGACCTTCCTGACCCAGGGATCGAACCCAGGTCTCCCACATTGCAGGCAGACGCTTTACCCTCTGAGCCACCAGGGAAGCCCTGATAATAAGATAATACTAGTAATAGAAGCTCTGATTGTCATCATTAGTTTTTTCAAAGTCATAGTAGTAATAGCTACTGTTTACCTGCTATGCATTATGTTCTGGGCACTATTTAAAGAATTGTCTTACTGCACCCTCATCAATTCTGTGAGGGAGGGAATATACACTGTTCTCATCCCCATTTGCAGATAAGAAAACTATAGGTCAGAAAGATCAAGTAATTTGCCCTTAACCAGCAAGCCTATAGCCAATGCAGCATCTTCAACTATGGCACTGACAACCTCAACCACTATGCTCCTTTCCTATTACGTGACTCGGACGGGATGTGTCTGGCAATGTGCTAATCACTTTGTATCAATTAACTCTTAGTTTTCACAATCCTGTCTCAGTATGGGTTCTGCTTGCAGCTGTACAAATGAAGAAACAGGGGCTCAGATGAGTTCAATGCTTCATTCAAGGTCACTCAGCTCCTAATATTCCAGGGCAAAACCATCCATCAAGGAAGGTCCGAGCCTGTTGGCACAGGGATGAGGAGAAGCAAGCAGAAGGTCTGTCCAGACTTAACCTCACTCACTGTTAACAGAACAAAAGAACCTTTAAAAGATGTCAAGAACCAGGCTGCATTTGGAGGATTCCCAGGAGGCTTCAGCAAAAAGGGAAAACGTCCTTGTACTTAGATAACTTTAAAATTCTCATTTCTAGACCAGGTTTTTTTTTTCCTTCTTTGAAATTCCAGGCCTGATTAGGTCATGCTCTGGACTTGAGTCGGCCAAGGGCCATGGTTTAAATCACTGTGATCCTGATGACCCTACATGAACATCTTAAAAGGATAAATCTATTTATTTTACTGAGATAATGGAAAATAAAGCAATCCCTGCCCTTTCCAGGAGACCTTGCTTGCCAAGTTGATTTTCATAACATACTTTTACAGTTGATTTATCTTTTCTGAAAAATGATATTTAAAAACCAAAAAAAAAAAAAAAGAAGAAGAAGAAGCCCTCAGTGGTGCTTGTGCCAAAACCAGTGGTGAAAGCCAAGAACACATCATGGTCCCTATTACCAGAAATGGCAGGTTGATGTGTTTCCACACATAGGAACAAAGGCCACCAAATTCCACTGAGCCTGGAGAAACTTGAGTGGCTGTATTTTCAGGGCTGTGTCAGAAAATGAATGATGTAGAAGGCACTCATGTGGTTGCTGTTTAGCCTCCACCACAACCACCAAATCCCAAAGTCCCACCAGCATTTATGGCCATCACCCCCAAACTTCTAGGTCTATGGGTTGGAAATTTGAAATTTGTGCCCAGAAGGTGTGTGCGTGCTAACTTGCTCCAATCGTGTCCAACTCTGTGACCCTATGGTCTGTAGCCTACCAGGTTCCTCTGTACATGAGATCCTCCAGCAAGAATACTAGATCCTCCTCCAGGGGATCTTCCTGACCCGGGGACTGAACGCGTGTCTCTTACGTCTCCTATATTGGGAGGCAGGTTCTTTACCACTAGCGCCACCTGGGAAGCCTGTGCCCAGGAGGTAGATAGGGCCTTTTTGAGAGCAGTATCTGTCTGGGATGACTTTCTAGAGGATGCTGATGGGAGTGGTGTAGAAATCTAATCAAGCTGGTGACAGAAGAACAAAAAATTTCTCCTTTCCTTCTGTAGCAGTTATTTCTAAACCATACCAACTTTTCATAATGTTCAGAAGAATGGAAGGATGATATTGTCATTGGACTACACAAAGGCGCCCCTGCCAGCAGATGGGGGTCATTGAACACCATCTTGGAAACTGGGTACCACTTAAGACTGGCTGCTATGTAAGCCTTAAGGACAAAAGTCCTTAACATGGTCCACAGGGACCAGCTTGCCTCCCCAACTTCCACTGCTTTTTGCTCTCTGGGCTCCTTCTTACACTGGTCTTTTTTCAGTTCCTCGCATGTACCATGTCTGCCTTCTCTCCCCGTCTGCCTTTGCACGTTGTTGCTCCCTCCCCTGGAATGCCAGTGTATCCCTTTGCTTCATCACGTCCTCTTCATCCTTTTAAGCTCAGCTCCAACAACACCTCCCCCAGGAAGGCTTCCCAAATCCCCTAGACAAGGTCTGGTCTTCTGGTCCCATGTACTTTATTGGTAATAATTGAGCTGTCAATTAATTCATCCATCGTTCATTAATACTTACAGGAGTTTAGGGTCTGACTTGTGCTCTCTGGGAGCTCATTTCACAAAGTCAGACCCAGATTCCAGGTTTCTTCACACAGAATCCTGGGTTCATACTCTTCATAACTGCTTTGTAATCCCTATTCCTAGGGGGAGAAAAATGGCTGTTATTGTACCTTGTCCTTATACAAGGCTCTTTTCATTAGTTAAAAATAGAATCATGCTGATTTTCCAGACTGAGCATCTAGCCTATATTTTTGCTTCCAGGCCCCCTGCATGAACCACAAGAAAGCACTTTCATTAGAGTTCGTTATTTTCTTCCCTTACCCATTTGATTCTTATTTGCCAGCAAGCACAGAGTTTTAAAAGTTACCAGCAACGCTGTTTGTCACATGTTTTGTTTGGAGATCAAACCCTGCTGCTGGAATCCACTGAGGGGAAGAGTAAGAAAAGAGAACTGTCTACTTTTCCCAGGCATTGAGGTTTGGCATACTGGATGGGCTACTTGGGGCAGAACTCTTGGTCCCCTGCTCTTTATTTCACTCACACACGTGCGTACACACACACACGCGCGCGCGTGCATGCACACACACACTCCTTTGATTTATTTGCTAGGATGATGTCAATGGAAATTACAGGATCATATGAGCACGTGTGCGTGCGTGTCTGTGTGTGTGCATGCGTATGGTTAAGGCCAGTAGGGATGTCTGAGCTGAGCCTAAAATGGAATTTAAATATGTCTGTAGAAGGCTCTCCCACCCCTCACTGGGAGGGAAGGGGGATGGGAGGACCCCATAAAGTCAGATGCAGGCTGTGCCTTAGTTCTGTGGAAAGGAGGCTCCTAAGGGGAAGAAGGAGAAAGTGTTTGTACAACAGACTCCATGACCCTTGAGGGCACAAGCAGGTCCTTTGGGAGGTCCAAGTGACTCTGTGTTACTCTGAATGGGGGAGGGAGGCCATCATCTCACTTTGGAGTGGACTAAACTTGGAAGGCAGCAGCTTGGGAGTAGTGGCAGGGGGCACACTTGTGTGGGCATTGCATCGAACTAATGTCAGCAGCAGCTCGGAGGCCATGTGGTGAGTTCTGAGGGTGCAGGTGGGTGGGGAAGAGAAAAACCCAGTGGCTGCGACTGGATGCATTGTATCTGTGGTAGTTGATTGATTTATGATCACCTGGGAGACACCCCCAGGGGTCACTGGGCCAAGAGGCTGAAATCTCATGGGGGCTAAGATCCTATGGAAGAAAGAGCCAGGGATGTGTGGGAATGGCAATAATAGTGAGCTTCATCTAGTTACACACCAGAGAGGCTGAGAACCTCTGATTTGTATAAAATAATCCCCTAAAGTTGGAGGCTAAGAGAGACTTTAGGTCATATAGATCAACCCTTCACTATACTGAGGGGGAAGAAGAACCCAGAGAGAAAGGCAAGTTTTCTGAGGGTAGACAGCTAGGATAGAGATCTGAGTTCCGGCCTTGCTGTCTCCTGGTACCTAAAAGAGTTTGGAGTACTTAGGTAGATCTCTGATACTTTCCTAAGATACTTCCCTGAGACTTGGAGGGAGGATGGACTGATAAGAGACAAGCAGGCGTCTAGGTGGGGTGGCTCCACGTCATGTGGCTGGAGGGGCAGAAGAAAGCCAGCATGCCTGAAATGTCTCCCCCAGTGGCATACCCTGAATTCATGGATGCCCTTCTTCAAGGTCATTCCTTTGGCTTATAAGCCTGTGCTTAGCAAAGATGCTTTACTGGAAGAGTTAGACCCCATGAGTAAGCATGGGAGGGGTTGAAGAAGGGATTAGCAGAGATGGCAGGCCTGGGTGAGGCCTGGGAGGGGAGGTCCATAGAGAAACAAGAGATGCTAAAACGGGGAAGAGGTGGAAATGAAGGACAATGACAAAATGGATCACTTCCCATTTTCACTGGGCCCCAAGCCCATTTCCCAGGCTCCCTCCAGGAGGGTTTCAAGTGGCCCACTGAGCATCAGCCATGTGCTAGAAAATCCCCTTGCCCTAGTTAAGTGGTGTCCTAGTCTGACCTCATGCTTAGATTCTTAAGCCTTGCTTCACTGTAAAGAGAGACAGGGAGGAGAAGAGGAGAGAGGAAAACAACATGAAAAAAAGAGGGAATAGAGGAGGAGAGCAGAGGAGGGTCCTGAGACCCAGAGAAAGAGCAGGCATGGGCCATAAATTGCTTCCAGGGTGTAAGGAACCACAGACACCCACTTTCTAGACCTTCTGGGGCCACTGTTTAATAGCATCCAGCCATCTGGCCACAGGTGGGCCTCTCACCTGACTCCCATTACAGCTCCTTGCCTCTGGAAACAGGCATGATTTATGGGCCCCTCTGGGCTCACGGCCAGACAGCCACCTCTCACCCATCTCATCTCTGCTGACCGCGAGTTGCCCTTCTTCTTGTGCGAGGTCCAGCAGGTGGATTTGAATTTCTAATGACTGCAGACACCTGCATTTCCTGGAGGCTCTTGCCGTGGTGATGGAGAACAGACCCAGACTGTACCCAGGAGGAAGAACACAGCCGAGGAAATATGAGAGACAGAGTCGTTGGAGGCATGAAATAGAACTGAAAGTGTGCTCCTTGTTAGGTTTCATTAACTGTTTACGTTTCCCTGGCTGCATTCCGCTGGTCACCTGCCCAGAAACACTATTGGAAACACAAACCTTAAATAAGATCAGGTTTTCCAATGAAATATGATAAGAAGGAGAGGGTCCAGAGCGAAATCACAGGTAAGTGGGCCCAGTCCACCAGACGGACATTCAGGAAGATCCCGGTGTCAATGCAGCTCTGGTCCAGCCTGACTTATGGCTGTCCTGAGGCTCTGGGAGCCCCGCTGTGAAGGAGATGGGGTAAAGTAGGTTTGCAGAGCCTAAGAGAGGCATGCACAGACTTGGATTTATGGGTGGAGCGGAGATCCCTCCCAACCTCTAAGTCCTTTAGAGAGTAGCATACTTTCCCTGATGACAGTTCTGCTGCAGCTCATGGAAACTTAAGACTGAAAGTTAAAGGGCCACGGTCAAGTCAGCAGTGCAGAAGGAATGGAAGACTTTGTTACAAGGTCCTAACTCCTCCAAGTGCACCACAATTCATGCTGCTCATCGCCAACCTGCTTAGCAGAGAGTAACCCCTTCATTCCTAGGAAGCTTGGTTTGAAAATGCTCTCAGTCAAGTCAGGCTAAGTCCTTGGTCCCAATTTTCATGGGTCAGCAGCTCCCTGCTGTTATTGCTGCTTTAGTGGAAGTTCAGGTCAGTTGCTCAGTCGTATCCAACTCATTGTGACCCCATAGACTGCAGCACGCCAGGCTTCCTTGTCCACACCAACTCCCAGAGCTTGCTCAAACTCATGTCCATTGAGTTGGTGATGCCATCCAACCATCTGATTCTCTGTCGTCCCCTTCTCCTCCTGCCTTCAATCTTTCCCAGCATCAGGGTCTTTTCCAATGAGTCAGTTCTTTGCATCAGGTGGCCAAAGTATTAAAGCTTCAGCATCAGTCCTTCCAATGAATATTCAGAATTGATTCCCTTTAGGATTGACTGGTTTGATCTTCTTGCAGTCCAGGGGACTCTCAAGAGTCTTGTCCAACACCACAATTCAAAAGCATCAGTTCTTCAGCACTTAGCTTTCTTTATGGTCCAACTCTCACATCCATACATGACTACTGGGAAAACCATAGCTTTGACTAGATGGACCTGTGTCGGCAAAGTAATGTCTCTGCTTTTTAATATGCTGTCTAGGTTGGTCATAAATTTTCTTCCAAGGAGTAAGCATCTTTTAATTTCATGGCTGCAGTCACCATTTGCAATGATTTTGGAGCCCAAGAAAAAAAAGTCTGTCACTGTTTCCATTGTTTCCCCATCTATTTGCCATGAAGTGATGGGACCGGATGCCATGATCTTAGTTTTTTGAATGTTGAGTTTTAAGCCAGCTTTTTCACTCTCCTCTTTCACATTCATCAAAAGGCTCTTTAGTTCCTCTTCACTTTCTGCCATAAGGGTGGTGTCATCTGCATATCTGAGGTTACCCTTCGTGAATCTCTGCTGAGCCTGTTGGGAGAACTTTCCCCCTATCAGTGGTCTTGCCTATGGTCTTAGAGGAAAGATCTGCTCTTACTCCTCTAATTCGTTGTACATAGACCAGCACCACTGTCATCACTGGGATAAGTGGCATCATTGGGTCCCTAGTGGAAATGCTAAATCTTAGGTCCCTGTCCCATTCCTCCTAGATCAAAATAGAGCATGCTGGGGCTCCGCACTGAGTCTGGTTGCCTGCAGGTTGGATATACAGAGGCGGCAGTAGTTAGACTGGCTTTGGTATGCAGCAGTCCAGGCTGTTTTAGTGTGTAACTTCTAACTTTTGTCTCTACTCCTTTGACCGTTCTGTTCATGAGCCCATCATGCAAATACCAGCTAATGTAAACTGGCTGTCTTCTTGGATGTTCGATGCCTATCCAATGGTAGATGCTTTCTTATCCAGCATGATCACATTTTCTAGTACTCCTTGGTGCCCACTCCTATATGCCCATTCACATGCCTCCCGTCATTCAGTCCTTTTCATTTCAGGCTCATGATCAGCCAGCAAGGTCACTTGCCATGGTCCATAATCTTGATATATTCTCACCCCAGGTCACTTCTTCCTCACAGAGCAGAGGATTAAGTGCACCACCCAAAGCTCCACCCATTGCAAACATTTTCCCTCAGCTCTGTCATTCAGGTCCATTCCATGATGCCTACAAGATGCCCACCCTCCATTTTCCAGCTCGAACGCATATACCTAAATGTCCCGTTGTAACCCAAGCATGGGACTTTTCTCCATCAGGTGGTTGTATTGGGAATTCTCCCTGAATGTCTGTCATAGGTGCATGCTGAGAGACAGTTACTGAGCAATCATGGAGGATGGCATGGGAGTCTGGGGTTTGTGTCCATGAAGCTTGATTGTGCCCTCTGGGCCTGCTTGGGATCCATTTGGGATGTGCCATTTCCATCTTAGAATGACCTGCTATGGCTCTGTGTAATTTTATGACTTGGAGAAAAAAGTGAAGTGAAAGTGTTAGTCGCTCAGTTGTGTCCGATTCTTTGTGACCCCACGGACTATAGGCTCCTCTGTTCATGGGATTTCCCAGGCTATAATATTGGAGTGGGTTGCCATTTTCTTCTCCAGGGGATCTTCCCAACTCAGGCATCAAAACTGGATCTCCTGCATTGCAGGCAGATTCTTTACCATCTGAGCCACCAGAGAGGCCCCTGGTGATAGAACTCAGCTCAAGATTACTTGATATTCCAGGGTCAAATGTCCCTGTCCACCAGGGCTCAGTAATAATCTATATGTTCCTCAGAAAGCAAATGCTGCAACTGACATGGCCTTGGTCCAGACCCTAGAAGCTTAGGTTGTGATTCTCCCACTGGAGTTTGCTATAAGACCCTTAGTGCATCTTTTCCCATCGCTGACACTTCCGACAGCAGATAGTCTCCCAGATCATATCCTCCACGTGGCAGAGCTACTTGGGTTCTGAGTCCAGAGCCTAGATGGACTATAGATTCCTTTCTTGCTCCAGGCCCCACACAAAGCAGGCTATCTTTCAGATTTCCTGGGATACAGGCTGGAGTAGTATTGCTAGATGTGGAGTGTGCTGCCTCCAAAACTCATCCCAAAGAGCCCAAGAGACATTATACTTCTTCATTCTAAGAGATGAAGAACGCAGCAATTTGTCTTTTACCTTGGACAGTGTTTCTCAGCCTGTCCCTGATCTTTGGACCCAGAAAACTTAACCAATGTGCAATACCCCTGCATCTTCCTACGGTTTATCTCTCATCATCTTCATTGAGTTGTTTCACCAATGCCTCAAGTGTGCTAGCCAGCTTTTATAATCCTTGCTCTGTCATTGATAGAATGGATCAATGTGATATTCTGCAGAATTTCTACATGGTCCAGATTTCTTTTGACTATATGATGACACCATGAGAATTAACAGAGTCCTAGGACAATACTGTAAAAGTATACTACTGACCATTCCATGTGAATGTAAATTGTTTCTAATTCTCTTCTCTGATTGGGATAGGAAAGAACTCATTGGCTGCATACCATTTACCCAAGTCCATGTTAAGCTGCTGTAGCAAAAGTACCAAGACAACCACTATTGAAAGTACTTGTTTAAGCATGTGATAGATGACAGTCATGCTAGAGTATCCGTCTGGCTTCTTCAGGGGCCTGACTGGTGAATTAGATTGAGACAGACCACCATGACTGCATCGTTAAAATCCTTACAGGTGGTACTAAACATCACCATTCTCCAAGAATGTGATCCTGGTTTTGATTCATTATCTTGGGGAACTAAAGTTTCAGAGGGGAGGACAATTTTAGGGGCTTTTGTTCAGTCTTTCTATTATCATGATTATCAATATCATGATAAAACAAGGATTTCATGTTAGAGTTCAACAGCTGAGTATGTCAATCCTAATCAAATATTTGGAGCCCAGAAAAATGATCACTGGATGGGTGATCCATAGACCCACTGTAAGCTGGCCTTTGGCCAGAAGTCAACTTATTAGCCTGCTGAGATATACCTCAAACAGGTAGCTCTGATGTTATTTCAGGTCTCCAGATCTTAGACTCTGTGTCCAGTAACCCTCAAAATGTATGAGCGTTTTTATTCCCCTAGTCCACAGTCATCTGAGTAAGAGGTGATAAGTATTTTTAGGGAAGTATCAAAGGAATGATTATAACATATACTTGCCATAGTGTTGCTTTTTATTTCCTTTTGGGGACCCATCCACCTCTGGAGCCAGGTTCTGGGTAAGAAAACGGGCTCACGTGCAAGAATTGAGTTAGATTCACAACTTCTGTTGACGTAATCACCCTCAGCCTCTTGCTCATCTGTTCTTGCCTCTTTTGATTGTATACATTAAGCAGCACCCTCCATTTCAGCCTGTTCTTTTGTCTCTAAGGAATACCATGTTCTATTAACTATATCCACAACTCCTTGAGGGTCAAGCCCCCTTCTTTGCCCCTCCAATTTTATTGATTGTGGTGGTTATTGTGGGGTCCCCTCATTTCTGGTGATTAATAACTATCTTCTGGACTTTATTGCTTTGAGGCCTTATTATGCCCACTGCTATTAGTAAGCCAAGTTTTATGACATATTTCTTATAATCAACCTCAGCCTATAGAAGAAACTTACCACTGAATGTCTTCAGTTCAGTTCAGTCGCTCAGTCGTGTCCAACTTTTTGCGACCTCATGAATCGCAGCACGCCAGGCCTCCCTATCCATCACCAACTCCCAGAGTTCACTCAGACTCATGTCCATCGAGTCAGTGATGCCATCCAGCCATCTCATCCTCTGTCGTCCCCTTCTCCTCCTGCCCCCAATCCCTCCCAGCATCAGAGTCTTTTCCAATAAGTCAACTCTTTGCATGAGGTGGCCAAAGTACTGGAGTTTCAGCTTTAGCATCATTCCTTCCAAAGAAATCCCAGGGCTGATCTCCTTCAGAATGGACTGGTTGGATCTCCTTGCAGTCCAAGGGATTCTCAAGAGTCTTCTCCAACACCACAGTTCAAGAGCATCAATTCTTCGGTGCTCAGCCTTCTTCACAGTCCAACTCTCACATCCATACATGACCACTGGAAAAACCATAGCCTTGACTAGACGGACATTTGTTGGCAAAGTAATGTCTCTTCTTTTCAAGATGCTACCTAGATTGGTCATAACTTTTCCTCCAAGGAGTAAGCATCTTTTAATTTTACATCTGCAGTCAGCATCTGCAGTGATTTTGGAGCCCAAAAAGATAAAGTCTGACACTGTTTCCCCATCTATTTCCCATGACATGATGGGACCAGATGCCATGATCTTCGTTTTCTGAATGTTGAGCTTTAAGCCAACTTTTTCACTCTCCACTTTCACTTTCATCAGGAGGCTTTTAGCTCCTCTTCACTTTCTGCCATAAGGTTGGTGTCATCTGCATATCTGAGGTTATTGATATTTCTCCCGGCAATCTTGATTCCAGCTTGTGCTTCTTCCAGCCCAGCGTTTCTCATGATGTACTCTGCATATAAGTTAAATAAGCAGGGTGACAATACAGTACTCCTTTTCCTACTTGGAACCAGTCTGTTGTTCCATGTCCAGTTCTAACTGTTGCTTCCTGACCTGCATATAGGTTTCTCAAGAGGCAGATCAGGTGGTCTGGTATTCCCATCGCTTTCAGAATTTTCCACAGTTTATTGTGATCCACATAGTCAAAGGCTTTGGCATAGTCAATAAAGCAGAAATAGATGTTTTTCTGGAACTCTCTTGCTTTTTCGATGATCCAGCGGATGTTGGCAATTTGATCTCTGGTTCCTCTGCCTTTTCTAAAACCAGCTTGAACATCTGGAATTTCACAGTTCACGAATCCTGAAGCCTCGCTTGGAGAATTTTGAGTATTACTTTACTAGCATGTGAGATGAGTGCAATAGTGTGGTAGTTTGAGCATTCTTTGGCATTGCCTTTCTTTGGGATTGGAATGAAAACTGACCTTTTCCAGTCCTGTAGCCACTGCTGAGTTTTCCACATTTGCTGGCATATTGAGTGCAGCACACAGCATCAACTTTCAGGATTTGAAATAGCTCAACTGGGATTCTATCACCTCCACTAGCTTTGTTCATAGTGATGCTTTCTAAGGCCCGCTTGACTTCACATTCCAGAATATCTGGCTCTAGGTGAGTGATCACACCATCGTGATTATCTTGGTCATGAAGATATGTTTAGTACAGTTCTTCTTTGTATTCTTGCCACCTCTTCTTAATATCTTCTGCTTCGGTTAGGTCCCTACCATTTCTGTCCTTTATTGAGCCCATCTTTGCATGAAATGTTCCCTTGGTATCTGTAGTTTTCTTGAAGAGAGCTCTAGTCTTTCCCATTCTGTTGTTTTCCTGTATTTCTTTGCATTGATCGCTGAGGAAGACTTTCATATCTCTTCTTGCTATTCTTTGGAACTCTGCATTCAGATGCTTATATCTTTCCTTTTCTCCCTTGCGTTTCACTTCTCTTCCTTTCACAGCTATTTGTAAGGCCTCCCCAGACAGCCGTTTTGCTTTTTTGCATTTCTTTTCCATGGGGATGGTCTTGATCCCTGTCTCCTGTACAATGTTACGAACCTCCATCCATAATTCATCAGGCACTCTCTCTATCAGATCTAGTCCCTTAAATCCTTTTCTCACTTCCTGTGTATAATCATAAGGGATTTGATTTAGGTCATACCTGAATGGTGTAGTGGTTTTCCCAACTTTCTTCAATTTCAGTCTGAATTTGGCAATAAGGAGTTCATGATCTGAGCCACAGTCAGCTCCTGGTCTTGTTTTTGTTGACTGTATAGAGCTTCTCCATCTTTGGCTGCAAAGAATATAATCAGTCTGATTTCGGTGTTGACCATCTGGTGATGTCCATGTGTAGAGTCTTCTCTTGTGTTGTTGGAAGAGGGTGTTTGCTATGACCCGTGTGTTTCCTTGGCAAAACTCTTATTAGTCTTTGCCCTGCATCATTCTGTATTCCAAGGCCAAATTTGCCTGTTACTCCAGGTGTTTCTTGACTTCCTACTTTTGCATTCCAGTCCCCTGTAATGAAAAGGATATCTTTTTTTAGGTATTAGTTCTAAAAGGTCTTGTAGGTCTTCATAGAACTGTTTAACTTCAGCTTCTTCAGCGTTACTGGTGGGGGCATAGACTTGGATAACTGTGATATTGACTGGTTTGCCTTGGAGATGAACAGAGACCATTCTGTTGTTTTTGAGATCTTCATTTCATCAGCATGTTTTTAATGGCCATTGTGAATAGCGCCTTCTCTAGGTCCTTCCATGGAAATAGATTTGTGATGCATCTTCTGTCCTCATGTAATATATCCAATTCAAAATGCCTATTTCCCTGAGCCATTTAACCCCACTGATTTCCACAGTACCTCAGGCATTACTACTTGGTCAGCATGGGCTAGTGTTTTCCCCATATTTTTAGGAGTTTTCTTTTGCTTTTGTTTCTAGCCACTAAGTTATGTCTGGCTCTGCCACCTCATGGACTGTAGCCCTCCAGGCTGCTCTGTCCATGAGATTTCCCAGGCAAGAATACTGGAGTGGGTTGCCATTTCCTTCTCCAGGGGATCTTCCCAACTCTGGCATCAAACCCATATCAGCTGCATTGGCAGGGGGATTCTTTACCACTGAGACACCTGGAAAGCCCTTTTTAGAGTTACCTACTAGCAAATTTGCCCATACCCTAGGGTTGTTGCCAAGGCATTAAATCCATTCCCAAAGAGTACTCCCAGTTAAGTGAACTGTTGCTTATCTCTTCTTCTGTTCTGTACTCCTTGATCCAGTCAGTGCCAGTGAAGTTGCTCAGTTGTGTCCGACTCTTTGCGACCCCATGGACTGTAGCCTACCAGGCTCCTCCATGCCTGGAATTTTCCAGGCAAGAGTCCTGGAGCAGGTTGCCATTTCCTTCTCCAGGGGATCTTCCCAACCCGGGGATTGAACCCAGGTCTCCCGCATTGGAGGCAGACGCTTTACCGTCTGAGCCACCAGGGAAGCCCTACTCCTTGATCAAGCGCCCTCAAAATCCAGTCCCACGGTTACTTCCCTGGCTACTCCTGCTACATGCTGCTTAATTCTTGCAGCCCCATTGGCATTTGTCTCTTTCTTCCCTCATCATGTTCTAAACTGGGATTAGGATGGAACTTAACCCTGTTTTCTGGCCTGGTAGCCAGGACAGGCCTGAGCGAAAGTCCTGAGGAGGACCCTTACCTTCTTGCGGTGGGAAAACACCCACACTATTTCTTCCCAAGGATGGAGCTCTGGTTCTTAACAGGAACAGATGAGCCATCTCTGAAGGCTCAGGGGATTCACGGAATTCAGTGGAACCACATACTTTGGGAGGATCCATACAGATGAGTCAATCTCAGGTTCAAGAGTTCAAGTTTTTCCAGGCAGGACACTGATAGCATAGCATAGTAGACCAGCCATGACTAAGCATTCCGCTGTCTTTGAAGCCAATAAATATCAGAACCTGAGTTTGTTTCTCAGTTTAATCCACTCTCCTACTGCAGGAACTACCAAAGAGGACCACTGGCTTTCACACTTAGTATTTAAATTTGTTAATTATACTTAGTTTCTCATTATCCCTCTGCAGGGCATCAGATCGACTTAGTAACCGGCTGATTCCATTGTCCTTAAATGTGCTGTTCCTCCATAATGAATAAAAGCCTAAATCTTCATCCCAGCCCAGGCATTCTCCTCCACTAGGAAGTACTTCTAAGTAGCCACCTGGGAAATCTTTAGCAGTTGGGTTGCCACCTTGTGCCAGGGTTATCTATACTGCAAATACCATTGGGGAATGGGGCTTTCCTTGCCAGCTCTGTGATCTAGAACCACAACCCCCTCTTACCACCTCTTGTTTTTTATTATTCCCGGTACTGATTGTATTGGTTGGTTGCAATACAATATTGATTGTATTGGTGTCTAAGAAACAGACACCAAGCAAACTTAGAAGTGCCAAATAGAATTCTTGGTGGTAGCACCTCCCTTGTGGTCCAGTGGTTGGGGATCTGCCTGCCAGTGCAGGGGACCCAGGTTCAATTCCTGGTCCAGGAGGATTCCACAGGCCCTGGGGCAGCTGGACCAATGGACCACAAATACTAAACCCCTGCTATAGAGTCCTCACCTCAATAAGAGAAACCGCCGCAATGAGAAGCCTGCACACAGCGACTAGAGAGTACTGTCTGCTTGCCCCAACTAGACAAGCCCATGCACAGCAACAGAGACCCAGCACAACCAAAAATAGGTACGTTGAAAAAGAATTCTTGGTGGTAAAGCCTATGAAACATAAAAGGGAGAGAAGCAGGATTAGGCAGGGAGAGCCTTCAGACTGCTATGTAGGTCTGACCTGGTGAAAAGCAAGCAGAAACACAGGAGGATGGGGTAGGAGACCTTCCGACTGGTATAGCATTGGTTGTTGTGGTAGGGAACACTAGAGTCGAAATGGCCTGCATTCAAGTAAAAAAGGTCAGGCCCCCATACCCTCACCAACTGGGAATAATGTGGCTTGAGTTTGAATGCTGCAATGAGATCATTTCTGGGTGGGCTTCAGAGGGTCCATGTATATTCCAAAATTATAAGCAAAAATCAATATGTGTGTGTATTTTTCTAGGATCCATAGTTTTCCACTAAATTTTCAAAGAATTCCCCGATACCCCAAAGGTAACGTGACATTGGTGTGAATTCACTTGATCATCCAAGCATGTTCTCCTGGCCCCTGCCATATGCCCTCTTTCCTAGAAAGTGGGTTATGTATTTGTGTGCTGGCCACACGGGACTTCTTTGCGCTCCTTGTGCGCTCTAAGCTCATTCCTAGCTCTCAGCCTTTATGTTAGCCGTTCCCTGTGCCTGGGATGCCCTTTCCTCGGAGGCTCTCATGATGTTTTAATCTGGGTTTCAACTTCAGCGTCACCTTCTCTCTTCTTAGAGAGGCCTGCTCTGATTCCACAAACTGAAGTACCTTCCTCCATCCCTCCTAGACTATTTCCCTGCTTTGTTTGTAGCATAGCACTCTCCCATCTGATCTGCTCTTCTTTGTTTGTTATATATCTTTGCCCAGTAGGATGTAAGCTCCATGA
Organism: Ovis aries; assembly: GCF_016772045.2. Lineage (NCBI taxonomy): Eukaryota > Metazoa > Chordata > Mammalia > Artiodactyla > Bovidae > Ovis > Ovis aries. The sequence continues at coordinate 64,846,264 of NC_056068.1, read as the reverse complement.
AGACAGGAATCATTCTGTCTTGTTCACCATGCTGTCCCCATAGCCTAGAATGTGGCTGACATGTAGGAGACACTCAAAGTGTTTTCTTTTTTTAAAACTGAAGTATACTTGATTAATAATGTGTGAATGTCTGCTGCCTAGCAAAGTAATTCAGTTATACGTATATATACATTTTTTTCATATTCTTTTCCATTATGCTTTTTCACAGGATATTGAATATAGTTCCCTGTGCTATACAGTAGAAGTTTGTTGTTGATTCATTCTATACGTACCAGTTTGCATCTGCCAGTCCCAGCTCCCAGTCCATCCCTCCCCTAGCCCCCAGCCCCTTGGCAATCACAAGTCTGTTCTCTATATCTGTGAGTCTGTTTCTGTTTCGTAGATAAGTTCTTTTGTGTCATATTTTAGATTCCACATATAAGTGGCATCATATGGCATTTGTCTTGCTGTTTCACTTTTAAGATAATCTGTAGGTCCATCCATGTTGCTGCGAATGGCATTATTTTATTCTTTCAAAATGTTTCCTTAAAGAATAAATGCTTGTCTTCTCTATCCATTAAAATATTTTCCCATGTGTCCTTTTCTTACATTTTTGTATCTACTTTATAAAATATATGTATAATTATTAATAATCCAGACATCCAAAAAACTTCCAGACTATAACAGAACCCTATGTACTAGCCTCAAAGAGAGACAGCTGTTAACATTTGGCTTCAATTGCTTCAATATCTCTTTTACTTGTTTAATATTGAAGCTAAACTTTCATATATCACATTTTGTGACACCCTTCATTCTTTTCTTTTTTTATGGCTATGCTGGGTCTTTGGGTTCTTCATTGCTGTGTGTGAACTTTCTCTAGCTGCAGTGGGTGGGGCCCCTCTCCAGCTGTAGTTCGCAGGCTTCTCACTGCGGTAGCTTCTCCTCTTACGGAGCACAGGCTCTGGAGTTCGCAGGCTTCCGCAGTGGCATCTTGCGAGCCATGGGCTCTAGCGTGTGGGCCCCGTAGTCGTGGTGCATGGCCCTAGCTGCTCCACGGCATGTGGGATCCCAGACAGGGATGGAACCGTTGTACCCTGCATTGTAAGGTGGATGCTTAACCGCCGGACCACTAGGGAATCCTGATACCCCTTCTTTTCAATGGTAACTACTGCCTTTAAGGTACTGTATGTCATTTCCATGGGGTCGCAAGAGTCAGACATGACTTAGCAACTAAACCACCACCACTACCGTGTCAATTCTACCTATTTTTAATAGTTTGATGATGTTTGTATTCACAAGTAACATATGCTGTTTTTAACTGAAGTGTAGTTGATTTACAAAGCTGTGTTAGTTTCAGGTACAGCAATGTGATTTGCATATATGTGTGTATATATATCCTTTAAAAAATTATTTTCCACTATAGGTTATTACAAAATAGTGAATACAGTTCCCTATGTTATACAGTAAATGTTTATTCTCTATTTTGCGTATGGTAGTATGTATCTGTTAATTCCATACCCCTAATTTATCCCTCCCTGCCTTCTCCTTTGGTGACTATCAGTTTGTTTTCTATGTCCATGAGTCTGTTTCTGTTCTGTAAATAAGTTCATTTGTACCGATTTTTAGATTCCACATATAAGTGATAAAATATTTGTCTTTTTCTCTCTGACTTACTTCATTTAGTCTGATCACCTTTAGGTCCATCCATGTTGCTGCAAGTGGCATTATTTCATTATTTTTTATGGCTGAGTTATATATATATATATATATATGATGGAATATTACTCATCCTAGGTGGTACCAGTGTTAGCGAACCTGGCTGCCAATGCAGGAGACATTAAGAGATGCTGGTTCAGTCTCTGGGTCAGGAAGATCCCTGGAGGAGGAAATGGCAACCCACTCCAATATTCTTGCCTGGAGAACCCCATGGATGGAGAAGCCTGGCCTGCTGCAGTCCATGGGATTGCAAAGAGTTGAACATGACTGAAGCGACTGTGTGCTAGTTGCTCCGTTGTGCCAACTCTTCGTGACCCCACGGTTACTATAGCTCACCAGACTCCTCTGTTCATTTGGGTCATATGGCACCTCTATTTTTAGGTTTTTAAGGAACCTCCATGCTGTTTTCCACAGTGACTATACCAATTTACATTCCCTCCAGCAGTGCAGGAAGTTTCTCTTTTCTCCACACCCTCTCCAGCATTCATTATTTGTAGACTTTTTGATGACGGCCATTCTGACAGGTGTGGGATGATATATTACTATAGTTTTGATTTGCGTTTCTCTAATAACTAACGATGATGAGCACTTTCTATGCTCCTGTTAGCCATCCATACAACATATGCTATATTTATATGTCCTAAGATTCTATATAAATATGTGCATACCATATATATCTGCTGGTTATTCAGAGCTATTTAAATACTTAACACTATTGTTAGGGCACAGACTGAGTTCTGGAGTCGTCTTAACTGTGAACTTATTGCTGTACTGGACAATACAATTCCTTATTGTTTAAGCCAGGTAAGTTGGGTTTGCTGTTATGTGCTGCTGAAAGCCTCTTTCCTGTGACAGTCTCACTTTATTAAATTTCTCACCGTTGGGTCCTTAAACTCTAGCAGTTTTCATTTGGCTGCAGATTTACCGACTGTGTAGACACTTTTAGTTTCTTCTAAAGATCATCCAATTCAGAGATCTTTTGTGTTAGTCATTTCTTGCTGTGGAACAAATTTAGCAGTGCCAAGCAACACGATTTGTTATCTTACCCAGTTTCTGAAGGTCGGGGATCTGGGAGCAGCTTATCTGGGTGATTCTGGCTAAGGGGACTCTTGCTAGGTTGCAGGCAAGTTGCTGCTGAGGGCTGCAGCCACCAGAACGGCCCCAGAAAGGAGGATGTGCTCCCAAGCTCCTTTGGGGGACTGTTGTCAGGAAGCTTTGGTTCCCTTCCATGTGAGCTTTGCATAGTTGACTTCTCCCAGAGTGGGTGATCTGACAGAGAGAATGACAGAGAGAGAGGCTGAGAGAGAGGAGAGCAGTCCTGCGCAGCTCACCGCCATGCATCTGTCCACGCCTATGCGGTTAGCAACAGGGATAACGCTCACTTTGCTCCCGTATTTTTCCTCAACCTATATACCATGATCATTGATCCCATCCTTTTTACCTCCTTGGAGCCTCTCAAGCCGCTTCTCTCCATCCCGTTGCATACTGCATGTTGTTGCAGAGAGGGGAAACTGGGGCACCAACCATCCAGTCACTGACCCCCCGGCTCTTTCCATGACCCCCATGAACCAAGTTCATGGTTCTCAAGGCCTGCCTGCACCTGTAGCCTCCAAGTACATGGTCTTTCTCATCTCTTGTCCTCTACTCTCCCTTCCCTCTGTGTTTCTTCAACTCTGAAGTTCAATGTCGCCTTCTCAGGTTAACTTTTCTGACCTTCAGATCCCCTGGTTACACGCCTCTGGGATGTTCCGTCTTTTGGCAGGATCTTTCGTTGCGGTGCACAGACTCTCTAGCTGTGTCACGTGGGCTCAGCAGTTGCAATGCAGACTTCATTGCTCTGTGGCATGTGGGAGCTTAGTTCCCCTGACTCGGGACTGAACCCATGTCCCCTGCATTGCAAGGTGGATTCTTAACCATGGACTGCCAAGGAAGTCCCCTTCCCTACAGTCTTTAACAAATGTCAGAATATTTCTTTCTTTAGCACCTGGACTGCGTCCTCTCAGGTCACACCTCTCAATTTGTCTTTGAACAAATGCACACTCTGCCCCTAGACCTCCAACTGGAAGCATAACTGTTCAAGGCAATATATTTTTCAGACACACGTTGGCTTCAAATCAGTACAGGAACATAACCTAACTTCCATCACCAGAGCTGTGGGAAATGGTCCCTATTTCAAAATGAAACTCTAAGATTAGGTGTTCATAACAGTCACCCTTGATTGAGCTATCATTATGCAGGCCAGCCTCATTTTAATCTCCCCAGAATGATAAGGCAGCTCTCACCTCCCTTTTACTGATGAGGAGAGTGAGACTGCTCCTTTCCTGGTGGCTCATATGGTAAAGAATCTGTCTGCAATGCAGGAGCCCCAGGAGATGCAGTTTCAATCCCTGGGTCCAGAAGATCCCCTGGAGGAGGAAATGGCAACCCACTCCAGGATTCTTGATTGGAGAATCCCATAGACAGAGGAGCCTAGTGGGCTACAGTTCATGGGGTTGCAAAGAGTCAGACACGACTGAGTGACTGATACTTTTCACTTTCTTTCAAAGTGAGACTTAGAGGAGCCAATGGACTTGTCCAAGTTCACCCAGCTGGTAGGTAGTAGAGCCTTGGTTCATGCTGGGACCTGGTGCCATTTTCATGCCAGGACCTGGTGCCATTTACATGCCACCATACCCTGCTGCCTTTCCTCGGAATTTTTCTGTTTTGGTCCTTTCCCCACCCAAAATAGCTCAACTATATGTCAAAATGGTGCAACTACATGTAACTCTTGAGTTAGTCATTTGGACTGGGGTCCCAGTTTTTGTCAGAGTTCTTTATAAAGCTTTGCAGCTCATGGCATAGCAGAAATTTTGATTTAAATTGAAGTTTATAAATACACACATGAAAATCAAGAACTGATTCCCCCAAGAGATTCAAGAGTGCAGTGACTGCGAAGGAAGGAAGCACGCCCTCTTTCAGCGAGTTCCATTAAGAATGACATAGAGCAAGAAGAATGTGGCCGCGGAAAGAACCACAGACTCACCTACCCGCTTGCCCAGCTCCCGGTGGAAAGGGAGCGGAGCTGAGCCAGGAGGCACAACATCATCACTTGTTGTGTAGGTGAACAGCCGGGATTCATTAAGGCTGGAGACTTCCATGGTGGGGCCAGTTAGAGCAGGCTCTGGTGGAAGGGCCCTTTGTCTTTCCCCCAGACCTACCCTTCTCCATCTCTGGCCCTGGGTGACTTGAACTTTGTGTTTCATAGGGCTGATGAAAACCAAACATAATGACCAGCAAGCAGTGCTTACAGACGGGTCTCACCCTAGCTATTCCCTCTGGCTTGCCCTCGATGGTGTCTGCTCAAGCTGCTGATCTGAAAAAGTTACAGCTTGGAGACTGGGGAGCTGTTGTCATTCACAAGACAGCCTCCACTGCGGTTTCTTTCCGTGTATTCACATGCAATCAGCCTCCCATGGCAGTGGAAAAAGGTCCAGGTTTTTTAGAGTGCCTCATCCTTTCATGTGAAAATTAGTGGGGATTGTGACTTGTAATTAAATGGGTGGCCTGACTCCATCTACTACAGCCGATTGTTGATTTCTGAGTGCTCATTATAAGAAGATAATTTTTAATTCCAGGTATCGTTCCCTGTTCCCCAGCATGGCACTTTGCCTCTGTTACATCCAGCCTTTCTAGTGATTTATTCCTCCCAGAAGTGGGTGTAGAAAGTGAGGGCAGGAGGGGGAGAGAACCATAATAAAAATAGTGTTTTCTGAGTACTTAGTGTATTTTAGACACTGTTCTGAGCTCTTTACTCCAACCCCATGGGGGCAGGTACCATTATTCTCCTCACTTAACAGATGAGAAAACTACAGCCATCATAGGTGAAATAACCTACTGAGGTGTACACAAGTAGCTAGTGGTCCACCTGGATTCAGCACGAGGCAGTGTGAGCCAGAGCAAGTGCTCTTAAGACAGAAATAGAAAAAAAAAGGGGGGGGAGGGTCCTAAAAATATCCATCGTGCATTTTATAGCCTAGACTCAATCACTGTACGTAGCAAACCACTTTCCCCAAACCCAACAAATATTTGGTGAATTTCGATGTTAACTTGTAAAGATCAGTGATTCTAAAAAACCTGGGTGTTTGCAGATCCCTATGAAATTTTGAAGAAGGCCATGACTTCCTCTTGCTCCAAAAACTGCATGAAAAATTTGCATATCATTTCCAGAGGTTCAAAGGCCCTGTGAAAAGTCCTTCTGGTAGACCCCATGGAACCTGGGTCAAGAATCCTGATTTAGAACAACACTAAACTCTATCAATATGAAAAACAGAGTTAATGGAAAGAGAGGAAGCTAAACTTTCGTGGGAAAACGGAAATTTATGTAGGGTTGTATGACCTCAGACAAACTACCCACCTTTTTTGTATCATAGTTATCGCTTCCTTCTTCCTCTCCCAGTCCAAGTTTACTGTCAAGTTCAACAAGGTAATATCTGATCGTTGCTTTCAGTTCCCCAGAGGAATGTGCCCCACTCCTTTCTGAGAATTCCTTTCCAGGTTCCCTAGTCCTAGGAAATTTGCAAACCCAAATTAGTGACATTATTCCTGTGGGCATTCCAAAAATAGATGTGAAGGCTTGTTTCCAGTCCCTTAAGCCTGGAGCAGCAAAGACTTTCAGTAGAGACTTCTTTAGAGAGTCACATGCATCACCTGGGGCCCCGCCCTTGTGGGCTAAATTGCTGTAGGGATGAAGCTGCTGCGTAGGTTTATGTGTGTGTGTGTGTAGGTGAGGGGAGACAAGGGAAGAAGGAAGTGGCATTGTCAGCTAATGGGATAAACAGATTCCTAAGAGGCTGTAATATTGAGGCAGGAGGTAGAAGCTTTCCTCCCACCCTGCACTCCACCAGGGTAACGTGATTGGAGATTCATCCCTAAGCACAGAAACTCCAAGAAGAGATGAGAACAAATAAGGGAGGAGGCTAAGCCCTGCCCAGTCCACGTATTTCTTGTTCTCAAAGTCCGAAGACCTCCCCTATCACACATGTGCAGGAAAGCTCCTTGGAGGTCAGAGGGGAGTGATGCTAACTAATGCTAAGCTACCCATATGCCTTTTTGGTAAAATCCATCTAGGCTAAGAGATGTATGCATGCACACACATGGGAGGATCCTGAGATATACCAAATACGGACTGTGAACCAGGCAAATCAAAATGATTGGCTACAGAAAACCCTGGAAGAAATACCCTATAAAAGTCATTCAAACTGCCACAAGGGCACGACTCAGTGACTCTCTCTCGGAGTCCCCTCTTGTGTCTATCCACACCTACTGTACGCTTTTTCCCTCTTAATAAACACTTTACTTATCTCACCACTTTCTATCTTTGTGGAAATTATTTTCTGCAAAGCCAAAGGCCCAGGGCCCTTGTCACTGACTGCTGATCTAGAAACTAGGATCTGGTACTTTCACCACCCCACCCTGGTCTCAGTCTCTGGCTGGGAACCCAAGCCCTGCTCCAAACCACTGCAGGCTGAGGCCACCCAAGACCATATCCTGTGGTTACTTGGAAACCATGTCAACTCCTCCCTACTACCATCACCAAAGGACTAGGGCTGGTTGACCAGCAAGAAAGTAAAACTCTCCTCTTCTAACCTCCTACCCAGCTGCCCTTTGGCACATTCCCCACCCTCCCCTTTAAGGTTATTTTTGGTGCCTGTTTTAACAAATTTCACTTTAATAGAGAAACTGAGGGTGAGGAAGAAGGCCCATACCATGGGATTTCCATGGGGTCAGTCTCAGACAGATAATACAGACAGTGATTTATATTTATTGAGCATTTAGAACGAGCTCAACCCTGTGCTAAGGATCTTATGTACATAATCTCATTAAATTCTCCAAATAGTCCACAAAGTAGCTTTGGTTATTATTTTCATTTTACAGATGAGACAGTTGAGATTCTGAGAGTTGGTGGTGAATGGAGGATTTGACCGCTAGGTTCTTGCTCCCAGTCTTTTGGCTGCGGTGGGCCCCAGAAGCAGGGCTGGCTTTCAGGGATTTCCCTGAGTGGAGTCCCTGTGGCTGTGCTCCTGTGCTCCCAGGCTGTTCTGAGTCCCAGGACTCTGCCTTCCCCAAGTTCCTCCCACTGTTTTCCCTTCAACTTCCACTGCTTGCTCCTCGCTCCAAGCTGTTCTCTCTAGCCAGGCCTTGGCCTCCTCCATCCCCCATTCTGGACACCAGAAAGGCTTTTCTTCTCGGACTTTGCTTTGGGCCCTCCACCTTCTGCTCCTAAACAGTCAGAGTCTTCCATTAACTATGGAATAAAATCCAAGCACCATGACTACATGCTTTCTCTTTACCTTCTCTCTCCAAACTGTACAGAGTGTTTATCCTCTTGAGTTGGCTTTTGTTCTGAGATATGTCTGTGTGTGTGTTTGTATCAGTCAGTTCAGTTGCTCAGTTGTGTCCGACTTTTTGCGACCCCATGGACCGCAGCATGCCAGGCTTCCCTGTCCACCACCAACTCCTGGAGCTTACTCAAACTTATATCCACCCCATTGGTGATGCCATCCAGCCATCTCATCCTCTGGCATCCCCTTCCCCTCCCGCCTTCAATCTTTCCCAGCATCAGGGTCTTTTCCAATGAGATTATGTGTGTGTGTGTGTGTGTGTGTGTGTGTGTGTGTGTGTGTAATCTCAAAACTGTTTAAAATTCATTTTAGTATTTATTTATTTTATTTATTTGGCTGCACCAGGTCTTAGTTGTGGCATGCAGGATCTCTAGTTATGGGCATTTGAACTCTTAGTTGAAGCTAATTCCCTGACCTTGAAAGTTTGGAGTCTTAGCCACTGGACCACCAGGGAAGTCCCTAAAATTCATTTTTTTAAAAATGTTTTTATTTTTAGTTGGAGGATAATTGCTTTACAGTATTGTGTTGGTTTCTGCTATATATCAGCCTGAATCACCCATAGGGATACATATGTCCCCTCCCTCTTGAACTGCCCTCCCACCTCCCACCTGGTCCCAACCCTCTAGGTTGTCACAGAGCATTGGGTTTGAGCTCCCTGCCTCATATAGCAAATTCCCACCAGCTATCTATTTTACATATGGAATTGTATATGTTTCAAAGCTACTCTATTTGACCCACACTCTCCTTCACTGTGTTCATAAGTCTGTTTTTATATCTCCATTACTGCCCTGCAAATAGGTTCATCAGTACCATCTTTCTAGATTCCATATATGTGTGTGTGTGTGTGTGTGTCTAAAATTCATTTTAATGGTTTACATTGTCATGGATCCTTTGAAGAAAGGATAATTAAAGGATAAAAGTATCCTTTAATTAAACATGTAAATAGTCATTTATTTCCCAGTGGCACTAGATGAACTCAGCCCTTTTTCTTAGAAAGACCTCCCCCACTCCCTCCATAGATTGAGATCCTGCCTCTCTCAGGTCCCAGCTCAAGCTTCCCCAGTTCTGGGAAGCCTCCCAGTGATCTAGGCCTGAATGATCACTCCTCCCAACCTCGGTTCTTCATCTGATCTCACAAACTTGAGATCAAGCATGTCCTGAAACCCCAGCGCTTCCCTGAGTTAGACCTGGGTGTCAATCCTACTCTGACAGCTCCAGCCAAGTGACCTTGAACAAGTCATTTCATCTCTGAGTCTTGGTTTTGGCATCCATACTACGGGGACAGTGCCATCTACTGTACATGGTGACTATAATGGCTAAATAAAACACTGCATACACAGAATTTTAAGAAGCAGTGTGCCTGCTGGCTGGGATTGTAGCTTCTGGACCCAAGCTGCTTGGGTTCAAACCCTGGCTCTGCCATTTACTTGGATGAGCTATTGAATTCTCATGCCCCAGTATCTGTCTCTGTAAGACTGAATGACAGGTGTATTATGAGGAATAAATGAGTTGATACATGTATGGTACTCAGATGCCTGGCACAGAAAAATTGATCAAGAATGTCAGCTGTTATCTTGTAACACATCCTTCCTCCTCACTTCAACATCTCCTTTGCTGTCTCCATACCTAGACTGAACGCCCTCACTACCGGGAAAATGCCTGCGCGTTCTTTTATCCCTGAGCCCGGTACCCTGCCTGGCATGTGACAGGAGCTCTTTAAGCTGCTGAACTCACCATAATGGGCGCTGTGGGTCCATGCAGAATACCCCCAGCAGCCTATAGAGGCAAAGGATAAGGTTTCCAGACTGTGAGGGCCGTGAGCAAACGCTGGGCAGGAAGGAGACTGGGGATACAGGTGAAGGGGGGAGACAGGTTGACTGCTTTTCTCCCATCTCCCGCTCACCCCCTCCCCCAAGGCCAGGCGTTTAATCTGGCGGACTCAGTGTGTGCAGTCAAGGCAGGCACTGGACCTCCCATCCGGGCTGGAGGTGGGGTGGGGCTTCAGACCTCACCTGAGGTGGGGGGGAGGTGCTGGGGGGGCAGGGGGCGCAGCCCCGGCTACCTCCGCCCCCCATTCAGGGTCCTGCGGGCTTCTCCCCTGCCCTCACCGCCTGGGGGAGCCCAGCCGGACCTGGGCGGGCCTCCGTGCCCCGCAGCTTCCCTTCCAGCCGCAGCCCGGGGCCTCCTCGCGTGGCCACACCTCCCCGGGCTCCGCAAGGGTTAAGGCGGCCGCCGAGAGGAGAGGTTTGGGCTGACGTCGCGCCGGCTGAAGGTGGTTCCCCTCGGATGAGGATGGGAGAGCCTGGCGAGCTGAAACCCGAGCTCCCGCTCAGCTGGGGCTTGGGGAGGTCCGCGTAGGAGCCGCCTGCCCGCCGGCCTGCCTCGGTCCCTCCCCAGCAGTCACTCCGGGCACCGCCGCGGGAACGATGGAGCTGGGCTGGTGGCCGCAGCTGGGGCTTACTTTCCTGCAGCTCCTTCTCATCTCGTCCTTGCCAAGAGGTACTGTGGGTCACATTCAGGAGCCCCCAGGAGGGGACTTTTGTCTCCTGGGGTTAGTTAGGGGGCAGGAGCGGGGTGTCCCAAGAGAAGGTGCTTGTGTGTCTGTGGGTGGTGGTGGTGAGCTTTCTTCTAGTGGGAATCTTGGGGGCTTGGCTGGTGGTGCTGAAGTGTCCCTCTTTCTTTCTAAGAACGTGACACCGTTTTTCTGCCATCCCAACTTGTGGGACTGAACTGCCTCAGGAAATGTACCAGCTTCCGTTTTATGTGCCTTTTTTTTTTTTTTTTAAGCTTTTTAAAGCACAAAATTATCGCTGGGGTTCTACCCAGGCTCAGGTGCCCCCTCTGACATGCAAAAGCCAAATCTCTACCTGGAAAAAGACCCCTCCCAGGTGAGCTGGGAGGAAAGAGGTGAATAAGAGCAGGGCTTGCAGCGAGGGTGTTTGTCCTGAAGCATCTTGTTGAGGAAATCTCACACCACAAGCGTTCAGAACAGATTCCCAGCAAGGGAGAGGTGCTCACTCAGCATATATACACTTCCTTTCCGATAAGGATGAGAAAGAAGAAGAAAAGGCCGGGGTGAAGAGTGCAAGTTGATTTTGGGGATGCGCAGAGTTTATTTAGAAAGAACTGTGGCTTCTGTGTTTTTCACATGTCATTTTCTGAGCCACAAACCCCACTCCAGATAGGCTCCTGGGGCAAGTGAGGTTGAAACAAGACCCAGACAGAGCTCTTGGGAGCCTCTTGACCCAGCAGAAGCAAGGGGAGAGCAGGCTTGTCCTGTGACTGCTGCTGGGCAAGCGGGGAAGGAGGACTTCTTAGGAGCATCTGGCCCTCTATGGCTAGAGAAGCCAGGTGTCAGGAGGCAAGGTGAGCGCTCAGGAGGTAAGAGGCACAGGTGATAAAACAGGGCAGCTTTGTGGAGGAGCAGGGAGTGTATGAGCCTTTGCTACTCCCCTCTGTGAGGGTTACCTGCCCCCTGTGCTGGGGACCTGTCACCTTTGCTTTACTTACGAAGTGGGTGCTTCACTGCTGCATGGAGCTGGCAGGCGCCCAACAATGAAACAGTAAGTTGGGAGGTGAGGGTGTAGAAAGCCATCAGCTACTGTAGAAGGGAAGCTGGACCTCGGCACACGTTGCTTCATGGTGAAGGAACAAAAACCGAGATACATGAAAAGCACACACACCCCTCCCCCCCATTTTAGTCAATACTTTCCATCTACCTGACAGCCCCAGGTGAAATCTTCCTTGCTGATTTACTCTCAAGCTGAAGAGTGTTTCGTTTGAATTTTGCCTTACTGGTATCCGAAACAGCCCAATAATATAGGGAGAAGGAGCCCGGGAGGGTGGAGTCTGATAATCCTTTAACCCAGCCACTTGCCCGGGGTTTAGTTGGTGACTTTTCCTTAAGACTGTCCCTGTTCCACCTCTGCCTTTTGGAGCCAACGTTCCAGGGCACGGCGGCCCAAGCCCAACTCCAGAGGAGCCCGCTTCCTCTGATAGTGCCAGGCTCCCAGGTTTAGTTTTCTTGTCCCTGCATCTCTTTTTCTAATGTGGCAGGTGAGATGGCTGAAACCCATAAAAGCAGAAAACTAAAGCTCAGCTGCCCCTTTTTCCTTGCCCAGGATCTGAAAAACCCGTTTATCCCTGACCTGAGAATCTCTTATACCTTTTACTCAGGAAAGAAAGCTGACTCTGTAAAGAATCGTCTGCCAATGCAGGAGACAGGGGTTCAATCCTTGGGTGGGGGAGATCCTCAGGAGAAGGAAAGGGCAACCCAGTCCAGTACTCTTGCCTGGTGAATTCCATGGACAGAGGAGCCTGGCGGGCTACAGTCCATGGGGTCGTAAAGAGTCGGACGCGACTTAGAGACCAAAACAAAGCTAACAACAACGAAAAAGCCAAACAGAAAAGAAGAGCTTCAGGGAGTGTGCATGGTCTCTGGGGAGCCAAGCTGCTGACTGAGCCGGAGAGCAAGGCTATTTCATTGTCTGTCGAACATTCACGTTTAAAGGGAGCACAGAGGGATGGAGTGGAGAAGGAAAATATTTCAAGTTGTGAGCGAGTGAGTCCACTCCCTGCTGGAATTCTGAATCTGGCCCCCGTCAAGGAAAGCTTAGCAGCATATTTCCTCTAATTACTTTTCTAAAAAGAGCATTTGATGAAATGTAAACATCCACTGGGATGGCACGGCAGACGGTTGTTGCTCATCGACTCGGGACACGTGTCTGAAGATGAGAATCCAAACATCAGGCCAAGTGATAACCCAACACAAACAGCATGTGAGGGGAGAAACCCAATTCCACTGACTTCACCAAATAGCAGTAGCTCTGCCAGCAGGATCCAGCCTAAAAGGAACAACTCATTGAAAAGATGTGACTCTGGGGAATGAAGCTTTCACATGAATAACTTCACAAGTGTTGCTTCCAACAGACATTAGCTGGTGGGGAGCGAGCATCCAGGCAACCAGGGAGGATAATTTGAAGCCCAGATATGCAGTGGGCAGGAGCAACCAGTACAGAAAGGGAATGTGGAAAGAAAGCGAGGGGAAAGGAGTGGCAAGAAAAATTAGATGTTGGTTTATAATGGGATGTGTTAGCAAATTCCAAGGAGAGAGCTATGAAAATTGGGCCTTCTTGGCAGGGCTAGATTTTTGCGGGGACTATGAAGAGGGTTTTCCCTTGATATATACTCTGAGAACTCCTAGCTTTCCCAACAGGGAAATAATTTGATGGTGGGATCATGGGTTTCAGGAGCTAGGAGTGACTGGAGAGATCATTTGGTCAGAGTACCTCAAAGGCAGAGGAGGAGGAGAGTAAACATCTGAGCATTTATGATGAGCTTATTGTTTAAACCGAAGCAGGGCAGGTGCTGTTATTCCCCAGATGGGGTTTAGAGAGGGTCTGTACCCTGTTCAAAGATACATAGGCAGGGTTCCTGGAAGAGTGAAACATTTGATATAGCAGTTCCACCTCTGGGAATAGACACAAAATAAGTGAAAGCTGAAACTCCAGCAAATATTCACACACCCATGTCCACTGCAACACGATTGCCAGCAGCCAAAAGGGAGAGACAACCCACGTGTGGGTAAACAGAATGTGGGTCTATACACGCAATGGAATACTATTCAGCCTTAGAAAGGAGTGAAGTTCTGGTTAAAATGACAACGTGGATGAGCCTTGAAAACATGATGCTTAAGTGAAAGAACCCAGACACAAAAAGATAAATGCTGTATGATTCCATTTATGTGAGGTGCCTAGAGGAGTCAAATTCATAAAGGCAGAAAGTAGAACAGTGGTTACCAGGGGCTGGAGGAGGAGGGATTGGAGAGTTAGTTTTTAGTGGGCGTAGAGTGTCAGTGATCTGATGATAACATTCTGGAGATGTATAGCAGTGATGGTTACACAGGCCATTGGACTGTACACTTAAAGGTGATTAAAATGGTAAGTCTGTGTTATTTACATTTTGCTGCAGAAATGATTCCCAGGTGGCGCTAGTGGTAAGAACCTGCCTGCCAATGCAGGAGATATAAAGAGATGCAGGTTCAGTCCCTGGGCCTGGAAGATCCCCTGAAGAAGGAAATGGCAACCCAATCCAGTATTCTTGCCTGGTAAACCCCATGGACAGAGGAGCCTGGCAGGCTACAGTCCATGGGGTCGCAAAGAGTTGGACACAACTGAAGTGACTTAGCACAGTACAGCAAAATGATAAAAAGAAAACACAAGAAGATTAGTGGAGCCTGGGGTGAGCCCAGACTGTCAGATTCCTGAGTCAGGCTCGCCTGGTTCCCGGCTGACAGACTCACGCAGTAACAGCCTCCTACACTGACGCGCATGTGATCGTGGTGTGGTTTCAGGACACACGTAGCAGGAGAGGGTCCTTCCTTTCTCCCATGCGGGTGGTGCTACTGTTGTGTTGTGGGGTGACTCTGGCAAAGAGGGAGGCTATAACATGGAAGGACTTGCAGCCTTTGGGTAAAGGTCTGCAGAAGTATTTAGCAGGGTATAGTGCTTGAAAGGTTTTGAACCTGAATGCTTTGAGGTGGACTGGGTCCTCTGTCTGGTCTGACACTCCACTTCTCAGTTCACAGGTGTCTTACCTGCTGGTCCCTGCTTATATTTGCCTTGTTGACCTCTGTTCCTGGGAGGGATGGGGGAGAAATGGGATGTGAAAGAGAAAAAGTGGAAAGCTGGGTGCTGAATGGGGAGAAGAACAAGTGAGCATTTTGCAGCTGACAGGAACATAAATATATTTTCACTTGTGTGTGTTGTGGAACACAATCTCACCTCTGTGACCACCAGTAAAATGTTTTATGAATGCCCTTGAGGGTAGGCTGTTGGTTGAAGTTGAGGGTGAGGTTGGGTATTATATTTGGGTCAGTAAGCTGGGGACAAAGCACCTTTGGACCCAGAGGCAGAGATGACCTGGAGCATGTAATTCCCTTAGAAATATCCAGAAGCCTTAGGGAGGGCTTTGGAATGCTACTGGCAGGGACTGTGAGTTTGACTTAAATTTATCTGCATCTGGGTTACCCTGGCTAGACGGCAGTGGCTGAGATTATGGCGTCTCATGGTGTCTGGAGGACCTAATGATTGGCCTTAAGTCAGAAAATTATTTCCATCTGCTCTCCTAGGGGTGCCCGATCCCGATGCAAGAGAAAACCTCTCTACCTGCCTTTTTTGAGCCTATTTCTAGAAGCTGCAGTTGATTTGGGGAGAAGGGTGCACATTTCAGTAATAAATGAGGGAAAGTGATACCCTGCTCCTCCCCTCATGTGGGAGGACCTGTCACCCCCACTTTGCGGATATTTGAAAGTCACAAGAGCCCAGAACCCTCTCATTTTATTTTAAAGGGGAGGGAAAAGCAGTGTTTACATTTTCTAATTCCTGAATTCCAGGGCAGAGGACCCTGAGGCCAGCTGGAGCTTTGAAAGCTACCAGATCAGTGGCAGAAAGTTATCAGATTTCAAGCCTGGTCTATGTTTAAGGAGTTCTGTTTGTCAGTCATCCTAAGATCTGGGCCAAAGCATTAGGTTTATAATGGAGAGAAAGAAGTAAAATGCAGGAAAAGTCAAACTTCATATCTATGAACAAAACCATTCAGGGAAAGTAGAGAATTAGAGTTGGCTGGAGATATTTCTCTGAACCAATGGGACTTTGTGCTACTCACCGCCCAACGCTGTTCCTTTCATTGTTCTCAGTTGTTATTTGTGATACAGACACAGAGCCTGTGTGGGCTGAGAGTGGAGTGAGTAGGGCTGCACATCAGATATTTCACCTGTAATGGTGGAAACACCAGTGGAGGAAGCCTCATCCTAAGGGACCAGATCCCAGATAATCTACTGGTATTTGTGGTAAATACCAGGCATTCTCCTATATGTTTTACATGTGTTCATTTAATCCTCACAACATACCCACAAGGTGAGTAGTTATTATCCCTCGTTTACATACCGAGAGAGAGGTACAGTACCTGCCCAGGTCGCAGAGCCGGACATCAGTGTTTTGAACCCAGTCTGACCCCAAAATGCATACACCAAAGCAGTAACACCGCTATAGTCAGTAGTGGGTCCAACTGTGATAGATCTTCTGTCTGTATTTTGGCCAAATCATAAGGATCATGGTGATAGTAAAGAGTTCTGGTTATCCTGTGGATATTCCAAGAGCTGATATTCTCCAGCCCCTGAGTCAGCAAGGTCACATGCTCACCACTGTGGAGGCCAAATGGATGTGAGTGACGAGGGAGAGACCTCAGCCCTCCCCATGGGACCACATGGAACCCAAGAAGAGCCATTTTCTAGAGGAAACAGGAATGTTAAGCAGATCGCAAATCCCACTCACTTCTGGGTAGCTGTCCACAGGCACATGCATCTCATTATGATTAGACATGGGAAGTGAGAATTTCTTTGTCTCATGGTCAAATTTTATAATCAAAATCACATTTCTGTTTGTGGAGCGACAGAGTTAAGGATGAGACATGCTTCATGCCTGGCCCTGAGACTGTGGAGCACTAGTCTTTTATGGATTTATTCTGTCAAGATCGTCAATGTGTAAATTCTTAGGTGATGGAATAGGAGTAGCAGGCCTGGCATGAATAAGGGGAGGCATTTTTCTTTCTTCTTTTTTGGCATAACACAGCTGATGGATATTGCAGGGGATGGAGATGCAGCCTCCCTCCATTAATAGTGAGATGGATTTTAACCAGTTCATTTCAACCTTGAATGAGGATCTGCTGTCTTTTGGGTCTTTTGTCGAGTGGTTAAGAGAGCCCAAATGAAGATACATGTTTCTGTCACCTTCTGCCTCTGGAGTTGGGGACATGCCTTTATCCCTGCAGTGTAGGCATCTTTATCACTGTCCTCTCCAAGATTCTGGCTGTTTCAGGGGGCTGAATTAGTGGTTTGGCAGCGAGTGTCAGTAAGTAGAAGTCTGGTCAGTTGATTTGGTGATTGGAAAACCAGGGCTGCTGCTGCCAGAACAGAGTGAGGAACACATTCAGGCAACTTTAGCTCATGGGGAAGTGCAGCAATTGTCCTCATAAGCTGAATTTATGATTGGTTAAAATAAATTTCCAGCTAGCTTAATGGAAAACCACTGGGTGGAGGAGGGATGTTGGCCTGGTTTGCCTCAAATCAAATCGTTTGAGGACTTCGGCGAACTGAAGTGTCAGTTTTCCAAACCCAGTTCTATGCCAGTTTACTTCACAGGATTCCTTTGAAGATGATCAGTTAATCCCCTGTATGGTGCGACCCCACTTTGGAAGTCAGTAGTGATGGTGGATAACACCTAGGATGCCTAGGATGAGTTGCCTGAGCTTAGCTTCTAGCTGGTAGCATCTACTCCCATATTTTCTAATATACCACTTCACTCACCTGGGATGCAAGCAGAAGGAAGGGCTTGGCTGGTATAAAGAATCTTTATTGCCTTACTTCTTTCTTGTTTGGCTTTCTGCCTCCCACTGGGTGGTCCACTGCCTGCTTCTAAGTGATGTTCAGCCTCCTTTCTGTGCAAACCTGGCTCCCCTGACCAATTCACTGGTAGAACAGAACAAGTGAATATTCAAGTCTTCATGGAAATGAGAGACAAACTGTAATACACCAAAAAGCAAAATATATGTAATTGTAATGGACCCAACTGGGGCTTCCCTTGTGGCTCAGTGGTATAGAATCCACCTGTCAATGCAGGAGACTCAAGTTTGATCCCTGGGTCAGGAAGATCTCCTGGAGGAGGAAATGGCAACCCACTTCACTATTCTCGCCTGGGAAATCCCATGGACAGAGGAGCCTGGCAGGCTACAGGCCTTGGGGTCGCAAAGAGTCAGACACGATTGAGTGACTAAACAACAGAAGTGGCCCCAATGGATTCCCTGTAAAATAGACTCCAAAAGGTCATAGCAGGAGCCGTTTCTAACAGCAGTCTTTGTCACAAATAACCTGACCCTGGAAATCACATATGCCTGATGTGTCTGCATTCGTATAATTATTCAACAGACTGGAGATAGCAGGATGAATGAGACCAGTCCTTTTCCTAAAGACACTTGTAATCTGTTGAGAGAGCTCATGGTCTAGCCTGGTGTTTTCCAAAGTAGGTTTCATGAGATACTAATATTAAAGGATATTCAGCAGAAATAATAAAACCTAGGATGTCATGGTGAAATAAGTTTGGGGAATGTGGGAATTAACTTGGTACAAAGAATATTATAGGCTCAGCAAAGCCCTACAATAAAGCAAGCTGTTACTAGTGTTTAAAAAGTTGTTCAGCGGCAGAACCTCTTTTCATGTCATACCTTATACCATCAGTGGATTTAGCACTCCATGGAATACAGTTTGGAAAACTCAGGTCTCTTGTCCATAATGAGTAAAACATTGAAGAATATCTCTCTCACCATTATGGAGGACAAGGTAAGAAGGGAATTTGAAAATCTACAAAATTGGAGCGTCTCTTTGGACTTCTGCTGAGAGACGAACAGGAAGTCTGTCATCCTGCTCACTTCACACTTGCTGAGACATTGAAAGAACCATTGGGATGATCCTGGACCTGTTGCTGTGATAAAAGTCCTCACCAGCGTCGACCTGCGTAGTTCACCAAGAAAGCTTATTCCTGGTCTGCACGGTGCTCACAGTAATGTGACTGCCTTGGGATCATTGGGCGGAATGAGGTGTGACTCTGATTAAGGTGCACGTGGTGATGAGACAGTCCCAGGGAGCGGTTAGAGCTATGACTTGACTTCCCCACTTAGGTTGTAACCTTGGTGACAGTTACCCTGTCCCCACTTCAAAAATGAGGAGAATATTCACGCATCCTTCTAGCTCCTGGGAACACTGAGTTCAAGATCCAAGTCCATTCATTACCAGTTAACCTCCCCCCACCTCAACACACATGTTGGTTTGTCTCCAATCTTTTCTTATTTATCCTCCTGTCTGCTAGTTTGGGTATAGCTCAGGCACCATGATCCTGATTTATACACCCCGGAAGCGGTCTGGTCTGTTTACACTGGTGCTGTATCCCATAGAGACAGCACGTGAGTTTGAGCTGTTCATCAACCCCTGTTTGCTGTTTCTGGGAACAGCTTTATTCCTCCCTTTCCTAAATATTGTTCTTGTTGTCATGCAACACGGTTTCTCCCTTAGCCCTCCCATTGCCTGCCTCCTGTCTCTGCCCAGACTTGTTTCAGTTTGGATGACTACAGTGGATAAGGAATAAAGCAGCTATTCCTTTTAAGGGTTTTCTGCCCAACCCATAACCTTCTCAGCAAAGATTTAGCTCTTCCTGGCCGTTTTATGTATTTCGTTCTTGACGCTGATATCTTAGTATGGATGTGTTCCAGTTTGAATATACATGCACACAGAAAAATAAAAGTATAGGTATGGTTGTTGTTGTTCCATTGCTCAGTAGTGTCTGACTCTTTGTGACCCCACAGACTGCAGCACACCAGGCTTCCCTGTCCTTCGCTGTCTCCTGGAGTCTGCTCAAACTCATGTCCATTGAGTCGATGATGCCATCCAACCATCTTATCATCTGTCGTCCCCTTCTCCTTCTGCCTTCAATCTTTCCCAACATCAGGATCTTTTCCAATTTGTCAGCTCTGTCATCCGAGCATCAGATGGCCAAAGTATTGGAGCTTCAGCTTCAGCATCAGTCCTTCCAGTGAATATTCAGGATTGATTTCCTTTAGGAAATAGATATAGTTATATATACACTTATGTGTGTATATGGGTGGACGTGTATAAACATGGGGTGTAGAGTATTATGATTTAAAACATGGGCCAGAGTTTGAATGCTGCCTCCATTATTTATGGCTCTTTTCTTGGAAAATTACTTAACCTCTTTCATGTCATACCTTATACCATCAGTGGATTTAGCACTCCAGGGAATATAGTTTGGAAAACTCAGGTCTCTTGTCCATAATGAGTAAAACATTGAAGAATATCTCTCTCACCATTATGGAGGATAAGGTAAGAAGAGAATATGAAAATCTACAAAATTGGAGCGTCTCTTCGGACTTCTGCTGAGAGACAGACAGGAAGTCTGTCGTCCTGCTCACTTCCAACCTTCCAACCATCTTCCAACCTGTACACTGAGAATAATAGTGTCTTTATTTGAGTTTGAGAAGGGAATGGCAACCCATTCCAGTATTCCTGGCTGGAGAATGCCATGGACAGAGGAACCTGGAGGGCTGCGGTCCATGGCATTGCAAAGAGTTGGACATGACTGAGCAACTAACACACACAAATGAGATAACCTATTTACTTTTAAATTATTATTGGGATATAGTTGATTTATTATTTTTTTTTATTTTTGTTTGGAGTGTAATTGCTTTACAATGCTGTGTTGGTTTCTGCTCTCTAACAGCACGAATCAGCTATATGTATACTTACGTCCCATCCCTCTTGAGCCTCCCCTTACCCTCCCCATCCCATCCCTCTAGGTCATCTCAGAGCACTGAGCTGAGCTCCCTGCGCTATATAGCAGGTTCTGAAGTGGTACTGAGCCATAAAAAGGAATAAAATTGAGTCATTTGTAATGATGTAGATGAACCTAGAGTCTGTCATACAGAGTGAAGTTAAGTTAGAAAGAGAAACCCAAGTATAGTTGATTTACAATGTGTTAGCTTCAGGTGGACAGCAAAATGAATCTGCTATGCATATACACATATCCACTCTTTTTAAGATTCTTTCCCCATATAGGCCATTACAGAGTGTTGACTAGAGTTCCCTGTGATATAGAGTAGGTCCTTTTTAGTTACCTATTTTAAGGCACTGGCACTCCACTCCAGTACTCTTGCCTGGAAAATCCCATGGATGGAGGAGCCTAGAAGGCTGCAGTCCATGGGGTCGCTAAGAGTCGGACATGACTGGAGCGACTTCACTTTCACTTTTCAGTTTCATGCATTGGAGAAGGAAATGGCAACCCACTCCAGTGTTCTTGCCTGGAGAATCCCAGGGACGGGGGAGCCTGGTGGGCTGCCGTCTCTGGGGTCGCAACTTAGCAACAGCAGCAGCAGCAGCAGCAGCAGTGTCTATGTGTCAATCCCAATCTTTGATTTATCCCTCCCTTCCAATTTACCCTCCCTCTTCCTTACCCTTCAGTGACCATAAGTTTATTTTCTACATCTGTAACTTTATTTTGTAGATAAATTCATTTGTAACCTTGTTTTTAGATTCTACATATAAGTGATATCATATCATATTTGTCTTTCTCTGTCTGGCTTACTTCATTTAGTGTGACAGTCTCTAGGTGGTCCAGTGGTTAAGACTGAGCTTTCACTGCAGGGGGTGAGGGTTTGATCCCTGGTTAGGGAACTAAGATCCTGCATGCCACATGGAACGGCCAAAGAAGAAAGAGAGAGAGAGAGAGAGAGGGAGATAGTTTATTCAGTATACTGCTTTGCAAAAATGAGTACTCAGGAAATTAAAGTCATCTTCTGCTCCTCTCTTTTCTAGTATTTTTCCCACTAGCACAGAAGGAATTAAGGAGAAGTATTGGGTATTCTATCTTTAGTAGGCTGGAATTTACATGGTCCTTTTCAGGCTCACTTCATCTTGGTGCACAGTCCTATCCTAGTCATCTGTGACTCTGTGTCAGAAAAAAAAAAAAAATTCCAAAAGGTTCACCGTATGTTTATTTCTCTGAGACTTGCTTTCTCCCCTGCTTTTATCATGCATCTGCCTTCCAACCTTAGGCTGAAATTCCTTCCACATGCCTAAGTTTGTCCATGTGCTGGATTCTTGCAGGGATTTGAGGGGCTGGTGTCTTGCAGAGTGGGTGATTCTGGGTCAGTGATGTTGTCTCCCAAACATGAGATGGTGCCCATGGCCACCTGTTGTGATTCAAGGGTAGAGCCAGCCAGGAATCCTCAGGCCAAAAGAAGTTCCTCTTCATCTTGTTCAAGCTTGTAGAGCTGGGGGAGGCAGCTATAATGAGGACTAGCCTGCATGAAGCCGCTGCCAGCTTAGGGCTGAGTGAACCATAGGACATACCATTATAAGTGCATCACCCTCGTTCAGCCTGACATCTGCTCTTGGTCATCTGCCTTTGGTAGAAGGAAAATCTGGCTTCTGCTTGGCATCAGTGAACCTGAACATGAAGACAGTAACACTGACTCTGGAGGCTCCTGACAAAGGG
Source organism: Ovis aries (assembly GCF_016772045.2). Lineage (NCBI taxonomy): Eukaryota > Metazoa > Chordata > Mammalia > Artiodactyla > Bovidae > Ovis > Ovis aries. The sequence continues at coordinate 64,824,072 of NC_056068.1, read as the reverse complement.
ATAGATGTGGTTGACCAAGGCCCCCAGAGAGCCCTGGCAGACTCTGGCTCAGAAAAAAGGTTTTCAACATGTGGAGAATTGGGGAACAGGTGGGATTGTTTTTATGTCTGAGGAAATCCAGATTAGATTTTTAGGGTAAGCATAAGTTTTATTGTTTTCTTAAGGAAATATCTTTTCTTGTATTACTTTTAAAAAATATTTATATATTTTTGTCTGTGTCGTGCAACTTGTGGGATCTTAGTTACCTGACCAGGGATTGAACCTGCGCCTTCTTCAATGAATGCTCAAGTGTCCTAACCACTGGACTGTCAGGGAATTCCCAAGGTTTATTGTTTCTTAATTTATACATTCTAATGCTTGGCTTGAAAAATATTTGCTGAGTTTTATTGCCAGGAACTTTTAAGTGCATTATTAAAAAATTTTTAGTAGCCAATGCTAATTAAGAAAATAAAATCTATTCAGCTCATATTGCAGTGTTGGAAATAACCCAGAAGCAGCTGTCTTTCTGTGCTAGGGATTTCTAGCACAGTTGTTGAGGATAATGGCAACTTGGGACCCTTCCAAGATGCTCGAGTTTGGGTTTTATTCCCTTTGGCTATAGATGTAGAGTTTCTCTTCCTAGAAGAGAAGCAGCAGGAGGTGAGGTATGTCCTATTTAAATAGGCGTCTGGAGGAGGAGGTATTAGAGAGAAGAGATTAGGAAATCTAAAAGCAAGGGGGAGGAACTCAGAATGCCGTGATAGAAACAAGAACAGACTGCTTGGAAATGCCATGTATGTGTGGGCCTCTCGGGGAGACAGTTACCCCTTTTGTTCCCTTAGCCATCTGTATCTTAGCCACACGTATGATGGCTTTTAAAAAATTTTTTTGTGGAATATAGTTGATTTACAACCTGAAATTAACACAATATTGTAAATCAATTATACTGCATTAGAGTACATTAGAATGTACAGCAAAGTGAGTCAGATATATATATATATATATATATATATTCTTTTTCAGATTCTTTTCCCATATAGGTTATTACAGAATACTGAGTAGAGTTCCTCGTGCTGTACAGTAAGTCCTTGTTAATTACATTTTATATATAGTAATGTGTATACATTAATCCCAGTCTCCTAGTTTATCACTTCCCCCCGTGTTTCCCCTTTGGTAACCATAGATTTGATTTCCAGGTCTGGGAATCTGTTTCTGTTCTGTAAGAAAACTTCGTTTGTATCATTTTTTTATTAGATTGAACACACAAGTGATATATATTTTTTTTCTTTCTCTGTCTGACTTACTTCACTTAGTGTAAAAATTTCTAGGTCCATCCATGTTTCTGCAAATGGCATTATTTCATTCTTTTTTTATGGCTGAGTAATATTCCAACATATATATGTACCATATCTTCTTTATCTGCTGATGTGTTTTAATTCTAGAGGGAATAATGGTAATGTCTCAACAAACACGCAGTTTTTCTTCCAAAGCATTTTATGCTCATTGCCTGTTTAACTGCAGTGAGATTAACAACCCCATCAATCTACATCCATTCTCTTGAGATTCGGGGAAAATGCCACAGCAAGATGTCTTGTTTGTGATTGTCCAGCAGCATAAATGAGAGGCAGATTCAGTATTAAAATTTGAGTAATCTGATTTTCAAGTGTGTTCACTTCGCCAGTGATGCATTCTTGATCTGTCAAGTCAAAGTTGTGAACTCTCTAGAGTCAAAGAATTGTGTTGAAAAGAATAAGACTTTGGCCCTAGGAAGAGCTGGCTCTTTCACCTGAAAGCTGTGCCACCGAGGACTATTTATTTATCATTCTGTTCCTGAGTGTCCTCATCTGTTAAATGAAGAAAATGATACTTACTCTGAAGGGTGGCTCTGAGGATTCAGTGAACTGGTTTGTTTCAAAGGCTTGGGTACATTCTTGTGGGGGCTGGGACCCAGGGAGAGGGGACGACAAATGAGATGCGACAGAGTGGAGCAGTGTGCTTAATAAAGGATGGAGAGGGGAAGAACGTGACAGATTGATTTTTGCTTCCCTTTCCTCCCCAATGTACTAATGCCTGCAAACTAGGTTTCTAGGGAGTCTATTGAAAGACTTATCACTCCTGATACCCAAAGGGGATGATGAACATGTTGACTTTCCAGCTATCATTATCTTACTAGCAAGAGGAGCTATGAGAAGGGGAAGACCAAGGTCAGCTGAGGGTGGGAACCCAGCCAGGCTGGGACTGAGAGTCACTTGGTGGTGGGGTGGTTTTCAAAGTCGCAGGAGGAGATACTGAGTCATCAAGAGCCCTAGTAACCATTCCATCACCCCTGACTCACAGCATTTCCTTCTGGGATTTGCCTGGAATCTGTCATCAGCCCCGTGGAGTGGGCGGTCAGACCTTCAGGTGGTTAGGAATGTGCTGTGTTAGAAATCAATACGGGGCGTTCAGAGAGCCTGAGAAGAGGCGGGAGAATGAGTCGGGATGAGAGGGCAGCCCAAGCTGCCTCAGTGTAGGACTCTGATTCCTACATCTTTTTTTCCCCCCTCTGGTCTTAGGTTTATAATGTGAAGGACAGCAAAACAGTCAGTGGAGATTTTCATTAAATGTGGTTAGAGGGGAGGGCTGTGGGGTTTTTGAGTGGAGACAAAGGCATGTTCTAACATCAAAGAGGAGTGAGCCCTTGATGAAAGCCCCTTTCTTTGCCACCTTCTGGGGTGGCCTCAGCCTGGGCCTTTGGTCTGACAACCGACATCATGTATGGAACAGGCCGACTCACGTTTTCATCAAGAAGTCTCTGACTTTTTTCAGATTTGCCTGAACAGTTACCGCGTCAGCTTATTTCCTTGAAACCTGGTGTTGAAAAAGTGTGCTACTCAGAGATGATGCTGTGGGGACTCCATTGCCCCTTCTGCCCTTCTGTGGAGTTAAGCCCTGGTTGTTTGAGGGATTAAGTACTCTCCGTCTTGTCAGCAGGAGAAATATTTCAGTGTTGGAGAGCCTTAGCGCTAGCTGCCAGGCTGCGAAAACAATGCCGAAGGCCCTGAGGACAGCCGGCTTTCTCTCACTCATTCATTCACCTTTTCCGCCACATCTATAAAAACTGAACCTGGACTTCCCTGCTGGCTCAGTGGTAAAGAATCCGCCTGCCAATGCTGGAGACATGGGTTCAGTCCCTAATCTGGGAAGATCCCACATGCTGTGGAGCAACTAAGCCCGTGCTTTGCGACTACTGAACCTATTCCCTAGAGCCCGGGGCTGTAACTACTGAAGCCCTCTGCCCCAGAGCCCTTGCTGCAATGAGAGATGCCCGCAATGAGAAGCCCATGCACGGCAACTAGGGGGTGGCCCCTGCTCACCACAAGGAGAGAAAAGCCTGAGCAGCAATGAAGACCCAGCACAACCAAAAACAAACAAATAAAATTTTAAAATAAGCAAAAGCCGAACCTGTGCCAGTCAGTCGGCATTGTTCTCATTGCCTTGATGTTTGCATGAATAAGACAGAACTGAGAGGTTAAGTGTCTTATGTTTTCCAGCGTGAATTCAGGAAAAAGCAGAGCTGGACCATTGTAAATGAAATCTCCACTCAGGGGGGCTGCCCCAAGCATGGGAGCTGGGGAAGGGCTTGGGCAAAGCCTATGATACCAAAGTATTGGGTTGGCCAAAATATTTGTTCATGTTTTTCCGTAAGATTTTATGAACTTTTGGCCAGCCCACTACTCTGCAACTCTCTTGATATTTGTTTACCCTGATTTACAAAAAAAAAAAGAGGAAAGAGAAGCGCTTGTCCACACAAAATAATGTGGCAATTTAAAATCACTTCTCAGGACTACTCAAGGTCAAGAGAAGATGTTCATGCCTGAAGTAAAGAAATAAAGCAGTTTCTAAAGAAAGCCAAAAATATAATAGGTTACCAGTTTTGAGAGGTTAAGAAAACTGTGTACACATCTTTTAGCTTCTATGTGTGAGTATATATGTTAATTAAAAGATGATAATTGAAGGGTAAGTTATTTCTGAATACTTTATGTATAATTTTATTTTTTTGATGCTTTCACAAGAAATCTTTTCTATTAAAGTATAGGGTCTTTTATGGGTTTCCCTGGTGACTCAGATGGTAAAGAATCTGCCTGCAATGCAGGAGACCCAGTTTTGAGCCCTGGGTCAGGAAGACCATCTTGAAGAAGGGAATGGCAAACCACTCCAGTGTTCTTGCCTATGGAATTCCAGGGAGAGACGAGCCTAGTGGGCTATATAGTCTCTAACGTCACAAAGAGTCTGACATGACTGAGCAACTAACACTTTCACTTTTCATAGAGTGTTTTATAAATAAATAAATACTTTATCCAGTGGAAAAGTTGAGATAAATGAATGAATGTATGATGTGCCCGGAACTTTGTGAGTTCAATGTTGCTATGTGATTATGGGCACGTGCTTGACTGTTTGGTGCCTTGGTTGATTCCAAGGTGGTGCTCTGTGAGTTCTTGATGCTTAATTTGTACTTATTTCCTAGGAAGCACTGGCAGGATAAAACTCATTTGTGGTTTAATAAGACTGTTCTTTTTTTTTAATAAATTATTATTGAAACACTGTCATGCACATCTGCTTATATATTATCTGTGGCTATTTTCTATTGAGTAGTTGCCACAGAGACCTCATGACCCACAAACTAAGACAACATTGGAAAGCAACTATACTCCAACAAAAATTAATAAAAAATTAAAAAGATAAAGTTAAAATGCCAAGAAAAATGTATCTGCCTCTTTACAAAAACCATTTACCAATCCCTAGGTTAGACAACAAGTAAGGCTTTGTTCTTAAATGTGGACAGCAAAGTAACCTTTGTTCACCTACAGCAGCCCAAAAAACTGGAGGCTGTCCTGGCCTATTTTGCCCTCAGCAGCAGGCTTGCTCATGTCTTCCCTAAACCTGAAATTCTACAGGCCTCCCTTTCTTCTCAGAATTCCCTAAAAAAAATGGAGTTTCTCTTTGCTTATTTCCTACTTAGCTCTTTTCCTCACTGATAAAGAGAAGAGGTCAGAGTAACTCATTTTAACTTACAGGAAAATATTACCCATTTTGCTGGATCATTTTAAAAATTAAATTGCATGAACAATATAAAAGCACTTCAGCTAAACAAATATTAAAATGCTTTAGCATACATGCAGGAAAACCTTCAGCTGCTTTTCCACTGTTGGTGTTTCTTTAAATCCTAGTTTTTGTAACTGGCTTTTAACATCATATTGAAATTCCCTGAAATCTGTACGTTCATGCATGCATGCGTGCCCAGTTGCTCTTTGCGATCCCTTGGACAGTAGCCCACCAGAATCCTCCGTCCATGAAATTTTCAAGGCAGGAATACTGCAGTAGGTTGCCATTTCTTCCTCCAGGAGATCTGAAGCCAAATGACCAATGTGCCCTTTGTCACAATTGGAGGAGGAAAAGTCCAGGAAATTGTTTTTGCCTGCTTATTGTATTTTCAGATCTCTTCAGCTGATCAACTTTAAATATTTCCTCATATAATATTTCTTAATAAACTTACCTGTTTATTTCTTACATATATGTTTTGGGGCACTTTCCTGTCTCTTTTCCAGCCAGGTGAGAAGTAAGGGTGATGGACTTACCAGACCAGAGGGGCTGAGTCAATAACACCATTAACCCTGTATCCTCCTCCCTCACTTCCATATTCCTGGGAAGTGATCTTATCTTGGCAAATAATAGATTTTTATTTGTTATTTTTTTTAACCCCCCTTAACAAGCAAGAGAATTCCAGAAAAACATCTATTTCTGCTTTATTGATATGCCAAATCCTTTGACTGTGTGGATCACAATAAACTGTGGAAAATTCTGAAAGAGATGGGAATACCAGACCACCTGACCTGCCTCTTGAGAAACCTGTATGCACATCAGGAAGCAACAGTTAGAACTGGACATGGAACAACATACTGGTTCCAAATAGGAAAAGGAGTACGTCAAAGCTGTATATTGTCACCCTGCTTTTTAAATTTATATGCAGAGTACATCATGAGAAACGCTGGGCTGGAGGAAGCACAGGCTGGAATCAAGATTGCTGGGAGAAATATCAATAACCTCAGATATGCAGATGATACCACCCTTATGGTAGAAAGTGAAGAAGAACTAAAGAGCCTCTTGATGAAGGTGAAAGAGGAGAGTGAAAAAGTTGGCTTAAAGCTCAACATTCAGAAAATGAAGATCATGGCATCTGGTACCATCAATTCATGGGAAATAGATGGGAAACAGTGGAAACAGTGTCAGACTTTATTTTTCTGGGCTCTAAAATCACTGCAGATGGTGATTGCAGCCATGAAATTAAATGACGCTTACTCCTTGGAAGGAAAGTTATGACCAACCTAGACAGCATATTGCAAAGCAGAGACATTACTTTGCCAACAAATGTCCGTCTAGTCAAGGCCAAGGTTTTTCCAGTGGTCATGTATGGATGTGAGAGTTGGACTATAAAGAAAAAGCTGAGCACCGAAGAATTGATGCTTTTGAATTGTGATGTTGGAGAAGACTCTTAAGAATCCCTTGGACTGCAGGGAAATCCAACCAGTCCATCCTAAAGGAAATCAGTCCTGAATATTCATTGGAAGGACTGATGCTGAAGCTCAAACTCCAATATTTTGGCCACCGGATGGGAAGAGCTGACTCATTCGAAAAGACCCTGATGCTGGGAAAGATTCAGGGCAGGAGAAAGGGACGACAGAGGATGAGATGGTTGGATGGCATCATCAACTCAATGGACATGAGTTTGGGTGAACTCCGGGAGTTGGTGATGGACAGGGAAGCCTGGCGTGCTGCAGTTCATGGGGTCGCAAAGAGTTGGACACGACTGAGCGACTGAGCTGAACTGAACTGAACCCTGTAGTCCTGTAGACGTGGTGCGAATACCCCTCCTTGACCATCCATTTGTTCTCTGCGTTGTATGTTTCCTCGTCGCGGTGAGTGAGCCTGTGTCTGTGAGGTCCTTTATCCAACGTCTGCTCCCCTATGAAACTCCACGGGAATGATGTCTGTTCTTCTCTCCATTGTATCCCAGCGCTCAGCCTCCTACCTGGGACGTGGCGGACGCTCTGTAAACACTTGTGGGATGAAAGAATGAACTCATCAGTTCACCCGCAGTCTTGGCACTGTGCTCAGTGGGATAACTGAGGACCAGAGTGGTTAAATGACTGGCCCTGCGTTAACCTTTCTTTTGAGAAGACACAGTGTGTTAAGTTCCCTGTGGATGATGTAACATTACCACAAACTTAGTGACTCAAAACAGTACAGTTGTATTTTTGTACAGTTCTGGAGCTCAGTGGTCTAGAGTGAGCCTTAGGAGGCCAAAATCAGGGTGAGGGCAGGCGTGCGTTCTTTGGATGCTAGGGGAGAAGCTGTTTCCTTTCCTCATCCAGCTTCTGCAGGCTGCCTGTGTTCTTTCAGCTGTGGTCCCTTCTTCCATCTCGAAAGCACAGCACTCTGATCTGTCTAATGCTGCTGTTGTCACACCTCTATTCTGACTCTGACCCTCCTGCCTCCCGTTTGTAAAGATCCTTGAGATTACATTTGCCCTACCTGGACAAGCCCCCATTCTCTCCCCATTTCAGGATCCTTAAATTAGTCACATTGGCAAAATTCCTTTTGTCATGTGAGGCCACATTTTCATTGGTCCTGGAGGTCAAAATATGTACATCTTTGGGGCTGTTTTTCTGTCTTCCAGACAGACTGCTTGGGAAGGAGCCAGCTGGCTGACTTGGCAGACAGCATAGAAACGGACTTCCCTGGGGTCATTCCCTTTGGCTAAGACGATACAATATTCTGGACCGTACCTATAAAATTAATGTATGTGCTAGGGAGAGCAGAGGTGGACTTGTTCATTGAAATAAAGAGAAATGCCAGTGAAGGCATTGTAGGGAATTAATTTCTTGGGTAAAGGGAGGCCCGCAGTATTCCATGGCTGGACTAGGCTGCTGCTTTAGGAAAAACAGGCTCCACCCTCTACTGCAGTGGAGCAAACCTTGCTTGGCTTTCCACATTTATAAAAGTACAAGGCTTACAAAAGTTGCAAATAATTTTTATTCTGTCAGTGTCCCCAAGGAGTCATCAATATTTGTAAATTCTTAGAAAACCTGGAAGGATGGAGTACTTGCCCTCAGATGAGCAAGGGGAGGGGTAAGACATGAGCCACACCCGACAGGCATGTCAGATGTTCAGAGAGTTGGGAAATCATATGGCTAGACTAGGCAGGGGCTGGCGCCAAGGGATTGGGACCCAAGTTAGATAACCTGGGCCAGCTGTTCTACACCCTTCATCATGGGAGGGAAACTGCCGCTGTTTGATATCAGCAAATTATTGAGCAGAACAAGCTCTCCTGGCTCATCGCTCTGACCCACTGGATGAAAATTCTTGACTGTTGAAGCTCTAGAGTGGACGCTGATTCATTCAACAGGGATTTATTCAGTGTCTCTTGCATGCCAGGCCCATCCCTATTTATGGTGGACAAATCAGGTGAGGTTCCTGCCAGCTTATGGTCATGTGAGGGAGACAGATGACATACCAGTCAGTGGAAACACAGAAAGGGATTATACATTGTGGTAAAGGCTGCGAAAGCAAGCAATTGGGATGCTCTGGTAGAGAATACTATGGAAGGATGAGCAGAGGCACAAACTTCAGAAGAGAAAGTCAGTGAGTACCGTTCTCAACAGGGGTCATTTCCACCGAAGCCCAGTGCTTTGATAGAGGCAACGGGGAAAGCCAGTGTGAAGCCCCTGGGCTGAGCAAGACCTTTGTGGCTTTGAGAAATAGAAGGTGGAAAATAGTCACCAAGGAAGGGCTATAGGACTCAGGAGAGAGCAGCTCTCAAAAGCCTTGGGAACCATACCAGAGCATTTAAGTTTTGTTCCAAATGCAGATGGAAACAACAGAAACATTTTATGTAAGGAGTTGATATGTGGTATATTCAAAAAATGAGATCCTTGAGAAATACCGAGTTATAGTATCTTTCTTCTTAAGCTGATAGCTGTTGAATGTTCATTATGTAGTGAGCACTATGTAAACTCTTTATATACATTGTCTTATCTAGTCCTTTCAGCTAGCTCCTGAGTTTTATATAATGAATTCATTTCATGGGATGATAAACTGAGACTGAGTCAGTAAACTAACTTAGCCAAGATCATACACCCCGTAAGTAGCAGAGGTGGGATTCCAAACCCAGAACTGTCTGACTCTGATGCTTAAGCCTTTAAACATTTTTATTTCTCTCACTATTTTTTAACATTAAAAGCATAATAAAAATAACACAAAATTTGCTACAGAAGCCATTTTAAGCATACAATTTGGTGGCGCAATATTTGCCCTTTCGTGTCTGGCCTCTTAGTGTGTTTGCAAGGTTGGTCCATATCATTATTTGTATCAGCATCTTGTTCCTTTTCATGGCTGAATAATATTCCGCATTCAGAATATTGTGTACATATTCCATTGCTTGCTTATTCACTCATCTCTTGGTGGACACTTGGGTTGTTTCTACCCTTTGTCTATTGTGAATAATGCTGCAAGTATCCATTTCAGTTTCTAACTTTGATTTGGGGTTATATACCTGGAGTATATAAATTTTGATTATATACCTAGGAGTAGGATCACTGAGCTGCACGTTAATTCAATGTTTAGCTTTTGAAGGAGCTGTCAAATTGGTTTCCATAGAAGCTGCACCATTTTACAATCCCATGAGCAATACTCGAGGATTCCAGTTTCTTTACAGCTTTGTCAACACTTGTTATTTTCCTTTTTTTAATTATAGCCATCCTAGTATGTGTAAGGTGTTATCTTGTTGTGCCTTTGACTTTCAGTTCCCTAATGACTTGTGGTGTTGAGCATCTTTTCATGTGTGTTTTGGCCACTTGTATATTTTCTTTGGAGAAATGTCTATTCATGTCATTTGCCCATTTTAAAATTGGGTTGTTTGGTTTTTTGTGGTTGAGTTGAAGGGGTCTTTTATGTATTCTGGATATGAAATCCTTATTAGATTTGCAAAATTTCCCCCCATTTTTAAGTTGTCCTTTCACTTTCTTAAGAATGCACTTTGTTGCACAAAAGTTTTTAGTTTCAATGAATCCAATTTATCTGTTTATCTTTTGTTGTTTTTTGTGTCATGCCTAAGAATCCAAGATCATACCAAGTCAAGGATCGTGGAGACTTTCTCCTATGTTTTCTTCTACTTTCCTTTACTTTTAACCATTAAATTCTCTTCTAGATTTTAAAAAGTATTCATTTCATCCCACCAAAATCAGAAACATGAGAAGCTCAGCTAAGTAAGTTTTAGTGTCTGTCCTAGAGGAGCTCACAGAATAGTTCAGGAAACAAAATTCCAGCGGTGACAATATCATAGTGATCGATGCCAGTTGTTCCCAAATGCCAGTATGAGGATCTTTGCTGCTCTACCAGTGTTCATGGAAAAGAAATGAGGGATTTTTTTCATAAAACTGCATGTATTCATTCTAAGAAACTGTCCCTTATCATGCAAGTGGTCCCTTTCTATGATGCTAGAATGTTCTTATGACCGGAGGCCGAGAGAAGATGGTGAGATTTTTTCTATATGACTCTACTTGGCAAATTAAGAATGATCTACTCTTTGTCAGACTTCCAAATTTAGGGAAGGAAAACAGAAAACTAAGCTATGAAATTTAAGAGGTTAGAAGCCACCATAGATTTTAGAGTTGGTTTACATGGGTCTACAAAGTTTGATGAAGATCCTGGCCTGGGGTCTTTAGGGAAGTCTTCACAGGGAAGCCAGACTCTCTTTCTTCCTCAAATATCTGCTATTTGAGGAAGCATACAAAAAGCATACATTTCCTGAGTGTCTATGTTTATTTCTATTTTTGCTAGCGTATATTAGACCACTGCTTACAGCTACACGGGTTGTGCACTGCACAATCCCAAAAGGAACCATCCAAGTGTACAACTGCACAGCAAGCCCAGGCATTTGGGCCATCAGAAAAGTCTGGTGACCACTCTCGACGCTAGTTCTATCAAGTACAAGGCTGAATGCCAAGTAGAGACCAGCTCCTTTCCTATCTGACCTATTTCTGCTTCAATCATCTTAGTGCTAAATTTTTTAGGACTAGAGAGTTGGGGCAGGAGGAAGAGGAAATCAAAGTGAGGTCTGTCTTGTTTTTTACCCTGGATTCCTCTGGGCAACCTCCAACTGATTACTCTTATAGTTTTTGCCAGATGGTTTTTCCTTTTCATTCACCTAAGATATATTTTAGGAAAAAAAAAGAGAGAGAAATTCTATCCAGAAAGGAGTACTGTTTTCTCATGGGAAAGAACACTCAGTTATATTGGGGGATTGAATGAAGTTCTGCCAATGAGTTCACTCTTATAAAACATTGCAATTCTCCCAAACATACTAATTAAGATACTTTTTGTCTTTTCTGCTGGTTTTAGCTTTGAAGATACCATGAAAATGGTTTGCTGCAAAATCTAGGAGCCGAGTTTGGAGGAAATGACATGGTCTCTACTTGGCATTCAGCCTTGTACTTGATAGAACTAGCCTCAAGAGTGGTCACCAGACTTTTCTGATGGCCCAAATGCCTGGACTGTGCCGTGCAGTTGTGCAGCTGGATGGTTCCTTTTGGGATTGTGCAGTGCACAACCCGTGTAGCTGTAAGCAGTGGTCTAATATATGCTAGCAAAAATAGAAATAAACATAGACACTCAGGAAATGTATGCTTTTTGTTATTTATGTGTATGTGTGTTAATCCACTTAGATTCTATATTGATAGAACGTGATTTCTTTTTTATTAAAATTAAAACTGAATAGCACCTTTGAAATTTGAAATAACAAATTTCACCTGTGCCCCACTGGATGGATTTGAACATCCTGCAGGCAGGTTGTAGGGCCAGGTGCTTCTTGGCAGTAGAGTACTTCTGGGTCTTACCTATTCCTGCCAAGCCCTCCATCCTCACTTGCTGCTTTCTGTTTCAGAGTACACAGTCATTAATGAAGCCTGCCCTGGAGCTGAGTGGAATATCATGTGTCGGGAGTGCTGTGAATACGATCAGATTAAATGTGAGTGCCCTGGAAAGAAGGAAGTGGTCGGTTATACCATCCCGTGCTGCAGGAACGAGGAGAACGAATGTGACTCCTGCCTGATTCACCCAGGTGAGTGTGCACTTCGAGACCTCGGATCGCCTCCTTGTTTTCTGAGGTCACTGATGGAAGCAGGCAGAACCCTTGAATTCTGACAGGTGGACATCAGGGGTTGTGATGCCATAATAATTAAAAGTGGCATAACTCTACCCACTCTAAATACAGGCAGAGAAATTGGAGGAGTTAGTGCCCTTTTCAGCGCCAAACTTACAAAGCTATGGATTCATCTACTTATTCATTCATTGAACAAACAGACTGCACAGCCCCTGTGTACTATGGCAAGTACTGGGAACACAGTGCTTTAGAAAAAGAGACATTCCTGGCATTTCTAGAACTTACAGCCTGGTTGGGGAGATGGAAGAGTAAATAGGTAGCTGTAATGTATCATGGGAGGTGCTGTGATAGAGAACATGGGTTCCATGGGAGCCTGGGTGGGGAGGGGGCTGGGTGACTTATTAGAGGTGATATGCGTGCAGAAGACGGAAGCAGCAAACTGAGGAGTGTGAAGGGAATCTAGTAGAGAGGTCAGGCCATAGAGAATAGCACGTGCTAAGGCTCCGTGGCAAGAGAGAGCATGGAGTTTAGGGAACTGCAAATAGCTGAGTCTGGCTGGAGGGGTGTATGTGTGCGTGTGTGTGTGTGATGAGAAACCTGGAAAGAGATAAACAAAAGATTAAGGAGAGAACAGGCGTGAGATGCTGAAGGGCTCTGCAGGCTGTACTATGATGTTTAAGCTATATCCTGAAGATACTTTATGTAACACTTGGAGATCTTTTAGTAAAGAGGTGAAAGCCAATTTTCTCTTCAGCCGCAATATGGAGAAAGGATTGGCGGAAGGGCACGATTAGAGGTAGCGGAAGAATAATGGAGACCTTGATGAAGAGAAACCCTGTGGATGGGGAGAGGTGGAGGGATCTGAGAGCGATTAGAGAGTGCAGTTGATGACAGTTTGGAGTTGGTTGGAAGGGAAGGGAAGAGCAGAAGTCAGGGGAGATGCTTGGGCATTTGGGAACTGGTCCCAGTAATATGTATTCTTGCAGGAAAATCCCATGGACAGAGGAGCTCGGTGGGCTACAGTTCATGGGGTCACAAAGAAACAGACACGACCGAACATGCATGCACCCCCACGCCTCCCAGTGATATGAGAGCATCCTAGGATGAGACGGTGCCTTCCCAGGCCACGGTGCCCATTCCTTTGCCTTTACATCAAGCCAGACTTGCCTCGCCCCAAACCCCAGCTTCCCTGGCCCCCACCTCAGAGGAGACAGTGATTTTCCTTTGCGGAAGTGTCTGTCTGCTGAGAGCCGTGTGGACACTGAGTTTCACTCTTAATATGTTTCTAGTGTGATTAGCAACTCACTGAATGGTTTCTTGGTGCTTTCATATCTGCTGCCTGTGAGTCCTTTTCCCTTCTAGGCCTGATCAAACAGAGGATGTAGAGAATTTCAAACACACTTTCCTTACACTGAAGACTAAAAGGATGTCAAAAATAGGCTTTGGACACTTCTCTCGTTTCTGCCTCTCCCCTTCTATTAAAAACACAGAGAATGATGCTTATTACTACCAGGAACTTTCTTTTGAGGAAAATCATAGGAGGGGAGAGAAAACAGGGCTCAAGTAAACAGGTGTTACGTCTAAACCATTTTCCTTCTTGGAAGAGAGTAATACTGAGCTTTAAAATAGAAGTGACCGCAGCATGACCCTTGCACATTTGATCCAGAAAAGAAACGTGCTGTTCCAGTTCCCTGATGGTGAGTAGGGTTTGCAGAGAAATAGTTGAGCTGTGCCTCTAGATTTTCTAAGGAAAATCTGAGAGCTAAGTCAGGGTCTCCTGACTAGGGGTCCTTGGCAGAGGTCCAGAAGTCTGAACAACTTTCGATATTTTCAAGAGGCTGACAATTACTGTCTTTGTGGCAGTGGTGATGGGGGGCAGGCTTTGGCTTTATGAGATGGTATATGAACGTGAACATGAACGTGAAGTCGCTCAGTCGTGTCCGACTCTTCGCGACCCCATGGACTGTAGCCTACCAGGCTCCTCTGTCCATGGGATTTTCCAGGCAATAGTACTGGAGTGGATTGCCATTTCCTTCTCCAAGGGATCTTCCCAACCCAAGGATCAAACCCGGGTCTCCCGCATGGTAGAGAGGCGCTTTAGGCATTGTTGTGTGCTTCATATCACATCAACACCTGCCATACCTGCACCCAACAACTTATTACATCAATACAGGAGGCACCCACCTTGACTGATGCTAGGAAAGGTCTTCCCAACTGAGTAGTGAAGAGCTGTTCCACCTAACCATATGGGTGCCCAGAAAGGAAGAGCTAGAGAAAGACTTTAAAAAAATTTTTATTTTCGAAAATAGTGAATTGATGTTCTCAATTCAGTTCAGTTCAGTCGCTCAGTCGTGTCCGACTCTTTGCGACCCCATGAATCGCAGCATGCCAGACCTCCCTGTTCATCACCATCTCCCAGAGTTCACTCAGACTCACGTCCATCGAGTCAATGATGCCATCCAGCCATCTCATTCTCGGTCGTCCCCTTCTCCTCTTGCCCCCAATCCCTCCCAGCATCAGAGTCTTTTCCAATGAGTCAACTTTTCGCATGAGGTGGCCAAAGTACTGGAGCTTCAGCTTTAGCATCATTCCTTCCAAAGAAATCCCAGGGCTGATCTCCTTCAGAATGGACTGGTTGGATCTCCTTGCAGTCCAAGGGACTCTCAAGAGTCTTCTCCAACACCACTGTTCAAAAGCATCAATTCTTCGGCGCTCAGCCTTCTTCACAGTCCAACTCTCACATCCATACATGACCACAGGAAAAACCATAGCTTTGACTAGATGGACCTTAGTCGGCAAAGTAATGTCTCTGCTTTTGAATATACTATCTAGGTTGGTCATAACTTTTCTTCCAAGGAGTAAGCATCTTTTAATCTCATGGCTGCAATCACCATCTGCAGTGATTTTGGAGCCCCAAAAAATAAAGTCTGACACTGTTTCCACTGTTTCCCCATCTATTTCCCATGAAGTGATAGGACTGGATGCCATGATCTTCATTTTCTGAATGTTGAGCTTTAAGCCAACTTTTTCACTCTCCTCTTTCACTTTCATCAAGAGGCTTTTTAGCTCCTCTTCATGTGGTTTAATCGATGTCAGTCGTTATTTATTTTAACGCACACATCCCATCATATAATAGGGCTTCCCTGGTAGCTCAGAGGTTAAAGCGTCTGCCTGCAATGCGGGAGACCCGGGTTCGACCCCTGGGTTGGGAAGATTCCCCTGGAGAAGGAAATGGCAACCCACTCCAGTATTCTTGCCTGGAGAATCCCATGGACGGAGGAGCCTGGTGGGCTACAGTCCACGGGGTTGCAAAGAGTCAGACACGACTGAGCGACTTCACTTCACTTCACTTCACTTCCCATCATATAATACTGGGTTCCCCTTTGTGTCTGTCTGTGTTCTTCTGGCATGACCACACTGATTTTGAAGACTTCTTGATTTCTTCTTATCTGTTTTTTGCCCCAGATCTGGAATCAGCCATTTCTCCAAGGAACTCTGGTCTGAGACCATGATCTGGTCACCTAAGGTGTTCCTTGCTGTTGGACTGTCATTGCTACAGGGTTTTGTTTGTTTTCTTAAGTGTCTAGAACTGGGAAATGTGCATTTTTAAAACGTTTTCACTGCTACTCAAGTTCAAATGTAACATTCCAAGGCTGTTAATTAACTTCTTGGATTTTGTATTTGTATGTCTTTTCTTTCATGGTAAAAATCCTGTGTCCTAATAATACTAAACCAATCACTTACTCGGAGAAGGCAATGGCACCCCACTCCAGTACCCTTGCCTGGAAAATCCCATGGACGGAGGAGCCTGGAAGGCTGCAGTCCTTGGGGTCGCTGAGGGTCGGACACGACTGAGCGACTTCACTTTCACTTTTCACTTTCACGCATTGGAGAAGGAAATGGCAACCCACTCCAGTGTTCTTGCCTGGAGAATCTCAGGGACAGGGGAGCCTGGTGGGCTGCCGTCTATGGGGTCGCACAGAGTCGGACATGACTGAAGCGACTTAGCAGCAGCAGCAGTAGCAATCACTTACTCGCTTTATCTTAAATTTATAAAAAGCCACACTAGAGCATTATGGGTGTTAGTAATAACAGCACTGATGCTTATGGTTTTTATTCACCTTAGAATGTATCTCATTAGGTTATAGAGTCAAAATACTATGTTTTAAAGTCAATTGTAGTTCTCTTATCCATGGCATTATACCACTTACTTGAAACCTACTTGCTTAACATGTAGGTAGGCTTATATTTGACAATAGAAGCAAATCTGTGTATGCATTTATGTGTCTTTCCCCTTCATGCATGAAAGACAGCGTGCCATAAACACTGCTGACCACCTTGCTTTTTTCTCTCTTAACAATATATGCTGGAGGTTGCTCACTGACAGTATAAAGCCATTTTTTCCCACTTCTTTTTACAGTTGCACAAAACTGCATTGTGCATCATAAACTGTGGATTACCATAGTTTATGAGTATTTGGATTGTTTCTAGCTTTTTGCTGTTATGAATACTACTGTAGTGAATAGCCTCAGGCATATATCAGCTAGTATTTTTGCAGCATATCTCTTGGATTGATTCCTGGAAGAAGGATCGCTGAGTCAAAGGGAGGTGCGTATGTCATTTTCCCAGCCTTTGCCAGATTCTCCATGCATTTGGCATTCACAGCAGCCATCCATGAGAGTATTCTTTGCCTGAAGTCTTACAACAGAATGTGTCATTTTGGAAAGTTGTCAGTCTCAAAGGTGAGAAGCGGGATCTCTGCCTGGTTTTAGAGTTTCTATCACTTCTGTCATCATGATGGGCAGCCATTCTTTCTCCTGTGCTGACAGTAATTGCACGAGGACCAATGTCCAGGGCCCTGGTGGGGCATCTGGGTGTGTGTGCTCAGTCATGTCCAACTTTTTGCAACCCCATGGACTCTAACCTGCCAGGTCCTCCGTCCATGGGGATTTTCCAGGCGAGGATACTGGAGTAGGTTGCCATTCCCTCTTCCAAGGGATCTTCCTGACCCAGGGATCGAACCTGCATCTCTGGTATCTCCTGCACTGGCAGACAGATTCTTTATGACTGTGCCACCTGGGAGGCCCGGCGGTGGGGATGGTAGTGCTGACGTCCAGCAGCACCGGGGCCCTCACTGGAGCAAGTTGGGTGTGTCTTTTAGTGCATTTCTAGGCTGTTAGCTCTGACCTTGGTTCTCTTACCATTTGGGCAATTCTATGAGCTGTTTAGTGTCTTTTTAACATAGCCTTATTCATTTTAATCACCAAACTGGTTTTTAATGGCTTGTCCCTAATTGCCTGGAGAGAGAGAGAGAGAGAGTTGTCAGGGTCATCGAAGGCAGATGGAGTCCATTGACCTCTTAGGTGGCACAGCGGGGAGGGAATCAGATGGGAATGTGACACACGGGTGAAGATGGCCTATAAAAGACACAGAGGTCCCCCCTGGGACCCAGTTGTGGGCCATATGAACTCTGATGAGTCGTATTAGCAATTCTTTTCTGGTTGGAAGAAGCAAGCACTGGAAGAAGGGAGCAAAGTCAGAATGGTATGCAGAGAGAGCTGCAAGTCTCTCTCTTGCAGGCATCACACATGTATACACTCAATATGTGCGCTGTGGGCCAATGAAAACCTAATTTTAGCCGAAGAAAAAAGTATGCTATCAGCTCAAGGAAATGCTGGTTATCTCAAACAGCTCAGAAGCCTGGATCAGCAGTTCATTCATCTCTCCAACTGTCTACCTCTCCATTTATTCATTCACGCAAATCTCGTATAATATTCTGGAACTCACTACATGCGAGATACTACATTAAGTGTGGGGGGATATAGTGTTGAATAAGATGCAGTCCTTGACTTCAGTTTATATAGGAAAACAGATAATAGGCAGTTAAAATTGAGCATGCCAAATGCTATGGTGGGGATAAGCCCAGTAAGTGGAAGTACAGGAATGCAGAATAATAATAAAAGTTCATATTTGGGGGGTACTTGCTACATGCCAGGCCCTTTATAGGTGTGAGATTAATTTTTAAATCAAGTTTATGAGGTAAGTACATTTTTTAACCCCAGGTTTACAGATGAGAACATTGAGGCATAGAGAACTTAAGCAGTTTGCTCAAGGACCCACAGCTGGACAATGAATGGGGGAGCCAGAACTTAGCGCTCTGTTTTAATAAGTGGGCTTGGATTATCTCTACCTTTCCTCAATATCCCCACCTCTCAGGAGGCCATGTTTTAAAAACAACCCTTGATCGAGGTCTGCTCAGTCCACTCCAGTGTGGTCTTCTGATCCTGGGGAGCCTGACACCTTCCAAGGTGAGCACATTAATAGGCACTAAGGCTGTCTAGTCAAGGCTATGGTTTTTCCTGTGGTCATGTATGGATGTGAGAGTTGGACTGTGAAGAAGGCTGAGCACCAAAGAATTGATGCTTTTGAACTGTGGTGTTGGAGAAGACTCTTGAGAGTCCCTTGGACTGCAAGGAGATCCAACCAGTCCATTCTGAAGAAGATCAGCCCTAGGATTTCTTTGGAAGGAATGATGCTAAAGCTGAAACTCCAGTACTTTGGCCACCTCATGCGAAGAGTTGACTCATTGGAAAAGACTCTGATGCTGAGAGGGATTGGAGGCAGGAGCAGAAGGGAACAACAGAGGATGAGATGGCTGGATGGCATCACTGACTTGATGGATGCCGAGTCTGGGTGAACTCCGGGATTTGGTGCTGGACAGGGAGGCCTGGCATGCTGCGATTCATGGGGTCACAAAGAGTCGGACACGACTGAGTGACTGAACTGAACTGACCTGAAGGCTGTTTCCAGCAGCACACTCTGGCTATAGGAGTATATGACATAGAGGGATATTTAATGGAATGGGAAGATGTTTACTATTTTTATTAAATCAAAAAGTAAAACAGAATGTGCAATGTATAATATAAGCCTAATTTTTGAAAAAAAGTTGGTGTATATACAGAGGGAGAGTGTTACAGATGATTTTTTCCGGGTAATGGAATTTTATGTGTTTTCAATTGAATTCTTTTTGCTTGTCTGAATCTTCTTACTATTCCACAATCAATATGTGATACTTTTATAAAGAGAAAAACAATACCCTGTATTGATGTATTCTGCCTTTTACTACAGGTTGTCTCACTTTACATTAAATCATCAGCCACTAATGAAAACAGCCAGACAAGAAAGGCCGTGTGTGGCATGTTTCCATTTATGTGAAATGACTGGTAGATTACTGGTTGCCAGGGATCAGGGTCAGGGTCAGGGTCAGCGTCAGGGGGTGACTGCTAGTAAGTATGGGGTCCTTTCTGGGGGGAGGTGATGAAATATCCTAAATTTAGATAGTGGTGATGGTTACCCAACTCTGTAAATATACTAAAACCCACTGAATTGTATACTTTAAAAGAGTAAATTTTATGGCATCTGAATTATCTCAATGTTGACTTTTAAAAAAATTATGAATTAGAACCAAAATGTGCAATCAATCTGGAAGGTTATTACTAAATATTTACAATATCTCATAATACTTTTCAGGCTACTGATGATACATGAGATAAGCATCCTTGTAAAAAAATGTGAAAAATTTACAATTAGCGAGAGGTTTCTCCTTTAGCACAGACAGCAATGTAATTTAGATTTGGTTTTAATGTAATAATAAGCATTTGCTGTCAGTCTTAAATTTGGGGATATTTTCATCAATATTATTTGCTTTGTAAAACATAATGATTAAAAATAAGTTTAAATAGCATTGTATTTTATTGAAAATTGAAGTTCATAATTATGACCAGAAGCTAAATTGTTTTAAAACAAGCCATCAGCCGCTAACCTGGAAGATGGTTCAGACCATCCCCTAAACTCCTCAGTCTGAATGCTGGTGACTCTAGCATCTTCCTAGGGATGAGCATTTTTCCCTAAGGGCACCTTTCTGAGTCCAGATGCTCTTAGGTGAGACAAGATCCTGGCAAAGTCCACAGTTTCTCATGCAACCCATCAGAACCTGCATGTGCTTAATCAAACACCCTCTGCTTGGAAATGTTTCAGGTTGCACCATCTTTGAAAACTGCAAGACATGCCGAAACGGCTCCTGGGGGGGTACCCTGGACGACTTCTACGTGAAGGGGATCTACTGTGCAGAGTGCCGTGCAGGCTGGTACGGAGGAGACTGCATGCGTGAGTAATCCCTGACCCAGCTCCGACTCTAGCGCAGGCTCCTTTAAAGTCTCACCTTGCCGTGGACTAAGGCTTCTTTTGTTGGACTCTTTGAGTTCTGGAAAGCTTGTGGCCAGAAGGCTTTCTAGGTAAGACTATAAGAAACAAAGATGTGTTTCCTTCTGCTGGGTGTGGATTGTGGACATCTCTTTGGAATTGGCCATGGGAGGCTTCTGTCTCCTCTTAAATCTTCCCCTGTCTCCTGAATGAAGCCAAAGCATTCTGCATGCAAGCATGCCTCGTGTCCATTCCAGAAGCAACTGCATGCTGTCATTGGTCAGCAGGCAGTGAATAAGGCTTCAAAAATGTTGTCTGTAGTGCATTTTAAATATGAATTCCTATTGGAAAACTTCTTAAATCCTGAGTTCAACTCTTGGAACCCACATCAACCTGTCAGCATGCCACTTGTCCCAGGAAAGGGATTCTTTCTGGGTTCTGCTTGATCTCCAAGAATTGCTTAATCTTTATTAGTGCTCCCCTCTGTGTCAGTAATCCTTTGAAAATGGAGTGGAAATCTAAACTGTCTCTCAGTTTAAGATTCCCCCATGCAGCAACCCAGTGGTGAATATCACTCTGAGCGGCAGGATCTGGAGCAATGTATAAACTGTTATTATTTTGTTAAGCCTATTTTACATGTTCCCCATTTAAATTAGAAGCAATCAGGATGGTTTTAGACTCTCATTAATTTTACTCTTACGCACGATATTTCCAGTCTGCAGAGATAGAGGATGGAGTGTTATTGGTATTTCTTGCCTGATCAAACATGTAGCAAAAACGCAGGAGTCTAAGGGCAAAGGGTTAGGAAAATACCTAAGACCCCTAAGTCTGTGGGATTTCAGGGTCTGTGGGATTTCAGACCCCTTGTCTCACCTACCTCCTACTGGTGGACTCGTCCTGTAGCTTTGTTTTCTCTGCAAAGCAGCATATGAAGTCTCTAACGATAGCAGAGTGGAAGGGAAGCTGAGGCTTGAGAGAACCAAAATTTGGGGAGAGCCACCTGGTGAATGAGGAAATGCACCAGCTAGCAAAAAGTTAAAGCATGCCCAAGCATGGCCGAGGACCCAGTTGAAGCTAGAACTAATGTGTAGGTGATGTAGCCTGGACAGGTGGGTGATGCTCACCGGCAGCATGGTAGCAGAATAGAATAAAAGCAGTCATGTGGTTGACCTAAGAGTTGGCAGAGACACGACTGTCCAGGGGTCCAGCGTGGGCAGGACACAAAACCAGAATGAACCTGGTAAAGAAAATAGAGACTGGAGGTGTCGATGAGATGGAAAAGCAGGCTTAGTGGTGATAAAGCCACCGACCATGTAGATGAAAGAGGTATTGTGGTCAGAGAGTAGAATTTCTCAGTTAAAGCTTTCGCAGGTGGCGGTGATAGTGTATTCATATGTATTAGTCAGTTTTTGCGGCGTAAGAGTCAACCTCAAAAGGATAGATGTGTATTTTTCTCTGTCATGCGTCTGTGAGTTGGCTGGGGTTTAACTGATGTCAGCTGGGTTGGCCTGGGATGAACTCTAGAGTTCGGAGCTCAGACCACAGCAGGCAGTTTGGGGTGTGATCTGCTTCGAGTGTGTCACAGAAGCACAAGCAGTCAAGCCAAACTCACGGCCACATTCATGGCCCCTGGTGTCATCACATTCACTCATATTCTAAGGAAGTCACGTGGCTGAGCCACAGATCAGTCAAGTATGAGAGTATATTCTGTCTCAAAGGAAAGGATACAAATATTTTCTGAACAATACTGTAAACACTGTGAGTGAGTTTGTTTAGAGGACAGGGCAGAGAAGGGGAAGAATATTTGCATGCAGGAAGTCAAAGACAGAGGGCTGCATTTTCCCAAAGAAATACTGTCGATGTATCTTTCCAAATAGTACCTGTTGGTTGAGTCTTGCGTTTAGCCTAAGCTCAACAGCCGACTGTGTAGGTCTGTTTGGTCTAGATTGGTGATGGTTTCCATGTATAGGATCAAACTTTCTCAGAGACAGCAGAATTGGCTCAGGGCAATGGGTCACCACCACTAGGCAGGCAAAGTGGAACACGCATGCCCCCATTCATTAAAAAGAAGTAATGAATAAATCTACCCATCCATTGAAAAATAGTGAAGGACGGAGAAACCTGGCGTGCTGCAGCTCATGGGGCTGCTAAGAGTTGGACACAACTTAGCAACTGAACAACAAACCACAATCCATTCAGAAAATGTTTCTTGAAAGAATGCTTCTATGTGCAACGATGAGCAAGACAGATATAGTCACTGCCATGTTAGAACCTGAAATTTAGAGGAGACAAAAAGAATATGGTCAATGCTATGAAACAAAGCAATGATCATACTCCTGTTCCATTCTGTGTTGGTTCAGTTATGCTTGTTCAATTCCACGGTGAAAGCCTCATTCCATGCAGTGTATGTTTCCCTGATCACAGCCACATACACAAAGAGAGCATTTCTTACGGATCACTAGGCAGGTCACCAGGGGAAACAGGGAACCCTCCGTGAGTTTACAATACCTTCGTGGAAACAGGGAACCCTCCGTGAGTTTACAATACCTTCATGGAAACAGGACTTGACCATAAGAAGACATCAATATGATGTTATTAGTTTCTCATCACCTACAGCTCATACTAAATACATGTAAGGGGAATTCACAGGCGGAAGTAATTCATTTCAGTATTTGTTGACTGTCTGCCCTGCTGTCTAGGCAGGCAGGATGCTGCCTGCCTCTATTCATGGGCAGCTGAACACTTGGGTGGTCTGTGCATGGCTGGGGCAGTGCTGGAGCCATGTGGCAGTGCAAGCATTTGCCCAGTAGATGGCGCCCAAGTGATCCTTTCAGATCGTTTAATTCTGGAGGAGGAGGGCTTCTTGCTGAACGCCGTTGTGGAACCCTGGCACTTTTTCCTGAGTGCCATATAGAACCTTAGAAGAAAGGAGGAGTGCCAGGCAAATGCCAGAAAGGATCACACATGTTTATATTTTAATTATAGACCTTTCAGTACTGAGCAGACGTGGTAGCACCTGCTCACTGCTCACTGTCCTTGACAATGCTCGTCACAGATGGTTTTAATCCAACTCTTTATGGTCTTAACATCCATTATGTGATCGATTCATTAATAACCATTGACAAGTTACATTAAGCAAGAGAACTGGAGAAGGGCTGGAGGTCACTGAGCCCAGGGGAAAACTTTCTTCACATTTTCCTGGCCAGGAAAGATTGCTTTAGTAATCGCAGAATATTCAGAAGAGTGATTCCTTCAAGTTTTTATTTTGATAAGTTTTAAATACACAGAGTTGAAAAAATACTACATTCATTCTTTACCTGGATTCACCCTTTATTATCATTTTCCCACATTTTTCTTCTCTCTCTTCTTCTGTACAGTGAGCACATGAATTTTCATTTCCCCCCCCTTAATCCTGTCGTCCTCTTTTTGATGCTTAAATTGTCCCAGAATTGGCCGCCAAAGTCCCTTTAAGATGAGTTTGCTGCATTGTTCTGTGAGCACTTCCTTGCTTCTTGGCACTGCCCCCACCCCCTCAGTGTTTCAAATGTACAAGTCCTGAAATCAGCCATTTCTCCAATCCTGGTTCCTTTTGTGGGGAATGATATTTAGGAACTGTGATCTGGCGCTGGCAATGAGAGGCACTGATCTCTAAAGGTAAAATCAAGGCTTCCTTTCAAAGCTTCTTAAACTGGAAAGTTGAGTTCTTAAGTGCAACCACTCTGCAGTCTTCCAGAGTGAAGTTTATTTAACTTGGCTTTCAGACCAAGTTCCTAAGCCACTAAATGAGATGAGCAGGAGTGGGCCGGAGAGCCTCCCGGATGTCACGCTTCTAGGTAGCACCGAAGTGAGGCCAACACTTCAGGCCCCGAAGGGTCATGGGGGAGGTAGGAAGGTTAGGAGAGCAACCTAGACGAGAGAGGGCTTATGGGGAGAGTTTAATAGGCCTGTAATACTTTTCATTTCCTTAGTCATATTGTAGATAGACACAGAGGAGCAGAGGAACGGGCCATCAGTGGTGACCAAAATGTGGGGTTGGAATATCAGAGAGGAGCACGATTTGTGCTGGCTGGTCCAGGAATGATTGAGAGTCAATGAGAAAGAGAGAGAGAAGGAGAAAGAGAGGGAGAGAAGGAGGGAGCAAAAGAGAGAGAGAAGGAGAAAGAAGGAAGGAGGGAAGGAGGGGGAGGGAGAGAAAAGGCCCACAAAGCTGGGAGTCTGATTTACTCATCTTTGGAGCTGTACTGCTGGGGAAGAATAGAGTCGCCTGGGTGGAGTTACTGAAAGCTGGCTCACAGAAGTCTGGGCTTTTGTGTCCTGACGCCCCCAGGAAAGGAGCAGTGCTCACCTGGGTACAAATCGAGGATGGTATTCAGTGCAGTTCAGTTGCTCAGTCATGTCCGACTCTTTGCGACCCCATGAATCGCAGCATACCAGGCCTCCCTGTCCAGCACCAACTCCTGGAGTTCACTCAGACTCACGTCCATCAAGTCAGTGATGCCATCCAGCCATCTCATCCTCTGTCATCCCCTTTTCCTCCTGCCTCCAATCCCTCCCAGCATCAGAGTCTTTTCCAATGAGTCAACTCTTCACATGAGGTGGCCAAAGTACTGGAGTTTCAGCTTTAGCATCATTCCTTCCAAAGAAATCCCAGGGCTGATCTCCTTCAGAATGGATTGGTTGGGTCTCCTTGCAGTCCAAGGGACTCTCAAGAGTCTCCTCCAACACCACAGTTCAAAAGCATCAAGTCTTCGGATGGTATTATGTGGTGGTTAACAGCTGGGCTTGAAACCAGGCTTTTAATCTGCAAGACCTGGATTTTAATCTGTTTCATGACTCCTTCTGTGACTTTGGCAATGCTACCCAATCTTTGTAAATCTCAGCTTCCTCATTTACAAAATGAAGGAAATAACAGTGCCCCATCAGAGGATTTAATGAAGGATTAATGTGAGGGTTAAATGAAGTGCTATCTATGAAATTCCTTAATAAGGAGTCTGGAACATAGTAAGTGCTTGGTAAATGGTAGCTGCTATTCATATTATTACTAAATCAGAGCCTTGAAGGGCGCTCTTTCTCTTTTCTTTGTTGGGAAGGAAATCAACGTGGGGCCACAGAGGAAAAATAATAAAACAGAACTCCCTAAGAAACAAGAGGATAATACGCTGGACATGAGGAGATCAGGGCTTCCCAGGTGGCCCCGGTGGTAAAGAATCCATCTGCCAATGCAGGAGATGCAGGAGATGTGGGTTTGATCCCTGGGTTGGGAAGATCCTCTGGAGGAGGAAATGGCAGCCCACCCCAGTATTCTTGCCCAGAGAATTCCGTGGACAGAGGAGCCTGGTGGGCAACAGTCCACGGGTCACAAAGAGTTGGACGCGACTGAGCACGGACACGTGGGAGGCTGCTTTCCAGGACAAGTATTGTATATGTGGTGAATAGCATTTCATACTTTATGTGCTGAAGTTCTTGATTCTGTAGAATGAATGTTTGAACTTTTGCAGACGATTTTATGTTATTAAAGAGCTCATTGATTATAGCTCAACTTCTGGTTTGGGTGGAGAGGGACATGAAAAAAGCCTTCCTTCCTCTTCAAACAGCAAAAATCACTCTGTAAATCAAGGGAAATTCAGAATTTACTTTAAAGCCATCACTTATCTATGAACACAGAATCTATAAGAAACTAAACTCCATAGGAAAGAGCTCTTCCTAGGAGAGCAAGTGATCCAGGATACATCTTACCTGAGGCCAGCTACCGAGGTCAGGGCAGGGCAGGTGAAGGCCTGCCTGAGAAGGAGGAGGAGCCAGCCAGATGTGGGATGAGCCTGTGGGCTGGCGTATTGAACTTGCATCTAAAAAAGACCCCCAAACAAAGATTACCCTATCCACTGAGACTTCTCGGTGAAATTTTGTTGAGCAAGCAGAGGCTGGGGTGAGGCCAGAGAGCAGAAGATCTTGGGATATTGTCATTTTCCAGTTTCAAAAATTTGTCATCTCAGAGTCTAGTGGTCTCACAGGCTCAAAGATTTCTGACCTTACAGTCATGGAAGTGCTGGAAGTTGGGCAGGGAGAGTGTTCAAAATCAAAAATAAGTTCTCTAAGGTTCCCACTGCTTGACTTTCAAGATGCTTCTGGAGGGATTATAGCCTCAGTCCCGCCCCAAACCAGCTTGCTTCCTGATTTGATCAAATTGATCAGTACCTCATTCTACCTGCCTAATAGAGGAAAAGATATTACCAGTGAAAAGAAAATATGTCTTTTCTGTTGCGACTAAGCAAGAAGAGAATAGGACCAATAGTCGAGAGAAGGATCAGTCAAGAGAAACACACCACATGGGATCAAATATTAGAATTTTCAGACAAGGAGTTTTAAATAATTTTAAAAGGAATATATTAAAGAATCTGCAGGAAAAGGTAATTATAATGGATGAAGAGATGAGAAAATTGAGAATAGATTTAGAAAGCATTAATAAGAACCAAAAGGAAATCTCAGAACTGAACACATTGTAATATTTGAAATTTAAAAATCATCAGAGGGGATTAACAGCTGGTTGATCACGATGGAAGACAGGATCAGGGAATTTAAATAAAGGTTGGTAGAAATCAACCAAACTGAAGCACAGAGAAAAAAGAAAATATTTAGTTGTCTAATTTTTTATGCTGCTCTAGCCCAGTCCTTGACTTTTGCATTGGATCATTAGGGTTATCTTAGTGTATGCTTTTTTGATGAAGATTGTGATGAATCTGGGGGAGAAAAACCTTTTTGCAATAAAGTGGTAGATGGTATTTTTGCTGGACAACTGTTTCAACTGAATGGATAGACCATTTGGTATGGGATTGGGAAGAGGATGCAAAAATGGTTTGATTGGGCAGGAAGAGGCTTGATTTAATTGGCAGAGTCATTCATTCAGTTAATAATTAAGCACATATTTCACGCATATAAAGGTGAGCAAGACAGACAAAGGTCTTTGCTTTCACGGAACTGTGTCATGGAGGAGACACACACTTAAGCAACCATTGTAAAGTATTAGATTGATTGGAATTATAGGCCAGATCACAGGGTGGGCCATAAAGTCATTTCTAGAGACCTAATGAAGACGTGAGCCCCTGGTAAAAGCTATCACTTATTATGAGCCAGACATTGCTCAAAGTACCTTCATGTATGAACCATTCATCCTTTTACAGGTGAGGGCATCGAGGCTCAGAGAGGCTGAGTCACTTTACCGCTTGCTGTCCTGCAGCTGTTACGTGGCAGAGCCAAGATGCCAGTTCAGAAGCTGGGCCCCAAAGTCCAGTCCCTTCCTCTGTTCTAAGCCACTTCTTAAAGTGAGAGGCCCTTGAGGTCTTCACTCCAAGTGCCTGTCTGAGGGATGAGCAGGTCAGGGTAGGATGAACCAAATCACGTGGACGGTGTCAGCTTCCTTCTTGCTTCTGGTCTGGTGTGTGGGTCATTCCCACGTCATCATCCAGGCTTTTGTTCTGCCATCCCTGTCTAGGCTCCTGGGCATCAAGGCTTTAGAGCTTTAGCCAATGATGTAAAGAGGCTCTTAGGAGACCTGGAGCAGTGGATCAGAACCTGGGCTGTCACCTGTGATTCTTTTGCCAAATTTGTGTCTCAGATTCAGACAATACTTGAGAAATGACAGTGTTAGCTGCCATTTATTGTTTATGTGTGCTAAATGCTTCACACACAGTAACTATCTCATTAAATCCTTAAATAATAAATCAGCAACAACAGCATGGTTGTAGGTACTCCTGTTATTTCCAAATCAGGGACGCTCAGCTTGGAAAATCTGAAGAAGTTGTCTGGGGTCACACAGCTAGGACAAATCTGAACTGAGATTAGGACCTGGTCTGGCTTCCAGGGGCTTCCCAGGTGGCACTAATGGTTAAAGAGCCCGCTTGCCAGTGCAGGAGACGTAAGAGACATGGGTTCAATCCCTGGGTTGGGAAGATCCCCTGGAGGAGGGCATGGCAACCCACTCCAGTATTCTTGCCTGGAGAATCCCCTGGACAGAGGACCCTGGGGGACTACAGTCCACAGGGTCATACAGAGTCAGACGTGGCTGAAGTGACTTAGCATTCCCACACACGCCTGCATCAGTGGTTAGGACTCCAAGCTTTCATTGCTGAGGGTGTGGGTCAATCCCTGGTCAGGCAGCTAAGATCCTGCAAGTTGTGAAGCATGGCCAAAAAAAAAAGAGGAAGCTATCAGAATTCTTTCTTTAGTCCTCCCTGCCCCCAGCCAAGAGGAAAGATTAAAAAAAAAAAAAAAAAAATCCACCGCTTCTCAGAAGCGCCCCTCCCTCCTTTCTCCCCCAGCTGGAGATAAGGACACTTGTCAGAATGCTGGGGGTGTTCACTGCTGTTGGGAAGCTTCCAGCTCTCATTCTAGCTTGGAAATTCATGAAGATTTCCTTTCAGCTCTGTCAAAGCAGAGTCTATCCAGCTCTCTCTCCGGTTTGGGTTTGTAGCAAGGATAGGGGAGGAGGCAGGGTTGGAGATGAGTCCAGGATTTGAGATCCCAGGGGCCAGTCTGGCGTGGCTGGCAAAATTCCCTATGTACACGCACGCACGCACATGCACACCTCTTCCCTTGCAGCCAGACGTGGTCAGGGAATCTGAGCACGTCGTCCAGGCCCTTGCCACTCCCGTCTTTCAGCCCCAGGACCACCTGCTTGGCTGGCCAGCCGCACTTCGTTGGCGGGGACACTTGGCTGTGTTCAGCCCTAGACAGAGGGTGCAGTGAGTCTGCCCTGTACCCGGCTCCTTGGACTCCCCGTGGGGGTGGGAGTGAGACGGGGGCTGAAGGAGCCCCTTGGTGTGAGGAGGGCATGGGTCCTTCTCTTTTGCCCAGTGCCCACTAACTGCGCACCGCCGCCCCCCACCCCCACCCCTCCACCGTAAAGCACATTTCTGAGAAGTGGCCTCTGTGTCTCTGGCTGCTTGGAACTTGCACCCTGTCTTGAGGCCGACTCTGGCCTCCCCTCCAGAGTGAGAAGGGAAACATCATGAAGGTCCCGACTGTTTGTGTGGTTGGGAATCCTGGCTGTTTCTGAAGGACAGCCCCTGGTTTCCAGGAGCCAGTGGTCTCACATCTCACGTGGCCAGGGGCCAGCGCCCAGATCGGGGGTGGGTCCCCAGGTACTCCCCAGGCATCATGAGACCCTCGGGCTGGCCAAAGCCTGCTGGCTCCCCCGGATCTGAGCGGGGGAGAGAGGATCTGAGTGTGACACTGCTGTCTGATTCCAGGGAGGAAACCAGAAGCTGGCTGGCAGCATCTGCTGCCGGTTCTAACTTGGGGTCCATGCGGGAGGTTTGCTGCGAGCTGGGACTTAACACCTTGTGGCGGGGAAGCTGCCAGTCCCCGGGGGGGCTGAGGCTGTGCAGGAAGGTTTCTTTTTTTGTCTCTCACACCCAGTGTATCACTTCCGTAGCCGGGCAGCAGATGGGCGGACGGGGGCGATGAGGAATGTGAGGTGTGCGGGAAGAAGGCACGTGCATTTCCAATAGCTGGAGGGGCAGGGGGACAGGCAAAGATTCAATGTATTTGGGAATGGGGGTGGGAAATCCTGCCGCTTCAAAATGGTGTGGGAGAAGGCTGGGTCAGGAAACCCTAAGACAGATCCAGTGCTGGTACTAGACGGATTCAAGTTCAAGTCCCTGATCTGCCACCAACTAACAACGGCTAGCATTTGCTGGCTTTTCTGCTAAGGGCTTTCTGTGTGCACAATCTGATTCACGTCTCACAAAATGAATGGGGTAGATGCCAGTTTTATTCCCATTTGGCTCAGGTCTGGTGAGGTTCTGAGAGATGCTATAACTCACCCAAGGCCACACAGCTGGTGACTCTAAGATTGAGACTCATACTGACAGAGGACTCCGACGTCCCATCGCAACCACTATTCCACAGTTAGAACAGTCATCTGCCACCTTCCGACTTCCTGGCTGTGGGCCATGGGGATACCTAACTTCTCCCATCCTTAGGGTTCCTTGTCTGGGGGATGGGGAAATAAATGTCATTCGCCCAGCTTTCTTTTCTTAACTTTTTATTTTATATTGGGGTATAGCCAAGTAACAATGTGTGATGGTTTCAGGTGAACAGCACAGCAGCTCAGCCATACATATACCTGTGTCCATTCTCCCCCAAACTCCCCTCCCATCCAGGCTGCCACATACCATTGAGCAGAATTTCCTGTGTATACAGTAGGACCTGGTCGTTATCCATTTTAAATATAGCTGCGTGTAGTGTATTCCCTTAGGAACTGTCTGTAAATGTGCAAGATGTAAAATTAAGGCGCGTGCGATGCCTGCTTAGTCGTTCCAGTTCCGTCCGACTCTCTGCGACCCTATGGACCGTGGCCTGCCAGGCTCCTCTGTCCATGAGTGATTAGTAGATACTCCGCCAGGAGCCTGGTTGTCCCTCCTGGGCCAGGCCTATTTTCTCCTCACTCCTCTCTCTCCTACCCACCCCCTCCCCAAGGATGAACTAAACCAGTCTCTCCATCTACCTCAGCTATGTCCAAGCTTTCTCGTGAGGATGAAACCAGAAGATGTGTGTGAGCCTTTTAGCCAGTCCCTGGCCGGTCGCAATGCCATCGTTCATTCATTCAGCAGCTCTTTATTGAACAGCTCATGTTCTGGGCCGGTTTCCATTCTAGGTGTGCAAACTAGAGGAGTGCTATCTCTACCAAAGGGAGAAGCAAATGAGTTAGAAAATTTCCAGTAGCGATATCCACTATGAAGAAGACAAAATCAAGTAACGCCAGTGACCGCAGAAGTATGAAGGTCCGTTTTAGCTGGGTGGTCCAGGAAGGCCTCTTTGAAGAAATAGCAGTTGAGCTTAATTCCCAGAGGAAGGAGACGTGTAAGAGGATGAACCTTCTAGGTTAAGGGAGCAGTGGGTGTGAAGCCTGGAGTGGGGACAGGAAGGGGGCCGTGTGGCTGGCTCAGAGTGAGGACTGTGTGGGTGGTGGTGGAGGCTGAACAGAGGGCAGGGCCGTGGGTGCTGTGGGGAGGTGAGCTACAGGGCACAGTCTTTGGAGGGGCAAGCCGAGAGAGTAATGTGATCTAATTCATGTATTTAAGCGGTAGCTTTGGCAGCTATGTGGGGAATGGAAAGTTGGGAGAAATGGATGGATACAAGGAGGCTGGGATCACACAGAGACAATGGAGGCCTGGCCAAATCAAGAGACTCACGTGGAAAGGGGCGAGAGATGCTTCCCACGCAGAAATAGAAGCAATAAACATCCTAATGATGAGATGACTTGGGCAACCTAGCAGTTAATCTTGCACTTAATCTTGCAAAAATCACACGCCTCAGACTTCAAGCTTATTGAAAACAGAGTTTGGGCTGTATTCCTACCCCTGTAGAAATATTACCACCATCATCTTGCCATGAGGCACCGTGCACTGATGTTCATGTTTTTCTTTTCAGCTTGGGAATTTATTGGGGGAGGTCATTAACGGCAACTTGAAGGTTTGGAGTTTATGATGTCAGGCTGAGTTCCGTGTAGATAGGGTTAAATAAGCTTTTCCTATAAAGGGGTGGGTAGTAAATAGTTACATTTTTGTGGATTCTACTGTCTTGTTTTGCAGCTACTCAAGTCTGTCTTTGTGGCTGGAAACCAACTTTACACGATGCATTAAAAATGTATGTGGCTTTGTTCCAATAAAACTTCATTTAAAATATAGGCAGTGAGCTGGATTTGGCCCATGGACCATACTTTGCCAACTCTGGCAGAAAATATAGTTTATTTACGTGATCGAGATAATTTTTTCCCTACAACTAGGGTACAGACCTCTGCTTATCTTGACACTAGAAGATGTGATCTATGATGTAATTGAATGGAGACTCTGTTCTGTACTTTTCAAATCTTGGGGATTTCTTGGAACGAACTCAGGGGACCAAGGTAATAATGAGGATGGAGGGCTTGGCGTCCCAGCTTCTACTTCAACCAGGACCCCCTCTTGGGTTCTTTTTTTTAAATTAAATTGGTGGTCTTCATAAGAGTTTGGGGAGGGGGGGAAAGGTCTTGGGAGCTAGAAAAAAAATCGAAAATCACTAATTCAGTTGGACTGGTTGGAGTTCATGTCCAGCTTCTGGTATTTGCATTAGACAGGTGCTTCCCTGGTGGCTCAGATGGTAAAGAATCTCCCT
Source organism: Ovis aries (assembly GCF_016772045.2). Lineage (NCBI taxonomy): Eukaryota > Metazoa > Chordata > Mammalia > Artiodactyla > Bovidae > Ovis > Ovis aries. The sequence goes on along the minus strand of NC_056068.1, from coordinate 64,791,539 downwards.
GCCATGCCGAAGACCTAGGTTCCATCCCTGGGTCAGAAAGATCCCCTGGAGAATGGAATGGTTACCTACTCCAGATTCTGGCCTGGAGAATTCCATGGACAGAGGAGCCTGTTGGGCTACAGTCTATAGAGCAGCAAAGGGTCAGACACAACTGAGCGACTAATGCTTTCGCTATTGCATAACTGCTCATAGAACAAATTAATACATACATTTTCTAATTGGATGGAGGCACGTAAAAAGGAGTTGCTTTGGGATTATGTGTGTGGAATAGAGGGTGTACAGGGGACCCAGAGCAGAGGGGCTTACGTAAATTTAGATGCTGAACAAAGGCCACAGTGTCGCAGGTAGAGCTGCTGGGAGGGCCTACTTTCTGAGCCTTGTGAGGTGGCAGCAGCAGGCTGGTGTGTGGCAGTCTTGGAGAGTGGGCTGGACCTCATATTCAGACACAGCTAGGTTTTAAATCTCTGCTCTGTCACTTAATAGCTAGACAAATGATTTAATCTCTGGTTATCCATTTTTCCATCTGGAAAACTGGAATGATGCTATTTCCCTTCTCAAACCATTGGGTTAAATGAATGAATAATTCATTGCCAGTTGCCAAGCACATCACCAGGGGCTTGAGAAATAGAAATATCCTTCTCCATTCTGTTTTCAGGGGCGTGGGGTGAGCTCAGAGGCTTTGAGACCTTTTACCATCTCTTTCCTGTTGACTCCAATTTCCATGCCTCAATCTTCTCTTCTCAGGATGTGGCCAGGTTCTACGTGTTCCAAAGGGTCAGATTTTGTTGGAGAGCTACCCCCTGAATGCTCACTGTGAGTGGACCATTCATGCCAAACCTGGATTTATCATCCAACTCAGGTAAGGGGCTGGGGTCAGAATTATGGAACCTGAGGTTTAAGGAAATGCAATAACAAAACCGAAGGTCCTGGATCCTAGTAATCAGGGCTAACCATCTACATTTTATTCTTGAAAGCAGAAAATGTATATTAGAGCTTTTCCCATTACCTCTTAGTGATTTTGTGGGATAAGGCTTGGGTAAGACTACCACCAATTAAATGCTTGTCCTTCACTGACTGCAGACAGTGGGGCTCAGGTAACGATGACCCCAGGAAGACACCAACATGAGGGAACACAGCACTGAGAGCAACCTGCCCACCCATAACCGTGACCAGGCCACCTATTCACTTAGTACTGGCTGCATTCTATGGAATGGGAGGAAATAAGGCCAGGCCTAACCTTTAAGGACTTTGTACTCTAGATTGGGGTTTATGCTTGTCACAGCTTCTTTCGTTGCTATTCTCAGAAACCAACCACCACCTCCACAACCAATAAACTGATTCTTTCATTTGTGTGGAAGATAAGCCATTCATCTTATGGAGCACTGGGGTCCACACAAATGTTTAATTTATGCCATGGACTCAGTTGTAACTAGAGATAAATAACACAAGTGCATCCTGCTTTGTGAGAACTGTTCACTGTTGCATCCAGGAGCCTGGAACAGGACATGGTACACACGAGAGGTGCTCGATAGACCCTTCCTGCATAAAAAAAGTTGGAAAGATCTGTTCCCTGCCTCCAGTGTTTCTCCTCTCTCCTAGCAGACACCTCTACTCTTCCTCTTTAGGAAAGCAGAGTGGCCCACTCAGCCTGGGACTTCTAGGGACGTTATCCACCTAGCTCTTCCCTTTTCTAACTCATGGAGACGTTGGCGGTGATAGAGATCTCTAATCTTCTAGAGCACAGGCATCCAGTCAGTGTTTTCTGGGTGGACTGATGCACCCAGATGTTGCCATATGTCAGCTGGCTCCTCGATGGCAGTGTGTCGTGCAGGAGGGGCAACACTGTACCCCACATTGAGAGGATCCAGGACTCAGGTCCCTTTCCCAACCTTCCTCATCAAAGCCACCCTTTAGTTGCTGGTCTTCTTGTTCCCTGAGGTCCTGGGGTGTTAGGATTAAGGTTCAGTAAGTGAGCCTTCCCAGAGGAAGTTCAAGGAGCAAGTGAGAGGCTACACCATTCTGCTGAATGGGCTCCAGGCTGGACCTTCCAGTGTGATAAGGACAGTTTTGGATGCCACAGGCTAATTTTTCAGCAACTCAGGGACCAGGACAGATGGTCCCCTCAGAGGCCTCTGAAGAGCTTCTCCAAGACCCAGGATGAAATCAGCCCCGCCTCCCCAACTCCACCAACCCAAACTCCAAAATGTTGGAGCGGTTGAGCAGCACATCACCTGCCCAGGAAAGGGCCCTAGGGAGGCACAGAAGTAGATAGGTTTCTTCCCTGCAAACCTGGACCTGCTGGCCAGAGACAATTATAAGGATGGAAATACTCTGCAGCCTAGTGTCCAGCCCCAAAGCTGGTCGTCATCCCTGGTGTTCCCTTTTCCATTGCCTACCACAGCCAGGTCACCAGAGAATCTATTTACTCAGCTGTAAAATCATCTCAAGTCTTTCCACTGCCTCTACTACCAAAATTCTACTTTGAACCGCCACCGACTCTTACCTGGATTCTCTTGTGGCCTAATTGGCTTCCCTGCCTCCACTCTTGCTGGCTCTGCCATCTCCTCTCTTCAGAGTGACTGGAGTGATCCTTTAAAATCCTCTCTCAAATTATCATTCTGTTGGTGAAACCTTCCAGTGGTTTCTCTCAAGCTTGGAATAAAATTCAAACTCCTCACCGTACAAAACGGCTCCTGCTCTCCTCTCTGACCTTCGTTCATGCCATTCTCCTAGGTATGCACCGCCTGGCAGTGTAGCATCCCTGCCTCCGTTCATTTCCTCAGATATGCTCATGACTACCAGGGCCTTTGTACTTACAGATTCTCCTGCCTGAACCACTCTTCCCCATGACCTGCACACGGCTGGCTCCGTTTCATCAGTTAAGTCTCTACCCAGATATGTCCTTGACCATGTATGTAGAAAGCTTACCCGCCCAGTCACTCTCCGTGCTCTCACCTGCTCTGTTTTTCTTAGGACTTAACACTCTCTACAGTTCCCTCGTTTTCTGGTTTCCTTGCTTTTTGTCTGTCCCTCAAATCAGAACTCATGAGGGCAGGCGCTGTGTCTCCTAGGGAAGCTGCTGTACTTTCAGCACCTGGAACAGCGTCTGTTACAGCGCAGACCTGCCATAGATGTGTTGAATGAGTGAACACATGAGTGAATGGAAATGCGGGTTGCAGTATCTCCTGTTTCAGTTTCAGAAAAAGCTGTGATCTCAGTTTGGTGGTGGACTTGCCCCCTCCTCCCCCTTTTCAGATTAAGACACCAAAGCCCAGAGAAGCAAGTGATTGCTCAAGGCCAGCAGTGAGCTGGTGGGGGCCAGATCCTTACTACTATAGCATGTTCCACACATTATGGTGAGTAGGACTTACCCTCCTTTACAAAATATTTTGTGATAAAAATTTCTGAAAAATAAACACTAGTCATACTCAGTGATCTTTCCTTTTTTAAAATAAGATCTTTAAGAGCATACAGAATCCTGACTGTTCTCTAATTCTGGCACTTGAAGTTTTGGCCCAAGGTGATGGAAGTGACCCTAGTCCGAACTTTTCAGGTGGCAGTTCTGAGTTCTCTATTCCCACTTTTCCAGAATGTGAGGAAGAATATACAGATGTACATTTTGTGAACCTGATACTCAGGCATTCCCTTGGGAATCTTCTGAAAAGTTATCTTTTCCTCTCTTACCTTGGTGTGTGCCTGCCTCTTTTCTTACCTCTTGGAGATGAGAGCTTAGGGTTTTATCTTCTGCTTTTTTTGATCTGCTGCACCCCAATATTTTCAAACCCAAGATCCCTTTAAGGTAATCAAAGATATGTCTCTTTCAATTCTGAAATTTTGATATGATGCTACTGTTTCTACTCTTTGGGGCAAGAGTTATTGTTACCAAGAGGATAATTATCTTCTGATCCTTCCATCAGACAGAAGAGTATGCCGAGTTTTTTCCTTTGCTTGGTCTTTAAGATAACATATACTGTATCACTCTCCAGTTGTAAAATTGAAGTATCCATTCTGTCACGTACTCAACATTTGTTTATTGTGTCTACGTGCTAGGAACTGCATCAGGCACTAAGCAAACAGTGATGGAGTAAGACAGATGCCACACCCTGCCCTTAAGGAATTTGCAGTCTAGGGGAGCAGACAGGCATGCATGTGCGCGCACACACTCATGAAATCAAGGAGATAAATATGAGAAAGTAAAATGTCTATACACAGTATGATGAAAACAAGGGCTCTCCTTTAGAAAGAGTTGTCAGGGAAGCCTCTTTAAGGAGAGAATATTTTAGCTGAGCGCTGAGTTTAGGAAGGAACCAGCCAGGCAGCCTGGGAGGAAAGTGCCCCTGTATGAGGAGCCGGTATGTGCAGAGGTTCTCGGAATGCACTGTGGCGCCCCCTGCACCTGGCATGCGTCCACACACCTGCCCACAGTACACCTGCCCACACACACGGAAAGAAATGCAGCTGCTCACAAGTCCTCCAGGGCCATGGTTCTACCAGATCAGGGCATAGCTCTTCTCTTCCGGAGGCCTGCTTGTCATCTGGCCTCGAACTTGCCCAGGAGGGTGGAAGGGTTCTTCAGGGCCTCACCTGCCTCCTGCTCTCGCCCTCTCCTCCTCCAGGATTGTCATGTTGAGCCTGGAGTTTGATTACATGTGCCAATATGACTATGTTGAGGTCCGAGACGGGGACAGCAGCGACAGCCAGATCATCAAGCGTTTCTGTGGCAACGAGCGGCCAGCTCCCATCCGAAGCACGGGCTCCTCACTCCACATCCTCTTCCACTCAGATGGCTCCAAGAACTTCGACGGCTTCCATGCCATCTTTGAGGAGATCACAGGTAAAGGCCAGAGAGAGAAAGGTCGAATTTTATTTTAAAGTTTATTTTTTGGCCATGCCCTGTGGCATGTGGGATCTTAGTTCCCTGACCAGGGATTGAATCCATGCCCACTGCAATGGAAGCACGGATTCTTAACCACTGGACCGCCAGAGAGTTTCCCAAATATCACTTTTTATGGCTGCACTCTAGACAAACATTCCTTTCTGGGTTTCCCTCTCCTTGCTGCCCAGCCTTGTTAAAACCCCACCCGCTGGGTTCTCAGAAATGACCTGCACGTTGAGAAGGTGAAGAGAAATGGCAAGGGGTGTTTCAGAAACGCTCACGAGAACCAGAACTAGGAATTCTTACTTTGTAAAGCTGCTGTGGCACAGATAGATCAGGTCACTTGTCTATGGTAGCACAGCTCTGGAGATGGAACTAGGTGATCTGTACAGTTGGGCTCTGGAGCTCCTATTAGGGCCTCTCATGGTTAAGAGAGTTAGCTTTGGTCCCTGGCAAATTAAACCATATGGCTTAGACAAGCTCTACCGTTCTGGGCCTGGGTTTCCTAATCAGTGAATAAGGGCGTAACCCTAGATCCTGCTCCGTTAAGGAGTCTCTGGGAGACAGAACAAATGAAGAGCTGAGCAGTATCTGGTGCAGAGGAAGCCCTCAGTAGCCACCCTGCCCCAGGCATGCCCTGAGCCTCCTTTGTCATCTTTCAAATAATTGTTCAAAGTCTGACACTACCCGGGAAATGCCACTCGCTTTATGAGGAACTCTGCATCTGACTTCACCTCCTGTCCTGTCATATGAGGAAGTAGCATTTGGCCAAAATGAACAATGGGCTCAGTGCTCAGGAATCGCCCCAAATCTTTTCTACTCCTTGGAGATGGGATTGCATCAGGTTTTACAAGATAAACTCCAGCTTGAAGTATTTATTTTTTGAAACAAATAACTGAATTTAAGAAATTGCAATGGCCTTTTGACCATTCAAGCTCCCTTATGGAAGGTCTGATATGGATGTCTCAGGAAGGGAGGTGGGTGGAGGTGGAATCAGCCTTTCTTTAGCCTTGCCCGTTCAGCAAGACCAGCAGACACCCCACCCTCTCCACCTCGTCCCCCTGAGAATGTTCCTGCCCGAGGCTCCAGCAGTTGCTCCTATGAGCTATGATCTGGCTCCCTCCCAGGACCTGTCTCCTACGCAGACTTGCAGGGCCTGGGAGCTCCAGAGGCTTTTGCTGCTATGCTGTGGTCAGCCTGCGGCTCAGTCCCTGCCCCTCGGTGCCACACTGCCAGTCGAGGCTGAGATCTGTCTGGTGGTGTTCATGGCAGTCAGAAGTTGCGGGCAGAGGCAGCTCACCAGCTTGTGACCCTGTGACTGAGAGAAGGGTCAGGAGGGTCTCTTCCTCACTCTCCCCTGGAGAACTCTGGTCTGTGAGGTCTTCCTGTTCCTCAGGCACCTGGTGTGACCCACCTGCACTCTTTATTCCCTGCCTAAAGCCACCTTCCCACCCCTGCACGTCATGTCCCATCCCCAGAGGCCCTGTCAGATTTCTCCTGCCCTGTTAAGCCTTTTCCCTTGTTCCAATGAGCTGTGGCTTGGCACTTTTCTGAATGTCTTCTAGAACTTTCTCTTTTCTGACACTCACTGAATCACGCTTCAGGTTGTAGTCACTGCCGACTCTTCTTCACAAAGCTTTGTCCTGATGAGCAGGCTCTCTCTTCGTCTTTGCCTCTTGCCAGCGCCTTCCACAGAGCCAGCGCTCAACTCAGGCTTGCTGCCCTCGGCCCAGCCATGTATTTCTACACCAGGGTAAATGAAGGTGGGGTCAGTGGGGAACAAGCAGACTAGTGTTTCCCAAAGTGTTCTCTGTAGAAAAGTGGTCCCCAGGACTCTCTGTGAAATGCAGTCTCTCAGATCAAATAAGGCCTGTGAAAGGTCGAATGTTATGTGCATTCTTAGAAATTCACAATGCACATTAGAACGTGGAGAATGCTGAGAATATCTGCAGGGCGGAAACCTGGTGGATTATCATTTAACCCCAGTAGCATTTCCCCACCGTATCTGAGACCATTAACTCTCAACATCTCAAGGGACTACGGTTCACAGAAGGCATGTTTGGAAATTCTTGAGTACCCTTCACCAGTGTCATGAAGTCGGCTTCGGTTCCTTTCGCCCAGTACCCCGGATGCTGAGCTTCCTTGAAAAACAGAGATGTGTTACCCAAGCCTGCTCTCTTCCCATGGGAGCCCCTGTGGGAGGGGTGAAGCTTGCTTCTGCTTTAATTATGTGGTGCCCTTGTGTGTGTGGTCCTAGACTAGAGGTGTCTGGAGCAGACTTCCAGGGCTTTGGAAAACATCAAATAACATCAGCAACATTTGATTAGTGAGTAGCTGTTTTAGGCAGTCTTGAAACAGTGGTGACATGATTTCAATAAAAGGAGTTTAAAAATGGCAAGAAGACTTTAAAAGATAAGTGAGAGGCTGTGGTCAGGACTCCAGGCTTGAATGAAGGGGCTCACCGCACAGGGGCGCTGAGAGCAATTGCCTTCTCTCTTACAGCGTGTTCCTCGTCCCCTTGTTTCCATGACGGCACTTGCCTCCTTGACAGCACCGGATCTTACAAGTGTGCCTGCCTGGCGGGCTACACCGGGAAGCACTGTGAAAATCGTGAGTTTGCCTGCAGAGTGGGAGTGAAGGTGTCATGCGGGGCTGGCATGGAGAGGGTCTGGGGAGCTTGCTGGGGGTGTTGTTCCCTGGTGTCTACATGGTCTGTCCAATTTGATGGGTAACATGGACTCTCCCATTGAGTGAACCTCAAGAGGGCTGGGCTCCCTTTGAGTCAGAATGTTTGGAACCACCCCAGTTTGCCCTCACCTGCGGCAAATACCGCTTAGAAAGATCTTATCTTAGAAAGATACACCTTCAGTGGCCTTAAATAGTATCCAGAACCCAAACACGCTGAGAAAGGGTCAACAGTAGAAAGCTACCATCATACATGCTCCTGAGGCCCAGAGTCTGAACTCCCTTTCCATCCCATGGTCTGAATTTTGGAGTCATGCTCCAGGGCACCATTCATTGTGTTTCTGTGCAGTCTGAAGCCCTGCACTGAGGATGGTAAAGATGTAGGATAACTATGAGCTCTAGATTCCCAGGGACAGTCCTAGTTTATGCATTTTGTCTATGTCTAGTTATTAATAGCATACTGTTTCATACTCGAGTGTCCTGAGTGGATGACAAAGTACGATCATCATCTTATGATGATCTGACCGGGTTACATGAGTCACAGACAAAGCAACATTTTATTGAGAGACTACTATGCACTGAGGTCTATGGGAATGCACAAGAAAGCATGTCCTGCTGTTCTCTGAAGGACCTTATCCCGACTTGTGAGCTCAGCTCTGTGCTTCTCTGGTAATTCTTGAGCAGGTCTGAGAGGCGATGGGGCTGCGAGGGTGGAATAGGCCAGAGGAGTCACAGAGGAAAGAAGTCCGCCAGCCGCGGCAGTCCACATATTATTCTCTGGGATCGTTCCCTTTCTGCCCTTGCCACTCGAGTCCCCACCACCTCCTGCCTGAGCCATATCCTGGCTGTCCCATCGGGTCACTCACACTTTCCAGTTCTTGCAGACAGACATCAAACAAATGACTTACTCCAAAGCACATAGGAGTTTCTCATTCATGTTTTTGAAGGGCAGAACATGACTCTTGTGTGCTATTAGACTCAAGCTTTTGCCAGAGGAGAGAAACTAGAACATGTATCTGATACAGCAAATCCTTATCTGATAATGGCATCTGATATGGCATTGCCCTTGGGAAGGGTACACACAGGCCAGTGCATACGGCAGCACCGGGCAACACCCAGCCCAGTGCTGCAGTGCCCAGGACTGTGCCATTGGCAGAGAGGAACTTAAACGCTATGACCAAAAATCAGCTATCAAGGGTCTTTGGTGATCAAGAGCCCTTCTATGTATGATAAGTGATCCTAACGGAAGTTTGAGACCTAAAACTGGTGTCCCATGCTGGAGCTGTCACATGGGTGAAATGAGCAGAACAGGAGGAGTCAACATTTGGGGTAAAGCAAAGGAGGGCAGCTAATGACCTAGGGAGGGTTCCCCCAAAGCAGATCCTGACATGGGAATGTGTATACAGATGACGTGTCAAGGAGACATGTCCCCCAGGAGAAGCTGGTAAGGGAGTGGGGAGGCTGGACCGGAAGGGAAGGAAGCCAAGCAAAGGCGCAATTTCGGGCAAAATCCCAGCCTGAGTGTTAACAGGCAGTGAAATCTGGAATGGAAAGTACATCTCAGAGTGTGTCCTGGCTTTAACGCAAGACAGCTGGGCTTTCACATCCCAAGTGCGATTGGCAATTGGCTAAGGTCTGCCTTGGGCAAGTGGGACATGCTTAACGTTCTGTGCGTGTGCCAGGGTGGTTCCAATAACACTCGAGCAGTGGAGGCACTGGTTGGTGCAGGCCATTGGAAGGATACAGAGCAGATTGGGTCGGGGAGGGGAGGGGAGGGGCATCCCAGGACAGGGCCCCAGCAGCCCCTGCTGTCACTTCTGACTGGCATGCTCAGGTTACTTTGGGGTCACCCTATATATAAGAGACCTGGTTTGACAGCATTCTATAAAGTTCATGCATTTTTCAGTTAATTTTGTGAATTTCCCTTGCAAACAATGCAGACTGAAGCCCATGTCGGTAGTGTGTCCTTGAGGGTACATGTCGTTCTACTCGAAGCACCCGGTGCTTTGGGTGTCTCAGCTGACCCAAGTGTGCTTATGCCGGATTCTTAGAAAAGTATGTTCTGCTTTGTGGTTCTTGTCTCGTTCAAGTTCTCTGTGAGGTGTACAAGGCGGAGAAGTGTTGCTTTCCCTTGGTTTCAGGAATTTGTAGATGAAGTGATTGTGAAGTCTTGATAATGACTGATCATGAGCGCTACCCTTTAGATGCAGAGGGATACAAAAAAAGGAAGCCCTAAATGCTTTGCCATGACTTTACCATACTAAACTAACTTTACCATATTAGGGCTTTGATTAACAAAGGCAAAATTGGAGAAAAGTTAAACATTACCAAATTAGTCAAAATACCTGTAAGAAGCTGAGTTAAATTGGAGAAGGAGAGTGGAGCAGAGGGAAGGGAATCGGTCTGAAAGTTTTGACTAAAATATTTATGAGTAGCTTTTGAGTGAAAAATGGACTTCTAGGCATTATTACTCTATCCAGAAAAAAAACCCCAGAACAAAACAAATAAATATGATGAAAAAGAATGTAAACTATGTCATTATGAACTGATTCATAACTTGATTCATGAACTATCTCAAATTGCTTTTGGTCTCAAGTCACTTTTGCTTTCAAAACATCAACGTAAATGGACAAGAGAATTCTTTCTAGCTACTTTTCAAAATGTTCTTCAAAAACCATAATTCTCTTAGTACCCTGTTGTTGAGACTGGGGAAAGATATTGTTTGTGGATATCTGATAAGCCATTTGCGGTGGTGGTGGTGGTTTAATCCCTAAGTCATGTCTGACTTCTGCGACACCATGGACTGTAACCCACCAGGCTTCTCTGTCCGTGGGATTTCCCAGGCAAGAATACTGGAGTGGGTAGCCACTTCCTTCTCCAGGGCCTCTTCCTGACTTAGGGATCAAACCGACGTCTCCTGCAGTGCACTGAGCCACTAGGAAAGCGTTGGGGGACCAAATGTTTGATTATTTTCCATAAGATTTAGGTCTGTTTTTCTGTTTTAGGATATTCACCATGAATTCCAACTAACTCAATAAGGGAATCATCACAATGGTCTATTAACAGTTTACCTTGTAATTTCTGAACAAACTTTAACCGTTTTTCCAGAAAAAAACAAAAATAAAAATAAAAATAAACTTTATCATAGATATATCAAAAAGCTGAAAATACTTCCCTGGAAGAAATTCTTTCAAAATTAATAAGAAACTGAAGCATTCTAGGATATTCTAAGTCCTAAAATGCCCAAATTGGACTAGGCATATGTTTTTAAAAAATGACTTTTAAAGCAGCAAAACAAATGTTAATGAAAATTCCATCTTTTGTTTATGTAGCACCAAATCTGATGAGGGGAAATCATTTCATGGATGATGCTTTAATGTGCTGCTCTCCAAAAGATTTTGTGGGAAATTAGATGATCCTTTAAGCAAATGAAGGATTTGAAGAACAGGGCTCAGGACACTAAATTGGTCAAATTCAAGACCAGAGGCCAGAATTCCACACTTCCCACCCTGTTTACAAGTTCTCAGACACCATTCTCACCACCTGGCTTGGTGAGACTGCAGATTGATTAGCTCTGGTTAGCATCCTGTCTCATTATTAAGTCCTCTCAGAGGACTTTCCTTCCCAGGTAAGACCCACCTGTCTCCTGATATGAGTTATTCTCTGTATTTTCCTTGTGTGTGTCTATGTCTGTGAGTGGGAATAGAATTGAAGTAGATTTTCTGCTTAATTACAGAAAAAATATAGACTTGTAAAAATAATCAAACAGTACAGAGGTGTATTAAATAAAAAGAACATTATTTTTTCTGACCAATCCTGGTTCCCACGGTTAGCAACTTGATGAGGATCCTTCTAAACGTCTTTCTAAGGTGTGCAGACCTAGGTTGTCTATGTATCATTACTTTACACCAGTAGTTCTCATCTGGGGGTGATTTTGTCCCCTGCTCCTGCCCCAGGGGACTTTTGGAAACTGGAAGCTTTTTTGGTTGTTCTAACAGCAGGAGGGGAGGGTGCCACTGGCATTTGGTGGGTAGAGGCCAGGGATGCTGAAAAACCCCCCAAGATACACAAGACAGCCCCACAACAAAGAGCTGTCTGGCCCACAGGTCAGTAGCGCCAAGACTGAGAAACTGGTTTCAAGCAAAAGTGAATTTAAAGCATACATACAATTTTTCAACTTTTTGCCTTCCGTGTTCATATCATAGACATTTTCCCAGGTCAATCCATGTTGGTCTCCCTCTTGGGAGAAAAAAATGATTGCTGGAGGACTCCATTATATGAATGTCTATCCAATCATATAATCATTCCATCGCTTAAGATGGACTTAATGTCATTTTTAATATTCTTACTATTATGAAAAAGGCTGAGATGAATAGCTTCACATGTTTCTTTGTTCACATGCAAAGATATTTTGTAAAATAAATTCCTAGATGTCAAATTGTTAGTCCAAAGGTTACCTGTATTTAATCTTTGGAGAGCTGTTGCCAAAGTGGTCACCAAAAAAGTCACTTTACCTGCTTACAAGACAAGCCATTATAAACACCAGTCCTCAAAATAAGAGTTAGAACGTGCATGTCAGCAACTTGGTCTGTCCTTGTCAAGTTGAAAATGGATTTATTTTCAAAGGAATTCTTTGAGTCTGAGGGGAGATGTTTTGTTCAGATTTTGTGGGGGTAGTAGATAAACAACCTGGAGAAGAAAATGGCAGCCCACTCCAGTATTCTTGCCTGGGAAGTCCCATGAACAGAGGAGCCTGGCAGGCTATAGTCCATGGGGTCGCAAAAGACTTGGACATGACCTAACAACTAAACAAGCAAGCAAGATGAACAAGAAGATACAATCAACACAGGTTTTCCCGTTGGGTTAGTGAGAGGGTGCAAGGGCCCCTCTTGCAGTCTTCACTGATTGCAACCCCACCTTCTCCGCAAGTTGTTTTCCAGGGAAGAAGCACCTTCTCCTGCTCCTAGATGACCTCCTCTGAGAACAAAAACAGGGGAGTGGTCCCTCCTGAGCTCTGGGGCCAAGCTAACCTCCTGCCAGCACCCTCTGCAACCCCAGCCTCCCTGGGCCACCATGTAAGAAACTGGGCCCCCATTTTTTTTCCTCTGAAGTTTCCTGTTTCTTTGTGTGGAACAGAAGGACAAAGTAAGTTCTTGAGTAAATGGTCGGAATCTTGTTTTGAAAAAGTAGAGAGTGAGGGGTTCACTGCCCGCTCCACTTTCCATGTTGCCTTTGTTCCTCTGGCCCAGTTGACGGTGCCGAGGTCTCCCCCCTGCATCCTAATGAAGGGCGATGAAACGGGCTAAATCTTGGGGCACAATGCTCACCCTGCGGGCTCAGACGCGCCTTTGAACAACACAAATCAGCTTCCACCAATTAAAGACAAATGGTGTCTCTGGATTCATTGGGGTTCTGGGGCGTCAGAAGGTTTCCCACTAGCCTGTCCCAAGGACTGGGAAGAAAAGAGCCTAGGATAAGAGGCACACTTTATACTTCAGCTTCAAAGGGCCAACCCGTGTTTCTCATCAAAATAAGTGACTGGGAACTTTGGGGTTTTCCAGGAGACCTTAATAGTGATGAATGTCCTGAGAACCCTTGTGGGTCACAGTCCCCTCTCCCATCACAGGTAAATAATGGGCTGCAGGCTTGCTGGAATTAATGCATATTTGTTCTAATATCTCTTAGGGGAACATTGTAAAAATGGAATTTTGAACTGGCTTCTTTAGAGTTCTAAAGGTCTGTTTCATCTTTAACATGTAGAAGACAGGTGAGGATACCTTTGTCCACACTGAGATGACACAACCTAGGGTGGAGAGCTTGGACTCTGGTCAGAAAGACTTTGGTTTGGTTCTAAATCTGCAATTTACCAGCCTGGTAAGTCTTGAGCAAGTAATTTACCTCCTAGGAGTCTCAGTGTCCCCACTTATAAATTCCAGGAAAATCTTATCAAGTTCTTCTTAGGGGTGATAGCAGGGAGGGAATAAGATGATCCATTTAAGATACTTGTATATTGATACAGATAGTGATAGAATTACACTGAATTTAATAGAAACAGTTATTCTTATTTCTACTTCTGGGCCCATGTAGCCATTTAAAAGTTTGGCAGAAAGCAAGAATGTTCTAGCTAAGGGGTTAGGGCATCAGCACTCGTTTCTACAAGCTAGATGATCATGACAAACCTTTCTCAGACTCTCAAGGTTTAAGAAAATTCTCCCAAGAGTTTCTGAGTTTTCACTATGAACTGTTCCTCCTGAATCATTGCCAGATGCCAAGGACTGCTACCATTACACCAGCATCCAGGCAAGAAAGATTGGGTTTTAAAGGACAGGAGATACTGCCAGTGCCTTTGCCATAAAGAAACCCTGTATCCCAGGGGTAGACATGCACAGTGGCATGATGGATGGGGAGTCTCTGTAGCCAGAACAGCCAGAATTGGGGGCTGTTGGAGATGATACATGGAGTAATAGTAGGGGGGACTGGATTGGGAAACTCCGGGGAAGGTTGCCCCAAGCATCATGTTACTTGGTCAGCCTCCTTATTCCTCATGGTTCTTTTTTAATGTTCAGTCATTAACATGAGGTGGACTCTATGTCAGTCCCCTGTGGTTATACAGGAGACCAAGTCTCCAGAGCATCCCTTGCATATTAAATTAGAGCAACAGGGCAGAAAAGAGAATTTATGTCTGGCTGGAGAGGACATTAGGGGTATAAGGATAACTTCATTAAAAAACAGTTCCTGGGGGTCCACTGTTTTTACCCACCAACACTCAGTAGTAACCCAGAGCCTTCGGAGACAGGAGTCCTGGGAGGATGCTTAGCTAGTAGTCTGCTTCCTTCTTACACCTCCTATCCCGGAGCCTCCCATCTGCTGTCTCTCCATAACATGGAGATGAATCTCTGCCCTCCTTCTTAGCATGTTTGGAGGGATGCTATCTCATTGGGTTTAGATCTAGAAAGCCAATGTGGTCACTGAACACAGTGGAAGCTGCCCTCTCATAACTATCTAATATTTGCTTGTTTTTATAATTCAGGGGGAAATTTTCCTTATCATTTGAATCATTTTTTGTTGGGTAACTCTGAGTCTACATAGACCAAATAACATGTTAGCCTTAACTCTGCTGGGCTCCATGAATCTGTGGCCTTTTAATCAAGGCATAGCCTCTTCTCACTCAGAGTAAGATGATTAGGATTGGTATACATGGAGTGCATTTTGCTGGTCAGCAATTGTTTTAGCGATGGATAGCATTCTAGCCAAATAGTAAGAGGACAGATCAAGCCTCATAAACAGCTCTTCAGCCTGACTGACTCCGAGAACTTGGGATGGAGCACCCAACATTGTGGGATGGGCCAGGTCCACCACAGTTTTACTAAGACTTTGCTTCCACTTGCCTGCTCCTTGTGGGGACCCTCTTGGCTTTTGCTTTGGCAGACAAGGTCCCTGAGGCGGGACTTCATGCAGGGGTAGGATTTATTTTGGTTTTGGGTTAAGAAGTAACTCAGAGCTGGGATGGACTCTATGCCCATGGAGGGAAGTGGTGGGAAGATAAGAAGAGTAGAACTTGAGAGCAAAGCTGAATTACCTGCTGATGGAAGCAAACTTACCTGCTATCGCAGACCCTGAGGCCGACTCCAGCCATGTGACAGAGGCTACAGTGTTCTCATTTTCCTTAGAAACTCCTGCCTTGTGGGGCATTTACCACCTGTCCCTCACCCTGCTTCAGAAGGTGAAAGCTTCTTTTCTGCAAAACACAAGGCATGTTTATTGGTATCCAAGTATTAAAAACTACAATGGTAATTATTCTCTGCATTCTCAATATAGACCAGACTCTGTGCTCTATGTGACACTCTCATTTAATTATCACAACATGCCCCTGGGGTAGGTGCTGTGATCCTCCCCACTTGGCAGATTCATCCAGCCAGATATTTTTGAGTGTCTGTTAGGCACCAGGCACTGGTAAGGGTAAGGCAGGGCTCTTTGGTATATTTTCCTGCTTCATTTGGCAGAACTGTACACCAGTTCCAATTGTAGCCTTTTTCTGGCACACAGGAGAGTGGTCGTGCCATGCATTTCCCAGATACTACTACTTCTAGAAAGGTGTTTGGTAATAACGGTGATGGTGAGGATGAGAGTTACTAAGTGGGCAGGATCTCAGGACTCAAATGTCCTCTGAAGCTCAGGACTCCTCTGCAAGGTCATCCTCTTCATCCCCAAGGCTAAACAGAATTTCCTTGTTTGGGCTATTTTCGCTGTGAGCACACTTTACATTTAAAAAGCTGACGAGGAATGCCGCTGGGGGACATTTTGGTAGTGATATTACCTACCCGTCCAGCCCCATCCCCTGGAGCTGACTCAGAAACATTCTGAGATTTGTGGGAGCCTTCCAGTGGTCATGTATGGATGTGAGAGTTGGACTGTGAAGAAAGCTGAGCCCTGAAGAATCGATGCTTTTGAACTGTGGTGTTGGAGAAGACTCTTGAGAGTCCCTTGGACTGCAAGGAGATCCAACCAGTCCATTCTAAAGGAGATCAGTCCTGGGTGTTCATTGGAAGGACTGATGCTAAAGCTGAAACTCCAATACTTTGGCCACTTCATGCCAAGAGCTGACTCATTGGAAAAGATACTGATGCTGGGAGGGATTGGGGGCAGGAGGAGAAGGGGACGACAGAGGATGAGATGGCTGGATGGCATCACTGACTCGATGGGCGTGAATCTGAGTGAACTCCAGGAGTTGGTAATGGACAGGGAGGCCTGGCATGCGGCGATTCATGGGGTCGCAAAGAGTCGGACCCAACTGAGCAACTGGACTGAACTGAACTGAAGAAGACTTACTGAGCACATCCACCAGGTAGAAGACGACTAAGTTTCTATAGTTACATAAGTTACCCATCGACTCTAGCAAATGAGGATGTTGATTTTGAACAAAAGCAAAGTAACCAGGACTTTCTGAGGATTTTTTGAAGCAGACCCGTCTCCTAGGCACAGGGAGTTTCAGCTGTCTAATGAAATAGGCCATCTAAACACCAGAAAAGGGGTGTCCGAAAGACACAGTGTACCAGGAGCCAAGGACAATACTGATTAAGATCAAGTCGCTAATTGAAAGCCTCAGCCTCCAAATTGCTGCCAGATGAACAAATAGCAGTGTGCGCAGTCCAAGTATAATTTCACACGGGTGCTGTCTCATTCACAACCTTGGAAGGCTGGAAAACATCAGGGGGCAGAGTTCCATCAGCTGGACAGGGACAAAAAGGGTTTCAGTGGAGGGGTTATATCACCAGTTGGTGTCATTGTTCCTGGTTGGGGAAGACATTTTGGAGGTAAAAGATGTTGGGTCCAGAGGCACCAGACTCAGATACAAACTGAACAGGAAGAAGTGAGAAAGGGATTCAAGCCTGTCCGAAGGCTGTCTCTGGGTGTTGGTCTCATATTAAGTTAGGTTTCCAGGATGAATGGAGTCCCAGTAAGAAAGTTAATGCTTTATGTATAAATAATATACATATTTTAGAAAACTTATGAATTTTTGCCCAACTAAAAAATTTGTGACATTTTGATTCCACTTGTTTGACTTAGTATGAATAGAATGCTAGATTTCTAATTAAAAAAAAACAGATATGCAATAAGCAACAAAGGGTTACTGTATTGCATAGGGAGCTATAGCAATATCTTATAATAATCTCTAATGGAAAATAATTTAAAAATAATATATTGTATATGCATAACTGAATTACCTTGCTGTGCACCTGAAACATTGTAAGTCAACTATTCTTCACTAAAATATATATATTAAGAAAAAAAAGAGAAAGTTAATGCCTTTTCCAAATAGAATTGAAATGATCACAAATTGTTCCTTTGAATTTGGTGACGAGAACAGGTGGATAGCAGAGTATTTGAAGAGTTGAGGCTAACACCACAGCTCACACTGCCAGCTAGATAATGGAGTCCTGAATGTTGTTGACCTTGGATCTGTGTCCCTTGCTGGAACTCTCAAGATACTCTTATAGCTCTAATAGTTCCTGTTAAAGAGACAGAGTGTTCCCCTTAATGTTTTGCTCAGATAGCTCTCTCATTACCCTAAATGTATCATTAACATAAAATTTGAGAAAAGAAATGTATGATTTTTTTAGGTGCAGTTTTGTAAAACACATCAGACCATTTTTGTAAGCAATCAGCTTCCCAGGTGGCGCTAGTGGTAAAGAATCTGCTTGCCAATGCAGGGGATGCAAGAGACGCAGGTTCGATCCCTAGGTGGGGAAGATCTCCTGGAAGACGAAAATTGCAAACCACTCTAGTATTCTGGCCTGGAGAATCCCATGGACAGAGGAGCCTGAAGGGCTATAGTTCATGGGGCTGTGAAGTGTCAGACACAGCTGAGCAACTGAACACACACACAGGGTATAAATAATAATCAAAGTAAGAGAGTTTAGAAGTGGGACAAGAACAGAGAAGGAGGACACTCAATGGGATGAGAGAGTAAGTTCAACATTTGCATCAGATGAAATGATCAGCCTCAGAAAGTCTGTGATTCTGAATTTCTTGGCAGCAAAGGCAAAAAAGAGAAAGGCCTTCGCTGGCATAGCTCTCATTGTGTATTAACGGAAAGCAAATACAAGTTCACTTGCAGATGCAAATATTGTTTGTGTTATTTTAATTCCTAATTCTTCCCTTTCCTTATGTAAAGGTGGGTGCTGGAGAAATGTTTTTCACTTCAACTTTGTAAATAACAGAAATTTAACCCTTTTTACACCAAACGTGTAAAAACTGGGTTCTTCCACCTTCCTGGGGGGAAAAAAAAAAAAGGTAGCTAGACTTTATTATGCTAACACTATTACTGTTGACCCACTGACCTCCAGGCCCAGGCTCCTGCAGCTCTGCCTAAGGGCTTTCTCTGGCTCTCAGAGTCCATTGACTCATATATGAGCAAAGACTGGCGTGCTGAGGAATTAATGTTCATCTCAGGAATTAATGTTCATCTCATCATCCTTCAACACATGGTTGATGGTGGTCTGTAGGTAACAACTCATGTCCATTGCTCTCTGGGTGGTGTGACTCTGAGGCACAGTCTACACTGTCTTCCAGAGTTTCCCACTGGCATTGAAGCTCCATCGCCCCTAGTAGTAACTTTCTTAATAATACAAACTTTTGTGTCTTACTTTCCCACACTACTTTGGGCCCTCATTGGGATCACCACCTACATAAGCTACTTACACTCAAATCTCTCTCTCCCAGCCTGCTTCTAGAAGAACCCAACCTAAAATAATTTGTGAAGATATTTCTCTGAGGAGCTAACTTAATCGAGTTATAGAGCTCAAGTCAGCTAGATCACCATTTGGTTGTTTGTTTAAAATATTGGGTAAGACTTTGATCAATGCTAAGTAACATATATTTCAGGATTGCATTGTCTAAAGGGATGCTCAAAGTATGATTGTATTATTGGTTTAAAAAGATTCAATGTTAGATCCAAGAATTGATCTCTCTCTCTTTTGTCCCTTTCCCTCTCACACACACACTGTTCTCGGTGTGAAAGAGCCAGCCCAGTCTTTTGTGAGGTTGAAGTACAAGTAAGTGGAGATGCCAGTAATGTTTCTAGAGAGAGCCTATAATGTCTCCCAAAGGACTTGAAATCTGAAGGATTTGGTCATCCTCTGCCATCTACCATTTTTCAGACATGTGTTAGAAAGCGGCTGCTCCCCTCATAAGGAAGCATTGCTGGGCCTGTGCTAATTGCCTCCTCCTTCCTAATTGTGCCCTTGATCAATTGGTCTCACTGCATTAACTGTAACACGTGCCCTGGTTAAATGGTAGCCTCTGTATCAACACATCTGTTTCGTATCACAAGGAGAACACACATGTGATACAGTAGATTCCAACAAATCCCAAATGATTATTCTTAGCATAAACATCTAAAATAGAGCCTGGTTCCGTTTCACCCAGGTTTCTGCCTGTAGATTAAGAGGTTATCATTCAGGCAACAAAAAGGCTGAGTTGTATTAACCCAGTTAATCGTACCTGATGGAATCTTTGGTGCAACCCAGACTACCGTCAATTGCTGTGGTTGGCTAGTATTTTCTGAGATGCCCCCTACACCTCTTTAAATTATTTAAGGCCCCAGTGATTACTTTTACTTTATTGTTTGGTTAGACGTTCCTATGTTCTGATATAATTTATAAGCAAAGTTAGGCACTAGTCATTTAGGATGAAATGGTGCTAATGAAAAATTATATATGTGTGTCTCCATTCCCCTGAAGACTTGGGGGTTAAGTCTCTGGAAGGCCTCAAACCATTTTTTAATAAGTGCTTACATCAGCACTTATTTTAATAAGGTGGGGAGGGCCTTGGGTTGTCTGGGTTTAAATGAAAAATTTTCATGTTAAAATTACAGAAACACAGCTGCCAATATCTGATTCTGCTGGGCACAGAGAAGGCGCTCATTGAATAGAGGATGCGAGAAAAGTCATTAGTGATACCCACAGCCAGCAGCAGTTCACAGGCCTTTACAGAAAGACATATTGGGCTTCCAGAAAGAAAAGTGGTAGTTGAATTCTTTGGTTCCCAGGGGCTTTTTTCTATGTATTGTCTCCAAATTTGAACTGATAGCTTTGAGAAGAAAGGAAAAGACAAATACTCATGAATCTGGTGTATTATATTGAAATTCTAGATTCATTCATAAAAAGGTATTTTGTGAGCAAGGATAGAGTAATATAATGGAACAAGCAGTCTGCTTTCTTGCCACAACTGGATCTGCCCTCTGAATTTTGTGATCATGAGGGTGATGGGAAATGAACCCTCTCCCTAAATTAGGAGTGAAGAGTGTGAGCTTCCTTTTGTTGTAGTCAGTGTAGTTGATCTGAGCAGAGGGCACAAAGAAGGCAGTGTTATTTGCATGCACCAAAAAGCTGCTTCTCCTTATAATGTCTCTGCAGTATCCTGATACACTTCTTGATGTCTCTATCATCAGGTCCATTTTTTGTGGTCATGGCCCATAAAACCTTCTGGACCTGGTCATCTTAGCTATTATACCTTATACTGAGCATGCATCTTAGTGGATCAATCAGGGGAGAAAAGGATATAACTTTATTTGCTTTAAATCAACTTAAGTCCAACTCTGCTGCTGCTAAGTCACTTCAGTCATGTCCGACTCTGTGCGACCCCAGAGATGGCAGCCCACCAGGCTCCGCCATCCCTGGGATTCTCTAGGTAAGAACAATGGAGTGGGTTGCCATTTCCTTCTCCAATGCATGAAAGTGAAAATTGAAAGTGAAGTCGCTCAGTCATGTCTGACTCTTTGAGACCCCATGGACTGCAGCCCACCAGGCTCCTCCGTCCATGGGATTTTCCAGGCAAGAGTACTGGAGTGGGGTGCCATTGCCTTCTCCAAGTCCAACTCTAAGACCCACAATTCAGGCCCATGGGAAGTTCAGTCATTGCTGGAGCCAGCTCTGTACCCCAGGGTTGCAAGAGGTCCCTGGCTTTACACAGACAGCAGCAAATCAGTAAGGAGAATGCTTGGATGGTGTATTCTGGGTCCATACTGTTCAGCTTGGGGAAATCCATGTCTTAAGGCTCCTGTTCCCTTCAGGTCAAAACAGCCCTGCTGGTGGAGCTTGGCGGGTGGGATGCTGGAATATGAGACTATCTGTGGAGGCTGGAGACCCTCTGATGAGATGTGGCCTTTCTAGTTGCCCTGCCAGTCTTCCTGCCCAAGATCTCCTAGGAGTGCGGAAAGCCAAACAAGCCCCATGCCAGGGGTTGACTTAACCACCTTTGGGGCTTCCAACACTCCCAGGAGTGCTGCCATGGGGAGGCATGAAGGGTTCTGATGCCCAGGGCTAAGAAAACAGCAGAACTCCCCAAACCAGGTCCTGAGCCACTTTTGGGTCCACATGATTTATTAAAGGGAGTACTTTCAGGATCAACCACTAAGAAAGCTGCAGAAGGAAAATGGGAAAGAGGAACAAGCCAAGCATGAGTGATTTGAACTGAACTCCCAGACTCAGCCCCGTCCTGTAAGGTGCTGGGAAGTGTCAATCACACCTTGAAGAACAGGAGTTGGGCCTTTGCGCTTCCACACCCGTCAGTCACTGGCTATAGACAACCCTGGGGCGAGCATAAAGGGGCCGAAAATCTAGGCAGTTTTTAGCTCCTCATATGGGCGAGATGGTGCCCACGCCAAGGGCAGTCTGTGAAGGTGGCACGTGCCAGCTCTCAGCAGCAAAGCACACGTATAGAAGCAGAGCTTGGAAGAGGATAAGAGGAGACCTCGATGTGGCACCAACAGTGATCGCTACAAGGGCCATGCAAAGCGATCGCATCTCCTCTGTAAAGTGGTATCACAGGGAACTGCCTAATACTGCTGTCCTGAAGAGCAAAAGAAGACAAGGGAGAGAAGGTCTTTTTAAAACCATTTATCTGAAACAGTGTTGCAGAGAAGTGCATCCTGGGTACTGCCTCTGCTTACAAGGTAGCATGTAAAGGCATGCTAAACTTAATGTGTTTATATCCCTAGGCTGAGTCCCCAAAGTAATAGGACAATGTGCCTTTTATGACTAATTATGGAATATTTTACTTAGCAAAGCAGGAGTTTGATGCTCCTTCACACCAGTGATGCAGATGTTTTAAATTCTCATTTGGCTTTGTGTGAAAACATCCACCCCACTGAGAAGAAATGAAATCAAAAGCTCGTGAAACATCAAATAGGAAAGAATCATGAGTCTGTTCAGTGGGAAGATACAGAGGTTTCTAAACAGAGAACCCACAGGGAGAAAAGAGAGATAGCTTTGAAATCTAACCTTAGGGAGATGCTCTGATGAGATGCAGATGGTCTATGAACCCAACAGGTAGAGGTCTAAACCAGGAGAGAAAAGGATAGATGAGGAAGTCTTAGAATTCTCTTCAAAAGCATCAGAGGAGAAGGTATAGCTTTGAAAAGCACAGGAAATAAATGAGGGAAGAGAGAATAATGCTCAGTAGATGTTTGATGTAAGAATATAATTTTAAGGCTTCATTACACAAGATTAAAATAGATGAATGTACAGAGACCATGCTTGGTACCCGGAAGTCTGAATCAACACACTGGACCCAGATCTGGAAACCCATTGCATTACCAAGAGACCAAAAAGTATTGCTTTGTACTTGAAAAGGTCCAATAATTAGATTCCTTTATGGATTTTTCTTTAAGGTGTATGCATTTGGGGAATTGATTTTTAAAGGCAGTTGGATGCTTTGTAAAGACAAACACAGGAAGTAGAGACTATGTGTAGTTTAAATTGCTACTCAAAACCAGACCAACCAGAAAAGTGTTATTATCTTGCTTCATAGATAAGGAAAACAAGACCTGAAAAGACTAATTTTCCCAGACCCTAGTTTATTAACTGGAAGAATGAGTACATTTTAACCTTTATTCTTTCTGCCCACAAACAGACATTTGTTGAATACCTGTGTATTTGAGCCTATAGCTATCTGATCCTGGAGGCCACTCTTTTTCCACCAGAATCTAGTGACAAAACATTTAAATCTGAGTTCATGGAACGTTGGATTACACTATGGTTATGCAGGATGGTAAAGAGATTTGCAGGGGGCAGAGAGGGTCTGGGAGTGCACACAAAAAAGGCATGAAGACTTAATGCTAGATTTATAGGCTTAGCGGGGGATACCCAAACCATTTCCTGACACTTTAAAAGATAATAGCTATAGGACAACAGCAAAATTATAAAATACACAATTTTATGGCTAACATTTTCCGATTATAAAACTTGAAAAAAATAGTAGAAAGAAGCAAGAAACATTCTCAATGTTACAAACCAGAGGTAACGACTGTAATTATTTTAAAGTATGCTTTTCCAGTCCTTTTTTTTCCTTTGGCTGCTTAAATTTTCTTTCTTTGGTTTTGATTTTGAACAGCTTTATACACTATGTCTGTGTGTGATTTTCTTCATACTTATCTGGCTTGGGACCTTGTAAATCTGTAGGTCAGTGTCTTTCATCAGAAAAATTTCAGTTGTTATCTCTTTACATCTTGGTTTTCCTCCATTCTCTCTCTTTTCTTCTGGGATGCCAGTTAATGTATTTATTAACTTTCTTACTATATCTTTACATTTTCCTGTACATTTTTCATCTTTTTGTTTCTTAGGCTTCATACTGAGTCTTTTCTTTGAAGCCATCTTTCAGTTTGCCAGTGCCCTTCAGTTGCATCTGATTTGCTATTAAACTCACCCACTGAATTTTTTACTTTATGTCATTAGAACTTTTCTGTTCTAGATTTCTCCTTGGGTTACTTTTTAAGGTGAAAGTTTTCTTCCAAAGTCCTCAGTTTTATATTTTATTTCCCTGAACATTTTCAGTCTATTTACTTTTTAAGTCGTGTCAGACAACTCCATTATCTGAATCCTTAATTAATCTATTTCTAACGTCTACGTTTCTCTTGAATTTCAGCCACATGGTCTCACCTTTCACTGAACCTTCCCTTGGAAGCATCATCCTGCTCAACCCTGGTCATATTTCATGAGCATAACTTGAAACCAAATGAAAGAGTAGACCTACAAGAGAAGTAGGCATGTGTCTTGATTTCAGACATGTCGTGTTAGGAAGGAATATGCGTTTCAGAATTACAGAAATGTGGCAGAATTCCTCCACCTTGGGCAGACGTGTTTAGGTATCCTGAGTCTGTTGCCCTTTAAATCTCCCTTTAAACCCTTTTCAATGACATGAAGAACCTGGATTGTCATGAGGCTTTATTACCTGGAAGGGCTTGAGAACTCTCCAAGGTTCCTGCCAGTTAAACCCACATGAAATGTAATAGAAATAGGACCCATCTCACAGGTAAGAGATCATGAAGTGGAAGCCTAATGGACCGTGAAGGTACTTACTTCTAAGTGGAGAAAAATCCAATGATTAGGCTTACAGTAAAAGTGATTTCTTGTATTCTAACTGAGGCTGACATGGCTAGAGGCTAGTTCATTTTCTTTCCGTATTCCAGGACAGGTCTTAAGTATCACTCAGCCTTTCTTGGCTGTGATCTCTAACAAGCAAAGTTCAAAATGAATGAGGAACTACACTTGAATTACACAAATCATAGCCCTTTGATAGTCTAACTGGTCACAGATTGAAGTCTCTGCCAGCACCAGACAGCTGGTGAGTGGGGACTGTGACCAAGGCAAGAATGTGATCCTGTCTAAGTAGAGAGCTCCTCCCCGCCCTGTGAGAATATAGACCCAGGGTTTCCAGAGCTAAATTTTGTCAGAAGCTAGTAACGCAGATTTTTATGAGACACTGTCTGATTTTTATGTTGACGGTGAATTCCATCCTCTGAAACTTGCAGGTATGACATATGTTTTGGGGATGATTGAAGTCTGTGGGCTCTTCCAGTTGTTTCCGGGCTACATATTCAGCTTTGACTGAGTCTGTACTATAAGAAGGCTTCCCTGGTGGCTCAGAGGTTAAAGCGTCTGCCCGCAATGCAGGAGACCTGGGTTCGAAGAAGGTGATCCGTCAATGAAGCAATATGGAAGGCTCTTTCTGCCTCTTCATTCCACATCATCCAGGGATTCCTAGAAGTATAAGCACTGGGATTTTTCTGAGTCCTCTTGAAGCTTCAAAAAGTGCAGTGCCTTCTCTATGCCATTTTGGTATTTTTAAACAACTCACTCAGTGAGATCCCTTTTTGACATTTAAAATGGGGCTTTGGCATCAACCACCAGGGAGATCACCCAGAATGCATAGTCCAAAGCACACAGTGTCATTGAGATCAGCTGTCATGTGAGCTGTGAGCAGTCTTAGAGTAGACAAACCAGGAGCTTGACCAGTTTAGCAACTTTGCCAAATTGCACATGGGAACAATGTATTAATTTTTAGTTCTGAAATATTGTGGAAGTGTTATATGAATGGATCTTCATTTCTTGCCTGGAGGCAAGCAAGCAAGTTGTTTGAAAGGTAACTGGGACCCTTAAGGGAAGAAAAGAATGTCCGATGCATAACTGAGTTGTGTGGAGACTGTTTCATAATGTGCTCAGTTGTGTCTGACTCTGCTACTCGCCAGGCACCTCTGTCCATGGGATTTTTCAGGCAAGAATGCTGGAGTGGGTAGCCATTTCCTGCTCCAGGGCATCTTCCTGGATGAGAGATCAAACTTGTGTCTCCTGTATTGGCAGGCAGATTCTTTACCACTGAGCCACCTGGGAAGCCCCTGTGTATAGGGATGAGCCCATATCTTAGAAAAATGATTAAAAAGAGGCGAGGGAGCCTGATAGAGTGATTGGTATCTAAACTCAGTAATTAAAGGTTGAATTCTAAGGGGAGTTACTCTGTATCCTTAGGCAAGTAATATTCAGTATTGTACCATAATCCATTTGAGAAAAATATATCGTCTAGCTGATCGAGTATTTCCAGGATATATCTAATATCCTGTTCGGTGCTCAGGATAGTTTTGTTGATGCCAATTTTACTGAAAGTAGCTGTGCAGCGTGAATGAGAGAATAGAGATCTCCTATAATGAGTATTGTTACATGTTTAGATGAAAAGTTCTATTTGGAGATTAAGGGACTTTGTTGTATCTCTGAATTTATATTGGCTCTAGTGTTTTTTAATTACAACTTTTAACACACCCAGTGTTCTGGCAGATGAAATAGAAAATCTAAATTCATAAATGTGCTCTCATTTCTAATCTATTCTACTTTCTGGGAACAACAGAAATAGGAAACTGAATAGTCTGGTTTAATTGCCCAAGCTTCAGGGAATGAAGGAGATATTACAGTGCTGAAAACCAACAATCCTTGCATACTGAGGATAAAATCTAGGCAAAATGTTTATTTTGTCCAGACCTGTCCAGATTTCACAATTTAGGAAGCAAGTGAATGTGATTACATGAGAGCGTGATGTGGTGTCAAATTTATATATTTTTATATATATGGTGTGAAACAGTTCTCAATTTAAGAATAAATTATTAAAACAACAAGATATGTCTAATGCGTGCATTTTTCTGTTATGCGTTTTCTCTTGGTAATTCCTTTGAGTACCATTGTTAGCAGGCTGCATATCACTGCATTTTTAATTCAATGAGATGTGAAAAGATTCAATGCTACAATGAAATGCTTCAGACTCTTAATAACTCTCCTTTTCTTTTCTTTTCACTTTCAGTTGTTGAAGAAAGAAACTGCTCAGACCCCGGGGGCCCAGTCAATGGGTACAAGAAAATTACAGGAGGCCCTGGGCTTATCCACGGGCGCTATGCAAAAATCGGCACCGTCCTGACCTTCTTTTGTAACAGCTCCTATGTTCTCAGCGGTAATGAGATGAGAACTTGCCAGCAGAATGGAGAGTGGTCAGGGAAACAGCCAATCTGCATAAAAGGTGACTGGCAAATATTTCTGAAGTCTGTATAGATACGTGGAGTTGCTGAACATTTTGGTAGCTCCCATACCTGTTTTTGAAGCCCTGGGAAAAAAATTGCCTTTCTCTTTTAAGGTCTCACTGAAACTATACATTATTCTTATATTGATAACCATCCATAAAACATGTGCTTCTTTTTTGGATCGCCAAAGGACCAGTTTATCCTCATCACAATGTCTTGATGTGATCAAGAAGAGTGATGTACTTATCAGAGAAGTTTAGAGAGATGACAAGGCTGAGTTTTTTATGTGTAACCCCAAGGATAGAACTGAAACAATTAATATGTATTTATATGGCTACATTTATCTCCCTCTGTGCAACATTAAGTCAATGCAAGAAATAAAGATACAATGGACGCATCATCCTTGTCAGCCTGTGTGGAGGGAGGTTTGAAATGTTACAATGTTTAAAAGCATCTTTAAAAGACAATAAACCCTTGAGCATTCAAAGGAGAGTTATAGAGCAAATGAGTGGTGTGTATTCTGAGAAATATGAGCTCCAATTCTCCTGTAGCAGGGAGGACTGGAGCCCCTTTGGGAAATAGGGAAGGATTTACTGAGATAAAGAGGAGTTGGGACAATATTCCAGTTGGAAGACAAAAA
The DNA here is from genome assembly GCF_016772045.2 of Ovis aries. Classification (NCBI taxonomy): domain Eukaryota; kingdom Metazoa; phylum Chordata; class Mammalia; order Artiodactyla; family Bovidae; genus Ovis; species Ovis aries. The sequence goes on along the minus strand of NC_056068.1, from coordinate 64,763,999 downwards.
GTGGTATAGGCAGAAGTGAAAGAAACATGGTAAGTAAAAAAATGAGTCAACCGGGGAATCTGAGAGGTAAATTTTAAAAGGTAGTTTGAGACCAGAACAAATGGGAATTTGCATAAGGAAGTCTGGACCTGACTCCATGACCGTAGGCATGTGTAGTTTTTTTATATATATATCATGTATATTTGAGAGAGATATATGTGCAATTTTATTTCTCTGTCTACTTTTTGTTTGTTTTTGGCTGTGCTGGTCTTCGTTGCTCTGCGAGCTTTTCTCTAGTTGTGGAGAGTGGAAGCTGCTCTTTGTTGCAGCGGCTTCTTGTGGAGGACGGGCTCTAGGGTGGGTAGGCTCAGTAGGGGAGGTTTCCAGGCTCTAGAGCACAGGTTTCTGAGGTCAGTCGTTGCGCACACAGGCTTGGTTGCTCCATGCTATGTGGATCTTCCAGCATCAAGGATGATCTGTGTCTCCTGCATTGGCAGGCGGCTCCTTACCACCGAACCAACAGGGAAGCCCCGTAGTTTCTTGTTAAATTGATTCGCTTGTTGCTCCAAGTTGACAGTAGCTCTCTTTTCAGTAGCAGGACTGAGCAAGTAACACACACACACACACACACACACACACATACACACACACAACTATCTAGTTGTTTCCTGAAGAAAAGCATATCCTTGGCCTAGATTATCCAGATAATTGCTTCAATCCTCCACTTTGCCTTCTGAGTGTTTGTCAACAACCTGAATCATGGGAAAAGGAATGAAAGAACAAGTCTGTGAAAGGAAGACTTTAGACTTTAGCCAGGAGCGACCTTCATCCCCACCAACACAGACTATGATTCTTGATTTCATTAGGTATGGACATGGTGTTATCTATGTCCTTGGAGATTTTTTGTTAACTCTTCTCTTACAAATTAATACAACTAGAGTTCCCTAGGTTGCTAATTAGACAAATGTTGGCTGCTTGATTGGGAAAGTGAGATGGGAAGGATTCCTTTTCACTTGTGAAGAAAGAGACTTCAACAAAATTAAACCAGGCTTTGAGTTGCCCTCAAAGGATCATTAGAAGCCTTAATTGCAGAGAAAGGACCTGGAGGAATCAGTTACTCAAGACTTATTGTTGGTTGACACTGCTGTTCAGTTTTAAATGAGAACCTTGTGCTTTCCTATCTTGGGCTACATTTTAGAACCTTGCCATCGGCTTTTATTCCGTATTGATCTAGTTTGCTAATACTGTGAACGGATAATTCTATTAACTACTATTGCTTCATATCACTGGGCATCCCTGGTGACTCAGACAGGAAAGAATCTGCCCTGCAAGGCAGGAGACACGGGTTTGATCCCTGGGTTGGGAAGATCCCCTGGAGGAGGGCATGGCAACCCACTCCAGTATTCTTGCCTGGAGAAGTCCATGGACAGAAGAGCCTGATGGGCTCCAGTCTGTGGGGTCACAAAGAGTCAGACACAACTGAGTGACTAATCCTTTCACATCTTCATATCACCTGGGTGGAGCAGCTCTGCAGACGTGTTTATTCTACTTGGGTTCTTCAAAGGGGGCTGCCATTTTGTTAATAAATGAAACTCAGCATGCTCTGTTTTTTAAAAATTCATTTATTTACTTTGGGCCATTCTGGGTCTTAGTTGCACTCACGGGCTTCTCATTGGGGTGGCTTCGCTTGTTACAGAGTATACACGGTAGAGCATGGGCTCAGTATTTGTGGCTCACAGGCTTAGTTGCCCTGCAGCATGTGGGATCTTCCTGGACGAGGGATCGGACCCAGCTCTCCTTCACTGGCAGGTGGATTCTTAACCACTGGACCACCAGGGAAGTCTCAGCATGCTCTTTTGCTAAGCGAGCTGTTCATGCTTGGCTGACACGTCTCACTTCTGAGAGCCTGGGGAATGTGCACTGGTGTCCAGAGAGGGTGGTCAGGTATGAATCTGAATTCATGGTGGGAACAGTTAGTATGGGAAAGGATTATGCAGCTTTATCTTTTTCTTTCTAGCCTGCCGAGAACCAAAGATCTCAGACCTGGTGAGACGGAAAGTTCTTCCAGTGCAGGTTCAGTCAAGGTGAGGTTGAAACACCTGAGCTCTGCTTTAAAGTCAAATGACCATTCCTTTCTCCACCCCCTTTCCCTACTTGTGTTTGGCCAAAGACAGTCTGAGGTTTCTTAGGGACACTCCGTGTTGACTTGCCAGGAAAGAAAAGGGCTTGTTAGATGGAGGCTTATTAGCTAGCTGCCTTTAGCCAAGAGGTAGCAACTGTTGGAAGATGTACAGGTTTCACTGGATCGTGGGAAAGTCAGTGGCTGGTTGGAAGCCAGACTTTAAGATGGCCTTTCAGGAGCTGGATTTTAATACTTGAGTCCTTCTAAAATGACTGTGTATTTATCATGCAGCTTTTAGGGAGATGGCATTCCTACCAAACACAGTCAGTCGTGGCTTAGGAAGATGTCCTTGGTAGTGATCAATCAGATAAGGCAGGCTGGTGGACTAGCCCCTGATGAACGATGTGAAGCCTCGGTGTGTGGGTGGGGTGGGGGGGACGGGGTTGGGCGGGGTCGGGGGGCGGGACGCCCACCTAGTCTTTCTCCTGGAAAGAGAGAGGTGGGGACCCCTGGTGGCAAGCTAGGGAAGTTGCTTCCACCGGATTTCAATGAGGCTTAATGCCTGGCTTCCTTCAGTTCCCTACTCAGTTTTTACCTGGCAGAGAGATCCTCCATGACAGTCCTTTTAAAAACATAGCACCCTTACCTCCACCCTGACTGCTGAGCTGACTTCTTTACCCAGTATTTTCTGACCTTTACAGAGATCTCCAATTTTCACCTGGCATCCATCTTCACCTATTGTCCTACTGACATTTGTTTGTCTATTTGTTCAATTTCAGTCTCCTCACAACCCACCAAAAAAATTGTGAAAGTTACACGTGCAAGAACGTTTCCTGTTTAGTTCATGCTGAACTTCTAGTACCTAGAATAGTGCCTGCCGCATAGTGGACACCCCCAGAATAGTGAATGAGTGAATGACTGGATGGGACGGACGGGTTCAAGTGCTGTTTCTGTCATCTCTCTTTAGTGCTGGCTCTTCTTAGGCAAATTCCTAAATTTGCAGAGCCTTTAGTTTCCTCTTTTCAAAAATACGGGCAATCACACTAACGTTTGTCTCTAGGAACTGTTAAAAGATTAAATGCAAGGCAGATATCTTCCTGGAAGATTCACTGCTGGAGCAAGGATATGATGGTCTTCAGCAGACAGGCTCATTCAGGAACCCCCAAAGGCAATGCAAAGCTTCAGTGGCCAAAACCTGAGCTTGTTTGCAAGTACAGAAGCCCCCTGAGCTACAGACCTGGTTCTAAATATGAGCTAAAGCTCTGTAGAATGGAATCAATGTAGGTGGAATATTTGCTCTGAGCAAAGCATTGTACAGACACGTGAAACATTTCTTACAATGGTATTCTCACCAGGGTGAGACTTGTGACCGCCCAGTGCTGTCTGGGGTCCTGTCTAAGCTTCCTGTGTACCCTTCAGCATCCCCACCTACCTCTCTGGACTTCCTTTCTCCATGCATTTAACAGGAATGAAAACATTGATTCCAAAAGGAAATCTCACTTGTCAGTTAATTGTCATTATGCACTGATATAAAATGAGCAGAAGCTGTGTAGTGTGCATACCTCTCTCCCAAGAACCCCAGAGTGGCCTCTGGGGCTTCAACGTCAGGGCGCATTTAAAAGGCCTTTTCACATCGGCACACAACGCTTCTTATTTCTCCCAATCAGTGCGCTCTGAGAGAAGGTTCTGTTCTCTGAGGTGGACTAATTACATCCGTTAATTGCTAAATCAAGCTACTGTATCAACACAGTTTAGTTTGAGTCAATTCCTTATATTGCTCCATTATGATAATGGTTACAGCAGAGCAGTCACTTGGATTTCTTTCCTTGAAATTAACTTCTTTTCTTGTTTAATTTCACAGTTAATTTGTGTGTGTGTGTGTGTGTGTATAGCGTACCTTTGGATAGCAGCTATTATGTCAGATATTATGCTCTTTGGTTAAAACCCTGGGGAGCTGGAGGCATGCCAGAAATGGAAATGGAGGAATAAAGAGGAGGTTGAAGTGTGCAAGAAAATCTGCTCAGTGGCAGAAGAGATGTGTGTGTGTGTGTGAGGGAGAGACAGAGACAGAGAGAGGTAAGGGGAGAAAGGGAGAGCGAGTCACCCACACACACAGGATGACATAGCTGTTGTTTTCTTCCTTCATAACTGAACATCTTTGTGCAGCTTGGCACAGATACTAAAAGGGCTGTAATGACTGTCTCCTGCCCTCCTCTCTCTCCGGGCCCCTCTGCCGTGATGCAGGGAAACGCCATTACACCAGCTATACTCATCAGCCTTCAGCAAACAGAAACTGCAGGACGCCCCTACCAAGAAGCCAGTCCTTCCCTTTGGAGACCTGCCACCTGGGTACCAGCATCTGCACACCCAGCTCCAGTACGAATGCATCTCACCCTTCTACCGCCGCCTGGGCAGCAGCCGGAGGACATGTCTAAGGACCGGGAAGTGGAGTGGCCGTGCCCCGTCCTGCATCCCTAGTGAGTCAAGTGCACTGAAACAGCTTACATCTCTCATGGCTGCCTATGAAAAGCCCCTGACCCTCTTGATGACTTTTGGGGGAAAAAATCCTTGTCCAAAAGAATAGTCCTCTGATACTTTCCCTCAGCTTGGTGAAGTCTGAAATTCCACAGTTAGAGTTTCCTTCCTTTGGCTTAAACTTATTACCCAGAAGAGATGATTAAATCCTAGATGAATTTTTGAGGAAGAGGGGGCATACTTTCTTGTGGATGATTTTGTCATATTTGCTTGGAGAAAAGGGACAGAGCAGTCATTAAGCACCAAATGGAGAAGGGATTGAAGGCGCCAGAGAACCTCTATTTATGCCATATTGGTTACACGAGCCCCAGTTTTCATCCTCATCACCCAATGGTATTAATTACATTATTGTTAGTAAGTAATGAGGTATCAGTTACTTACAGGTTATAATAATGATTACTGAGATAATACATGGAAATGTCTTGAATGGGCTTTTGCACATACTAAGCTACTACCCCCATCCTTTTTGTTAGAGAAGAGTATGGCTTAGTTCGAGGTGGTCATCTTTATAGCAACAGTCATGATATTTTGAGTCAATGTATATACATCATCTCATCCACTCTCTGCAAGAACCTAGGAGACAGTTGTGATTACTGTATCCATTTTGCAGGCAGGAAGACTGAGGCTCTAAGAGATTAGGCAACTTACCCAGTAAGTGCCTGGGATGGTAAGACTCCCAATTATAACCCTCGACTTTATAGTCAAGCATGTTAAGGTGGTTGATTAGTATTTAAAGGAAAAAAAAAAAAAAAACAGGTTAGATGCTCTGTGGTCTTGACCCCTGTCGGGCCCACCTTTCCAGATATATGCTCTGTTGGTTGATTGACACATTCTCCTCTGGATGGGGAGGTCTGAGTTTATCTCACTGAGCTGGTGCTTTCTCCGTAGTTTGTGGGAAAACCGAGAACGTCTCTGCTCCGAAGACCCAGGGCACGCGCTGGCCGTGGCAGGCTGCCATCTACAGGAGGGCCGGCGGGGTGCACGGGGGCGGTCTGCACAAGGATGCCTGGTTTCTGGTCTGCAGTGGTGCCCTGGTCAACGAGCGCACGGTGGTGGTGGCTGCCCACTGTGTCACCGACCTGGGGAGGGTCACCGTGATCAAGACGGCAGACCTCAAAGTCGTCCTGGGGAAATTCTACAGGGATGATGACCGGGATGAGAAGAGCATCCAGAGCTTGCGGGTGAGAGAGGGCTGCAGCCTGGAAGTCTGGTTTCTTTCTCGGCAGCCCCCAGCACCGGGAGCGCAGTCATTCTGTCAGTATGTTACCTTGGCATCCAGCCCAGAGCCTGGAAATATTAGGCACATGCACGCTCAGTTGCTCAGTACCGTCAGACTCTTTGCGACCCTGTGGACTGTAGTCCACCTCTGTCCATGGAATTCTCCAGGCAAGCAGACTGGAGTGGGTTGCCATGCCCTCCTGCAGGGGATCTTCCTGACCTAGAGGTTGAACCCATGTCTTTTGCATCTCCTGCACTGGCAAGCAGATTCTCTACCAACTGTGCCACCTAGATGCCTAACCTTTCGTGATTGGCAGACACTAGAAAGGGGCATCTAGAAAGACTACGGAGTCTTCCCTCGCCCCCCCCAAAATTTTTAAATAAGATAATAAAAAATATCTTCTATCATTGGGGTCATTGAAAGGTAACCAACCACCTATTATGTTTAGGACACGGTGCTAGGTAGACTGTGAGGACATAGAGGCTCCTAATAAATTTCTAATATTATTTTCTTTCCCTACCTATCTCCCTCCTTCTGTACCATCCACCCTCTCATGCAGTCTAGCTCATCCACCTGTCCATCCATCCATCCATTGTTGGGTTCCCACAGCATGCCATTCACTGGGAATACACAGAACTGAACAAGGCATGATTTTTGCCCTGAAGAGTCCACAGGCTAGGGGAAGAGACAGACCAGTATATTGTGACTAATCCAGCACAATAGAATCCCTGGGCAAATGAGCTCAGATATAGAACAAGTCTATAAAAATGTTGTAGCGTATCACAGATGTAAGCTCCAGGGGGCCCCATCAAAGAGGGTGATGAGCAAGAATGGGGATAATCAGGGGAAGCTTGCTGGAAAAGTCTTGTGGACCATCCTAGGTGAAGCTCTATCTTACTGGCTTGACGGTAAATGAAATGTTTACAGTGGACCAGAGGTTGCCAGCTGGTAGCCTGTAGAGGTTTGTGTTTTGATAGTGCTAATGTATATTTTTTTTTAATCAGTTAGTTGCCAACATTCGGAGAAGGCAATGGCAACCCACTCCAGTCTTCTTGCCTGGAAAATCCCATGGACGGAGGAGCCTGGTAGGCTGCAGTCCATGGGGTCACTAGGACTTGGACATGACTGAGCAACTTCACTTTCACTTTTCACTTTCATGCATCGGAAAAGGAAATGGCCACCCACTTCAGTATTCTTGCCTGGAGAATCCCAGAGATGAGGGAGCCTGGTTGGCTGCCATCTCTGGGGTCGCACAGAGTCGGACACGACTGAAGTGACTTAGCAGCAGCAGCAGCAGCAGCCAACATTTAAAAACCAGGAGGTTTCAGCCAGAGGTCTGGAGTCTATTCTCTGGCAAAATGAGCATCTCTGCACGGCAGTGGTCAGCTGAGCAAAAAATGGTGTGCCTCTTTGCCTGGGGTGTGGCACTCTGGTCCTTCGAAGCCTCGCTTGTCCACTCCACTTATTTAAAAACCACCTGCCAGCCCTGGTAGCCATTTCAGTTTGCAACCCTAGAAACAGAGCAATTGCTTTCTATGATCCACTGAGTGCAGTGTGTCCAAATAATTGCAGCTGACTCTCAGATATTTTCTCCTGATAATTTAGCCCCAGGGCTTGCCTGTTGCCGTCACCGTGGAGTCGGCCGCTCACCATTGCTGTCCATTCTTTACCTTCATAGATTTCTGCAATCATCCTCCATCCCAACTACGACCCCATCCTGCTGGATACGGACATTGCCATCCTGAAGCTCCTGGACAAGGCTCGCATCAGCACCCGCATCCAGCCCATCTGCCTGGCGGCCCCTCGGGATCTCAGCACCTCCTTCCAGGAGTCCAGCATCACTGTGGCCGGCTGGAACGTCCTGGCGGATGCCAGCAGCCCCGGCTACAAGGACGACACGCTGCGCTCAGGGGTGGTGAGGGTGGCGGACTCGCTGCTGTGTGAGGAGCAGCACGAGGCGCAGGGGATCCCGGTGAGCGTCACGGACAGCATGTTCTGTGCCAGCCGGGACCCTGCAGCCCCTTCCGACATCTGCACAGCTGAGACGGGGGGCATCGCGGCTGTGTCCTTCCCAGGCCGGGCATCCCCGGAGCCCCGCTGGCACCTGGTGGGGCTGGTCAGCTGGAGCTATGACAAGACGTGCAGCCACAGCCTCTCCACGGCCTTCACCAAAGTGCTGCCTTTTAAAGACTGGATCGAGAGAAACATGAAGTGAGCCACAGGCCCAGGGAGGAGTGTTTCTGTGCAGCCGTCCGTGTGTGTCAGCCGGGGCGGTACAGACCCAGAGTGGGATTCTGCCTGTGAATTTCGCTGTGCCCCTGGGCTTCTGATTTCAAAATCAGTGGAGGGCGAGTCGAGCTTACTTTCTGGTAGGCCATTGCCTCCCTGACTGCTGGGGTCCTCTGGAAGATTCCCACGCTGCTTATAAGAACTCAGTTTCTTCCAAAGAGACTATGTGAGTGGCAAAGAAATTCACCCCATTCTACCAACCCAGTGGCCTTCCCCGCCCACCTCTTGGGGATGAACCAGATGCCATGGGTTAGCTCCGGTCGAGAGAAGGTCGAGACCGGATTCATCAGGTCTCTTCCAAGGCTCCAACCAGACTGATTTCCAAAGAGCCACCGGCAGGCCGGCCCCAGACAGCAAGCCTGGCTGTGGCATTGGCTGTATTGCAGAGTGGTCCTTTTCCTTCCCAGTCACCTGTACATACTTTAATAAAACCAGGGTTGGCTTCTGACCCACGGAACACATGTCCTATGGCTCTGATTCCTGCCTGCAGCCTTTCTGAGCTACGTGTGTTGGGACCGGTGGCTGGAGGCAGCCTTTTAATAGATCATCATTCCCAACTAATGCATATAGCAAAGCCAGTGCCATCTTTTCAATGCCAGTGCTTGCAGTTTGCTGTTCATAGGGAAGGAGGGAAAGGGGATGGGCACCATCAGATAAGGCACAAGCAGAGGAAAATACCAGGGACTTGACAATTTCTAGTGTCCCCTCTGGTTCTCAGGTTCTGCATTCAAGCACAACACCCTGCTTTGAATCTCCAGAAATCTCTAGGACATATTTTCATAGCATCTGAATTGGAATCACCTATTTATTCACACTTGATTGAGATATGCCAAGAACCCGCTACTTCATTCTTCTCTATAACTTACACAACTTTCCTTTCAAGCCCCACGCCTGACTCCCACTGCATAGCAGAGGAAGAAAAAACCGAATCCAATCTGGTCCCTGAAGGGGTCTTTTCAGGAACATTCTCTTTTGGGGATGACTTGCTCTTTTATCCTTTCTCCCCAGCTTTCACCAGATTCCTCCTGTCCCAGATGGTACCATGGAGGCATAAGTGACTTTGAGCCCTGGGACACCAGAGGACTCCTGAGTTTCTGTAGGCTCTTGACTGTGTGTGGTCTCACTTTCTCATTCCTGGGTGTTGGGGGATTGCTCAGGTCTATAACGAGTGTAACTTGTGCGGAGTTCTCTCTGCTTCCCTAGGACTCTGCAGTCCTCCCCGCTCACTTGGCTGCTCTTTGGGTCTGGCTTGCACTGATACTGCTGAGATCCAGGGGGACTCTGTCTTGACACTGGTTTGTTGGGGTTACTCAGCCTCCTGGTTACAGTGGCAGCCTTCTTGGGAGGCTCGCCAGCTAGCCTTTCAGTGATCTCCTCTTCCTCCCCTGAAGGCTTGTGGAACATCTTGGTCTTTTCCATACCTCCTGAGGCCTGAAAGCCCAAGGTTGGTGCAGGACACCTGGGGGACAGTCCCATCCTACAGACCCCAACAGAAACTCTTCCCTCCCTTATCAGAGAGAACTTCAACCCCAAGGACTTTAGCCCCAAGGCAGGATGCCAAATCTGTCCCCCAACCTGCATCCCCATCTCTGGGTCTTTGCATCATTCCCTGAGCCAGCAGAGAATTTCTGGTACTTTCTCTCTTGGTTAGGCTTTCTTGAGGCTTTCCGTAAGTCAGGCTCCCCACCCCCTGCCTTTCAGTCACTCCTCTCGGCTTAATCTGAGAACAATGTGTTGGTTATCAACTTCTGAGGAACAGCCATCCAACACGTAGTAGGTGAAGCTGGACTGTTGGACTTGACAAATATTTATCAGGCTGCTCAAAAGGCTTTTTCCTTGCTGTTTTTAAGCCTAGAAAGTTTGGATCTCAAGAGGTGTAATGGTAGTCGGATCAAAAAGATCTAAATTCCTGTCTTTCTACTTATTTTGAGTGATCTTGGGCAAGTCACCTAACGTCACCTGTGTCAATTCGTCATTTATCAGGTTGGCATGTGGAAGCCTGTCTTTTGCGGTAGCTGTGATGGTTCAGTGAGCTACTGTGTAAAACAGTAAATATAGTACCTGACACACAGCTCAGTGTCTCTAGCCCCTGGCAGGGGCAGGACTGTCCAGCTGTGCACAGCTCCATAAAGCCTTCATATCTACCACTTCTCACCTGGGCGTCCATGCTTACACCTTCCCTTCTTTCACGCTGGTCTGACTCCTCCCCTGCATTATCACATTCCCTAGTTTCTTGACGCTCTTTTTACTCTTTAGTGTCATTTTCTATCTTTGCCTCACCGCTCAGCTTTGGTTCTCATTACATCATCTCTGCTGTGACTGTGTTTCCTTTAGCAGCTAAGTCTGGCCCCCAGGCCGGGTGACACCGCCTGTGGCTGCTTAGTTACTATCCTCATGGCCGCTTGCCACTCTCCCTAGATCTCCCTGCCCCAGTACTGCTTTCACGACGAGCACTCAACCACGCTAATCAGGACAAGGGAGTCAGATACAAGCCTCTCCCTGGGCCATACCTGGCACTGGAGAAATCTCATCCATCTTTCTTTGTCACATGGTCCTTACATCCTAGGGATAGAATGCCAAGGATGAGGGATCTCATCTTAGCTGGAAATCTGGAGTGCATGTCAGTCAGGGGTTTCTCAGAACTTATAAGGTCCATGTAGTATAAGGGATTACGGTGACCACAGACAATTATGGGCACTGGTGGCAAAGTCTCCTTGAGGCTGTGGCCTTTGCATCCAGTGTTGGACCTGAATTCAAGTGGCCAGCAGTTGTGAAGGAAAGTTGGATGTGAAATTGGAAGAGCAAGAATGATCTGGAACCCAAAAAAACATCGAAAGTCATGTCTGTCTCTGCTGTCCCCAGCCTCCATGATTTGAGTGACCTGCATCCCCACACACCTGGTCCAGGAGACTCGGAGAAGCTGGAAGAGGATTTCCAGCAGGTATGGGAGGGCCTGCGGGCCAGGGTGCTGTTCCACCCAGGAAAGGTGAACAAGCCAACCAGTGACGTTGTGTATGAACTGCCAAGGTGCCCGATGCTCTTACCAGCTTCCGGAGAGTGGAGATGGCTGTAGCTTTACTCTCCTTTTCAAATCTCATGTTAAGCTTCTCTGGCGCTCACTCTAACCTGAAGCCATACAGGGAAGGGGACTCTGCAAACGTAGTTGCAGCCCCCCTCTAAGTTGACAAGGAACAAAAGTCATCACAAATCATTGCATGAAATATTAACGTGGTTGTCGACAGGGGATGCCTTTGTGGAGAGCTGGTGAAAGCTTCTGTTTCATCCAGATTAGTTTGGCTCTAATTTCTTTTGTAGCAGTTTTTTGTTTTGTTTTGTTTTAGACACATGCAACCCCCAATATCTGACATTCTATCAGTGAAGCCTTGGTGTCTAGGAGCTGGCCTGGCACTCACTTCAAAGCTAGGATCAATTATTTCACAGCATGCTGGTATCAGTCAAGAGCCTTCTGTGACTGTGAGGGATCAAGGCAGACACAAGGCTGCTTTATATCTTGTCAGTGAAGAGGCAAAAGCAAGGTCATTATACAAACTAAAAAATACGAATGATCCCCCTCTCCTGGTTGAGAGCAGTGACTGTCTTTACTTCTATACCAATTACAGTGTTAGCCTCTATTTTTCCTTCCTCCTAGATAAGATTTATAAAGATAACCAATTATAGAATTACCTCTATTTAACTGATAGCATCCAATCCACAACAAAGCCCCAATTCCATGGGACTTCCTCAAAATCACCTAATAGAAGCCTGAATCCTAGAATAAGTTTTCCAAAACTCTCTTACTATTTTATTAAATTTTATTATTGTTCTGGGTCTTCACTGTAGCTCGGGAGCTTTCTCTAGTTGTCATGTGACATGTGGGATCTTAGTTTCCTGACCAGGAATGGAACCCAGGTCCCCTGCACTGGGAGGTTGATTCTTAACCGGATTCTTAACCATTGGACCACCAGGGAATTCCCTCTAATACTCGCTTGATGATGCACATTCTCTTTCATTTCGAAGAGCAATAAATCCATCTTGTTCAACTAGGATTGGCCAGGTTTAACATCAAGTGGACTTTCAAGAATTACTGAGTAGTCACCCACTCTGCTTTATTTTATTTAAACTCCAGCAGGAATTGAGAGGAAGGGTCGATCCAAATAAGCAATGTTTTTATTCACAGGGTAGTTAGAACTTCAAATTGAGTCTTGAGTGTAGGTGGAAAGGAAGTGTAGGATATTGTAAGTACAGAAAATGCTTGGAAAGTATGTAGGATTAAACATGGAGGGGGGCTGGCTTAGAGAAGGGCCAATTCTCTTTTTTTTAATTAATTAATTTATTTTTGGCTACAGTTCAGTTCAGTTCAGTTGCTCAGTCGTGTCCGACTCTTTGCGACCCCATGAATCACAGCACGCCAGGCCTCCCTGTCCATCACCAACTCCCGGGGTTCACTCAGACTCACGTCCATCGAGTCTGTGATCCCATCCAGCCACCTCATCCTCAGTCGTCCCCTTCTCCTGCCTCCAATCCCTCCCAGCATCAGAGTCTTTTCCAATGAGTCAACTCTTCGCGTGAGGTGGCCAAAGTACTGGAGTTTCAGCTTCAGCATCATTCCCTCCAAAGGAATCCCAGGGCTGATCTCCTTCAGAATGGACTGGTTTGATCTCCTTGCAGTCCAAGGAACTCTCAAGAGTCTTCTCCAACACCACAGTTCAAAAGCATAAGCTCTTCAGCTCTCAGCTTTGGCTACACTGGGTCTTCATTGCTGTGCATGGGCTTTTCTCTGGCTGCAGTGAGCTGGGGCTGCTCTTCATTTTGGTGCCTGGGCTCATTGCTGTGGCTTCTCTTGCTGCAGAGCATGGGCTCTAGGCGCCTGGGCGTCAGTAGTTGCAGCGCACAGCTCAGTATTACAGTTGCAGCTTGTAGGTTTCAGAAAGCAGGCTCAGCAGTTGTGATGCGCGGGCTTAGTTGCTCCGTGGCATGTAGAATCTTCCAGGACCTGGGGTCGAACCCGTGTGTGGGTTCTTATCCACTGTGCCACCAGGGAAGTTTGGGAAGAGCCAATTCTTTCCTATCACGAATCCTTTATTACAGTGACAGGCCACGTTGGCCAGCCAGCACCTTAATAACAAGGATCAGTTGGTGGTAGCTCTCAAAAGCTAGGATCTAGAATTTGGCTTCTTATTGCCCATTTGCAAACATTCAAGCCCATGTTGATGTCTCCAGGAGAGTGAAAGGAAAGAAGTGGAATTCTAGAAAGACCCATCAGGCTAGCTGTGCAATGGTTAAAAGACCCAGCCTGAGTTTAAATCCCAGCTTTGTCACTTACATGCTGTCACCCTGAGCATGACATTCAATCTCGGTCCTACTGTTGTTCTATCCACAAATGGGAGTGAAACGATGTGGGGATTCAGGGAGTTAATGTGTCTGTGACTGAAGCATGTAGAACAGCATCTGCCCTGTGCTTCATCGCTCAGTCGTGTCCAACTCTTTGTGAGCCCATGGACTGCAGCCTGCCAAGAACCTCTGTCCATGGGGGTTCTCCAGGCAAGACCGCATGTGACCTATTGCACTCTGTAGATACTGGCCACTGTTAAGAGGGTTGTTGTTTCATTGCTGTCCTTCTAAGAGGAGACTGGAGATGGAGAAACCAGTTATGAGTGACCTTATGAGGGCTGGAGAGAGGAGGAGAGGATTTAGAATGCTGTTGAGGTATAAGCATGTGGAAGGAAGTTTGGCAATCTGTGGAATGAGGTTGAAAACGGGAAAGGGTGGGCAGAAATAAATGAGGTTTCAGGTTAAAAGAACCAACAGGGTTGAGAGCAAGAAGCAGTGGGACTAGAGACTTCCCTGGTGGCCTAGCATCTAAGACCATGCTCCCAGTGCAGGGGGCCCAGGTTTCATCCCTGGTCAGGGAACTAGATCCCAGATGCCCACAACTAAAGATCCTGTGTGCAACAGCAAAAAACAAACAAAAAGCAATAGGACTGTGTAAGTGGGAGTAGTCGGGATAAATTTCTAAGAAAAAGTGTCAGAGCTTACACCGGTTTTTTACGCATTTCCCTGTCTGCATGTATGTGTGTGTATATGTGTTTGGTGGGAGTTCAGGGGCATACAGGATGGACTTAATAAAAAGGATCAGGTACAGCTGGACAAGTAGAAATTTGCAGCCCTCTCAATGAGTCCTCACCAGCATAATACTTGTTGTTCTTTGGAGTTATGGCTGTGGAGTTTGAATATTAATCTTTACAAGTTCTTTGGGATTTTCATGCCTTCAAATTCATCATCTACTCATAACTTACTAGGGCTTCCACATTTGCCTCCTCTATTGGAAAATTAGTCGATAAAATCTCTTCCATCATGAATTCAATCAGAGATTGTGAGTTCATTGATTTTTCTACCTATCATTCATCCATCCAGAAAAATTGAGTGTTAAGGATTGAAGTACTAAAGATGGACAACATAGGCTTGGTGCTTGCCCTTAATCGGATAGTCCCAGAAATACATGAATAATCAGAAATCATCATGAATACTGGGAAGAAAATACAGGGTATTGTAAAATAGTAGAACAAATGTCGCTGATTTAACCTGGATGGGCCAGGATAAAAGGTTTGCCTCCCTGAGGATGTGATGACTGATCTGGGAAGAAGTTGACCATTGGATGGAGGGTGGGGAGAGGGGAAGAACATTCCAGGCAGAGATGAGCGTGTACAGAGATGCTGAGAGAAGGGCTTTTGGCGTATATAGAGAACTTCCAGAGAACCAGTAAAGCTTCCGAGGAAAGCAAGAGGAAGGGAGAGGTGTGCCAGGAGGCTGGAAATGCAGTTGTGGTGTGTATGGCCACCCCAGGAGCTGGAAGCACCACACTCTATATGTCAAACTCGAACTCCGAGAATGTGCACTAGGAACTATTAGTGAGGCCATCAACTCATCATCTATAGCCTTTGGCTTTGACCTTGTGTTTTTCTGTTATCCTTCTAACCTGGTTATGAATGAAGACCTTGAGTCTCCCAGCAATGACACAATTGCATCATGTTCTAAAAAAGATCTTAAATGAGGATGAGGTGAGTTAAAAAAAGACTGAAAGTTAATGCAAGAAGCAAAGAAGTGAGACACTTATAGCTTCACTCCTGCCTTATTTTTTTCTCTTTCTTTAGTATCCTGTGAAAATGTTGAGTGAAATACTTTTTGGATCCCTAGGGCTTGGGGAAGTTTATCTTTTTAGGGCTGTTGGAAAGACGAGAACACTTTGGAGTGATTTGGTAGCCATTTGTGGTCTCTTTTTGCTTTTCTTGGCAGGAGGACCTGCTTTCCCTGGCAGGGCTCTGCCGGATGTGCTGTTGAGGCCCAGCATTTTAAGAAGACTGTCTCAATGGCTGAGGTTTTTAGGGATCACTTCACGTTTGTATTCCAGTTCACCAAGTGTTTATCCAGAGGCTTGTGGACCAGGCACGATGGAGAGTTTTGTCAACAAAGAAAAAAAAAAGTCAATAGATAAAACTAGGGAATAGCTTTCTTGGGTGACAGATAATATTAGAGATTGAATTCTCAGAGGAAACAAAAATCAGTGTTATGTTTCTGAACTTACGGTTTCTAGGAAAAGATAACTCCACACAAAAGAGAAAGAAAGAATGTTATTAATCTTTGTTTTGAAAGGGGAACAGGATGTTACAAATAAAACAGTATGTGGGTGCTAATAAATAAAACCTCCAAGTGAATTGGGACTCTCCTAATTTGCTGTTATTCCCCAAAAGCATAGTTTAGCCTCTGATTTTTAAAATGTCGCTGAATCTATAACCTCAACTTAGACATCAATTACCTGGTTGCTGTCTCTCTCTCTTGATAAAGAAAATAACTTTATGAAAAAAATATTTTGGGATTTGATAACAAAGCCCCCCTCAGAATTACCAAGTTATTTCATTAAAAAAAAAAAAGTGAATACAGAAAATAGAACCATAATCACATCACTGGATTCCTGGGGTCACAGAAGCCTAGCTTGGGTCCTTGGTTCGATCCTTTAGCCAAACCATTTAGCATTTAACCCCAGTAAGCTGTGTCAAGCAACAAAATCCTCTCCCGAAGGTTAAAAAAACCCTCTCTCCATCATTTTGCCCATCATAAAGATGTCACGGCTGAATGCCATCCTAGCAGAACAAAGAGAAGTGAGAGATGTATAAGTGGCATTCGTTGCCATGATTAGAAGAAATGGGGCGGGGGAGATAGAAATGAAAATACCAGCAATAACTCTCAAGAAGTGTTTCTACTTTACACTGGGATCAAGCTACTAAAAAAGAGACAGTTACTCTAATTCAAAATTGTGTGCTTTTTACGGTGGACATAAAGAATTTGCACCAACCCTGACATTTTGCCTCAAGTTATCTCCTAGAAGAAGACGCTGACACATAGGAATGATGAACCAGGGACTCACAATTCATCTTTTCTCCCTGTGTCCTTTCGTCTTTCATCTGTGCTGAGTAAATGGAGTGAATTCACACTCCTTCTATTAGAATTCATCAGGCAATAAGTGTAGCTAACAAATGCTTCAGTCTTCCTGAGCCTTCTACTTAATGAGGTGGTTTCTGCCTGAAGAATGGATTATATTTAGAGCAAGTTTTCAGTCTGAATTGAGATTTCTCTGAAGTGACATCTCTTTTCTCATCAGCATAGAGAGTCAGGTAAAAATAGAACTCCCTTACTTCCTTTCGCTAATGCGTGTTAACAAGAAAAGAGTGAATGAACCTAACTTGTATCTTCCTGCTCTGAACACCTGTGGGAGGGATAATTCTCTCTATCTTCTATTCAGTGACCACAGTGGACAAACAGCGCTATATGCAGGCTCATCCATAGCTGTGCTGTGTGGTTGGATCTGAAGCACTATCACCATTATCACTTCAGAGTGACGACAGCGTGACGGGCAGGAGGCTGACATAATAAAGATGACAATAGCCATCACTGTGTGCCAGGAACTGTGCCATCACCTCCTCTGGTTCTCCTCCAAGCACAGTGGGTGGGGTCATCACTAGTTCCATCGATGCTCAGAAGGTTAAGTGACTCACTCACGTTCAGTCAAAATGGAAAGGGGGGAGATGGATTGCATTTGAAACTCACGACTCCAAACATGATCGAAATGAGTGGTTCCCAGGTCAGTGTAATTCTGAAAGTGAAAGTTGCTCAGTCTTGTCTGACTCTTTGTGACCCCATGGACTATACAGTCCATGGAATTCTCCAGGCCAGAATACTGGAGTGGGTAGCCTTTCCCTTCGCCAGGGGATCTTCGCAACCCAGGGATCAAACCCAAGTCTCTTGCATTGAAGGTGGATTCTTTACCAGTTGAGCCACAAGAGAAGCCCAAGCATACTGGGGTGGGTAGCCTATCCCATCTCCAGCGGATCTTTCCAACCCAGGAATCGAACCAGGGTCTCCTGCACTGCAGGCAGATTCTTTACCAACTGAGCTATCAGGGAAGCCAATTCTGAAGGCCATGTTATAACTTCTAATGGAGGCCACCGTCACTTTCTTAAGACAATGAGTGGCTGCTGCTGTGAAGATTTTCCTCCCACCAGTTATCACCCTAAACTCCCTTCTCTTTCCATAACCTTTTTGTTTTCAAGTTAGTTTCAGGCTTCTCTAACATCTCTCTTAGATGCTTTCAGCTTCAGAGCCAATGCTGTGCAAGAATATCACCTTTCTTCTAAAACAGAACATTGTACAAGGATTTTCATTCATGGTTTTCATTTATCCTAAAAATAGCTCACAGTTCTGAAAAATTAGCATACTCATTTTAATTGTCCTGATGAAAGGGCCTCCAACATCCTCTCTGTTTTATTTCTTTCTTAAAAACCTTACAGTGTCTATCTTGCAGTCTAAGTGATCGGACCAAAGTTTCAAAAGACAGATCCAGACGTGCTGCTGTTTCTCTGGGTCACTTTCTTCTGATAAACTCTGGACATTGAAACATTTCTCCTCTGTTGTCATCATGATGGGGAAATGGACTTATTTAATGGCCTTTTATGGAAAAGCAGTGTAGGACTTTTTTCTTTCTTTTCTATATTAGGAGTCCCCCTCCCACCCTGTGCAGCATCAGAGATGCAATAACCAATCTCAGGCGATCCAGAGGAAAACCAAGACAGGGAATGAATTCCTTAGAAGAACAAATAAGAGAAGGCAAAGTCTTTATCCCTTCTTTGGTCCAACTAAGCTCCTAAAAGGACTGGAGAAGAACACTGAGAATTATAGGATTTAGGATTGGAACCTTTGAGGCCATCTGGTGATTTGTTCCATGGTATTAAACGTACCACCTTCTCATTTCTAGCAAATGGCCTGACTGGGTCCTCTCTGCTAGAAGATCCTCTTTGATGGAGAGGATGTTGCATGGGGGTGAACTGTTCCAATAGTGATGTCATTATATAGAAGAGAGATTAAAAGCAAGATTCTGCAGAAAGACTGCCTGTACTCAAACACCAGTTTTGCCCCCGCCTCATCCATTGGTCCTGTAGGTTCATTCTCTGACTGTCTCCATTCTGCACTGTTCCCTGGGAGGTTGAACTATAAGAACTGAACTATAACTACTGCATATGAATTATGACAATGTGCTCCCCTGCCCTCTGCTTCCAGCTATAGTCAACAGGGAGTCCCTGCAGGGGAGAAGAGAACAGGAGGGAAGTGGGGGTCAAGTTATTTATTGCCAGACCCCTTTCCAACAGGTTGCCATGGCAACAAAGTCTCAGTCTGGGTCAGCTGGAACCGGTGTGCTCTTTGGGTTCAGGCTTAGGGTGGGTAATGATGCCCCACTATTACAGTCCGTGGGCTCTGCCTTATGTCTTCAAGTTTCCCCACATCCTTCCCTTACCCTTCTAAATTGTCTCTTTATTAAACTATGCCCAACTTCCTTAATTTGAATATGCCAACTTTTTCTGGCTGAGACCTTGACTGACACAACCACTCACTATCTGTCTAATGTTGGTCAAATTCTATAACCGCTCTTGGATTCTGTTTTCTCCTTTGTAAATTGGGGGTAATAATAATAATATATGCTGTAGAAGGACATCTTAAGAATCAGATGAGATGATATATACAGATACTTGGAACATGCAGTAAGAACTCAGTAAACGCTGCTGCTGCTGCTAAGTCGCTTAAGTCGTGTCCGACTCTGTGTGACCCCATAGATGGCAGCCCACCAGGCTCCGCCGTCCCTGGGATTCTCCAGGCAAGAACACTGGAGTGGGTTGCCATTTCCTTCTCCAATGCATGAAAGTGAAAAGTGAAAGTGAGGTCGCTCAGTCGTGTCCAACCCTCAGCAACCCCATGGACTGCAGCCTACCAGGCTCCTCCGTCCAGTAAACGCTAGAGTAAAGCTATTAATACAACTACCATGAAGTCTCAACCTGAACACTACCTTAATTCAACTATGGTAAGTTACTTCTCGTAGCTTGACTTAGGTTTTAAGTCAACAGTCAATACAGAAAAAAAAGAAAAAAAAATTCCTCAGAGTCAAATTAGACTTGAACATCCCTCAACATGGTGTAGTCAATTTTTTGGTATTCAGTCCTGCAGAGTTGTTTTTATTCACGCCAAGTTTGATAACCTGTGGGTGAGACTTAAGAAAGGTGAATCTACATGCAAATATCAGAGCATCCCACCCCTTCTGCTTCTGCCATAACCATGGAATCCCTAGAGGAGATTGAGAGATGCTAGAAAATTCGAAAGTGTTCCTGCTGGCTTATAGGGTTGACCTCGTTCTGTTCTCACATCAGGGCTTTATCTACTTAATGTTGGCTGGGAGATTTGTAGTTTGCTGTGAAGACAGAAAGGAGTTAATGGGGTCACACTTTAGACGGTTTTAGGGGAGGCTAGATTTTTTAAGTGGGCTCAGTAGGAAATTAAATGGGGTGCATGCTGCTGCTCCCATATGTCTGAGATGACCCTTTGCTGATCATTCAGGGTGTGCCAGCCTCAGAGCTAAGCGTTTCCTCCATGTTAGTTATCTGGTTTAACCTCATAGCAACTATGAGATGGAACTATTATGTTCTCTGGTTTTCACATGAGAAAGCTGAACACCTAAGGTGCCCAGTCTAAGACTAAACAGTCTTATTGACGCCAGGGGCGGTATTTAATGTGTTTCTGCCTCACTTAGCTCTCAGTTTAGATCCAAGACTGAGGCAGAGAGAGCCTGGCTTACCCTCCAATGTTCCATGTATGTGCAAACTGAGAATTAAATTCCATGTTTGATAGCTTTTCATGTTAGTTGTCCACAACAGTACACACGTGTTTGCCTGAATAGATTTTTACACGCCCTGTGTTTGATGAGAAGAGAGTCAGCCTGGTATCTTTCTTCCTCCCCCCATACCCCCAAAAGACTAAACACACCAACTTGCTTCAAATCCTCCTCAGGACCATATTTCTGGACCCCTTTCCATCTTGTTGGACCGTCTCTAGTCCAGTGGTTCCTGATGCTGGCTGGAGTAGGATAAATCACCTGAGGAAGTTAAAGAGAAAAACCAAAAACTGAGTCAGGACCCTGCTCCAAATTTCTGGTAGGTGGCCTGAGCATTATCATTTGTAAAAAGCTCTCTCAGTACATTTTAATCAGCAGTCAATATGGGAAAGCACTGCTCCAATTTGCTGCTAAAAAATTGAAGAATTAGTGGGGATGTTGGCAGGGCCCTCTGGAGCGAGGAAAAAGAATCGGTTCCTTCTAGCTAATGATTATTATCCAGAATTATCTGCGGCATGTTCCACACGATTTAATAGGCCTCATCTCCAAGGGCAGCTGAATGCAAATGTCTCTCATTGTAGCATGAGATGTGAAGGTTCCCGAGCCGTTTGCAAGGAAGGTGCAAAGTGGAGCCACTTCTCCCATGGAATCTGGCCATGCCTGTTGACTCACCAGAATTCTCTCTGATCCTGAATGCTGAGAATATAATTAAGACTGCTTTTGATTGGATGGTTTAAAATGTAAAATCAACACCATCCCCCTTTCTCTGTCCTTTTGCTTCCTCTGTTTCTGTGGCCTCAGCTGTGTTGCCCTTGGCAGTGAGAGCTGAGGAATGGTGTGGCTCAGTGCTCACCTGTGTGCAGGTACTGAGGGATTCAGACAGAGGAATTCCTCCGTGCTGCTTGTAAAGGGGCTGCGGTGGTCCGCTGGGATCGCAAACTTCTAGAGAGATGCCGGCGGCTTTGTTCTCCAGCTGCCACCTCAGCAGAAAGGGCAGTAAAATCTCTAAATTATAAAGAGAAAATGAGACTGTACACATTCTGCCCCTGACAACTTCACATACAAAGGCACACGTCCACTCTTGACAGGACTCAAAAGGCAGAACCAAACACCACACGGAGGCTCAGGAAGGTCGTTTTTCATCTACAAATGATTATAAATCACAACTAAATTTTTTTAAAGGAAAATTAGAGGTGCTATGAAGGGTCCTATGATAGATAAGATATAGGTCTGGTTAATCTAACCGGGGCTCACAGGAAAGAGAGAGAGAGGGAAGGGACTGAGATGGGGGAAGGTTTGAATGAAGGAAGACGTTCGAATTCAGATTTGGAAAAGGGAGGTGAACAGAAACGTTTAAAAAACTTCTATTTACTTCTTTTCTCTTTTTCTTGTTATTTCTCCTATCTGCCTATGCACTCTTGGATATCGTGTTCAGAAAACTATCCTCCAAGGACGCTTAGATTAAACTGAACACTTTTTGAAGGTTTACTGGGTGCCAGAGTCGTTTAAGAACTCTGCGCGTCTTTTACATTTCATTTAGATCTCAGCTCTGTGCGGTTGGGAATGGTACTTCTGTTTTGCAGAAGGAATGAGAAGAGTTGAGGAATTTCCTCCCTAATTATTCCACTGGAAGGTGAAGAACTCAAGCTCTCAGATATCAGCGTCAGGGATTTAACCACGAAGCCGCCCTGCTGGGGCTCCAGCTCCCCTGGCACGGTCCCGGGGAGGAGCTCCCGAGTTTCCACGTGGCCAGCTGCATTCGGTCTTCGGGAAGGTGTAAGCACAACCATCGGGCTGGAGAGCGCCTCTGCCGAGGAATCAGGCCAGGCATGCGGCGACTGAGGACAGTACCCGCGTCCCAGACCCCGCCAGGAGAAACCTGGCAAGTTCCAAGGGGCAGGTTTGCACCGCGGACATCTCTCGGGCGCGTTGCCACTCTGTAAATCAAGAGAGTCTGTTTAATTCTCACCGCGGCCCTGCAAAGGGGGTTGTTTTGGCTCCATTTCTTAGAAGAGCAAAGTGAGGCGTGCCCTCCCCAGTGGCCTCTACGTCGGCAGGTGGTGGAGCAGTAGGTGTCTGCCTCTTCCCAGAGATAATAAAATCTGCACGGATTTTGCCATTATTATGCAAAGCCGGCGGGGAGGCTCGGACCCTCCCTTGACCGAGCCCATCTGTCTCCGCGCGCCGCCCCCGGGGCACAGAAGCCGACAGCGAGCGGAGCGGAGTGGGTGGAAACCCGTCCCCGCCACTTGCCTCACCATCTCTCCACTTCTTCACCACCAGCGCCCCCGAGGCCGACCTCCCTTGGCTCAAAAAAAAAAAAAAAAAAAACAACACTACCGCCTCCCGCGTACCCTCCCGCCGCCCCAGGGAGCTGCATTAATATTAATCCCGATGCATAATTGAAGGCCGGAGATTTATTCGGGCCGAGGCAAGGGAGGGTGCACAGCTGGGCTGTATTTCGGCCGCTTGGGTTTCGTGAGGCCTGGTACCCAGGACGTGGGAGGATGGGGTGGGTATGCCGCCGGTGAGGATGAGCTTGGGAATGAAGTGAGCCCTAGCGGGTGTACCAAGGAGTGAGGCGGGGTGCCGGGGGCTGCTCCAGGGAGGCAAGGACGGAGGGGCATCCCAGGTCTCCGTGACGTGGCCTGCGCTGTGCCCAGCGAGGGGTGACCCGGGGCCACGCGGGCTTGAAGGGAAACAATAGCGACTCCTTAGATCCTGGGCTGCTGCCACCGGCAGCCTGGGCTTTCCCGGGAGACCAGCCGGGGTTCTTTTCTTATTTGGCTAATTTATGGCGAGAGGCTGGGGGCGGAGGGATGGCAGAGGAGGGACCGCGTCTAGAGACTGGGGGCGAGGGGGCGGCAGTTAAAGGAGTCTCCCGAGGCGGCGGCCCTGGTGATGTCAGCTCTCGACGAAAATAGAGAGGGATCGCCTGCAAATCCCCAGCTCCGGCGGGGCTAAACCTTGCAATCCCTCCCCGGCCGGCGCCGAGCCAGGGTGCAGGGGCCTCCACCGCCTCCCCTGGCGCGCGCACACACACCGCACACGCGCGCACGCACGCACCCACTCCCTTGCACACCCGCCGCACACACTCGCCGCCCTCCCCCCTGCCACCGTCCTCCGAGCCCGCGCTCCGCCACGCGGCGAGCCCCACAGCAAACACAGGTGGCCCCGGCTGCACGCCGTCCCGCGCCCCCTCCTGCAGCCCGGGGGCGGCGCTCTCTCGGGGAAGCCACCCTCTAAGCACCCGCACTCCCCCGCCCTCCATCTAGAGCACCCAGCCAAGCGACACCAAGGCCGGCGGAGGGAGCGCGGGACGCGCGCAGCGAAGAGCGGGGACGCGGCTTAGAGCCGGCTGGAGCCTCCTGCGCGCGTTGAGGCGCTAAAGGGCTTACCCAGGAGGGGGGTGGAAGGGCGGGGAGATTCTCCCCCCTTAAATACTGCGCTCGGCTGCACTCGTGCGCTCACCCCGGCACCCGCTCACTCCTCGCCTGCCGCTGCCGGATTGTGCCGAAGAGGAGGGGGCGTTACCCCAGGACATGGCATCCACGGAAGGGTGAGGGGGGCTTTGCTCGCTACCAGCAGGCAAGGGGTTGGGGCGAGGGGGCGGCGCGCGCGCGCGGAGTGGTGGTTCCCTATCCCGGATGAGAACAGAGAGACGCCGGCGCCGGGCCTCGGAGACCGTGACGGAGCGATGGCTGGGCTGGGGGTGGGATGGTGGAGAGGATATTGATTTTCTTTCGCGAAGCTTGCTGCTTAACCTTTTGAAGATGCGAGAGACAGAGGATTGTTTCATTTTAATTAAAAAAGGTTTCGGTGGAGGTGTGCGAAAGAGTGACGAAGAATCCTCTTGGGGTTACTTTTGAGATTTGCAAACAATGAGGGATTGGGCACAGTAAGAGCGGCAGACGCTGCCGAGGGAAGCAGCGCCTGGAGCTCGGCGCCGGCTGGAAGGTGGGGACCGGCCGGGATGAATGAACTGGGACCCGGGCCGGGGCGGGGCGAAGCCCAGCGCGCGCAGCCTTGAATGTCAGGTTTGCAGAGTCGCAGAGCAGATACCCGGCCTGCGTTGATCTCTCCTTGTCCCTGGATGGCGGAATCTCCCTAGCCAGTTTGAAGGAAGCGTGGAAGAGATTTGGGTGCTTTCCGAGAAGAGGCGGGAAAATAAGTGGCTTCGGGCAAGGACAGGAGGGACAGGAGTCCCCAAATTCCAGCGGGGGGAGCGTTGATTTCCCCGATTCTCCCCGCTGTCTTGGAGTTGTCTCCTGCCTCCTGAGGCAGCAGTTGAATGGAGAATGCTCCCGGTGATAATAAGGGTAGCTTCTTTACCGGGAAGGAGATTTAGCTGCAAGAAACCCTTGAGTACGCCTATGTCAAAGAAAGTGAAAGTTGCTCAGTGGTATCCGACTCTTTGCGACCCCATGGACTATACAGTCCATGGAATTCTCCAGGCCAGAATACTGGAGTGGGTAGCCTTTCCCTTCTCCAGGCAATCTTCCCAACCCAGGTATCGAACCCAGGTCTCCCACATTGCAGGCGGATTCTTTACCAGCTGAGCCACAAGGGAAGACCAAGGAAGGGTCCAAAACTAGGTCCCTGGATCGGTATTTCCTGGGGAAGTCTCTCAGCTTGGTAGAATCTGAGTAGGAATAAAAGGACTGGTTGGGGAGCTCAGCCCTTTGGTTCATTCACAAAAGTGCACTAGCCTTTTGCAAGGCATCACTGGATCCATAGCAAGTGGCAAGCAAGTACCAGGGGCTCCTCTGAGCATAGGTGGAGCAGCCCTGGTGCAGGAGCTTTCCAGGGCTTCTAGCAAATTTTACCAACTCTGTAGGCTTGTTTTGGGAAATCGATCGCTAAGTAGGCATGTGGAGCAGCCCCAAAGTTAGATCTCTAAACTTCAACCTCCAAGGAAGGACAAGTATTTCTGAAACTGTCTGCTCTGTGTTCAGGAGAAGGGACCCATCTTTTTTCTGGCCCTGAGTCCTTCTGGCCCCTGGAGTCCTTCCAAAGGAGGTTGGGGGCAGCTGGTATCTTGTAGCATGAGATCTCTCCTCTCTTTTTGTCCTAACAGTTCAGCTATGTGGACCTTTTTGACTGTTTCTTCTCCAAACTGATGCTCCGGAAAGAGGTTTGTGTACAAGCAGGGCAATACATTTTTCTAACACAGATCTCTAGAATTCAGTATTAATATGCCTCATCCTCAGTGTCTTTTTGCCTGTTTAATTAGTCATTCATATTAGAAAGGATGCAAAGGCACTACTGGCGGCTTTCAGGTCCCTTCTAGATTTGCCCCTGCTTGTGAGGGCCAGGTTGGACAACATCTCTGAAAAGGATGGATGATGGCAGTGTTTCAAGTCCTGCATCCTTATTTGATGGCCAGATAGTAAAGGGACAGGTTTACCCCCCAATCAAGTGGTGTTTATCTCACCTTTGTCCTAAATGAGAGCTGCCAAATGATTTGACTCTATATTTGATTTAAGTATAGAGCAGAAGGGATTCACATTCTATTAGTAAGGTATTATGCACTGTACCGTTGTCAAGAAAAGACTGGTCAAAGGCATTTGCATTTAGGGAAGAACTGAGAAAATTTGAAAGACTGGGAAACAAATAGAGAAAGAACTCTGACCCATTATCATTTCAGAGCAGTGCTGATGAGCAGGTGACGCTCTCAGAAGCCCTGGTCTTTGCTTTTTTCTTCTCTTCCTTTCTTCCATCTTTTCACCAGGTGCATTGGCTCAGCATTTGTTGGGTAGACCTCATGTGGTGGGCACTCTGGGTGTGTGGGGGCTCCAAAGACGTAAGACTTTGATTAGTAGACTGTTCATATGGTTTAGTGAGATTCTCTTGCCTTTTCTGTTGCCTTTAGTTAATGTACCTTGTAAAGGGAAGTTCACGGAGAATCCGCAGACTGGTTGCCTTTGTTAGCCCGTGTCAAGCTGTTTCCTTGAAACATACATTGCTGAGAAGGAAACAAAAAATAGCGACAGAGTCTTATGCTTTCAAGATACGTATTTTGAGTTCGATTGATCCCGAATGTTTGGGGAATGGAACTGTATGGCAAACTGACCATTCTGGTTGCCATTTATTTGGTGATGTAGTTACACTCAACAGCATAGGCAGATTACCAATTTTGAAAGAATTATTAGAAGCCATAGTGACATCTTATGTTTGTTTAGCACTTCACTTTCAAAGCTTATTTGTGTCATCATCACATTTGATTCTTCCAGTAACTGTGAAGTAGGCGGTCCAAGGAGGATGAACTTTAAGGATAAAATGATATAGAATGTATCATCATCTTTCCAGGAAGATTCCAGGACTTGACTCAACTTTAGAGTTACCATCTGGAAATATCAGTTATCATGGAAGAGTGTGCTAGGCATGTCTGGCAAAGGATATTACCAGCTTTCTTTCGAAACTTTGGCATACACTGTGCAAATTGCCTTTGGGAATATTCTCATTATCAGCCTGTGCACTTGATCATTGCCTTTGCACAGCATACTCAAACATGATCTGGTTACGTGAGGTTTCTGATTGTTTGGAATTGGGATTATTAGCATCCAGCTTCTAGAAGACTCTACGTGGACTCTTTGGTAGTTCCTAGACCCTGAGGGGCATTTTCCTGCAAAGCAGCGTCTAATTTGATAGTTGAGGATTCTGTCTTTCTGAGTCCTTAGACATGACTAGAATTATGGTTTTGGTCCCTGATCCAAATTGGAAAGAGATTATTAGTATTAGACTGGCTAGTGTCCAATATAGACTGAATTATGTTGGAGCACTCAGACGCGTAGTGGCAGGCATTTCAGAAATACATTCTAAGCATGCAAGACGGCTAGGTCACCAAGTATGTCAGGGACCCAAGGCGATCTGTCTTCTGATCAGCTCCCAGGAGCCAAGGGGTCAGAGCAAAAGCCAAGTGCAAGGGCTTGGGTTTCAATTTGACTTTGAAAGCCAGCAAATCAGAAAGCTGCTGATAGTAGAAAAACCCCGCAAGCGGGACCACTGGATTTATTATTTCAAGCAAACAAAAGCAAAATGTTAACAATTGCCTCCTCCTGCCTCCCCTTGGGAGTGAAGTTGAGGCCAGCGGGAGGAAGAGCCCACAGAACAGACTTATTGAAAAGGGAACGGAGGGCATAGGTGTAGGGTCCAGAGGGGGTTGCATGTTGCCTGCCTCATGCAGTTTTAATTTCTCATTTTCAGCCTCCCTGGGTAAAATAAAGATGCGTGAAACTCAAATGAGAAAGCAATTTCACGTTTACTAAGATCGCCTCTTGTGAGTGATTGAAAGCTTAATTCTCATGAAACAATTTCTAAAGCCAGACGAAGCCTGTGATATGGAAAAAGCCAAGATATTAAAAACCAGAAACAGTTCTGCCCGTCAGTATCAATGGCCACTTCTTTTCTTCTCTAATGCAGCGTAATTAGGGGCTGTCTCCCCTGGCTTTGGATGTAAGGGAATTGGCAGATAAGGAAAAGTCTTTAAGAGATGGCAGTGCTTGGGCTACAGAAACAGGCACTATTTAGCAGCAAGGTGTGAGATTTCTGGGCCAGTGTGCCATAAATAATACAGATCCAGGATTGCAAAACTGACAGTCTGAAGCTCAACAAAGGCTGATTTCAGTGAAAATCTTGCCTCCCTGCCCCTCTCCATGGCTGTATCACACAATGCCCAGATGTCTGGTTTTTCCCTCTTTTAAAGGCAAACTAAATTGTTTTTCATGCTGATTTCCCCCTCCTTGGGACTTGCTTCCTCTTGGAACCAACTGCGTCTCTTCATTTCAATCACTTGCTATACTTATTTTAATCAAACCAGACACTGGTCATTTCAAATCTAGTAATAGTAGGCAAAAGAGTCATTCTCAAGATGAAATTTTAGTTTAGTTTGCATTTTCAGAACTTGTCCTGGAAGTTTGAAAAAGCAAACAGATGCCGCACACCGCCTTGCCTGCTCTCTCCTCTCCCATACCCTTAACAGCTTGTTGGGGGCCGGCAGAATGTTTCATAGCAAGGGTTTTAGGATCCAGATTACGGCAAATCTCTTTATTTACCAGATCGTGAGCTTGCTCTCTCTTCCCTCTGTCAGCCCCTCACCCCTCACCCACCAAGCGGCCAAGTCCTTGGAGTGAATTAATTGAAGGAGTGTTTAAAAATATCTCATTGCTCCATCTCCACGTGCTCCATCATTGATTGGAGGCAGATGGGTTGCAGATTTGTCAGTAGAATAGAAAAGGACCAGCATCTCGTTATAAATCTGTCTGGTTGGCATCAGATGATGGCAGAAAAGATAATAGGCCAGCAATATGAAAGGGGAATAAAGGCAGGGGTAGATCCTTAAACTTCAGAAAAGGATACTTCATTTTCTTAGTGCGTGTTTTTGTGGTTTTGTTTTTTTAATTTAAATGGCTGTTTTCCAATGATATTGATATTTATTTATCTTTCATTCGTGGATCTATTTAATTTCTCACGGGTGTCTGCTGAACGGCCGTCTGGTGTTCTTGGCAGTCTCAGCAGCTGCTTCAGATTATGGACTCGTTGAGCAAGGACTGTCCTTTAAAAATGGAATGAACTCTATTTTGGTGGCTGGATTTGTTCATCTGGGTCCCAGTAGAATAGGTGGTGGTCTGTGTTAAAGACCCTGGATGAAGTCCATGGGGGCAAGGAGAGGGACAACCCCCCCCCCACCACCACCACTTACAAACCCTGTATATTAGAGGCTGCATTTAAACCAAGAGGACTTTCTTCTGTTACATTTCATCAGGAGTGCCATCTGTCACTCAGTCTTTGTGATCTGGCGTGGAACTTCCCATCACGTGCCCTGCCACCCCAGCTTCCCGGCCTCTGTGCTTGAAGGATCCCAGAGATGGTGGCCAAGGTGGAAGTGGGGTGGAGGCCTGTCTGCCTCCCAAGCTCCGCTCTTCCCATAGCAGCAGATTTGTGGTATCAGATGCCCGTGGACCGTAGGTGGTCCACAGACATGTGTGTTTTGGATCACACAGGATTCTGAAAACCTTTAAATAGTTTGCTTAGACTTGACATCTTGGAAAGTGAAGTCAAGTGGGCCTTAGAAAGCATCACTGTGAACAAAGCTAGTGGAGGTGATGGAATTCCAGTTGAGCTGTTTCAAATCCTGAAAGGTGATGCTGTGAAAGTGCTGCACTCAATATGCCAGCAAATTTGGAAAACTCAGCAGTGGCCACAGGACTGGAAAACATCAGTTTTCATTCCAATTCCAAAGAAAGGAAATGCAAAAGAATGCTCAAACTACCGCACAATTGCACTCATCTCGCAAGCTAGTAAAGTAATGCTCAAAATTCTCCAAGCCAGGCTTCAGCAATACGTGAACCGTGAACTCCCTGATGTTCAAGCTGGTTTTAGAAAAGGCAGAGGAACCAGAGATCAAATTGCCAACATCCGCTGGATCATGGAAAAGCAAGAGTTCCAGAAAAACATCTATTTCTGCTTTATTGACTATACCAAAGCTTTTGACTGTGTGGACCACAATAAACTGTGGGAAATTCTGAAAGAGATGGGAATACCAGACCACCTAACCTGCCTCTTGAGAAATCTGTATGCAGGTCAAGAAGCAATAATTAGAACTGGACATGGAACAACAGACTGGTTCCAAATAGGAAAAGGTGTACATCAAGGCTGTATATTGTACCCTGCTTATTTAACTTATATGCAGAGTACATCATGAGAAACGCAGGGCTGGAAGAAGCACAAACTGGAATCAAGATTGCCGGGAGAAATATCAATCACCTCAGATATGCAGATGACACCACCCTTATGGCAGAAAGTGAAGAGGAGCTAAAAGCCTCTTGATGAAAGTAAAAGAGGAGAGTGAAAAAGTTGGCTTAAAGCTCAACATTCAGAAAACGAAGATCATGGCATCCGGTCCTATCACTTCATGGGAAATAGATGGGAAACAGTGGAAACAGTGTCAGACTTTATTTTCTGGGGCTCCAAAATCACTGCAGATGGTGATTGCAGCCATGAAATTAAAAGACGCTTACTCCTTGGAAGAAAAGTTATGACCAACCTAGATAGTATATTCAAAAGCAGAGACATTACTTTGCCGACTAAGGTCCATCTAGTCAAGGCTATGGTTTTTCCTGTGGTCATGTATGGATGTGAGAGTTGGACTGTGAAGAAGGCTGAGTGCTGAAGAATTGATGCTTTTGAATGGTGGTGTTGGAGAAGACTCTTGAGAGTCCCTTGGACTGCAAGGAGATCCAACCAATCCATTCTGAAGGAGATCAACCCTGGGATTTCTTTGGAAGGAATGATGCTAAAGCTGAAACTGCAGTATTTTGGCCACCTCATGAGAAGAGTTGACCCACTGGAAAAGAATCTGATGCTGGGAGGGATTGGGGGCAGGAGGAGAAGGGGATGACCGAGAATGAGATGCCTGGATGGCATCACGGACTCGAGGGACATGAATCTGAGTGAACTCCGGGAGACGGTGATGGACAGGGAGGTCTGGCGTGCTGCGATTCATGGGGTCACAAAGAGTTGGACACGACTGAGCGACTGAACTGACTGAATAATGTTTCACCTAAAAAAAAAAAAATGTTGATTCTGGTTTCTCCCAAATGTTGGGAAATCTGATAATAAAAGACCAGCCCTTTTGTCTTGGTATCACTTATTGAAATGCTTAACAGCCCTACCTTTGTTTAAGCACTTTGCATGTATTAATTGATTTAATCCCCACAACAATGTGATTTAAAAGGACTATTATTATCCCCATTTCGCAGGTGTGAAAACTGAATCATAGAAAGATTAAGCAGCTTGCTGTTGGTTTTACAGCTAGTGAGTGGCAAAGCCAGGTTTTAAACCTGCCCAGCCTGGCTCTGGAACCCAGACTGTAACCACTAGGCTATACTGCTTGGTCCCACAGGGGTGGAGGGTGGGAAGAGTCAGCTGGGGATGAAGAGTGGCTGCCCCCCAAGACAGGCCATGTGCCTCTCAGGTTGGACAGAGTCTTTTCTGAGATGAGTTGCTCGTGTTTCTTGCTTGACCCCTTACTTCTCTAAGGCAGCCCCTGAGAGAACGAGAGCTTGGAGTCCCTCTTCTCAGGGTATGACGCTGTCTAGCAGTTGTGGCTGCTTTTCTTGTTAATCCCTTCAAAACACTCCCTTCTTATTTCCGTTAACTGTGTTCTTAATGAAGAGTTCCTTTGTGATTACTGGTTGTGCGGACACCATAGCATGGTCTTATCAGATGCAGAGCTTTGAGACAGCCCAGTGTACGACCACATGGGTTTAATCCTTTGAAATATCGAGAATACATTTCTTAGTGGCAAATGTAGTGGAGCATTTAGCAGGCCCTGGAATTTATTCTTTCTTATGTGATTTTCAAGCATGGCTGGTTAGGGCTGTGACTTCACTTACCCATTTCCTAACACAGCTACTTTTCTTATCTCTTGAGGAGTGTGGCTGATGTCCTTGGTTTGTTTGTTTGTTTGTTCTTTGCAACATATGCAGACAGTGATGACTGGGGATGCCTTTTAAATTGAGAAAGAATCATTCAGAGAGTATGTATGTTCAGTGAATTGGTCGTGTCCAATTCTTTGCGACCCTATGGGATGTAGCCTGACATGCTCCTCTGTCCATGGGATTCTCCAGGCGAAAATACCAGAGTGGGTTGCCATGCCCTCCTCCAGGGATCTTCCTGATCCAGGGATCAAACCCGTGTCTCGCTGCATTGGCAGGAGGATTCTTTACCGCTGAGGCACCTGGGAAGACCCTCAGAGAATGTATTTCTGTGCCTTCTTAAGAGTGGCACAGTTTGCTGACTGTCCAGTAGGTGGCAGTAAATGTCAGCACTTTGTCCAGACTGGCTGTGTGACTCCCTTTGGTCCTTAGGGAATCTCAATTCCCACAGGATCCCATTCTCTTTTGATTAAAACATGTTTCCACCAAATATATATTTTTGGTGTTTGTGAGATGATTCTCATATGTGTGTGTGCTCAGTCGTGTCCAGCTCTTTTGCGACCCCTTGGCCTGTAGCCCTCCAGGCTCTTCTGCCCGTGGAATTTTCCAGGCAAGAATACTGGAGTGGGTTGCCATTTCCTCCTGCAAGGGATATTCGAAACACAAGGAGCAAACCCTTGTCTCTTGCATCTTTTGCATTAGCTTACCATTAGCACCACTTGGGAAGCCCTGTTTACAGATATCACCATAAACAAATACAAATAGGACCATTTGCTTGAACTTGGAACTCCAAGTCTATATGACTACACATATATGATTTCATTAAGTCCTTGAAAAACTTATGAAATATTATGCTCATTTTAAAGATGGGGAAACAGAGATATTTTGCTTTTACATTGTAATTGGGTACCTGTTTTTTTTGTCATCTACTTCTACTGTGTTTCATAGTATCCACATTTTGCAATTAATTCACATTTTATTAAAATTTCACAAGCTTTGAAACAGTACAGGGCACGACCACTTGTCTATAGTCCTTTGTTCATTTGTTTGCTCCAATCATTTTGATCAAAGGCAGCAAGATAGCCAAGTGTCCTTGCAAGAAGAGATAATCAAGAATTTAAGAGGCAATGCACAAGAAGGACAGCAACGGTGCCCGAAAGAAGTGAGCTTATCTTTGAACGGAGGTGTGACGTTCAAAAGAAAATGCTGCCATTGAAACAAAGTGGGAATAAGGTTAGGCAACGGAGAACGATGGTTAGACCTGAGCTTGAAGACGTTAATCTAGCATCTATTTTCAAATAGAAGAAGTGGTTGCAGGGCATGAAGGGAGATAAGGTAAAAGAGAACAGATGGAAGGAGAGCATTCTTCTCAATTAGGTATCAGGCAAAATTGTATTTTTGTTTGTGGACCAAATTGTAGTTTTGTTTTTACCCTTGTACTTGGTCGCCCAGTCGTGTTTGACTGTTTGCGACCCCATGGATTCCTCTGCCCATGGAATTTTCCAGGCAAGAATATTGGAATGGATTGCCATTTCTTCTGCCAGGGGATCTTCCCGACCCTGGGATCAAACCTTTGTCTCCCACATCTCCTGCACTGGCAGGCGAATTCTTTATCACTGAGTCATCTGGGAAGCTCTTGTTTTTAATCTCAGTCTTCATGTAAAAAGAGAGTTAGGATCTGATAACCAGCTTTGTTAGAGAAGTCCATGTGAACAAAGCAAAATTGGGTTAATATGTCTAGAAGTGAAGTGGATGAATATCAGCTGACAATGCGTAGACATGCTAAAGGGATGATGATTTCTGGGTGATGGGTTCAGCAGTTACTTTTTATACTGAAATGCAACATAGG
The DNA here is from genome assembly GCF_016772045.2 of Ovis aries. Taxonomy (NCBI): domain Eukaryota; kingdom Metazoa; phylum Chordata; class Mammalia; order Artiodactyla; family Bovidae; genus Ovis; species Ovis aries. The sequence continues at coordinate 64,730,360 of NC_056068.1, read as the reverse complement.
GTCTAGAGAAAGTGTCAAAAGTAAATATTGGACTAATTTCTAAGAAGAGAATAGAGTGTAATGGAATTATAGACTGAATCTGTTCCCCTAGTGTTTTCTTGGGATTCAAAGTCATCTATCAGCAGATATTAGTAAAACCATCATAGCACAGAAGCACTGCAGGGATCATTGATTTTCCCATCATGATTAATTGCTAACATTTCAATGAAGAACTAATCATGTGCAAGCATTTCTCTCTTAGTCTGAGAAGACCAAAATTTGGAGTCTTTTCAAGACATTAATACATTGGGGTTGAGGACCTGTCGCAGTTCTCTCCTGGGAAATACTTTGGGATGGAGACTTGTGTGCAGGAAATTTATTGAGAGAACTTCTCAGAATAAATCCTTGTAGAATAGAGAAGGGAGCAAGGGTGAGCAGAGGAAGAAGCTGAAACAGTCCAACAAAGTGCCTGTCCCATTCTTCAGGAAGTTCTGGTGCCGAAAGGTCCTGAATGGAGAGAAAAGAGACCTCTACCACTAGAACAACCCGCCCCTGGACTGCGTTGTGCTCGGGCAGTGGGCCTGGCCCTGGGTGAAGACAGAGATAGAGTTGGTAAGCATTGTCACTTATCAACACTCCCAGCAGCTGGGGGGATAAATGCCTCAGTCCTGAACGTGGGGGCATTCAGGGGAACTCACCACAGCATCCACTGTTAGCTCCAGATTTGAATGTTTGAGAGAGGTTCTGTTGCTTTCCATCTGAATATCCAGGCGCCACAAAACTGTCATCTGTAATAAAATACTGTACCTTAAAAGGAGGGTGCCGTTGGGCAGCAGGGAGGCAGGTGGGTTCTGGTGGGCAAGGCTGGAGAGCAGGTGTCACTGCCCTGGTTCTACCTGTGACCCACACAGCCCCCAAAGACACATGATGTAACCCTTCTCATCACTCAGACCTTCCAAAGGTATCTGGTCCAACAGGAGCCTGGTTATCTCAAATTGATGCCCAAGAAAGGGAAACCAGTTCTAGTGAATGGAAGGGGCCAGAAAGATCCACAGATAAATATCCCAGGAGCCAGAGTCTAGCTGTCACTGGTATTTCCAGCGTTCACAGCGGCTGTTTCTAGGCTCCTGCTACTGTTGTCTCTCGTGGAGTCCTTGCCTTGGAAGAGGGGAGGCAGGGGACTGGGTCATCCCTCTCTGGAACATCCACTGCCTTGTTCTGTTGATTCAAGAAGCCGTGCGTTCTGTCAACCTCCGGCCCAAAGTGCTTGTATGTTGACTTTTCCCCTATCTGTTCCCTTGGTAAATATGCAGATGTGTTCAGAGACGAAAGAGCGCTTTTGTATGTAATCCAAGGCCTTGCAGATTATACCTCTGTGGGTATTTCCTCTTGTTTTCTCACAGCAGGTGAGACCTGGTCTGCTTTGAGACCAGGACATTGGTTATCAATGTGTCTGTGTTTTTATTAGCATGACAACTCAGTTCAAATGGCCCAATTATAGAGTAACAGAAGGTAAAGCAAGCAACATTGAAACTTTCCTTTCCTTACCTGTTTTTAAGAGTTACACACCTCTTATTTACAATGGCAGATAGATATCGTGCATATTTCCAGAAAATGGGTAAGGCAACACTGACTGTTTTGAATCTACATTTAGAGACTACATTTGGCACATGGAATGTATTAGCTGAATAAAGGGGTATGAAGAATTTACTATCCACTGTCAAACAGATTATCTTGAACAATTAAAAGAAAAATTTTTTGTCCTTTGGGTCAAAAAATTTTTTGTCCTATGGCTCTTTTCCCATAATGAAAAAATGTGGCCTTATTAAAAAACAAACCAAAAAACCCCCAAACTTCTAATATTACAGAGTAGCATGAAGAAATAAAAGCTTGTCTCTCAGCTCAATCCTGTTCTCTAAAAATACTCACTTTTTGGGTCTTTTGAGGCAGACATGTAACCTGTAACATGAGACAATGTAAACATCCAATTCTTAATATGCAAATTGCATAATCCTATCCAGCTTACTTCAACTTGCTTTTCACTTCATGCCTCGTATATATGCATATGATATATATATATATATATATATATAAAATCCATATATCTGGTGATAGCTCACTGTCCACTCTATGGTTATATAATAATTGATTTAAGCAGTCCTTGATCGATACATATTTAGGTCATCTCCAAGTCTTTGTTATTATGATTATTATAAGAATTTTGAGTGAAATATGAGTTGGAAGTGGAGAAGGCAACGGCACCCCACTCCAGGGCTGCCGTCTATGGGGTCGCACAGAGTCGGACACGACTGAAGTGACTTAGCAGCAGCAGCAGCATGAGCTGGAAGAAGAGAATGAGGCAGGACCACTGAGCTTGGTTAGAAGATGACATCTGGGTGGAGAATACTGGCCTATATTAGGCTATAGAGCTGCATAGGCATTACCAGATTCCAAGGATATTTAGAAGGACTCAGTGACCAAGCACATGTAGGGGCCTGAGGGAAGATTCCTAGGGAGCTCCCATGTGTCTCGGTGGACAGAAGTGCTTCAGGGTACTTAGGATGCTGAGAAGTAAGGAGGGGGATCAGGAGAGAATTAAGGGTCTTGGAGTGGCTGACACCGCTTCATGCTACAGTGACATTAAATAATGTAAGTCCTGAAACGGGATCATTTTCAAGGTGGTTGCTGAGCAGAGCCAGAATTAGCAATATAAGGGCTACTGTTGGCATGTGATTGTGAGTTGGGAATGGCTGGAGAGAAAGTGAATGTGATTTTTTTTTTTTTCAAAGAGTGGGCATCCAAGGGAGGATGCGAGAGCAGGGTTACATTTTCGTTTACTTGCTTTAGTTTCAGTGTAGGTGTGAGGTAAGCGTGCTCAAAAGGTTGTCTAAGTGATGCTGAGATCTTGAGTTCCCTTTGTGGAAGAAGCTGATGAAGAATAGGAGTAGAACCAGAGGGTAATTCATCACTTGCTCTGGAGGTTCCTGCAGGAGAAGACACGGCAGCACTCTGAGTACTTGGTCAGAGTTTCCTGCAGTCTTCCTGCTCCAACCCACGATGCAGGGAAAGAGAGCTCAGAGCAGAGGGCGCGGAAAAGCTCATGTGCCTAAACCACTAGACCCATGCAGCCAACCCTCCGTGGCCCTTTGAGTGACAGAGGGGGCAGCTGGCTGGAGTTGGATATATTTTAGTAGTGGTTGTTATTTACTTTTTTGTTTCACTGTCCATAGCCTTCCTAAGTCTCACTAGCTGGATCTCTTCTATTTTTCTTCATAATCTTTCATCTGTGCTCTTGTGTAGCTCCTAAAACTTCCTCGGACTCATTCTCGATCCCCATTCTCTTGGCTCTGCGTTCTCTCTGGATCCCTTCTTGGGCACTTGCATACCACATAACTCCCAAGTGTATGTTTCTATCTCAGACCTTTCCTCCAAGCTCCAGTTTCCTATATCCCTCACCCTAATGGACATCTCCATTTGGGCATTGCACAGGCATCTCAAAATGATCACGATACAGTGGAAATGTTGGTTATTTCCCCTGCAGACTCACCCCTACTCCTTCAAGAGTCAAAGCTAGAAAGGTAAGTATTGGCCCTGTTTTTTTCTCTTCCATCAGTCCCAATCTACAAGCGTTCTCAGTTCTGTCTCCAAAACGTGCCTAAGTGTGGCCTTGTCTCTCCATGCTAGCCCGGGCACGTCATCTCTCCAGCGGAAGCTTCCCAACCTCCTAACTTTCATTTCCTCAAACACCCCCCAGTCTTGCCCACCTTCGGGCCCATTCCCTTTGTCTGGACCACTTCCTACCCTCCACCTACCACCATTCTGCAGTTGGCCGTCGCCCTCTTACATGGAAACGTCCTTTAGTTCTTAGCTGGAGCCGTGTTTCCCAGAGAGCTCTTCTCTCATCCCGCCACTGAAAATAGGTCCCCCTTTCTTAGTCCTACATCATTCTCCTTTCCCCCCTTCTTCATGGCATCAGTTACAATTTTATTTATCTTCTTATGTCTGTCTACTTCCATCACCAGAATGTAAGCACTCTGATGGTTGGTTCATCATGGCATCTCCCAGGATCTGAACGCTACGCACTCAGTACACATTTATTAATTGAATACTCACCCACCTCAGCCTGGGGATGTCGGAAAGCCTTCTCTAGAGAGATGACATTTGGGCTGGGCCTTTTCCAGGAACTTTGTCCCCATCACATTTATTACAGCGCTTCATTATTACAGGAGTGTGCTAAGTGTTTTCTTGTCTATCTGAGCCATCGCAATCCTGAGATCTCTCTGAGGATGAGGACTATGTTCATTTCTTTGTGCCCCAACTTATCATTATCACAGTGCATGTTGGTGTAACTGAATTGTCTGATTTGGCAAGGAGGCATGCAAGGGCATAGAGAGGATGGTTTTAAGGGAGGAACAGCACCAAAGTTGAAAAAAAAAAAACACAACAACCCTGCTCTTTTGCTTGTTAGGACAAGTCCTCCTTTTTAGTTCCTGGCGATCAGTTGAACTTCTCTGCCTAGCAGTCAATAAATAACCAGCCTTTTCACTGCAAAGGTTGACAAGGTTCAAGTAGGTTATAAGAATAATTGGGCAGCAGCTCATCTTGTGAAGCCAAAAATGTATTTGTCATAGTCAATTATGTTCCCATGCTGTTGTCTGGGAAAGATTACAAACTCCTGTAGCTGCTGTTATTTTAAAATGCAATAAAATGGAATCAGATAAAGAGTTTTTGAGTCCACTTCCCCCTGTCTTTCCCAAGACTTCTGGCTTTCTCTGAGTGATGTCTTTCTGTTCTTTTTCCTCTTTCCTTCTGAAGGAAGACAAGGAGAAGTTAGCATTCATTTGATATTCAAAGAAGGATTTAAGTAAAAAATGATGTGCAAATTACATCAGAGAATAAATCCAGGGCTCAACAGTACAACTGCTTGTGAAACTGGTCTAGAAAAAGGTCTATTAATATTGATGCTTTTTAACTTTTAAAGAGATTCTGAATGTATTTAATCATTCCCATTAGAGTTCTCTTCTTTGACTTCCTATTGTGGTTGGAAAAGAAAAAGCCCTGGGTCTAAAAATAAATACATCTTGCCGTTGGTATATGTTTCCTGGTAAAGTTGAAGGACAGGGGACCCCTTCCAGAGCCCAAAACTGGGCTTTTGCCTAACACTTGGAAATGAATTGTCCGAGGAAACACATCTGCTGACAAAGCAAGAGATTTTACTGGGAAAGGGCACCCGGGTGGAGAGCAGCAGGGTAAGGGAACCCAGGAGAACAGCTCTGTCACATGGCTTGCAGTCTCAGGTTTTATGGTGATGGGGTTAGTTTCCGGGTTGTCTTTAGCCAATCATTCTGACTCAGAGTCCTTCCTGGTGCTGCACGCCTTGTTCAGCCAAGATGGATGTCAAAGAGAAGGATTCTGGGAGGTGGTCGGACATGTGGTATCTCCTTTTGACCTTTCCCAAACTCTTCCGGTTGGTGGAGGCTCATTAGTTCCGTGTTCCTTACCAGGACCTCCCGTCGTAAAATAACTCATGCAAATGGTTTCTATGGTGCCTGGCCAGGGTGGGCTGTTTCAATGTACTTCCCCTAACAGTAATGTAAAGAAACGTGTGTGATACTCCTATATTTCTTGAAGTTCTTTGCTGGAGTTTTCTAGGGCTGGGACACACATGTTGAGGGCTGTTTTTTGTGTCCTGGTGGGATAAGAAAATAAAACCTCTGCTCACTCGGCATGCTTTTTTTCTCCATCCTCAGGGAGAATTCTGTGATGTGATGAAGGGCCCGTTTATGGAACCCCTTCCTGAGCCTTATGAGAAAGTCTTCAGCTGGAACTACCCTCATCATCCTTAATGGTGAATGCTAGATTCTTCCTAGGTTCAGAGCTGGGGCAGTCAGACTGCTATTTTTGAGTTGAAAGTAGAATCGAAGTAGAGATGCTGTGTTTTCTAGTCTTCTCTGACATAGAAGTCGTTGTTAGCTGGAGCACCCACGGATCGTGTTTTCACTTTCTTTGCTTTCGCTTTCCCTCTGAAGACTCTCAGTGGGTTTCCAGGATAGTAAGCTGCAGATCTCCACACACAATCCCTATGTGTAAGTAATGGTTCAGCGCACAAAATCTACCCAGTTTGTCCAGAAGGGGGCGCTGTGGGGCCTCCTGCAGGCCAGCTGCAGGGCAAGGGTGGTTTTCCTGCTGCCCTGAATGGGGAGCCAGAGGGCACTTCCCTCCCCAGGCCAGCACCAGCTGTTGCCACGGGTTTTGAGAAGGGAAGCCCTGCCGCTTTGACTGTTTATATTCCAAGTGACCTGGAGTTGTTAAAATACCTGGGGACCAGAGCTCTGGAGCACAAGGCTATACCTGGGACAGCAGGACTGAGGTTGAGAACAAGTTGCCAGCGGTCGCCGTTGCCAGCCTGGTCCTGGGTCATCGTCCTAGTCCTCCTGGCTTCTCCCTGAACATCACCGGGGGGCTTCGAGCGAGATTTGCTGGTTCCAGAGCCTGGGTAGGTCCAATCTGGTTTGGTCTGGGATCCTGGCAGACTTTTTAAAAGTGAAGGGGCAATCATGGGAAGGAAGAGGAGGCTTTTAATGAGAGAGGAAAAAGACGAGGGATTGAGAAGTACGTTTCGAAAGCACTGGAAAGGCCCCAGAATAAACGTGGCGAGAGTGGAAGCCTGAAAGCGGATATTCCTCTCTTCCAAATGACTAACCAGCCACCCCAGAAGTCCAGCTTGTGTTCCAACCCAGTTGGAAGCAGGAAATCGAATTCAAACAGGTGTGAAAGCTCTGTGTTTTGGTTGCTGGGCTCACTCCCTTAGGAGGAGACCGTAGCGGAAGGAGGAGGGCCTTAGCCATGTGTCCATACGCTGGTCGAAAGAGGACGTCGCTCTCCACCTTTGAGCGAAGCTGCCCAGGCCAGTCAGCAAGATGGAGGTCTTCTCGAGTTTTCAAACAGCAGGAAAATCAGGCTTCTGCGCCGCTGTGAGTTTAGCATCTGGTCAAGGGGGCATTTAAAATTAACTTTTGAGTTTCTCATGTCATAGAATCATAGGGTATTTACAGAATATATACATGAATACAGTCAAAAAAATCACTGGGGTGGGGGGTGAGCTTTACTGCAAGAATTTCTGAGTCCTCCTTCGAGAGAATCTTAAGATTATTTGAATTTATTGATTTTACACATAGAAACATAGGGAAGCAGAGCTGACTTCCTGGGCATGGGATGGGCAGCTACACAGGGCTCAGAAGGGACCTGTCCTTGGTTTAATGCTCTATAGTCACATTCTTGAAATTCTTAATAACAGAGTCCTGGGGTTTTAATTTTTGCACTAAGCCCCGCAAGTCGCATGGCCAGTCCCGCTGGGAAGCCACACAGAAACAGGCCTGTATGGAATACTGCTGTTCATGGTGACATGAAGAGGATGAGAATATCTGATCTCTTGCAGTACCCTAGACTGTTTCATAATGAGATACTTGGCATAAAGCAGTTTCTGGGACCCGTGTTGTAGTGGTTGGAAGGATTTTCTGTTGCACGGCTTCCTGACAGTAAAACTCCAGGGAAGTTAACTAGCCTCTCTGAGACTCAGTTTATTTATCTGTTAAATAGGGACAATATCACACACCAGATAGGTTTGGAAAGGATTAAGGCAGAATGTGAGCCTGGGACACAGAGGCCACCTGTGATGATGATTGTTTTTCTTTATCTCGGAATAGCCTTTACTGTGTTGCTTTAAGCCTGGTGAACTTAGGTGGGGTTATCTGTCAGTTTCTCTACTTTGCAAGTTAGGTTGCCAACACTCATACGCACGGCTGTGTGTTTGCTAATTCTTTCTTGAGAACCATAGTGATAAGATTAGAAAGTTGGTCCTAGACGTCTTTGATCTTATGGTGGTATTTGCACTAGTGATGGTTTGTTTGAAGGTTTTTCTCTTTCTGTGCTTTTAACCCTTGAACTATTTGTACTCATAACACACCTGATTCAAAACATGTGGTGCATTTTCTACCACACTCTCCGATGCCAGCTGGGTGTCCTACCATTCAGTTCAGTTCTTACACCATCTACCTGGGAGTTAGCATCAGATCCCATAAGTTAAGGGTTCAGTCCCACGAGGATGCCCCACTGCAGATGCTGGTTGAAAGCCCGGGTTGTATTTTGATTGACAGGCTGGACATTCAGGGGGTTCCCATAACCCCCTCAATAGATTTGCTAATGTGCTGAAATGACCCACAGATTTCAGGGCAACACTTTAGTTACGTTTCCAGAAAGTGAAAGTGAAAGTCACTCAGTCGTGTCCGACTCTTTGCGACCCTAGGGACTATTCAGTCCATGGAATTCTCCAGGTCAGAATACTGGGGTGGGTAGCCTTTCCCTTCTCCAGGGGATCTTCCCGACCCAGGAATTGAGCTGGGGTCTCCTGCATTGCAGGCGGATTCTTTACCAGCTGTGCTACCAGGGAAGCCCCCTGGGTATCCAAGTTTCTTGCAAAGAATACAATTCAAGAACAGCCAATGGACGAGATGATAGGCAAGGTATGGAGAAGGGAGTCTGGTCCCCTCTCTGGGCACACCTTGATGTGTTTACAACATGGAAGCTCTAGAAGCTTCCTTTAGAGATTTCTATGGGAGTTTCATGGTATCGGCATGATTGATGACACCACTGGCCGTTGGTTATTAACTCAATCTCCAGCTCCTTTCTCCTCCCCCAGGGTCCGGGTGGGAGGAGGGGCTGAAGTTCCCAACCCTCTAATGCTTTGGTCTTATTGGTGACAGCCGCCAGCCTGAGCTGTCTTTGCGCTGCAGATGACAAGAACTAAGTGTCCTTTCTGCGCTGCCTAGGGATAGATGATAGACCAAGCTGCTTCCAACTGCAGGGCGTCATCTACATGCAGGCGCTGAGTGCCAGCGCTGCTGCTCCCGTTCTTCACCTTCTTGTCTCGAGACCCAGCCCGGGCCACTTCCCTGCTTCCAGCTGTGGTCATCTGGATTTTGTGCCCCAAGTCTAAGAAGGTGACATCTACCTAACAACCCAACAGGGAGAATCATCCCATTTGTCTTTATTATCCAGGCAGGTCAAAGTTAAGGTGTCGAGACCAAGTCATTCAGAGTTCTTGCTTTCCTTTCCTCTGTGACCTAGGAGATGTCTGTGGGGAGCTGAGTCTGTTGGACAGCTCTCGACTTCCTTAAGGCTAGAGGGGGTCCACGTGGGAAGGACGGGAGGTCAGGGAGCAGGGGGAGTAGAATGGCCATGCTCAACGCCTGCGTGGATGGGATTGCGTCTTCCAGGCTGGTAAGAAGAGATGCAACTGAAAATTTCTGTTTTGCAAGTAACTGCAGGCCGATCCGAATAAACTCACAAATGGAGTCTCTCAGCTGGTAGCCTAGCCGTGGGCAGGCTCCGCAGGGCTGGTGTCCCTCCTTCCTATCCAGGAGGCTCTGAATGGCCTCTCTTCTCATCCCATGTGTTTCAGAGCCCCGTGGAGCTGAGTAGGAAGCTAAGCTGCCGCTGCTTAGGGTAAGACTGCCTTTATTTAGATCTCTTAAGATTAGGTAACTCACATCATCTCCCTGAGGGAGAGGAAGGGGCATTGCCTTTTATTACCCTACAAACAGTGGACCCCAAATATCTATTTCAGTGGGCTTTACTTAACTCAGTGTGGAGTTGCTGTGAACTTAATATCCTCTGGATGACTCACCCAGGGTAGCACTTCAAGTTTGGGCTGTGTTTCCTTAGCCAAACTCGGCTCTTATTTTTGTTCAACCCTCTTCAAAAGAGAGAGCGGTCAAGGCATGCGAAATTTCCGTGGCAAGGAACGCTGAATCAGCTTCTATGTCACGATAAGGATAATAAGGTGTTTCTTCTTGTTGTCACCATGGACTCAGAATGTTCCAGAACATTTGGTTCAGCCCCCTCAGTAGCCAGAAGTCCACAGTCCAACTGAGCAGAGAGACCTGGGTTTTAGTCCTTGCTCTGCTGCTGGCTTCTGGACCAGAAATAGGTCCACTAAATCTCACAATACCCGGAGTACTGTGAGTTTGAAAGATTGAAAGGAAGAAGGAACTGGAGGTTGAAGACTGTCTCAGGCATATTCTAAGCTGCTCTGTATTGCTGTGTTTGTCCCTTCACCTGGGGCCTCCGCTGGCTATTCTGGGGTCCCTGAGACCATTATTCGCCTGGATGATACTTCTCTGTCTGGAGGCTTGGTGGAAGGTGAGGTGGCAAAGCGAACCTTCCCTTAGCTCCCTTGCCCTTTAATTCCCCCAGAGCCTCTCACATACAAGGGGGTTGTGAATGTGTAGACTTTATTGAAGATATGAGAATATCCAGAGGGGATGATGATGTTTAAAAAGATAACTTTTTATTAATTTAAAAGATTTTTTAAAATATATTAAAAATTTTTAATATTATTTTTTAATCTAAAAAAATTAAAATTTAAAAATTAAAAAATATTGTTTCTTTAAATTATTATTCTCCAGCTGCAATGTCATGACCAGAGATTTAACTGCACAGCAGAAATGGGACCCAGAGCTGTGTCTCTCCAAACCCTGGGGCCATTTGGCTTTGATCATTTCCACTAACTAGATCAGAATCTACAGGTTCGAATTTTCCTGGAATTCCATGCTATTCTTTTCTGGTGGGATGGTGGCCCTCTAGCCGGTGAGCGGTGATTGAAGGTGTGGCCGTGGGGTGAGCTCTCCAGGTTAGAAAGGAAGGGATCCGCCTGGCTGGCCTGGCCTGCCTTTTTCTGCTGAGTCACTCGGTCATTTTCTCGGCCAGAAAGTTCATGCTTTTGACTAATGTGAAGGGAATTTTAATATTTAATCAGGAGAGTTAAATGAGCTATTTGCACATTTATGTAGTTGAAAAGCATTCTTTCGCTCCAGCAGGTTCAGGTGGTCAGATCTGCACATCCAGTGTACAAGGGACAGACAGGCAGGGACAGGGCATCGTGGCAGGTATCTGGTGCCCTTGTGCCGAGGCTTTGGAGACCCAGGAGCTGTGTCTCTGACTCCTCCACCTCTGGCTGAGGGCACGTTTGGGTACAGAGTGTGAATCTCAGCCTTCACCTGGACATCATGAGCCAAGCAGGATGCCCCCACTGCCTGCGAGAGGGAGATGGGGGAAAGAATCACAGCTGGGGGGCCTTGTACAAGGCAGGGGAGTTTATCTTTCAAGACTCCTGGGGTTAAGGTTGGGATTGTTCAGGAGCTGGGGATGGATTTGGTGACAGAAAGGCAGTAAGCTTGCAAATTGCTGAGGATGGGAGGGCTCCATTGAACAAAGACGTCTTCTTCCTTCACATGTGAACTGGTAGATGCTGGCTCATGGTTATAAAAGGGACTCAAATGTCTGGAGCCTCCTCTAGTCATTCCCACCAGATTAAAAGCTTGGAGACGGAGGAGGAAAAATTTTTGACAAAGTCTGTATATTAAAAAAAACTTGAACATTTTTAGGCAAAGAATTCTTTAAAATGTCTTTTTAATATCTGCATGCCATTTTAAGATGCATGTTCTAGTGACACCTATAATACTTTTCATTTGGTTATATTTCGTATATGGAGGAGGCCACAGATTACTAGAAATCAATCCTGAATATTCATTGGAAGGACTGATGCTGAAGCTGAAACTCCATACTGCCAATGTCAAGACGGACTCATTGGAAAAGACCCTAATCATTGGGAAAGATTGAAGGCAGGAGAGAAGGGGATGGCAGAGGATGAGATGATTGGACAGCATCACTAACTTGCTGGAGGCTCATGGGTTTGATCATTTCCTGACTGAACTAGATCAGAGAATGCTACAGGTGATTGATGATTTTCCTGAAATTCCATGTCTGAATGCCTCTTCCTGATGACCAAATATTAATTTGATGAAAGGCTTAGCAGTGAATACCAGTTTGGGAATTACTTTTGCCATCTCTGCTCAGGACATTAAGATAGCAAAAAGAATTGGAAGAAAGAATGCAGATACTGTGGGTCACCTGCAGCCATCAGGCTTAAAGTGACCAGGGAAGGGACTCCTGTGTTAACTGCAGGATGGAGGCAATATCAGCGTCTGGACTGGCCTCTGCCTTCAGCATGGGAGCGTTAGAAGTTAGGCCAGTCTTCTGGAATATCACCTGGGCCTCCAGCTCAAGCTGCAGTGAAATAGGTGCTGTTCATTGATCTAACAGATGCATGTAGAGTGGCTGGCCCTCTGCTTTGGTGTTAAGGATGACCCTCTGTACGGATTCCCTGATGGCTCAGACAGTAAAGAGTCTGCCTGCAGTGTGGGAGACCTGGGAAGATCATGACATTTTTAGTATTTTTAAAATCAGGAGAATTAAAATGGGGGTATTGAGCAACTTCACTTTTCTGTGAGTCAGATACCGCTGTCTGATGGGGCCCAGCCACCTGGCGCCTGGAGAGAATGCCTTTTGGTCTCCTGCAACCTGCTGTCCTCACAGCCTGGCCAGAACCTTAGTGCAGGACCCCTGGCACCTAAAAGGAGTGAGAGGTGTTTGAGTATCGGACTGGTTATTTTCCCGATGAGCAACTCCAGTCAGATACAAGGAGATAGATCTAGCAGCAGAAAGTCACCTGCCAGGACATGCGTGGCAGGTATCATGGTGCCCTTCTGCCGAGGCTTTGGAGACCCAGGAGCTGTGTCTCTGACTCCTCCACCTCTGGCTGAGTCCATGGCACAAGAGAAGGCTGCAGAGAAGGCTGCACGCTCAGCCTGCTCACCTAGGAAAATCACACAGCAGCAAGCAGGATGAATACCCCCAGGTAAGCAGTGCTTAAATCTCTCTGGAACACCTGAAACTGAGATGGGGAAAGAATCACAGCTGGGGGGGCCAATGCGGGAGACCCGGGTTCAATCCCTGGATCAGGAAGATCTCCTGGAGAAGGAAATGGCAACCCACTCCAGTATTCTTGCCTGGAAAATCCCATGGACGGAGGAGCTTGGTAGGCTACAGTCCCTGCACACCTCATCACTGCCAAAAATCTGCCAGAAAAAGAGATCTGAGGATGCCAGGCCTGGACGGATGCTGTGCTGGACTCAGGGCATCGCTTCCAGGTGGCTTTCCCAAGCCCTTCCACTGCCACCGAGAAGAGTCTGGAAACCCTGGAAGCCTTTATTTTGACAGGCAAATCTGGGCCTTGGAGCTCGAGCTCTCTCACTTGTCTCACTCAACAAGCATAAATACTGTTTGACCCCCGGGCATTTCTTGTGCCGACTGTATGCAATAGTCTATATGCAATTGCCAGCAGAACCCCTGCCCCAAAGCAGCAGAGGCTGGCTTCCTCTGCCCGCCGCTGGTGACATCCCCCACCCTGGACACAGGGGGGCGCTGTGGCCCCACTTTTCCTCAAAAACAATTGAGCCACTCCCCAGGTTTTCTGAGTGAGCCCTGAAGATCCTAGTCCTTTGTACTTACGTGATTTCATTACTCTGTGTTTTCCTACGTGGAAATTAGTGGAAGGATGGCAGCGACCTAAAATTGCACACGCAGAAAATGTGCATGACTTCTTCAACTAGGAAACCTCAAAAACTTGACAGCAACTATGTTTTCATTGTAACAAATAAATATTCCATACACCTTGTGAGAATAGTCTTCAACACACACAGACACACACACAGACACACACACACACACACACACACACGCACATATAAAATAGGACATTTATATGTGATTTTTATTTATTCGCCAAAATAGATATCACTCAGCTATCTCTTTTATTTTTTTCACTTTATAATAGCCCCAGTGACTTTTTCAGTCTTTCCTACACTATTTTTTTTTTTTCCAAAATGACTTTATTTAGCTATCTGGGGCCATCAAATCTGAGGTGTGAAGTATTAGGGTTGAAAATGAAAAAAGAGGCACCTTAATGAAAAGCCCTAACTGAAGTGAAGAGAAGCTTAAAATGATGGCATTTTGGTTATTCACAGAGCAGCATCTGAGCAGTATTAATTTTCATGGTGGGTCAAAAGCTGCTCATTTTCCCTAGAACTAAAGGAATAGTTACAATCCTTAAATTCCCTGAGAGGCCTTCTTCCACAAACCTGCCCCCACTTTCCTATGGACTGGTTGACAGTCCGATGGGCCAGTTCTCCAGGCACAAAGGTGGAGTTTAGTGCTATATCTAGCTAGGAAGGCATTGTTTGAGGGAGGGGAAGGTGCCTACAAGGTAGAAATGGTAGCCCAGGCCTGTTGTCATGCAGTCGCTGAATCGTGTCCGACTCTTTGAGACTCCATGGATCGAAGCACGCCAGGCTTCCCTGTCCTCCACTGTCTCCCAGAATTTGCTCAAGTTCATGTCCATTGCGTCAGTGATGCCAGCCAACCATCTCATCCTCTGCCACCCCTTCTCCTTTTCCCTTCAATCTTTCCCATCATCATCAGGGTCTTTTCCAATGAGTTGGCTCTTTGCATCAGGTGGCCAAAGTATTGGAGCTTTAGCATCAGTCCTTCCAATGAATATTCAGTTGCTTTCCTTTAGAATTGACTGGTTTGATTTCCCTGCAGTCCCAGGGATCTTCAAGAGTCTTCTCCAGCACTGCATTTTGAAAGCACCAATTCTTCAGTGCTCAGCGTTTCTCATGGTCCAGCTCTCACATCCACACATGGCTACTGGAAAAATTACAGTTTTGACTATATAGACCTTTGTCAAGCGATGTCGCTGCTTTTTAATACTCTGTCCAGCTTTGTCACCGCTTTTCTTCCAAGAAGCAAACACCTAATTTCATGGCTGCAGCCACGGCCCGTGGTGATCTAGGAGCCGAAGAAAAGAAAGTCTGTCACTGCCTCTTCTTGTCCCCTTCTTTTTGCCGTGAAGTGATGGGACCAGAGGCCATGATCTTAGTTTTTTGAATGTTGAGTTTTAAGCCAGCGTTTTCACTCTCTTTCACCCTCATCAGACTAGCATGGGTTCACATCCCAGCTCTGTTTTTTCCTGCCCGGTTGAGGGATCTGGAGCCAGTTACTTACTTGCTTGGAATCTCTTTTGTAAAGTGTGGTAATGAAACTCCTTTTGCAGGACTGTCATTAGTATCAAGTCAAATAACATATATGTGTATGTGTGTGTGTGTGTGTGTGTGCATATGTACATTAACTGGCAGACAATAAGCATCTGATGCTCTTCTAGGGGTCAGCAAACTTTTTCTGCAAAGGATCAGGTGGTAAATATTTTAGACATGATGGACATGAGTTTGAGCAAGCTCTAGGAGTTGGTGATGAACAGGGAAGCCTGGCATGCTGCAGTCCATGGGGTCAGAAAGAGCTGGACACGACTGAGCGACTGAACTGAACTGAGGTCATACGCAGTCTGTGTAGCAACTCTTCACCAATACAGTATGTGAATGAAGCACAGAGGATGTGTTCCAATAAGGGTTTATCTACAAAAACAGATGGCGGGGTGGATTTGACATAAACAGTCGCTGCTGACCCTGCTCTAGGTCAGCGCTGCCTGCTAGAACCTTAATATGAGCCTCCTCTTTAATATTAAATGTTCTCATAGCCACAGAAAGTAAAGAGGAAAGGTGACATTCGTTTTAGTAAAATATTTCATTTGCTTCAAATTATCCAAACTAGTTTTGCTTTCACATGCAATCGGCAGCAAACATCATTAATGAGGTATTTTCCTTTAATGTTTGGTAATATTTTTAAACGTCTGCTGTGTATTTTAAACTCACCGCCCCTCTTCTTTCATACTAATCACATTTCGAGTGCTCCATCCCTACGCCGAACAGCACAGCTTTGGACAGTACTTCTCGAACTGCCATCGTAACCATTCAGTGGGTCAAGAAATCCATTTGTTAGAAAAAAGTCAACTTAAGAAAATGAAATAGAGAAGGATAGAACCTGTCAGAGTGCATCCCATATTGAAAGGATACAGACTGTTTCCTGCAGATTTGTGTGTTCTTGCCCATGTGTCCATGTGCGTGCGTGTGTGTGTGTGTGATGCGTGTAAGTGTGTGCTGGGTCATGATGAGAAACATCAGATGTGCTTCTTCCTGTGGGCTGTTGTCAAACATGCTTGATGTTCACTATTTTACACACTATAGTCAAGCTTTTTTTTGTTTTGTTTTGTTTTTTTAAACGTAGGCTGAGATGTTTAGTTTCTTCCTCACTTAGGCTGTGCAGGCACTGTGCCAAGAGCTTTGTGTTGACCACATGACTGGTGTAGAACCAGTCGAACTAGTTACCAAGTGTCATGCCAACCATTTCAAAAGCACAAATCAAAATTCTCAACTTTAAACTTGACTATCGCTGTACTTAATTTCTAAGACTCCTCCTTTTACAGATAGTAAGCTGAAACCCGGAGTGGTGCTATGCATAATCAAGATCCCAAACATGAGCCGTGTCTTGGGGTAACAGTGAGACAGTCTGTGTGCCCAGCTTGGGGACAGCTCCTGTCTCACGTGATGGGGCTCCACCTGTGCACGTGGATGGGAGCCGGGCCAGCTCACCCAGTGACTTAAGTGTCACGAGTCCCTGAGGCTTGAAACTTCGGGATTTATGAAACACAGGTTAAAGGGATGTTGCTTAAAAGTATTTCCTTCTTCCACACGTTTTTCTGAGCAACGACCCAAAAGTGAAGTAAGTTCCTGCTCTGCACTCAAACAGCTCAGCTTTTATCTTTCTATAATAGTATGTCTAATATTTTTCAGAAGGGAGTGGAGAAGAGCATGTTGTTCTGTCTGGCTCCTAATTGCATAAAAGTTGAAGATAGGAAACTGATGAAACTCGTTTTCCCTTCTTCTCTTTAGTTGTGTGATGAAAGATATTTTAAATAGTGTGTGTAGTAAAAATTATTTAAGGTCCATTTTCCTGAAGTATAGTCTGAGTTTATCCCACTCTCAGTTGGGTTCATTTTCTTCTTTTCCCACAGGACTGGTATGTAGACACAGTACAGACTTTGGATTCAGGTTGACTTGGGCACAGATCCTGCCTACATGACTTCTAGGCTGTGAGGCTTAGCCATGGTCTGTAAGACTCAGCTTCTTGACCTATAAAATAGGGATAATAATTTTGGCCTTATAAGTTTGTGGTAAAGATTAGTTGGGGAAATATATGTTAAGATAAAAAAAACTTTGTGTGAAAAAATTCTTTTACATATGAAATTTCCATAGGAATATGTTTTCATAATAATAGAGCCAAGTATATTTTTTCACTTCCTCTTCCTTCCAGGAGGGTGCAGTAGAGAGCCAAGAAATGTTTTTGTGGCATTTATTTTAATGTCCTGATAATTTAATGACTTAGAGACTGCATTTTAAGGTATCTTTTCTCCACCTGTTCACATTTCATTCTCACATATACACAGTTTCCGTCAGGAATTCAACATTTGAGAAGAAATGGTCTTACGTTTTAGATCCTTGAAACAACAAATAAGGGCGTTCAGCTGTCGCCATGACAACCAAACCCTCTCCAGTCAGTTACCCAGAGTGAATTATTAAAGAGCTCTGTCCAGAGGGTCGTTCTAAGGGGAAGGGTACACGGCTCTAATAGTGAGAGACGGTTGCAGTGCTGGAAAGTGGGGGTGTGGGCTTGCTTTCTCACTTCATCCACAGGGAAAGACTCAGATGAGCCAACCATTTGCACGTGATCCTCTTCAGTGGCTAAAGAGTCGGTTTTCCCAGAATTTCAGGTCGCTTAAAAGACTGAGTGTCTCTCTGAGTCACTTTTTCAGAAGCAGGATGTGTAAACGAGCACTTTCTCTCATTCCCGGAAAGAGTTGACCTGATCCTGCTCAGATAATCCTTCCTATAATGAAGACGTCCATCTGCAGTGACTGGTCGATCAGAAACAAGTTGTTACACCAGCTCCAGGAGAGGATGGAGGAGGCTGCTGGACGACGAGAAAGTCAGAAAGTGTAGGTTTGCAACTTATTGAGATATAGATGGCTGTCCTCATTTTTATTTTAAAGTAAGAAATGCCACGTGTTATAGTCATAGATAACCTTCTCAGACAAAGTAATATTAAAGCAACTTACTTAAATGTTCTGAGCCTCAGTTTCCACATAGGTGATATAGGTTTCCCCAGATCTTTTAGGGGCGGTTGTGAGGATAAATGCATAGAAAATGTAGAGCGAAGTCCTGGCACACAGTAAGCTCTCAGTGTGCTAATTGTTGCGCTTAAAATGGTTGATTCACATGCTGCACATCATTATTTCCCTAATGTTGTTGAATCTCTTGAAATCTATTAGGATATTCAAAATAAAACATCTTAAAGGTGACTTTATTTTCATTTTCAAAAATAAGAATTGGTTTCCTTTGTTTTTCTTTCAGAAGGAAATGCTTGAACCTGCCATTCAAGTAATAACATTCTGATGGCTTTTCTTCAGCATTGAGTTTTGCTTTATGCTCACATCTTTGAATTTCATTGCAATGGTATCTGAGGTTGTCAGTGTCTGAAAGTAAGAAAATATATGCATTTTTAAAAGACATGTTCCTTTTTGTGTGCACACTCAGCCATGTCCTACTCTTTGTGACCCCTGGACTGTAGCCCGCCAGGCTCCTCTGTCCATGGAATTTTCCTTTCCTGACACAGTAGAAGAGTGAGAGATGATAGGGCAAGACAGGCCTAAGAATTTAGGTATCCTATTGAAGAGAAAAACCTGGTGATATGGTAAAACCACGGCAAGGAACATGGTGAGGCTCAGAGATAGTATTTTCCAAAGGATGATTTTGCTTGCTGCTTGGTGTCTCCTCTGCCCAAATTCTTTTTAAAATAATTTTGTTTATTTATTTATTGGCTGTGCTGGCTCTTCACGGCGCCTTGGGTTTCTCTCTAGTTGCGGCGAGAGGGACCTACTCTCTAGTTGCGGGTTGCGGGCTTCTCGTTGCCTTGGTTCCTCTTGCTGTGAACATGGGCTCTAGTGAACGCGGGCTCAGTAGCTGCGGCTCCTGGGCTCTAGAGCACTGGCCCAACAGCTGTGGCACGAGGGCTTAGTTGCTCTCCGGCATGTGGGGTCTTCCTGGACCAGGGACTGAACTCATGTCTCCTGCATTATCAGATGGAGTCTTTCCCACTGAGCTACCAGGGAAGCCCCTAATTTCAAACTCTGATGAGTCAAATTCCTGTAGGGTCAAAAAAAAATTATTATATGAGTTTGGTTAGAAGATGCTAAGGAGAGTCAGGCAGAGAGAAATGAAACTAAGCCCTGTATCTTTGAAGGAACCCATCTTGGGGGAAGATCGGGAGAGCAGACGGGCTTGCCTGGTTCCTCGTAGAACCAGTGTTCTGAGATAACTCACAGGTCTCAAACAGTGTAAGTTTAAGGAGTTCCAAAAAGACCATTTCTCTGGCAGCCATGCCCCTGTGCAGGATCTTCTACCTGGGAAGAATGGGAGACACAGTATTGCAAAATTTGGAGGCTTTAGAATCAAACAGACTAGCTTGGAGAAATTACCTAACCTCTCAAGAGCCTCAGTTTGCTCATCTGAGAAGAGGGATATACTATTTTTCTTGTAAAGTTGTGAAGAGGATGAAATGAGAAACAATCTGTGATGTGTTTCTCATGTCATGTACTTTCAACATCTGTTATTCCTCTTCTGAGTCTCGAAAGAGTTGTCCATTTTTCTAATTCATAAAGAGGAGGGCAGAGATGGTTTGACCTGGCAGATTCACTGGTCTTTCTAAGTTACACTTAGGGGAGAGGGGGAGAACTTTTGTTTTTGGATATTTCTATTTCCCTCTGAGGCCCAATCACATATGATGTATATGTGATTATGATCTTAGCATCATTCAGCATGTGAGTAAATTTTTATTATCGTATGTCTTTAGTTTATCCTTGTTATAAGCAACAAATTTCTGGGAAGTTTAACCAAGTTCCTCTCGATGAGTTGGGCCATATGTAGGCAGGTGGTTACCTATTTGGTACACAGTAGAGTAGAAAAACTATACTGCCCTGAGACCCTGACTGTAGGCTTCTGAGCTTTGGCAATCACCTTGACCTCTCTAATCTTTATTCTTTCTTTCATATGTAAAATATAAGGTTGATGATTAAATTTCTAAAATCCTTTTACGTCCTCCAAATTCTGTGATTGAAGTTCTCAGTTATTCGTGTAATTGTCTAATAGCATAAACAGATCAATGGCCAAACCTCTGTGATTGTATTTTTCATTCCTGAAGTTGGTGAATCTTCTGAAGGTTTGGAGGCTGGGACACTGATGAATATGCCACATCACAAGTACGGATGGGTAACTGAGCAAGTGAGTAAGCCTCAGTGATGAATGGATGTTCTCTAATCCACTGGGCCTAAAGCTGGAACAGTCTGAGACTCATTTAGGACTCAGGATTCTTGGATCCTCCACGTGCTTGTCGTTTTGAATTATGGCCATATGCTGAGCAGATGGCCTCTGGGCTGGCCTTCCTTGTTTGAGTGGGAACAGGTCATCTTCATTTATCTGTACATTATATTTCTAAAACTCAAGGGATTTTAAGGATGAGTTCAGAATTAAGACATACTAGGATCAAGCCATATGGATGAGAACACTCTTCTTCCATATTCCATGTGGGATCTGAGGTCATCCAGAGTTTGACAAATGCTTGTTGTTATATACTTTCAGTTAAAATATTTCTAGAATTAGGATATTTCACAAAGTTATTCTCAGCTCTCACTAACCAATCATCCAGTCCCTGGTCCAAATGGCATTTGGCAGGACAACTTCTATCATTACTTTGTTTCTTGTTCTTGGATTCCATGAGATACCCATGCCTCACACTATCACACTCTCCCCTTTTGTTGTGTGTGAGTGCATTTCTCTTTCAAGTAACCAGCAGAGTCCAGACCAGAACAGTGGAGGACGATGGTGGGCCGTTGCTGAACTGTATTGGGTTGTGGCCGTCCTGTTTTTCACCTGTCTCCTTTATTCTGTTAACTGCCAGTGCTCCAGACTTACCGCTGGAACGACTGCTGACCCTTCGGCACTAAGAAGCCCCAGGGACAGGGTCTGGAGAGAGATTTACGCAAAACGCATCATGGTTGAGGTGGTATCGTGGTAGCTGCTCCTGCAAGCCCTAGCATTGCCCCCAGGAATCCATCTGGGTGCCATTCAACAGACATTGGTCAGGCACCCACTGTGCATGAAGCCCTGTGATACTTGCTGGAAAAACTGTGGATAAGATAGGGTGCTTGCCCTTGAGTGGTTTTCACCATAATAAGCAACAGCTTATCCAAAATATGCCCTATGCCGGGCATTGTTTTAAATGCTTCACGTGTGTTAGCTCTTGTGACCTTCAGAACGACTCCCCGGAGTCACTATTACTATTCTCAACCCTGTTTTCTAGGTGGGGAAATGGAGATGCAGAGAGAATGGGCAACTTGCTCAGTTACCAAGCAAGTGAGTAACAGAACCAGAATCCAATCCCAGGCAGTTGACTTCAGTCTGGACTCCCACCCACCCTGGCACATTCTGCTAATACTTTCCTTTTCTCTGATAACCTCAGTAGCATCTTCAGCTGCCTAATCTTTGTAGCCTTTTTATTAATAACCATTATTAACAATCATTTGTCAAATAACATCATGATAAAAATAATGTTGCTCAAAACAAATTTCAACCAGAAAAAATAACAAAGCAAGAAACCAGCCAACCCCCCACCACCCACAAAAAAAATCACCCACAATCATTTTAGTTTATGTCCTTTTAATCTGTTTTTTTTTTTTTAAATCAACATTTTAAAGTCTGCATCTTTCACTGAGCACTATGACAGGTTTATTTTTTCCCACTATATTCTTCATCAACATAACTTTAATGACTCGTCAGTTTGCAAGTTTTCAAATAATACTTATACCGTAATATTGACTTAATCACTTATTGTTGGACAGTACTTCTTACACGTCACTGTTGCAAAACGTGATCATGCACATCTTTGTATATACATTTTTTCATATATGTTCAACAGTTTCCTTAGATGGTTGTCTGTTGGATTTTAACTTTTGTTGTGTTTGGGTGAGGAAAACAGAACCAGACTTTGGAATCAGGTTCCAAAGAAACACTTAAGTTCTTTTTATTCCTGGAGAGCTGAGAAATAGTAATACCATAAATGTTTGAAACATGATCTAAATCATCTTTTACTTTTTAGATAAACAGTTTTAAACTTAGGATTTGTTCTCTGGGAAATATGGAGAATTTTCATCTTGAGGACTAGATTTGGCTTCTGCCAAAGATTAGCTAAATCACAATGTAACTGTATCTTCCTCCCTCTTGAAGAATCACTGTGAAATGCGGGCGAATCAAACACACAAAGATCAGGAAGACATCAGTTTAACAGGAGCTCTGTGGGAGTGAAAATGTAGAGAGGCTGACAGACCAGGATGGAACACACAGCATGAATACATAGCAAGTAAAGGTCCATCAAGCAATGGGTGGTTCAATATGTAGTGGTCGACCACAGGCTCTGGAGGTACACGGGGTTGAATTGGAAGCTTGACTCCATGTCTTACTTGCTGTGTGGTCTTGCACAGTTGTTCCATCTTTCTGAACCTCAGTATCTTCACCTGTAAAATGGGTATGTAATAGTTATCTGCTTCAAAGAGTTATTGTGAGGATTTAACCAGATCATGTACATAAACATTATATATATGTGAAGTAAACATTCCAGTAGTCATGTATGGATATGAGCGTTGGACTATAAAGAAAGCTGAGCACTGAAGAATTGATGCTTTTGAACTGTGGTGTTGGAGAAGACTCTTGAGAGTCCCTTGGACAGCAAGGAGATCCAACCAGTCCATCCTAAAGGAAATCAGTCCTGAATGTTCATTGGAAGTACTTATGCCGAAGCTGAAACTCCAATACTTTGGCCACCTGATGTGAAGAACTAACTCATTTGAAAAGACCCTGATGCTGGGAAATATTGAAGGCAGGAGGAAAAGGGGATGACAGAGGATGAGATGGTTGGGTGGCATCACCAACTCAATGGACATGAGTTTGAGTGAACTCTGGGAGTTGGTGATGGACAGGGAGGCCTGGTGTGCTGCAATCCATGGGGTTGCAAAGAGTCGGACACGACTGAGCGACTGAACTGAACTGAACTGTAAGGAAATGTCTAACTGCTGTGGACTGCTTTGCACAGGGCAGTAGACTACGGCACGTTCATCATCATCAGTATCACTCAGTGGAGGGGACTGTGTGATCAGAGGTCAGTACTCATACACTCTGTGGTGGGGCATGAAAACCGTTAGGGAAGTTTGGTCTTCTGGGAATGACAACAAATGAAAACGTGCCATGTGACAACTGTGGGAAATAAATGCTGCTCTTTATTTTCCGAAAGTGCAAAGTAGGATCAGCTTGGAATTTCCCGCCTGCTTTCTGAGGACAAATGAGGGCAGTTAAGAGGCCTTGGGCAGCGGGATGGGCATGAGTGGATAGGCTTATGGCTTGTACTTTAACATTCCTCTGGTACTTTTAGAAATCTGCGTTTGGAGATCACTCTGCCTTATGCTTCTTTGGGGTACTCTTGGTAGAACCCCAACTCAAAGGGAGAAAAAGGGGAGCTTTATTGGTTAAGGTCATGAGGGTATCTAGGGAGTTAGTGATGGATCAAGGCCAAGGGCACAGACACCATCAGGATCATCCTGTTCCCTCCCATCTCTTGGTTGGGCTTTCCTGGGTTGTCTCATTTCAGGTAGTGATTTGAGGTTCCTGAGAGCTCAAAGCGTACAGCATCCTTACTGTCGATGATCTTAGTAATAAAAAGTGCTTCTTTCCTGATGCTTCAAGGAAAAGACCCAGGGAACAGCCTCGTTAGCTGGACTCCTAGTCCCACCCATTCCTGTTCTGACCTGTGTAGGAAAGGTCATCTGACTGGATCACTTGGTTCACTTCTAGGAGCAGATGGAAAGGGGTGTAAGAGAAAGAAAAAAAAAAAAAAAAGGAGGAGGGAAAAGGAAGGAAGGAAAAGAAATATATATAGCTGCTAAAAACTCCTAAAAATCTAATGGTTATGTGGCTTACACCTGAGCTCTGCAGTACTTAATTTACTGAGTTTATGAAGAATTTTTTCTCCCTTTTCCACCTCCGCTTCCACAAATGTGTGATTGCTAAGTCAGGTGTGGCCTTCTGACGCCCGAAGCTTCAGCAGTCACTATGTGCATCCTGCCTCTTTAAGCTCAGGGTGTCATTAGTGGCATAACAGCCACCCTGGGCAACTTAACTTCTCCCTACAGATTCTAAAAATACCCAGTGGCTCTCAAAACAAACAGCGAGGCTGCAGCGTCTGCAGGCGCCACTGTAGTCCAGCTCCCTAAATGGCCTTAGCGCTGTCCTTGGAAATACAGCCACTGGGTCCCTCAGCTCCATTCTTCATTCTTTATTTTCCGCTTTGGCTCAACTATACCACTACTTAACACAGAGCAGGAAAAAGGGGTTATTGACAGAACAGAATTGACTGGAAGAAAGGGAAAGAGAAACGAACCCCCAACTAATTCACGCTGTCATTTTGGAGTTCTCTTGTAGACCTGAACTAAGATGTGTCAAGAGATCAGTCCAGGGAGCAGCAAAGATTAGCTGGGATTTAAAATAAAACTCTTTAACCCGAGGTCACCTAGAATAACTCTCCCGTGTGTGTCCATGAAGATACCCGAGGACCCTATTCTGAGAAGGTTAGTGCTCACAAACCATCTGGGTCGCTACCTGGATGATTTTTTCAAAGGAAAGCAAAACCCAGTCCCCGTTCGGTGAAATTTTTAGGTGGAGTTGCCTCATCCAGGGTATTGAGGTTTTCCTGTTTCAAGGAGGTGTCCCATTCTGTGGGGCTGAGGTGCTAAGAATATTGGCATCACATGTTTTGGGAAGGTGCCGGGTGTTGTTTGATCAAATCAACGAGCACTGGGTTGTTTTTTGGAACTTGGCCAAGGGATTAAATGATAAAATCAGATGGGTTATGAAAATAATGTGAGTCATTACTGATCAGACCTTTTATAGATTTCCTGGAAGAATCAGATGTCTCTTGAAGATAATGAGCCTGAACCCAGCAGAAGCATGAGAGTAAGGGCTTTTGCTGTTTGTGCTTACACGGAATAATGAATAATAGATGTCACGAGTGATGCTCATGCAAAGGAGAGAAAAAAACCAAACACAGCTTTTCACCACCTCTGTGGATGTCCAGACTACATCGAGCATTTGTTTTAGCTCTTGGGAATTGCCACGCGATTAATAGATGGCCCAGAAGTTGTTCTCAGAACAACCTTTCAGTTGGCCGATTTATGGTAGAATGCTAAGATTTAAACTAAAAAGTTCAGCCTTGTAGGGTGAGCATGAGTAAGTAAGTTCTTGGGACAGAATGTACTTAGCATTGTTTCCATCCTTACGTGAATGAAGCAAGTGTATGTACCTTGGACATATGCTTCTCATTGGAAAATGGGATCAAATGTCTCTTTCTGAACTGGTTGTCATCAGAAGTCCTTGGCATCTTCTCAAGGCTCAAGTAAAGGCTCCTCAGCTCCCCAGTTGCTAGGTGGTCTCTCCCTAGGAAAGTGTCAGAGGCAGGGGCTTCTTGCTCTTTGTGGGTGGGAGTTTGCTCATTCAGGATGTCATGTCTGCCTTCTTTAAAAAGCCTGCATTGCTTATCTAACTGGAATTGCCTAAATGTGATGAAGGTGTTCTAATAGGTTTGTGCATCTGGGCAGCCTAATCAGACTGTTAGTAATAACAATAGCAGCGGGAAGGACAGCTAACCAAGGCTGCTGCAGTACTTTGTTTATGCCAGACACTGGTCTGTGTGTTACAGATGTTAATGCACTTAATCCACAAACAACGGGGTTTCGGCTTACCCGTCTATCTTCTCCTTTCAGAGCTGCTGTTTGCCAGGATGCCTACACGCTCTTTCCAAGATTGCCAGCTTTTAATGGCATCCATGCAGATTTGACTTTCAATAGAATTTAATTGAAGAGAGCCACGTGTTCTGTGTTTGTTGGGACACACTTATCTTTCACATTCTTGTGGGTCTGTGAGCAGTAAGTTCAAAGCACACTATCAATCCAGTCCAGAGTTTCAGTTCCCGGAAAAGACTCATTTTGTTCCCTCTGCCCCCTTCTTGCTTCCAGCACTTTGGAAAGGTTCTCATTGTATGCTAAGTAGTTAAATTTCATGAGAAAGAAGAGCTGTGGACTTTTAGAGTTGCTCATACAGACACCTATTGCTGATGCAAATAGGAAGGGTGAGTGTTTTCCGAAATGAAGATTTTTACAAATCAGTTCAGGTTTGTGACAATTTTAACCTGCTTCAGATCAGTCATTAATATTCATTTCTGGCTTTTCCTCTGCCTTTGTAGGCGACGTATGATATGGAGCTGCTCGCTGCTCTAAGATTGCTGAGTTCCCAGGAGGCAGGGTCCCCCGAGTATCCTGTGTGTCATCACCCAAACAACGTTTCAGAATAATCGGTCCCCAAAGTATTATAGTGCAAAGGCATCAGGCTGCTTCCACTGTGCCTGTGTGTTAGGATCTGGGGCTTCTGCCCTTTTCAAAGTTCCATATTGCTTTTCTTTTCAGAATGTGAAATCCTATACGGAGAATTCACTTTTGAGAAAGGAGAGAGTGATATTGCTGATTCTGTTTCCAAGTTTGAAACCAATGGACTGGGTTTGCATTGAGGGGCACTAAGCTGGTGTGGTGTAGCTTTATTCTGGCTGAAACCCGTAAAGGAACTTCCAAATGCCAGGCTGGTCCCATTTGCCATGTGCACGTGTTTTCATTTAGGAATGCCTATTTTGTGAAATGGACTGTGAATCTGAGTTTCTTAAAAAAACCAACACACTGGAATGCAGGAGAGGGGTGTTTGCAATTATCTAGATGGTTTAAGTCATGGAGATGTCTAAAATAAGAGATGTAGGCCCCAAAGAAAAGAAAATAAGCAAAACAAGCTACTCGAATTTTTTAGGGTCTAAATAATCTGGATTTGATCACTGTGACAGGCGAAATTAAGGACAATGGCAGAATCTGCATGAATTTGCTTATGTAGATCTGTCTTTTAGGGTTACTTTGCAGGGACTTGAGATTTTTTTTTTCTTCTTACCTGCTTGATTTTTTTTCACCTTATGAGTCTTCCTTGGAAATGGAATGAATGAAGAGAGCATGATGGGCCTTGGCTATCAGGAAGATTCAAGCTTGAAAAATTCCAGTGTGCCCACTTAGCTGTCTGGTAACCTTTCTGAGCCCCAGTTACCTCCTTTGAATATGGAGTTGATAATCACTCCTCTTTGGTGATGATCAAATGGAATGATGGATATAGAGCATCTGGTACATGGTATGTGTTCTGTGATATTTGTCTGGTTCACTTTGCATCTTACTCTTTGAGTTGAGGACAAACCAGAGGATGATTTGTTAGAGAGAGCCAATCCAATTTTGGCTGAAATAAGAAAGTCAACAAAGAAAAGGAAAACTACAGTCTCTCATGATAACATGCTTTTCATGCTGTATCCCAACTCTACTGCTGACTTGCTGTGTGACCTTTAGAAATTGTTTAACCGCTCTGATCTTCAATTCCCTGATCAGTGACTTGGGAGTTATAATCATAGTTCCTTCCTCCTAGGGCTGTGGAGAGGATTAAATGAGCTAATGCAGGCAGTGTGTTTACCTCCAGCCCCTATACCTAGTTATAGGGAGCTGTGCCTCTGTCCTTTACCCCTCTGGCTGTTAACCCTTATGAAGACATGGGTCTCCCTGACTTGCCCATTCCTCCTAGCATGTGTCAAACTGGCTGCACTTCGGGAAGCTCATCCATGCCTATGAAGTGGTTCTTCACCTCTAGGGGATCCAAGCCTTTCCTGGGCAGTGACCATCAACCTGTGGGTACTGAGTAGATCTATGGAGTAGTGATGCTGAGAATGTGAATCAGAGAGGGAAAGATGAGAGAGACACACATGTCACAGCACGTGTAAGTGATCTGTTCTTTTTTCTCTTCCAGTTCTATTGAGATAGAATGAACGTGCAAGCCTGTGTCAGGTTAATGTGTATGGCGTGAGGATCTGAGTGACAGACATCATGAAATGATGATCACAGTAAATGCTGTGAACATCCATCATCTCACATGAATAGAAAATAAAATAAATAGAAAAAATATTTCCTTATGATGAGAACTCTTAGGATGTATTCTCTTACTAACTTCCATGTATAACATACAATAGTGTTAATTAGATTCATCATTTGTATGTTGCCTCTCTAGTGCTTATTTATTTTCTAACTGGAAATGTGCGCCTTTTGACTGCCTTCATGCAATTCTCCTGCCCCCAATCCTCATTTCTCATCTCTTTTTTCTATGAATTTGGGTTTTTTGTGTTTTTTTTTTGTTTTTTGTTTTTTTGCAGTATGATTGACCTACAACAATATACCTTAGTGATTCAACATTTCTCTACATTTAAAACTGAAGTGATGTGTTTTTCTAAAGAAGATCCAGGTTTCTAAACTTAATCATTACCAGCTCCTTTTGTTCACAATTTTAAACAGATTTAATGTCAAGTCAAAATGAGTACTTATTTACATATTTAGGAGGAAATGTAGTCTGATTACAATGACAAAGATAAACACATTCATTTATAAACCGAGAATGTCACTGGTTTTGATCCTTTTGTCATTTGTATATTTGTTTTTTTCAACGCCAAATTCTGTAAAAATTTTAGATAATTTTAGACTTGAAGAAGAACGGTAAAAATAATACAGAGAGTTCCCGTATGCCTGTCACTCTGCTTCCTGTAATGGTAACAGTTTACATAACCACAGGACATTGATTAAAACGAAGAAATCAGCCTTGCTCCAATACTATTAGAACTTGCTTGGATTTCCCCAGTTTTTCCAGGAAGGTCCTTTCTGTTCTAGGATCCGATCCAGCATCCCATGTTGCATTTAGCTGTCCTGTCTCCTCCCACCAGTGACAGTTCCTCCGTCTTTCCTTGTCTTTTGTGACCTTGCCACTTTTGAAGAGGTCTGATCAGTTATTTTGTAAAACACCTCTCAAGTTGGAATTGCCTAATAATTTCTCCATTTCTAGGTTTTTAGTTGACTGTTCTATGTATACTTGACTACTCAGGCTGAGAAACCATTCACAGATAAATGTTTCAAGGCCTGATAAATTATCTAGTTGCTTCTGAGAATAGCTGATTAGGTATTATAAATCCTAGAGGTTAAGAGTATGGACTGTGGAGCCAGAGAGATTGGGTTTTGTTCCTGGCTCTGTGACTTACCTGCTTTGTGACCTCATGAATGTTACTTGACCTCTCTGTGCCGTCATCTACAAGATGAGGATAATATTGGAACTTCTTTGGGTTGTGGTGAAGACTCAGTTACAGCACTTGGTGCATCAAACGGTACCTTGCATGTAGTCATCACTCAGTATGTCTTAGCTGTTACCATTGCTCTCCTCTGCAACCCGGCCCCATGGAAGTTCAGGACTAATGATTTACTGTTGTCACTTTTTAGGTCTGCAAAGTCAGGTGTGGTTCTTGCCAGAGTGATGACTTGGCAGCAAAGCCCCGGGGTTTTTGGATATAGGCCACATGTCCCATCTAGAAAACTCATTTCAACAGGAGGATTGAATCTTGGCTGCCAGAACCATGTAGAAGTTCAGTCTCCAGTGTGTCCTGGCTGTGCTCAGCTCTTAGAGCACGTTTGTCTCATCTCCCACCCTCAGCCCCTGCCGACAGCCCTGGGATCTGCTCAGAGCTCTCTCCAGGAGTCCTTCCTCCGTTCTGCCTTCTCCTGGGCCTCTCACCTTGGTGCTCTCTCTTCACCTTGTTCCTCTGACTTGATGTGAGGCAGCAAAGCATGATGGTTACACACGCTGCTTTCGTAGCAACACTGGCTGGCTTTACTTCCCCGGCCCATCACTTCAACGTTGCTTAGATCTCTGTGCTTCAGTTTCTTTGTCTCTGAAAGGGGCAAATGATAGTAACAATTATTATAATGAAATTGACCTTATTCTTTGTGATACACCATTTTACATGTTACCTGTTTTATTACAGCTGTATGACAGAGCTACTAACATGCTCCCATTTTACAGACGAGGAAACTGAGAAACAGAGAATTTAACTAGCTTGCCCCCGATCACAGAGCTAAGAGATGGAGGAGTCTAGATTCAAACCCCACCTGGTCTCGAGGTTCACATTTCTATTCACCCCATGCCCTTCACCACATGGAGTCTTGGGGTGGGGGGTGTTCTGTAATTTACAGGGGGTTAAATAATTCTTGGGGTTTAGATAATTTACATAGAGCACTTATCAATGTGCCTGGCTTGGGGTTAATGTTCAGTCAGTTTTAACTATCATGAATCCCATGATCTGACTTCTGTTTCTTCTGGCTCGTGGTTTATATGATTCTGGGTTGCAGGTCCTAGGGTTTATCAGTCATTGGTCTGGCACCCTGCACCGTGAGCAATGGACACTTCGCCCAGTTTCCAGACCAGTGTACCCCACCCCCAACCCATGCTGTATTAGTCCCGCAAGCCCCCCACCCAGCAGATGGGCCCGCGCACAGCCCTTCACCTGATACAGTCAAGCCTGCACTCCTCTGCCTGTTTCTAATCGACTCACTTTCTAGTGTCTTTACTCCTCTTCCATCTAGTTTCACCTTGCCCCTCCGACCTTTGGTTCCGCTTCCCTGGCCCAGTTTCTGCCTCCTTCCCCTCACCCACGGCTGGCCTCCTGTCTGCTCTGGACCAGCTGCTTCCTGTCCCCAGGCTCAGCCCCAGGAACCTGTCATGTGACACAGTCTGAGACAGATCCTCATGACCGGTGTCCCTGCTGGGTTTGCCCAAGTCACGAAGGAACTGTGCCCTGTGGTGGAAACAGCAGCACCTGTTTGTGGGCCTTGAGGTCTGAGAGAAGGTGTTCGAGGAGCTGTTGTTTCGTCGCTAAGTCATGTCCAACTCTTTGCGACTCTGTGAACTGTAGTCTGGTCAAGAATGCTGGAATGGGTTGCTATTTCTTTCTCCAGGGGATCTTCCTGACCCAGGGATCGAACCCATGTCTCCTGCATTGGCAGGCGGATTCATTACCGCTAAGCCACCCAAAGGACAACTGTGGGAGGGGCAGGGAGCTGGCTAGCGTTTTGTTCCCTGGTCCCAGGAAGCTCTCTTCCTCAAACCTCAGTGTTTAAGGATCACCTGGAGATTCTGTTAGATTCTGTTTCGCGGGGCTGGACAGGGCCTGGGACTCTGCAGTTCTGTCTCCTAGCTGATGGTTGCTGGAGTACCCACTGATAAACAAGAGATCGAGCACAGTAATTCAGCCAGTGGTATTTCTGACCATTCAATAAAGAATTCAAGCTACAAAAGTGATGTCTTGAGCATCAATGCAGATGTTGCCTCCTCCTAAAGATGTTAAATGGGGTCATGGTCTGCTTTGGCAAAGGTTTTGAGGCATCTCTCATCTTCTGGTACCAAAGAAAATGAGGCCACAGGTTCAAAATCAGCCTCTTAGGGAGCAGGCAGCTTCTTAACTCACTAGTCATTGGCCACCAAGGTCGTATGTGAGGGCGAGAAAAATCCACTGTGGCCAAGGGATGGGGTCCTGAGGGCCCAGCTGGACCATGGTAGATGCTTCTCCAAGGCAACAGGAAGGGAGTGAATGTGGGTTATGGTGGAGGTGGTGCCGCATCCAGGTGCTAAGGGGAGGCCATATAGATGAATGAAATGATAGGAGGCAGGGACCTGTCCTGGAAGTGTCCAGGCTGGACTGGTGGAGGGGATTTGCTCAGGATGGATGAGGCCAGGCTGTTCTCACTCAGGCTGGCCACCAGGCTGAAAGGACCAGAGCCAATACAGGTGAATCAACTCATTCCATCGCCTGAGCAAGACTCTTCTACCCCTGAGCCACCAGGGAAGCAGGGAATGGAGACTCAATATGGAGGCCTCTTTTCGCCTGTAGTTTTTCCCCTCTGCCACCTGCCTCCAGTGAGATAGCTGCTCAGAAGAATGGGAAGAGATGGTACGTCTCCCTGCATGGCCGTCCTCCCCGCCCTATCCCCTGCTCAGCCCTTCTCTTCACTCTCTGCTCCTGTAACACCCTCTCTGTTGTTTGGGCTTCTCTTCCAACCTGTAAATCCCATCTCTTGGGATGCTGAGTTTAGAGACTCCAGGCTGCTTCTCTCGTGGCCGGTGAGGCATAGCTTCCCCCATACCAACATCATCCTCATTCCCTTGAAAGCTGAGGTAACTCCCGCAGTTATTTTAGGAGAGTCTCGGCTCCTTTCTTGAGGAGGCTTAGCCCAGCCTGGACTGTAGGTGGAGTGCCACCACAGGCGGGTAGGAAGGGTCAGTGCCTTGGGTTGTCATTGCCTCTTTCCCATCATGTCCCCTAATGATTCTTGATTTCCATAACCAGATGAGCTCATTATTCCTATATGGGCTGTTCCTTCCATTTCTAGCTATAGATACTGATCATATTCTGAGTTTTGTCAGCATTAGTTACGTATTTGAGTTGCTACCAGTATCATTCTACCCCAGCCCCCTGTCTCACCACATTCACATCCTGCCGACAAGTATGATGATCAGATGGCGATCAGATGGTGGGGCCTAGCCCTGTTGAGCCTGCAGTGGGTAGCATAGAAGGCAGTTCGTGAAAATTCAGAATAAATGTGTCAGATGCTGATATGGAAATGCTAGGCTCCTTTCAGGCTCTTGGATATGGCCCATATCATGCCCTGGGGGCTTTGAGGGACCTGGTGTTAGGGGCAGTGCTGTGACAGGGATCCACAAAGCCATGTTCAGAAATGAAAGACCGTAAGTCTCCATCCATAACTCCCCTTCTCCTGCTTCCCACGAGTGCCTGCAGGCAACCTCAGTGTCCTTAGCTGCAGCACTAA
The DNA here is from genome assembly GCF_016772045.2 of Ovis aries. Classification (NCBI taxonomy): domain Eukaryota; kingdom Metazoa; phylum Chordata; class Mammalia; order Artiodactyla; family Bovidae; genus Ovis; species Ovis aries. Next base: position 64,697,608 of record NC_056068.1, on the reverse strand, counting down.
GCGTCCTGAAGCTGCGAGCTGGCCCAGACCCTCAGGGGACTTCCTGGGAATGGCCAGCCAGTCCTTTGCTTCAGAATCAAGTGATCAAAATCCAACTCAGAGTCCAGCAGGCTGTGGGGATGCAGAGTGGCTTTTTTGGACTCTTCCACCTGTCCTGAGGCTCCCAACCTCAGCCAGAGACTTTTGGGGTACACTCTGGGTCTGACCCTATAGTGGGTTGAGAGCACCCCAGGTTCCCTATCCCACTGTCTTCCAGACCATTGAGCTCCTTTATCCCCCAAAGCCTTGTGTCTTTATTTCCAGCCTCCAGCCTGGGTTTCCTTTCATTCTCTGCGTACATGTGTTGCTTCAGTTTGGGCAAGTCAGGGACATACAAGGCTTCTGATTAGGAATCTGGAGTCTTGTAAACAGAACTGAGGATGGGGCGACTACAGCGCAATCAGACCTTGTGGGCGATGCTAAAATATAACTTTCATGCTAAAGAGTATCTGACTCCCTCTACCCTCACCACCACTGCCTTGAGTTCCGTGACAGAAGCCCCATCCTCTGGGGATTACATTAATCTCCAGAGCCCCCAGTCTCTGGGAAGGCCATGGGGGAAAACAATCCTCTCTAGGATGTGTTATTTCTGCTGCACCCACGCTGTTAGCACCGGAGCAGGACTTGACACTGGTGGTTTAAGACCAGTGAGGGGTGTAGGGAGGGAAGGCAAGCGACAGGTGTGTGTGCCGTCTCTCTTCCAGACTTCTGCTTCTCTATCCAGGTGGTGCTAGTGGTAAAGAATCCACCTGCTAAATGCAGGGGATGCAAGAGACCCTGGTTTGATCCCTGGGTTGGGAAGATCCCCTGGAGTAGAAAATGGCAACCTATTCCAATTCTGTCTTGCCTGGGAAATCCCATGGACAGAGGAGCCTGGGGGGCTGCAATCCCTGGGGTTACAAAGAGTCAGACATAACTGAGCACCAAATATGTATGCATGTATCATCTTAAAGTGTTCTCTGCAGGTGGTGAATCTGAAGTAGAGTAGAATTAAAATCAGGTGAGACATGTATAAATGGAATATTAAAAAGGCACAAGAAATGTCAGCCTTGTCTGCAGCGAACTCTGCCATGATACGTGGCAGGGCTCTGCATGTAACCATGCGTTTCTGAGTGGTTTTAGATGAGATCTTTGCCCTCATGTGCTGCCCTCCACAAAATGGCAAGCCCCAGGGCAGGTTGGCACACTTTGGGGCCAAGGATGAGGCAGGCACTTCACACACTGGCCTGAATCTGCTCCAACTGACTGCTTATGTCCAGGCATCAATGCTTTCTGTGTTTTAGTCGGAGGCAACCGAGCAGGCCTGTAGAGTTAGAAAAGATAAAATAGCACAGGAATAAAAATATCCAACTTAAAATAGGTAATAATCCTGGTTCCACAATAAGGCAGCTGTTTGTAAGAGTGGAAAAAGCAAGGCTGTGTGACCTTGACAGATTATGCAGCCGGTCCTTCCTTTCTTTGTCTGTAGAATGGGCATCAAAATACCTAGCATACATTGGGACTTCTCTGGAGGTCCAGCGGCTAAGACTCTGCAAGGGGCCCAGGTTCAATCCCTGGTCAGGGAACTAAGATCCCACATGCCACAATTAAGACCTGGTGCAGCTGAATAAATATAAAAAAAAAAAATACCTATCGTACAAAGTTAACAATAATAGTAATGACAGCCATAATTGATTGAGCCTGACTGTGGGTCAAGCGTTATTTGAAGGTCTTCACATTATGAAGGTGGGACTATTACTGTCCTAATTTTGCAGATGAAGAAAGAGAAACCCAGAGAGGTTTAGGAAGTGGTAGAGCTGGACTCAAACCTGTGCTGTTAATAATAAAACCACACATGGTACGAATCCAGGTCAGTGCACAGCCTTATTCAAAGCATGAAACATGTCCAAGTGAAATGAAAGACAATTTAGATGGCTGTGCACTGGTGGCAAATTAAGGAACGTTTCATCTCATGGTGAGAAACTTACTCCTTTTCTGAATCTCTTCCAACCTTTCTGATGATGACAGAGTTAAAACCTTGGTCAGGTGCTGCTAGGCCTTTATCACTGTCCTAAAGCCTTTCAGCTTGCCTTTTAAACAAAGAGAGGGCTTCTGCAGACATCCAGCTCGCATTCAGTAAGGATATTTGTTGTCATGTTTGTTCTCATGCCTACCTTCTATTTATGACAAGGGTTACTGGGTTTTCATTGATAGTAGGCATGTAAAAGTCCCTCTGAAGATACATGGATTTAAGTACAAAGAGTCTGTCAGGACTAAACATTAAGTCAATTCTAGTAGAGGTGGTATTCAGATAAGGCAAAAATAGCCAAGGCTCATGCTTGTGAGGGACTCAGGCATGAGAAATCTTGCGATAGATCGTGAGTAGGTTTCAGCCTGATGCGTAGCACGGGGTTCATACTCAATGAATGTTAAAGACAGAGGGAAGTTAGGGTGTCATGCTGTCTTCTGATCTGGGAACTGGAGAAAAGAAACGAGCCCCTGGTAAACTGCAGGAGACAGTCTTTCCCTTGAAATTTTGGGTATGAGTTTAGCTTGTTCTGAAGGTTGATGGATCAAGCAGGGGATGGAGAGAATGAGGTTGGTTTTGGTCTTCAGAGAACCCAGGTGGCTGAGTCTGGTGGTGGACTCAGATCTTAGGGTCAGACCCCAAGTTACAAATGGGAGGCTCCAGATGAGGGGAGGGTTTTCCCCAAAGTCACTCAGGTGGAGAGCAGCTGTAGTATGGACTGGTGTTTCCGTCTGTTTCTAGCCAAGTGCCTCGTCTTTGTCTCTTTTCCCAAAATAGTCACCAGGCTTGAACTGGTTCCTGGTAAAACCCGGATGGCTCAGGGATAAGCCCCCATCTCTAGGTGCTCACCACTTCTCAGCACTGCATGAGGCACCCTGAGTTACAGGAACCTCCATGAGGGGAAAAATCAATCATCTCCAGCCTCAAGGATCTGGTAAAGCTCTGCTATATGATTTTGCCCTTAGACGAGCATTGTTTGAGAGGTAAGTAGCTCAGGTTTTCTAGAATAGCATCAGTTAGGAAGGTCCCTCTAGGAGTGATAAACTCTGTATGACTCGGCTTTCACCAGGTTTTGCTTCAGTAACAACAACTCCCAAATCTCTGTGGCTTACAACCACGGAAATTTGTTTCTTGTGTCTGTTACTGCAGGTCAAGAGCAGTTAGCCACTGTGTTTCCTCCATAAGGGACCCAGGCTGAAGACACAGCCCTCACCTGGGTCATGCCATTCTCGCAGGAGAGGGAAAAAGCAGTGACAGAATCACCTGAAAGTTCTTGAGGCTTCTGCTAGGAAGAGAAACGTGTTGCTTCTATTCTGTTTTGGTTTGGGCAGACTCCAGAGCAGAATCCAGAATGAGTAGTTTATTTGGGAGGGGCAGGAAACACCAGGAGGGAGGGCTGAAGTGGAAGGGCAGCCAAGGGAGGCTGGGTTATCAAGCCCACCACCTCTGTGGGCGACTCTAGTGTAACCCACGGGAAATCGTGGAGACGGGGCACATTAGCTGTGTTAGCCCTGGAGTCCTGGTATCCTCTCCAGCAATGAAGGAGCTGATGTATTTACACATTCACATCTGCCAGTCACTGGTTGAGGGCTACTCCTTGCAGGAACCTTTAATTCCCCAGCGTTTCTGGCCCAGAGGGGGCCAGAGGAGCCTTTTAGCTTCTGAGAAAGCCCTCAGGCAAAGAGATGCAGATACTGGCAGTTGGGAGTTAGCTGGAACACATTAGAGTGACAGATGAGTGCTAGCGGTGAGGCTCAGAAAACGTCTGAGATATCTCTCACTCCACTGACGGAAGTGGAGAGGGAAAACATGGCATCAGGGATGGAGGCCAGTGTTCCTCCCACAGAGGTCCAACTGTTATCTGCGGTCTGAAGCACAGTGCGCAGCCCCTGAGCCCTGAGGTATGGTGCGCAGTAAACTCTTGAGTCACGAGCACGAGTGACACCTAATTGAGAACTACTAGGTAGGCTAGTGGAGAAGGCGACGGCGCCCCACCCCAGCACTCTTGCCCGAAAAATCCCATGGATGGAGGAGCCTGGCAGGCTGCAGTCCATGGGGTCGCTAGAGTTGGACACGACTGAGCGACTTCCCTTTCACGTTTTACATTCATGCATTGGAGAGGGAAGTGGCAACCCACTCCAGTGTTCTTGCCTGGAGAATCCCAGGGACGGGGGAGCCTGGTGGGCTGCCGTCTATGGGGTCGCACAGAGTCGGACATGACTGAAGCGACTCAGCAGCAGCGGCAGCAGGTAGACTAGGGGCTTCCGTGGTGGCTCAGATGGTACAGAATCTGCCTGCAATGCAGGGCACCAGGATTGATCCCTGGGTCTGGAAGATCCTCTGAAGAGGGGAATGGCAACCCACTTCAGTATTCTTGCCCGGAGAATCTCATGGACAGAGAAGCCTGGCGGGCTACAGACCATGGGGTCACAAAGAGTCGGACAGGACTGAGCGACTAACACTTTCACTTTTTGGTAGACTAGACTGTGTTGACCTTGACAGCACTGACGTTTGGGGCTGGGTCATTCTCTGCTGTGGAGGGGCTAGCCTAGGCACCATAGTATGTTTAGCAGCATCCTTGGCCTCCACCCATGAAATGACAGTGGCACCTTCCCACCTCCAGTTGGGTCAACCAATAATGTCTCCAGATTGCCCAGTGTCCCCTGGGGAGAGAAATTGCCCCCACAGAGAACCACTGATATAGATCATGCATGCATTGCCAATTCCCAGAGAACTGGAATAAATTACTAATTCCCAAAGAATTAAATTATCGGTGCCTGGGCAGAGGAGTTCCCACCTAGTGGAGGAAACAAACAAATAAAAACTCTAAGGACAAGTCACTCTGTGTTGCAGCACTTTGAAATATGCAGAGGAAGGAGAACCAGTTCAGGAATGGAAAGGATGAATTCTTTGAAAAGTGGGGATGGGCAAGGAAGGCTGTATAGAGCCAGAGATAGCTGGGTAAGGTTTTGAAGGATGAAGAGGAGTTTTCCAGATGAGTGATACCATGTGTAGAAGTTAAATATAATCTTTGATGATGGTGGAGACTTGGGAATGCTATAATAATTGATGCTGAAAATGCTGACTTCAGAGCCTTCTCACACACAGGCCAGATTGCAGGACTGTAATTGAATCAGCCTTACCTTGTGATAACAAAGCATTCTGAGTGCCTATGGACCTGGGTTCCAGCCCTCCTCTGTCCATCCACCAGCTGTGAACTTTTCTGGCTCCCTCCCCATTTTCTCATCTGTAAAATGGGTATAATACCTACCTTATGGGTCTGTCTTGAGGAATAAATCATGCTAAACTTTCAGCCCTGTACCCGGCATGTAGTATGAGAACAATAACTGACAGTTAATTACCATAAATATTATGAAACAGGCTGAATTTGCATAATAATAGCTAACTTTTAATGAGAGTATATTCTGCTCCAAGCACCACCACAAGGGCCTGTCTGTCACAATAGGTATTGTGATTGCTATCTCCATTTTATACAGGAAGAGGCCAAGGCACAGAGTAATTTGTACGGTGGGTGAATGGTACTCAAATGCCAGCAGACATCTGAACAAGCAGTCTCTTTGCTGGATGCTTTAGTACTTAGCATTTCTCCTTCACTTTTTGAAAAGAAATCAAGGGCTTGGTTATAAAGTTATTTTCACCGAAGTTTTAGAGCCAGTGTAGCAACTTTTGAATAAATGAACTTTTCTCACTGTTGACTGAAGGTCCTTAATGCAGTTATAGAATATTAATAAGAAAATGAGTGAGCAGAGACTTATTTTTAACCACAGTATCTGTGCTGGCCTCTCAGTGAGAGTCTACAGGGGTAGATGATGAATCACTCATGCTGACCCCTTCCAGAAATGTCTGAGAGGAACACAAAGGGAAACTTTCAGCTGCTTAACCCCACCCCCCCAGTCCCCACCCCCAGGCTATTAAAAAAAATGCTGAAAGTGTGTTTGTCAGCCTCCTGGATACCAGGTCCAGAACAGGAGGGGGTTTGTCTTCTCTCCCTCTGTGACAGGGACACATGGTGTTCTTGGTGTTATGGGGAGCAGGATGTGTTCCAAGGACGCTTTTAAATCCAGCCTCCCGCCGTGTGCCAGCAATGGAAATCAGCGTAGGGTTCCGGTGTCTGGGGGAATACCCTTCTTCCGCTATACGCTTGTTTCTGGCTAAGCTCTCATCTTTGATGGCCTCTCCTTGTAGAAACAGAAAATACAGCTCAGTGAGGGCATGGACCTGGTCTGCCATACGTAGTTCTGTGTCCTAAACCCATTGGAGGAGCTCCAACAAGAGAGAGTCAGTGAATGAAAGGTGTGGATGCTCCTTCTTTCCCAATAACACCTGTCACCTGCCTGGACTACACCTTTGTTTCTCCCATCTTGGGCTCAGGTCCAGACTCCAGTCCTTGCCAGCCACGTGTTCTGGGGTAAATGCCTTCCCCTGTTTATGCCCGCCAGTAAGGTGGCATGTGTGTGTTCTCAGTCATGTCCAGCTCTGTGCGACCCCATGGACTGTAGCCAGCCAGGCTCCTCTGTCCACGGAGTTTTCCAGGCAAGAATACTGGAATGGGTTGCCATTTCCTTCTCCAGGGGATCTTCCCGACCCAGGGATTGAACTTGTGTCTCTTGTGTCTCCTGCACTTGCAGGCTGATTCCTTACTGCTGGCGCCACCTGGGAAGCCTGTCGGTAAGGTGGAGCGAATAACAGTTCCATGCAGAAGGAGGCTGGAAGAAGCCAGTCTAAAACACTTAGCTTGTAGAAAGTACTCTTGGTGGTAGTTCTTTTGCTTATCATTTTGAGATGGAGCTGGATCCGTTGGCGGTATCCCTCGGGTTGGGGAGAGGAACTGGCATCCTAGAATTCCCCAATCCTTCCCTTGGAGGGATAGTAAGGTGCCCTCAGGTTCTATATTCCAAATAATGTTTGAAACCCTCTGGTGAGCCCATGTTTTCCAAATGACAAAAACCGTGGCAGCCTAGAGAAAAAAGCATCTGCAGCAGCTTTGCTCTCGTTGGCTGTGGCCCCGGCTCCAGCTGGCCCCCTTTCCTCGCTGCCAGGCAGCACCTGCTGTCTGCCTCCTACTCAGACATCCGTGAGTCAGTAGCAACCCCAGAACATTCTGGGCCAGAATGTGAATGCGGCTCGGACTGTGCCTGACTAGGTGACTAGCTGGTTGTTTTCACTGCACGACACCCCCCAAAATGTTTTTACTCACCATGCCTCACCCATACCCATTCCTGCCTCCTCCACTTTCTATTCTTTCTTGAAGAGGCGTGCCTCACACTACCCCTTCTCTAGAGAGACAGTCAGCCCCTCCAGGGAGAGGCAGGGTCATGTAGTGGGTCCAGGCTCAGGCTCAGAAGTCCAAACTTGGAGTGTGTGGATCCCAGCTCTGCTGTGGAGCTGCCGTGTGAACTTGGGCAAGTTACTCAGCTTCTCTGTGCGTTCCCCTGGTCTGTAAATGAGAATAATGGCAGTGCCTACCTGACAGGGTCTTTGAGAGATTTAAACAAGCCAAGCTCATGTAAAGCACATAGAATGTGCTTTGACACATGCTGAGTGCTCAGTGAAGCTTAGCTGATATCAAGATCTTACAGTGACAAGTGGTAGCAAAAGAGGATGGTGCTGCTTCAGCCATAAGAGCTTGCATGTAGTCAGGCTGCCGAGGGGATCTGGGATCGGAAATCCAGTTGGCTGTGGATTTGCCATGGATTCTTTTAAAATTTCTTTCTTTCTTTATTTGACTGTGTTGAGTCTTGGTTGTGGTGCGTGGGCTTAGTTGCTCCGCGGGAAGTAGAATCTTCCCGGACCCGGGATCAGGTCCCCTGAATTGCAAGGCGGATTCTTTACCACTGGGCCACCAGGAAATTCCTTGCTGTGGATTCTGATGGCAACTCTCAATAGAGAAATTGTTTAAAGGACCTTAAGGGCTCATGAAGTGAAAGTGTTAATTACTCAGCTGTGTCCGACTCTTTGCGACCCCATGGACTGTAACCTGCCAGGCTCCTCTGTCTATGGAATTCTCCAGGCAAGAATACTGAAGTGGGTTGCCATTCCCTTCTCCAGGGGATCTTCCTGACCCAAGGATTGAACCCGGGTCTCCTGCATTGCTGGCAGATTCTTTACTGTCTGAGCCATCAGGGGAGCCCAAGGGCTCATAAAGGCAATGGCTATCGTGCTTCTGTAACCTGATGAATCCAGGTTAAATGTCAGGGAGTGAGGCTGCCAGGGAATGAGTGGTTAATGATCGCAATGGGTGTAAGGCTAGTAATGGAGGAATGAGAGCAAGTGCCAAGGAAGGATAGTGTGGTAACAGTGGGGCTTGCTAGCTAGCTGCTGGGCTCACTGGATGAAAAGTCACAAAACCCTGAGAGGAAAAAGGTGTAGCTCTTGCTTACGGAAAGGAGAGGGACATCAGAAGTCTAAGATGATCCTGTCGAGTTCTCTAACTCCAGTAATTACACAATGTTCAAACAAACACTTAATGACCTTGGCGCCTTTCAGCCAAAGGATACACTCAATAGGACAGTTTGTTACTTCTGTAACGTCGGAACACTGGCTGGGTAAACTTTAAAGCACCTGACAGATCTTCCTGCAAGGTACAGCAGCACCGAGATGAAAGACAGGACTCGTGCCCGTGCGACGGGGCCAGCGCATTCCTGGAGACGAGAGGATGGTCAGGTCAGAAGTCTTGGGATGGGGTGGGGCTGGGCTGTGCGGGACGATGAGAAGGGAAGACTCACTTTATATTCCTGGAGGAAAAGAAATGACAAGTGGCACAATGGGTTATTATAGCACACTCATTGGAGCCTGTTTCAGTATCTGGCAAAGACACTTGCTTTCCCCAGGGGTTGAGGTAATGTGTGGTTCCTCCTGTGAACCAAGTCCTTCCTGGAAATATAGGTGTCAAGAAAGGAGTAAAAATTGGGAACTATAATCTGCTCATCAGAAAACAACTGATTCTGACATGTTTCAGACTGGTGAAGAAAATGTGTGGTCCCTGTACCCTGATGCCTAGTGATGAACCAGGCGCATGGTTCCCTTCCCAAAGAGTATGTGTTGAATGAATGAATGAGTGAATGATATTCATACGTTTTCATATGGATGTGTTCTCCTTTAGTTGTTGTTTAGTCGATAAGTCATTTCTGACTTTTTCGCAACCCTGGGGACTGTAGCCCACCAGGCTCCTCTGTCCATGGATGACTGCTTACATAACATATTAACAAGGTGTTTAGTGATGACTTGGAAAAACTGTACCTTGTACTAAAATCACCATCTGTGATTGCATCTTGAAGAACTTAGGCACCCGGATGTGAGCTGTAGTCCTTAATGAGGATGTCACCCGCATTCAATCCCGCATTCTAGAGGTTCGAATGTTACCATTTTCAGCAATCATTGCTGAAGGAGTTGGTCCAGATAAAACCCTACGCATCTCAGCGCTGCCGTTTACCTGGTGTGTGATAAGTGTATTTCCCTGTGCAAGCAAGTACCCGGTACGATTTCATTAAGACAGTGCTGTCAGTTAACCCTGCTGCAAAAGCTCTTCAGTCCAAAGATTTAAAAGCAAAAGTGTTTAAGTGGTGTTGCTCTGTGACCTGAACTTGGTGTGATGGGAAAGCCAGCAGGCTTGGTTTTCATGTTGGAAAGACACTTTCTGATATTGCTAAATACATAAGGTATTTGGTTCAGTATTGTACTTTGGGACCCAGTTAGCATTTCTTATCTCTCTTGCAACACAAAGTGTAGGTGTTACAGTGCCTCCTGTCATTTTTCCTCTTCAAATCACTCCTCTTCAATTCCCCCCATAATTGGGAAGAAGTGGTGGTGGTTCATTGTTAAGTGTATCTATTGAGTGTTTGTTATCAGTTTGGGGCTCAGTTTTAGGGTTTACTAGGATTGGGATGGTACTCAAATACTCTACCCTTTTATACATTGATTTGTATTTGCAGAAGCCCAAAAAGATGTTTTTAAAAGTCTAATGAAGAAGAAATGGGTCATAGCCATAATTCAGGAAATCAAAAAGAAGAGATCAGTGTGGAAAGGTTGGATTTTGAGCAAGGACTCTCTGTATGTGTTTGACATTACCAAGTTGTGAAAAACCCAATGATTTTCATTTTTTACATTAATTTAAATGATTTCTTCTGTTCATCTTTTGGCTTATTTCTCCTCACTGCTTTAAACTAATTTCTTAAAGTTCATTTGTTCATAGTTTCATTTTAAAGGATATTAATGTTATGATTATAAAAGTTCTATATGCTTATTGCCTGGAAAATCCCATGGACAGAGGAGCCTGGTGGGCTGCAGTCCATGGGGTCGCTAAGAGTCGGGCACATCCGAGTGACTTCACTTTCATTTTTCACTTTCATGCATTGGAGAAGGAAATGGCAGCCCACTCCAACGTTCTTGCCTGGAGAATCCCAGGGATAGGGGAGCCTGGTGGGCTGCCATCTATGGGGTCGCACAGAGCCGGACATGACTGAAGCAACTTAGCAGCAGCAGCAGCAGCAGCAGCAGCAGCAGCAACCAATGGTTAAAATTTCTTAAGTATAAATAAGGGGGCAGAATCACCTGTGATTCCTTCAACCAGACATAATCACTATTCAAATGTGTCTTTTTCTAGTCATAATGTAGGATAATATTTGGGACCATGTTTTATATCTTCAGTCTTATATCTGTTTTTTAGATTATCCCCCTCCGTTTTTTTTCTTTTTTTTTTTTTTAAGAAAAGGAGCTCAAATCATTATACTGTAAATTCCTGTTCTAAAGTCCCTTCTACTCCTAGTGATTATTCTTAAGTCCATTCTTGTCTTGTGTGGGCTGTGTGAAGGGCCTGCTCCATGTCCAGCTGCATGGACAGGCACTAGGTTGACAAATGGAAACATGGATAAGAAATTACATCTTTGAATGGCTCTGTCATACTTCACTACTGCTGTGGCATTGTTTGCTTAACCTTTCAGAGAGAATGAACTGAGTTGTTTCTAATTTTCTTATTATCTAAATAGTGCTACAACTAATCATCTTTGTCTGAATTGAATTTACTTTTCTTGGGCATTGTTCCCAAGATGGGGTTGCCAGGCCCATGAATGTAAACAGACTTACAATACTTGTTACCTCTTTACAGTATTACTTAATCCAATTAATACTGCCCCTATGATGTCCAAATGTACTTGTTTGCAGAAAGCCCACTCCTGTCCAATCTAAGTCATATTTATTGGGTTTCTCTGGTGACTTAGTGGTAAAGAACCCGCCTGCCAATGCAGGAGACCCAGCTTCAGTCCTTGGAGTCAGGAGGATCCCCTGGAGAAGGGAATGGTGACCTACTCCAGTATTCTTGCCTGGGAAACTGAATGGGCAGAGGAGCCTGGCTGGCTGCAGTCTCTGGGGTCTCAAAAGGGTCAGACACGACTGAATCAGACACAACAACAATTTATATTTGCTGCCTTAATAGGGATCTAAAATTAAGTGAAACAGATTCGAATTTACTTTTCGAAACTCTTACCTTTTTGTCAGCAGAGGTACATATAATGCTTGCCAAAAAGAGTGACATGAGTTTGTTAATTATTACCTAAACAATACTTTAAAACATGGAATGTATTATTAAAAAATTAGTCTCTACTAAGTAATAAAATGAACATAAGGATTTAATGTTTGGGAAGAGTTCTGAAAGAAAAGACTTGCTTCCCTTTTGGTTTTCCCTCATTTTTCTTTATCTTCTCACCAAATTCTCAGAAATTTTACCACTCTCAATGCCATTCACCTGCTTGACCTAAATGTTTCAAACAAGCCTAAGCAATAAGAGAAAAGTGATATTCTAGACCTTCAGAACCAATTTCCTTTCAAGTGTTGGAGAAGGGTCCTTGTATTTCCTTGCCTAGGAAAGAAAAGATGCCATGTGTTCTTGACCCAAAGTGGCTGTCTTGGAATGCACCCCTTCTCTGCTCACATCTGAGCCACAGACATTCTGCCCAGAACTCCAGGTGAGCCCTAGTTGCTGCCTGGAGTCTTAATCTTAGCAAACACACAGCCATAACATTTGGCTAGAGAAGCACGTAAACATGCGAGGATTCTCTCCAAATGAACCTTTCTACTCTCCAGGGACACCAGTGGGGTGGAAGATCTTATCCCTGTACATTTATAAGACAAAGCAACACAAGCCCCTAATATCCTTGTTAAAAGTCAATTAGTAATGTTGTATGGGTTGATTATAGGTTTGTGAGTATGAGTTTGGAAAAGAAGGTTACAGGCTCCCTCAGTTTGGTCTACTTGATGGCACTGAACCATCAAGTTGAATTCAAGAACATCCAAAGTGTAAACATCCAACAAGTACAAGGCCCTGGAGGCTTTAGAACCACTGTGGCTGGATGTCTTACAACTCACTCGGAAGACTAAAGCAACTGGTGCGAGTGGTCGGCTGTGCGTTTCACATGATAACTTTCCCGTGATTATTTTACTTAACATCTAAAGAGAAAAAACTGCTCTGTAGTGGGCAGTGCTGTGATCATCCCCTGCCACTCTCTGCCTGAGAAAACCGAGCAGAGTTACCCTCCCATACCCAGTGAGACAGTCAGCCAAGGTGCTGAGTCTGAGTCTATAACTGACTCGCTCACTGCAGAGTCACGTGTTGACCAATCGACTCTGATCTGCAGCACCCATGCAGTCAGACAGGACGGTCAGCAGGCAGGACCCATGCATGCTGCCCTCCCAGTGAGCCGCCGAGTGCCCCCAGGTGCTAATCACCGGAAATGGGGCCAGTTACAGGAGAGAACAGAAAAGGGGCCGAGGCGATGAAGAGGGTGGAAGTGCAGCAGGAGGGCATTGAGGGCCAAAAGGAGGAGGAGGAGGGCAGCCCACCATGGTTGGCATCATCACAGACCCTCTGGATACTCGCTGTTTTTCATCCTAAGAATAAAGTCTATGCTTTGAACTTTTCTTCCACTGTGGGGGAGGATTGTGACTTCCCACTGGGTGAGAGAGCCTGCTGCAAGGCAGAAATCCTCTGAAGGCTTGTGTTTTGTCTTTGACATTCAACCACATTTTACACCACCTTCTATCATATCTCTGTGTTTATTTCTGTATGTTATATTATTTTAAATTACCATTTAAATGATTCTAATATGCAATCATTTATGAGTTTCCATTGATTTCAAAACACCACATGGGTGGGGAGGGCACTACGTTAATTAAAAGGCACATTCCATTTTCAGAAATATTGAAATATGGGGACAAAGTGTACCTTAGAATGAGGACATTCAGCAAATTCTGAGTGGAATCACTGCTCCTGGGAGCTGTGCCACGTTTCTGGCGGGGCTGGGTCTGTCTTCTGGTATACGTTTGTGTACATGTGGGGGTAGACAAGTACCTTGGTATCTAATGCACAACCTTAGATGTGTTGTAGGGTGGGGGTGGGGAGTGTGCTGGGTTTGGGGCTGAGAGGTGTAAGGAACTGGATTCTTTTCTGTCATTCCTAGACCTTGGCAATGTTGGCATTTGGAGCCAGTTAACCCTATTTTGGGAGATGTTTAGCAGCATGCCTGGCCTCTATCCATGAAGATCATCCCTTGTCCCTGGTTGTAATAACCAAAAATGTCTACAGATGCTACAGAATTGCCCCTGCTTAAGAGTCGCTGCGTTAGGGCCAAAGAGAAGCTCCCAAAGCAGTGGACCAATACAGAGCCTTTGGCATTTCTGTTCTTGGGAAAAGTATTGCGATTAAGAACAAAGTTTCTGAAGTTAGGCTGAGATTTTCAAAACCCACTTACTCTGTCATTTGGGGCAGATAACTGCACTTTTGGGGGCCTCAGTTTC